>NC_091463.1:100343672-101665232 GCF_027789765.1 Dendropsophus ebraccatus | reverse complement strand
CCCCCATCCTGATCCCCTGCAGCTGCTGTTCTGATGCCTTCCGGTCCCTCCTTCCTCCTGGTTCCTGTGATGTGGGGGGTCACTGCAGAGACTACTGATTGGCTGAGCAGGCAGTTCCTGCTACCTCCTGGTTCATGTGATGAGGTTGATCACTATGGAGACCAGCGATTGGCTGAGCAGGCAGTTCCTGCTACCTCCTGGTTCATGTGATGAGGTTGATCACTATGGAGACCAGCGATTGGCTGAGCAGGCAGTTCCTGCTAACTCCTGGTTCCTGTCATGTGGCTGATCACTACAGAGACCAGCGATTGGCTGAGCAGGCAGTTCCTGCTACCTCCTGGTTTCTGTGATGAGGCGGGTCACTATGGAGACCAGCGATTGGCTGAGCAGGCAGTTACGGCTACCTCCTGGTTCCTGTAATGTGGCTGATCACTACAGAGACCAGCGATTGGCTAAGCAGGCAGTTCCTGCTACCTCCTGGTTCCTGTGATAAGGCGGGTCACTTTGGAGACCAGCGATTGGCTGAGCAGGCAGTTACGGCTACCTCCTGGTTCATGTGATGAGGTTGATCACTATGGAGACCAGCGATTGGCTGAGCAGGCAGTTCCTGCTACCTCCTGGTTCCTGTCATGTGGCTGGTCACTATGGAGACCAGCGATTGGCTGAGCAGGCAGTTCCTGCTACCTCCTGGTTCATGTGATGAGGTTGATCACTATGGAGACCAGCGATTGGCTGAGCAGGCAGTTCCTGCTACCTCCTGGTTCCTGTGATGTGGCTGATCACTACAGAGACCAGCGATTGGCTGAGCAGGCAGTTCCTGCTACCTCCTGGTTTCTATGATGAGGCGGGTCACTATGGAGACCAGCGATTGGCTGAGCAGGCAGTTACGGCTACCTCCTGGTTCCTGTGATGTGGCTGATCACTACAGAGACCAGCGATTGGCTAAGCAGGCAGTTCCTGCTACCTCCTGGTTCCTGTGATAAGGCGGGTCACTTTGGAGACCAGCGATTGGCTGAGCAGGCAGTTACGGCTACCTCCTGGTTCCTGTGATGAGGCGGATCACTACGGAGGCCAGTGATTGGCTGAGCAGGCAGTTTCTGCAGAGACGACTTGTCACAAGAAGCAGGAAGCCGCCAGAGCAGCTGGGGGGGGGGGGGGGCAAGACTCAATGGAGAGGACACAAATAGGAATCACACAGTTCAAACTGTATTTCTCACTGATACATTGTAACAAACTACCAGTACTGGAGGGAGATGCCTAGACATTTGTCTCCATCAGGTTCGGGCATGGGCAGGAGACCTGACAGAGTCCGTGATGCTGGGGAGATTCCGGCTCTGGAAGATGCGGTTTTGGATGCTGTATGTGGGTTCTGTGGGTTCCTGTTAATATTAATCATTGTCTCTCTTTGATCTGAGATGTCACCCACATAACAGAGACAGTTTCCATCCCCCCCGACGTGATAAATTGTCAGATTTTTCAGAGAAGAGCGTGGCTCCCTTCCTCCCATGAGCGGTAATGTAGTGTTTTCTTTCATCTGGAGACATAATGAATTTTTCTCCTTTTTCTTCTATACTTTGTTCTGGTCATTAAGTTTTCTGTACAATGAAGTTTGGACGTCGCTGTTAATGTTCTGGAGGCTGCGGCCGCCACGTCCGGCTCATACGCCACCACACTCAGGACCATAGCAAGTCACTCACTGCCAGTTAATGGCGCAGGCCGAACGCAACGCTGAGATTGTTTTATGGATCTTTTATTACTATTATTTTTAACTTAAACTTTCAGACACTTGATAAGACGCAGCATGTCTGGCGGTACACAGAACTGTCTTATAGGGCACTATATATCCTATATAGAGGGGAATACTTCTCCTTGTGTCACATACTGCATATATGGTTTACGTATTATGCCGTAAGTCCCCTTGTGTCGCTCTGTATATGACTTGCAAGGGGGTGATAACGGGGTGGGCTGTAGTAATAGGTGGAGGTGCAGGTAGCACTGGGGGTTGGGGCTAGCTTTGGGGATGATAGTGATCCGGGGTAGCACTGGAAGTGATGGTTATTGGTGTGGTGATGGTAATGATAGGGATCCGGGGCTGCAATGGAAGTGTTGGGGTTTGAGGGTACAGTAGCTCTGGGGATGATAGTGATCCGGGATAGCACTGGAAGTGATGGTTATTGGTGTGGTGATGGTAATGATAGGGATCTGGGGCTGTGCTGGAAGTGTCTGGGTTTGAGGGTACAGTAGCTCTGGGGATGATAGTGATCCGGGATAGCACTGGAAGTGATGGCTATTGGGAGTAGTCCTGGGAATGATAGAGATCCGGGACTGTGCTGGAAGTCATGGGGTTTGGCGGTATGGTAGAACTAGATGGTAGTTGTGGGAAGCGCTAGGGGTGATGGCTGTCAGGCCAGCACTGTAACAGATGAGGTCGGGGCCGCGATGGTAGCTGGTGGGAAGCTTTGTCAGAGATTTTATCCTGAGTAGAATATGGTTTCAGGCTACAATTTTGTAGCTTATTAATGAAACATTTAAAAGGTGAATTCCCAGACATGCAGCGAGACGGCTGAGCAATTCCTGAATCACCAGTCTCCGGTAAAGGGCGTGGAAACTGTTAAAAAATATTTTTTTTTACTGCTCCAGTGAATCCAGAATAAAACATGAAGCTATTTTTCTTATGATTTATTAAATTCTGTCAGTTTTTCTATCCAGCTCCTGGTCTCCTGCAGTCGAGTGTTAGGACTGTATGACACAGGGCGATTATCAGCCAAATAGGTCGATATACTGTAGAACACGGAGAGTGATCGGCCAAGAAATGCTCAGTCGTCAGGTATTTGGACTGTCTGACATGCCGAAAAATTACCAGCCGTTGGCCCCCCATGTTACTGTGTAATAGGGGAACTGTAAGTGATGTCTGATAGCCAGGAGGGGGCGCACAACTAATGGAGCCTTGTGATCAGAGAGGGTCTACAGACTCCATTGCACCCTGTACAGACACAAGGTTCAGCATAGGAGCTCTAGACGCCAAACAAAAAGATCTGGAATCCAGACAATCAGCAAAGATTTGTATTTTTGTCTTTTAAATAAATATTTAAGTCAAGATGACCATTTACTGCGGCTTTAATGCTGTTTGTTTCTTAGAGTGTTGGAGTTGTCAGGCCTCCCGATCAGTGACAGCAAGCAGAGTTATAGAACTTTCCATTGTATATGATGAGGGAGGGGCCTTTTGGCATGAAATGCGTCAGTCAGCAGTCCTGTGGTGCTTTGATGTTTCTAAAGTCAGAGACAGAGAAAAGCTCACACACAGATTTTTGTGTCTTCAGCAGAAAGCAGCAGCTGAGAATTGGGGAAAGGAGACTGAATAGATAACAACATGTATGGAAGGAATTGTTACCATGGGCAGCAACATATGAAAACTTATGTTTGAGTGGAATACCCCTTTAAGTTGGAATCAGATTTTCCAATGCAAATTGGAAGTGGGGGGTTGACTTGTCAATTATTGGTGTGGAGACTCTGACTGCTATGGGACTATCCACCAGAAATCCAAGGGACAGGATTGATCTCAGGTTCTGTCCTGGTGGGAAGCGCTGCGTTCTCCTGCAGTCAGAGCCGCTCTTTGATTTGGCACCTGAGGAGCAGCGAACTCCACCATGCAGGTCACAGCAACAAGGACACATTTTATTACTGGGAAAACAATGGCTGAACCTTAATGGGGCCGTTCAGGAGAGACGTAATTCACCCCGGAAAAGGTTCGGCTGCATCTCCAGACAGGCAGCACCTTAAATGTTTGCTGGGTGATTGCTTTGTCTGATATCGTGATTGATGCGCCTGGTGCGGACAGAACATGGCGAAGCATAGTGACTGCACTCCCACAGCTACTCACTGCCCTGCTCACTAGGATTCTGCGACCCGCTCACTGCACTGCATTCTAGGAGAAGTAGCTTTAATTCTACAGCATCTGACTGCACAGAGACATCTCCCAGAATGCAAATCACCAGGGCCAGATAAATGCAGACACTGAACAAGCAGGAGGTAGCAGATAACTGTGTGATCCTAACAGGAAGATCTTATGTAACACCACAGATAACACAGTGATATCTCTGAGTACAGATAATGTATTAGATGTCCCCTGCAGTCCTATGTAACACCACAGATAACACAGTGATATCTCTGAGTACAGATAATGTAGTAGATGTCACCTGCAGTCCTATGTAACACCACAGATAACACAGTGATATCTCTGAGTACAGATAATGTATTAGATGTCCCCTGCAGTCCTATGTAACAGCACAGATAACACAGTGATATCTCTGAGTACAGATAATGTATTAGATGTCCCCTGCAGTCCTATGTAACACCACAGATAACACAGTGATATCTCTGAGTACAGATAATGTAGTAGTCACCTGCAGTCCTATGTAACAGCACAGATAACACAGTGATATCTCTGAGTACAGATAATGTAGTAGTCACCTGCAGTCCTATGTAACACCACAGATAACACAGTGATATCTCTGAGTACAGATAATATAGTAGATGTCACCTGCAGTCCTATGTAACACCACAGATAACACAGTGATATCTCTGGGTACAGATAATGTAGTAGTCACCTGCAGTCCTATGTAACAGCACAGATAACACAGTGATATCTCTGAGGACAGATAATGTGGTAGATGTCATCTGCAGTCCTATGTAACACCACAGATAACACAGTGATATCTCTGAGTACAGATAATGTAGTAGATGTCCCCTGCAGTCCTATGTAACACCACAGATAACAGTGATATCTCTGAGTACAGATAATGTAGTAGTCACCTGCAGTCCTATGTAACAGCACAGATAACACAGTGATATCTCTGAGTACAGATAATGTATTAGATGTCCCCTGCAGTCCTATGTAACACCACAGATAACACAGTGATATCTCTGAGTACAGATAATGTAGTAGTCACCTGCAGTCCTATGTAACAGCACAGATAACACAGTGATATCTCTGAGTACAGATAATATAGTAGATGTCACCTGCAGTCCTATGTAACACCACAGATAACACAGTGATATCTCTGGGTACAGATAATGTAGTAGTCACCTGCAGTCCTATGTAACAGCACAGATAACACAGTGATATCTCTGAGTACAGATAATGTAGTAGATATCACCTGCAGTCCTATGTAACAGCACAGATAACACAGTGATATCTCTGAGTACAGATAATGTAGTAGATATCACCTGCAGTCCTATGTAACAGCACAGATAACACAGTGATATCTCTGGGTACAGATAATGTAGTAGTCACCTGCAGTCCTATGTAACAGCACAGATAACACAGTGATATCTCTGAGTACAGATAATGTAGTAGTCACCTGCAGTCCTATGTAACACCACAGATAACACAGTGATATCTCTGAGTACAGATAATATAGTAGATGTCACCTGCAGTCCTATGTAACACCACAGATAACACAGTGATATCTCTGGGTACAGATAATGTAGTAGTCACCTGCAGTCCTATGTAACAGCACAGATAACACAGTGATATCTCTGAGGACAGATAATGTGGTAGATGTCATCTGCAGTCCTATGTAACACCACAGATAACAGTGATATCTCTGAGTACAGATAATGTAGTAGATGTCCCCTGCAGTCCTATGTAACACCACAGATAACAGTGATATCTCTGAGTACAGATAATGTAGTAGTCACCTGCAGTCCTATGTAACACCACAGATAACACAGTGATATCTCTGAGGACAGATAATGTAGTAGATGTCACCTGCAGTCCTATGTAACACCACAGATAACACAGTGATATCTCTGAGGACAGATAATGTAGTAGATATCACCTGCAGTTCTATGTAACAGCACAGATAACACAGTGATATCTCTGAGTACAGATAATGTAGTAGATATCACCTGCAGTCCTATGTAACAGCACAGATAACACAGTGATATCTCTGAGTACAGATAATGTAGTAGATATCACCTGCAGTCCTATGTAACAGCACAGATAACACAGTGATATCTCTGGGTACAGATAATGTAGTAGTCACCTGCAGTCCTATGTAACAGCACAGATAACACAGTGATATCTCTGAGTACAGATAATGTAGTAGCTGTCACCTGCAGTCCTATGTAACACCACAGATAACACAGTGATATCTCTGAGGACAGATAATGTAGTAGATGTCGCCTGCAGTCCTATGTAACACCACAGATAACACAGTGATATCTCTGAGGACAGATAATGTAGTAGATATCACCTGCAGTCCTATGTAACAGCACAGATAACACAGTGATATCTCTGGGTACAGATAATGTAGTAGTCACCTGCAGTCCTATGTAACAGCACAGATAACACAGTGATATCTCTGAGGACAGATAATGTGGTATATGTCACCTGCAGTCCTATGTAACACCACGGATAACACATTGTGCAGTCACTATATGCTGTGATGTAGCAGAGCTGACTGGGTGCTGTAGAATATCTCTGGTAATAATCGGAGCTGGTTATGTTGGTGCGTCTGTTCCTCGCTCCATGTGAGCAGCGTTTCTCAGTGTGAGTGAAGCAGGTGGTGCCGCAGACGTCGCTTTGTTCCCCTCTCACCAGATATTTACAGCGAAACATTTTCGTAGTGATTGAATTTTCAGAGTAGTAAAATAGCAGAGAGAAATCTCCTTCCCAGCAGCTTTACTGCTCCCCAGACGCCGCGCCTTCTATCTGTGAGGACGCAGAGAGAATATTGCTAAAAATATAGATCTATTTCACCGCTGTACCGCTGTTCACAGAGGAGGCGCTCACCGCGCCAGCGGGACCCACACTCGCTCAGGATTCATTCTACAAGGGGGGCACTATTTTATGAAAACGCGTCGGACATAATGTGCTGCCGACTGCTCGACACCGCCGCTTCCTATAGATGATGTTACATCCATCCAGCAGGGGCCGGCCGCCATTACTTTCTGCACTACTTGGTTTTAATGGATGGCGGGGGAGATAATATTTCCTGATTGTGTGCAGGGGTGGGAGGGCTGGTCTTTATAACCTGCCCAATAATGTTATAAACTAACCTTTAATATAGCCGGAATAATTACTGAGGGCCGGAGACTGCGCCCGGCCTATGGGGCATTTAGCTGTCGCCACAGAGCGGAAAAGCAGAGCTGGCATTTTATATCTGGGCATTAATAGATATATGTACCTGTGCGGCCCCTGTATTGTTATGTGCCTGTGCGTCCCCCCTTGTGTTATGTACCTGTGCAGTCCCCCTAGTGTTATGTAGCTGTGCAGTCCCCCTAGTGTTATGTAGCTGTGCGGCCCACGTAGTGTTATGTATCTGCGCCCCCCCCCCTTCCCCTCTAGTGTCATGTACCTGTGCGGCCCCCGTAGTGTTATGTACCTGTGCGGCCCCCGTAGTGTTATGTACCTGTGCGGCCCCCGTAGTGTTATGTACCTGTGCGGCCCCCGTAGTGTTATGTACCTGTGCGGCCCCCGTAGTGTTATGTACCTGTGCGGCCCCCGTAGTGTTATGTACCTGTGCGGCTCCCGTAGCGTTATGTACCTGTGCAGCCCCCGTAGTTTTATGTACCTCTGCGGCTCCCGTAGTGTTATGTACCTGTGCGGCCCCTGTAGCGTTATGTACCTGTGCGGCTCCCGTAGCGTTATGTACCTGTGCGGCTCCCGTAGTGTTATGTACCTGTGCGGCTCCCGTAGCGTTATGTACCTGTGCAGCCCCCGTAGTTTTATGTACCTCTGCGGCTCCCGTAGTGTTATGTACCTGTGCGGCCCCTGTAGCGTTATGTACCTGTGCGGCTCCCGTAGCGTTATGTACCTGTGCGGCTCCCGTAGCGTTATGTACCTGTGCAGCCCCCGTAGTTTTATGTACCTCTGCGGCTCCCGTAGTGTTATGTACCTGTGCGGCCCCTGTAGGGTTATGTACCTGTGCGGCCCCCGTAGTGTTATGTACCTGTGCGGCCCCCGTAGTGTTATGTACCTGTGCGGCTCCCGTAGCGTTATGTACCTGTGCGGCTCCCGTAGCGTTATGTACCTGTGCAGCCCCCGTAGTTTTATGTACCTCTGCGGCCCCCGTAGTGTTATGTACCTGTGCGGCTCCCGTAGTGTTATGTCCAGGAGCTATAATTCTGATCTTGCTCCGGCCATAGCAATGTCGGTAACATTAATCTATATAAAAAAGGATAATTATCCGGCACTTTTAATTGTTTGATATTGTGCTGCAAACATAGGGAAATAACCCATACTTACCTCTCCGCTCTCCCCCTGCTGTCCCCCACTGCTGACAATATAACTTTGCTCTATGAACAGAATGAGAGGGGTAGTTTGCCCTATGAAACCAAAATTGTTCTTGCAATCCTACCAATGACCAAGTGTAACTTGAGGAGTCAGAGGAAGTGGGCCCACCCCCCAGACTCTAGAATGGGTCAGGCTTGTGGGGGAGGGGCTTATTTCTCCATCCTATTGGGTGACTTCTCCTCTTGTAGGAGCTGTAATGGTGATCTTTCCTGGCACCGGCCCTTTAAGTCCGTCTTCATTCTCGGCTGTGATTTTTTTTTTTACTGCCGGTTTATGTTCGGCGTTTATACAACTTGAGCGAGAAAATCCGTCATCCGCAATTGGATTGCTTTTTTTTTTTTTTTTATTCCCCTTTTGAAATCCTTTGATACAGACGATCTGACAATCGCACATTTCTACAAGGATTTTTTCCCCTCTTTTTGTTAATGGCTTCTGTTTATATAAATATTAATGAAGCGTTAATGTTGGTTTGCGCGGTTTATTCGCCGTAAGTAGCGGAGAAAGCTGCTGACACAGCACCAGGATTATGGCTGGAAATGAAATCCTCGCTACAATGTGTATGCAGAGACATCTGTCGCCCCATATGGGTTCATAAATATTTGTATCAAACTTGTTTGGAAGGCGCCTCCACCCCCCTACCGCTTGTACGCACCGAGACAAGGTGCAGGGAAGGTTGTACGTGGTGCAGCTGTGAGTTACAGGTGTATATACTTTGTGTCACCATCGTCTGTCTTTGAGGCAATGTTTCAGCAGTATATGGATTCAGGTGCTTTCCCTCTACCCTCTTGGCACCAAATCTGCATCATCTCTCAGTGCTGCCATAGCAGGCCAGCATAACAAATGGTGCAAATGGGAAACACAGAAGAGAGGATCCGGACTCCTTAGTAGTTGGTCACATATTTCCAAAGGCTGAAGAAAATCCAGGATTAGAAAAACATGTCTGCTTTCTAACAAAAACAGTGCCACCCCTGTCCTCAGGTTGTGTGTGGTATTGCAGCTCCATTCTGTTTAAGTGAATGGGGCTGGGTTGAAATAAAGCATCCATCACATTAAAAAATACAGTATAATCTGTAATATCATGTTATACAGCCGGAGGAGCCAAGCAGATTGATATGTATATGAGTGGGAAAATACCTCTTATAACTTGTCATTTATTCATTTAAACCTCTGCTTATTCTGGAGTCCAGTGGGCGGAGCTACTGTAAATAAAAGGATCGCTTCACCCATGGGACGACTATGTGTAGAATCAGGGTAGGTTTAAAGGATTAAAAGTTCTACTGAACATTCTTCCCCTTCCTTACAGTTTTGATGTACATTATACTATTATTAGGAGGAGACATGAGGCTCTCCTCCGCCACCAGTGTTCCTGCAGAGTTCTCCTTTAACTAGTTGGTAAATATTAGGGAGAAAGGAGAGTGAGAACTTTCTTCCCAAAGACAACTCGAAAGGGGCCTGAAACCTGTATCAGCGCTGTAACTATATAACAAGGTGACGCCTCCAGAAATCTCTACATTCAGTACGGAACTGGTTTCGTTATCCTTCTAAACATAATAATGTCGGTGGTCGGGGCGCAGGGTCCCAGCCTCCGCGATGCCGTGTTTGGACAGCTGCCACTTTGTGCATTAAAACGGTGACAAGAAAATGTCGCTATTTATTGGAGGCGATAAAATGTAACAAATAATTTCCAGACTGATTACAGGATAAATAATCAGGCAGTAAAATACAAGGAGGCCTCGAGCCAAGCGGCTGATAACAGAGAGAGGGGGCTTTACTATTAAGGACACTAAGCGTCTATTGTCACATTAACCCCTTCACAGCTGTGTATCTTAAACCTGCAGCATTTCAGTCGCCGTGTCTAAATTGCTGAGGAATTACTGTAGGTTTGCTTTTTAAAGAACTTGTTTGGGGAGCAGAACTTACCCAGAATAAAAAAACTTGACCAATCATAGCTCAGCTTTCATTTCTCAACATCTGCTCTGATTGGTTGCGATCTGAGACAAAAATGTGTCCGATTTTTTTCCTCAGACATCTTCTTAAATCTGGATCATTATACATTGTATCGGTGTGATGGTTCCGGTGTGTTCTCAGTGACACATTGTATCGGTGTGATGGTTCCGGTGTGTTCTCAGTGACACATTGTATCGGTGTGATGGTTCCGGTGTGTTCTCAGTGACACATTGTATCGGTGTGATGGTTCCGGTGTGTTCTCAGTGACACATTGTATCGGTGTGATGGTTCCGGTGTGTTCTCAGTGACACATTGTATCGGTGTGATGGTTCCGGTGTGTTCTCAGTGACACATTGTATCGGTGTGATGGTTCCGGTGTGTTCTCAGTGACACATTGTATCGGTGTGATCTCAGTGACACATTGTATCGGTGTGATGGTTCCGGTGTGTTCTCAGTGACACATTGTATCGGTGTGATGGTTCCGGTGTGTTCTCAGTGACACATTGTATCGGTGTGATGGTTCTGGTGTGTTCTCAGTGACACATTGTGTTGGTGTGATGGTTCTGGTGTGTTCTCAGTGACACATTGTATCGGTGTGATGGTTCCGGTGTGTTCTTAGTGACACATTGTGTTGGTGTGATGGTTCCGGTGTGTTCTCAGTGACACATTGTATCGGTGTGATGGTTCCGGTGTGTTCTCAGTGACATATTGTATCGGTGTGATGGTTCCGGTGTGTTCTCAGTGACACATTGTATCGGTGTGATGGTTCCGGTGTGTTCTCAGTGACACATTGTATCGGTGTGATTGTTCCGGTGTGTTCTCAGTGACCTATTGTATCGGTGTGATGGTTCCGGTGTGTTCTCAGTGACCTATTGTATCGGTGTGATGGTTCCGGTGTGTTCTCAGTGACACATTGTATCGGTGCATGCTGTCACTGTGTGGCATGCCATTGTTTGTCCACCAGTATTAGGAGGCGTAATGTTATTGATAGGGCTTTGACGTTCCATCTCTGCTTGGCCCTGCGGTATTGAATTTGTCATAAAACCAAGCACTCCACTTTATAACCCTCGCTCTGCCGGCCGCTCGGAGGCCTCATCATTCACACTTAATAGGTTTTCAGATTTTAGGACGGACTGTGTTCTCCAAATGACACAGACAAGAAAGTCACACGAGAATCCAGAGCAGGGAAATACTTCTGCTAAGAATGGAGAAGGATTGTGGGGAGACGCAGCTAATCCTGGGCGACACGTGTAAAGGGCATTGTCTGTGCCGTCCAGAGGAGTGGAAGTGACTGCCTCCTCATAAACAGGGGCAACAAGAAGAGGGTATAATTATGGAATATACAGCAGAAAAAACTAAAGCAAATAGTAGAACAAAGACTGACCATTCTGAGTGCATTATACAGTACACATTACAGAACGGTATCTAAAGATATGGCTGGTGATGAGGAGCAGAGCCAAGGGTGACTACAAAGATGGCGGACAGTACTAAGCCGAGGCTGATGGAGCATCAGACCAGGGTCTCAATACTAAGAGAGAAGTGAAACCAGATGAGAGCAGACGAGATTGTCTCGAGGCGCGAACAAGGAAGAGACCCACAGGTCCAGGAATAAAGCTTTAAAATAAGTTTGTCAGTACATGATGGGAGTTGTAGTTTTGCAACAGCTAAAACGGCATTGCTGGGAGTTCTTTGCAGTAACAGGTTGGCCTCAACTTTACTCTGGAGAAAATCCTTTTCTTTCACATCAACTGGTTCCAGAAAGTTATATAGATTTGTAATTTACTTCTGTATAAAAATCTCCAGTCTTCCAGTACTTATCAGCTGCTGTATGTCCTGCAGGAAGTGGTGACACCAGTTGTTTTCTGACACCAGTTGTTTTAAAATATAAAAAAGTTGCAGGAGTACTCCTTTAAAAATTCATTAAAATATTGGACATCTTAACAGACCCTTAAAAGCAGAAGTCCCTGGAGGTGAAGGCCCAGGCCTCGCAGCCGCACAGCACTCAGTTCTCACCCTGCTGCTTGATCGGCTTCCTCAGTAAAGCACCGTTCTCAGCCATCACAGATGATCACTTACACTTTTCTACTTGAGGTTTCGCAGCACACAATTCCAATCAGAAACAAAGGTGATGTATGGGCCGGAGCCGCTCCTCCCTGACACTCTGTAACATAATCCGCTCCTCAGCGGCCATTACGGGAGCGGAGCGCGCACCGTGACCTTGGTCGGCAGGACATGTTTGGTTAGCACAAAAACTTAATCATAAGGAGTCATAAGTAGAATCCTTCTTTTTTACTGCTCCTTTTTTTCCGTCTTGGAGCAAGAAATTTATGGCTCGGGGGACAGGTAGGATATGAACAATGGGCGCAATGGAGTCCAGGGTTATCTCATCTGTGCAAAAACGCTGTTAGAAATCGATGTGACCTCTGCTGCACTGTCATCCTGATTCCCGCCCTCTGCGTCCTATTTGTCTTTCTCTGGATGCTCGGATCTGCGGACGTCTCTCTTGGGCCAGATTATCAAAATGAATCATTGCCCGTACACCTCTTATTTTTCTATTTATTTTCCAGCTCCTGACTCGCAGCCGTGAAATATGAGACTTTTTGCATTTGATCCTCGCCGCAGCCGCCAGCACCTAATTTCGCCGTGTCTCTCTTTTTAACGGAGAGTAATGTTATGTTGAAACTTCAATTTTAGTGCATGGAAACACTGGAGCCGAGGCGGTGTGACGCTCCTCCGAGCTATCAATAGTCGATTCCAGAGGCGGAATGTACCGGGAAGCGAGCGGCGGTCAGGATGGGCAGAGGGTTCTCGCTCACCGGCTCAGTCCATGGGATGTAGGCGGAGGACAGGTTTGGTGTTCTTGCAAATTTATCCAGTTTTTTTTTTTTTTTTTTTAAACCTTGTAAAGACCGACGAAATGCAAAATGGCATTGTGCAAAAGAATTGGGCACGGTCGTCAGCGACACAGACTCACATTGGGTGTTTAGACTCCAGGTCAGGGTCCTAGAATAGCCGGGGAGCTGCAAGTGTGGAAACAATTCATAGACTGCAAGCAGAGGTCCTGAAAATGGTGAAATAAAGTCTGGATACATGGAAACATGCAGGCTACAACAACATGAAGAATATGGATTAAACGGAAACTCCTGCAAAAAATTTTTCTTTGAAATCAACTGGTTTCAGAACGTTATATAGATTTATAATTTATAGCAAATCCCCATAGAAAACCTCTCCTGCTCCGGACAGTTCCGGACATGGACAGAATAATTATTTAGCATCCTGAAGGAGCTAGGGATGTACTTCTGATTGCTGTCAGTGAATGGTAACATTTTTGTACACATTAAGAGAATATCTGCTCTGATCTAATACTCCTCACAGCTGAATATTTGTTACAATGTATATATGGCCGCAGTCAGGGCATGCTGGGAGTAGTTGTTTTGCAACAGTTGGAGAGCAACAGACTGCAGACCCCTGATATATAGTTATGGTCTCATCCTATGGGTCTGTAATCAGGACATATTGTGAGACCCCACAGGTAGGGAAACATTGTAAACCACCTGGACTCCGACTGATACAATGCAACAACCTATCAGAAACAGATGTGTGTACATTGTATTCTTCCGATACATGGATAGAATTGTTACCCTCAGCTGGGAGAAGTGTTTAGTCTTTTAGGCTCTTTAACAACCAGATATAAAACACTGGGTGTTTTCCTTACCTGACAGCAAGCAGAGGCCCTGAAAAATTGAGAGGAATTGAAATATAAAGCTTTGTGTGTATGTGACATAAAACCCATAGAGAGACTTCAGACCATTGTACTGGAACACGTCAGGGGTCATCCTGCCGCTGAGACCCCCAAGATAGACTATAATAATGTCTGGGGGTTGTAGCTCCAGACACGCACTGATAATGAGGACAGTGTAGCTGCTGCAGAACTTCTTAGCTCTAAAACTCCAGATACATTGTAATATGTGGTCTTGTCCTCAAATCAGTAAACAGAGGGAGAAGAGCGCAGAGTAAGTGCGGCCGTCAGACTCCCATATTAAGAGCATTTGTCAGCGCTTAATATATATATAGCGCAATAAAGACACGTTGTAACGTTGCGTCCCTGATACACGAGCGCCAGAACAGCACTAAATGGCAGATATAGAGGACGCTGCCAGGTCTTAATCTTGGGAGATAATTCAGGAGATGGTGGGTTTAATACGTGCGCCGCCTGTGATAAATACCCGCCCTTATACCGATGGGGAATAAATACAAGGCGAACACAAGCCGCCGGGATAGACGAGTCGTGTTCCCTGTCAGCAGCCGTCTCCCTGAGAACATAATGGAGATCTGCGCTGTCTCTCCAGTGCCTGAGGAATGTGTCTGCCCCTCCAAGCACGGCGACGGCCGCGGTCCCGCCATCTCATCACGCCACCGCCCGCGTTCACAGATTCTCCCCCCCCTCCCCCAGGGAATGATAAAAAAAAAAATGTCATTCTGCTGGAGTCTAATTGTAAATCTTGGAATTAATATGACGGGCGTCTAAGAAATGGAACCATAAGGAGCAATAGCGCCATCGCCTCCCCAAACAAATGTGTCAGGTGCTCGGAGCCCGTATATCCGGAGGACGACTTCCCAAAAAGCAATTGCAGCTGAAATTTCCTCCATAACCTTTCTTTATGTGCCAGATGGATCGCCGGGATGTGTTTTACTGTGCCGCTCCTCTGAAAACCGCTCACTTAAAATAGTATCCGAAACATTATTTCAGCATAGTTTATGCGCCACAATGAATCAGACTGGGAAATTGGACACTTATCAAATTATAACAATTTTTTTTCTTTTTTCTAAGTAGACCTGGGCCAGAGTGTTTACAGATTGGTCTGTAGGGAGTCGAGGGTACGGCTATGGGTCTGTAGGGAGTCCGGAGGTACGGCTATGGGCTGTAGGGAGTGGAGGGTATGACTATGCGCTGTAGGGAGCCCCGGGGGCATGGCTATGGGATAGTCGGCGGTCATGGCTATGGGTCTGTAGGGAGGTTGAGGGCCCAGCTATGGGTACATTGGGGTCTCTGGTTCAATGGGACTTCATACTCTTCGCAGTCTAGGAAGGGGCCAAATGTGGCTGGGTTGGAGCAGATTTCCTGCATAGAAATTCAAAACAATTATGCAGAAAACTAGATGAAATTTCCAAAGTCTCAACTGCATTGGGGAGAAAATTCCCTGGAAGAAGCTATTGTAGCGAAACGTGCGTTGGGTCGTGGACCCGAGCCCCTTCAATGCTGGTTTACAGGTTTGTGGCAGGGGTTGTGAGATAGGCGTACTGGTGCCGTACTGTCAGCCCCCCTGTCCTTGTGACGCTGCATGCTTTTTGGGCATTTTTTCCCCCTTATGTTACTACCTATTGGTTGTATTAACCATTTGAGCCCTGTTACATAGTTTTAGTACTTGCACTTTAACTGTATATATACTTATTGATTTTTATTCCATGTGTAGGGGGGAACATATTATGATGGCAACATCACTATACTAGATTTATTCATTTGGGGGTGTCCTGGGATCCCATTTTTTTTTTTGCATTTGTGTGGTCATAAATGCCCTTCTTGTAACAAATTCTTTTCATGTGACATCACACAGACCCCAATGTTGGTGCCCACCTAAGTGTGTGTTTTTTATATATTTTAAAACAATAAACAAAGAATATTCATATTTTCCCTATAAACGCTTCCCTTTTGTTTGTAAATGGGGAGAAAATATGCACAAAATCTCTACAGAAATTGACCTGCAGTGCAGATTTATTTACCATTTTCTCCATGGACTTCAGTGGAGAAATCGATATGTGTAATAGATGTATACATGTGCAGGGTGTGCGATACATATCACAGCTACAGATATCAGTATATTCATCCCCAGAATCCAGATGACTTGGTGCAGATTTGCCGGAGATTCTGCCACACAACGCTGGAGGGTTCTGCTACAAGTGTCACATTATGTTGTAGTAAAAGCTATGGCGAGCGCAGCCTAGGTATTGAGTCTGTGTAGAGCAAAGAAAGACGAGCGACCGCACTATATGTAGAGATGCAGACGATAAAAGTTATTAATAATAAATATTACATCATCTTTATTTAAAGAATAGAAAAATAAAATAGGCCAACAGATCTAATACAAATGATCCACCGGGTGAGCCCCTCCAATAAGCAGGGTCACCTTATACACCCAGGGCAACACACAGTTCATGTAAGATACAGCAATAATGAATAAGTCCTCAAATGGTCCCATAACAAGCAAGAAAACATGGTGTATGTATACTAACCCCATATACCAACCCCATGCTTTCTGCTCTGCATTCATAGCTTCCCCAGGGGGCATATGAGTGTAGGCACCTAGGTGGTCCATATGGACATAGAAGATGCGGCTCATGGGTCTTGTCTAGTTCAGATTAAACATTTACATACATTAGCTTAGACAATGCTCTGTGAGCAGCCTGGTCTCCACACTGATACATTGTAACAAACTATCTGCTCAGGACAGGTTTTTGCTGTTGGTGTTAGTGGTTATCTGGCCCTTTAAAACTTTGGATATGTTGCGGACCTGGTGAAGAACAAAATAAATATCCTGTTCTTACCTGTCCACCCTCCCCTGAATTCCTCCCCCCCCCCCCCCCCCCCCCCCGAACCATCTCGCCGCCACATCTGAGAAGGACTCTCAGATTTTTATCCTGTGGGTGGGAACAAGAATGTTTCTATTCACTGACAGCAAGCAGAGACCTTGATGGTGTGGAATTAATTTCCAAAACCTTTAACTTAACCCACTCAGTCCCCCCCATACCCCCCCACCCCGCCGTGATCAGTCACAGCAGTGTCCCTGTGCCCCTCCTTGTGATCAGTCAGAGCATTTGCCTTGAGCTGCCCCTATGACATGTGGGTCCCAGATGACACAGCGCCCCCTAAAGAGCGACCCGAGTTGTTTGTCTGTTTTTCTGAAGTTTTATTTAAATGACATGGGCCTCTCATCTCCTCTTGTGTACCTGCCCTTTCTAATGGCCTACCTTCCTTCCTTCTTGTTTGTTATTGCAGATGACATCCAAATCGCCATCCCCATCATAAAACCCACTTTGGATAAAGTTCAGCTGGCCGGACAGACCTTACCTCCCGGATTCCCAGCGCCATTTCTTTTTGCAGACGGGCTGTCATCTGTAGAAACGCTTCTCACCAATATTCAGGTATCTCTTCTAGGGAGACATCATGGCTGGGGTCTATGATAAAGCCATGGAATCCCTAGCCGGGACTGGCAGATGCAACGTGGATGCAGAAATACAGCTGTAACAGACCCTCAGCTGTGTGTGAGCTTTACACTCTGCTCCTTCTCCTTTAGGGCCTTCTAAAAGTCGCTGTGGACAACGCCAGAGTACAAGAAAAGCAGATCCAGCAGGAAAAGAAAGAGTTAAAGATGGAGCTGTGCCGGGAGAGAGAAATGAGGGAGAACCTGGAGAGGCAGCTGACGGCCGAGCTACAGAGTCGAGGTGAGGGACCCCCACTACACCAACCCCCTACAGCCCTGACAGACCCCAATACACTGACCCCTACAGCCCTGTCAGACCCCCAGTACACCGACCCCTACAGCCCTGTCAGACCCCCAGTACACTGACCCCTACAGCCCTGACAGACCCCACTACACTGACCCCTACAGCCCTGACAGACTGCAATACACTGACCCCTACAGCCCTGACAGACCCCACTACACTGACCCCTACAGCCCTGTCAGACCCCCAGTACACCGACCCCTACAGCCCTGACTGACCTCAATACACTGACCCCCTACAGCCCTTACAGACCCCCAGTACACCGACCCCTACAGCCCTGTCAGACCCCCAGTACACTGACCCCTACAGCCCTGTCAGACCCCACTACACTGACCCCTACAGCCCTGTCAGACCCCCAGTACACCGACCCCTACAGCCCTGACTGACCTCAATACACTGACCCCTACAGCCCTGACAGACCCCCAGTACACCGACCCCTACAGCCCTGTCAGACCCCCAGTACACTGACCCCAACAGCCCTGACTGACCCCACTACACTGACCCCTACAGCCCTGACAGACCCCAGTACACTGGCCCCTACAGCCCTGTCAGACCCCCACTATACTGACCCCTACAGCCCTGTCAGACCCCAACTACACTGACCCCTACAGCCCTGACAGACCCCAGTACACTGGCCCCTACAGCCCTGTCAGACCCCCACTATACTGACCCCTACAGCCCTGTCAGACCCCCAGTACACTGACCCGTACAGCACTGTCAGACCCCCAGTACACTGACCCCCACAGCCCTGACAGACCCCAATACACTGACCCCCAGTACACTGACCCCTACAGCCCTGGTAGACCCCCAGCACACCGACCCCCACAGCCCTGACTGACCCCTACAGCCCTGACAGACACCACTACACTGACCCCTACAGACCCCAATACGCTGGCCCCTACAGCCCTGACAGACCCCAATACACTGGCCCCTACAGCCCTGTCAGACCCCCAGTACACTGACTCCTACAGCCCTGACAGACCCCAATACACTGACCCCTACAGTCCTAACAGACCCCAATATGCTGGCCCCTACAGTCCTGACAGCTCAGCACTGCACCCCAGGGACCCCCAATATACAGACCCTGACAGCTCCAGGGCAGGATCCCTATAAATACCAAACTATTTGGCAGATGCTATAAGGACACGGCTCCAGTTATTCCCTGTTGAGATAATGGTGACGTTATACTGAACTTCACCCTCCACATGGGATCACAGCACCGGGGGCTTTTCCTATATTATATACTGGATGTGTAAGTAGTTGTGAGTTATGGCCCCATATGGGATTGTTAGGGTCGCATTACACAAGCCAATCTGGAGGAGCGAGCGCCGAGCTGTCAGACCTGTAGTCGCTTGCTCCTCGTTCCCTGCTCGCTGTCTGTGCTTATGTACCCACAGTGAGCGGGTAAGAGCGTGGATCAGGTTGAATGACATGGATCAGCTGCCATTGTGCATGTCGGCTGATTGTTGCCGTTTAACACTAGCTATGACACTAAGCGGTTACCGGCCGATAATGGCTTGGTGTAATAGGGCCGTTAGTGCCCCATCTGTGGGTTACATCAGCCACCTTGTACATATACGAGTAGGATCTCTTATTTCTGGACAGTCTCTTTGCGATCGTCCCGCGGTTTCCTCGCCTCTGTGTCTGTTCGCAGTGATTCATAAAGTGACAGAATTTACAGACTCCTTTCCTTCTCTCCATATTTTTTTTTCTGAAAATTAAGAGGATTTAAATAGTTTCATTCGTCTCCGTTCGGCCTGGGAACATGATCAAGATATAAAGTCTCATTTCCTTCCATTCGTATATATCATCGATGTGTAGTAAAGGGAGCGCAGTGAAATATGGCGGCAGCGGCGAGCGTGGATTTCATCAACAGAACATTAGTCTTAATTACACGCACTTACTCATCGCCAGAAACATATTTATACCCAGACCAGCGCCTGGATACAGAGAATACCCGCACCTCCCCACCACCACCCCAGCCAGATACAGAGAATAGCCCCACGCACCCACCCAGCCGGATACATAAAATACCCTCACCCCCTAGCTGGATACAGAGAATACCCTCACACCCCCCACCCGGATAAAGGGAATACTTGCACCCCCCTGGCCGGATTGAGAGAATAGAGAATACCTGGACACCCCCCCCCCCCCATACAGAGAATACCCGGAAACCCTGGCTTTTGTTGTCCAGGCAAGCTGGGAGTTGTAGTTTTGCAAATATGGAAAATCGTAGGTTGGAGAACACTATTCTACATGGTTGTTGGGATGGTGGGAGTTGTAGTTTGGGGAACACTGCTGTAGAAGATTTGGTTGTCAGGTCATCCTGTAGTATTGCAACATCTGGGAGACTCATAGGTTGTGGAGAGGTTTCATTATCAGGAGATGCTGGGAGTAGTAGTTGTGCAATCACTGAAGAGCCCCAGGTTAGGGAAGGCTGGTGTAGATGGATTTGCTTGTCAGGACATGCTGGGAGTAGTAGTTTTGCAGCAGCTGAAGGCTCACAGGTTGGGAAATATCAGACTTTGTTGTCAGGAGATGCTGGGAGTAGTAGTTTTTCCATCGGCTGGAGCACACTGATAGTTGGATATATATGATATCTCTGTTGTGTGCCCCCCGGGGGTCCTCATGGCTGGAGCGGGTGGCTTGGAGGGATACATTGTTACAGATAATTGCGCAGGTTCACAGGTGTCGCCTGGAAAGCAGCAGATTTTGGATAAACACAATTTCCCGTACTGTACGCACTTCCAGCGGGTATGGCGGAGCACGGCGGTGGCGGCAGCCGGGTTTTACTGTATCTATTTAGTCAGCGGCTCGGAGTCATTTCCAGCGCATTATACCAGGAGCAGTAAATTTTAAATGGATTATAGTCACAACCTCGATATCCTGCAGCTATTACCTGGAGAAAGTGATTATCGTCGACGCTCGCAGCAAAACGAGTGGAGGCTTTTGTAGCTGAAACGCGGGTGTCTGACTCGCAGAGCAATAAAGCTCCTATTCTGGGAGAATATTCCTCCGAGAGCCACGATGACCGTAACGCCGACAATTCTTCTGTCTTACAGCGACAATTCAGAAGCGCTTGAAAAAAGAGAAAAAGGCAAAAAGAAAATTACAAGAAGCCCTGGAATTCGAGTCGAAACGACGAGAACAAGTAGAGCAGGCACTTAAACAAGCTACGACGGGAGACGGCCTCCGGATGCTGAACGGTAACGACACCTCAGCTGTATGTGGCTGACACCAGACTAAGGAATAAATCAGGAGCCCAGGTGGGGGGCAGTGTACTGGGGGGAGAAGATGGGGGGGGGGGGGGCAGTGTACTGGGGGGAGAAGATGGGGGGGGGCAGTGTACTGGGGGGAGGAGGTGAGGGGGGCAGTGTGCTGGGGGGAGGAGTTGGGGGGGCATTGTACTGGGGGGGGAGGGGCAGTGTACTGGGGGGAGGAGATGGGGGGGCATTGTACTGGGGGGGGAGGGGCAAGTGTGCTGTGGGGAGGAGATGGGGGGGCATTGTACTGGGGGGGAGGAGGGGGGGAAGTGTACTGGGGGGAGGTGGGGGGGTATTGTACTGGGGGGAGGTGGGGGGGTATTGTACAGGGGGGGGGGGAGGTGGTGAGGGGGGGGGGCATTGTACTGGGGGGAGGAGGTGAGGGGGGGCATTGTACTGGGGGGAGGAGATGGGGGGGTATTGTACTGGGGGGGAGGAGGTGGGGGGGGCGACAGTGTACTGAGGGGGAGGGACAGTGTACCAGGAGGGAGGAGGTGGGGGGGATTTGTACTTAGGGGATGGGGGACAGTGTGTCGGGGGATAGGAGGTGGGAGGGCAGTGTACCGGGGGTTGGGGGGTGCACTGGAACAAGAATGGTCAGAACTTAATTGCAAGTAACAAGGAGCAGGTGGAACAGTAAAGTAGAGTGTACCTGGTCACCCAGCACAATTAACAGTGAAATCATGTGTTATGTGTGATGGTACATAGGACTGCAGGTGACATCTACTACATTATCTGTACTCAGAGATATCACTGTGTTATGTGTGATGGTACATAGGACTGCAGGTGACATCTACTACATTATCTGTACTCAGAAATATCCCTGTGTTATCTGTGGTGTTACATAGGACTGCAGGTGACATCTACTACATTATCTGTACTCAGAGATATCACTGTGTTATCTGTGGTGTTACATGGGACTGCAGATGACTACTACATTATCTGTACTCAGAGATATCACTGTGTTATCTGTGATGTTACATAGGACTGCAGGTGACATCTACATTATCTGTACTCAGAGATATCACTGTTATCTGTGCTGTTACATAGGACTGCAGGTGACATCTACTACATTATCTGTACTCAGAGAGATATCACTGTGTTATCTGTGGTGTTACATAGGACTGCAGATGACATCTCTGAGTACAGATAATGTAGTGGATATCAGTGTTACATAGGACTGCTGGTGAGTTTTCACAGTGTATAGTGACAAGCTCATCTCCGCTACACCTGTTTTCTGTATTCATAAATCGCCCACTGAGTATTTTTTCTTCTTTCCTATAATTAATATTTGTACAATAAGACGTTCTGCTTCTTTCTAAGATACTTTGTATTTAAGTTCCTTTACATTTAGGGACTGAGTGTTTGTTACAATGTATCAGTGCAGACACCGCATCCTCTCTGCCCTCCTTATAGTCTGATGCACTTTAGCTGCACTGACTAAGTGTAGCAATTTGTACAACACTCAGAGGATTGTAGAGTCCTGATACAAGTGTAACAAACCCCCAGCTGTGAGAAGTATTAGGTCAGGCTTGGTTTTAGTACAGGGGTCCTGGCGCTGTAAAGTGACTTTATTACCTTTGTCTTTCAGACGCTTGTATCCCCGAAATGGAAACAGAGCACAACGGCTCGCAGCACGACAGCCCGCCCATGCAAGGTAAGAGATGAGCGTGCGCCGTTCCCCCCTGTGCATGCCGCGGCGCAGGATTAGACGCGCTCTGCCTTAAACCCCTGGAATTGAACTTGTCACGGTCTCTTTTATTGCTCTGTGTCTTCAGCTCAGCAGAAGCTCAGTAATTTACTGCTCTGCCGGAGATTGCGGCTCAGCCGCCCGGGTCACATGCGGCCGCTCCGTGTCACATTGTGTCATTATTATTGTTGTTTTCTTTTTTTATTTGACCTTTTGCATAAAAAGAGGATTTGTGAGAGTGGACGGGGAGCGATTGTTCACAAGTGAAATGTGTGAATGTAAAGATGTTAATTGTACCCCAGAGCGTCAACATGGGGATCTGATCGCATCATCGTTCAGTCACACTTAAAGGGACAGTACACTAACAAAGACATTTGTAATATAGTCAGCCGTGTCCATAGGGACTAGAAGCTAACACTACAGAATAAAGAGACAGTGAAAGTACAACATAAACCATACTGATAGAACGTACACAGTAGGGATCAGTATATTGCAGCACTAATGGCTAAGCAGTTACTGTGTTGCAATATACAGTTTGTATGTCCTCAAGCAGAATAATGGAGGTCTGGGGCAGCAAGATCAAGCGATAGGACAGGAATATTCCTCCAATATGGTGCAGATTCTAGGGCACCAGCCTGTTACCCCTGTAGAGGGCAAATATTGTCTGACAGATCAGAAGAAGTCCTGTGACTAGAAGAAACGCTCTGCCAACACAGTCAGGCTTAGTTGTATCCCATAATGAATATTTAACCTTTAATAAATATACTCCTCGTGGGCAGAGCTTAGTGTTCACATGACTGTAGTCCTATAACATCTATAGAGAAAAAAATAGTATAACATCAGAATATGGAGTCTGACAACATTAAGCGTGAGGGGGATTTCAGCAGCCCCAGCTGCTACACTGTAGAAACCATATTGTAACAGTGACTACAGGGAAGCCCATACTGTTTAGATTAATGGAAGCCTCGGGTTCATCACGTAATACCATAGATGATCTGTTGTGATTGGCTTAAAATTGTAGGAAAAAATTCCCTTTATGCAACACTGACCTATGTTCATGTATAAATCGTCCCTCATGGGCGGAGCTTGTTTGTCACGTGACTGTGAGCCTTAATTATAATCTTAATTATGGAGAGAAAACAGATTTAATGTTATGAGACTCAGTTCTCCTAATATTAGACCGTTTTTTCTCCATAGGTTATGAGGCCCACAGTCATGTGACAGCTAAGCTCCGCCCAGGAGGAACAACATTTAAAAAGGACAGTTGGCAATGATGTAAACCTTTCCAGACTGGTTATCCTGACTGGCAGTCTCTAACAGCAGATCTTCCCCTCCTGGGTGGAGATTAGTTGTGATATGACCTTCCTTACATGAAGTCATGTGGCAACTAAGCTCCACCCATGAGGAATAGATTTATATTATGACAACTTGCAGTGATGCAGAGTGGGTCAGGACAAGTTTTTTCTACAGTCTTCAAGCCAATTACAGTAAGTCATGTGCAACATTAGGTGATGGAAGTGGTTATAGCTGGCAGCGCCCTCCGCTCCTGACAGTCACCTTATTCGTCCTATCGCCCACAGTTTCATGTAAACACCGGTCGTCGCGGCCTCCACCACCCAAATCAATGAATTTCGTAAATGACATTGAAGCACAATCGAAGAAGCGGCGCAGTAAAGGAAATTTTTTTCCTTTTTTTTGCTGGTAAAAGCAAATTAAATTAGAGGATCTTCTACAAGTCTAAAGAAAGCGAGCGGCAGCCATTAGCCGGAGCGTAATATTTTCTTTTTACTGCTCGCTGCCATTTAGTTATTATCCTATTGGAAATCTAATTATAAACCTTTTACTCCCCAGTCAAACTTCGGCGTTTTTGCAAGCTTAGCACTGACAAGTGAATTCATTACATTTGATTGCTCGCGCCCGGATTGACTGAACTTCTTGCGGAGACCTAAAAGCCTGTTCAGTTCCTGCGATTCCCTGTTTGCACATTAGTGGAACAGCTCCTTTAATTAATTAGTATGAACAGCAGTAACGTGAACTGCTGAACACAAAATAACTTCCTTTTACGACCGCGGCGAGAATTTCCTTCCTTTCTTTCCTCGCCCGTTATACCTTTAGTTAAGTTTTGGTTTTGTTTTATTGGTGCAATCTGCATCAGATATAAAGTGTAAAAACATAGAGGCGATGATGAGCGAAACTCCTCCCAGCGTGTTAAAGGGGAACTAACCTGCTGATGTGGCCCTATTGCACAGGAGACGCCGAGGAGGAAGGTACAGTATGTCTTACATCTTCCTCCTTGGTGCCGTTCCGGTGCAGTTAGTCGTGTGCCCCACGGGCCGGTAACACCACTAGGAGCACTGCCCCACCCACATAGTGCCAATCTGGCCCTCTCCGTTGATTTGAATTAGAAAAGGGTGGACCTGCTGGAGACCTTGTGGAGACTGCTGAAGGTCTGCTGGAGACCTTGTGTCCTGGCATCATTATACACCATTATGCACTCCGGGGGACCCCCTAATGGCAATGGTCGGCAGGATAATGCCCCGGGGGCTACATAGGTAAAGTCTTATAGAATCAACAGCAAAACTTTTATGTATAATAATCCCGTTTTTGTAGCCGTTTGTACAGAACGGTTACGATACGTAGACAACGCACCTTGTCCTCAGCCATGTTCTGATGATACGGGATCGGCGCAGTATAATTGAGTCTGTGTTAGGAACATGTATAACGCTGCCTCTACATCTTCTGCACATAATGGAATAATTTGTAAGTGTAAGTGCACGCTGCTCCGGAGAGTTGTCAGCCTGGAGATCGTGTTCTGCCAGTCAGCATCTCCACCAAAGCTCAAACTGGTGAATTATTGAGTACATTGTGTGATTCCAGTCTGCGGTGGCTTACATCTGATGTCTCTGTGCTCAGGAAGATTGTTGTGTGTCGCTACAGGACATGGCGTTTAGAGCAGACACCTTGTATCCAGGCTGCTTATCATGGGATATAGATATAAAGATTTCACTCTAACTCAACACAAACTCTGTGACATCACTGGAGGGGGTCTAATTGGCTGAGACTGTCAGGAGGTAACAACACTATAGGGGGATCTCATTGGCTGAGACTGTCAGGAGGTGACATCACTCGGAGGGATCTTATTGGTTGGGACTGTTGCAAGCTGACACCACTACGGAGGCATCTTATTGGCCAAAACTGTCAGGAGGTGACAACTGTGGGGGGAATCTCATTGACTGAGACTGTCAGGAGGTGACATCAGTGGAAGGGATCTCATTGGTTGAGACTGCTGGGAGGTGACATCACTATTGAGGGGTCTCATTGGTTGAGACTGCTGGGAGGTGACATCACTATAGAGGGGTCTCATTGACTGAGACTGTCGGGAAGTGACATCACTCTGGGAGGGATCTCAGGATTAGGCATGTGCTCAGTACACAAGGATTCTGCTTCTATACAGGTTGTCCAGGTTTGGGTAAAACATGCTTACATTGTTCCAAAACCAGCGCCACCCCTGTGCACAGGCTGTGTGTGATAAAGCAGTTCAGCCCCATTCCCTTCAATGGAGTTGAGCTGCAATACAACTCACACACTGACACTGTTGGTGCTGATTATGGAGACATGTTTTTCTCATCTGGTAAAACCCCTTTAAGCCAAAGGCTGCCAGGGCATGCTGGGAGTTGTAGTTTTGGACAAGCTGCGGTGATGCCGGTTGGGGACCACTGATCTAGATGATTGATCTCAGGTGACATTGTAAAGCCGTCCCCTCCATAAAGCCTCCTTGACACAGTGTAACAGCATCCCAGCAGTGAGATTGATGGCGGATCCTCTCTCCTCTTCTTTTGCGCGCCGCGCTGTGATTTAGTCGGCATCTTCAGCTGTAAAATGTGCGTCCTGAGGGAGAATTCCTATTATTGAAGGATTTTCAGCTCTCGTAGAATTTGTGAGATCTTTACTCGGTGTAAAACCCTTTCCAGATCCAGTGCTTATTAAGGCAGTCATGCATCTCGGCAGCGGCCGCTGTAAAGCGGGCGAGCGGGCACCAGGGGGCCATCAGCGGCTTTTACTGTTACACAATATCATTTATACTGGTTTTATATAGTGGATATTACCCCCAGAGAACCGGATTAAGCGGCCTCCTAAATCTCCGGTTTTGCTCACCTTTGTATAATCCGCCCTTTAATGGAACGAAACGCCACAAAATGAATATTTGATTAGAGCAAAAAACTCAATAAACGAAAGCAGTTACTGTGCTCAGACGCCGACAAATCTCCCGTACACCCCGCGCTGCAACCCCATAAAGCTGCACATCGCTCGTACTCAACACTCCAACACGCTTTAAGTGGTCTCCCGTGTGGGGCGGGTTTATATCAGCTGCCAGCGCCTGTTATCCGGAATGAGGGGCACCTTACCCATCCGCACATACATTGCAACAAAGAAGAAAGGAGCAGCGTCCTCAGCAGCACAGAGTATTTACAGAGAGAAGGGAGGACTGAGGGTTACGTGGTGGAAGGAGCAGGGTATTCAGCAGCACAGAGTATTTCAGTACACAAGGGAGAACTGAGGGTTATATAGTAGAAGGAGCAGGGTATTCAGCGGGAAAGAGGGTGCTGATCATGTGGGAGTTACAGTATAAAATAGAGGGAGCAGGGTGCCCAGCGGCACAGAGTAGTTAAAGGGGTAGTCCACCCAAAAATTTTTTCTTTCAAATCAACTGCTGCCATGAAGTGACAGAGATTTGTAATTTACTTCTATTAAAAAATCTCAAGCCTTCCAGTACTTATCAGCTGCTGTATGCCCAACAGGAAGTTGTATTATTTCCAGTCTGGAGAGCAGGAGGGGTTTTCTATTGGGATTTGCTCCTGCTTTGGACAGTTCCTGACATGGACAGAGGAGGCAACAGAGAGCACTGGGTCAGACAGGAAAGAAAACACTACTTCCTGCTGGACATACAGCAGCTAATAAGTACCGGAACACTGGATATTTTTTAATAGAAGTAAATTACAAATCTCTGGCACTTTATGGCACCAGTTGATTTGAAAGAAATTTTTTTTGGGTGGACTACCCCTTTAAGGAAAGATTAGTGTTGATTTTGTGGGGTCAGAGATTGAGACTACAATATAGAAGGAGCAGTGTCAGAAATACGTCTTGGAAGGAGCAGAGTTCCCAGCAGCACAGAGTATTTCAGGAGAGCAGCGTGGTGGAAGGTGCGGGGTGTGGATAGTGTTGGAGGTTGGCAGGAGCACAGAGTATTTCAGGACATGCAGTGGGAGCTGAATCCACTATGGCGCCATCCCCCGCGCTGAGCGTGAATCCTGCTGCGGATGTGAGAGCAGAGACCGCAGATCCGGAGATGTTTCTACACGGAAACCTTAAATAATGAATTATTTCAACTTTTTCCATCTTTTCTTCATAAATTATAGAGAAATGTCAGCGCTTTGTTTATTCTTCTGATATATTAATGAGAAATCGCTTTGTTGCTTTATTATTTAGGAATTTCATGTTGTAGTTTTCACATAAAGTATTTATAGTGATCCTGTTATATGGAGGCGACGTGTCCTATAGAGGAGACCGCAGGTGAGCTGCATCCCATCATACTGCGCCCCATCCCTTCACACCGCATCCCATCATACCCCTCTCCACATCCCATCATACTACACCCCATCCCATCATACCCCTCTCCACATCTCATCATACCCCTCTCCACATCCCATCATACCCCTCTCCACATCTCATCATACCCCTCTCCACATCTCATCATACTACACCCCATCCCATCATACCCCTCTCCACATCTCATCATACTACGCCCCATCCCATCATACCCCTCTCCACATCTCATCATACCCCTCTCCACATCCCATCATACCCCTCTCCACATCTCATCATACCCCTCTCCACATCCCATCATACCCCTCTCCACATCTCATCATACCCCTCTCCACATCCCATCATACCCCTCTCCACATCTCATCATACCCCTCTCCACATCCCATCATACCCTGCTTCGCATCCCATCATACCCCGCCCCATCTTATCATAACTAGAGATGATCGAACAGTGGAAAATCTTCGGTTCTATAGAACTCGAACCTTCTGCATTTGATTCCCGATGCCTTCCCAGTCCGTGGGGAAGAAGGAGACAGCCCGGGTAAAGCCTGGAATTCCAGGATTTAGCCTATTACCTAGTCTGAATCTCGGAGTTCCAGGCAGTACCCGGGCTGTCTCCTTCTTCCCCACGGACTGGGAAGGCATCGGGAATCAAATGCGGAAGGTTCAAGTTCTATAGAACCTTAGATTTTCCACTGTTCGATCATGTCTAATCATATTGCACCCCATCCCATCATACTGCACCTCATCATGGCGCCTGGGACCCTGACACACCACTGAACCTCAATATCCTCCTCAGGTCATACTGAAAGGAAGCTGAATGTATCAGCCAGAGTTCATTCTCTTAGCTCATAGATACACAATGTAGCAGCTGACAGTGTAGACAAGAGCAAAGCAATCATATACTGATCCTGAGATGGTGAATGTGCACTCTACGGAATCCCGACCAAACACCCGTCACAGATTCCGCAGCTTGCACCAACTCGCGGACTCCGCCGGCCGCGCACATCTCCACTGCTACCATAAGCTTCATTCTATGGTTTGCCAGATTCTGCCAACCTCCCAAAGAATGAGCGGGTACGAGTTGCAGAATCTGCGACAGGTGTTTAGTCAGGATTCCATAGTGTGCACATTCCTTCACATCCTGTATTATACTCCAGAGCTGCACTCACTATTCTGCTGCTGGTGTGTCACCTGTATTAGACTCTAGATTCACACAATTCTGATCCTATAAGCTTTGTATAGACCGGGGGGGAACCATTTTGCAACAGCTGGAGGGCTGAAGATTCCCCATCCCTGGTATAGACATAAAATAAGCAGAGAATGCTTTGAGATTTCAGCTGTGAAGCCGCCTGGAGAATACAGCCTTGCACAGTGATACAGTCTATCTCCATGTTATTATATACAGATGGGTCGGGTGCAGTATGTGCTGTATACACAGGACGGGTCCCGGAGTCCCTCAGCTGGTAATTAGCGGTTTCCTGCCCCTAATGAAGTACTGTGGCCGCTCCGGATTAACATGCAGCCGCCACGCTCTTTTGTTTCTGCTTCCAGATGTTTTGGCTTTATCTATGAGGCGACTCCTGACAGCTCCAGCTAAATGATAAATCGCTCATATTACAGCCCAAATGCATCCGGAAATTAGAATGTGGGAGAGTGTGAACACGCTCCAAGGATCCGAGTCACCCGGGGGTCAGTCAGGGAAGGTGGGGACAGGATAGCTGTATACTCGCTGCACCCCGATATCACCACACAGGTGGGGACAGGATAGCTGTATACTCGCTGCACCCCGATATCACCACACAGGTGGGGACAGGATAGCTGGATACTCACTGCACCCCAATATCACCACACATGTGGGGACGGGGCTTCCCTGTGTGCAGCTGAAAACAGGCAGCCATAGACTGCAGGACATAATGCCAGGTCTGGGTTCCTTGCTGTCAAGCACATTTAGTATAGTATATAGTATATACACCTGCTAAGAATATTTCCTTACCACAGAGTAAAGTTACTGAGACTAGAACATAAAGGGTCTGAGCCGCATATAGTCAGGTGAGTGCGGTGTGAGGAGATGTGCATGCGTGTGTATAGGAGGAGATGTGTTTCTTAAGCATGTCAGGTGTATAGAAGTACATGTGGGTAGAATATGTATGAATTAGGGCTGGGCGATATGGCCAAAAAAATAAAATCTCTATTTTTTTTTACTTTTTTTCTCTCGATTTAAATCTCTATTTTTTATTTATTTTATACAGAGTGTAGTAGTAGATGCATAGTGGACAAGGGGTGTAGAAGCATAGAAGATCAGAGGTGTAGTAGTAGATAAGGGGAGTAGCAGTAGTGAGTAGTAGTATCAGGAGTGGGGGTAGTAGTAGAGCAATATTGGGGGTAGTGGTAGCAGCAATGGTAGTGCAAGCAGTAGAGCAGTATTGGGGGTAGTAGTAGAGCAGTATTGGGGGTACTAGTAGAGCAGTATTGGGGGTAGTATTAGAGTAGTATTGGGGGTACTAGTAGAGCAGTATTGGGGGTAGTAGTAGAGTAGTATTGGGGGTAGTAGTAGAGCAGTATTGGGGGTAGTAGTAGAGCAGTATTGGGGGTAGTATTAGAGCAGTATTGGGGGTACTAGTAGAGCAGTATTGGGGGTAGTATTAGAGTAGTATTGGGGGTACTAGTAGAGCAGTATTGGGGGTACTAGTAGAGCAGTATTGGGGGTACTAGTAGAGCAGTATTGGGGGTACTAGTAGAGCAGTATTGGGGGTAGTAGTAGAGTAGTATTGGGGGTAGTAATAGAGCAGTATTCTCTGCAATATGAACACTTATGCCCCTAGCAGTGCTGGCCTATATAAGCCACCCCGTATCCCTGGGCCCTCCATAGAGTCTAGACCATGTTTGACACCAGCCCCCCTGTCCCTCTCACAGGGTATAGGACATTACAGCCCCCCAGACACCGCTCACACCAGCCTCATACTGACACTTCTATACAGAGATGATATAGAACTACAAGTCCCAAAATCCCTAACACAAGTTACACTATACACACACAGAACTACAACTCCCAGGAGGCCCTGCACCTCAGTTATTACAAAGATGAAAAACGTGACACCCAATAAATCTTTCCAAGATGAATGAAAAAGCCCATAAGGCGCCTGACCCCTGAAATTTATTTTACATATGGAGGTGGGACATATACAGTGTCTGAGGTAGTGTACGTGTAGGGGGAGAATGTTTATAAAGAGTTGTGTGTCTGTATATAGGTGTAAGTGTGTAGAATTATGTGCTATATGTGTATAAATACATGTAGGTGTAGGGTATATATGAATAGGTGTGTATGTATGTGGGTGTAGGGTATGTATGAGTACAGGTGTGCCTGTCTATAGGAATGTAGGCTTAAATGTTTAAGCTGGTGGGCATCTGTATTTTTTATGTAGGTGCAGGATATGTATACAGTATATACTGTATGTAGGATCTCTCTCTGTATATGTAGGTGTGAATTTCAGTATATATGTAGGTGTGTATACAGGATGTATGCAGTTGCAGGATATAGTAGGTCTGTGATCGTTTATGTGTAGTGGGATGATTCCCATTACCTGACTGTATAGTAACTGTGATGGGCAGCGCAGCATCTGTATATTGCATGCCGCAGGGATGGTGCAGCCCATGTTCCCGATCCCCAGAGAAGCCGCCATTACCGCGTCACTCTCACCATCCGGGAGAGGTTTTGTAATCTACCTTCTCCCTGTTATTATTAATGTCCATCCTCTTTGTTCTTGGCGTAAGACAGCGACGTGTACATCTCCTGCCGCCGCGGCCCTTAATGTAAACGCTGCATCAATCATTGCTGCATTACCCCAGGAAACAGGCGAGCGGCCGGCCGCAGATTGTAACAGCAAAGTGCAACATTGCAGAAACTGGACACAATCAATCACCGGCCAAGTGACGTCCCCAGCACTTGTGTCACACGTCCAGCCAGTCCGCCCAAAATAGATGGGACTCGCCGTTCTGCTGTGTTGGCAAAATTCCTGAATTTTTTTCGTTCTTTTATTCCGTTAAAAAAAAAGTTTTACAATTTCCCTCTATATATTTATGTTGTTTCAGAAAACAGGACGTACATAAAGCCCCCGATCCTGTACTGAGGAGAGGACGGAATCGTTCCCGCCTCTCGCTGCCTTCCATATCAGAGGGAAACGGTGAAAAAGAAAGCATGAAAGACGAAGGACAATTCTGAGCTGTTCCCGCAGTTGCTGCATCAACAACTGGAACGTGACGTCACGGAGAGATTCCTGCGCGGCTTCCACACCACCGCAACGCTCAGATCGTGCATCCAGACGACAGAGGAAGAGACGTTTAGGCATATTTAATAACCTCCCCTCCCCCCACCAACCGATCTCGTACTTTGTCAATATTTATTTTTTTTATTGGACTTTTCTTTTAGTTTTATCCTTTTTTTTTTTCTCCTCCTGACGACAACCCTAGGTTACTCCCCTCCCGTTTTTTCATCCAGCTCCCCCTCCCCCTAGTGGCTGGATTCAGAATCTTTGTCACCACTGATCACAGAACAAAATCCTCGTGTTCATACATTGTGCTTTGTTTACTGGAGCGGACGTTCACTATATCGGACATTTTGGACAGAGAAGTGTGTACATTTTTTTTTTCTAAAGAAAAATACAACACTGTAAAAAAAATTAAAAAATGAGATGACCGAAGATGAGCAACGCCCTTCCTGCCCCTGACCAGAATCATCATGGCGGATACGAAAGGTGCGCGACCATCATAGTGCTGGGATACGAAGCTCCGCTAGGTGATGGGAATGTTGCAGTCTGGTTTCTCTGTTGTACTATATTAAGTTAAAGTATAACTTTGTTAAGATGTTCTTGCTAAGATTCAGTATTAAAAATTTTCTTTCGTTTGACTTTTTGAAATCTGATGGTAATTTCCTGAAGGATATGAGAAGATACGTTTGATAATAAATCATTGAATCTCAGACGTAGGATATTACAGGAGACCTCCGGATTTTCTGCAGCTCATAGCAGCAACCAGCAGTATTAGCCAACGTGTTTCTGTGAAAACAAAGGAATCAACGGGCATTGGCCCCGAAATAGTCAGGGACGGTGAAGGAAAAAATTATCCTTGAACTTCCTACAGATAAAAGGCTTTTCTTTCTATATTCAAAAGTGCCACCGTGTTCTGTAACAGCTCCTTGTAGTATTTACAGGGGTACTCATCTCTTTTTTCCTACTTAAAATTATTTTCAAGTAAAATGGTGTCAGAACGTTATACAGATTTGAAATTTACTTCTATTTCAAAATCTCCAGTCTTCCAGTACTTATCAGCTGCTGTATGTCTTGCAGGAAGTGGTGTATTCTCTCCAGTCTAACACAGTGCTCTCTGCTGCCACCTCTGTCCATGTCAGGAACTGTCCAGAGCAGCAGCAGAGAGCACTGTGTCAGACTGGAGAGAATACATCACTTCCTGCTACCCTTTAAAGGAGTACTCTGCGACCCCCCCCCCCCCCCAAAAAAAAAAAAAAAAAAATGAAACCCACAGACACATACAGGATATATACTTACCATCCCTCCGGTGACTATCGCTGTTTGAATTTCCCGCCGGCCACGTCCCTGCCATCTTTGTCTGTTGTCCTCACTTCCGAGTTTGGGTGCAGTGAACGGGACAGAAAAGGCTGCAGCCTTTTAATTGGCTGGAGCGCATCACGTGGCTTCCAGCAAGCAAAGGGGAGACAGCAGGTGACATCTACTACATTATCTGTACCCAGAGATATCACTGTGTTATCTGTGCTGTTACATAGGACTGCAGGTGACATCTACTACATTATCTGTACTCAGAGATATCACTGTGTTATCTGTGCTGTTACATAGGACTGCAGGTGACATCTACTACATTATCTGTACCCAGAGATATCACTGTGTTATCTGTGCTGTTACATAGGACTGCAGGTGATTACTACATTATCTGTACTCAGAGATATCACTGTGTTATCTGTGCTGTTACATAGGACTGCAGGTGATATCTACTACATTATCTGTACTCAGAGATATCACTGTGTTATCTGTGGTGTTACATAGGACTGCAGGTGACATCTACTACATTGTCTGTACTCAGAGATATCACTGTGTTATCTGTGCTGTTACATAGGACTGCAGGTGATTACTACATTATCTGTACTCAGAGATATCACTGTGTTATCTGTGCTGTTACATAGGATTGCAGGTGACTACTACATTATCTGTACTCAGAGATATCACTGTGTTATCTGTGCTGTTACATAGGACTGCAGGTGACTACTACATTATCTGTACTCAGAGATATCAATGTGTTATCTGTGGTGTTACATAGGACTGCAGGAAACATTCAATTTATTCTGCATAGAATGTGGATCCTGGATCAGTCACTCCATAAATATTTCTTCAGTCTCTGATGTAAATATTGATCTTTATTGATTTGTAAATTGTTCTATAAATAGTCAGAAACAATGGACAGAACCTCCTCCATCTATATCCCAGAGAACAATAAAGAATTATTACATCCAGTTCTTCCACTACAAATGAAGTGCAGATGTGGAGCAGGAATGTGCAGGAATATTCCTCCCCGGCAGCCGAGCATCTACCATGCAGGGGAGTCTGATGTACAGATAGAACTTAACAGATTGCAATTCATTAGCTACTGTTTAAGCAAGTAATGCTGGGAGATTTCAGCTCTGAAGTACAGTATGTAGCAATCTGAGTGCAGCTCTGGAGTTTAATACAGGATGTAACTCAGGATCAGTAATGTAATGTATGTACACAGTGACCCAGTAGCGAAATTTGATGGGGGGCAGGGGGGGCGGCCGCCCCCGGGCCCACTCTGGCCGGGGCCCACTCAGATCGCTATTGAATTTTTGCTCCCTAAGTCTATTCCTGAAGATACAGACTGCCTGTGCAGTCTGTATCTTATGCTTTTACCTAATCCTGTATAGCGGAGAAGTACGGCCGGGGGCGGCCATCTTGATGACGTCACAGTGGTGCGTTCCAACGCTGGAACGCAAGGGACGTCATCAAGATGGCGCCCGGCTTTACTGCACCGCTACAGAGGACTGGGTAAAGTATAAGATACAGACTGCAAAGGCAGTCTGTATCTTCATGAAGTTTATTTCTGAAGATACAGACTGCCTGTGCAGTCTGTATCTTATACTTTACCCAGTCCTCTGTAGCGGTGCAGTAAAGCCGGGCGCCATGTTGATGACGTCCCTTGCGTTCCAGCGCTGGAACGCACCACTGACGTCATCAAGATGGCCGCCCCCGGCCTTACTGCTCCGCTACACAGCTATAGGTAAAAGCATAAGATACAGACTGCACAGGCAGTCTGTATCTTTAGGAATAGACTAGAGCTGGACATGTGGATGCAGGGGGAGCTGGACGTGTGGACGCAGGGGGAGCTGGACGTGTGGACGCAGGGGGAGCTGGACGTGTGGACACAGGGGGAGGTGGACACGGGGGGAGCTGGACATGTGGACACAGGGGGAGCTGGACATGTGGACACAGGGGGAGCTGGACATGTGGACATAGGGGGAGCTGGACATGTGGACACAGGGGGAGCTGGTAAAGAGGGGGAGCTGGACATGTGGAAACAGGGGGAGCTGGACATGTGGAAACAGGGGGAGCTGGACATGTGGAAACAGGGGGAGCTGGACATGTGGACACAGGGGGAGCTGGACATGTGGAAACAGGGGGAGCTGGACATGTAGAAACAGGGGGAGCTGGACATGTGGACATAGGGGGAGCTGGACATGTGGACGCAGGGGGAGCTGGACATGTGGAAACAGGGGGAGCTGGACATGTGGACATAGGGGGAGCTGGACATGTGGACGCAGGGGGAGCTGGACATGTGGAAACAGGGGGAGCTGGACATGTGGACATAGGGGGAGCTGGACATGTGGACACAGGGGGGAGCTGGACATGTAGAAACGGGGAGCTGGACATGTGGATGCAGGGGGTGCTGGACATGTGGACACAGGGGGAGCTGGACATGTGGAAACAGGGGGAGCTGGACATGTGGAAACAGGGGGAGCTGGACATGTGGAAACAGGGGGAGCTGGACATGTGGAAACGGGGAGCTGGACATGTGGAAACAGGGGGAGCTGGACATGTGGACATAGGGGGAGCTGGTAAAGAGGGGGAGCTGGACATGTAGAAACGGGGAGCTGGACATGTGGACACAGGGGGAGCTGGACATGTGGACACGGGGAGAGCTGGACATGTGGAAACAGGGGGAGCTGGACATGTGGAAACAGGGGGAGCTGGACATGTGGAAACCAGGGGGAGCTGGACATGTGGAAACCAGGGGGAGCTGGACATGTGGAAACCAGGGGGAGCTGGACATGTGGAAACCAGGGGGAGCTGGACATGTGGAAACCAGGGGGAGCTGGACATGTGGAAACCAGGGGGAGCTGGACATGTGGAAACCAGGGGGAGCTGGACATGTGGAAACCAGGGGGAGCTGGACATGTGGAAACCAGGGGGAGCTGGACATGTGGAAACCAGGGGGAGCTGGACATGTGGAAACCAGGGGGAGCTGGACATGTGGAAACCAGGGGGAGCTGGACATGTGGAAACAGAGGGAGCTGGTAAACAGGGGGAGCTGGACATGTGGAAACAGGGGGAGCTGGTAAACAGGGGGAGCTGGACATGTTGGAAACAAGGGGGAGCTGGACATGTTGGAAACAAGGGGGAGCTGGACATGTGGAAACCAGGGGGAGCTGGACATGTGGAAACCAGGGGGAGCTGGACATGTGGAAACCAGGGGAGCTGGACATGTGGAAACCAGGGGGAGCTGGACATGTGGAAACCAGGGGGAGCTGGACATGTGGAAACCAGGGGGAGCTGGACATGTGGAAACCAGGGGGAGCTGGACATGTGGAAAACAGTGGTTTTCTGATTTAACCCTATTTGGCCCAGTTCTCTCTGGCAGCTTCATAGAGGAGCTGGGGGCTGATCTGGAGATCCTGGGGGAATGGGGGCAGAGGTCCGACCCCTCCACCCCAGTCTCTTACAGGATAAGGGACAAGTATGTTTAAATCAGAAAGCTGTGATTCGGATCACAGAGAGCAGGGTGCAGCAGCCTGTAGTGGCTGCCCGAGTTAGCTAGTGATTGAGCCTGCGGTACCTCCCTGTGAGTGATGCACCTGTCTTAGGCAGAATGCAAATTATCTACCTCTATGGTATATGGGTCAGTCAGTGTATAGGGAAAATAATAGTCTTTGCATAATGGATTTAACTTTTTTTTACAGTTTTAACTACAGATCTCAGGTGAACCTGTTATACTGCCCATACATCCATGACATTGGGATAGTGAGCGACTCCGATGAGAAGACACCCCTTGTAAGTCACTGTTTCATTTTATGTGTCTATATATGTAAATGTAGAAGCCTCTAACACTGCTCTTAATTCACTATGAGTAATGGAGCAGAATATACCCTTTATTATTTAGAAAGCATTGTTGTCAAGCGAGGTTCCCTTTGAGTAACATAATCGGTTGGGGGCCCACTCAGACTTGCTCGCCCCCCCTAGGCTGAACCCCTAGCTACGCCCCTGCAGTGACCCCACCAGCAGAATAGTGAGTGCAGCTCTGGAGTATAATACAGGGTGTAACTCATCAGTTTGTATCCTACCACTTTATATCTCTCCTGAAATCCTTTGCACTTAGTAAGCAGAATGTAATAAGTAAATAGACTATAACAGTTCTCAGTGGTTGGTTATAGGCACCTGACTACCTGGCTGTTGCTCCCTGCGCCGTCTGGCTCGCAGTTTATATTCGGCGCGGAGTCTCATTACCGGTCATTTATAGACTCCAATGTGATGAATCGGCAGCGACAATCTCCTAAGGAATCAAGAGTGCGCGAGGCCTCCGATCATTATTCCAAATGGAAATATTAATTGTAAATAACTGGAAGTCAATTAGTCGGCGGTTCTCGGGGTTCTGCGGATCTTTTATAGTTTTTTTGGAGTTTACGGCCTCATTAATGATTTATGGCTGTGGGAGCCGGAGCTTTATCTAATGCACTCTGAGAGTAATCACATCTGAGAAGGAGAGCGCAGCTCTGGGGACGGCGCAGTCACCCACTCCCATCCTGCAGCTTCCGCCTCCATCCGCCTCCATCATATTTAGTTGCAGACACTTTTTATTAGGTTTTTTATTTTGCAGAATATTCCCAATCTTAGTTCTGTGAGCGGCGACACCGCGCAGCGCAGACGTCTGAGACGCATCAAGGAGAATGTAAGATCCGCGGTAAGCAGCGCATCTATAATTCAGGGGCTCAATTCATAAAACATTGGCCTCCCCAGTGCAGACTTATTGCATTAATATCTAATCCCTTCCACATACAACTGGGACAATGAACCCCCCCCCCCCCCATATCAATCTATCTGTCCATCAACAATATATATATTTTACACACATGTCTTTCTGATAATCGTTCCCATTCTGTTACATCTTTAAGACCTCTGCTTGCTGTCAGCCCTGTGACATTTATACAGTGGATTGTTACATGGTATCGATGATCAGATTTCTGCTGTCTACCTTAATACCTTGTAACTAGAGATGAGCAAACCTGGAGCAGCTGGAGTCCATCTGAACCCGAACGTTCGGCATTTGATTAGCGGCGGCTGCTGAAGTTGGATAAAGCCCTAAGGCTATGTGGAAATCATGGATATAGTCATTGGCTGTATCCATGTTTTCCAGACAACCTTGGAGCTTTATCCAAGTTCAGCAGCCGCCGCTAATCAAATACCGAACGTTCGGGTTCGGATGGACTCCAGCTGCTCCAGGTTCACTCATCTCTACTTGTAACAAATCCCAGGTTCACTCATCTCTACTTGTAACAAATCCCAGACTCTCTCAAGATTCCTCTCCTGACATACTCTGTGCTGTCGGATGTTCTGCTGCTTTTAGGTCTTATTCACACCTCCCGCCAAGTTGTCTGTGATTGCGGATCTTCACTCATGGACCAACTTATTGCCCATTGATTTCTATTGGACTCTTCACACAGTACAATTGCGGAGCCGCAATCTGTACTGCAAAATAATAGCATGTGCTAGCACAGGTTGTGAATGCGATGCGAATTACCAATAAAAGTCTGTGGGATCCATGTTTTTTGCAGACGTGAAGGATGTCACATCCGTAATGTATGTGAAAAGCGTGGATCAATTCTATGCATCCCTTCAACTCAGTATGTATTTCAGCACATGAAGGCATCCCATCCCCCCATGTTGTTCACATGTATACACTCTACGTGGCATCCCCCTCCAAATTAGTCCAGGTCAATTGTCCAGCACAGCATCCCCCCCCCCTTATAGTCTCCGGTAGTGTGCCTGACCTCCCTACACCCCTCCATTCCTCCTCTCCGGTAGTGTGCCTGACCTCCCTCCATCCCTCCTCTCTGGTAGTGTGCCTGACCTCCCTACACCCCTCCTCTCCAGTAGTGTGCCTGACCTCCCTCCATTCCTCCTCTCCGGTAGTGTTCCTGACCTCAATCCATCCCTCCTCTCCGGTAGTGTGCCTGACCTCCCTCCATCCCTCCTCTCTGGTAGTGTGCCTGACCTCCCTACACCCCTCTATCCCTCCTCTCCAGTAGTGTGCCTGACCTCCCTACACCCCTTCATTCCTCCTCTCCAGTAGTGTGCCTGACCTCCCTCCATCCCTCCTCTCTGGTAGTGTGCCTGACCTCCCTACACCCCTCCTCTCCGGTAGTGTGCCTGACCTCTTTCCACGCCTCCTCTCCGGTAGTGTGCCTGACCTACCTACACCCCTAATCTCCGGTGGTGTGCCTGACCTCCCTACATTCCTCCTCTCCGGTAGTGTGCCTGACCCCCCTACACCCCTCCTCTCCCTTAGTGTGCCTGACCTCCCTACACCCCTCCTCTCCGGTAGTGTGCCTGACCTCCCTACACCCCTCCTCTCCGGTAGTGTGCCTGACCCCCCTACACCCCTCCTTTCCCTTAGTGTGTCTGACCTCCCTACACCCCTTCATTCCTCCTCTCCGGTAGTGTGCCTGACCCCCCCCTACACCCCTCCTCTCCCTTAGTGTGTCTGACCTCCCTACACCCCTTCATTCCTCCTCTCCAGTAGTGTGTCTGACCTCCCATAGACCTGTGTTGGGGAATCAGTGCTGCGATTTCACTCCACATTTCCCACTCTCCTCTCCTGAAATACTCTGTGCTGTTGAACACCGCGTACCATGTAGCTCTCTGTGAATGTCCACGCTGAAATACTCTGTGCTGCGGGGGCCAAATATAAACAATGTTTCCGTACACTGACAGCAATCATTGTTCTAAAGTGAAAGGTCTTCTAAAACCAATGACATTTGGCCCTGGTCATCTGTATTCTTCTACTTTAGGCCTTAAGGCTGCGTTCACACGTACCGAGAAATCCGCTGTGATATGCGGTATAGTTATGCTGGAGTGCGGACAGGTGACGTATGAGAGGATAGGTGATGTATGAGAGGACAGGTCATGTGATGTATGAGAGGACAGGTCATGTGATGTATGAGAGGGCAGGTGACGTATGAGAGGGCAGGTGACGTATGAGAGGATAGGTGATGTATGAGAGGACAGGTCATGTGATGTATGAGAGGACAGGTCATGTGATGTATGAGAGGACAGGTGGCGTATGAGAGGGCAGGTGACGTATGAGAGGGCAGGTGACGTATGAGAGGGCAAGTGATGTGATGTATGAGCTTTTTTAAGGGTGCCACGTAACGTAACGACTTGCAGCGGAAATCCGCTACGAGCTAAGGTCCTGGCAGGTCCCTGTGACTATATACTCGCAGCGGTCTGACTACAGGCATGATGGAAAAAAGGTTACCCATCCCTGGTGTAAAGACACCCTAAAAGACTGTTGCAGCAAACCTTCAGCTGTGAGAAGTATTTGGACTCGATGGAGTAGTAGTTTACATTCACTGACAGCAAGAGGAGTTGTTATAACTGGTGAGGAACAGAAACTAAATGTGAGAACATTATGGGAGTGGAGTCTCATCACGGCGTCCGTCTCCTCGGAAGGTCAGCCCCGCCGTCCGGTTTCAGCCTCGGAGCGTTTGTTCTCGTTCTCTCTCGGCTGTTACCGTCCTGTGTAATCGGATGTGACATTTTCCAGCTGAGGTGTAGCCTACTTCTCCCGCCATGCTTCATTACTCCGCACTTCCTCAGAGACGACGAGCAGGTAAAAATAACAGAGTCGTCTAAAAACGCCGCCCGTAAATGAAATCTCAGCAGATGCTCAAACCCGCTGCCATCTCCGCACCGTGCGCTGCCAACAAGTCACCAGACCCCCAGCCCAACCTCTATTCTCATCTAGTGCCCAGCAGCACAGAGTATTACAGGAGAGGAGAGTGGGGGTCATAAACATGCAGCAGGGTCCCCAGCAGCACAGAGTATTACAGGAGAGAAGAGAGGGAGGTCATAAACAAGCTGCAGGGTCCCCAGCAGCACAGAGTATTACAGGAACTCCTTTAAATAATAATGTGAGTGACAAATGTTTCCGGCGCCCCCAGAACCTTCATGGACGCTTCATATATGAAGATTGAGGTTACTGGATGTATCTAAAATCTGAGGTGAGCCCCAAGATGTATCTAACACTTGAGGCGAGTCTGATCATGTATCTAAGATCTGAAAAACTCTTTCTGGAATAAAATCCATGGATAATCCACAGATTGGGACAGTCCTGTAACGGAGGGGGGGGTGGGGGTCGTCTGACTAGACACCCTCCAGACCGGAGAACACGCACCGCCACATATTTCATACACGTTTATAGTAAAATGTTTCCTGATGAGAAAGAATAAAGTTTCCCTGAAGTTTATTGCTCTTATTTTCTTAATAGGTTTTGTATGCGCAGGAAATCAATTTCACTTCCAAGTTTTAAAGAGGAAGCAATGATGTCTGGAGGGTAAATTATGCTGAACGCCGCCATGAATCCCCCTGTGTGTACACCCCGGCATCAATCCCCCCGCCACCCCCCTGTGTGCACACCCTGGCAGGAATACCCCTGCTGCCCCTAGTATGTACACCCTGGCATCAATCCCCCCCGCCGCCCCCATGTGTACACCCTGGCACAAATACCCCCGCCGTTCTCCCTTGTGTGTACACCCCGGCACGAATATCCCCGCCGTTCTCCCTTGTGTGTACACCCCGGCACGAATACCCTCGTTGTTCTCCCCTGTGTGTACACCCCGGCACGAATACCCTCGTTGTTCTCCCGTGTGTACACCCCGGCACGAATACCCTCGTTGTTCTCTCCTGAGTGTACACCCCGGCATGAATACCCCCGCCGCTCTCCCCTGAGTGTACACCCCGGCATGAATATCCCCGCCGTTCTCCCCTGTGTGTACACCCCGGCATGAATATCCCCGCCGTTCTCCCCTGTGTGTACACCCCGGCATGAATATCCCCGCCGTTCTCCCCTGTGTGTACACCCCGGCATGAATATCCCCGCCGCTCTCCCCTGTGTGTACACCCCGGCATGAATACCCTCGCAGTTCTCCCCTGTGTGTACACCCCGGCATAGTACCCACGCCGCTCTCCCCTGTGTGTACACCCCGACATGAATATCCCCGCCGTTCTCCCCTGTGTGTACACCCCGGCATGAATATCCCCGCCGTTCTCCCCTGTGTGTACACCCCGGCATGAATATCCCCGCCGTTCTCCCCTGTGTGTACACCCCGGCATGAATATCCCCGCCGTTCTCCCCTGTGTGTACACCCCGGCATGAATATCCCCGCCGTTCTCCCCTGTGTGTACACCCCGGCATAGTACCCACGCCGCTCTCCCCTGTGTGTACACCCCGGCATGAATATCCCCGCCGCTCTCCCCTGTGTGTTCACCCTGGCATGAATATCCCCGCCGCTCTCCCCTGTGTGTACACCCCGGCATGAATATCCCCGCCGTTCTCCCCTGTGTGTACACCCCGGCATAGTACCCACGCCGCTCTCCCCTGTGTGTACACCCCGGCATGAATATCCCCGCCGCTCTCCCCTGTGTGTACACCCCGTGTGTTCACCCCGGCATGAATAACCCGCCGCTCTTCCCTGTGTGTACACCCCGTGTGTTCACCCCAGCATGAATATCCCCGCCACTCTCCCGTGTGTACACCCCGTGTGTTCACCCCGGCATGAATACCCCAGTTGTCTTTTCGAATTTCTGCAGTCAAACATTTGTGTATCGGAAATTTCCAGGTTGTGTGTTAATAAATTTAAAGGAGAACTCCGGCCAAAATCTATTTTTTAATATGTTATTTCATAAGCAAAGTTAGACTAATATACACTAATTATGGGAAATGCACATATACTGTTATTTCCGTTAGTTTAGTAGATCAGGAAGGCTTCATTTTCTCTAAAAAATGTGACGTCACGACCCGGTCTATACCTGAAGGATCCAGCAGGGGGCGCAGTATATGTAGAAATTACATATAAAAAAATGATTCCTGTGCTTTGCAGTAGTGCTGAACCTGATCAATTACTGCAGCGAGAGAGAGACAGCAGAGTCCGTGATAGAGGATGGTAGCTAAGGAGCGTTCACCCTGCTGCACGGGACGGGGCTGGAGGTTCAGGTGCGATCGGGCGGCTGCAGGGGGTGGCAGGTAAGAGTGACTGTGCAGTGGCCGGAATCACAGGAAGGGTCCTGTTATTATTTTAACATGTAATTTGTACATATACTGCGCCTTTAGGTATAGACCGGGTCGCAACGTCACTTTTTTTTTTTTTTTTAGAGAAATTGAAGCCTGCCTGATCTACTAAACTGAGGGAGATAGCACTATATGTGCATTCCCATAATTAGTGTATATTAGGAATTTGTCCAATTCTGCTTATAAAATAACATATTAAAAAATACATTTTGGCCGGCGAATATTTTCTTTTACAGTGGCCGCCTGTAAGATGGAAAGACTGGAAGAAGATCCGATTGCGGAATCAACCTCTGAGACAATAGTGATCTGCGATCTTACGTGTGGTTCAGAAATTATAAAAACTGAAACCTGCAACAACCACCGGGAACGTTCCCTGTGATGCACAGCTATCTGGCGTGTTCAATGTGTGGTCCGTGGTGCTGAACACAGAGAAACGTTATTCTGTGCGATAACTTTTGAATCACAAGAGAAAACGCAAATCAATTTCTGATGTTACACGACCTCCTTCCCCTTGATCCTTTAACGATGTGGCAGACGTAGCCTAAAGAGCACGCCCCCCGCCCATCACTTGCTAGGGTATTCAGATATATGTAGTATACACTATATTTTGGCGGCACTACGCATTAGTGAAGTGCTGATACTTGTACATGGACCCCAATGCTGTTTGTACAGGACTAGATATACGGTATACATACATGTATCCCATATAATGGCGGTACTATTTATCAGTGGGGCACTGATTCTGGAGCGCTGACACTTGTACATGGCTGCCAGGCTTGTGCATTGTTTGGACAGAAGCGAGTAGCTATACACCATTATACACTATGGAGGTATTATTTATTATGGTAGTACTAACACTTGTGCATGGACGCCACCACTGTATGTGCTATAAAGAGCAGGTAAGTAGATACACACAGTATATAGAGTATTAGGCATCCATTGTTTAGAATGTAGTTCTGGATTATTGGAATTGTGGCGTATGCGGCCCGGTTGGAGTCAGGCGATAGTTGCACATTTGCAGACTGAATATTTGGCAGCCATTCATTTCTGTTACCACAAAGTCTAAAACTCAATAAACGAATATTAAACCTTAAACTGCGGAGATGATTGAAGAGAAAACTGGCAGGTTGGGTATAAGGCGCGGTGAATGTGCGCGTTCTCTCCCACAAGCTGCGCCTGGAAGACAAGGGCCTGGGATTTGCGCGGCGAGGAGCTCGTCTGATCTGGTCTAATTGTTAATCAGAGGATAGAGGCATTAGACGGGTAATAGAACGCAGCGGCGCGTTAATCACCTGATCCGCGAGCTGCAAATGTCCTTACAGCAGCCAAATTACTGCGAGAAGGGGAAGAACTGGCGCCTCCTCACAAGACACATGATAAATGCACAAAATTAATTCCAAATTATAAAAATCGGATTAATGAGGATGGGCTCCCCCGACGAGGCGCAAACTTCGCAGCGCAGCTACTTTTAACTACGTTACGAGGAGGAAAATAATATCAGGAAACAAACAACAAAACTGAGCAAAACCAAGTCACCCGAGGAGCGGAGTGCCGACAGATGGGGCGTCCAGAGGGGCCGATCCTCCGTGGGACGGAATATTATATCCTCCAATTGTCTAACTACTGACCAGCGCCCCCTCCCTATATGTGGTGGAACTACAAGTGCCAGAATGTCCTGCGTGCAGCAGTGATGCGATACTGTATGGAATCTAAGATATATTAAAGGTTCAATGAACTTTCCTCCGACACACAGCAGACGCGTCCGATACCAAATACTCTAGAGTCCGCCAATGAAATCTGCTGTGGGGGCCCCCGATGCAGCAGGCGGTGCGAGGCTGGGGGCCCCCGATGCAGCAGGCGGTGCGAGGCTGGGGGCCCCCGGTGCAGCAGGCGGTGCGAGGCTGGGGGCCCCCGGTGCAGCCCCGGTGCAGCAGGCGGTGCGAGGCTGGGGGCCCCCGGTGCAGCAGGCGGTGCGAGGCTGGGGGCCCCCGGTGCAGCAGGCGGTGCGAGGCTGGGGGCCCCCGGTGCAGCAGGCGGTGCGAGGCTGGGGGCCCCCGGTGCAGCAGGCGGTGCGAGGCTGGGGGCCCCCGGTGCAGCAGGCGGTGCGAGGCTGGGGGCCCCCGGCGCAGCAGGCGGTGCAGCAGGCGGTGCGAGGCTGGGGGCCCCCGGTGCAGCAGGCGGTGCGAGGCTGGGAGCAGGCGGTGCGAGGCTGGGGGCCCCCGGTGCAGCAGGCGGTGCGAGGCTGGGGGCCCCCGGTGCAGCAGGCGGTGCGAGGCTGGGGGCCCCCGATGCAGCCCCGGTGCAGCAGGCGGTGCGAGGCTGGGGGCCCTCGGTGCAGCAGGCGGTGCAGTCAGTGTAGTCAGGGCGAGGCTGGGGGCCCCCGGTGCAGCAGGCGGTGCGAGGCTGGGGGCCCCCGGTGCAGCAGGCGGTGCGAGGATGGGGGCCCCCGGTGCAGCAGGCGGTGCGAGGATGGGGGCCCCCGGTGCAGCAGGCGGTGCGAGGATGGGGGCCCCCGGTGCAGCAGGCGGTGCGAGGATGGGGGCCCCCGGTGCAGCAGGCGGTGCGAGGCTGGGGGCCCCCGGTGCAGCAGGCGGTGCGAGGCTGGGGGCCCCCGGTGCAGCAGGCGGTGCGAGGCTGGGGGCCCCCGGTGCAGCAGGCGGTGCGAGGCTGGGGGCCCCCGGTGCAGCAGGCGGTGCGAGGCTGGGGGCCCCCGGTGCAGCAGGCGGTGCGAGGCTGGGGGCCCCCGGTGCAGCACGCGGTGCGAGGCTGGGGGCCCCCGGTGCAGCAGGCGGTGCGAGGCTGGGGGCCCCCGGTGCAGCAGGCGGTGCAGTCAGTGTAGTCAGGGCGAGGCTGGGGGCCCCCAGTGAACTGTCCTGAGATTCACTGATGAGCAGAAGTTTACACAATAGAATTAGGATAACTAATTGGGATCAGATAACTTTGCCAAACTTGAAAACTTCTCATGGATGAAAGTTACCCGGCCGTCCATCCAACATGGATTTCTGATCTAGTGTATAGAGTTATTGGTGTGACTGATAGTAAATATGCCCCGCCCTCTTTAACACTAAGCTCCGCCCACCACCGCATAAACCTGGGAGCTTTATGCAAAAATCTGCAATTTTCTTCCACCAAACCGGAGGTAGAGACATGGATAATTTCCCTCATTGTGTTATCCCGGTGAGTTGTCACAAACTCCTCTCTGCTACATCCCAGGTTTTCCTCCCATTGTAATGTGTGGATTTGTTGTAGTAGTGTCTCTGAGTTCCAGGCTACCACGCTCTCGGGGTCGCTCCCATCCCCCACCACCTCCTCAGGATAATGTGGACTTTTTTATAGGACGATTTGTTTGTAAATTCAGATTTTATACGGAAAAGCGTGACGCGTCCATCCAGCTCTGCGCAGCGCACATCAGCGGCTCCGTGTTATAAAGCAGCGGGGGGGCTTCCACTTCCACAATTAACTGGTAACATATGCGGCGGCCGCTGGCAGGAGCGACTCTGATCCCCCCAAAACATTAATGTAGCATCTGTGTGTGTGCGAGGTACCTGTGTGCGCAGAATACATGCATGTGTGTGGGGGGGGGGGGGGGGGGGGAGAGAGACAAAACATTGAAATTCTGCAGATTCCTAATAAACTCAGTGTGTCACTTCCAGAGCAGATCTCTGCTTGCTGTCAGTGAACCCCAACCTGACTGAAGATTCCCCAAGATACATAATTTACTAAAACAGGGTGATCACTAACCGTCCTGGCTTCATCCTGACAGGAAATAGAAAATAAAAGTAGTACACAGTGTGTGTTGTCTCCAGCTCCTGGCTCCTCTCTCCCTCCTGAGACAACACATCATCCACAACATCACCATATACATATATATAATATATACAGTGTGTGAGGTGTGGTTACAGCATTCGGCCTTGTGATGATTGATGCTACAGAAAGAGCAGACAGATATGAATGCAGCAGATTCTGCAACCTCACTGTGCAACAGTCTGCACTGAGCTGAGATGTTCTGCATCACCTTTAGGTGAAGAACTGACAGCAGTGCTGGGGCAAGGGATTAGGCAGGGTGGGAGGGCTGTGATGGAGAGCTGAGGGAAAGCAATGCATTCTGGGAATTGAAGTACTAATCAACTGCTTAACCAGGAATTACAGAACTAAGACCTCAAAACTATAGGATGTATGGTGGTATCAGCGCTGGGGCCGACGGGAGAGCTGCTATATGCCCCTGCAGCAGATTACAACCCTAAAGGCATCTAATCTGCAAATGATGATTACAATACAGTAATAATAATAATAATAATAATAATAATAATAATAATAATAATAATACTGCCATACAGAGATGCAGTAATACCAGGATACATGGAATCTAATGGAGCCGCATCACAGAGGGGAAGGCAGAAAGGCTCACAGGCGGCCGGCGGCCCCATCTCCAGTGCTTCAGGCCGACCGCTGCCCGGGAATACACCAACGCCATGCACAGGAACCGGGCAGCTGCGCCTGTCTATTGAGGTAAAAATCTTAAAGCGAGATACCTAATGGTACATTCAGTTTAATATCACCGTCAATAATACCGCCATCCAGAGCATTAGTATCACCATCAATAATACTACCAGAGCATTAGTATCACCATCAATAATACCGCCATCAAGAGCATTAGTATCACCATCAATAATACTACCAGAGCATTAGTATCACCATCAATAATACTACCAGAGCATTAGTATCACCATCAATAATACTACCAGAGCATTAGTATCACCATCAATAATACTGCCATCCAGAGCATTAGTATCATCATCAATAATACCGCCATTCAGAGCATTAGTATCACCATCAATAATACTACCAGAGCATTAGTATCACCATCAATAATACTGCCATCCAGAGCATTAGTATCATCATCAATAATACCGCCATTCAGAGCATTAGTATCACCATCAATATTACCGCCATCCAGAGCATTAGTATCACCATCAATAATACTACCAGAGCATTAGTATCACCATCAATAATACCGCCATACAGAGCATAAATAATGCTACCAATCAGAACCTAAATAATATTGCCATACAGAGCATAAATAGCAAAAAGAGATATCCAGCTCCCTAGACCGTGTGTGGAAGGGAATTCACACCAGAACACTTGCACGCAGAAAGAACTGGAGTAGCGCCATTTATTTCCTTTAACCCCTTCAGTACCAGGTTATGTCATGAGAGCAGCAGTGAAGTCCACTCTCCGGATCCAGAAGGAATGGCAACAATAAGGAGGCATTTTGGAGGTTTATGTTGAATAACCTAAGCCTGAATAAAGTTAGAGCGCTGTTCATAATGGAAATGTGTATAAACAATACCGCCATCATCAGTATAAACAATACCACCATCCTGTGTATAAACAATACCGCCATCATCAGTATAAATGATACCACAATCCTGTGTATAAACAATACAGCCATCATCAGTATAAATACCGCCATCCTGTGTATAAACAATACCATCCTGTGTATAAACAATACCACCATCCTGTGTATAAACAATACCACCATCCTGTGTATAAATAATACCACCATCCTGTGTATAAATAATACCACCATCCTGTGTATAAATAATACCACCATCCTGTGTATAAATAATACCACCATCCTGTGTATAAATAATACCAACATCCTGTGTATAAACAATACCGCCATCCTTAGTTTAAATACCACTGTCATAAATTTGGAGAGCCCAAATATCGGTGCCACAGAGCAGAGTAGCGGAGGGAGAGGGTGTGGGAGGAGTGAGAATCCCCTGATGTTCCCCATGGTGCCCCTTCTCCTGCACCCTGGTTGGGCACCTGACCTGAGTTGGTGCCGTCACCCCCCCCCCCCCCCTTCCTGTTGGTCTCTTAGTGAGAGTGCCGTTGGTTTACAGGTTTTTGGTGCCAACAGAACAACATTTTCTCCCACAAACAGCAGAGGAAACGTCATTGTGCATTTCCTGCTGAGAGTCCAGGACTTTGTTCTGCTGATTAGTGACCCCTCATCTCCTCCCGGGCGGCACAATGGCTGGCGCACACTCAAGCCTTCTGATATCCCTCTCAATATTTTATGGCCTTGACCTCGGTGACCTTCCTGCTGGCAGAAAATGCCCAAAGAAACATTCAGCAAATCAATGCATCAGACCAAATGGACGAGATGGTGGACGGAGGGTTACTGCGCTCGCCCATAGTGAATGCACACACATACACATATATATATATATATATATATATATATATATATATATATATATACACACACACATGCACACACATACACATAATATATATAGTTTCATCTACTGGATGGAGACAGGACGGTCCCATCAGCGACAGCAAGCAGGGACCTGAACTGGGGGAGAGCTGCCATACAAGTCTATGAGCAAGCTGCTAAATGTATCACTAGAGGTAGCATGTCATATAGTGTAAGTGTGGGTGATGATGATGATGATGACTTTTTAATGTTTCCTTTTACCACAAATGTTACATAAATGTCACATAACCACAACGCCCCTCTCTTGTGCTCAAGACCGCTGAACAGGGCCGCTGCCCGTCTCGCTGCTGCCATCTGAACTGTAACTATGAGCACTCATAATGAGCGCTCATAGTTACATGCAGCAGCACTGACAGGGCGGGAGACATTGGCTCCCTTCCTGTCAGTCACTCTTGTGGCCGCAGGAAGGGTTTTCCCTGCGGTCACAAGTGGCAGCTTTGTCCTTGTGGTGCCGGCGCTCCAGTGACATCACTGGAGCATTGGCGCCAGGACAAGGAGAGTGCGGCCTCTTGTGATCGCAGGGAAAACCCTTCCTGCGGCCACAAGAGTGAAGAGAAGAGGAGACGCCCGGACCCAGGTGAGTATAAGTGTTTGTTTTATTGTGTTATATACTATATGGGAGGGGGAGCACACAGGGGTCTGTTTAACTGGGGAGCGCACATCGGGGGTCTATATAAATGGGGGGGACACAGAGTGGGGCAATATAACAGGGAGAGCACACAGGGGGGGCTATAGACTACTGGAGCTTCACAGAGGGGTCTATATACTACTGGGGGCAGCACACAGGGGTCTATATACTACTTGGGGCAGCAAAATGGGGTCTATATACAACTTGGAGAGCACACAGGAGGTCTATATCCAAGTGGGGGAGCACACAGGGGGGCTATATACTACTGGGGGAGCACACAGGGGTCTATATACTACTGGTGGGGCACACAGGGGGTCTATATACTACTGGGAGAACATACAGGGGGTCTATATACTACTTGTGAGGCACACAGGTGGTCTATATATAACTGGGGGAGCACACAGGTGTCTGTATACTACTGGGGCAGCACACAAGGGGTCTATATAATACTGGTGGGGCACACAGGGGGTCTGTATACTACTGGGGGAACCACACAGGGGGTTTATATACTACTGGAGGAGCACACAGGGGTCTATATCCAAGTGGGGGAGCACACAGGAGGTCTATATCCAAGTGGGGGAGCACACAGGAGGTCTATATCCAAGTGGGGGAGCACACAGGGAGGCTAAATACCCCTGAGGGAGCACACAGGGGGCAGCACACAGGGGGTCTATATACAACTGGGGCAGCACACAGGAGGTCTATATACTTCTGGGGGAGCACACGGGGGGCTATATATAACTGGGGGAACACACAGGGGTCTATATACTACTGGGGGAAGCAAACAAGGGGTATATACTACTGGAGGCAGGACACAAGGGGTATATACTATTGGGGGCAGCACACAAGGAGTATATATTACTAGCGGTAGCGCACAAGGGGTATATACTACTGGGGGCAACACACAGCGGTCTATTGTTTTGGAACGTGTGTCGAGGGGGGGGCCCCAGACATAACTTCGCTTGGGGCCCAAGAAATGCCAAGACCGCCCCTGCATATATAACACATAGGGGGAGAATATACACCTGGTGTAAACTGCCCACAGCAACCAATCACAGATCAGCTTTCAGCTTTGGTAAAATATAACAGGAGCTGTGATTGGTTGCTGTGGGCAGTTTACACCAGGTGTATATTTACACCCTTTCATAACCCCCCCCCCCCCCCCTAAAGTGCTTAGATAACACATCCAATCTCTGAAAACTTTATCAATTTTACTTAGGAGTTTTCTCTTCTTTTCTTTTTTTTTAGCAACTTAAAGGGATACTCCAAAGAAAAAAATGTATTCAAATCAACTGATGTCAGAAAGTTATATAGATTTGTAATTTACTTCTATTCAAAAATTTCCAGTCTTCCAGTACTTATCAGCTGCTGTATGTCCTACAGGAAGTGGTGTATTCTCTCCATTCATATGCTTTCTGTTGCCACCTCTGTCCATGTCAGGAACTGTCCAGAGCAGCAGCAAATCCCCATAGAAAACCTCTCCTGCTCTGGACAGTTCCCGACTTTCTGTAGGACATGCAGCAGCTGATAAGTACTGTTAGAATAGAGATACAAATCTGTATTAATTTCTGATTTGGAAAAAAAAAAAGTCACCGGAGTACCCGTACAAAAGACTAACCAATTCCTGCAATACTAAATATGAACACATGGTGCGCTGGTGAGCAAACAATGTCCAAGCTTCTAGAGTGCCACCTGCTGGTAAGAATATTCTCTGCAGCAGTATGTATAGGGTTATGGCCTATAAGATACAATCTTCGTGATTGCACCCAGTGTAAGATGGCAGCGTGAGGCCGATTACATCTCTATATTCTGCTATTCTTCACATTTGTATCTTGGAACTGGGACATTTTATCGCAACACATATCACAGCGCTTGGTTTATGGCTCTAGAGCCCGATAACATGCGGCCTGCACTGGGAGTCGTGCAGCATCTCAGCCATTGCCAGTTATGTGAATAGGTTTATTATCACAATGCGTCTCCGTCTCCTCAGAACAGAAAGAATTGGTTGGATTCAGAGAACAAGGTAAATGTGTGACTGGATGGCCGCCCATTGACTCTGCAGAGAAGCATAACCCAAATGTATTGTAAAGACGTATTCATCCCGATGATGGGACCTCAGGGAGACACACGTGTATTACACAGCCTGGATTTCTAATATACCGAGTACAATGTGGAGTTCCTGTTGTTCTTTTCCTCTACAGGATTATATGATAGGTGTAATCCAAACTGTGTGCGACTCTCTGCAAAACAAAATGTACTAATAGGAAAAGCACACCCAGTCTTAAAGGGCAACTCCACTCCTTGCAGATATAAACATGAACTGTGAAGAAAGTTTTATAGAAATACTCCTCCCATTCCATATAATACCATTATACTACCCCTATATACAGGAATATAACTACTATAATACTGCTCCCTATATACAAGAATATAACTACTATAATACTGCTCCTATATACAGGATTATAACTACTATAATACTGCCCCTATATACAGGAATATAACTACTATAATACTGCTCCTATATACAGGAATATAACTACTATAATACTGGCCCTATATACAGGAATATAACTACTATAATACTGCTCCTATATACAGGAATATAACTACTATAATACTGCTCCTATATACAGGAATATAACTACTATAATGCTGCTCCTATATACAGGAATATAACTACTATAATACTGCTCCTATATACAGGAATATAACTACTATAATACTGCTCCTATATACAGGAATATAACTACTATAATACTGCTCCTATATACAGGAATATAACTACTATAATACTGCTTCTATGTACAGGAATATAACTACTATAATACTGCTCCTATATACAGGAATATACTACTATAATACTGCCCCTATATACAGGAATATAACTACTATAATACTGCTCCTATATACAGGAATATTACTACTATAATACTGCTCCTATATACAAGAATATAACTACTATAATACTGCTCCTATACACAGGAATATAACTACAATAATACTGCCCCCTATATACAGGAATATAACTACAATAATACTGCTCCTATATACAAGAATATAACTACTATAACACTGCTCCTATATACAGGAATATAACTACTATAATACTGCTCCTATATACAGGAATATAACTACAATAATACTGCTCCCTTTATACAGGGATAAAACTACTAGAAACACGAACTGGAGAGAGTGGAACTGCTGCACATCCCATCTATGGCTGATACTAATGCCGCTAGGCCTATATTAAAAATCAACACCAGAGTGTCTGTATATGAATTGATCAAGCCATATTGCCCCGTGTACCACCGCGCAGGTCCTCTGGTCCACACGGGTCCCTACGCTAACTCCACACCGTGTCGGTCAGCGACCGCCAACCCCGCAAAGCGTGCACATGCAAGGAAGGGAGGCCATGGAACGGCCCTGCAACCCCAATGTCACAGGACCAGACCCAAAAAGCCCCACCAAAACCCAGCCAGCACCACCGGTGGGGGCGACCTTCTCCGCCGGCGGTGCTGGCCGGGTTCTGGTGTGGTGTTTTTGGGTCTGGTCCTGTGGCATGGGGGTCGCAGGGCCGTCCCATGGCCCCCGTTCCCTGGCTGTGCACGCCTGCGGGGTTGGTGGCCACTGACTGGCACGGTGTGGACTTAGTGTAGGGACCCATGTGTATCAGATACCGGCACGAGGTACATGGGGCAGTATGGCTTGATCAATTCATACACAAAATTCTGATGTGTTTTTTATTTAGCCTAGCGGCACTAGTATCAGCCATAGGTGTGAGGTGCAGCACTCTTTCTTCCCTGAACCATATAACTACTATAATACTGCTTCTATATACAGGAATATAACTACTATCATACTGCCCCTATATACAGGGATAAAACTACTATAATACTGCTCCTATATACAAGAATATAACTACTATAATAATGCGCCTATATACAGGAATATAACTACTATAATACTGCTCCTATATACAGGAATATAACTACTATAATACTGCTCCTATATACAGGAATATAACTACTATAATACTGCCCCTATATACAGGAATATAACTACTATTACGGAAACTGGAGAGAGTGGAACGGCTGCACATCCCATCTATGGCTGATACTAATACCGCTAGGCCTATATTAAAAATCAACACCAGAGTGTCTGTATAAGAATTGATCAAGCCATATTGCCCCGTGTACCACCACGCAGGTCCTCTGGTCCACATGGGTCCCTACGCTAACTCCACACCGTGTCGGTCAGCGACCACCAACCCCGCAAAGCGTGCACATGCAGGGAAGGGAGGCCATGGAACGGCCCTGCAACCCCAATGTCACAGGACCAGACCCAAAAAGCCCCACCAAAACCCGGCCAGCACCACCGGCGGGGAAGGCTGCCCCCAAACGACACAAGTATGGATATGGTATTACACTTACCATTGCTGCTCTCACAGAATTTGGAAGACATAAGGTCAAGACATGTGAGCACAGACATATCCTGCTAATTTTGGTCATGTGGGTCTTATAAAAGGAGTGCGAGCTGTTCAGAGAGGGAGAACTGTAAAACACGGAAACTGGAGAGAAAGGAACGGCTGCACATCCCATCTATGGCTGATACTAATGCCGCTAGGCCTATATGAGAAAACTACTATTATACTGCTCCTATATACAGGAATATAACTACTATAATACTGCTCCTATATACAGGAATATAACTACTATAATACTGCGCCCTATATACAGGAATATAACTACTATAATACTGCGCCCTATATACAGGAATATAACTACTATAATACTGCGCCCTATACACAGGGATATAACTACTATAATACTGATCCCTATATACAGAACTATAACTACTATAATACTGCCCCCTATTAATTAATTAATGTTTTTATTTGTATAGCGCACACAGATTCCGCAGCGCTTCACCTATCTGTATGTTTTTGGGTGTGGGAGGAAACCGGAGTACCCGGAGGAAACCCACGCAAACACAGAGAGAACATACAAACTCTTTGCAGATGTTGTCCTTGGTGGGATTTGAACCCAGGACTCCAGCGCTGCAAGGCTACAGAGCTAACCACTGAGCCACCGTGCTGCCCACTATATACAGGAATATAACTACTATAATACTGCTCCTATATACAGGGATATAACTACTATAATACTGCTTCTACATACAGGGATATAACTACTATAACCACAAGCCAAAAAGACAGAAATGGCTGCACATCGCACCCATGGCTGGCACGAAAGCTTGTTCAGCTACATTTAAAACCAACATCAGAAGTTAGTATATAATTTGGCCAAACCATATTGCCTCATGTACCACGTGCAGGTCTTCTGATACACATGAGTCCCTAACCAAAAAACATCACTGTGCCGGTCAGCGACCACAATCCCCGCAAGACGCGTGCAAGCAGAGAAGGGGGGCCACGGAATGGCCCTGCAACCCCATTGTCACAGGACCAGACCCTAAAGGGCCCCCCCGGACCCCGCACGCGCCACCGGCGGAAAAAGTGGACGCCAAGCAACACAAGTGTGAACAAGCTCTTACCTCTCTCCATTCCTCTGCAGGTAGAATGGAAGAATACTAGGAGATCCTCCCCTTATGTACACAGGTGCTTCCTGCTAATTTGGATCACATGGGTCTTACAAAGCACGAGTGCTAGCCACAATGAAAAAAGGGACAGAATACATAAAATATGCACAAGCCAAAAAGACAGAAATGGCTGCACATCGCACCCATGGCTGACACGAAAGCTTATTCAGCTACATTTAAAACCAACATCAGAAGTTAGTATATAATTTGGCCAAACCATATTGCCTCATGTACCACATGCATATAACTACTATAATACTGCTCCTATATACAGGGATATAACTACTATAATACTGCTCCTATATACAGGTATATAACTACTATAATACTGCTCCTATATACAGGAATATAACTACTATAATACTGCTCCTATATACAGGGATATAACTACTATAATACTGCCCCCTATATACTGGAATATAACTACTATAATACTGCTCCTATATACAGGAATATAGTACTATAATACTGCTCCTATATACAGGAATATAACTACTATAATACTGCTCCTATATACAAGAATATAACTGCTATAATACTGCTCCTATATACAGGAATATACCTACTATAATACTGCTCCTATATACAAGAATATAACTACTATAATACTGCTCCTATATACAAGAATATAACTACTATAATACTGCCCCCTATATACAGGAATATAACTACTATAATACTGCTCCTATATACAAGAATATAACTACTATAATACTGCCCCTATATACAGGAATATAACTACTATAATACTGCCCCCTATATACTGGAATATAACTACTATAATACTGCTCCTATATACAAGAATATAACTACTATAATACTGCTCCTATATACAGGGATATAACTACTATAATACTGCTCCTATATACAAGAATATACTGCTATAATACTGCTCCTATATACAGGAATATAACTACTATAATACTGCTCCTATATACAGGAATATAATTACTATAATACTGCTCCTATATACAGGGATATAACTACTATAATACTGCTCCTATATACAGGAATATAACTACTATAATACTGCTCCCTATATACAGGAATATAACTACTATAATACTACTCCTATATACAGGGATATAACTACTATAATACTGCCCCCTATATACAGGGATATAACTACTATAATGCTGCCCCCTATATACAGGGATATAACTACTATAATACTGCTTCCTATACACAGGAATATAACTACTATAATACTGCTCCCTATATACAGGAATATACTACTGTAATACTGCTCCTATATACAGGAATATAACTACTATAATACTGCTCCTATATACAGGGATAAACTATAAAATACTGTTGCTAAAGATATGAAAATATTAAGAACTCAAGTTTCTAGAACATTCTGTGTAACTTCCCAGAGGATTCTATAGAGTTTATATAATCCCCCAGAGCAGGATTGGAAGTAGACAAAGAAATCTCCTTGTGGAGCGGTAGACGCATCAGGCTATATAATAAGTTATAATGAGTTGCACGCCTGAGATCACATGACTTCTGCAATCAGAATTGTAATGTTTATATGAAACCTCCCGCAGTTGTGCAGTGTAACGTAATCCGCTCCGTCTCATTTCCTATTGTAAAATCATTGTAGGTGAATCTTTACTATTTGCTGATTTTGCTGCCATAAATCTATTATTATTATACAGCAAGAATACATAAAACCCCCTCAAGAACATTTTTAATATAACATACACCTACAGAAGGAGGGCCCGCCCCTTTGTCAGGAATCCTCCTCTCACTGTTTCTGATTGGCTGCACCGCCTCATTAGGGACAGGGTGTATGTGAGACACTAGGCTTGCCATCCCCCCATCCAGTGGGATAGTCGTGAACTGGGGTCACTGTCCCAGCAGCTCTGCCGCATGATCCCCGGTTACACACAGTCTTACGGTCTTGTGGTCTTGTAATTGCATCCACATTTCAGGATGCTAATACAGTTGAACACCATAGCAGAGCTGAGAGCCATTAGTTCCCTGCCCCACAGGAAGCCTTTACCTGCTGCCTACAAGTAAGTAAGTAGCAACTGAGAACATCAGCTCTGAAGCACAGATGGCTTCAGGACATCCCAGCATGGTGCCACCTGTACTGGACTGAGGGAAGAGCCCCCATCCATTGCAATGTGCCCACTATTATGGGGGACTTACTTACCTAAGCTGCCTACCTAAACCACCTCCCTTTCTATCCACCAAACCAACCACCCACTTACCTTCCATCATTGCCACCATTATACCCATCAGCCTACCTCCTTTAGCAACCATCCACTTACCAACATACCCATCAGCTTACCTACACAACCAACCCTCCACTTACCAACATACCCTCTAGCCTACCTACACAACCAACCCTCCACTTACCAAAATACCCATCAGCTTACCTACTCAACCAACCATCCACTTACCAACATACCCATCAGCTTACCTACTCAACCAAGCATCCACTTACCAACATACCCACTAGCCTACCTACACAACCAACCCTCCACTTACCAACATACCCATCAGCTTACCTACTCAACCAACCATCCACTTACCAACATACCCATCAGCTTACCTACTCAACCAACCATCTACTTACCAACATACCCATCAGCTTACCTACACAACCAACCCTCCACTTACCAACATACCCATCAGCTTACCTACTCAACCAACCATCCACTTACCAACATACCCATCAGCTTACCTACTCAACCAACCATCCACTTACCAACATACCCATCAGCTTACCTACACAACCAACCATCTACTTACCAACATACCCTTCAGCTTACCTATACAACCAACCCTCCACTTACCAACATACCAAACTACAGGCACCAGGCTTTCCTTCCCTGGATGGATATCTGGCTCTTCCCGTGTTTTCAGACTCGTAGCTAAGGCTCCTCCGACCACTTTCTTGCATATTTAAATTTTCAATGTAGACTGTTGATTGAGTACTTCATGGGACCTTTTTTGCTGGTCTCCCTGAGCTCAGTGATTGCTGTACTTTTCATTGGCCCCCACTAGCTGGAATCCTGCTCCACACTGATGAGGGGCAAATACCCTGAAACAGCTGTCTGTGGGTGGATGGATGCCTGCCTTGGTAACCCTTGTCTTATGTTACACTACTCACAACTGAGTTAGACTCAGACACAAAAGGCACCACCCTGGTATTTCCCTATTTATGTTCAATGAACTCCGGATATATCCTATTGACCATATACCAATATCAGCCAACAATCGCCTTGGCAACCTCATACGCAAGGAGATGTATTGGATATATAACCTGGACACGCTGCAACCTAATGGTCTCAATGAAGTAACAGAAATGATCCCTGACTGACTAGCCTAACATACACTTAGCCCCACAATCATCTTAATGTGAAGGTTCCGTACACTTTTATACTGATTTTTATACTGATTCTTATTTTTGTCCCCATAGACCTACCGAATATGTATGACCCGCATGATTCCAGCAAAGTTCGGTGTGACAGTATCCCCCATTAACTAATAAAAACCTTTTTTTTTTTTTTTTTTTATAACCATCATATTAACTCTGCATATAGCACTTTAGTCTATCTGTACATTATATCTTTATTTGTACACTCCTTGTACCCCAAATGATTCTCTTTGTCTCTCACCCTATTTTTAACTCCACATGAGTTCCTATATCCCTAGGTATTCTTTGTCATATTTAATTCATACTTTCCCATTGTTTTTACATTTTTATTAAAAATAAAAGTATACATTACAGACCATTCATTCACATCGGGTTCAAGAAGATTTGAACCCATGACCATCTGCCCCATACGGATGTTACTTACCTGTGTACCATCACTATTGCTATTGCATAGCAGTGCTTTAGCTTAGTGTTATAGCTCAGTTTATCATAGCAATCACTATTTAAACCACTCCATCTCTCCTTGTATCTTTAAAAATGGATTTACAATAGTTAGGTTTTTAAACTACCTACTACTACTCCTTTCATTTGCTCTGCATCAGTACTACTACAGCTTGCTGTACCAGCGCCTATACACCCGAATCCTTGCTACTTGTGGACCTCCACTGGTATTACCTGCTTCATCCTATTTATGTTCTGATACTCACAACCGAGTGAGACCTAAGGGGCTACATATCAGGGTGGTGTGGTGATGCTTACTTGGGAAGGGACTGGGTAACTACTTTCTAGACCACCAGTAAGAAGAGGGCGCCCCTAGTGTGTTGTTATAAGGGCATCCACCATTGTAGACCAGTCTTCTCCGGGGGTCAGCCCTGTGATAAAGTTCTCTCTCATTTGCAGGTTTGCAAAAACTTTTACCGCCCCTCAATGTCTTACAGTGGAAATGCAAAACGCAAAGACTCCCTTGCGTTTGCCTTCTTGTCCTGGTTGGTGACAGTACCTGCGTATACACAGCTGCCCGGCGAGCACGTTACCGCCCCCCCCCCCCCCCCCCATTACGTAAGACGCGGTCAGAGACCAGAAGTACGGATCGTCTGTTTCTTTTTGGGAGACGGACGACCCTGTAACTGGACGATGGGGACTGTTTGGGGCCAGGCCGCTGGCATTGTCTGCACTTTCCAGGCTCGGCGGTCAGGCGTGTTCTCACCAGATAGGAATTCATCGAAAGCAGAGGAACACGGCGGAGACATTGTTAGCGCTTCCTCTCAGGAGAGATATTAAAGAATTTCATGCACAACTGCTCAAAAATATTTTTTAAACTTCTGTAAACATAAGATTGCCAGAATCCAGCATCTGCTCGGTGACATCCAAGTCTCCGGAGGGCGCCGGCAACAAAACACGTCTGCTAGAGTAATTACTAAGCAGCAATACACGTCCTATCTGCAGAAATCCCACCCTCCACGCTACGGCCAGTGTCAGCCGCGCAGAGCCGGGGGTACAGGAGCAACCAGAGCCCCCCTAACCCTCTAACGGGCTCATCAGGCCATGGGCAGCAGTCCTTATGCCATATAATCTTCTGTCCTTGCTGCAATGTAGTCACCGCTCCATGTCCTGACTTCCTGCTGGGCTTGTGCTCATACACAGCAGCCAATCTGCACAGGAGGAGCTGCAGTGTAAAGCATGGGGGTGAGGGAGCAAGGGACTCAGACAAGGCAACTAAAGATTGTCTTACATAGGACTGCAGGTGACATCCACTACATTGTCTGTACTCAGAGATATCACTGTGTTATCTGTGGTGTTACATAGGACTGCAGGTCACATCTACTACATTATCTGTTCTCAGAGATATCACTGTGTTATCTGTGCTGTTACATAGGACTGCAGGTCACATCTACTACTTACATTACTATCACTGTGTGCTATAAGAAGTGCTTATTATGTATTTGAAACTATATAATATGGGCTGCCGCCTCTCTGTCCCCGGCTCTCTACATACCGTGTATGTGTGTATATAGTGATTTTATTTATTTATATATTTTTATATATATATATATATATATATATATATATATATATATATATATATATATATATATATATATATATATATATATATATATATATATATATATATAATGTGTTGCAGGCTCCCCGGATCACCAATCTCCGTACATACTGTGTATGTATATGTGTGTGTGTGTCTATATATATATTGTGTTGCTGTCTCTCTGGATCCCCCATGTGTATGTGCATATATATATATATATATATATATATATATATATATATATATAGTGATTATTTTATATATCGCCCGTCTCCGGCACTCTGGTACACTGCTTGATCTCGCAGCCTCATTTATTCCCGTCTATAAATAGCCCGGGGATGGTTGCGGCAGGTGCGCAGCAGATGGCCCCGCGCGGTGTTTAGCATTTTTACATGTTAACAGAAGCGGATTTTTTGTTTTCCTTTTCATAAACTCTACCTGGCGGAGATGAAAGTGACGCCCCGGGCAGCCGGAGCCGATCAAAGATTTATTAACATTGTCAAATCACTGTACATATAAAATGTTACAGTAACAGACGGTTTCTATAGGTTACGATGTCACCGGAGCGGGCAGCGGCGTCACGGTAAATCACAAGACAAAGCGGCGGCTGCATAAGAAACACGAAGATCATATATACATATATTATATATATCTATGAGGTCACCTACATACAGGAGTGTAATGGGTATAAATAGAGGCGGATACTACATGATACATTGTTACCTGCAGAGCCCTCGCTCACTGTCATCTGATACAACATCACCTGTTACCATGTTACATACTTATTATTTCCTGTCGCTCATCAGTCTCATCAGGGTCGGGACTATAAATAGTGAATCCTGGTTGTGCGACTCCATCACTCCTACAAGTAAATGGGGTCATTGTAACGTACAAGCGGCGGCAACAGCAAAAAAAAATCTATGGTTTTAAAATCTTTGGTTTTAGGGCAGCACTGCACTTCTTGTTGGGTCAAGCAGGTGACAATTGATGGAGAATGTACGTTATCTCGGTCATAGTCTGTGACTACATTAGAAAAGGCTTTTAGTAGATTGGCCTCTTCCTCCTCCTGCTCCTCCTCCATTTATAAAACTTTAGTAGATTAGCCTTTTCCTCATCCTACTTCACTCTGTACACTCAGATTATTGGCTTCATTTTCTAAAATTGTCAGGTTTTCAAAGACCCCACACATCTGCATTTTAGTTTCCCATACCGACAGATTTATTGTGTTTCATGCCCTAGGTAAATCGGTCAGAAAATTACAGTTTTTCTGATAAATTTAGGGGGGGGGGGGGGGGAATGCGGGCTTAAAAGGACGGTGGACGAGTGGGGATTCTGCCATGTTTGTGTCACACGACATTAGTGATTAAGGTGGAAAGGTATACAGCAGGCCAGAAAAACTTTTTTTTCTGACGAAACGAAGTTCTAGTGTGTTTCCAATAAGTGTCCTAAAACAAAACGTATATTATAACCTAAGAGGAGGCAATACCTACCCCACTACAGAAAGGAGAAGAAAAGGCATGGCAAGGGAGTGAAGAGGCGTGACAAGGGAGGGAAGAGGCGAGGGAAGAGGCGTGGCAAGGGAGGGAAGAGGCAAGGGAAGAGGCGTGGCAAGGGAGGGAAGAGGCGAGGCAAGGGAGGGAAGAGGCGTGGCAAGGGAGGGAAGAGGCGTGGCAAGGGAGGGAAGAGGCGAGGGAAGAGGCGTGGCAAGGGAGGGAAGAGGCGAGGGAAGAGGCGTGGCAAGGGAGGGAAGAGGCGTGGCAAAGGAGGGAAGAGGCGAGGGAAGAGGCGTGGCAAGGGAGGGAAGAGGCGAGGGAAGAGGCGTGGCAAGGGAGGGAAGAGGCGTGGCAAGGGAGGGAAGAGGCGAGGGAAGAGGCGAGGGAAGAGGCGTGGCAAGGGAGGGAAGAGGCGTGGCAAGGGAGGCAAGAGGTGTGGCAAGGGAAGCAAGAGGCGTGGCAAGGGAGGCAAGAGGCATGGCAAGGGAGGCAAGAGGCGTGGCAAGGGAGGCAAGAGGCGTGGAAAGGGAGGGAAGAGACGTGGCAAGGGAGGGAGGAGGCATGGCCTCCTGCTACACCCGATTTATCACAGCTTTTTCCAGGAAACTAGTAAATCATTAAAAATAATTTACACCTGCTCCTCCGACACCTCAGCCGCCTTTGTCCAGATGTGATGCTCTTGGAGGAGGCTGATTTTGTACATATGCGCAAGTTTTGGGTGGGAGCGGTGGTTGGACGGTGGTTGGCTTGGCAGCAAGAGGGCAAGGCGGGGGTACTTATAACCCTGCAGAGAAGCTTTCCGGGTTCCATTGTTAATTCCCAATGTGATGGAGAGGGCAGGTGGATCAAAATAACTGGGGATTCCCTGTACAGTATAATGTGTATGGCCCCAATGGGGAGGACAGGAAGGGTAGTGACTCCATTAGATGCACACAACACTCGAGAGACCGGGTCCTTCGCCCCATAATGGAACGAACTGACATGCATGATCCGTGGGGATTGGCGCACCCTGACAGTAGGGACTTTACTCATGGTCAAGGATTGACTATTGGTAAGTTAGCGACCTCCAGCTCTGCAAGGTAGTAGACTCAGGACTCTATTACGACTCAGGACGATTATCGTGCAAAAAATTGTTATATTGTTTGAATTTAAACAATAATCTTTCCATGTGTACGCAGGCAATGATCGAGAAATTGCTTGTGTGTTGTTTCCATCTTTTAAGCCGACCTTTGTCCTTTATCGCCTCTTCTATTTGATTTGGCCTTGGAACGCCGAGGGCATTTGGTGGGCCAGACTGAAAGCCGGAGCCCAAGCTCACACCTTAGCCCATTTTTGGCTTTTATCAAGCTCTTTGGTTCCTTCTCTGGTTGTGGCATAAACTGGACTAAAAGTGAAATGTTGGCGCTGGGAAAGAAATTACTCTCCTACATTTGGGAACAGTTTGGATTGGGCTAAAAATTTTTATATTATACTTTTCTCCTTGGATTCTGAACCTGCGCCCGATGTACCAGAGTGGAAGGAGGTTTCATCATCTGTATTTTTGATCCCGAGGATTCTTGGTCCAACTATTAGCGCTATGGAGAGTTGTGCCGCACCCCTTGCACAGCCCTCCCAGGTGAGAGTTCCATAGTATTATTACTGCTGTCCCTCCACTTCTTGGGGCCTGGGCCTAGACAAATTTTCTTATCAGAGTTGTACAGATTTTTTGAAAGAAGTTTTCTCTAAATGGGAGAATGTGTTGTCAAACCTGGAAGCTGGGGAAATATTTGGCAAGAATGGCGAAGTTTAAACCAACCATAATCAATAAAGGTCAAGAGAGAAACTTTACTTCCGGTTCTTACATTTAGCAATTTATGGCTTTAATTTTCCAAATTTTCCTGATTGTATTATTGCCTGCCCAAAGTGTAAAGAAGGGGCCACTAATCCATGGCATGGACTGTGGACAGTCGCAATCCTACTAGAAGAGGGCGGTCAGCTTTGTCAACCAACATTGGAAGATCAACTAACAAAAATACCCCAAGTGATACCACTCAATTACATAGACCCTACTGATGGAGTGATCCCATTCCACTACATAGACCCTACTGATGGAGTGATCCCATTTTGTTACATAGACCCTACTGATGGAGTGATCCCATTCCACTACATAGACCCTACTGATGGAGTGATCCCATTCAATTACATAGACCCTACTGATGGAGTGATCCCGTTCTGTTACATAGACCCTACTGATGGAGTGATCCCATTCTGTTACATAGACCCTACTGATGGAGTGATCCCATTCTACTACATAGACCCTACTGATGGAGTGATCCCGTTCTGTTACATAGACCCTACTGATGGAGTGATCCCATTCTGTTACATAGACCCTACTGATGGAGTGATCCCATTCTACTACATAGACCCTACTGATGGAGTGATCCCATTCTGTTACATAGACCATACTGATGGAGTGATCCCATTCCACTACATAGACCCTACTGATGGAGTGATCCCATTCTACTACATAGACCCTACTGATGGAGTGATCCCATTCTGTTACATAGACCCTACTGATGGAGTGATCCCATTCCACTACATAGACCCTACTGATGGAGTGATCCCATTCCACTACATAGACCCTACTGATGGAGTGATCCCATTCCATTACATAGACCCTACTGCTCGTTCGCAAATCGTTCGCATTGAAGCCGTCATTCGCAGTAGATACGAACGCAATAGTGAAGAAATAGCAAAGAAAAAACGATCGCAAATACAATCAGAAGTAACGATTATCATTCCATGGAAATGAGTGAACGTTTTCAGGTCTTTCGCAATAGCGGTCGTTTGAGATCGTTAACGATTATGCGAATAATAATCGTCCGGTGGAATAGGGCCCTTACATAGACCCTACTGATGGAGTGATCACATTCCATAAAAAAAAAGAAAATGCTGCAGAAAAGAGCAAGTGCCATAGTACTTCTGGCGCAGGGAGCATTGTATTGAGAAAAACCAGGTCTCATGATGCCCCGCCCCCTCAGCGGGGAAGCCCCCCCCCCCCTCCATGGGAAGCCCCGCCAGCGCGTGTGACTAGGGGACTAGAGAAATCATTCAGGTGAGTATAGATTTTTTTTGTTTTAAAGGGAATGATGAGGGGTGTAGTAGTATGATGATGGAACAAAAGGATGATGGGAGTGTAGTGGTATGATGATGGAACAAAAGGATGATGGGGGTGTAGTGGTATGATGATGGAACAAAAGGATGATGGGGGTGTAGTGGTATGATGATTAAGGAACAAGAGGATGATGAGGGGTGTAGTGGTATGATGATGAAGGAACAAGAGGATGATGGGGGTGTAGTGGTATGAGGATAAAGGAACAAGAGAATGATGAGGGTGTAGTGGTATGATGATGATGAAGGAACAAGAGGATGATGAGGGGTGTAGTGGTATGATGATGAAGGAACAAGAGGATGATGAGGGGTGTAGTGGTATGATGAAGGAACAAGAGGATGATGAGGGGTGTAGTGGTATGATGATGAAGGAACAAGAGGATGATGAGGGGTGTAGTGGTATGATGATGAAGGAACAAGAGGATGATGGGGGTGTAGTGGTATGAGGATAAAGGAACAAGAGGATGATGAGGGGTGTAGTGGTATGATGATGAAGGAACAAGAGGATGATGAGGGGTGTAGTGGTATGATGATGAAGGAACAAGAGGATGATGAGGGGTGTAGTGGTATGATGATGAAGGAACAAGAGGATGATGGGGGTGTAGTGGTATGAGGATAAAGGAACAAGAGGATGATGAGGGGTGTAGTGGTATGATGATGAAGGAACAAGAGGATGATGAGGGGTGTAGTGGTATGATGATGAAGGAACAAGAGGATGATGAGGGGTGTAGTGGTATGATGATGAAGGAACAAGAGGATGATAAGGTTACCATACAGGTGTTATACTAAACCTGATACAAGGTCACCTACTGTAATATACTGTATTGTCACCTGATACCATGGTAACTATATGATATGTCATCTGATAACAATGATACAATATGTCACCAGATATGTCATATCATATGTGATATGTCATCTAATACAATGTTTATGATTATGCGATAAGTCACCAGATACAATGATACAATGTTACCTGATATGTCACCAGAATAATATACTGTAACCTGATGTGTCACCAGATACAATGATACAGTTACCTGATGTGTCACCAGATACAATGATACAGTTACCTGATGTGTCTCCAGATACAATGATACAGCGTTACCCGATATGTCACCAGATACAATGATGAAGGAACAAGAGGATGATGAGGGGTGTAGTGGTATGATGATGAAGGAACAAGAGGATGATAAGGTTACCATACAGGTGTTATACTAAACCTGATACAAGGTCACCTACTGTAATGTACTGTATTGTCACCTGATACCATGGTAACGATATGATATGTCATCTGATAATGATACAATATGTCACCAGATACAATAATACAGTGTTACCCGATATGTCACCAGATAGATAATTATGTGATATGTCATCTAATACAATGTTTATGATTATGCGATAAGTCACCAGATACAATGATACAATGTTACCTGATATGTCACCAGAATAATATACTGTAACCTGATGTGTCACCAGATACAATGATACAGTTACCTGATATGTCACCAGAATAATATACCGTAACCTGATGTGTCACCAGATACAATGATACAGTTACCTGATCTGTCACCAGATACAATAATAGTTACCTGATGTGTCACCAGATACAATGATACAGCGTTACCCGATATGTCACCAGATACAATGATACAATGTTACCTGATATGTCACCAGAATAATATACTGTAACCTGATGTGTCACCAGATACAATGATACAGTTACCTGATGTGTCTCCAGATACAATGATACAGCGTTACCCGATATGTCACCAGATACAATGATGAAGGAACAAGAGGATGATGAGGGGTGTAGTGGTATGATGATGAAGGAACAAGAGGATGATAAGGTTACCATACAGGTGTTATACTAAACCTGATACAAGGTCACCTACTGTAATATACTGTATTGTCACCTGATACCATGGTAACTATATGATATGTCATCTGATAATGATACAATATGTCACCAGATACAATAATACAGTGTTACCCGATATGTCACCAGATAGATAATTATGTGATATGTCATCTAATACAATGTTTATGATTATGCGATAAGTCACCAGATACAATGATACAATGTTACCTTATATGTCACCAGAATAATATACTGTAACCTGATGTGTCACCAGATACAATGATACAATGTTACCTGATAAGTCACCAGATACAATGATACAGTTACCTGATGTGTCACCAGATACAATGATACAGTTACCTGATGTGTCACCAGATACAATGATACAGCGTTACCTGATGTGTCACCAGATACAATGATACAGCATTACCTGATCTGTAACCAGATACAATGATACGGTATTAAGTATCGGGACAGAAGCAAACTCCGCCATATCCCCCACAAGACGAGCGCTACTTGCCGCAGATCAGATGCGGGATACAGATACATTATTGTAAGCTGGTGGAAATTAAAGAAAATATTTTTTTTTGTGTAACATAATGAATAAATTGCATTTCATATGCATGTCCTTCTGTCTGTGCTAAATCCCAGTCCTATCCCACAGTGATTTCCCCAGAGCATTGCCGTTATTGCTGGGTTTGATGTAAATCATAAGGAGCCGGTTCTCGGAGCCGCGTCCCACTCGCTTATTTGTTTGGATTTGTGCATACAGGCAATTAATTTGTTTGTATATGTAGTGTAATGACTAACTGGATGCAATTGCCACCGATTCCCCGCGCGCTTTAATACTCCTTTTTGAAAAGTGATCCATATTTTATAAGAGGAGATGGCAGCTGAGAGGAAAAAAAAGAATTTTTATAGCAAAGCAAGTTTTCAGAAGTACATCTAATGATCCTAGTCAGTCAGCATAAAAGAAAATTTACTATTCAATAAAGATTTCTAATTCGTACTGTCAGCTACTTATGCTTTCAATATACGTTATTGAAATGTCATAAAAGGAATACGTTATTTTAAAAAGCGACGCTATCTCTGCTCTCCTCCTGATTGTATTCATCACTGCCGGAGAATAACTCTTCCCGAGCCGTATATCTCTCCCCTTCGCTACGGCGGACGAGCCGCCTTCATGGCTGACGCCTCGGTGACTTGGGAGGATGAAGTTTGCTAGTAGTTTATTGGATAGAGACAATGATTGCTGAAAAATGAGCGAACAAGAAAGTTCTGAGGGAATTTAAAGGGGAACACTCTAAGAGAGCGGGACCTGTATGATAAGACAGGTGTGATACACAGAACAGGGGCTGAGTGGCTGGTACCTGCAGTGCTAGAGTCCTGGGGTAAAGCCTGAACAGTCACAGAGCCTGTATGTTTGTGCGGCTTTTCTTACACGCTTACGGGAAAGTTTGTATGGAACAATGTCCTTCCACCTCAGGGTTGGTTGGTGCAGCAGTGCTTATATTGTTGTATAGTTTGCTGTTAAAACTATAGAACTATGAAAATTTTAGGCAGTTGTGACTCCAAATTTTTATTCTGCAGCAGGACAATGACCCCAACATCTAGACTGATCCAGATCGCAAAACTTGCATTGGTCAGATGGACAGAAAGGGCACGTGGAGCCTCAGCTGCAAGTCTCAAAAAAATGGGAATAGCCAGATATCATCCAGGGAAGGAAACCTGTTGCCAAGGGGGAAGATCAGCAAACCCCCCTAGTACGTTGGCCCTAAGTCCCACTCAGTTGTAAGTATTGGAACATAAATAGGGAAATACCAGGGTGGCCCCTTTTGCGTGAAAGTTAACTCAGTTGTGAGTATTGTGACATGACAAGGGATTACCAAAGCCAGGTGTCCATCCACAGACAGCTGTTTTGGGGAATTGCCCCTCGTCAGTGTGGAGCAGGATTCTGGCTAACGGGATCAATGAAAAGTAGACCAACAAATCACAGCAATCACTGAGCTCAGGGAGATTAGCAATAAAAAAATCCAATGGAGTACTCACTCAAGAGTCTCGACTGAAACATTGCCCCCTATATAATTTGAATACAAAAAAGGGTCTGTTGAGCCTCAGTTGCGAGTCTCAAAACACGGGAATAGCCAGATATCCCTCCAGGGTAGGAAAGCCAGGTGCCGAAGGGGTGACCCCCAATGGGGAGAACACCAAACCACCCTGATACATAGCCCCACTGGTCAGATGGATCCAGATCTCTATAGAGAAACATGTCCGGTCAGATGGATCCAGATCTCTATAGAGAAACATGGCCGGTCAGATGGATCCAGATCTCTATAGAGAAACATGTCCGGTCAGATGGATCCAGATCTCTATAGAGAAACATGGCCGGTCAGATGGATCCAGATCTCTATAGAGAAACATGGCCGGTCAAATGGAGCCAGATCTCTATAGAGAAACATGGCCGGTCAGAAGGATCCAGATCTCTGTGGAGAAACATGGCCGGTCAGATGGATCCAGATCTCTGTGGAGAAACATGGCCGGTCAGATGGATCTAGATCTCTATAGAGAAACATGGCCGCTCAGATGGATCCAGATCTCTGTGGAGGAACATGGCTGCTGAGATGGATCCAGATCTCTGTGGAGGAACATGGCCGGTCTGATAGATCTAGATCTCTTTTTTTTTTACCTGCCTAAAACTTTTGCCCAATACTATAAATGATTAGAAGACATTTTTAGTTTTTGTAGCTCCATACTGGTTTACAATTGAATAAAAAAGTAAATATTCAAGGTCTGTTACATTGAACATTGTTGCAGTCGCGTTGGAGGGGGAGGGGGGCACAAACATCACTTCAGGTGCAAACCTTTCCTTGATTTGGAACAAAAAGTCCGGAATGAGATGAGTCAGCATCGCGGGGATGTTGTACACTTGTCGCTACGGGAGCAAAACAATGGAGGAAGGTTTTTTTGTGTTTTTCTTCCCCTTATCTAATAAAAACAATAGCACATAGAGACTCCATTCTTGTAATGAAACCCCTACATTAATTTTATTTTTGATGTGTCATTGTAATTCAAGAGATGTTTTTAATCTCTGGATTGCTTAGGCACAATAAACCATTTAAAGAGAATTTGGCAGCCGGCCCCGTGTCTTGCAGCAGCTTTTTTCATTTACAACTCTGTTTTTTTTTTTTCTCCTTTCTCTTTTTTTTTTTTTTTTTGGAGCGGCTATTGAAAGCTTTGCTGCACACATTAAAATAAAGTATCTTACTTCAAACAGGAATTTCAGAGAAAATAATCAGGACAGAAGCAGAAAACACAATGCAGGCGGCAGATGAAAGGTAATAATATAGAAAACAGGAGCATTTATCCGGACCTTCTTATTTTTCATTAGGAGGGACATGAAGATAGATGCTTCATTAAGTGCCCACTTTTATGTGCTTTTATTGGGTTATCCAATAGTTTTCATTCTTCTCGGGGTAATTTATTATTTACTATTTAATTAAGATTGTGATATCAGCCATTCACCAGTGAAATTCTATTAAACAAAAAGAACATTTTTATTTCCAGCGGCGGATGGTTAGAAAATAACCAGAATGCAGGTATTTACCTTCATTTCCTGCTGCGCTCCGACTAATCTGCAGTATTAAAGGAGAACGGACACCATTAAACGCTCAACAGTACTGGTTCTCACATAGTTTTCATGGTAGTGACCAGTATCCTATAGGGTATAGTGGCCGTCGGACGTATCGGCATGAACACGTCCCGGTCAATTTAGTCTAAACTTTTCACATGTTAAGAGTTTTGATCAGTTGGGATCCTGGTGTTCAGACTTCCGCCAATTATTATATAAAGCCACGGGAAGCGCTCAGCTAAACACTTCACCCTCTAAGGACCCTATTACCCGGGGCGATTATCATGAGAATCAATATATAGTTCGAATTTAAAGAGGACCTGTCACCCCCGGTGACGGGGTGACAGGCTCCTGACCGTTGGACTCATCTGAGGAGCGCGCGCGCCGGCTTCGGGCGCCGATATCTTCGTGACCCGACCATCTCCAGAAGCGGGACCCGGCGGGATCACGTGAGTATAGGGGGCTCTAACGGGGGGTCAGAGGTTCCCTTTAAAAGATAATTGTACAGTGTAAATGCAGCAACGATCAAACAACCAACAGGAAATTGTTTATCGTACGTTTGGTGTCGACACCAAAATCATTCTTAGGCTATGTTCACACAACGTAAGGGACCGGCCGTTCCGTGACCCCGACCGGGTCACGGAACGGCCGGTCTCTGCCTGGATCATCTCGGCCAGTACTTAGGTACCGGCCGGATGATCTTTCCGGACGCAGAGCTCTGATGCGGGCGCATCAGCGTGCGCCCGCATCAGAGCTTCCCATAGCACACAGTGAAGTGAGCAGCCGCAGCCGCTCGCTTCACTGTGTGAACTGACAGGGTTTCAATGAATAGAGGCCGCAAAAAACTGACATGTCAGTTATTTGCGGCGGCGCACGGGATCCCGTCCGGAGCGTATACGATGTGTGTACGCTCCGGCCGGGATACCATTGAAAATAAGGCATTGTTCCACCGCGCAAAAAGTATGGCCGTTGTTGCCTATGGCAACAACGGACGAACTTTTACGTAGTGTGAACATAGCATTAATCGTTCTTTGTAACGACACATTTGTTCGTTAATCGATCACTAATTGTTCAGTGTAATTCCACATTGTTCCTTCATCTGCTGGGATCAGATGAAGTAACCGATTGCAACTAACGACTATCATTCTGTGTAATATGGTGAACAATTTCAGGTTAACGATAAACAATCGCAAGCGAGATTGTGTATCGTTAATTCTTAAAAATCGCTTAACCTAACAGGAGTCTTATGGTCCTTTTTCTCAGAGCGATTATTGGTGGAATTTTCACGATAACGATTGCATTATTGTGCGAATTATCATTTATGTTGTTCAAATTTGAAGGGTTATCGTTTTGTGTAAATGCAGCAACGATCAAAAGACCAACGAAAAATCGTTCATTGTTCGTTTGGTGCCGACACCAAATTTATTGTTAATCGTTCAGTGTAATTCCACCTGACTCCATCATTTGCTGAGATCAGATGGAGTAACCGATCATAGTAACGACTATCGTTCTGTGTAATATGGTGAACGATTTCACGTTTACAATAAATGACCTCGTTTGCGATCATCTATTGTTAAAAATCACTTAGTTGAATAGGACCCTTAGTCGCTGCCTTCACCGCCTCACTGCAGGAGCCGATCTCCATTGTAAGGGTCCTTTATCAGTGAGATCGGCGCTCGCTCGCAGTGACTGGGCTGCCAGAACGATCTCTGTAACATTCGTGCAGCCATTAAATGTTACTGGTCATACTTCTCCTGTTTGGACAAAGATGTGCAGCCGATAACAATGATTGTATTGATCGCACAAAAGATCACATTGGTGTTTATTGGCCGATCGCTAGCCTGTTTACATAGTCGATTATTGGGCGAATGAGAATTCCTACAAACACTCATTCACAATAATCAGTCGGTGTAAAGGGGCCTGTAGACTGAAGCTGTAATTAGATGAGGACATCCAGAAAATGAAGCCAAGCCTGGTGGTCAGTGCTAGACTAGCCGAGCTGGGACTCACTGCCACCCTTGTGGGGGTCTCTCTCTTATAATGATGTGGAAAATAGACAGATGCAATCAAGGATGGAATCCTATGGATGCAAACAACCTATCATCTAAAAAGGAGGAGAATGTCTGGAATCATTCTGATAAACAGGAGGAGCACAGATGGATTCAGATCTGGAGAGACATGGCCGTTCAGATGGATCCAGATCTCTGTGGAGACATGGCCGTTCAGATGGATCCAGATCTCTGTGGAGAGACAGGGCCGTTCAGATAGATCCAGATCTCTGTGGAGAGACATGGCCGTTCAGATGGATCCAGATCTCTGTGGAGAGACAGGGCCGTTCAGATGGATCCAGATCTCTGTGGAGAGACAGGGCCGTTCAGATGGATCCAGATCTCTGTGGAGAGACATGGCCGTTCAGATGGATCCAGATCTCTGTGGAGAGACATGGCCGGTCAGATGGATCCAGATCTCTGTGGAGAGACATGGCCGTTCAGATGGATCCAGATCTCTGTGGAGAGACAGGGCCGTTCAGATGGATCCAGATCTCTGTGGAGAAACATGGCCGGTCAGATGGATCCACATCTCTGTGGAGAAACATGGCCGGTCAGATGGATCCAGATCTGTGTGGGGGAACATGGCCGGTCAGATGGATCCAGATCTCTGTGGAAGAACAGGGCCGGTCAGATGGATCCAGATCTCTGCAGAAATATGGCCGTTCAGATGGATCCAGATCTCTGTGGAGAAACATGGCCTGCCATGAGTTTTCCTTGCCTCCTTGGCCTTCACTGTACCTAGACCTTAATCCTACAGTATATTCACCTCTGAGAAGTTATTCAAAGCCCATCCAAACCCCCATCTAATGTGCAGAAACTGCAAAAAACGATCTGCATGGGCCGATATTCCTGCAGAAAGATTTCATCGCCTAGTGGGGTCAATGCCAAGCCAAACTGCTGTGGACGAGAGGGTGAAAGAAGGTCCGAAGTGCTCCTAGATGGAAGGTCTGATAATGTAACTATATAATCTATGTGCTATATACCATCATCATGACTAGCTGTATTATTCTAGTTATTAGAACCATTATAGTTATTGTAATTATATTATTATTATTATATGTTACATAGTTAATACGGTTGAAAAAAGACATGTCCATAATATGTGTATTATCCCTTTTATTTGGGCAGTTTTCTTTTTATCATCATTATGTTTGGTATTTTTTTTCATTATTCTTATTTTTCGTTGTTTTTCTTATTTGTTCTTTTATCATTTATTTCTGCTCTCGTTCTGTAAAGAAAGAAAAATGGCTGCTAATAATGAATTGTGATTGTTGTAAATGAGTATTTGATGTGCGGCTCCTTAATTACTGACACATAAACTAGGCCAGCCACGCTCCTCGCCGCCTTTTCCAGGCAGATTAGAAAACAAGAGAGTGGAAAAAAAAGCCAAATTCATTAATAGAAAGAATAATTGAAAATTCTGGTGCGTCCGTCCACAACTTTCAATATGAACGGTTGCATTTTAATACATCATTTTAATGGCTGCTTAATTACCTCCAGCGTCCTGCGGAGATACCGGAGACGTGCGCACAGGTTGCTGCTTCTTTTCTATTTTTACTTGTTTGTGTGTTAATGTGCACTGAGCCCAACAAAGGACACGGATCGCAGTGAATGTGAGGACACATGGATGTCTGTACACAGGGAAATGTTACTACGCTATCTGCTGCTTCTGACATTTAAAGGGGTAGTCCGGAGAACAATTATATATAATTTTTTTAAAATTATCTGGTGTCAGATAGTTATATAGATTTGTAACTTACTTCTATTTAAAAATCTCCAGTCTTCCAGTACTTATCAGCTGCTGTATGTCCTGCAGGAAGTGGTGTATTCTCTCCAGTCTGACACAGTGCTCTCTGCTGCCACCTCCGTCCATGTCAGGAACTGTCTAGAGCAGCAGCAAATCCCCATAGGTGGTAGCAGAGAGCAGTGTCACACTAGGAAAAATAGGCAACTTCTTGCATGACATGCAGCAGCTGATAAGTACTGGAATAATGGTGTTGTTTTTTTTTTTAAATAGAACACTAGATGATTTTTTTTTCTAGAGTACCCCATGAAGTTTGCCAGAAAACGTATTTTTCTTTTTTGAATTTTTATTTGAGCAATAATCGGCTCGTGTAAACACAACAAACGATCAAGCAACGAGCGAAAAATCGTTCATTTTGATCTTTCAACATGTTCTCAAATCGTCGTTGGTCATTCGCTTAAAATTCGCAAATCGCTTTGTGTAAACAGTCTTTCAAAGATTCACCCTATGCTGGACCCTTATGAATAGGATGATACAGACACAGTGAGGACTGACACCTGTGCAGGGAGTAACATGGGCAGAGGGGACTGTATCCATCCTAGGAGTAAATATTCCCTTCAGGGTCTGCAGAGAGCTGGGTGATGACTGTATGAGCAGCTATTGGTTGTTCTCCAGTGCTCAGTAATATTATACTATTGTGATCATCAGGTACGTGGTCTCCATCGGAAACAAGGGCGGATTTCTCTGAACCAGCGACGTGATTAATATTTTACAGGCTCTTTGGTTTAGAGTAAAGCGCGTCTCTTTGGCGGTCATTACCGGGCGGCTGTGAGGACACAGGTTACCCGGGCGCTTAATAAGACGCCTTGTGTGTTTGTTTCCGCTGGGTTTTTATGTGTCTGTTCGCCATGTGTTAATGTTCTGTAATTATTTTCATAAAGGAACAAGTTCAATTGCAGAAAATGCTGAACAGCTGGCGCGGTGTCTGTCCGCCCATCCAGCAAACGTTCCCGTATAATCCCGCACAAGGCTCGGACGCATCGGTTTACACTTAATTAAGTCACAGGAATAAGAGTTTAGGGCCCTTTAAAGCCGATTTCTTGCTGCTTTGTCTACAGAAGGGAAAATCTTGAGGTTCATCTTTATAGAATCGGCGGCGGCCTAGAAATAGCGCAGCTTTATTAGGCAGACACTTAATGAGGTGATAATTGACTATCGCTACTGTATCCAGCCCAGCCTGGAAATGAGACGTGAAAGTGGAAAATACATACACGGCGGGAGATGAAAGGCAATGAGTGTATCTGAGAAGATTGTCTCTCCCCCCCGGCCCCCAATACTGATCGGATCCATGACATCAGATGGCAGGATCCACCACCCCCTATAGATCCATGACATCCGATCCCAGGATCCCTCCACCTCCCTATAGATCCATTACATCAGATCCCAGGATCCCCCCACCTCCCTATAGATCCATATCAGATCCCAGGATCCCCGCACCTCCCTATAGATTCATGACATCAGATCCCAGGATCCCCCCACCTCCCTATAGATCCATATCAGATCCCAGGATCCCCCCACCTCCCTATAGATCCATATCAGATCCCAGGATCCCCCCACCTCCCTATAGATCCATATCAGATCCCAGGATCCCCCCACCTCCCTATAGATCCATATCAGATCCCAGGATCTCCGCCTCCCTATAGATTAATGACATCAGATTCCAGGATCCCCCCCCATGTTCCTATATATCCATATTATCAGGTAGGTGAATCCTGGGATCTCCCTACAGACCCTGAGCTTATTAGCTGTAGACTAGCTGCTATGGTGTTTCCCATATGCTGCACACACACAGGTGAGGGGGGATTATACTTCCCTATAGCACCCCATCAGGAGCAGCAGCATGGAGGACATTTTACAGCAGTACTAAGCAGTGTACACTGTGAATGCAGCACTGGGGGGACATGAAATACTAAGTGTCTATGTGTCTCTGTCTCACTGTAGACTCCTTTTCCTCCCCTCTCTTCTACATACACCTGTGACTAGAGATGAGCGAACCGGGTTCGGGTCAGAGTCCATCCGAACCCGATCGTTCGGTATTTGATTAGCGCTGGCTGCTGAAGTTCGATAAAGCTCTAAGGTTGTCTGGAAAACATGGATACAGCCAATGACTATATCCATGATTTCCACATAGCCTTAGGGCTTTATCCAACTTCAGCAGCCACCGCTAATCAAATGCCGAACGTTCGTGTTCGGATGGACTCCAGCTGCTCCAGGTTCGCTCATCTCTACCTGTGACCTGTCCCTCAGCCATCACCTGTTCCTTACTAATCCCTTTTGGAGACAGATTTGAGCAGTATTCCTGAATGAATGATGCAATTAGGAGCACAGGAGCCAGATAAGTAGAAAAACAGACATTTTTCTCTTATAAGACATACAGTACTTTCGACTTTTATTATTAATGTGTGCACGATTAGTGGAAAGGCTGGTCCCTGTGTAGGACATAAGGGGATCTCTGTTGTTTCCTCCAGGCCAGCCACTATGGGGAGCAGACAATTGTGCTATGGATTTATCATAGTGTGGGTTGGCACACTATGCCCCTGAGGCCCCTAGTATTACAATTACCCCCCACGATCCCTCTAGTATTGTGTAGTGTCCCAGCACAGGTGTGCCACTAAGTTTCTATTGCACTTGGGTAAAGTAACTCGTTTCAGGTTCCCACAGTGGGATATAGTAAAAAGTGTATTCTGTGTTTTCTGTATTCTCTAATGCACAGCTAAAGGAAAGCACTAGGTTAACTGTTGTATGTCACATGCTGTTCTTATGTCCAATCACAGGTGCAGGTCTGTTTCCCTCCTTTTTCTGACTTATCCTCTTCCTTCTCTCTATAAAAATAGACAACTCCACCAATCACTAGGAGGTTTAGTTGCCTCTAAAAAAGGAGGTTAGTTCCTAGTGGGAGGGTCTTGTAAGTCTTCTAGTTTTTTTTTTGTCACTAGACAGAGGGTAACAGAGACAGTTCCTCCTGCAGTGAAGCCAGGGCCTGGCTCAGGCGAGGACCCTTGTCCGGGACCAAAAGACTTTCTATTCTTGTACCACTAGCCACCACTAGCATGCAGTGATAGACCCCTCAGGAGGAAAGGACATCCCCTGAGGATCATCTTGTCCATGCCAGGGATATTCTCTACAAGATATAGGGCAGTATACCCGAGTATGGTACGGATCCCAGCAGGACAAAGCTGCAGATTACCTCTATGTATCCTGCTGTAACGCACGGCTATTCTGAAAAGTTTTGGGAAGTCTGCTTCACCCAGCGTAGGGACCTGGGACTGTAGGGTATTAGGCGGTCAGATACGCGAGTACGGGTTTCTTCCTCTTCTTCTTCTCTTCACTACGCAATCCTGGCAGAGTACACAGCTAACTTGGACAGGGCCCTCAAGATGATCCTCTACTCTCACTTCTGCTGTTACAGCTTCTTCTACCTCCTGCCTGCACCTGCAGTTACTGAAGCCTTATTGTGTATTGCACTGAAGAACTTAAAGAGGACCTGTCACTCCCTGTGCCGGGGTGACAGGCTCCCGACCCCCAGCTAGATCCCCTTATACTGACCTCATCTTGCCGAGTCCCGCTCCCGGAGCCGGTCCCGGGACAGAGATGTCCTGCTCAGAAGCCGGCGTGCGCACACTGTGGAGATAGGTCTGGCAGAGGGGCAGGACCAGGGGCAGGATGGGAGCAGGAGGGGGTAGGAAAGGGGCAGGATAAGGGCAGGACAGGTTTTACTAGAATGTTCCCATTCACTGTACAGAAAAAAGAGATCTCAATTCGGAAACTAAACACAAAACATATTAGAAAGTTACAAAACTTTATCAACATAAACCCGGACGACATCTTTTCCCGTTCCAGTTCTGCCGCTGAGCGCAGGTGATAGTTACAGAGCCGGGAGCGGATTTTATCGCTTTCATTACGGCGGCTTATACTTCGCCTTTATTTACGTTCTTTTAACACATTTACCGTTATTTATCCACAATAATAAAACCCGTTTTCTCGGGTTCACAGGAAACTTTTATTAGCGATCGGCCCATAAATGTAACAAGCCGTATAAAAATGGCGGGAGCGGTGGCGGAGGACGCTAATATTTATTTGTATCGCTTTGGATACATCGGATGCTATGGTCTCATTATAAAACAATAATAGGAAGCGGCATCCACTCCCACGTACCAGAGAGAAATATACTGACACCTAGATAAAGGAGACTGTGCAGTAACGTGACCCGCGCCGCGCACCAAGACAAAGTCTCCTTTCACATCTAACAAAACGGTGATATTTAGTGAAAAGAGCTTTTTTATTTGCGCTGAGCATTGTGAGCGGAGCAGGATCTTTCTGCTACAATTAAACAAGTTAATTACGCTTCCATTATCCGCTCGGGCAGCGGCAGAACGCAGGATGTTAGCGGAGGTTCAGCATTTCTAAGGAGATACAGCGCGGCGCTCTATTCAATGGCTCTAGTGGAGGCTTTTATCCTGCTCCTCACAACTCTGAATAGAGATAAAACTTCTTGTGACGGAGCCAAAAGATGCTGCCGAAGCCGATGGAGGACGGATAGATCTATGTGACAAGTAAGAGGCGCCTGTATAATAGGAGGGGATCACGTGGGTAGGATGTGACTGACAGCTGCATCTATAGAGAAGGATCCCTGGGTGATATCCCCAATCCTCAGGCAATAAGCAGAGGATTGTTGGAGAGCTTCTCTAAGTGGTCACTGACACTTCAGTAAACTTTGCAAATATCAATAGCAAAAGTGAATATAAGAAACTTTGTAACATATCTTATCAGAAAGAAATCCTCTTACCAGACGCTCTTCTTCCTCTCTTCTCTGCCAAAATCATCAATTTCTTTATCCTCAATTAAAAAATGCTCAAACTCTCCCTGCAGATGGATGAGCTCTCTAAGGGATCAGTTCTAACTTTGGGTGGGTTCACACTACGGAATTCTCACGGATAAACTCCGCGGAATTCCTTCGGCTGTCCGTACGGTGTCTATGGAGCCGGCGGAAAGGCGCGCCGCCGTGCACGCAGACAGACGACGGAATTCCACGGAGTTTATCCGCGAGAATTCCGTAGTGTGAACCTACCCTTTCCATAGAAATCTATGCAGAGGGGAGGAGTAGGAAAGAGACACCAATACACAGCTGAAAGAAGCTTAAAAGGGGTATTCCGTTCAAACATACCTTTTGATATGTTGCTGCCCATGGTGAGACTAACAATTCCTTCCATACTTGTTATTGTCTATTCAGTCTCCTTCCCCCAGTTCTCAGCTGCTGCTTTCTGCTGAAGACACAAAAATCTGTGTGTGAGCTTTTCTATCTGTCTCCCCCTCCTCCCTCCTGAGACGACTGATGTAAACAAGTTCCGGTCTGGCTGTATCTGCAACATTGTGGCTACTTTGTAATGCTGGGAGGGTTATTCGGAGTTCAAGTTGCTGATACTTACTGTGATTATTCCTCCCAGCATAAGGGTATGTGCACACTGAGTAATTTAGACGGAAAGTCTGTCGTGTAATCCGTCCCTCGCGGATAGCGGTGGCCGCGCGCATCTCCGCCCGTGTCATAGACTCCATTCTATGCACAGCCGGTTTCCTTCCTCCGTCCAAAAAATGAAGGAAACCGCCAAACAAGGAAGGAAACCGCCCGTGCATAGAAGGGAGTCAACTTTATTTAATAGATATATGGTTAAAAGATTACAAGAAATGTATATGAACAAAAATATACTGACAGGAGGGTACGCACAGCAACAAACCCCTACAGGGGAGAAGGTGACATGCAATATTCATAACAATGCAATGTTAGTTACATATACAAATTATTATACAGTAGCACTGGGCACATATGTACAGACTGTATAACATTACAGCCCAGGGGACATACAACACACATATACGTATAGCCAACTATTACAGTGCACCTATGTCTCCTGAGTCAAATCAATTCAACCCAAACAGTATGTTCAGATATCGAGGTCCAGAATAGGTAAAATACCCAATACCACCTCCTCCTCTCTCTTACCCAACGTACGTTTCACGTGTCTCCCACTTTATCAAGGTTTCCCATATTACTTCTTGGTGAAACTAATGACTTTAAAGGCCCCAGAGCTGCACTTTGCACAGTAATGAGACTGTATCCCCCACAACATCTTGTAGAAATGTACGTATCTGTTCCCCGTAGTCTCTTCAGCGGACGATATTAAAAGATTGGGATAACTCCATTCACTGCATAAAGATGTATACAGCTTACTGACTTCACTATTAGCTGTATATATTGGTATGCAGTGAGCTCCCCCTAGAGGCGGCTGCTGGTGTCTTGAATCTTATTTATTAAATCAGAAATACTTAGCTCCTCTGTACACAACTATTAAGGGGGAAATTGGAGAACCTGCATACTATTATTATTATTATTTATTTATAAAGCGCCCTTAATTCCAGAGTGCTATACTAGATATTAGTGACAGCACTCCACTCCTGACAGCATTACTTGTGAAACCACCGCATTACTGAAAGCATTACTGGGGATAACACTGCATTACTGACTGCATTACTAGTGACATCACTGCATTACTGACTGCATTACTAGTGACATCACTGCATTACTGACTGCATTACTAGTGACATCACTGCACTACTGACTGCATTACTAGTGACATCACTGCATTACTGACTGCATTACTAGTGACATCACCGCATTACTGACAGCATTATTAGTGACATCACTGCATTACTGACTGCATTACTAGTGACATCACTGCACTACTGACTGCATTACTAGTGACATCACTGCATGAGCAGTATATGGATCCATGGTGGAGCAGTCACTGCCCTGTTATTCAGCTGCGATTGTATGTGCTTCCATCCTGTTGTCTCCATTGGGCTCACAGACTTTTACCCCCACTCTTCCCAGGTTTTCCCACATAGTTACACACCCTAGAATGGTGTCAGCTGCTGAAATCCAGCTCAGTCCTTATTGTTGTCTCCAATCATATCCATCTCTCTATCATCCACCAGCCCATATGGTAGGTATACAATAAATCCCTATAGAGCAGCATATCCTGCACCTGGCCATCAGCGTTTCTGCCGGAGCTGCTCATTTCTGGCTTCCAATGACTCCTGTCCGCCCCGACCTCCTCATCTATCCTGGAGCAGATGTCCCCCATTAGGATGTGCACTGGGCTGGAGGACGCTGGACCAACAGCAGGTACAGGAGAAGAGAGAGGAGGAAAAGCTCTATTCTTCTCACATGAGCACAATGGTTAATCCAGAAAAAGCTGCAATGTTTTATACCTCAGCCATTCTCCGCTGCCAGAAGAGTGCATCATTCTATCCTCCACCAATCCCTAACAAAGAGCAGGTGGAGGTGTCATGGCGAATTGTACCTGGGATTAAAGGGGTATTCCACTCAAAGATATATGGGCCTGAGAGGCAATATGTCCACAGCCCCCCAAACATAACTTTTCATATGTTGCTGAGAGATTTATCTGACAGATTTTTAAAGCTGAAGCCATAAAGTAGAGACTATAAACAGGTCATCAAGGAAAGAGATTTCTCCTCACTTCAACTCCATTCCTGGCTTTGGCTTCAAAAATCTGTCAGATAATTCTCCCTGTGTTCCTTCCATACTTGTTGTTAATCTATTCCGTCTCCTTCCCCCAGTTCTCAGCTGCTGCTTTCTGCTGAAGACACAAAAATCTGTGTGTGAGCTTTTCACTCTGTCTCCCTCTCCACCCCTCCCTTCTGAGATGGCTGATGTAAAAAAGTCCCTGGCAGGCTGTGTCTGTAACATAGTAGCTTCTTTGTAATTCCGGGAGGGTTATTCTGAGGTCAAGTTGCTGATGAACTCACTGTGATTAACCCTCCCAGCATTACAAAGAAGCTACAATGTTTCAGATACAGCCTGCCAGGGACTTGTTTACATCAGCCGTCTCAGAAGGGAGGGGGAGGAGGGGGCGTTAGAGGGAAAAGATCACACAGATATTTGTGTCTTCAACAGAAAGCAGCAGCTGAGAACTGGGGGAAGGAGACTGAGTGGATAATAGACAAAGTATGGAAAGAACTGTTAGTCTCACCATACGCAGCAACATATCAACATGTGCAAGTGGAATACTCCTTAACTGTCTGTATTCCAAATGTATTAACCAGAGCTCCAATTGGAGATCTATGGTGCTATAAATACAACTGGGAGCAATGTGGCCCTTACAGCTATGTCTGTGGCCCTGACAAATGTCCCTTAGTAACTAATAAGTAGGGAGGTTGGGGACCTGGATGCTCCTCCTAATGTGATCAGCGGCAAATAATCCTAACTCCCCTACAAAGCTGTCCCGGGTGCGGCACCTCCCTCATCCCTATCATCCCCCACAGTCTCTACATTCTCCCATGGAAATCCTTCACATTCTGTTCTTCATATCTCGGAGACTTTGCTCATGCTGCACCGGTGCCCTGGAATATGATACCCAAAGAACTGAGACTCCCTCCCAGCACCCACCGTGATAAGCGAGAGGCATAACCCTCATCTCTATAGGCTGATAAGATTCCCTGTATACTGCCTCATCCACAGCCTGTGAGTCAGCAGTGTCCCTCTATGCTTCATGCACTTTGCATCCATATTATATTTTATATATATATATATATATATATATATATATATATATATATATATATATACACACACACACACACACACACACAGAGTTGGACCATTATAGAGATGTCAGCCTCTTGTCTCAACCCTGTTCCTCGTAGACTGTAATCCTTTGCTAGTGTCTGATGGCGCCATCACAATTGTACAAAGCTGATGCTATATAAATATACGCTATTATTATTATCATTATTATTATTATTATTATGTAGTTCTATAGATTTTGGGAAAGTTGGCTGCAATGGGTAAGTAATTAAAGGGGTACTCTGGTGAAAATCTTTTTCTTTAAAATCAACTGGTGTCAGAAAGTTATATAGATTTGTTACTTATCAGCTGCTTTATGTTCTGCAGGAAGTGGTGTGTGCTCTCCAGTCTGACACAGTGCTCTCTGCTGCCACCTCTGTCCATGTCAGGAACTGTTCAGAGCCAGAGAGGTTTTCTATGGGGATTTGCTGCTGCTTTGGACAGTTCCTGACATGGACAGAGGTGGCAGCAGGGAGCACTGTGTCAGACTGGAGAGAATACACCACTTCCTGCAGGACATCGAGCAGCTGATAAGTACTGGAAGATTAGAAATTTCTACATAGAAGTAAGTTACAAATCTTTTTTTTTTTTTTACAGTCGGTAATAAAGTTATATTAAAAAAAAAAAGGATTTTATGAAATGTTAAAAAAACTAAATAAATAAAATTCACTGGAATATCCCTTTAAGTATACAATTCTCCCACTACATTCACACTGAAAGAGGGGGGGGGAACAAACAAAAAAACGCAAATCCCACAATGTATCTTCTGCCAAAACCCCAGACCCAGGGGCAGCTGGCAGAGAAAAATTATAAATAAATTGTAAACATAATAATAATAAAAAAAAAAAATCTGAAGCCTAGAATGAAACCTTTCTTCCCTCCTGAATGGCGTCCAATGCTTTATCTCCTGACGCTTCTTCCTTAGCGCTGCATGTAAGCAAAGTAAGGAAGGAGCCGTGCAAGCAAAATGCAGCCCTTGATGTATTTTTTATTTAACAAATAAAGCGGCAAAGTGTCCTCTTATCCGGGGGAAACGTCCCACAGGAGACATTTCTAGATTTTAGATGTTGTAACTTTTTATGAAGATGGGTGGAAGAGCAGGAACGGCTCCAGCAATTAGCCTGACGCTCGAGCTGAGCTTGCCAAAACTTGGTTTATAGAGAGTGATGTACAACCAATCACATCTACAATTAGAGATCCTGTCGGTGGAGGTGGGGGGGGGGGGGGGTCGGTGGCGCTGACGCTGCTCTGCCTTCATTTCACTTGTTTATTTTTGACATTTGATACAATGTAGATTGGGGCTGAGTGATCAGGATGGAGTGTGATGCCGTCGCCTCCACTCTTCCCCCCGCGCCTCTTTGGGATCGGTAAATTCATTGGGCAATTCTTTATAGACAGCGGCTTCTCAGCATCGACCAATTTACACGACAAGTCAAATTTGCACAGAAGTCGGTGATAGAGATTTCAGTAAGTGGGAGGTAATGACAGCCGGACTGGACCGATGCATCATTGTTGTTCCATTGTCATCTATACAGATCAGACTTCACTCTCAGACAGCTTTGGGTGCTGGCAGAGAGGAGGCTAATCGCGACTAAATGGAAGCAGTGATATAACCACTAACTATCCCATCCAGAATAAAATCCACTTAAAGGGAACTGGTTACAGTCTCCATTTGCAGGCGGCAAGTTATAGAGCGGGAGGAGCTGAGCAGAATGATATATAGGTTGGGGGGGGGGAGTAAGCAGAACTTGTAAATTATTTACTGAACTTCAGTCTTGCTCCAGTGGGCGGTCTTACTCAGTGATTGACAGCCGTGTACTCCGCCCACTGGACTACGCTGAGATTTCAGTCAGTCAATAAATTATATATTTTGTTTAATTCATACCGACAAATCTATAGATCAATCTGCTCAGCTCATCCTGCTCTATAAGATGCTGCCCTCAGATCACACTGCATTCAACTTGACAGATTCCCTTTAAGCCGCATATTTGGAGTGACATGAATAGGATTTATTTTACGGTGAATTATGGTGCAGAAAATCAGGACAGTCACAGGACCATTCCCAACTGGGAAACAAAAAGAGGCGCTGGATGTAAAGCGCTGTCAGCAAGCAGAGAGGATGACAAGGCGCTACACAAGATCTGCTAGAAAGCTCCAGAACTTTGAGACGTTAAGATTAAGACAAGATGGGAGATAACGTTCTTTGAAGTGACCTCTCCAGTTCTCCAGTGAGTGCTGATGAGAGCGCTGCTCCTGCAGTAGTGACGTCCAGTGAATTCTGTATGGACAATCGCCCATCTACGGTTTGTAGTCAATGCTGTACCATGTGGTTAGGATTTATTGATGGGTGATACAAGAGACTGGCCCATGCATGCTACATAATAATAATACAATAGTTTATGGCCTACATGTGTAATGATACAGACAGCGGCGCTGCGGTCAGGGAAGAGTCAGAAATAAGATGGGTGCAGGGAATGAAGCCGATTCCATTCTGTCCCCCTGGGTCCTAGAGCCTTCTTGTTGCTTCTGGTAGGGAGAAATAATCCAGGGTTTCCATAGGGATATTTACAGGGACAGCCAGGATAGTTTGAGGATAGGTTAAAAATCACGGTAAAATTAAGAACAGCTGCTTCGGGTCCCTTATATTTGTTCCATTCATCATATGACTAATTTCCTGACTACTATCCTCACTATCTATTCCATCATCTCCAGTCCCTGGCATTTGAGAGTTCCTATTCTTGTCCTGAATACCTGCTATTAGTTATACATGCGCTGTGTGATTTTATTCTCACTTGTCTGTCAGGCCCCTTCACACGTCCCTGTCAGGAGGCCTCCAGGAAAGCATCAGGATTTCCTAAGCTCCCATAGACTTCTATGGGGTCATCAACTCAGGATGGAAATCCTGATATAAATAGTACCGGATCTATAATTTCCTGACCAACGGACACCCTTCAGAATTGTCCGTGTTCAATGCAACGCTATGAGTCAGGAAATCCCAGCAGGAATTCCTGATTTAAAAAAAACGGACAGCCTGATCGTGTGGCATTTGATTACCGGTGGCTGAAGAAGTTGGATGCAGCCCTAGGGAGACCTGGAAACCATGTATGCAGCCATAGGCTGTATTGATGATTTTACAGACTCGGGCTGCATCTAATTCTTCAGCTACCGGTAATCTAATGCTGCAGATTGTAGAAAGGGGAGGATTACATTCAGGAGGCAGCACTGTGTACATACAGTTATAGTATTTACTCAAGTGAAAACTGCCTAGAACATTATGGGTGGTAAGAAAAAAAAAAAAAAAAAAAAAAAAAAAAGAGGGAAGCCCTGATTTACCTTTCTGGCACAGTGTGGAAAATCTGGAGTTGGTAGACAGATTGAGAATGCACACAGTACAGGGTCTCTCCTATTCATAACAAAGTTACATCCACACCTATTGTGTTCCCTCTCTAGGCCACACCCCAACTTCCCGTGGCCCTTCTCTGTACTATCTAGGCCACACCCCAACTTCCTGTGGCCCTTCTCTGTACTATTTAGGCCACCCCCCCACTTACCAGTTCATCTTGGTCTCTGTGCTGCAATATTTGTGAATCCCCTATCCCCAGGCAGTGGACCCAAGATACATACAGATCGTGGACACACAGGGAAGGGCGACACCTAGTGGCCGAGACTTCAGGAATTTTTGGTAAGTTATATACACAGATATGTCCGGAATCACACTGAGAAACTCCGGAACTCCATCACCACCACGGCAGCGGGAAGGGTTAAACCAATCAGCGTTATTTTGTTTTCCCCCTTTTCTCGAACAGCCTTTTAAATGTTAAACAGGACAAAATGCAAATGTCTGTTTTCCCCTCCTACAACAGACACATTATGCATCTTCAGAGCACGGTTCAGACTAAATGCTTTATGAATTAATTATTTTTTGCAGTGAAGTGGTTAATGAACATAAATTGACCGAGAAAGCACTTACTGCGGCGAACTCCTCCCGACCAGACAGGATCAGATAAAACACAGGCAAAACGGGGAGAAGTGCGCGCCGCCTTTCATCTGCACAAACCAATAAAGATAAAAAGGAACCCAAGAGTTTATGTTATTCACAAAAACAATTTTATTTTTTCAAAAAAAAAAAATTTTTGTTTTTGTTTTTGAAGGGAATTGTATTTTTTTTTGTTTGGCATCTAGATAGGACGGAACATAAGACCCATTGAGCCTAATGAGCGTTCTGATTAAATCACTTACTTACAGATCAAAGACGATTTTAATTATGTAAACGACTTGTTCCGAGACATAAAATGTTCCATTAAGCTGCACAATTAATATATGCAATATTTATGAGCTCCGGCTTCTTCTTGGGCTTTTTTTTATTTCTTATTTTGTTTTTTTTGTTTTTTCTTTTCAGGTCTTGTTAAAAAATTGATTGTTACCATTTCTCCGAGTCTCCTATACATGGAGGTCAGCCGGGAAAAACAAAAGGGAACAATCCCAAAGCCGTAAAACGGAAGGCTCCGCAATGCAGTTTATGACTTATAGATTTTATGCAGCGGCAAACACCTTGTCACCAGATGTTCATTATAGACACAGGGAAAGACTGAATCCACATCCCCCGTCTTCACTCGCAGCAGGGACTCTCTTCAAAAACTATCTCACTAACGTCCTCGCAGGCTGCCTCCTCTTAAAGACACCGCTTGATTTATTTATTTTTTACTTTTTGCTTTTGAGCATCACTTGAATTGGAAACATTGTAACTCCACAGTTGTAAATATTGTCGACTGATCTTCTGCTGAGATGTAATCACTGACGGAAAGTTCTGACACTCCTAATAGGCTTTGTGTTCCGATTCCTCTCCATCTCCAAGATGTCTGCCGGCTGTCAGTGAACGGAACCATAGTCTCTAATATTCACCAAACGTCTCTCACACTCCAGATAATTTGCAGCTTTTAGATAAAGTGTAATTGTACAAGATATAGAATTGCAACTGAGTTTTAAAGTGTCACTGTCTTTTAAGTTTTGTTTGCAGAAATTAAAAGTATGGCCGATTTTAAGAAACTTTGTAGTTGGGTTTATCAGCGAAAAATGCATTTTTATCTTGAAAAAACAGTTTGAAGCTCTCCCCCCTGTCTTTATGATTCTCTTATGGAGAGGGGAGGGGTGGAGGGAGATGAGTCACCAAAACAGGACAACAAAGAGACAATTTACAGCTACATCACCGGGCTATCTCCACTGAAGTCAGCACTGACCTCTCTGACCTCTGAATACCAGCTTTTACACAAGTCCCGCTGTGTAATCCTTTGTTTTCTGCTCTCTGCTGGTGACTAATCTCCCTCCTCCCTTCTCCATAGGTTACACAGGGCTTGACTGATGTAAGGGTCGAGATTTCCTGATAATGAGCAGTGAATGAGAGAGAGGAGGGGGGGGGCCTGGGGAAAGTTTTTTTTGAATGCAGATAATGGCAGATTTGCCTAATAAACCTAATTACAAAGTTTCTCAAAATCTCCTGTACTGTTGATTTCTGGAAAAAAAAATGTGTGACACACTAAGTTCTTAACATCTCTTTTTACTACCGGTGCAGTTTTTTTGTTCAGCCAACCTACATTACAAAGTGAGAAATTACACTGATATATATATATATATATATATATATATATATATATATACACACACACACACACACACACACACACACACAGAGTGGTACCTCGGTTTAAGAGTAACTTGGTTTAAGAGCGTTTTGGTTTAAGAGCTCATAGTTTTTCAAAATTGTGACTTGGTGTAAGAGCATTGCTTTGGTGTAAGAGCTCCCTGTACTGGGTGGGAGGAGGAGTGGGGGAGGGGCATGGTCTGCATAGCGGGGTCTACAGCCCTGTACTCTGACCCAGGAAGTCTCCCTCACCTTCCAAATCATAGCAGATCCACCTCAGGCTGGGGCTCACATCAGGGGACAGGACTGTGGAGGTAATCTCTCCATAGCTGTAACCCCTCTCTCCCTGGACAGAGAGCGCTGCATGTATGTGCCCACATCTCCCTGCCCATTCCTTCCTGCTCCCTGCAGTCTCTGTCGCCCTTGTGTTTCGCATCCTCTCCATTACTGTACAGTAACTTATAATATCACATATTCTGCTGTTTCTGAATGTTTGTTTCATCTGTTCTACATGTTATTCAGAATAATAAATCATTATTTTTGGGGTGTGGAACCAATTGTCTGCATTTCTATAATTTCTTATGGGAGAATTTGCTTTGGTTTAAGAGTGGATTTGGATTACAAGCGCGGTCCTGGAACGAATTATGCTCGTAATCCAAGGCACCACTGTGTGCGTGTGTGCATGCATGTATGTATGTATGTATATATATATATATTATATACACATACACACACACACGGCTTTACTTAGAGGGAAGGAAGAGTTATGCTTAGGAGTTGGCTATAAATGCCGGACCACATGGGTTCAGTAAAGTTACTCCAGCGCAAGGGAACAGCAACCCAGGGGGGCAAAGGTTGGAAGCACCATACGGGCACTTGTCACAGCAGCCAGGAGTGGGACCAGCTAGCCACCCCTGGATACGCGGACAAGACCCTGCCCGAGTACTAGGAGTTGTAGTTGTGAGAAGTTGTAGTGAGTCATGGAGAGTTGCACACTGTAGAAGAGACACAATAAAGGGGTTATCTAGCGCTATAAAAACATTTCCACTTTCTCCAAGAGACAGCACCGCTCTGGATTCCAGTTCAGGTGGGCTTTGCAATTAAGCTCCATTCACTTAAATGGGACAGAGTTAGGGCCCTATTCCACCGGACGATTATCGTTCAGATTTTCATTAAATCGTTCGAATCTAAACGATAATCGTTCGGTTGAAATGCAGTTAACAATTAACAACCGAATGAGAAATCGTTGATCGCTTTATAAGACCTGGACCTCTTTTTATCGTTGCTTGTTCGCATGGAATAAGACATCGCTCGGTCGTTTGCAATAGATATGAACGCAATAGCGAATAAATAGCGAAGAAAAAACGATTGCAATTACGATCATAAGTAACGATTATCGTTCCATGGAAATGAGTGAACGTTTTCAGGTCTTTCGCAATAGCGGTCGTTTGAGATCGTTAATCGTTAACGATTATGCAAACGATAATCGTCCGGTGGAATAGGGCCCTTACAAAACCTGCACCCAACCTGGAGACAAGAGCGATGCTGTCTCTCTCTAGAAGAATGTGCTCATGCTTTTGTAGAGCTGGAGAACTCCTTTAAACACTAAACGCTTTTACTGAAGGACATTGTAGTGCGAGAGCGCGGTGTATGGTTCTATACAAATATAGCTTCGCAGGTCTCTCTCATAGTATAGGAATCTTTGGTCAAACAATAGACTTTTGTGCTTTTTCTCAGAGATAGCAGACACCGTTGAAATAGTAGTAGATAAGAGTGATCACTGACACTTTGCACAGTGTTGCAGCTGGAGATACACTTGTGTAGGAGTACTGGTACAGTCTCTGCAGACAATAAGCTCTGTATAGTAGTGTAGACCTTGATGAGAATGGTTTGAAATCACCTTTGTACTGCAAGTTGAACTGGAGTGATGTAGGCCCCACCATGTGGGTAGAGCTAGCCGTCAGGATCACCCTTTGGACCTAGTGTGTTAGCAGTAGGCTTATATCTATATACCCTAGAGGTGGGCAGTATATACCCTGGGGGCGGGCAGTATATATATCTGGATATGACTGGAGGGAGATATATATATATATCTATATATACACACACACACACACACACACTGGGGGCAGGCGGTATATATATCTGGATGTGACTGGAAGGCAGTATATACCCTGGGGGCAGGCGGTATATATATCTGGATGTGACTGGAAGGCAGTATATGACCTGGGGGCAGGCGGTATATATATCTGGATGTGACTGGAAGGCAGTATATACCCTGGAGGCAGGCGGTATATATATCTGGATGTGACTGGAAGGCAGTATATACCCTGGGGGCAGGCGGTATATATATCTGGATGTGACTGGAAGGCAGTATATACCCTGGGGGCAGGCGGTATATATATCTGGATGTGACTGGAAGGCAGTATATACCCTGGGGGCAGGCGGTATATATATCTGGATGTGACTGGAAGGCAGTATATACCCTGGGGGCAGGCGGTATATATATCTGGATGTGACTGGAAGGCAGTATATACCCTGGGGGCAGGTGGTATATATATCTGGATGTGACCAGAGGGCAGAGATGATGGAACTCTATAAGATACAATGTTATAATTGATCAGTGAATGAGGTGTCGGAGACTCCGTGACCTTTCATGTCCTTCAGGCACAGTCCATTCCCGCTGCCAATCAATCAATTACAGAAGGGGTGCGGATGACATGCGTGCACATTACAGCCGCCGCGCCGCTCGCTGCCAACCAGCTAAGTGTAAAACATTATCCTCTAATCGGAGACATAAAACACGACGTGCGGCGTCTGATCGGACGTTACCGCCAGAAATTAAGATTCACCTCTAAAATATTCAGGATGGACAGAAAAACCTTCAACATAAAAGTGGGCGACAAAAACAGTAATCGAAGGGTTAAACATACAAAACGGTCACCACGGCAACTAGAGGATCAACGGCACAAACAGAGAGCGCCCCCTCCAGTAAGGCTGTAGTAACACGTACTATATACAGTACAGCCCTATTCTCCTGTACGGCACATCCATCACCCAGCTTTCCTACTCTCCTGTACGGCACATGACCCAGCTTTCCTACTCTCCTGTACGGCACATGACCCAGCTTTCCTACTCTCCTGTACGGCACATGACCCAGCTTTCCTACTCTCCTGTACGGCACATGACCCAGCTTTCCTACTCTTCTGTACGGCACATCACCCAGCTTTCCCACTCTCCTGTACGGCACATGACCCAGCTCTTCTATACTCCTGTACTGGTCAGGCTGATGACTGGTGGAGGATGGGGGTGATCGGGATGTCGGACCCTCTGTAACATCACATGATCTCTGGGTTATGATACATTGTGTCGCCTCCCCGGGACGAGCAGGAATACATCACACACGGCCGATGACGACCTTTCCCGCAATTTATTGAGCCGCCACCTAACAAATCTGGAGTTTCTGCGCTGCGCGGCCGGCTGACATTTCCGCCCTAATTCAGAGATGATCAGGGGAGCCGTTCCTTCATTATACGGGACGGATAAAACATCTCTCCCGCAATGGCGGAAGGTTTCCTATCGGGGGGAATAAAAAGTTACAAGGGCGACAAGGAAGTTTAAAAAACTTTAAACATTTACACAAAATCAACCGTCAAATCACAGCCGCATCCAGGGTCATGTGACAATCTGATCACACACAGGTCACCCAGCTTCCCCGATATCCTGACCAGCGCCATAGATCTAGGGGGTGTAGAGACAGCCGTCCTAACATTAAGAGGGGATATAGAGAGGACTGTGCAGCTGTAACTGTATGGGCACAGTTCTCTCTATGATCATAGAGATGAGTGCAGGAGGGGATAGAGAGGACTGTGCAGCTGTATCTGTATGAGCACACAGTTCTCTCTATGATCATAGAGATGAGTGCAGGGAGGGGATAGAGAGGACTGTGCAGCTGTAACTGTATGACCACACAATTCGCTCTATGATCATAGAGATTAGTTCAGGGAGGCAGTACACGGTCACACAGGACGCGGCAGTACACGGTCACACAGGACGCGGCAGTACACGGTCACACAGGACGCGGCAGTACACGGTCACACAGGACGCGGCAGTACACGGTCACACAGGACGCGGCAGTACACGGTCACACAGGACGCGGCAGTACACGGTCACACAGGACCTGGAACTGATCATGATGCTGTTTTCACTTTCTGTATGTGTTTCATTACTGTAACTGGGTCATGTGATCAGCAGCCTGACCCAAAGGAACTAATAGTGTTTAGTGAAAGTTGTTGGTCCTTGGTCAGGTGACTTCCTGTGACCTCCAGGATGACATCATCACCTCTCAAAGCCTCAAAGCCTCATGGCAGCTGACAGCCCTGAGTTCTGGGTGTATACTGCAGCTGCCCTCCCCCTGGGAGGGGGGGCAGGATATACTGTATTAGTTACTTCCCCTCAGCCTCTGTTCACATGTTGTGTTTTTGCAGTTTTTTCTGCAGTTTTTTTGTAACTTTTCCAGAACTGCTTTAACCACCATTTCACAAATTGCTGTAAAATACATAATGTGTAAAAATCACAGCAAAATACAACAACGACAATGCTGAAGGTGTGAACACAACCCGAAGATTCATCAGTAATAAAACCCAGAACACAGTGTGAACGGACTCCCAACCTCTGCGGGACTCATCTGATTGGCTGCCACCACCCAGTCATGTGACCTACACTGGGAAGACTCCACCCCCTTTTCATGCAAAGCCAGATGCATCATGGGAAATGAAGGCAACATTAGAAAATCATTTTATTCGAGAAATAGGAATCAATATGTATTGTCAAGGCGTGCACACACACCTCCACGGTACTCTCTATTACACACACACACCTCCACAGTACTCTCTATTACACACACACACCTCCACAGTACTCTCTATTATACACCTCCACAGTACTCTCTATTATACACCTCCACAGTACTCTCTATTATACACCTCCACAGTACTCTCTATTATACACCTCCACAGTACTCTCTATTATACACCTCCACAGTACTCTCTATTATACACCTCCACAGTACTCTCTATTATACACCTCCACAGTGCTCTCTATTGTACACACACACACCTCCACAGTACTCTCTATTACACACACACACACACACCTCCACCGTACTCTCTATTGTACACATACGCCTCCACAGTACTCTCTATTGTACACATACACCTCCACAGTACTCTCTATTGTACACACACACACACCTCCACAGTACTCTCTATTACACACATACGCCTCCACAGTACTCTCTATTACACACACACACACCTCCACAGTACTCTCTATTGTACACATACGCCTCCACAGTACTCTCTATTATACACCTCCACAGTGCTCTCTATTGTACACACACACACACCTCCACAGTACTCTCTATTACACACACACACACCTCCACCGTACTCTCTATTGTACACATACACCTCCACAGTACTCTCTATTACACACACACCTCCACAGTACTCTCTATTGTACACATACGCCTCCACAGTACTCTCTATTACACACATACGCCTCCACAGTACTCTCTATTACACACACATACACCTCCACAGTACTCTCTATTACACACATACGCCTCCACAGTACTCTCTATTACACACACATACACCTCCACAGTACTCTCTATTACACACATACGCCTCCACAGTACTCTCTATTACACACACATACACCTCCACAGTACTCTCTATTGTACACATACGCCTTAACAGTACTCTCTATTGTACACATACACCTCCACAGTACTCTCTATTACACACACACACACACCTCCACAGTACTCTCTATTACACACACACACACCTCCACAGTACTCTCTATTACACACATACGCCTCCACAGTACTCTCTATTACACACACACACACCTCCACAGTACTCTCTATTACACACATACACCTCCACAGTACTCTCTATTGTACACACACATACGCCTCCACAGTACTCTCTATTACACACATACACCTCCACAGTACTCTCTATTGTACACACACATACGCCTCCACAGTACTCTCTATTACACACACATACACCTCCACAGTACTCTCTATTACACACACACACACACCTCCACAGTACTCTCTATTGTACACATACGCCTCCACAGTACTCTCTATTACACACACACACACCTCCACAGTACTCTCTATTACACACACACCTCCACAGTACTCTCTATTGTACACATACGCCTCCACAGTACTCTCTATTACACACATACGCCTCCACAGTACTCTCTATTATACACCTCCACAGTGCTCTCTATTGTACACACACCTCCACAGTACTCTCTATTACACACACACACCTCCACCGTACTCTCTATTGTACACATACGCCTCCACAGTACTCTCTATTGTACACATACACCTCCACAGTACTCTCTATTGTACACACACACACCTCCACAGTACTCTCTATTACACACATACACCTCCACAGTACTCTCTATTACACACATACGCCTCCACAGTACTCTCTATTACACACACACACACCTCCACAGTACTCTCTATTACACACACACACACCTCCACAGTACTCTCTATTACACACACACACACCTCCACAGTACTCTCTATTGTACACATACGCCTCCACAGTACTCTCTATTGTACACATACACCTCCACAGTACTCTCTATTACACACACACACACCTCCACAGTACTCTCTATTACACACACACACACACCTCCACAGTACTCTCTATTACACACACACACACCTCCACAGTACTCTCTATTGTACACATACGCCTCCACAGTACTCTCTATTACACACACATACACCTCCACAGTACTCTCTATTACACACACATACACCTCCACAGTACTCTCTATTACACACATACGCCTCCACAGTACTCTCTATTGTACACATACACCTCCACAGTACTATCTATTACACACACACCTCCACAGTACTCTCTATTACACACACACCTCCACAGTACTCTCTATTGTACACATACACCTCCACAGTACTCTCTATTGTACACATACGCCTTAACAGTACTCTCTATTACACACACACCTCCACAGTACTCTCTATTGTACACATACACCTCCACAGTACTCTCTATTACACACACACCTCCACAGTACTCTCTATTACACACATACGCCTCCACAGTACTCTCTATTACACACATACGCCTCCACAGTACTCTCTATTACACACACACACACACCTCCACAGTACTCTCTATTACACACACACACCTCCACAGTACTCTCTATTACACACATACGCCTCCACAGTACTCTCTATTACACACACACACACACCTCCACAGTACTCTCTATTACACACACACACACCTCCACAGTACTCTCTATTGTACACAAACACCTCCACAGTACTCTCTATTATACACACATACACCTCCACAGTACAGTACTCTCTATTATACACATACACAGTACTCTCTATTATACACATACACCTCCACAGTACTCTTTTACACACACACACACACACACACCTCCACAGTACTCTCTATTACACACACATACACCTCCACAGTACTCTCTATTACACACATACACCTCCACAGTACTCTCTATTATACACATACACCTCCACAGTACTCTCTATTACACACTTACACCTCCACAGTACTCTCTATTACACACTTACACCTCCACAGTACTCTCTATTGTACACATACACCTCCACAGTACTTTCTATTATACACATACACCTCCACAGTACTCTCTATTATACACATACACCTCCACAGTACTCTCTATTATACACATACACCTCCACAGTACTCTCTATTAGAGAACACCTGCTCTCTGTTATACACCTCCACAGTACAGGTGATCTCTCTTATCATTGGAGACGCAGGACAGAGCTAATAATAGCTTATTACAGTCTAGTGACTCTCTATTCCCCTCCAGATGGGCTCTGTCTGCTGCCGCTCCTGTGGGGCCCATTACAGTATCAGAGCCTGGGCCCCCGGAGGACGTGTAGGTGCCGGGGGGCCTGTCTGTAGTCAGATACATGGAAACTTTCCTCATATAATACCCAGCGTAGCCGCCGCCGCTACGGAGGAGGAATCCTGGAGAGCCCAGCCTACCGGAGCCTTTTCCTGAGGCTTTTACTGCTCTCTAGTGGAATGAGCTCAGTATACACTGCAGAGAGCAGGCAGGCGTCACACTGTGCCAGGAAATTATTTTGCTGTTATTAAAGGGGGACTCCAATCTTTTTCTTCAAAATCAACTGGTGTCAGAAAGTTATATAGATTTGTAATTTACTCCTATTTGAAAATCTCCAGTCTTCCAGGACTTATCAGCTGTTGTGTATCCTGCAGGAAGTGGTGTATTCTCTCCAGTGTGACACAGTGCTCTCTGCTGCCACCTCTGTCCATGTCAGGAACTGTCCAGAGCAGCAGGAAATCCCCATAGAAAACCTCTCCTGCTCTGGGCAGTTCCTGACATGGACAGAGGTGGCAGCAGAGAGCACTGTGTCAGACTGGAGAGAATACACCACTTCCTGCAGCACATACAGCCGCTGATAAGTACCAGAAGACTGGTGATATTTTTATAGAAGTAAATTTCAAATTTCTGGCACCAGTTGATTTAAAAGAAAAATAAATTTGATGGACAACAAGCTTAAAGTTTGGACAAACCCAACTTTGCTTCAAAAAGTTTGGTGAACCTCTCTAGACCTCACTGTTTTCAAGATATTCACTTGCTGTCAGTGAACGGTTACTTATCTGGTTCAAGGGCCAAACTGTCCCACTCCCAAGGCTGTGATATGACTTAAAGGGATTCTCCTATCTGAGATGAATAATCTATATATCATGCAGGGTAGACATCCCATTCTTATCCTTTCTATAGAGCCTTTTGTTTTCTTGCATGACATACAGCAGCTGATAAGTACTGGAAAACTGGAGATTGTAAAATAAAAGTGAATTATTAATCTATATAACTTTGTAAAACCAGTTGATTTGAAATTATTTTTTTTTCCCCGCTGGAGTGCCTCTTTAAGGTCCAAGACAGATCAGACAGAGGATTAGCAACGTCTAGCTGACACAGCAATGGTAGTAAACGGACACTCTGTAAGGGGGCAGTGTTGTGGGCGTGCTCAGAGTGGATGGTCACGCTCTGCAGCCTAAGGGGTTAATCAGACATAAAGAGGGGCAGCACCTTGGTGTTCTGCAATTCTATTCTAGTGAAGGTGGTAAAAATCCCCGTCCAATCAGCCGCCATCACAAACACTGCAGGGGGGGGGGGGGGATTACAGACACCGCCTCGGCCTCTGCTCCTGATATAGACTGTTTATTTCTCACCTTATAATTTTCCCTTTTTCTCTCCTGCAGTAACAGGCGATAGGACGCAGCCGCTTTGTGTCTCGGGGACGGGCAGCATTATTATTTCAGTCAGCTCCCCCCGGGCCGCACATTTATAAAATTAATGTAGAAACCTTTTAATGTTTTCAAATGGTTAAACTACAAAAATCCTCCAGACTGCTCCATATGTTAATGGCAAGAAGAGGAAACCGAAGGCCTGTCACCACGTAACTAAGTAATGGGAGCAAATCGCAGGAGAGTTCTGTGGCGTTGGACGGCAGGAAATGGGGCGCTGTGCTGCCAAGGTCTACAAGGAACGGCTGGGGGAGAAACCAAGGCTCTTACAGGGACAAAGTATCCGGAGGGCGCAACAAACGCTACAAAGTAACCGGAGGGCGAAACAAACGCTACAAAGTAACTGGAGGGCGCAACAAACGCTACAAAGTAACCGGAGGGCGCAGCAAACGCTACAAAGTAACCAGAGGGCGCAACAAACACTGCAAAGTAACCAGAGGGCGCAACAAATACTGCAAAGTAACCAGAGGGCGCAAAAAATACTGCAAAGTAACCAGAGGGTGCAATAAATTCTACTAAGTATCCGGAGGACGCAACAAATACTACAAAGTATCCAAGATTCTCTCTCTCACTGTGCGAGTATAGTATATTATATATCCAGTACTGGTTCTACAAGTCTTTTACTATTCTCTTACAGTACTATTACACAGAACGATAATCGGCCCCTATCCGGCCTTATCGTTCCGTGTAATAAAGACAACGATCAGCCGATGATCAATGTCATCGGCTGATCGCTGATATAGGTTCTGACCTATAATTGTCGGGCGCCGACCGCGCATCGCTACGTGTAATAGTGGTGCGCGGTCGGTGCTGACAATATGCAAAGAAGAATACACAGGGCTCCAGACTAAAAAATTTACCTGGGAGCCATTGGCTCCTAACCTGAAAAATTTAGGCGCCAAATAGAATATTTGGTCGCCAACATTTTAAACCATGTAAAATTAATGTTATGTTAAATGGGACTTACTGTGTGCAGAGGCCACGGCAGCATCCTCCTCCTTTAGATCCTTTCTTTTCTTAGTTTGAAAACGTTCAACATGGAAACTTGCAACTTGACAACCATATCCAGTCTGACTCAGTACTTCAGCTTCACTTGGCTAGCCTTTTAATGAGGCTTACTCTTCTGAACTTGAACTTAAAGGGAACCTGTCGACCCCCGTACCGGGGTGACAGGCTCCCAACCCCCCGTTAGAACCCCCTATACTCACCTCATCTTCACCCCGCTTCTGAAGATGGTCGGGTCACGGAGATCTCAGCCGCTGCAGCCCGGCGCGCGCGCTGAGAGATGAGTCCAACGCTCATAGAGAATGATGGGAGAGTCCAGCGCTCCATCATTCTCTATGAGTGTTGGACTCATCTCTCAGTGTGCGCGTCAGGCTGCAGCGGCTGAGATCTCCGTGACCCGACCATCTTCAGAAGCGGGACCCGGCGCGATGAGGTGAGTATAGGGGGTTCTAACGGGGGTTGGGAGCCTGTCACCCCGTCACCGGGGGAGACAGGTTCCCTTTAAAAGCTTGCAACAGTCTATACATACTGAGCTAGACTTATGACTGCAGCCATAGTGACCCCCACAAGATGTGTATATAGATAGATATATCTCTCACCTAGTGACTAATGCAAGTGACCCCCTACAATACAGACACCTGAGGGGCCCTGATAATAATAATAATTGTGCATATATCTATCTCCCAGTGTCTGCAGCCAGTTTGCCCTACACTTATAGATGACCCCCTCTACCCCCATTATAGATGCCCCCTCCTCCCCCCCATTATAGATGCCCCCTCTCCCCCCCCATTATAGATGCCCCCTCCCCCCCCCCTTATAGATGCCCCCTCTCCCCCCCCATTATAGATGCCCCCTCTTCTCCCCCCTTATAGATACCCCCTCCCCTTATAGATGCCCCCTCTCCCCCCCCATTATAGATGCCCCCTCTCCCCCCCCCCCATTATAGATGCCCCCTCTCCCCCCCCCCATTATAGATGCCCCCTCTCCCCCCCCCCCATTATAGATGCCCCCTCTTCTCCCCCCCTTATAGATACCCCCTCCCCTTATAGATGGCCCCCTCTCCCCCCCTTATAGATGCCCCCCCCCCCTTTCCTCTATGCTAAGCAATATTTAAAAAAAACAAACACACAAACTCACCTGACAACCCGCTCCCCCGGCGATCCTCTTCTTCTTCGGACGCTGTCCCCGGCTGATGCGCGGCTGCCGGGGGTGTCCCGTCCTATCCCCGGCAGCGCGGCGCGTCAGTGAGCTCTCTGTACGCCGGGGCTGTGACTTCTGACACAGCAAGCGTCTCTGACGTGCGCTTCCTGTGCCGGAAGTCAGGGCCCCAGGCAGCTCACTGATGCGCCGCCGGGGATAGGATGGGACACCCCCGGCAGCCGCGCATCAGCCGCGCATCTTAAATAGACAGCGCGCCGCCGGGACCAGTCGCAAATGGCGCCCAGATTAATAAATCTGGGCGCCATTTGCAAAATGTCAGTCACATTGGCGACCATTTTGGTCGCCATCTGGAGCCCTGATACATACCTATCCAGGCTGCAGGGCTCCTCTGGCTCTGTGCTTCTCCCCGGGTCCCGCGCGCTCCAGCTTCAGAGCAGCCTGTCTCAGCTGACAGGCCGCTCAGCCAATCATTGGCCAGGACCACTGCAGCGAGTGATTGGCTGAGCGGCCTGTCAGCTGAGACAGGCCGCTCTGAAGCTGGAGCGCGGGACCCGGGGAGAAGCACAGAGCCAGAGGAGCCCTGCAGGCGGGATAGATAATGTTTACAGTTTAAACAAGGGCTGCAAGGACATCGGTAACTGCAGCCCTTGTTAAACAATTATTGGGATGTGTAATAGGCCCAGTAAACTAGTGTGGCACTCGTTTACATTTATTATCGGCCCCCCATTGGGCCATGTAATAGTACCCTTAGTGTGTGACACAGGATGTAACTCAGGATCAGTAATGTAATGTATGTATACAGTGACCCCACCAGCAGAATAATGAGTGCAGCTCTGGAGTATAATACAGGATGTAACTCAGGATCAGTAATGTAATGTATGTACACAGTGACCCCACCAGCAGAATAGTGAGTGCAGCTCTGGAGTATAATCAGATATATGGATTTCTGAGTGAATGTTAGCTGTAGTGTATGTGACTGTATGTGCTGGTTATATACAATCTCACTTCACACCTGGATGCCACCTTGTAGCACATTTACACCTCTTCTTTTCCACCCTTAATTCCCCAGTGACAGAAGACGCAGCTCTTTATGTAATTTCTGAAAAAAACCTTTTTCTTTTAGGGACTGTTCACATTTATCCAGACACAGGAGAGGATGGGACTACACAGTGGATTTCATCTCAGACTATCAGACTGGGAACCAAGAAGTGCCACACCCTGATAAAGGTGAGAGGGGGGGGGGGTATAATTATTATTTCTACGGCTGGAATAACCCTTTGAGGATTTATTTGCAGGGACAGGTACCGACAGGAGCTGAACCAATGCAGGTCGGTGGTATTCGGAGGTTACATTGATGTCTGTGTTTCCCGCCGCTCCACATGGCCGCTTCTCTGTGATTCGGCTGCGAGTGAGGCGGCTTCCGGGCTTCGTCTGACAGGATATTAATCATGTGTTAAATTATAAACCAGCAGCTCAGAGGACAATGACGGCGCCGCACCTGCGCCCATCCAGGCGATCCGAGGGGCAACCATATATATGTGGACTATATACAGTGTAATCACATCCACAATGTACTGTATATATCTAGATACACTGTTTACTTATACCGCTATATATTGTTACATGGAGGAGGGGAGTATAATATACACTGTATATACTGTATCAGGACTACATATAAGTCCCAGATCAGCGCCCACCCTCATCGTCCAGGACCCCAGTCCCTGGTCCTGTCTGTCCTGTACTTCTGTCCCAGGTTGCAGATGTAGTGAGCAGAGAAATTAACTCTTTCCTGACCAAATGCCATTATTCCCTGGTCTGAGGGTGGGGGCTCCAGGTGCCCATACACAGGGGGCTGAATCGGCTGATACTGGGGGAGGGAAGTATAACTTTTATGGCCCCAATAATAAAGATGTCAGAGTACTCCTTTAAATAAATAGTTACAAATCTCATAGTAATAAACCGGAAACTGAGCAGAAAGTCATCAGATGTTACTTACAGTTTCTTCTCAGCGTCTGATGAGCGTTGTAGTCCTTCAATTCTCCCATAACTTGTAACCTGATGAAATAATTAAAGATATTAAATATTATTCTGTAATAATGATATCCAGCAGGCAGCATGGAGCCGCCCCATACCCGGCAGGTCAGGAGGCCTCTGCTGTTATATAATCAGGCTGAATCTCTGTATTAGGGACCAAACACACATACACTATCCGCAGCTGCAAAATCCACTGCAGATACTTGCCCATTCACTTCAATGGGATGACTAAATTATTCAAAGAGTATGTCAACGTCAGCGCCATTAACCCCTGCAGCCCGGGTACATACTTTACGGGGTCTCCGCTTGCTTCGGGGACTCCCGATGTCTCCTGGCGCTCAGCCAATCAGTGCGCTGCTCCACCTAAGCAGGGATCCCATAAATTACGGTGCCTGGGTTGTGGGGGTTAAGGGCGCTGACTTTGACATACTCGCAGCAAAAATGAGAATCCCGCTGTGAGTATGTCATCGCATTAAAGTGAATGGGCAGGTATACACAGCAGATATCACAGCAGCAAAAATCGGCTGCGGACACTGTATGTGTGTTGGTACCCTTAGGGTATGTTCCCACTACGGAATATGGACAGAGACTTCAAGTGGATCACATACACTCAATTATATTCACCAGTGGAATCCACTTCAAGTCTTCGCATGTGTTCCGTAGAGGGAACATACCCTAAGAGGAAGATATATAACTTACTAATGCTTCAGCTCCTCACCAGAGCTCTGCTTAATGCCAATGAATCAGATCACACCCAAAGACAATGCTCTGTGAGCTCCAGACTGATACATTGTACATAGCTAGTCCTGCTCTGTATGCAGTGTAGACAATGCTCTGTGAGCTCCAGACTGATACATTGTACATAGCTAGTCCTGCTCTCAGCTGTATCCGGTGTAGACAATGCTCTGTGAGCTCCAGACTGATACATTGTACATAGCTAGTCCTGCTCTCAGCTGTATCTGGTGTAGACAATGCTCTGTGAGCTCCAGACTGATACATTGTACATAGCTAGCCCTGCTCTCAGCTGTATCCGGTGTAGACAATGCTCTGTGAGCTCCAGACTGATACATTGTACATAGCTAGCCCTGCTCTCAGCTGTATCCGGTGTAGACAATGCTCTGTGAGCTCCAGACTGATACATTGTACATAGCTAGTCCTGCTCTCAGCTGTATCCAGTGTAGGCAATGCTCTGTGAGCTCCAGCCTGATACATTGTACATAGCTAGTCCTGCTCTCAGCTGTATCCAGTGTAAACAATGCTCTGTGAGCTCCAGACTGATACATTGTACATAGCTAGTACAGTTGTATCTACAGGGGGCAAGAGATATGAGAGTAAGGGGATGATGGTGGTAGTAGTAGTAGCACTGGATGGCTAGGGCCTCTATCCTGCTGTATAGCACTTCAGCTCTTGTGATGAGGGGATTTCTCATGAGCTGCAGGGAGGGGGGAGTGTAACATTGCTACCCATGGGATTGCTGGGCCTTGTAGTGCACCACAGCCCAATCTCACCCTGATTTGTCATGGTCACTGGTGGCTGACCAGTAGTCTCCTAAGTCTACTCTCTGGAACTTCCCTCTAGTGTCTATCACTCCTGGAGGGTCGGAAGACACTATGCACGGCTCCTCACACTACGCACGGCTCCTCACACTACGCACGGCTCCTCACACTACGCTACGCACGGCTCCTCACACTACGCACGGCTCCTCACACTACGCTACGCACGGCTCCTCACACTACGCTACGCACGGCTCCTCACACTACGCACGGCTCCTTACACTACGCACGGCTCCTTACACTACGCACGGCTCCTCACACTACGCACGGCTCCTTAAAGTGTTTTGGATTCTTCAGAAACTCGTGGTTCACAAAGTCTAAGTTATCTCTACGACCTCAGGGCCCCCCTCCCTCCCCTGTCACATCCAGCTGTACTCACCTCCTCCAGTGCCTCTGTGTGCAGGGACTGACCTCTGACCCCTCACCTCCTCCAGTGCCTCTGTGTGCAGGGACTGACCTGTGACCCCTCCCCCATCCAGCTGTACTCTCCTCACAGCTCTATCTCATCCCGCCTGATTCCAGTCACAGCTGATTAGCTTAGCTCCGCCCAATCTTCGCTCAATAACTAAATCAGTTCCCTTAGGAGACTGCAGGTGGCGCTGCTACCATCAGCTGGGTGTAGGTGTGTGACAGTGTGCCCTGTGCTGGGTGTATATGTGTGTGACAGTGTGCCCTGTGCTGGGTGTATATGTGTGTGACAGTGTGCCCTGTGCTGGGTGTATATGTGTGTGACAGTGTGCCCTGTGCTGGGTGTATATGTGTGTGACAGTGTGCCCTGTGCTGGGTGTATATGTGTGTGACAGTGTGCCCTGTGCTGGGTGTATATGTGTGTGACAGTGTGCCCTGTGCTGGGTGTATATGTGTGTGACAGTGTGCCCTGTGCTGGGTGTATATGTGTGTGACAGTGTGCCCTGTGCTGGGTGTATATGTGTGTGACAGTGTGCCCTGTGTTGGGTGTATATGTGTGTGACAATGTGCCCTGTGCTGGGTGTATATGTGTGTGACAGTGTGCCCTGTGCTGGGTGTATATGTGTGTGACAGTGTGCCCTGTGCTGGGTGTATATGTGTGTGTGACAGTGTGCCCTTGCTGGGTGTATATGTGTGTGTGACAGTGTGCCCTGTGCTGGGTGTATATGTGTGTGTGACAGTGTGCCCTGTGCTGGGTGTATATGTGTGTGTGACAGTGTGCCCTTGCTGGGTGTATATGTGTGTGTGACAGTGTGCCCTGTGCTGGGTGTATATGTGTGTGTGACAGTGTGCCCTGTGCTGGGTGTATATGTGTGTGACAGTGTGCCCTTGCTGGGTGTATATGTGTGTGTGACAGTGTGCCCTTGCTGGGTGTATATGTGTGTGTGACAGTGTGCCCTGTGCTGGGTGTATATGTGTGTGACAGTGTGCCCTGTGCTGGGTGTATATGTGTGTGACAGTGTGCCCTGTGCTGGGTGTATATGTGTGTGACAGTGTGCCCTGTGCTGGGTGTATATGTGTGTGACAGTGTGCCCTGTGCTGGGTGTATATGTGTGTGACAGTGTGCCCTGTGCTGGGTGTATATGTGTGTGACAGTGTGCCCTGTGCTGGGTGTATATGTGTGTGACAGTGTGCCCTGTGCTGGGTGTATATGTGTGTGACAGTGTGCCCTGTGCTGGGTGTGTATGTGTGTGTGTGACAGTGTGCCCTGTGCTGGGTGTATGTGTGTGTGTGACAGTGTGCCCTGTGCTGGGTGTATATGTGTGTGACAGTGTGCCCTGTGCTGGGTGTATATGTGTGTGACAGTGTGCCCTGTGCTGGGTGTATATGTGTGTGACAGTGTGCCCTGTGCTGGGTGTATATGTGTGTGACAGTGTGCCCTGTGCTGGGTGTATATGTGTGTGACAGTGTGCCCTGTGCTGGGTGTATATGTGTGTGACAGTGTGCCCTGTGCTGGGTGTATATGTGTGTGACAGTGTGCCCTGTGCTGGGTGTATATGTGTGTGACAGTTTGCCCTGTGCTGGGTGTATATGTGTGTGACAGTGTGCCCTGTGCTGGGTGTATATGTGTGTGTGACAGTGTGCCCTGTGCTGGGTGTATATGTGTGTGACAGTTTGCCCTGTGCTGGGTGTATATGTGTGTGACAGTGTGCCCTGTGCTGGGTGTATATGTGTGTGTGACAGTGTGCCCTGTGCTGCCAGATACACTGATACCAGAGATTACACACAATAACACATCTATTACATTACATTAATGGCGTAAAGCAATACAGAGGTTCCATCCTAAGCCGAACTCTGATCTAGTAGCCAGTGTAGACAATGCTCTGTGAGCTCTACAGCCTGGACTCCAGACTGATAAATTATAGCAAGCTAGCAGGGATTTTCTTAGGCAGTGCTCATAGAGCATTGTCTGGACTGGATACAACTGTATCAGGCAATGTTCTAGACATCTATCACATTTAAAGGGGTTCTCTGGTGAAACTTTTTCAAATCAACTGATGTCAGATATGTATACAGATTTGTAATTTACTTCTTTTGAAAAATCTCCACTATTTATCAGCTGCTGTATGTCTTGCAGGAAGTGGTGTATTCTCTCCAGTCTGACACAGTGCTCTCTGCTGCCACCTCTGTCCATGTCAGGAACTGTCCAGAGCAGGAGAGGTTTTCTATGGGGATTTGCTGCTGCTCTGGACAGTTCCTGACATAGACAGAGGTGGCAGCAGAGAGCACTGTGTCAGACTGGAGAGAATACACCACTTCCTGCAGGACATACAGCAGCTGATAAGTACTGGAAGACTGGAGATTTTTTCTGGAGTTCCCAGAACCTGTTAGAAAGGGTGAATATCTGAAAAGCAAAAAGTTATACTGAATACTGTATACTGAATGTAGCCTATGGGTGATGGATGTGTGATCAGCCGCAGCTACACTATGAGGGGTTCCTGTGCGCCCCATTCCATGTAACTGTCGGGCTGGATGGATCAGTGGTCGAGCAGGTTGCCTGCCTCTCTAGGGGGCTGACAGCCCAGTACAGCCATGTTTGCCTTCAAGCAAGGGAATGGGGCCACTGCAGTTCCTGGTGCAGCCTGTTGGTTGGGGGGCACTACAATGCAGAGAAAACATGGAAGAGGATGCAGCTCTCAGAGTGGGGACCCAGAGGTTGGCACCCAAAAATATGCCGTCACTAAGTAGGGAACGTCTCTCTATAGGGGATAGATCTCTAGTGGCTTTATAACTTTTGCATCGTGCTGTAAAGCAATAAGTTCACAATGGCAGGTGTCCATAACAGAGATTGGGGATGATGGGTGCACAGGTACAAGCGGCCCCTGCCCCTCCGGTGCACAGGTACAAGGGGCCCCCCGCCCCTCCGGTGTACAGGTACAAACGGCCCCTGCCCCTCCGGTGTACAGGTACAAGAGGCCCCTGCCCCTCCGGTGCACAGGTACAAGCGGCCCCTGCCCCTCCGGTGTACATGTACAAGCGGCCCCCTGCCCCTCCGATGTACAGGTACAAGCGGCCCCCTGCCCCTCCAGTGTACAGGTACAAGCGGCCCCCTGCCCCTCCGGTGTACAGGTACAAGCGGCCCCCCGCCCCTCCGGTGTACAGGTACAAGCGGCCCCTGCCCCTCCGGTGTACAGGTACAAGCGGCCCCCCGCCCCTCCGGTGTACAGGTACAAGCGGCCCCTGCCCCTCCGGTGTACAGGTACAAGCGGCCCCCTGCCCCTCCGTTGTACAGGTACAAGCGGCCCCTCCGTTGTACAGGTACAAGCGGCCCCTGCCCCTCCGGTGCACAGGTAAAAGCGGCCCCTGCCCCTCCGGTGCACAGGTAAAAGCGGCCCCTGCCCCTCCGGTGTACAGGTACAAGCGGCCCCTGCCCCTCCGGTGTACAGGTACAAGGGCCCCTGCCCCGCCGGTGTACAGGACCAAGCGGCCCCTGCCCCTCCGGTGTACAGGTAAAAGCGGCCCCCTGCCCCTCCGGTGTACAGGTACAAGGGGCCCCTCCGGTGTACAGGTACAAGCGGCCCCTGCCCCTCCGGTGTACAGGTAAAAGCGGCCCCTGCCCCTCCGGTGTACAGGTACAAGCGGCCCCTGCCCCTCCGGTGTACAGGTACAAGCGGCCCCTGCCCCTCCGGTGTACAGGTACAAGGGGCCCCTGCCCCTCCGGTGTACAGGTACAAGCGGCCCCTGACCCTCCGGTGTACAGGTACAAGCGGCCCCTGACCCTCCGGTGTACAGGTACAAGCGGCCCCTGCCCCTCCGGTGTACAGGTACAAGCGGCCCCTGCCCCTCCGGTGTACAGGTACAAGCGGCCCCTGCCCCTCCGGTGTACAGGTACAAGCGGCCCCTGCCCCTCCGGTGTACAGGTACAAGCGGCCCCTGCCCCTCCGGTGTACAGGTACAAGCGGCCCCTGCCCCTCCGGTGTACAGGTACAAGCGGCCCCTGCCCCTCCGGTGTACAGGTACAAGCGGCCCCTGCCCCTCCGGTGTACAGGTACAAGCGGCCCCTGCCCCTCCGGTGTACAGGTACAAGCGCCCCCCCCACCCCTCCGGTGTACAGGTACAAGCGGCCCCTGCCCCTCCGATGTACAGGTACAAGCGGCCCCTGCCCCTCCGATGTACAGGTACAAGCGGCCCCTGCCCCTCCGATGTACAGGTACACCACTGGTGTAGTCCTATGCACTTAAGTAAGTTAAGAGATGTAGTACTTTATTTTCCCCACTAGTCATCATGTTTTATGTCTTATGGCAACCAATCATATTCCACATTTCATTCCTCAAAGACTCTTTAGAAAATGAAAGGTGGAATCTGGTTGGTTGCCGGGGGCGACTGAGCCAATTCTACTTTACACCATGTTTGATAAATCTCCCCTCATGTGTTTAGATGCTGACCAGTCACAGGTGCTCTTTCCTTCTATCCTATCCTTCTTCTCTCTCCCCCCCCCCCCCCCCCCCCACACCACCACCACTCACAGGAGGGTTTATATTTACCCCTATAGGAGGAGTTAACCTGGTGGAGGAAGTGAGTTCAGTTCTTAGTTCGTCAGTTCTTAGTACGAGCACCCCCCCACCCCTCAGGTGTACAGGTATGAGCGCCCCCCCACCCCTCCAATGTACAGGTATGAGCACCCCCCACCCCTCCGGCGTACAGGTACGAGCACACCCCACCTCTCCGGCGTACAGGTACGAGCACCCCCCACCCCTCCGGTGTACAGGTACGAGCACCCCCCACCCCTCCGGCGTACAGGTACGAGCGCCCCCCACCCCTCCGGTGTACAGGTACGAGTGCCCCCCCGCCCCTCCGGTGTACAGGTACGAGCACCCCCCACCCCTCCGGTGTACAGGTACGAGCACCCCCCACCCCTCCGGCGTACAGGTACGAGCGCCCCCCAACCCTCCGGTGTACAGGTACGAGCACCCCCCACCCCTCCGGTGTACAGGTACGAGTGCCCCCTGCCCCTCCGGTGTACAGGTACGAGTGCCCCCTGCCCCTCCGGTGTACAGGTACGAGCACCCCCCACCCCTCCGGTGTACAGGTACGAGTGCCCCCTGCCCCTCCGGTGTACAGGTACGAGCGCCCCCTGCCCCTCCGGTGTACAGGTACGAGCACCCCCCACCCCTCCGGTGTACAGGTACGAGCACCCCCCACCCCTCCGGTGTACAGGTACGAGCGCCCCCCACCCCTCCGGTGTACAGGTACGAGTGCCCCCTGCCCCTCCGGTGTACAGGTACGAGTGCCCCCTGCCCCCTGGTGTACAGGTACGTGCACCCCCCACCCCTCCAGCATCACAGACATATTTGGCTTTTTGGAGTAAATGATCCCCTCCAATATATAACGTCACCGAACGCATGGGAGTTTGTGTTATTTATTTGTTGCGTTCGCTGAGCAGGAGTGGGATGTAGAGCGGAGTGATGGGTGAATCCATCATCCTCCACCCGGGGCAGTTACATGAACCGACTCCGATCAACAAGTCGTCTCCTTAGAATAACGGAGCTGTCAGCCGCCCTTGACCGCCACAACCTTTGTCTTAATCTCCTGCAGACAAAGCGTCGTCCGCCGAAGAAGACGAAGAAGAAGAAGGATGGAAGCGAGGAGAGGATTTTATCTGCACGACTCGTCCTATAAAACAGCCGGAGACTTTGTGGTTCATCAGATTAGTGAGGCGGATGGAGAAATAAGACTATAAACGCCATGAAATATGGAGGCGACGTTTATACCCTAATTGAAAGCTGGCATGGAGAATCCGAAGCGCTGCGCGATGTGCGGAGAATAATGGCCCCGGGGTAATTACCTGCAGCAGCTTTTATCAATCAGCTCTGCCGCCCATCCATCTAAGTGCCCATTAATGATCAATCAGGATTATAGAGGCACCCCGCTGATTCTGAGGGAGCGCCGGAGACCAGGCTTTGCCATATATATTATATATATATATATATATACTTCACTCCTGTGATCCGTACAGGAAGCTACAGGTGATGTACAATACACACTCATACTCAGCGTACTCCAATCCTGAAATACTCTGTGCTGCTGGGAATCCTACTCCTTTCACTATGTAACTTTAAGGCCTCATTCGCACGTTCAGAAATTTTTTGGTATTTTTTGTGGACGTTACATCCACAAAAATGTGGATCCCACAAACTTCTATTTGGTAATCCTTTACACACTAGGAGATGTCCTATTTTTTGCATGTCAATTCTCTGGGCAGACAGAGGATTGAGTTTGAGAAGTTCATTGAGTCAATGGGACAGATGGAACTTCCGGTGGAGTCCACTGGGCCCTTGAAATTTCCTCGCTCATTTCTTACTCATACCCTAATAGTCTGTGCTGCTGGGAATCCTGCTTCTTCCCTATGCAGAGCTATCGGCCTATATGTATATGGGATGAAGTAGTAAATCTGGGCCCAAAGTCTACATTAATAATACATGACAGCTGATAAGTTGGGGTGCTGGTATAGTTGCAGTATGCACTGAGGACCAGGAGCCTCCAGTCACTGGGGCCCCCCCATGGTGACCTGTAGGTACTGACTTCTCATGGTGACCTGTAGGTACTGACTTCTCATGGTGACCTGTAGGTACAAGTATCTCATGGTGACCTGTAGGTACTAGCTTCTCATGGTGACCTGTAAGAACTGGCATCTCATGGTGACCTGTAGGTACTGACTTCTCATGGTGACCTGTAGGTAAAAGTATCTCATGGTGACCTGTAGGTACTAGCTTCTCATGGTGACCTGTAGGTACTAGCTTCTCATGGTGACCTTTAAGAACTGGCATCTCATGGTGACCAGTAGGTACTGACTTCTCATGGTGACCTGTAGGTACAAGTATCTCATGGTGACCTGTAGGTACTAGCTTCTCATGGTGACCTGTAGGTACTAGCTTCTCATGGTGACCTTTAAGAACTGGCATCTCATGGTGACCAGTAGGTACTGACTTCTCATGGTGACCTGTAGGTACTGACTTCTCATGTTGACCTGTAGGTACAAGCTTCTCATGGTGACCTGTAGGTACTGGTTTCTCATAGTGACCTGTAGGTAGTTGCTTCTTATAGTGACCTGTCAGTATTGGCTTCTCATGGTGACCTGTAGGTACTAGCTTCATATGGTGACCTGTAGGTACTAGATTCTCATGGTGGTCTGTACGTACTGGTTTCTCATGGTGACCTTTATGTACTGGCTTCTCATGGTGACCTGTAGGTATTGGCTTCTCATGTTGACCTGTAGGTACAAGCTTCTCATGGTGACCTGTAGGTACAAGCTTCTCATGGTGACCCCCTCACTTACAGATGATTTATGCAATTCCCATAAATCTGACAATTCTTTTCTTTTTAAGCAGAATGTTATGAATTCACAGTTTCCATGTGTTTCGGCAGCTTCAGATCGGAGCCGTCACCGCCCATTAGTCAGCGCTGCCGCTGATACAAAGTGATGTTACCGGTGATAGCGCAGCGTCAGCAGGAGATGGAACCGGGAGGCCTTCGCTTTCTAGATTTCTATAGACTTTAAATTCATTAGATACAAAATTCAATTTGTTTAAGGAAAGTTCCTTTAATCGTCCATAACTTTCCGGCCGGGGAGGTGAGCGCGGCGTTCCCATCCGAGCGCAGGACGCCGGGTCAATCGCCTTTTACTTATTCAAATCTATATTGACTCGGCCGAGAGGAGAAGTTGACAAAATGATTAATTAATCTGCTGCCATTTGCTTTCTCCTCGCTCTAATAGAATTAGCAGAGCTGAAGTTCAGCCTTAAACACCATTATGATCCTCATATTAAAAGTGTCAAATTAGATTTTTCAATGGCAGCCAAATCCAAGACGACGACTTCAAATTTATGAGAAAAGAAAAAAGAAAAACGGGACGGACGATTTGGTGAATCATCGGCGGCGCTTAAAGTGTCTGAGATTAATTAGAAGAGAAAAGAAATGGAGGCGGCTAAAGAGTTATTGTAAGTGCCGGTCATTAGCGGAACCTTCCAGAAATGGCGTTTAAAGAAGCCGCAACAGTGGCGGCGGCCATATTGTCAGCTAGACGAGTGTGTGAGGTCAACAGGATCTACTAAAGAAAGTCTTGGATCTGCTCCTCCCTGCTGTGGGCAGCGCCCGTATGGCGGTCTATGAGATCACAGCAGCCTGGGTCATCTGGTCTAGAGCGCCCCTATAACATGTGGTGGATGTGGAGTCTGCATTTCCCAGCCCAATTTATCACAGTATAATTTTCCTCCTGAGGAAGGACGTCACCGTGCAGGAGCTCTGGGGCTGCTCTCAGTCACCTCCTGCACAAGACTGCTGGACTGCCTCTAGTATGAAGGGGGATGCACTAGGGGGATGCTGTCTGTGTATTGGTGATGACCCAAGCTCCGTCCACAGTGACTTCCTCCCTCCCCAGGCGGCTGGCAGGGTCTCCCATGCACCTGAGTGCGCAGGCCGTCTGGAGAGGGAGGACATCGCTGTGCAGGAGATCGGGGTCACCAGAAATGCCCAGTGGGGAGCCCCTCTCTTGCTGTCACTCACTGGTATAGAGCGGGGATTCCTCTTATTTTGAGGGTAATCCCCGCTCCTTTACACTAAGTAATGCTGCACGATGCATCACTACTTACTGCTAGTCCAGAGGAGGTAAGTGGTTATGTTATAAATATATGACATTAAGGTTAGTGTCCCCCCCGGTCACTGAGATAATGAAGTTTATACTTGAGGGGGGACTCTGGCAAAAATGTTTTTCTTTTAATCAACTGGTTTAAGAAAGTTATATAGATTTGTAATTAACTTCTATTTAAAAATTTCCAGTCTTCCAGTACTTATCAGCTGGCTGCTGTATGTCCTGCAGGAAGTTTTGTATTCTCTCCAGTCTGACACCGTGCTCTCTGCTGCCACCTCTGTCCATGTCAGGAACTGTCCAGAGCAGCAGCAAATCCCCATAGAAAACCTCTCCTGCTCTGGACAGTTCCTGACATGGACAGAGGTGGCAGCAGAGAGCACTGTGTCACACGGGAAATAATATACCACTTCCTGCAGGACATACAGCAGCTAGATAGGAGATAGACACATAGATAAATCAGAAGAATACCGCAGCACTCATGGGATAAAATTCAACACAACGTGTTTATTTCCCCAAACCGCGACCACTGCTTGAAAAAGCACTCAGTGTGGAGAGCGAAACGTCGCGGTTTGGGGAAATAAACACGTTGTGTTGAATTTTATCCCATGAGTGCTGCGGTATTCTTCTGATTTATATTATCTATACCGGGTGGTCGCTGGTATATACCGCCTGGCACCACATCTATCGTTACACGAGTGCTGCATTCATTCTGAATTTCTTAGATAGATAGATAGATAGATAGATAGGAGATAGATAGATAGATAGGAGATAGATAGATAGATAGGAGATAGATAGGAGATAGATAGGAGATAGATAGGAGATAGATAGATAGATAGATAGATAGATAGATAGATAGATAGATAGGAGATAGATAGATAGATAGGAGATAGATAGATAGATAGGAGATAGATAGATAGATAGATAGATAGATAGATAGATAGATAGATAGATAGATAGATAGATAGATAGGAGATAGATAGGAGATAGATAGATAGATAGATAGATAGATAGATAGGAGATAGATAGATAGATAGATAGATAGATAGGAGATAGATAGATAGGAGATAGATAGATAGATAGATAGATAGGAGATAGATAGATAGGAGATAGATAGGAGATAGATAGATAGATAGATAGATAGGAGATAGATAGATAGATAGATAGATAGATAGGAGATAGATAGATAGATAGATAGATAGGAGATAGATAGATAGATAGGAGATAGATAGATAGATAGATAGATAGATAGGAGAGAGATAGAAGATAGATAGGAGAGAGATAGATAGGAGATAGATAGATAGAAGATAGATACATAGATATCTTGGAATGTAGGCAGCACCTTGAATATGCGTAGTGGGTGCCCGCAGACGGGTCCTAGACCACGGACCAAGGTAGCTATGAAAGGATACTCTGCAGCACTCCGGATTCTTTGAACAAACGTGACGTGGATTTATTTCAACAACGTTTCACAGCAAACAAGTAGTAAATAGACACAACGTTTCGGCACTTGAAAATGGCGTAAGGTACGCCGAAACGTCGTGTCTATTTACTACTTGTTTGCTGTGAAATGTTGTTGAAATAAATCCACGTCACGTTTGTTCAAAGAATCCGGAGTGCTGCAGAGTATCCTTTCTACATAGATAGATAGATAGATAGATAGGAGATAGATAGATGATAGATAGATAGAAAGAGAGATAGAAAGAGATAGAAAGAGAGATAGAAAGAGATAGATAGATAGATAGATAGATAGATAGATAGATAGATAGATAGATAGGAGATAGATAGATGATAGATAGGAGATAGATAGATAGATAGATAGATAGATAGATAGATAGATAGATAGATAGGAGATAGATAGATAGGAGATAGATAGATAGGAGATAGATAGATAGATAGGAGATAGATAGAAAGAGAGATAGAAAGAGATAGATAGAGAGATAGAAAGAGATAGATAGATAGATAGATGACGGATCGATCATTTATAAGTCTGAGTGTCCCGGTCACCCCATCCCCCCCGTATACCCCAGGACTATCGTACAGTAAATGAAACATAATCTCCCGGCGCTGCGCTCTGTGTCAGCACATTTTCCACTTTGTATCAGTTTCGGCCCTTTGTTATACAAAGTATCATCGTTATCAAATTCTCGTTAAATTCCATAATTTTATGGGCTCGCATCCTAAAAATTCAATCTCGGCTCCCATAAAAGGCCGATAATTTGCGCGCTCTATTACCGTCATGTGACGCCAGGTGTCAAAGTTTAAAGACAAAACACTTTTTTGATTTCACGGAAGTGAAGGGTAACTTACGGGTCAGGATCATTGGAGACAATGAGCAATTTAAATTATCCATGATTCCGTGCAGGACAGAGATAATTCATCAGCAATGAGCAGAACGGACAGTGACATTTACAGCAGAACTTAAATATTTAGCAGCGGAGCCGAATGATGAGTGATCTGCAGCCGGCCTCCGCACGCCGGTAATTGAACAATACACAATGAATTAGGAATCGCAGATATATTGGACATTCGTTCACAATCCGATTATAGATTCTCCCTCCTCTTCCCTGCAGTTAATGGCAAATGTATTATAAATGTCATCGATTTGCCCGTCCGGAGCAGAGGCGGCTGATCGGGCGCGGGCGGCACTGGGGTCCGTCCTATAGACATCGGGGGCACAGTACTACACAATGTCAGAGTCTAATAATTTGTGTTAACTGATACAGAGCTCCAAACCCTCTGCATTGACCTAAGCTGCATGATAGAACAGCATGCTGGGGGAAAAGGGGGGAACCCATCTGCTCGGCTCTCCTTGCAGCATGCCCACTCTGTTTACCTTCAGCTCTCCTTGCAGCATGTGTGGTGTCCCGCTAGGGGTGTTACTATTGTTTACACCCTTCGCAGAAGTGAACTTTTTGTGGTCTTAGTGCAGCCAAAGTAGTATTAAGATGTCACTATATTGTCACCAGTAGAGGTCGCTATATAATGTATTGAAGTGTCAGGTCCCCCCGTAAGGAAGAGGAGTAGTCTAAGTCAGTGGCCCGCATGGGAAGGACGCAGGACAGTGCTCTGTTACAAACTTCTCTCTAAGTGCCTATACCCCGTAGGATGCAGTGTAAAACCTCTCAGGAGAGGGCTAGCCAACAGATCACCTCAACCCACGCCGTGGACTAGGAGAAACAAAAGTGCAGGACAGTATCCACTAAAGAGCCAAAGAGCTAGGAACTGATCCGGGTGGAGCGAAGTTATTGTAAAAGTCTATGAACTCCATCTCGCAGTGCGAGTGTCAGCCAGGGAACCCTCAGCACTCTGCTCATCCCAGGTAACAAGGTCTGGTGCCTGTGTCCCCTATTAGTACGGTTCAGCCAACGCTAGTGGGCATATGGTGGTGTGAAAACTCTAGAAAGGTCAATACACAGGCACAGGTTTTCTCATTCTTCTTCTAAAAGTATTCTTCTATACCCTCCAAAATCCCGGCATCCCGGCTTTATCAGGTGTATATCTGAGCTCATCTGTATTACCTGTTGCACATTTGCCAATAGTAAAGCAAGTCAACGTTATCAGCTGAGTCTGTGATTATTCACTACCACCTGCACAGCATATACACCGCAACCTTGGGACATCTCCCCTTTCTGTGGGTGGCGGGTCCTACTACTATTCGGAAGGGTCATTACACCGCTCTGACCATCTGTGACTATATAACCCGTGACTACACTATCCCAAGGGACCCGGTAGCAACCAGACAGGACACCGACCACAGGGGAGAAGGGTACAACCGGCTTTACACCGTAAAAGCAGGCGTTCCATCACACCTGTGTGCCCTCCAGGCACTGGCATCAGGTGACAAGATCTTAAGGTCCGGCTGTATCTTGGCCATCCATCGCCAGTAGTGGCATCACACTTCCATCTAGCAAGTGAACGGCCATCCCACTGCTATAACACCATCTTGGGGCTCACCACACATGCACAACCTTTTTGCTGGATGCCTTCAGCTCTCCTTGCAGCACTCCCACTCTGTATACTGGGTGTGTTCAGCTCTCCTTGCAGCACTCCCACTCTGTATACTGGGTGTGTTCAGCTCTCCTTGCAGCATGCCCACTCTGTATACTGGGTGTGTTCAGCTCTCCTTGCAGCACTCCCACTCTGTATACTGAGTGTGTTCAGCTCTCCTTGCAGCATTCCCACTCTGTATACTGGGTGTGTTCAGCTCTCCTTGCAGCATGCCCACTCTGTATACTGGGTGTGTTCAGCTCTCCTTGCAGCATGCCCACTCTGTATACTGGGTGTGTTCAGCTCTCCTTGCAGCATTCCCACTCTGTATACTGAGTGTGTTCAGCTCTCCTTGCAGCATGCCCACTCTGTATACTGGGTGTGTTCAGTTCTCCTTGTGGTGTGCCCATCTAATCGGATGGTGTATGAGAAGTAGTGTTGAGCAGAATTGCCAAACTGTTGTGATTAAGAAATGTTTTCCCGAACCTGAATGCTCTGCATTTGACTCCCGGCATCGTAAGAAGTTGGATGCCGCCCTAGGGAGTCCTGGAAAACAGGGATACAGTCTATGGCCTATGACTGTATCCCTGTTTTTTTTGGCAGCCGCCGGGAGTCAAATGCCGAGTGTCTGGGTTCAGAGAACGTTGTCAAGACTGAACAGCTGTTGTGTATCACATAGTATCAGGTATACAGCTGCCGGGTATCACATAGTATCAGGTATACAGCTGCCGTGTATCACATAGTATCAGGTATACAGCTGCTGTGTATCACATAGTATCAGGTATACAGCTGCCGGGTATCACATAGTATCAGGTATACAGCTGCCGTGTATCACATAGTATCAGGTATACAGCTGCCGTGTATCACATAGTATCAGGTATACAGCTGCCGTGTATCACATAGTATCAGGTATACAGCTGCCGTGTATCACATAGTATCAGGTATACAGCTGCCGTGTATCACATAATATCAGGTATACAGCTGCCGTGTATCACATAGTATCAGGTATACAGCTGCCGTGTATCACATAGTATCAGGTATACAGCTGCCGTTTATCACATAGTATCAGGTATACAGCTGCCGTTTATCACATAGTATCAGGTATACAGCTGCCGGGTATCACATAGTATCAGGTATACAGCTGCGGGGTATCACATAGTATCAGGTATACAGCTGCCGGGTATCACATAGTATCAGGTATACAGCTGCCGGGTATCACATAGTATCAGGTATACAGCTGCCGGGTATCACATAGTATCAGGTATACAGCTGCCGTGTATCACATAGTATCAGGTATACAGCTGCCGTGTATCACATAGTATCAGGTATACAGCTGCCGGGTATCACACAGTATCAGGTATACAGCTGCCGGGTATCACATAGTATCAGGTATACAGCCACTGTGTATCACATAGTATCAGGTATACAGCCACTGTGTATCACATAGTATCAGGTACAGCTGCTGTGTATCACATAGTATCAGGTATACAGCTGCTGTGTATCACATAGTATCAGGTATACAGCTGCCGTGTATCACATAGTATCAGGTATACAGCTGCCGGGTATCACACAGTATCAGGTATACAGCTGCCGGGTATCACACAGTATCAGGTATACAGCTGCCGTGTATCACACAGTATCAGGTATACAGCTGCCGTGTATCACATAGTATCAGGTATACAGCTGCCGTGTATCACAGTATCAGGTATACAGCTGCCGGGTATCACATAGTATCAGGTATACAGCCACTGTGTATCACATAGTATCAGGTATACAGCCACTGTGTATCACATAGTATCAGGTACAGCTGCTGTGTATCACATAGTATCAGGTATACAGCTGCTGTGTATCACATAGTATCAGGTATACAGCTGCCGTGTATCACATAGTATCAGGTATACAGCTGCCGTGTATCACATAGTATCAGGTATACAGCTGCCGTGTATCACATAGTATCAGGTATACAGCTGCCGTGTATCACAGTATCAGGTATACAGCTGCCGGGTATCACATAGTATCAGGTATACAGCCACTGTGTATCACATAGTATCAGGTACAGCTGCTGTGTATCACATAGTATCAGGTATACAGCTGCCGGGTATCACATAGTATCAGGTATACAGCTGCCGTGTATCACATAGTATCAGGTATACAGCCACTGTGTATCACATAGTATCAGGTATACAGCCACTGTGTATCACATAGTATCAGGTATACAGCTGCCGTGTATCACAGTATCAGGTATACAGCTGCCGGGTATCACATAGTATCAGGTATACAGCTGCCGGGTATCACATAGTATCAGGTACAGCTGCTGTGTATCACATAGTATCAGGTATACAGCTGCTGTGTATCACATAGTATCAGGTATCTCGCAGCGCAGGTGACACTGGGATGCGCAGACACTTTGTTAAACTTAGGTACCCCAAACTGGGGCTTGTGTCTCCAATATAGGACGGGTATCTCGACACTGCAGGGCATAAGGTAATTATAGCGACAAAGGTCAAAACATGGGCACAAGTATTCTTCCCCTTTCAAGTATCTCTTCTACTAACGTTCCGGCAGAGCACACTACTAAATTGGGTTGAAATTCTCCTGACCAACTCCTCTGTGCTCTTCTAAACTCTCTCCTCTACTCAACCAAACCAGCACTACTGTTCTGCCTCAGCACTTCAGCATCTCTCAGTACAGATCCAGTAAAAGCAAGTCTGTATCAGTCACGTATTATCCTGCTATCCTGTATTACCAGAGACTTGTCAGTAAAGATCAGTTTATTTTTCTAATGGGACTCAGTGGTTATTGCACCAGCACCTACACACACCGGCTACACCGTCCTTGGGTCATCTCCCCTTTCTGTGGATGGTGGTACCGGTGGGTGGGTCACATCTACACTCCGGACCACCGTGAGAAGAGCCCAAAGGACCCATCACAACCCGTCAGGTCACCGACCACTAAAAGTCAATATAGTCAACCACACATACTAAAAGTAGGTACAACACCACACCTGTGTGCTGAGTTAGCACTGGCGTCACGTATATACCACCACTGGCTGAGCTGTATTCCAACCACCGACATAACATCATCCCGGCGGTTGGGAACCACAAAACCAGGTGCACATCGTCAACACCACACTGCACATACAGCAGCTGATAAGTATAGGAAGATTGGAGATTTTTAAATAGAAGTAAATTACAAATCTGTATAAATTTCTGAAACCAGTTGAAATTTTTAGTTTTGCTGGAGTACCCCTTTAAAGTAGACTGCCCTAACCTAACTCTAGCACTAAGGCTATGTTCACACGCTATATAAAGAACAACCATTATTTGGCTCTCAAAACAACGGCCATTGTTTTAAATTAAAATTTCATTGAAGTCTATGGACAACAGACAGGAATAATTGACATGATCATTATTTCGACAACAGTAGCAAACAACATTGTTCAATACCTTGTGTGAAACAACGGCCGTTGTTTGCATTGAGTTCACGGCAAATCATTTCATTACTAAAACAATGGCCGTTCTTTTCATAAAAAGTACGTTGTGTGACCATAGGATAGTACTGTATAACCCTAAGTAAGGGTGAGGGACAGGAACCCCATTATCTACTAAAACTAACCTAGAGTTAGGGTTACTTGAAGTCAAAGAGCTTGGATACAGTTGGATACAGTCCTAGACAGTAGAGCATCATGCTCAACTCTTTAGTGGAATCTTCTGATTGAATCTGACTGACGATTGAATCAAAACCGGAAAGAATTTCTAGAAATTCATTAATCTGTTGACCAATATGGCGGCCAGTATGTGCACAAATCACGGGTGAGATCTGTCCTATAGAATTAGGGAGACGGACGGACGGGGGGAAGGAGGGGGGGGGGGTCTGCAGGAAACGACCGATTCCTTTATTCAGAATTCATTTGTAATGGAATATGGAATGAGTTGTCAGCAAATGGAAAATTTAAGGTTTTATTAATGTGTTGGATGAGCCGCGGCCGCGCGTCAGCCCGATGAAGTGATGAATTTTGCAGCAGCTCGCCACCGTTCCTGTCTCCTATAAAATCAGGAAATTGACCTCAGAGAAGTAAGTTTTAAGGATCAAGGTCTTTCTGAATGCAAAATGGCGTCAATCCCCCCGACTGCGAACCCGCATAGGACACGGAGGAAGCCTCATAGAGTTACATAGTGTGGGGGAGACGTCTGCGAGAACGTGGGGGGAGGGGCGACATGTTCCTGTATGTCTGGGGGAGGAAACCTTGGCCCTCCAGATGTTGCAAAATTACAACTCCCATCATGCCTGGATAGCCAAAGCTGGAGAGACAAGGTTCCCCACCCCTGCTGTATATCCTGCTCTCGGGGTCTTATATAACTGATGGTTCAGTCACTATTACACGGCAGTGTCACATCTGTGATCTCCAAGTACAGTCTGTCTATAGGGAATGTCGGGCTGTAATAGCAGCGATATCATGGAAGACACGGAGGCCGCTGGAAGGGCCCTGGTTGCCATGACGACGGACCTGCACCCTACAAAGGCATTATAATAATTGGGCAGCTCAGGGCTCAGTAGTCAATATCTAAAGTACTTCCATTTTCACTTTAAATTTGGTGCCTAAATACCTTAAAGTGACTCTGTACCCACAATCTGACCCCCCCAAACCACTTGTACCTTCGGATAGCTGCTTATAATCCAAACGGGAGTATCTGTGCCCTAACTTTGCACCACCCCTCCGTCCCTCCTCCCCACCCTCCTCATCATTAGGAATGCCACTGAAACATTTTCTCCATGCTGAACATTGCACAGGTGCTTAACGATCCAGCCCATGTGCCGTGCTGACACAGCTGATTAATAGGAGACAATCTGCCTGGAGCATTCCTAATGATGAGGAGGGTGGGGAGGAGGGACGGAGGGGTGGTGCAAAGTTAGGGCACAGATACTCCCGTAGGGCACGGGGCTGCAAGTTTAAAAGTTATTTTTTAGGACAATAACTGCATCACCTGCCGAACCCTCTAAGTAATTGCTCGTGTCAATCACCCGAGACTCCATCACCCCGTATCCTCCTGTCCCCCTGACCATTCATTGTCCTCTTTGCCCCCCCCCCATTCATTGTGCTCTCTGCCCCCCTGACCATTGTCCTCTCTGCCCCCTCCCTATTCATTGTCCTCTCTGCCCCCCTCACCATTCATTGTCCTCTCTGCCCCCCCCCCACCATTGTCCTCTCTGCCCCCCTGACCATTGTCCTCTCTACCCCCTCCCTATTCATTGTCCCCTCTGCCCCCCTCACCATTCATTGTCCTCTCTGCCCCCCTGACCATTCATTGTCCTCTCTGCCCCCCTCACCATTCATTGTCCTCTCTGCCCCCCCCCCCCACCATTGTCCTCTCTGCCCCCCTGACCATTGTCCTCTCTACCCCCTCCCTATTCATTGTCCCCTCTGCCCCCCTCACCATTCATTGTCCTCTCTGCCCCCCTGACCATTCATTGTCCTCTCTGCCCCCCTCACCATTCATTGTCCTCTCTGCCCCCCTGACCATTGTCCTCTCTGCCCGCTGACCATTCATTGTGCTCTCTGCCCCCCTGACCATTGTCCTCTCTACCCCCTCCCTATTCATTGTCCTCTCTGCCCCCCCAACCACCATTGTCCTCTCTGCCCCCCTCACTATTCATTGTCCTCTCTGCCCCCCCCACCATTGTCCTCTCTGCCCCCCCTGACCATTGTCCTCTCTACCACTCCCTATTCATTGTCCCCTCTGCCCCCTCTCTATTCATTGTCCCCTCTGCCCCCTCCCTATTCATTGTCCCCACAATGATCTCCCACAATATAGACACAAAATGACAGACGTAATTTTAAACAGTGTTGTGAATACGTTGTGTGAACATAGCCTAATAATGCACCAATCCATGCGGAGACAATGCTGGGTGACCAGAACTTGTCCTGATGGGGTGTTGTCTCCCCCAACTCACCCTAATTTCCATCACTCAGGATTCTTTCAGCTTTCCTGCTGTTGTGAACCTTCTAATGGAATGGAGTGTCCTTATCCTGTACTCATCCGGTATTATACTCCAGAGCTGCACTCACTATTCTGCTGGTGGGGTCACTGTGTACATACATTACATTACTGATCCTGAGTTACATCCTGTATTATACTCCAGAGCTGCACTCATTATTCTGCTGGTGGGGTCACTGTGTACATACATTACATTACTGATCCTGAGTTACATCCTGTATTATACTCCAGAGCTGCACTCACTATTCTGCTGGTGGGGTCACTGTGTACATACATTACATTACTGATCCTGAGTTACTCCTTGGCTATATTGGATATATAAAACTTCGGAGACTTTTCCCTCTGAATCCTGGTATTTAGAAAGCTTTTAGCGCCATCTAGTGGAATTGTAGAGAATCAGCAGATACAAATCCTGATGTGCTGCCACATGGTTCAGGAGGGAAGTGAATACAAGAACAAGGGGACACAACCTATTATTGGGGAAAGATCAGAAGCAACACAGAAAATATGACTTTACTTAAAGAGTAGTAGATGCTTGAAGGAAACTTCCAGCAGGTGTGGTAGTTAAATCTACAGTAAGTGAATGTGGACCTGTCTGAAATAAACATATATCTATGCACAGAATCAGGGACATGATGTTATCCATCACTTCCTACAGAATTGTTTGTCATTTCACCTCTGCTTGCTGTCAGTGAATGGGATCAAACACCTCAGCACAACCTTATAATGATATCACAGCAGAGGGTTTGTTACAATTACATACAGTCCAGACAATCCTCTCTGATACAGTCTGTCAGTCTGCAGTCCATGAGGGAGTGCGGAGACTGATACACAGAGACAAACCCTCAGCTGTGAGCAGGACGGGGTCAGGAGGGTTTGAGGATCAGTGCGGCCCCTTATATGAAATCCTCATAGCCTGATCTATCCGCGTCGCGGCCATCGCTCTCGCACGCTTACTGCGCTTGTCCATTACCAGGAATAATTATTCGTCCGGGTAACGAGTCCCGTACATTAATAACCTGCTGCATCTCGTACCATTATGATCAATAGTAACTGAAAAATAATCATATCAAAATAACAAATCTAATTAAAACGACCAATTAGTGCGGCGATAATTGACGAATCTGTAATTTAAGTGCCAGATATAATGGACGAGCACCCGGACGGGTCGATGGCCGCCCCATACCCGATTCATCACAGACTTGTTGGATGGACTATAATAATGGAGAATCATGTGTACGCAGTGTGCAGTCCTATGTAAGAATCTCCTGTGTACCCAGCGTGCAGTCCTATGTAAGAATCTCCTGTGTACCCAGCGTGCAGTCCTATGTAAGAATCTCCTGTGTACCCAGTGTGCAGTCCTATGTACGAATCTCCTGTGTACCCAGCGTGCAGTCCTATGTAAGAATCTCCTGTGTACCCAGCGTGCAGTCCTATGTAAGAATCTCCGGTGTACCCAGCGTGCAGTCCTATGTAAGAATCTCCTGTGTACCCAGCGTGCAGTCCTTTGTAAGAATCTCCTGTGTACCCAGCGTGCAGTCCTATGTAAGAATCTCCTGTCTACCCAGCGTGCAGTCCTATGTAAGAATCTCTTGTGTACCCAGCGTTTAGTCCTATGAAAGAATCTCACGTGTACACAGCGTGCAGTCCTATGTAAGAATCTCATGTGTATGCAGTGTGCAGTCCTATGACATGGCTCTGACATCCTCTTTAATGGTCACTAAGTCTTAAAGGAACAGTTCATGACAAGTTGACCTGCATGTACACGATGAGTATCACTATTCCTGGTCACTATATCCAGTACATGTTTTTTTTTTTAAGTTTTCTTCTCTGCAGATAAGAGGATCCTGCCCCCCTATATCTCTATAGCACACCCTTAGAAGAGGAGATCCTGCTCCCCTATATCTCTATAGCACACCCTCAGAAGAGAGGAGATCCTGCTCCCCTATATCTCTATATACACCCTCAGAAGAGAGGAGATCCTGCTCCCCTATATCTCTATAGCACACCCTCAGAAGGGAGGATCCTGCTCCCCTATATCTCTATAGTATACCCTCAGAAGGGAGGATCCTGCTCCCCTATATCTCTATATACACCCTCAGAAGGGAGGATCCTGCCCCCTATATCTCTATAGTATACCCTTAGAAGAGGAGACCCTGCTCCCCTATATCTCTATAGGACACCCTTAGAAGAGGGGCACTTTGGGTCTGGTCCTGTGACATTGGGGTTGCAGGGCCGTTCCATGGCCTCCCTTTCCTGCATGTGCATGCTTTGCGGGGTTAGCGGTCGCTGACTGACACGGTGTGGAGTTAGTGTAGGGACCCATGTGAACCAGGGGACCTGCACGTGGTACACGGGGCAATATGGTTTGATCAAATTATATACCAACATACTGGTGTTGGTTTTTAAATGTAGCCGAGTGGCATTAGTGTCAGCCATAGGTGTGCAACGCTCCTTTCTCTACATGTTGCAGAAGAGGAGATCCTGCTCCCCTATATCGCTATAGCACAGCCTCAGAAGAGAGAATTCTGCTCCCCTATATCTCTATAGAACAGAGGAGATCCTGCTTCCCTATATCTCTATAGCACACCCTCAGAAGAGGAGATCCTGCTCCCCTATATCTCTATAGTACACCCTCAGGAGAGAGGAGATCCTGCTCCCCTATATCTCTATAGCACACCCTCTGAAGAGAGGAGATCCTGCTCCCCTATATCTCTATAGCACACCTTAAGGAGAGAGGAGACCCTGCTCCCCTATATCTCTATAGCACACCCTCAGAAGAGAGGAGATCCTGCTGCCCTAAATCTCTATAGCACACCCTCAGAGGAGAGGAGATCTGGCTCCCCTATATCTCTATAGCACACCCTCAGAAGAGAGGAGATCCTGCTGCCCGAAATCTCTATAGCACACCCTCAGAAGAGAGGAGATCCTGCTCCCCTATATCTCTATAGCACACCCTCAGAAGAGAGGATCCTGCTCCCCTATATCTCTATAGCACACCCTCAGAAGAGAGGAGATCTTGCTCCCCTATATCTCTATAGCACACCCTCAGAAGAGAGGATCCTGCTGCCCCAAATCTCTATAGCACACCCTCAGAAGAGAGGATCCTGCTGCCCTAAATCTCTATAGCACACCCTCAGAAGAGGAGACCCTGCTCCCCTATATCTCTATAGCACACCCTCAGAAGAGAGGAGATCCTGCTGCCATAAATCTCTATAGCACACCCTCAGAAGAGAGGAGATCCTGCTCCCCTATATCTCTATAGCACACCCTCAGAAGAGAGGATCCTGCTGCCCTAAATCTCTATAGCACACCCTCAGAAGAGAGGAGATCCTGCTCCCCTATATCTCTATAGCACACCCTCAGAAGAGAGGAGATCCTGCTCCCCTATATCTCTATAGCACACCCTCAGAAGAGAGGAGATCCTGCTCCCCTATATCTCTATAGCACACCCTAAGAAGAGAGGATCCTGCTTCCCTATATCTCTATAGCACACCCTCAGAAGAGGAGATCCTGCTCCCCTATATCTCTATAGCACATTCTCTGAAGAAAGGATCCTGCTCCCCTATTTCTCCTTGTGGTGTCACACCACGGGTCTTGCTATTGGTTACACCCTTGGTAGAAGCCCGTACTTATTGTGCTTTAGTGGTGATGAGTAGTGATAAAGTTTCGCCACTAGATGTTGCTGTTATAGATGTATGTACTCAGATGCTGCACAGCTGAATATATGTGAAGGGTTATTGTTTATTTGTGTGTCACATGGATCTGTGAACCTATAGGAATCTTTTCTTCTTCTCTCCTATCACCTTTCTCTTTACTTCTTCTATTGCACTTTTCCCCCACTCACAACATACCTTAGATACGCTAAGGAAGGAAGTCACATGGGTAGAGGAAGTGCAAGAGTCTTTACTGTTGGACATTGTAGAGGAAGCAAGCAAGCTGGAGAGCTCTCTACAGTGTCCCTCTCCAGGCCCTGGCCCTCTGCCACGTCCCCCTGCTCTCAAGTCCAGTCTTAGTCAGGTCCCCGTATGAGTAGGAAGCAAGACAAGACCAGACACAGCCAACAGTTTCTCCTCCTTTTACTATATACGACACTATGCAATGTTAAACTCTTTCAGGAGAGGACAAGTCAGAGATAACCTTAACCCACGTCGTGGACTAGGAGAGTCACAGTGCAGGACAGTATCCACAGACAGCAGTAAGGTAGGAACTGATTCGGATAGAGCAAAGTTGCTAAGAGCCTAGGAACACTATCTCGCAGCGCGGTAGTCAGCAGGAAATCCTCAGCATTCCGCTCATCGCAGGCAACAAGGTCTGGGGCCTTGTATCACCCTCATAGGACGGGTCACCCGACACTGGTGGGCATTAGCGGTGTCAAGACCCAAAGGTCAATACACAGGCACAAGTATTCTTTTCTTCTAAGTATTCTTCTACCTCATCCTCCAACATCCCGGCAGAGCACAGTACTAATTGGGTTGGGACTCTCACGACATCCTCCTCTCTGCTACTCTTTTTGTATCTCGCAACACCCTACTCAGCTAGTCAGCACGACTGTACCCCTCACTGTATTCCTATCACAGATCTGGTTGCTGTATTGTCAAGTGTCTTATTAAGTGATGTTGTGTCAGAGGCCGGTCACCTTCTAGATGGTAGTGTGTGACGCCACTCCGGTGGTGGTTGGCCAAGATACAGCCGGACCTTAAGATGTTACTTTGTGACGCCAGTGCCGGTTGTGCACACAGGTGTGATGGCACGCCTGCTTTTATTTTATAAGGCCGGTTGTACCTTGTTCCCCTGTGGACAGTGACCTGCTGGGCTGCTATGGGGTCCCTTAGGATGATATCAAAGTGGTCTGGAGTGGTGTAATGACCCTCCCGGACTATAGGCACCACCACCTACAGAAAGGGGAGACGTCCCAAGGCTGTAGTGTATGCTGTGTCGGTGTGGGCTCAAGAATCACAGGATCTCTTTAGCGTAAATAATCTTGGTTTAACTTGGAAGGTACTTGTGTGCAGCAAGTTATACAGCTTTACTTTGACAAGATAGGTTACACTTGATAGTTCCTTTGATAAAGCACTAGATAATACACTGGATAGTACAATAACCAGATCTGAGACAGGAATAGAGTATGGAGTACAGTTGTGCTGACTGAGTAGCGTGTTGAGAGGTACAAAGAATCAGAGTAGCAGAGAGGGGGATGTAGTACTGTGCCCTGCCGGGATGTTGGGTGGTAGAAGGATACTTAGCAGAAGAAGAAGAATACTTGTGTCTTCACACCACCCTATGCCCACTAAATTTGGGAGACCCGTCCTAGAGGGTGACACTAAGCCCAGACCTTGTTACCTGGGATGAGCGGAATGCTGAGGATTTCCTGCTGACAACCGCACTACGAGATAGAGTTCCTAGGCTTATCGCTACTTTGCTCTATTCAGATCAGTTCCTAGCTTACTGCTGTTTGTGGATACTGTCCTGCTCTGTGATACTCCTAGTCCACGGTGTGGGTTGAAGTTGTCTCTGACTTGTCCTCCCATGAAAGGGTTTAACTCTGCATAGTGTTGTGTGGCGTTACTGAGTAGAAAGTTGCTAGCTGTGTACTGTCTTGCTTCCTACCCATACAGGGTTCTGGCTAAGACTGACTCTTTAGGGTGATGGGACCTGGCAGAGGGCCAGGGCCCAGAGATGACCACTGTAGAGAGCTGTCTAGCATGCATTCTTCCCAGGGCCGGGACAAGGAGTTTTGGTGCCCTAGGCAGAGAAGGCAAATGGCGCCCCCCCCCCCCCACATTAGAATTGGTTCTCCTCGAACAGTATAATGCCCTGAATGTACCCCCACACTGTATTAAGAGCCCCAATACATACAGTAGTTACCTTATAACACTATTTCCACCATACAGTGATTACATATTACATGAAAACTGCACTGAACAGAACAGAAAGATATCCCCAATGATACCATTCCGTAATACCGCCACACCATGACCCCTATCACTACAACCCTATAACTGTGCAGTTACATCCAGTGACTCACATGGGCCGTCTTCTCCGATCTGTCACATTTTCTTTTTCCCTCCATCCAGCCTGGGCCACCTAGAAGTCGTCTTCTGGCTGTGAATCTTCTCTCCAGAATCTGTCAGAGAAACATTTTAGGCTCCAACACATACAGTAGTTAGCCCCCCTCTGTACCCCTATATAGTAGTTACACTCCTCTGTGCCCCCATAGTTTTAAGGTGTCCCTGTGCCCCAGTATTGTAGTAAAGCCCCTCTGTGCAGCCCCAATATAGTATAGACTGCTGTGTGCTGCCCCCAGAAATATATAGACCCCCTGAGTGCTCCCCCATAAATATATAGATCTCCTGTGTGCTCCCCCAGAAGTATATAGACCCCCTGTGTGCTCCCCAGAAGTATATAGAACCCCTGTGTGCTCTCCCAGAAGTATATAGACCCCGTGTGCTCCCCCAGTTATATATATATATAAATCCCCTGTGTGCTGCCCCCAGTTATACATAGACCCCCTGTGTGCTGCCCCCAGTTATACATAGACCCCCTGTGTGCTCCTCCAGTTATACATAGACCCCCTGTGTGCTCCTCCAGTTATATATAGACCCCTGTGTGCTCCTCCAGTTATATATAGACCCCTGTGTGCTCTTCCAGTTATATATAGACCCCTGTGTGCTCCCTAACCCTTCCCATATAACAGTAATTCTCCAAAACAGACAAAAAAAACCCCCACTTATACTCACCTGGGCCATGCGTCTTCTCTTCACTGCACTCTTGTGGCAGAGTTACCTGCGGTTACAAGAGGCCGCTCTCCCCATCGCATAACAGTGCACCAACACACCCCTGACCCTGCAGAGCATCACATAACAGTCCACCCACACACCCCTGACCCTGCAGAACATCTCATATCTATGCACCCACACACCCCTGACCTGCAGAACATCTCATATATATGCACCTACACACCCCTGACCTGCAGAACATCTCACATCTATGCACCCACACACCCCTGACCTGCAGAACATCTCACATCTATGCACCCACACACCCCTGACCTGCAGAACATCTCACATCTATGCACCCACACACCCCTGACCTGCAGAACATCTCATATCTATGCACCCACACACCCCTGACCTGCAGAACATCTCATATCTATGCACCCACACACCCCTGACCTGCAGAACATCTCATATCTATGCACCCACACACCCCTGACCTGCAGAACATCTCATATCTATGCACCCACACACCCCTGACCTGCAGAACATCTCATATCTATGCACCCACACACCCCTGACCTGCAGAACATCTCACATCTATGCACCCACACACCCCTGACCTGCAGAACATCTCACATCTATGCACCCACACACCCCTGACCTGCAGAACATCTCATATCTATACACCCACACACCCCTGACCTGCAGAACATCTCACATCTATGCACCCACACACCCCTGACCTGCAGAACATCTCACATCTATGCACCCACACACCCCTGACCTGCAGAACATCTCATATCTATGCACCCACACACCCCTGACCCTGCAGAACATCTCATATCTATGCACCCACACACCCCTACAGAACATCTCATATCTATGCACCCCCCCCCTGCAGAACATCTCATATTTATGCACCCACACACCCCTGCAGAACATCTCATATTTATGCACCCACACACCCCTGCAGAACATCTCATATCTATGCACACCCCCCCCCCCCTGCAGAACATCTAATATCTATGCACACACACACACACACACCTGCAGAACATCTCACATCTATGCACCCACACACCCCTGACCTGCAGAACATCTCACATCTATGCACCCACACACTCCTGACCTGCAGAACATCTCACATCTATGCACCCACACACCCCTGACCTGCAGAACATCTCATATCTATGCACCCACACACCCCTGACCTGCAGAACATCTCACATCTATGCACCCACACACCCCTGACCTGCAGAACATCTCACATCTATGCACCCACACACCCCTGACCTGCAGAACATCTCATATCTATGCAACCACACACCCCTGACCTGCAGAACATCTCATATCTCGCACCCACACACCCCTACAGAACATCTCATATTTATGCACCCACACACCCCTGCAGAACATCTCATATTTATGCACCCACACACCCCTGCAGAACATCTCATATCTATGCACACACACACCCCTGCAGAACATCTCATATTTATGCACCCACACACCCCTGCAGAACATCTCATATCTATGCACACACACACCCCTGCAGAACATCTCATATCTATGCACACACACATCCCTGCAGAACATCTCATATCTATGCACACACCCCTACCCCTCCCCCTGCTGACCAGTGCCCTCAGTGTGGCTTACCTCCTGCTGATCTTATACTCTGCCCTCACTGCCTCATAAACAGCCTAGGAAACTAGCTGCCTCATAGAGCCTAGCAAAGGAAGATAGCTCCTCCCACACTGGTCACATGGGCATGATGTCATCAAAGGTCCTTTACACCTCCTGGACACTCTATTCCTGCTGCTGTATGTAACAGTTACAGTGCAGGGCGGGCCGGCAGACAGGCAGGGGGGCGAGCGGGGGTAGGATGGATGGGTAAATAAATTACTTACCCATCCAGATGGCGCCCCCTGACGTTTGGCGCCCTAGGCCATCGCCTACCCCTGCCTACTCTTTGTCCCGGCCCTGATTCTTCCTTTACAATGTCACACGAAAGACCCATGCACTTCCTCCACCCATGTGACTTCCTTTCTCAGCACTGTGCACTGTGAGTGGGTGAAGAGTGCAATAGAAGAAGTAAAGGGAGAGATGATAGGATAAAAGAAGAAAAGATTCCCATAGGTTCACAGATCCATGTGACACACAAATAAACAATAACCCTTCACATACTTCAGCTGTGCAGCATCTGAATACGCACATCTATAACAGCGACATCTAGTGGCAAAACTTCATCACTACCTTCACCATCATTTACACAATAAGTACAGGCTTTTTCGAAGGGTGTAACCTATAGCTCTATAGCACATCCTCAAAAGTGGAGATCCAGCTCCCTTATATCTCTATAGCACACCCCCAGAAGAGAGGAGATCCTGCTCCCCTATATCTCTATAGCACACCCCCAGAAGAGAGGAGATCCTGCTCCACTATATCTCTATAGCACACCCTCAGAAAAAAGGAGATTCTGCTCCCCTATATCTCTATAACACAAGAGGAGATCCTGCTGCCCTATATCTCTATAGAACACCTTCAGAAGAGAGATCCTGCTCCCCTATATCTCTATAGTACACCCTCAGAAGAGGAGATCCTGCTCCCCTATATCTCTATAGCACACCCTCAGAAGAGGAGATCCTGCTCCCCTATATCTCTATAGCACACCCTCAGAAGAGGAGATCCTGCTCCCCTATATCTCTATAGCACACCCTCAGAGGAGGAGATCCTGCTCCCTTATATCTTTATAGCACACCCTCAGAAGAGAGGAGACCCTGCTCCCCTATATATCTATAGCACACCCTCAGAAGAGGAGATCCTGCTCCCCTATATCTCTATAGCACACCCTCAGAAGAAAGGAGACCCTGCTCCCCTATATCTCTATAGCACACCCTCAGAAGAGGAGATCCTGCTCCCCTATATATCTATAGTACACCCCCAGAAGAGAGGAGATCCTGCTCTCCTATATCTCTATAGCACACCCTCAGAAGAGGAGATCTTGCTCCCCTATATCTCTATAGCACAGCCTCAGAAGAGGAGATCCTGCTCCCCTATATCTCTATAGTATACCCTCAGAAGAGGAGATCCTGCTCCCCTATATCTCTATAGCACACCCTCAGAAGAGGAGATCCTGCTCCCCTATATCTCTATAGCACACCCTCAGAAGAGGAGATCCTGCTCCCCTATATCTCTATAGTATACCCTCAGAAGAGGAGATCCTGCTCCCCTATATCTCTATAGCACACCCTCAGAAGAGGAGATGCTGCTCCCTTATATCTTTATAGCACACCCTCAGAAGAGAGGAGACCCTGCTCCCCTATATATCTATAGTACACCCTCAGAAGAGGAGATCCTGCTCCCCTATATCTCTATAGCACACCCTCAGAAGAGAGGAGACCCTGCTCCCATATATCTCTATAGCACACCCTCAGAAGAGGAGATCCTGCTCCCCTATATATCTATAGTACACCCCCAGAAGAGAGGAGATCCTGCTCTCCTAAATCTCTATAGCACACCCTCAGAAGAGGAGATCTTGCTCCCCTATATCTCTATAGCAAACCCTCAGAAGAGAGGAAATCCTGCTCCCAACCTCTCACTCATCTTTTACTGTATAGTGCCCCCCCCCCTCCCCGTAAAGCATGGGAGATGGTGATTCACTAACAGTACTAATGTAGTGTCCCAGTTCGAGTGTGCCTCTAAGTCTTATGCCACCTGGTTAAAGGTAATTCTGTCAGGTGTCACACTCTTGGATGATGGGTGCCCTTTTGCACCCTCACCACTTGGTGTCTCACTCTCCCCTATCTGTTTGTTAGAGCACAGCTAAAGGAAAAGGGTTAACTACTGTTCTTTGCTGTTTACTGTTTGACCAATCACTGGGTCAGGTACCTCACATACAACCCACCAACTCCACTTCTTCCATCTCTTTTCTCCTACACTGTCCCCGCCAATAGGAGGTTAGACCTGGTCACTCCTATTTATGGCTACTTAGTTCCTGGTGGGAGAACTTTTTTCTAGTGTATAGTGGAGAAAGCAATATAGTTCCTGCAGCAGTATATACGGGCCTGGTCTGGGGCCAGAGCCTTTGTCAGGAACTATAGCTACTGATTTCTTCTTTGAGAGATTTTAAGTAAAAGATGCGCTGCTAAACCCAAAGCTGGGGTAACCGTCACCCGGGTCCACCTTGCCTACATCTGTGATCCTTCCTAAACGTCAGGACCGTCTGTAAAGTTAAGGAATTGATCCTCAGTAGGACAAAGAGCCTAAGCTGATGTATCCTACTGGTATTTGCTCAACATCCTTGGGTAATCTTGAGGATGTTTGCTTCAGCCAGCTGTTCAAGCCCTGGACTCTTGCTACCAAACCTGAGAGTCTTTGGGATGGTTTGGTAAAAGGCGGTCTTCTATCTACTTTCTTTTCTAACTGTGAGTATGAGGATTCTCTACTGCAACACGAACACTAAGATGCTCTATGCTATCCCGGAAGAGTACACTTCTACTTGAGTAAGGTTCGCGAGACGGCCCCCTCTTCGGAGTAAAGCCTCACTTCTTCTATTCTCTCCTATCTCAGGTCACCACCTCAAGGATTACTGTTACCTGCACCCAGCGAGCAGGTTATCACTGTAACCTGTATTGCACTGAAGTCTTCAAGTAAAAGTCACCTTATCGTTAAAGGACAACTCCGGCCAAAACTATTTTTTAATATGTTATTACTTATGGAAAGTTAGACAAATTTCTAATGTATATTAATTATGGTAAATGCACATATACTGCTATTTCCCTTATTTTAGTAAATCATCGAATCTTCAAATACTCTGAAATTAGGTGATGTCACGAACCAGGGTGTAATTCCATTGGAGTGTCCAGCAGGGGGCGCACTATATATAGAAGTCAATGAGTACCATTGACTTCTATATAGAGTGCACCCCTGCAGGACACTCTATGGAATCAATGGATGTGTATGTAAATGTAATATACAGTATGTTTTTGATTGAATACATTTTTGGAATACTTTGGGGAGCAAGTGTCGTTGCTCCCCAAAGTATTCCAAAAAATGTATTCAATCAGTACATTAGGAGGGCACCGAGCAGGGAGGGAGAGAGGTGCCTGTGCATCTACCTCCCCCCTCCCTCCCTGCTCGGTGCTGCTGCTGCCAATTATACACAGTACTACTCCTCCCATCCACTGCTCATAGTATGAGCAGAAGATGGGGGAGTAGTACCTGTGCTATCCCCATTACGCCGCCACCGCACAGCTGCTCATCACAAGGACATCAGCATGCCCCCTCCGCCACTCCCCCTCCTCCCAGCTAACAATTTCTAACTATCCCGCTGCTCACCGCCGCTGCTGGCTGCCGCTTTCAGCCGCTCTCTGCTCCCACACCCCGGAGGGAGCATGGTGTGCGGACCGGGAGGTGGTATGTGGGAGCAGAGAGCGGCGGCCAGCGGCGGGATAGTTAGAAATTGTTAGCTGCGAGGAGGAGGAGGGGGAGCAGCGGAGGGGGCATGTTGAAGTCCTTGTGATGAGCAGCTGTGCGGCGGCGTAATGGGAAGAGCACATGTACTACTCCCTCATCCTGAGCATGGGTCGTGTTGGTTGTGCAGCCTGACCGCTGCAGGAAGAAAGGACGTCCGATATCGCTCTTCTCGCACTTTGGTTGAATTAAACGGTCGCTGATAGTACTGCCCAGTGCCATCACGGTCTCGTGCATAGAATGGGAGTCATTCTCCAGTATGGAGCTGACCACTGACAAAATCCTTTGCTCCCCCATCACCTGCACCGGTTCCAGGGGGCTTCCAAGGACAGAGCTCGCCCTTCTGATCAGCTTGTCCAGTTTGTTCCTATCGCTGGTTGATATTCCGCTCCCCCAGTAGGCCAATCCGAAGATGGCTGATGCCACTATAGAGATAAAGAAGGTCCTAAGAAGGTGCCCCCCGGACTCCATAGGCCCTCAGCCTCCTGAGCAGGGAGAGCCCGCTGTGGCCCTTTCTGTACACTGTGTCCATGTGATCAGCCCAGTCCAGCTTATTATTGAGGAACACACCCAGATATTTATACCTGTTCACTGTCTCTATGACCGTCCCCTGGACTTGGGGGAAATTTGCACTTGCGGAAATCCACCACCATCTCCTTGGTCTTTCCAGCATTAATCCTCAGGTGGTTCTGCTGGCACCAATCAATAAAATCCCTGTTCACCTCTCTGTACTCCCTGTGGTCCTCACCTGTGATGATTCCGACTATTCCAGAGTCATCAGAGGACTTCTGTAAGTAGCAGGTAGGTGAGTTGAATAAGCACAGCTGCCTCCTTCCTGAAACCTGCAACAAGACAAAGTGAATGACAACAACTACAACCTACACAAAGACTAATATAGAGGACTAATGCTGCGTTTACACGTAACAATAATTGTGCGAATTTGCGCGATAACAATAAAATTAGAACGATAATCGTACGTGTAAACGCAACGAACGATCAAACGACGAGCGAGAAATCGTTCATTTTGATCTTCGAACATGTTCTCAAATCGTCGTTCATCGGTCACAAAAAAATTCGTAGATCGTTCCGTGTGAACAGTCGTTTGCCGATTTAACCAATGTGTGAGATAGGTTTAAGCGATTGCAAAACGATGGAAAAACGAATTTTCCGTACGATATATCGTTCTGTCTAAACGCTGATCGTTATGATAAAAAAAAGTTAGGCCTCGGGGCCTCCACCACTTAGGGGCCCCCACCAGCAGGAACCCTAGTAGATCGGTTGGCAACAGTGCACAGAAAGTGCTGTGTTCTCACATTGCGTTATTAACACAAACACAATGTGGGAATACACTCTGATACTTAGCCCTCCCCGCTCCTGTCTCTAGGATCTGGCATCTTCCTCTGCACTGCAGCCTCTAGTGACCATCACGTGCGCAACAGAGGAGGATGCAAAGCAATACAGCCAGGAGTGAGGAGGGCCTGTGCTAAGTCGCCTACAGTAAGCTGCCATCTGTATAGATCGTGGCATAGTTAATTTATTTATTGGGGGGAGGGGTGTTGTCGCCCGGGGCCTCCACCAACCTTAATCCGGCCCTGCTCTTCACCCATTCACAGCGCACTTTACAGGGGCTATAGATAGGAAGTCACATGGGTAGAGGAAGTCTTAGGTCTGTCGTCGCTAGACTTTGTAGAGAAAAGATGTCACGTTTTCTTCTCAAGTAACTCCACTCAGCACTATGCAGTATTAAACCCTTCACTAGAGAGGACAATTCAGAGATCATCTCAACCCATGCTGTGGACTAGGAGAGTCACAGTGCAGGACAGTATCCACAAAGCAGAGGGCAAGGAACTGATCTGAATAGAACAAAGTTGCTAGAAGCCCATGAACTCTATCTCACAGTGCGGGTATAATCAGGGAACCCTCAGCATTCCTCTCATCCCAGGTAACAAGGTCTGGGGCTTGTGTCACCCACTAGGACAGGTCCCCCGAGACTGGTAGGGCAATAGGTGGTGCGAAGACCCAAGAGTTAAAACAGAGGCACAAGTATTTTTTCTCTTCTCAAGTATTCTTCTACCTCTACCTCCAAGATCCCGGAAGAGCACAGTACTACTTGGGTTGAGACTCTAACCGCATCCTCCTCTTTACTCTTCTGATTCTTTTATATACCTCTCACCATGCAACTCAGTCCACACGACTGTACTACTCTCTCTACTCTCAATACCGATCTGGATCCTAACTTATCAAGTGTCCTATTAAGTTGTATGTTCTGCTTCACTCAAGTGTTCTCCCAGTAAAGCAGATTTTATTTATGATAAAGAGACTCTGTGATCCCTCATCCTGCACCAACACAGCAAACGAACATTCCTTGGGACATCTCCCCTTTCTGTGGGTGGCAGTGCCAATAGTCCGGTGGGTCACTATTCCACTCTGGACCACTGTGACTGTCCACAGAGGATCAAGGTATAGCTGGCACTCTAAACTAAAAGCAGGTGTTCCATCATACCTGTGTGCCCAACCGGCACTGGCGTCACAACATAACATCACTGGGCCCGGCTGTATCTCGGCCATCCACCATAGAACTGACGTCACACCTCACCATCTGGCAAGTGACCGGCCGTGTCGCCTCCACACTGGGGGGTGTACTAACCAGCGCAGCGCCACAGAGAGAGAGAGAGGGGGGAAAGAGAGATAGAGAGAGGGAGAGAGAGAAAGAGAGAGACAGAGAGAAGTACAGAGAGAGAGAAGAGAGTAGGAGAAAGAGAGTGAGAGAGAGAGGAGAAAGATGCTTATAATTAAACTATTAGCTACCTTGGATGAATCTGATTTCCCCTTTTATATGATACTTTCTGATTGATAGATCGATTGGTAAAGTTGGTAGAATTTTGTAAATTAGTTTTATTTTAAACATGTAATTCTGATGTTGTGCCAGCAGGTGGAACTGTTGAGTTGTGTATATTGAAACTCGTTGCTCAGGCTGCATAGATAGGAATATAATGTGTCACATACCAAGTGTGGACTCATCTACAATGACAGATGGTCTCCAGCTCACCTGCCTCATGTGCACAACACTCCAGTCCAGAGGAGACAGTCAGTAACATCTGATCTCCTTGTCCTTGCCATAGAAGTTAAAGGGGTACTCTGGTGGAAATCTTTTTCTTTCAAATCAACTGGTGTCAGAAGGTTATATAGATTTGTAATTTACGTCTATTTAAAAATCTCCCATCTTCCAGTACTTATCAGATGCTGTATGTCCTGCAGGGAGTGGTGTATTTTCTCCAGTCTGACACAGTGCTCTCTGCTGCCACCTCTGTCCATGTCAGGAACTGTCCAGAGCAGGAGAGGTTTTCTATGGGGATTTGCTGCTGCTCTGGACAGTTCCTGACATGGACAGAGGTGGCAGCAGAGAGCACTGTGTCAGACTGGAGAGAATACACCAATTCCTGCAGGACATACAGCAGCTGATAAGTACTGGAAGACTAGAGATTTTTAAATAGAAGTAAAATAAAAATCTATATAACTTTGTTAAACCAGCTGATTTGAAAGGATCCCCCCCCGGAGTACCCCTTTAGGGCAGCATAAACTAGTGACAGATTCCCTTTAAATTCTGTCATTTGTTGGTCTGATGATCTGTGGTCTCCTATGTGACGGAGTCATCCGTGTAGCTGTATGTGTGGAGTGTCCCTTTAAGTGTCAGTCGTCTCCCCTTTTAGCAGTCAGGATAGGTGAAGGTTGATTCCTCCTCCTCCTCCTCCTCCGTGTCCTGGAGACGTCTGTGACACAGAGATTGTATTATCTCCCGGCCGAGATCCTCAGACAAACTTATCAGCTGTGAAATTATCCTGAGAGGATAACGGGAGCGGTATAGGAGGGAAGAGCGGCAGGTGGAGTCCTCCCGCAGGTTACAGGCCGCTGCCCTCGTCTAGCAGCTTATTGCCTCTTCAGATTGAAGATCTCGTCAGCTGTAATCCGAGCCTCACGACATCCTTCTCGTTTCCTTCACCTTTCATTGAATTCTGTAACAGAGAAATGTCACCGGCCGTCAGCGACCAATAATCCTGGAGATGGAGCCGCTCCCGGGGGACACTAATAGCTGCGACACCACAAGACCTTCCAGACAATCCAGTGATGGCGCCATTCATGCTCTTACCATTAGGTGGCAGCATGTTCCGTAGACGTCGCCATCTGCAGGCAGTAATGTGTATCACAGTCTCCATTATATCACAAGATATGGCACAAATGGATTATTTTGGCAAATTAAACACTTACATTGTATACAGCACAGTATAGCTGGGGGGCAGGGGGGGTGGCATGGGAGGCAGGGATCGCTCTCTCTGTCTGGGTGGGGGGAAAGGTGGTGGAATTGGAAGATGGTGCCAAAGGGCTGTGGCACTGAGACAAACTCATTCTGTCCAGGAGGTGTGGGGGGTCTATCATGGTAGAGGCGGGGGGTCACTGTCTCTGGCTGGTGGTGGGGGGGGGGGACATACAGTAAGTTCCAGCCAATGGAGGCCACTTGTTCTTCAGAGAGGGGAACCCCATAGCGGTTGCGTGGTCTGACTCCATGGTAGCTACATCACTGATACAGGATGTAACTCATTATCAGTAATGTAATGTTTGTACACAGTGACCACACCAGCAGAATAGTGAGTGCAGCTCTGGGGTATAATACAGGATGTAACTCAGGATCAGTAATGTATGTACACAGTGACCCCACCAGCAGAATAGTGAGTGCAGCTCTGGGGTATAATACAGGATGTAACTCAGGATCAGTAATGTAATGTATAAAGTGACCTCACAGTGACCTGTTGGGGGGCACAAGGTTCGGGTATGATGTAGTATATTTCGGTCAGTGGGCACAGGGGTATGATGCAGTATATTTCGGTTAGTGGGCACTGGGGTATGATGTAGTATATTTCGGTCAGTGGGCACAGGGGTATGATGCAGTATATTTCTGTCAGTGGGCACAGGGGTATGATGTAGTATATTTCTGTCAGTGGGCACAGGGGTATGATGTAGTATATTTCGGTCAGTGGGCACAGAGGTATGATGTAGTATATTTCGGTCAGTGGACACAGGGGTATGATGTAGTATATTTCGGTCAGTGGACACAGGGGTATGATGTAGTATATTTCGGTCAGTGGACACAGGGGTATGATGCAGTATATTTCGGTCAGTGGGCACAGGGGTATGATGCAGTATATTTCGGTCAGTGGGCACAGGGGTATGATGCAGTATATTTCGGTCAGTGGGCACAGGGGTATGATACAGTATATTTCGGTCAGTGGGCACAGGGGTATGATACAGTATATTTCGGTCAGTGGGCACAGGGGTATGATACAGTATATTTCGGTCAGTGGGCACAGGGGTATGATGCAGTATATTTCGGTCAGTGGGCACAGGGGTATGATGTAGTATATTTCGGTCAGTGGGCACAGGGGTATGATACAGTATATTTCGGTCAGTGGGCACAGGGGTATGATGCAGTATATTTCGGTCAGTGGGCACAGGGGTATGATGTAGTATATTTCGGTCAGTGGGCACAGGATATATTAGCTGTTTCATTCCGACATATTGAACTTTTTGCATGCAGGAAAATTCTCGTTTTTTTCCCTCAGATTAAATCTTATCGATCCGAGAAGTTTCCTGGAAAATTTCCACACGAATCTCACTTCATAGAAATGAAACCTTCGGCCCTATCGATAACGTATTTCTGTATAATTCAGAATCAATGGGAGGTTATGGATGGGCCAGAGGCGCGAAACGCCAGACGCGAGGCAGACAATGGCCGACGTATTGATCGTCTCTCGGCACATTTGACTGGAATGTCAATATCGGGTCTATTAGCGGTGAGTCCGGTGATCCCAGCCGCCGGCCCATTGTTACGGAGACGCAGCTGGGTTACAGCGCCTCTGTACCGGTATAAGGTTGTCACCTCAGTCACTCTGTGCATCTGCGAAGTGACAATCATTCTGTCTGATTCAATGATAGTGGTGTGGGTACTGTGATACACATTACCGCCTGCCAGCGACGTCTACGGATTATGCTGCCACCTAATGGTAAGAGCATGAAAGGCGCCATCTGCGGATTTTCTGGAACGTCTTGTCCTAGGATCTCGGCCGGGAGATAATACAATCTCCGTGTCACAGACGTCTCCAGGACATGGAGGAGGAGGAGGAGGAAGAATCAACCTTCACCTGTCCTGACTGCTAGACTGGGAAACAACTGACACTTAAAGGGATGCTCCACACATACAGCTACACAGATGACTCCATCACATAGAAGACCACAGATCATCAGACCAACAAATGACAGAATTTAAAGGGAATCTGTCACTAGTTTATGCTGCCCTTAAGGGGTACTCCGGGGGAGAAAAATCCTTTCAAATCAGCTGGTTTAACAAAGTTATATAGATTTGTATTTTACTTCTATTTGAAAATCTCCCGTCTTTCAGTACTTATTAGCTAATGTATGTCCTGCAGGAAGTGGTGTATTCTCTCCAGTCTGACACAGTGCTCTCTGCTGCCACCTCTGTCCATGTCAGGAACTGTCCAGAGCAGGAGAGGTTTTCTATGGGGATTTGCTGCTGTTCTGGACAGTTCCTGACATGGACAGAGGTGGCAGCAGAGAGCACTGTGCCTGAAGGCTGGCCACTTCCAAGGCCACTGTGACAAGTAGCCTCCAAAACACCAGAGCAGGTTCAATACCAGTACCAGCCATGGCACTTATACCAATACACTATCTATCCCACCCTCCTCATAGCAATACACTATGGGGGAGATTTACCAAAGGGTGTAAAATTTAGACTGGTGCAAACTGGCCACAGCAGCCAATCACAGCTCCTGTTTCCTTTCACCAGAGCTGGAAGTTGAGCAGTGATTGGTTGCTGTGGCCAGTTTGCACCAGTCAAAATTTTACACCCTTTGGTAAATCTCCCCCAATATATATATATATATATATATATATATATATATATATATATATATATATATATTGTAGGGATCTTCCCGGGGGATGGTGTGTTTGGACACAAGTCAGGCAGCAAACTTGGACTTAAAAAAATCAGCTTTGATGTTTATTGGTAACATAAACAGTCCAGCAAAGTAAATCCAGCAACACTGTGCTTTAAGGATAAAACAAAACAAAAAGGTCTTGCCCGTCTGGGCACTTACTAACACAGGTCACCTATCTGTCACTTCCATAGGCGGTATCGTGGAGTGTGAATAGGCCCCAGCAGTGATAGAACTCCTTGCTCCCAGGAAACACAGCATGCAGGCTGTTCACCCTGGCTGAGAGCAATCCCCTGTAGCACTGTGGAGCTTTTGACTTGATGCAGGCTAATCAGAGCACACCTGACTGCAACAACCGAACTGGATCGGGGGGAAGGGAATGGCAGGTCCCACTACCAACCTACCCACCATTCCAGTAAATCCGACCCGGAAAATGTAAAGAACAACTCAGCAGCATAATACTGCTGAGTAAGAGATCTTTCCCGGATTTACCATCTCACCGTAAGCAGTAGCCTGGGTGAGATGTACCTCCCCTCGAACACTTTACCTGTGACATGTCCACATATCCCCCCCCCCTCTTCTTCAGACCGGAGGGCTGAGCGTTTTGTCCCCACAGGCAGTGTACCCTTGATAGGGCGTCAGCATTTGCCTGTAACTTTCCTGGCCTGTGTTCCACGGTAAAATTAAAGTTTTGGAGGGACAGAAACCATCTAGTCACCCTCGCATTTTTCTCTTTATTAACCTTCATCCATGTTAGGGGGGCATGGTCGGTCACTAACTTGAACTTTCTGCCTAGCAAGTAATACCTCAGGGACTCTAGGGCGCACTTCACTGCCAGACACTCTCGCTCAACAATGGCGTAGTTTTTTTCGGCCGGGGATAGCTTCCTGCTTAAGTACATCACCGGGTGCTCCTCGCCATTCACGACCTGTGAGAGAACGGCGCCTAACCCTGTGTTAGAGGCATCTGTCTGTACTAGAAACTCTCGCCTAAAGTCAGGGGTAACTAGTACAGGTTGTTGGCACAGGGCAGACTTAAGGCTTTGAAAAGCCTTCTCGGCCTCTGGAGTCCATGTCACCATTGCGGACTTACCTCCCTTTGTCAGGTCAGTTAGCGGGGCCGCAACTGTGGCAAAGTTTGGCACAAACCTCCGGTAATAGCCCGTAATACCCAGGAAAGCTCTGACCTGTTTCTTTGTGAGGGGTTTGGGCCAATTCTGTATTGCCTCAATTTTATTTAGTTGTGGTTTGATTAACCCCCTCCCAATAATGTATCCCAGGTATTTGGCCTCCTCTAAGGCTAGTGCACACTTCTCTGCATTGATAGTTAACCCCGCATCACTTATGGCCTCTAACACCGCCTGGACCTTACAGAGGTGACTTTCCCAATCAGGGCTAAAAATGACCACATCATCGAGGTAGGCAGCGGAGTAATCACGATGTGGTCGCAGAATCAAGTCAATCAACCTCTGAAAAGTGGCAGGGGTTCCATGTAACCCGAATGGCATCACTACATACTGGAAGAGCCCATCAGGGGTGGAGAATGCAGTCTTCTCTCTAGCCTCAGGAGTGAGGGGGATCTGCCAGTAGCCTTTTGTGAGATCGAGGGTAGTTATGTACCTGGCATTACCCATTCTTTCAATCAACTCATCTACCCTGGGCATGGGGTAGGCATCGAACTTGGAGATCTCATTTAACTTTCTAAAATCATTACAGAACCTCCAAGTTCCATTGGGCTTTGGGATTAGCACAATCGGGCTGGACCACTCGCTCTGGGACACCTCAATGACTCCTAGGTCAAGCATACGTTTTACCTCGGATGATACCGCCTCCCTCCGTGCTTCTGGTATCCTATAGGGCTTAAGGTTTACTCTGCTTCTAGGCTCAGTTTCAATGTGATGGTGAATGAGGTGCGTACGCCCTGGAAGGTCAGAAAACTTGTCTTTATTTTTCTGCAAAAACTCTTTAGTCTCCTGCTTCTGTGACACTGATAGAGTATCACCAATCTTGACCGGAGGGATTGGTTGTGACAAATTATTAATAGAGTTTGTCGCCACCAAGGATTCCCTGTCTTTCCAGGGTTTGATCAAGTTTATGTGATAAACTTGGAAAGGCTTCCTTCTACCGGGTTGGTGTACCTTGTAGTTCACCTCACTGACCTTCTCTACAATTTCATAGGGACCTTGCCTCTTTGCTAAGAATTTACTTTCTACCGTGGGAACAAGTATGAGTACCCGGTCACCTGGGCTGAATGTCCTGATTCTCGCAGAACGATTGTAAATTCTGCTTTGGCCCTCTTGCGCCCTCTGGAGGTGTTCCCTTACTAGGGGCATTACAGTGGCTATACGGTCCTGCATTTGTGCTACATGCTCTATAACACTCTTATATGGGGTGGACTCGCTTTCCCAGGTCTCTTTCGCTATATCCAATAAACCCCTAGGGTGACGACCATAGACCAACTCGAAGGGAGAGAACCCTGTGGATGATTGGGGCACTTCCCTAATAGCAAACATCAGGTAAGGAAGTAAGTGATCCCAATCCCGACCATCTTTTTCCACCACTTTCTTGCCAAATGGATCAGGTCGTACATCTGGGACCTCGCTGACTTGTCCAGACTGTAGCTCCAGTTGCGGACCCTCCGGGCACGGACAGCAGCAGTAACTCCTAGTCGGGCGAGTATCTCTGCTTTTAGCCGAGGATAGTCTTTGACCTCTTGCTCACTGAGGTCATAATAGGCCTTTTGAGGTTCGCCTGTTAAATAAGGCGCAATCACTTCTGCCCACTCAGTGGAGGGTAACTTTTCTCGCTCAGCCACCCGCTCAAAGACAGTTAAGTAGGCCTCAATATCATCATCCGCAGTCATCTTTTGCAGCGCACGCTGCACGGCTCTTTTCACAGACAAAGTCTCTGGCGCGGCTACTGCCACCAGCTGGGGATTAGCACCTGCAGACGCCTCCTGCTTTGCTATCAGGTGCTCAATAAGTCTCTGTTGTGCAGCCATTGTCTGTTCATGGCGCAGGTTAGCGTCTGTCAGAGCCTGTTGTTGCTGCAAACTCACTTGCATTAACTGCTTCATCATCTCCTCCATGTTGCTTGTCTGTTTTTGGAGTGAAGCCGCAGCCTTCACCCAGGACATAAGCAGCTGTAGCCAAGTTGATGCACACCGTTGCCCCTAGCAACCGTTTTGCCCGGTCCGCAGCACCAATTGTAGGGATCTTCCCGGGGGATGGTGTGTTAGGACACAAGTCAGGCAGCAAACTTGGACTTAAAAAAATCAGCTTTGATGTTTATTGGTAACATAAACAGTCCAGCAAAGTAAATCCAGCAACACTGTGCTTTAAGGATAAAACAAAACAAAAAGGTCTTGCCCGTCTGGGCACTTACTAACACAGGTCACCTATCTGTCACTTCCATAGGCGGTATCGTGGAGTGTGAATAGGCCCCAGCAGTGATAGAACTCCTTGCTCCCAGGAAACACAGCATGCAGGCTGTTCACCCTGGCTGAGAGCAATCCCCTGTAGCACTGTGGAGCTTTTGACTTGTTGCAGGCTAATCAGGGCACACCTGACTGCAACAACCGAACTGGATCGGGGGGAAGGGAATGGCAGGTCCCACTACCAACCTACCCACCATTCCAGTAAATCCGGCCCGGAAAATGTAAAGAACAACTCAGCAGCATAATACTGCTGAGTAAGAGATCTTTCCCGGATTTACCATCTCACCGTAAGCAGTAGCCTGGGTGAGATGTACCTCCCCTCGAACACTTTACCTGTGACATGTCCACAATATATATATATATATATATATATATATATATATACTGTATATATATCTATATGTATAGTGGTCGCACAAGCCTGACAGGTCACACAATGAAGAGTTCAATGGTGAATTGGGATGCGGGTGCACACAGATTCTGACAAATTCTGACAAAAATGAATACTGTTTAAAGCGGGCCTCGAACCTGCACTTACACTCTGCACCTCAGTTCTAACCAAGGTCCGATTACCGTGTGTCCGGGGGTGGGTCTTACCGCTCCTGGCCACTATGACAAGTAACCTCCAAGAGCCCACCAGCGGGCTCAATACCATTCCCAGCAACCCAGGCCACAGCACTTATACCAATACAATATCTACCCCACCCTCCTCATAGCAATACACTATATATATATATATATATATATATATATATATATATATATATATATATATATATACACACTACCGTTTAAAAGTTTGGGGTCACATTAAAATGTCCTTATTTTTGAAGAAAAAGCACTGTACTTTTCAATGAAGATAACTTTAAACTAGTCCTAACTTTAAACCAATCCACTCTATACATTGCTAATGTGGTAAATGACTATTCTAGCTGCAAATGTCGGGTTTTTGGTGCAATATCTACATAGGTGTATAGAGGCCCATTTCCAGCATCTATCACTCCAGTCTTCTAATGGTACAATGTGTTTGCTCATTGGCTCAGAAGGATAATTGATGATTAGAAAACCCTTGTGCAATCATGTTCACACATCTGAAAACAGTCTAGCTGGTTACAGAAGCTACAAAACTGACCTTTCTTTGAGCAGATTGTGTTTCTGGAGCATCACATTTGTGGGGTCAATTAAACGCTCAAAATGGCCAGAAAAAGAGAACTTTTATCTGAAACTCGACAGTCTATTCTTGTTCTTAGAAATGAAGGCTATTCCATGCCAGAAATTGCTAAGAAATTGAAGATTTCCTACAACAGTGTGTACTACTCCCTTCAGAGGACAGCACAAACAGGCTCTAACCAGAGTAGAAAAAGAAGTGGGAGGCCGCGTTGCACAACTAAGCAAGAAGATAGGCACATTAGAGTCTCTAGTTTGAGAAACAGACGCCTCACAGGTCCCCGACTGGCATCTTCATTACATAGTACCTGCAAAACACCAGTGTCACCATCTACAGGGAAGAGGCGGCTGCCGGATTTTGGGCTTCAGGGCAGAGTGGCAAATAAAAAGCCATATCTGAGACTGGTCAATAAAAGAAAAAGATTAAGATGGGCAAAAGAACTCAGACATTGGACGGAGGAAGACTGGGAAAAAGTGTTGTGGACGGATGAATCCAAGTTTGAGGTGTTTGGATGACAAAGAAGAACGTTTGTGAGACGCAGAAGAAATGAGAAGATGCTGGAAGAATGCCTGACGCCATCTGTTATACATGGTGGAGGTCATGTGATGGTCTGGGGTTGGTGCTGGTAAGGTGGGAGATTTGTACAGGGTAACAGGGATTGTGAATAAGGAAGGCCATCACTCTGCACCGCCATGCCATACCCAGTGGGCAGCGCTTGGTTGGAGCCAATTTCATCCTACAACAGGACAATGACCCTAAACACCTCCAAATTGTGCAAGAACTATTTCCAGCAGAAGCAGCAGCTGGTATTCTATCATAGGTAATGGAGTGGCCAGCGCAGTCACCAGATCACCACCCCATTGTGGGAGCAGCTGGACCGTATGGTACGCCAGAAGTGCCCATCCAACCAATCCAACTTGTGGGAGCTGCTTCTAGAAGCGTGGGGGGGCAATGTCTCCAGCTTACCCCAACAGATTAATAGCTAGAATGCCAAAGGTGTGCAATGCTGGAATTGGTGCAAAAGGAGGATTCTGGGACGGAAGCAAAGTGTGATGGAAGAACAATGTTATTTCACATACAAATCATTATTTCTAACCTTGTCAATGTCTTGTCTCTATTTTCTATTCATTTCACAACAAATGGTGGTGAAGAAGTGTGACTTTTCATGGAAAACACTAAATTGTACCGTAACACTTTGCTCTGCATATAACACTGTGTACCCCTGGGTCACCACATATACACTAGACAGGAAATTTCCATTTAAGACTTTTTGCAGGTATGCTTAACTTTTCAGCTTAGATGCAGGGGGAGCACTGACATAATTGGTTATAAAAGTGAATGTACAGTATGTTACCGCCCTGAGCTCCCTTTATCATTATTAGGACAGCAGGGATATCTGGCAGGTGGTTATTGGAGCCCTGGTGGTCAGGGGAACATCCAGTCTCCTAATCTCTCTGACTGATGGATTGTAGTATCCTGCATTATCCATATGCCTCACTAGGTTCTTATGGCCTCTACAATCCCTGGTGTCCCATTGTTTCCTTTAAGCCTTTGGTGTCAATGGTTTTTATAGTCCCTGGTGGTCTAGTTATTTCTAGTGGCTCCTGATTAGAAGTATGGACAGAGACAAAGAGTTTTATATGGTATTATATCTTCTTGGTTATTAAGAAGCTTCTCGGATCTGTACAGGGTTACCCGGAGCTCTTTTGGATGGAGCAGAGCTTGTTGCCATCAAACAATAAGCCATTACCAACAATGGACGCCGGAGAGCGCTTTCACTTATTGTGACTTATTGTAAACAAAGTGTAAATGTGTCGGCAGAGAGGGAAGTCATTTCTATGTCTTGAGTATACGTGTTGGAGGAAATTCAAACGCAAAACATCTCTCTCAAATTTCCTTTTTATAGAGGAAGCAAAAAAGAAAATGTGTGAACAGATGAGGGGCGGCTGAGAGGATTAAGGCAACCTTCCTGTTTCAGGAGACAAGCACCACCAGGGTTAATAGTAGACCAGCAACACCAGGGTTAATAGTAGACCAGCATCACCAGGGTTAATAAAAGAGCAGCACCACCAGGGTTAAGAAGAGAGCAGCACCACCAGGGTTAATAGAAGACCTGTACCACCAGGGTTAATAGTAGACCAGCACCACCAGGGTTAATAGTAGACCAGCACCACCAGGGTTAATAGTAGACCAGCACCACCAGGGTTAATAAGAGAGCAGCACCACCAGGGTTAATAGTAGACCAGCACCACCAGGGTTAATAAGAGAGCAGCACCACCAGGGTTAATAGTAGACCAGCACCACCAGGGTTAATAAGAGAGCAGTGTAGTGACCCGGTACGGGCCCCTAAACCTTTATTGCATCCTTATGCACCCATGCCCACACACCTGTATGTGCTGTTCCTTGGCACCTGTGTAAAGTTTTCTCTCAGGTTGACCAGTGGGAGATGAAGTGCCTTATTTTCCCCACTAGGTGTCACTACTGTTTTTATGTCTTCTATGTACAGAGTATAAGGGTTAACTGTTTTATACCATGTGTTATATGCTGACCAGCGGCAGATGCTCTTCTTTCTTATCCTATCCTGTTCTTCTACATGGTGGCAGGGTGACAGATCTCTGATATACTGTGTGTGCAGGGCCGGATTAAAGGGAGGGCACCCGGGGCACGTGCGCCTGGGCCCCCACCACCCAGGGGCCCCCACCAGCCCGAACCCGGAAGCAGTGTTCGGGGTTCAGGCTGGTGGATCTATGGCAGGGGTGGGGAATTCTGTTCTGCGAGCCGCATCAGGCCCCCGACGTCTCCTGATGCGGCCCGTGTGCACAGAGCTCTCCTGTGTCCAGCGGCCACTAGACACAGGAGAGTGCTGTGCCTGTCAGCTCCTCTCTGGCGGGCTGCGCGCCACAGCTACCAGGACTCCACTGGGGATGGTGAGGGACTACAGGTACCAGGACACCACTGGGGATGGAGGGGGGGGACTACAGGCACCAGGACACCACTGGGGATGGAGGGGGGGACTACAGGTACCAGGACACCACTGGGGATGGAGGGTGGAGAACTACAGGTACCAGGACAACACTGGGGGGGGGGGGACTACAGGTACCAGGACACAACTGGGGATGGAGGGGGGGGGGCTACAGGTACCAGGACACCATTGGGGGGGGGACTACAAGTACCAGGACACCACTGGGGATGGGGGGGGGACGACTACAGCTACCAAGACACCATTGGGGAGGGCAGGGGGGAGAGAACTACAGCTACCAGGACACTACTGGGGGAGGGGGGGAGGGAACTAAAGCTACATGGACACCACTGGGGATGTGGGGGGGGGGGGGGGGACTACAGCTACCAGGACACCACTGGGGGAACTAGAGCTACCAGGACACCACTGGGGGTTGACTACTAGGGGATTGGGGGGCACAGTACTTTTCCTTGCCCTGGGTGCTGCTAAACCACACACAGCACTTTTGCACACAGTATAACATTAAGTGTAGGCACAGCAGGAGGCATTATTACTATATGGAGGGCACAGCAGGATACATTATTACTATACGGAAGCACAGCAGGAGATATTATTACTATATGGGGGAACAGCTGGGGACATTATTACTACATGGAGAGCACAGCAGGGGGCAGTATTACTATATGGAGGGCACAGCAGGAGATATTATTACTATATGGGGGCACAGCAGGGGGCATTGTTACTATATGGGGACATAGGGACTATATAACTATTTAGGGGCACAGCAGAGGATCCTACTTACAGGGGGTAACCCACATTCCTACTCACTTTACTGGAAATCACACCAAAAAGTGGAATTACTACTGTTTGGGACCTTATGGGTTGGAAAAAGGGAAGGAAGTTGCTGGAAAAGTGCGGAGCCTGAGATGTCTGTCTGGCAGGTTCTGAAGAGATGAATTGTAGCTGAAAGAAAACATCATGGTGGTCCAGGCCGGATGGAGAGGAAAAGGGAAAGTGACCAGGACAGATTATAGAGAAGGGTGACCGGGACACATTATAGAGAGGGGTGACCGGGACACATTATAGAGAGGGGTGACCAGGACAGATTATAGAGAAGGGTGACCGGGACACATTATAGAGAGGGGTGACCGGGACAGATTATAGAGAGGGGTGACCGGGACACATTATAGAGAGGGGTGACCAGGACAGATTATAGAGAGGAGCGACCAGGACAGATTATAGAGAGGGGTGACCGGGACAGATTATAGAGAGGGGCGACAAGGACAGATTATAGAGAGGGGTGACCGGGACACATTATAGAGAGGGGTGACCGGGACAGATTATAGAGAGGGGCGACCATGGCAGATTATAGAGAGGGGTGACCGGGACAGATTATAGAGAGGGGTAACCGGGACAGATTATAGAGAGGGGAGACCGGGACAGATTATAGAGAGGGGTGGATTATAGAGAGGGGAGACCAAAAGAGATTATAGACAGGGGCGACCAGGACAGATTATAGAGAGGGGCGACCAGGAGAGATTATAGAGAGGGGTGACCAGGACAGATTATAGAGAGGAGCGACCAGGACAGATTATAGAGAGGGGTGACTGGGACACATTATAGAGAGGGGTGACCGGGACAGATTATAGAGAGGGCCGACCAGGACAGATTATAGAGAGGAGCGACCAGGACAGATTATAGAGAGGGGTGACCGGGACACATTATAGAGAGGGGTGACCGGGACAGATTATAGAGAGGGGCGACCATGGAAGATTATAGAGAGGGGTGACCGGGACAGATTATAGAGAGGGGCGACCAGGACAGATTATAGAGAGGGGCGACCAGGACAGATTATAGAGAGGGGTGACCGGGACACATTATAGAGAGGGGTGACCGGGACAGATTATAGAGAGGGGCGACCATGGCAGATTATAGAGAGGGGTGACCGGGACAGATTATAGAGAGGGGTAACCGGGACAGATTATAGAGAGGGGAGACCAGGACAGATTATAGAGAGGGGAGACCAGGAGAGATTATACAGAGGGGCAACCAGGAGAGATTATAGAGAGGGGAGACCAGGACAGATTATAGAGAGGGGCAACCAGGACACATTATAGAGAGGGGCGACCAGGACAGATTATAGAGAGGGGTGACCGGGACACATTATAGAGAGGGGCGACCGGGACAGATTATAGAGAGGGGAGACCAAGACAGATTATAGAGAGGGGAGACCAGGACAGATTATAGAGAGGGGAGACCAGGACAGATTATAGAGAGGGGAGACCAGGACAGATTATAGAGAGGGGTGACCGGGACAGATTATAGACAGGGGCAACCAGGACACATTATAGAGAGGGGTGACCAGGACAGATTATAGAGAGGGGCGACCAGGTTGGATTATAGAGAGGGGCAACCAGGACACATTATAGAGAGGGGTGACCGGGACACATTATAGAGAGGGGGGAGACCATGGCAGATTATAGAGAGGGGGGAGACCATGGCAGATTATAGAGAGGGGCGACCAGGGCAGATTACAGAGGAGGATGCTGAGCCACACAGCCAGGAGCGAGGAGAGGTCTGTGCTAAGTCACCTACTTGTTTAAAGTAAGCGGGCATCTGTATAGATCACAATATAATTTTTTTCTTTGGGGGTGGGGGGGTGGGGGGTGTGGCAACCCCCCACAAGATTGTCGCCCGGGGCCTTCACCAACCTTAATCCGGCCCTGTGTGTGTGTGTAAATATATATATATATATATATATATATATATATATATATATTATATATATACACCCATCGGCAGGATACATGGTGGCAGGGTGACAGATCTCTGATATACTGTATATATACATATATACCCCCATCAGCAGGATACATGGTGGCAGGGTGACAGATCTCTGATATACTGTATACATACATATATACCCCCATCAGCAGGATACATGGTGGCAGGGTGACAGATCTCTGATATACTGTATACATACATATATACCCCCATCAGCAGGATACATGGTGGCAGGGTGACAGATCTCTGATATACTGTATACATACATATATACCCCCATCAGCAGGATACATGGTGGCAGGGTGACAGATCTCTGATATACTGTATATATACATATATACCCCCATCAGCAGGATACATGGCGGCAGGGTGACAGATCTCTGATATACTGTATACATACATATATACCCCCATCAGCAGGATACTTGGCGGCAGGGTGACAGATCTCTGCCATTCAGGAATATACAGCCGCTTCCGTCCATTCTATATATCACTTAGGCAGCAAAAAATTAAATCAGAATTTTATTAGCTTTCAAAATGCAAAATTGTGACCATCGGTGCGCGAAGATGCGACACATCCCTCCACGCGGAGCAGCCTCCTCCTCACTTCCCATCGGAAATTGAACATTTGCGGAGAAGCTTCTATAAAGTTGTAAATGAGGACGGTTCGCCGCAGTGAGAAGTTTGGCGTTAAGCTTTCTGTGTTATTAGGATCCGGCGCTGCGGAGTTTGTGTTTATTTTCATCACTGAGGCGGATATGATAGATTACGGCTACTCCGCGTAGCAGAGCTGGAGCGCACTGATTCGGTGGAGTGGAGAGGATCCTGGGCACCTTACTAATTGTGTTACATTATATCCATGGCTGCCGAGAGAAGATGCCAGATTATAATGCGGATTTCTCCTCGCTGCCTAGCACCGCTAATTTTTATATATGTGACCCTGTTTAACCCCGAGGATGCAAACGAGAGGAAGAGAAGAGGGAAGGGGTGTAACATAGGAGAGGCCAGAGAGGGGTGGATTATAGAGAGGGGTGACCGGGACATATTATAGAGAGAGGTGACCGGGACAGATTATAGAGAGGGGTGACCGGGACAGATTATAGAGAGGGGTGACCGGGACACATTATAGAGAGGGGCGACCGGGACACATTATAGAGAGGGGCGACCATGGCAGATTATAGAGAGGGGTGACCGGGACAGATTATAGAGAGGGGGCGACCGGGGTAGATTATAGAGAGGGGCGACCGGGACAGATTATAGAGAGGGGCGACCGGGACAGATTATAGAGAGGGGCGACCGGGACAGATTATAGAGAGGGGCGACCAGGACAGATTATAGAGAGGGGTGACCGGGACACATTATAGAGAGGGGTGACCGGGACATATTATAGAGAGGGGTGACCAGGACAGATTATAGAGAGGGGTGACCAGGACATATTATAGAGAGGGGTGACCAGGACAGATTATAGAGAGGGGTGACCAGGACAGATTATAGAGAGGGGCGACCAGGACAGATTATAGAGAGAGGTGACCGGGACACATTATAGAGAGGGGAGACCAGGACACATTATAGAGAGGGGTGACCGGGACAGATTATAAAGAGGGGCGACCATGGCAGATTATAGAGAGGGGAGACCAGGACAGATTATAGACAGAGGCGACCGGGACACATTATAGAGAGGGGTGACCGGGACACATTATAGAGAGGGGTGACCAGGACACATTATAGAGAGGGGTGACCAGGACAGATTATAGAGAGGGGTGACCAGGACAGATTATAGAGAGGGGTAACTGGGACAGATTATAGAGAGGGGTGACCGGGACAGATTATAGAGAGGGGCGACCAGGACAGATTATAGAGAGGGGCGACCAGGACAGATTATAGAGAGGGGCGACCAGGACAGATTATAGAGAGGGGCGACCAGGACAGATTATACCACCAGCCACCTCGGGACGGGTGAGAGGCGCTACAAACGCCATAAGTTTGTGTCTGATATCACTGTTTACGTAAAATATTACTGATCTAACAAAGCAGACCATACTTTGATGACTCGGGAGGACTATTAGTCTAAAAGGGTGTCTGTAAAACACGTTAAAAAAGACTATCAGTCCGAGTCTTGATATGTACCTGGAAGGACTACAAGTCCAAGACCACCCTCTAAACTGAACTGCAACTAGAGTGGAATTAGTAGCTTACAATTAAAGGTATAAGCAATATTACTTCGCAACCGGCCGGCACCCAGCGGTACCGCTCATTTTAAAGAGACCTTTTTTTTTTTTTTTTTTTTTTTTTTTTTTTTTTTTTTGACTCATTTTTCTATTGTTTATTTTTTATTTTTTATTTCTATTTATTTATTTATCTGTGTATTGAACCTTTATGTGCATTTATTTAATGTTCCATGTATTAATCCTCATTTTTGATAACTATAGGAATGCGTATATATGTTTTTATCTTCTGTTGATGAATATTTATATCATGCGCTATTTATGATTATATTAAATTAATTTATTACTGTCCAAATCTTGGCCAGATTAGTATATGTTTACGACCTGTACAGGTAACCATTTCAACTGGTAAGATAGGACTGTTGTGGTTTAGAGGACTAAAAAAACTTTATGTACTTCCGATTTCCTCACTCGCTCCTTTCTAGGTAAGGGCATTTTTTAGTTTAACCTCGACCTATACAGCGATAATTGTGAGCTGCACCAATATATTATATTATTCTTTCTAGATTATAGAGAGGGGCGACCAGGACAGATTATAGAGAGGGGCGACCATGGTAGATTATAGAGAGGGGAGACCAGGACAGATTATAGAGAGGGGTGACCGGGACACATTATAGAGAGGGGCGACCAGGACAGATTATAGAGAGGGTTGGCTTATAGAGAGGGTTGGCTTATAGAGAGGGGTAACCAGGACAGATTATAGAGAGTGGAGACCAGGACAGATTATAGAGAGGGTTGGCTTATAGAGAGGGTTGGCTTATAGAGAGGGGTGACCAGGACAGATTATAGAGAGGGGCGACCACAATTGCAGATCCGCAATCGTGGACAGAATTGTGGACAAGTGAATAGGGCCTAAGTATGTATGTATTGGTGCAGTGTGGTGTCGGGATTTGCAGGTGGAGCAGTATGTATTGTTATTGTTATACTGCAACATGTGTCCTTGCTTTCAGAGAGCCCCTTAAAGAGGGACTCTGAAAAAAACAATATTTCAAATCATCTGGTGTCAGAAAGTTATAGAGATTTATTCATATAGAATTTATATAGTATTTCCTTACATTTGAAAATTTCCAGTCTTCCAGTACTTACCAGCTGCTGTATGTTCTGCAGGAAGTGGTATATTCTCTCCAGACACAGTGCTCTCTGCTGCCACCTCTGTCCATGTCAGGAACTGTCCAGAGCAGAAGCAAATCCCCATAGAAAACCTCTCCTGCTCTGGACAGTTGCTGACATGGACAGAGGTGGCAGCAGAGAGCACTGTGTCACACTGGAGAGAATACACCACTTCCTGTAGGACGTACAGCAGCTGACAAGTACTTGAAGACTGGAAATTTTCAATAGAAGTAAATCACTAATTTATATAACTTTCTGACATCAGTTGATTTGAAAGAATTTATTTTTCCCACTGGAAGATCCCTTTAAGTAGATGCCATAATAGTCTAGGGCTGAAGAATGCTGCTATATGGCATCTATCATGGCCTCAGTTCACACTGAATTTCATCCATCCAATCATCCAAAAAGTTTCTTGCACAAAACTACAATATGATATAAAATTGGAAAAAAAAACAGGAGGAAGTGAAGAAACTAAAAGTTCTGCTTGAGTTTTCTAAACTTTCCTATGATCATCTGGTAATCCAGAATATTTGATAATCCAGAATGTGGCCCAGATCAGTGGAATTCCCAGTGACACGTCTTGTATAGCTTCCGGATTTCTTTGCATTGAGTGGAACTTTCCACAGCGTGTTGTTCCCATACGATACGCCCCCCCTCCCCCCTTCCCCCCCCCCGGCAGAGAGTTATTATGGATCCATCGACAATAAACACCAGAGACGGAAAATATCCGAAAAATAACAGAGAGATCGGCAGCTGCCGCCGCGCAGATGAAGGTTATCAAAATGTTAGGAATCTCTAACAAATATGGAGGCGTAAAAAGCAGGCGGCGGCCTCCGGCACACAGAGCGCCAGGACGGGGTGAAACAACAGAGAGAGAGAGTCCATCATAACAACCGCGACCGACACAGCGACAGGGGAAACACCAACCATCCGGACAGAGCGGGCGGGAGAGTTATCCAGGAGCGCAGAGAACACAGCTCATCTCCCCAAGAGGAAGAGGGCGGAGCCTAAAGAGCGAGGGCGCCAACCCCGAAACACCAACACGGATACAGAAATATATATATATACAGACAGAGACATGCATACAGATATATACAGATACACAAAGATACATACATATATACAGATACACAGGGATATACATATATACAAATATAGAGACTGCAGGTGACATCTACTACATTATCTGTACTCAGAGATATCACTGTGTTATCTGTGGTGTTACATAGGACTGCAGGAGAAATCTACTACATTATCTGTACTCAGAGATATCACTGTGTTATCTGTGGTGTTACATAGGACTGCAGGTAACATCTATTACAATATCTGTACTCAGAGATATCACTGTGTTATCTGTGCTGTTACATAGGACTGCAGGTGACTACTACATTATCTGTACTCAGAGATATCACTGTATTATCTGTGCTGTTACATAGGACTGCATGTGACATCTACTACATTATCTGTACTCAGAGAGATATCACTGTGTTATCTGTGCTGTTACATAGGACTGCAGGTGACATCTACTACATTATCTGTACTCAGAGATATCACTGTGTTATCTGTGCTGTTACATAGGACTGCAGGTCACATCTACTACATTATCTGTACTCAGAGATATCACTGTGTTATCTGTGGTGTTACATAGGACTGCAGGTGACTACTACATTATCTGTACTCAGAGATATCACTGTGTTATCTGTGGTGTTACATAGGACTGCAGGTGACTACTACATTATCTGTACTCAGAGATATCACTGTGTTATATGTGCTGTTACATAGGACTGCAGGTGACATCTACTACATTATCTGTACTCAGAGATATCACTGTGTTATCTGTGGTGTTACATAGGACTGCAGGTGACTACTACATTATCTGTACTCAGAGATATCACTGTGTTATCTGTGGTGTTACATAGGACTGCAGGTAACATCTATTACAATATCTGTACTCAGAGATATCACTGTGTTATCTGTGCTGTTACATAGGACTGCAGGTGACTACTACATTATCTGTACTCAGAGATATCACTGTGTTATCTGTGCTGTTACATAGGACTGCATGTGACATCTACTACATTATCTGTACTCAGAGAGATATCACTGTGTTATCTGTGCTGTTACATAGGACTGCAGGTGACATCTACTACATTATCTGTACTCAGAGATATCACTGTGTTATCTGTGCTGTTACATAGGACTGCAGGTGACATCTACTACATTATCTGTGCTCAGAGATATCACTGTGTTATCTGTGCTGTTACATAGGACTGCAGGTCACATCTACTACATTATCTGTACTCAGAGATATCACTGTGTTATCTGTGGTGTTACATAGGACTGCAGGTGACTACTACATTATCTGTACTCAGAAATATCACTGTGTTATCTGTGGTGTTACATAGGACTGCAGGTGACTACTACATTATCTGTACTCAGAGATATCACTGTGTTATATGTGCTGTTACATAGGACTGCAGGTGACATCTACTACATTATCTGTGCTCAGAGATATCACTGTGTTATCTGTGCTGTTACATAGGACTGCAGGTCACATCTACTACATTATCTGTACTCAGAGATATCACTGTGTTATCTGTGGTGTTACATAGGACTGCAGGTCCCATCTACTAAATTATCTGTACTAAGAGATATCACTGTGTTATCTGTGCTGTTACATAGGACTGCAGGTGACATCTACTAGATTATCTGTACTCAGAGATATCACTGTATTATCTGTGCTGTTACATAGGACTGCAGGTGACATCTACTACATTATCTGTACTCAGAGATATCACTGTGTTATCTGTGGTGTTACATAGGACTGCAGGTGACTACTACATTATCTGTACTCAGAGATATCACTGTGTTATCTGTGGTGTTACATAGGACTGCAGGTCCCATCTACTAAATTATCTGTACTCAGAGATATCACTGTGTTATCTGTGGTGTTACATAGGACTGCAGGTGACATCTACTACATTATCTGTACTCAGAGATATCACTGTGTTATCTGTGGTGTTACATAGGACTGCAGGTGACTACTACATTATCTGTACTCAGGGATATCACTGTGTTATCTGTGGTGTTACATAGGACTGCAGGTGACTACTACATTATCTGTACTCAGAGATATCACTGTGTTATCTGTGGTGTTACATAGGACTGCAGGTGACAGCTACTACATTATCTGTACTCAGAGATATCACTGTGTTATCTGTGGTGTTACATAGGACTGCAGGTGACCTCTACTACATTATCTGTACTCAGAGATATCACTGTGTTATATGTGCTGTTACATAGGACTGCAGGTGACATCTACTACATTATCTGTACTCAGAGATATCACTGTGTTATCTGTGGTGTTACATAGGACTGCCGGTGACTACTACATTATCTGTACTCAGAGGGATATCACTGTGTTATCTGTGCTGTTACATAGGACTGCAGGTGACATCTACTACATTATCTGTACTCAGAGAGATATCACTGTTATCTGTGCTGTTACATAGGACTGCAGGTGACATCTACTACATTATCTGTACTCAGAGATATCACTGTGTTATCTGTGGTGTTACATAGGACTGCAGGTGACTACTACATTATCTGTACTCAGAGATATCACTGTGTTATCTGTGGTGTTACATAGGACTGCAGGTGACATCTACTACATTATCTGTACTCAGAGATATTACTGTGTTATCTGTGGTGTTACATAGGACTGCAGGTGGCTACTACATTATCTGTACTCAGAGATATCACTGTGTTATCTGTGGTGTTACATAGGACTGCAGGTGACATCTACTACATTATCTGTACTCAGAGATATCATTGTATCTGTGGTGTTACATAGGACTGCAGGTGACTACTACATTATCTGTACTCAGAGATATCACTGTGTTATCTGTGGTGTTACATAGGACTGCAGGTGACATCTACTACATTATCTGTACTCAGAGATATCACTGTGTTATCTGTGGTGTTACATAGGACTGCAGGTGACATCTACTACATTATCTGTACTCAGAGATATCATTGTATCTGTGGTGTTACATAGGACTGCAGGTGACTACTACATTATCTGTACTCAGAGATATCACTGTGTTATCTGTGGTGTTACATAGGACTGCAGGTGACATCTACTACATTATCTGTACTCAGAGATATCACTGTGTTATCTGTGGTGTTACATAGGACTGCAGGTGACATCTACTACATTATCTGTACTCAGAGATATCATTGTATCTGTGGTGTTACATAGGACTGCAGGTGACTACTACATTATCTGTACTCAGAGATATCACTGTGTTATCTGTGGTGTTACATAGGACTGCAGGTGACATCTACTACATTATCTGTACTCAGAGATATCACTGTGTTATCTGTGGTGTTACATAGGACTGCAGGTGACATCTACTACATTATCTGTACTCAGATATATCACTGTGTTATTTGTGGTGTTACATAGGACTGCAGGAAAGCATGTACTGTATGTGGGATCAGCCAGCTTTACCATTTCTTTCTATGATCTGTGCACACACAAGTCTTGTGACACCCCCAGCTCTGCTCCATCTCTCCAGGACGATACTTGGCCGGGCCCCATGCGGTGCCTGCTGTATACACAATCTGAGGTCCTGCTCTGGATGTTTCTCTTTTCGCAGTGACATCATCCTCAGGGGTTCAAATGATTCTGAACTTTTGTAAAAACAAGTGAGTGACTCCGGCGTGTTTCCTGCCCTCTGCTCCGCTCACAATCTACTTCCCAAATGATCTTCACCTTTGCCAACTCCATGTGTAAACCTGAGCCGGGGCCTGGGAACTGGGAACATCACCAGAATATCCCAGTGTGGATGATGGAGACGGATCTACTCTGAGGAGACCCAGATAGATAGGGAGTCCCTGCTGCTGTAATACTCTGTGCTGCTGGGGGGAAGGTGTATGTGTAAATCCCATCCCTTCTGTTTTTTTTCCACATTACATATTTTACCTTGGTATTTCTTAAAGGGGTATTCCGCTGAAACATAACCTTTGATATGTTGCTGCCCATGGTGAGACTAACAATTCCTTCCATACTTGTTATTATCTATTCAGTCTCCTTACCCCAGTTCTCAGCTGCTGCTTTCTGCTGAAGCTTTTCTCTCTGTCTCCCCCCCCCCCTCCCTTCTGAGACCCCTGATGTAAAAAGTCCCTGGCAGGCTGTATCTGCAACATTATAGATTCTTTGTAATGCTGGAAGGGTTATTCTGAGGTCAAATAAAATGACTTATAGTACTATTACAGAAAGCGAAAAATTGGCCATACTCGGCTCGGCCAATAATCGTTTTGTGTTGTAGAACAACGATAAGCCGACATGCACAATGTCAGCTCATCGCTGGTTTACAACAGGAACCAAGATCTTTTCTCAGACTGGCCGTTCCGTGACCCAGCCGTGTCTTACAACGTATGAAGATAGCCTCAGGCTAAGAACTTGCACGGACCTCTTGCAGCGGAGATCTGAATAAGAACGGCTATGTTCTCTGACATCCAGCAGTGAAGAATCGCAACACAAACACTATACGGAGCGGCCGATTTTATGGAGCTTTATTTTTATCAGAGCAGAGCACATGAGCGCCCAGAAACACTAATACCAGAGCGACTTGTCAGAAAACGTACACCCCTAATGGTTAGACATCCCGGTACCGGGCGGGATCAGCCGGCTCTCCAGCCTGACGCCACAGATGGTTGTTCAAAAATATTTGATTGCTCGACTGCAGGGGAAGCTGCCAACTCTCCGTCTTTAATTTTTTTTTTGCAGATTACAGTCTGTCCTAAATCAATGTCTCATCATAGAGAACAGACACAAGACGCACACATCGCACATTCGCCTTCAGATGGAGAAGGATTTAGTCACTTCACTTGGCAGCCGCGTGAAAACCAGATTTTATTTTATTCATTCAAAATCATTTCACAACCGGCTATGTAGGCGCATGGCGAGATGCTCCTCGGGGATGGGGCTCCCATGATGCCGCAGTAGGTTAACCCTAGTGGGAAAGGGATAAAATCTACATTAAAACATTCTTTTTACTATCCACCTTTCCTCTATGGCTGGGGTCACACTGTGTTTGGGATGTTCTTATTTTTATAGCCTGGCTGCCTGGCGGGAAGATAAAGAAGAAATACAGGATACACTCTTTTGGTTACTTAGGCTCCTGGCCGTAGGGCCAGGCCCTGGAAAGGACTCCCTCAGGAGCTGGGCTCTGGTGCAGGACTACTAAACTGAACTGCCTGGACTTGCACTGCTCACCAGTCTTATAAGAACTTGATAGGTCAGAACTGGAGGGAGAAACTTCTAGAATGGCTTATGACAGGTCCAGAGCTAGGGAGGTGGCTGGTAATCTCTCCTCTCATTCACTTACAAGTGTTAAAATACAATTAGCCCCTAAGAAGACTTGTGCCTGTGCTCGCTTGCAATGAAGTAGTGGCCAAAAAACAGTAGACTCCTTCTAATAGGAAACCCTGTAATACAAAGTGCCGACCATATACATACAGAACAGCAGTGGCACGCAGGTTCTGGGATACTGCCCAATGCTATGGCCACACCTGCAGTGTCCCAGAGAGCGCTCCACTGTCTTTTTCTAGCAGATATAGGTCGGTAACCCGTACATGTGTATTCACTGCTATAGGTAACTGTATTACACAACTCCTGCCACTAGGTGTCACTGTTGTATTGCATGGCTGATAGCTAAAACTGCATAAGGGTTACCTCATGTCTCTATTATTGATTATGTATTTCCTGCCATTGTCTTCAGCTATTGTACTAACCCGTCCCTGAGCTAGTTACCTCAGGAGCTGCACCCTATCACAGAATCCTAGCTTATTGTCCAATCAGATCCCCTCCTGTTCGTCCTATATATATATTAAGGTGGGACTTATGGGTTCAGTTCCAGTTGTGGCCTAGTACTGTGTATGAGAGAGAGCGAGCTACATCGCAGAGCCTGCTGACCATGTACCTACATGCCAGGAGCCTTGTGTGGGACTTCTGTATTTTCTTCTGTCTACTAGATGCTAGCCATGCCCGGCTAGAGTACCGTGTGGAGCTGCGGTGAGGATGGGACTAACCTATTATGCTGTGGGGCTGTCTTCTCTACTTCTGCTACCTCTGAAGGAGTCTACCAGAGTAACTGAGGTACCAAACTCTGAGTCACTAGTTTAGCTAAGTGCAAAGGCCGAGTCCCTGCTGCATCTTGCCAGCGTGTCCCTTGAGGGTCCCCAGTACAAATAGCTCTTACACTAAGAGGACCTGTAATCCCTTTTATCATGTCACTCTGTGCCCACGTAGTAGTTCAGCGGATGTCCTTTCCCGTAGATTCAGGACGTGTCTCTTACAGCCCCAGCTGAGCCATTGTGCCAATAGGCCCCGAAGTCCAATAATCCACAGTATCCTAATTCAACCACTGTCTACATCTACAGTCTATTCCAACTAACTACAAAAGTCTTCAACTTCAACCGCTAACTAACTGTCCGTATATTGTCCACCAGTACTCAACTCGTCTGCTGTATTCTCAGCATACTTCAGCTGCAGTATTATCTCCAGTCTTATCTTCAGTGTGTTCAAGTATCACAAAGCTTTATTGTTTTCTTAAAGATTGTCAAGTCATATCAGAACTGTGTATATATATATCTGCAAAAGTGTGTATCTCTACAAAGCCAAGATTGTTGTATTCAAAGCTGTGAACTTCTATACTTGACCTCCAAAGTATTGGGAGTAAAGCTGTTCTTGGTTTACTAAAACATGTGTCTCAAGTTGTCCATTGGCTTCTACACACAGCAGCTGTGCAAGGCTCAGATCGCTACACGGCGCCACAGCAGCTACAACTCAACTGTGTGCGCGGTGCTCAGGGGTGGTCAGCTGGTCCCACTCTTGGCTCACCGTGATAAGTGCCTGTGGGGTGCTCCCAACGAACCCAACATCTGCCCCCTCCCCCCTATCACTGCTGCTTGTCCATGGCCCGACCGCTGCACACATCCCTGATGCTACATAGAGGCAATAAAAATCAGTTTCTGGAGGATTACAGCCAGAAAAAAGTGAACTAGAGATAAGAATGGTCTCACTGCCCCCATAGCTGTGTCACCATATCAGCACTGTGTACAAGTTTTTTTCCTGTAAAGTTGACTGTGACTTCACTGAGTGCAAATCATGTGATAAAGCTCTGTGCAGACACTGAACAAGCAGGGAATGCTGGGAGCTCCGCGGTCTGGCGTATTCTGGTACATGTTGTACAGCTAATAGTGAGCATCTCAGTGTTTTCTTGAGATGACCTTGGCTTGTATTCAGACAGTGCTGTTATGGGCTATGTTCCCACAATGTCTTTTTTTAGGTGTTTTCTTGCCATTTTTTGGACGACCGTTATTCTGACGTCGAAATGTGGCTGTTTTATGTAAATTATTACCACAATTTGCATAAACCGGCCGTGTTTTGGCACCAAAGTGACCGTCCTTGAAAAAAGAAATATAACAAAAATAAAAGATGTTGCGTGAGCATAGCCGTACGCTGTAGCAGATCCTTCCTGGTGTCATATCTGTGGATCATACATTACAGTATGCTGGTGTATGTGGGTCTGGCGGGTTATGTTCCCACAATCCTTCTGCTTGTTTGTTCGTTTGCAAAGTTCATATATAAAGAATAAAAAAGCAGCAGAGACGTCTCCATTTGTCGTTGGTTTCTCTAGAGAAATGCGATTTTCTTTCCTGTTGCTGCAGTCGGATCTATACGAGGTGTTAATGTAGCAATGTGTCTTCCCTAATAACAGGGCTGGAGGCTCCGCTGTGTGCCGGGACCTGTGGGAGCACCGCGACAACTCCTACCAGATCGATGGCATCCAGAAGCGCCGAGCCCCCCTGGACAGAGATCAGCTTCACTTCATTATGTATAAGGAGGATTATGTGAATGGGGGGAGGCAATGCCCCCAACAGAGAACAGGAGGATATCAATATTATATCAGTATACAACATAAACAACCATAAGGAATTACAGAATAATTTCATTTATATCTCACCAAATAAGTCTGCAAAAGGAATCTGATTAGGTCAGGGAATATATATATATATATATATATATATATACACACACACTCACCGGCCACTTTATTAGGTACACCTGTCCAACTGCACGTTACCACTTAATTTCTAATCAGCCAATCACATGGCGGCAACTCAGTGCATTTAGGCATGTAGACATGGTCAAGACAATCTCCTGCAGTTCAAACCGAGCATCAGTATGGGGAAGAAAGGTGATCTGAGGGCCTTTGAATGTGGCATGGTTGTTGGTGCCAGAAGGGCTGGTCTGAGTATTTCAGAAACTGCTGATCTACTGGGATTTTCACGCACAACCATCTCTAGGGTTTACAGAGAATGGTCCGAAAAAGAAAAACCATCCAGTGAGCTGCAGTTCTGTGGGCGGAAATGCCTTGTTGATGCCAGAGGTCAGAGGAGAATGGGCAGACTGGTTCCAGCTGATAGAAAGGCAACAGTGACTCAAATAGCCAACCGTTACAACCAAGGTAGGCAGAAGAGCATCTCTGAATGCACAGTACGGCCAACTCTGAGGCAGATGGGCTACAGCAGCAGAAGACCACACCGGGTGCCACTCCGCTCATCTAAGAACAGGAAACTGAGGCTACAATTTGCACAAGCTCATCGAAATTGGACAGTAGAAGATTGGAAAAACGTTGCCTGGTCTGATGAGTCTCGATTTCTGCGGCGACATTCGGATGGTAGGGTCAGAATTTGGCGTCAACAACATGAAAGCATGGATCCATCCTGCCTTGTATCAACGGTTCAGGCTGGTGGTGGTGGTGCCATGGTGTGGGGAATATTTTCTTGGCACTCTTTGGGCCCCTTGGTACCAATTGAGCATGGTTGCAACGCCACAGCCTACCTGAGTATTGTTGCTGACCATGTCCACCCCTTTATGACCACAATGGACCCAACATCTGATGGCTACTTTCAGCAGGATAATGCGCCATGTCATAAAGCTAGAATCATCTCAGACTGGTTTCTTGAACATGACAATGAGTTCACTGTACTCCAATGGCCTCCACAGTCACCAGATCTCAATCCAATAGAGCATCTTTGGGATGTGGTGGAACGGGAGATTGGCATCATGGATGTGCAGCCGACAAATCTGCGGTAACTGTGTGATGCCATCATGTCAATATGGACCAAAATCTCTGAGGAAGCTTCCAGCACCTTGTTGTATCTATGCCACCAAGAATTGAGGCAGTTCTGAAGGCAAAAGGGGGTCCAACCCGTTACTAGCATGGTGTACCTAATAAAGTGGCCGGTGAGTGTATATATATTACAGGATTATGTGGTCTTGTGGTTATATTACATCTGAGTGAGGTCGGGATATATATGTGGTCTCATGATTACATCACAGGACAAGGATGACATCATATGAGCCCCAGTGATTGGACATTAGTCAGGTATGTCTCATGCTCTGCCATGTTGAAGAGACTGTGGGCTGACCGTGTATATTCCTATGGACGTCAGCTGTGTATAGCACCAGCCAAAGGGAAGGAGTTTGCCTCGTTATCTTGCAGAGAACATGTGGGCTGCCATGTGGGTGTTTATTTCTCACTCTAGAAATTGCATCATTTTTTGTACTGATCCGACTTAGGACTAGTGACTATGACTGTAACACAAACAACACGCACAATCATAGGGACAGGAGAGGGAGCAGTGAGGATGGAAGCAAAAGACTAAAATACTAGAATAAGAGTGACCAACTGTGATTGTAACGTCCGGCTTATCAGTTATAGAAGAAAGAACAGCTGTGAAGCACAAAGTGCTGCTCTAATAAGAGAAATACCATGAAAACTCAGAAAAGAAGAAGAAGAAGAAGGAATGTGGAGAAGAGGAGGAGAATGAAGAAGAGGAGGAAGAAGAAGAGCAGACGTAAAAGGAAGAAGAGGAGGAAGAAGAAGAGCAGATGTAACAGGAAGAAGAGGAGGAAGAAGAAGATGGTGAGACGTAAAAGGATGAAGAGGAGGAAGGAGAAGGGGAGATGTAAAAGGAAGAAGAGGAGGTAGAGGAAGAGAAGGAAGAATAAGAGGAGAAGAAAGAAGAAGTGGAGGAAGTAGAGGAGGGGGAGGAGGAGGAAGAAGAAGAAGATGGGGAGACGTAAAAGGAAGGAGAATGGGAGATGTAAAAGGAAGACGAGGAGGAGGGGGAAGATGAAGAAGAGGAGGTAGAGGATGGAAGGAAAAATAAGAGGAGAAGGAAGAAGAAGTGGAGGAAGAAGAGGAGGGGGAGGAAGAAAAAAAAGGAGGAAGAAAAAGATTAGGAGGAAGAAGAAGAAGAGGGGGAAGACGAAGAAGAGGAAGAGGAGAGGTAAAAGGAGGAAGAGGAGAGGGAAAATGAAGAAGAAGAGTAGGTGGAGGAAGAAGGGAAGGAAGAAGAAAAGGAGGGGGAAGAGGAAGAAGATAAGGAGTAAGAGGAGAAAGAATAAGAGGAGGAGGGGGAAGGACAAGAGGAGGAAGAAGAAGAAGAGGAAAAAGAGGAGAGGGAAGAGGGGGAAGAAGAGGATGAGGAAAAAGAAGAATAAGATGAAGAAAAGGAGAGGTAAGAGGAGGAGGAAGAAGAAGAGGAAGAAGAAGAAGAGGTGAAAGAAGAGGGGGGGAGAGGAAGAAGAAGAGTAGGTGGAGAAAGAAGAAGAAAAGGAGGGGGAAAAGGAAGAAGAGAAGGAATAAGAGGAGGAAGAAGAAGAGGAGAAAGAAGAATAGGAAGAGGGGGAGAGAGGAGGAGGAAGACGAGGAGGGGGAAAGGAAGCAGAAGAGGAGGAGGGAGAAGAAGAGAAGGAAGAAAAAGAGGAGGAAGAAGAATTAGAGTTATGCCCCAACAAGATTTACTGGATATGTGGATATAAAATCTACCAGAGCTTGTCCTGGTATAATCTGACTGTTCTGTGGTGTATGAGCGCTGTAGATGATTCCGTTAAGCACTTTTTTTTTTATTACACATTGTTGAGTCCGTTCTCTCTCAGTCGATTTTCTTTATGACTTTTTCTTCTGCGCTGTATTGTCTTTTATTGTATTTGTAGTATATTTAGTAACTTAGATTTCTGTAGATTTCTGTATTTCTCCCTCTCTGACTGTCATTTATATTTCTATGCCCGGATTCCCTATTAGTTACTGTAGCCTCTTCCTGGCAATGTTACATAAATCCGGGAGCACTATGCGCTGTTACTACACGAGCTGTAATATTTTATCAGCACAGAGATGGCGCTGAGGGTCGTTGCACACACGTGTTATGTACCGCAGATGCTGCGTGTTCCTATAGTAACCGTGTGCCACTATACGCACTGTCTATATGTGTCAATCTCAGGGCACATTTTGCCAAGCTGCACAATCTGCCCCTTCGGTACCTACAAGAGGTTATTTCAGCTTAGAAAAACATGGGCGCTCTCCTCCAGAAACAGCGCTACTCCTGTGCTCAGTTTGGGTGTGGTTTTGCATTCGAGTGCAGCAGGGACACGTCTAGTCTCTTTGATCTCTTTTATGAGTACACTACCCATAAGTATCCTCTGAGAGCCATTCTATAGGGTAGTGGGGGAAGCACACTTATGCCCTCTTGTGGCAGGACCCAGTGAAATCAGATAACTCCTTAAATCATCCATATCTGCCTAACACATAACTGCAGGAAGAGACTGCAATCTGATATCTCCATCTGGGTATATTATTTTTTTCCCTGGTGGGAGATATGATCCCTGGTGGGAGATATGATCCCTGGTGGGGGAGATGATCCCTGGTGGGGGAGATGATCCCTGGTGGGAGAGATGATCCCTGGTGGGAGAGATGATCCCTGGTGAGAGATGATCCCTGGTGGGAGATATGTTTTCTGGTGGGAGATATGATCCCTGGTTGGAACTGGCAGGACGGCATCTACAGCTTAATGCAAATAATAAAGGGAATGTGTAAATACTGAAGAAAAAGTAGACTATGGACTAAACTGACAAGAAATGGACAGTGATGACCTGAAGGTTCCGCATAACTGATATATATATAGAAAATAATGCCCCAATATGTTTCAAGCAGGATCTGACGGGAAGGTTACACAGTCTCATCGGAGTCCGGATATTGATAGCTACAATGTATCAGTCTCATCAGAGTTCGGATATCGATAGCTACAATGTATCAGTCTCATCGGAGTCCGGATATCGATAGCTACAATGTATCAGTCTCATCGGAGTCCGGATATCGATAGCTACAATGTATCAGTCTCATCGGAGTCCGGATATCGATAGCTACAATGTATCAGTCTCATCGGAGTCCGGATATCGATAGCTACAATGTGTCAGTCTCATCAGAGTCCGGATATCGATAGCTACAATGTATCAGTCTCATCAGAGTCCGGATATCGATAGCTACAATGTATCAGTCTCATCAGAGTCCGGATATCGATAGCTACAATGTATCAGTCTCATCAGAGTCCGGATATCGATAACTACAATGTATCAGTCTCATCAGAGTCCGGATATCGATAGCTACAATGTATCAGTCTCATCAGAGTCCGGATATCGATAGCTACAATGTATCAGTCTAATCAGAGTCCGGATATCGATAGCTACAATGTATCAGTCTCATCAGAGTCCGGATATCGATAGCTACAATGTATCAGTCTCATCAGAGTCCGGATATCGATAGCTACAATGTATCAGTCTCATCAGAGTCCGGATATCGACAGCTACAATGTATCAGTCTCATCAGAGTCCGGATATCGATAGTTACAATGTATCCGTCTCATCAGAGTCCGGATATCGATAGCTACAATGTATCAGTCTCATCAGAGTCCGGATATCGATAGCTACAATATATCAGTCTCATCAGAGTCCGGATATCGATAGCTACAATGTATCCGTCTGGAGTCCAGTTGTTTATAGCTTACCCCAGTGTCGGTATCCCAGTGTGGTATCCCACAACGGTGGTTCTTTTTCTTTTCTTTTTGTGTTTCATACACCTGTCCAAAAAGTTCCTTCGTCAGCTTAATAAATGCTAAGGTATTTAGAAGTTATTTTATTGTTCACTACTAGATGTCAGTATTGTACATGTCTGAGTATTGCACAGCCAAACTTACTGATGGGTTACTGTTTTCCTCTTGTACCACATGGATCTGTGAGCCAATGGGAGTCTTTTCTTCTCTTCTCCTAGCCTTTCTCACTTTACTTCTGCATGTACACTCCTCACCCACTCACAGCACACTTTAGATACGCTGGGGAAGAAAGTCACATGGGTAGAGGAAGTGTAGCTCAGTCTTAGTCAGGTTCCTGTGCAGAGAGGACACAAAACAGGACACTCCCTGCTGCAGTCAAGCTGGGCCCTGGCTCCTGCCAGGTCCCCTGTCAGGGACAGAAGAACCAGAGTCCGTATGCAGTCTAGGCTTAGACTCAGGCACATGAAGCTAAGTTTATTCTCAGTCAACTCTACACAACACTATGCAGTGCTAAGCCTTCACAGGAGAAGACAAGTCAGAGACAACCCCAACCCACGCCGTGGACTAAGAGAGTCACAGTGCAGGACAGTATTCACAGACAGCAGTAAGCTAGAAACTTATCCGGATAGAGCAAAGTTGCTAAGGCCTAGGAACTCTATCTCACAGCACGGTTGTCAGCAGGGAACCCTCAGAATTCTGCTCATCCCAGGTAACAAGGTCTGGGGCCTTGTGTCACCCTCATAGAACAGGTCACCCTACACTGGTGGGCATTAGGTGGTGTGAAGATTAAAAAGGTCAAAACACAGGCACAGGTATTCTCCTCTTCTACCTCATCTTCTACCTCATCCTCCAACATACTTGGGATGAGACTCTCACGACATCCTCCTCTCTGCTACTCTGATTCTTTGTATCACTCCACAAGCTACTCAGTCAGCACGAGTGTACTCGGCAGGTCACTGTCCACAGGGGAAAAGGATACAGCCGGCCTTCTAAAATAAAAGCAGGTGTTCCACCATACCTGTGTGCCCCACATCTTAAAGTGACTCTGTACCCACAATCTGACCCCCCAAAACCTCTTGTACCTTCGGATAGCTGCTTTTAATCCAAGATCTGTCCTGGGGTCCGTTCGGCAGTTATTGTCATAAAAAACAACTTTTAATCTGGCAGCCCCGTGCCCTTTAGCGTGGCTTACACTGTCTACGCATTAGGCTGGCACACCCTCTCGATCCCTCCTCCCCACCCTCCTCATCATTAGGAATGCTCCAGGCAGATTGCCTCCTATTCATCACCTGTGTCAGCCCGGCACATGGGCTGGATCGTTAAGCAGCTGTGTGGTTTTCACTGCAGAGGAATAGGAAAAATGGTAAAGAGGGCGGGGAGGAGGGACGGAGAGGTTGTGCCAGCCTAATGCATACACAAACTAAGCCACGATCAGTCAGTTTAAAAGTTGTTTTTTAGGACAATAACTGCATCACCTGCCGAGCGGACCACAGGACAAATCTTGAATTAATAGCAGCTTTCCGAAGGTACAAGCAGTTTAGGGGGGGGGGGGGGGTCAGATTGTTGGTACAGAGTTACTTTAAGGTGCGGCTGTATCCCGGCCAACCACCACCGTAGTGGCATCACACTCAACCATCTAGCAAGTGACCGGCCGCTCCTCCGACACAACATCACCGGGGGCTCACACCACATAAGGATCGGGTGGAGGTGAGGATGATGCACAGAACTGCGGTAAAAAACAGAGAGACCCCCATCAAGCACATGGCATCTATAAGACTGGTGTCATCCTATGAGGACGCCCAGATGTGACTGCTCACTGCAGCCCCTATAACCGGTGCACCCCCTGAATATAAGGCGGCACCCCTCATGGACAATGAAGGTTTCAGGATGGGCAGAGTAATGTGAGCGTCACCCGATGTACCAGACCTCAGGGACATCTCACATCCAGCCGCCTCCCAGCTACGAGAACCTTCAATTATGGGAAGTTTCCAGAGAAGACGGAGAGATGATAAATTATTGAAGCTTTCAGCCGTCTTGATGTTGTGAGATTTTTTTCTTTGCTTTTGATACTTTTTGTGTGGAAGGTGACATCAATATATCTGTGATATAGAAGAGGGAGAGGTGGAGATCAATGAGTAATCTATATCCAAGATGTCTGCGATGTGTGACAAGAGATCACAATGTCAGAGATAGGAGTCCCTGCTGCTATACACAGAGTGGTGAGGCATCCCCTGTATACTGTCAGCGTACCCTGTATACTCTCCTCATCCCCTGTATACTATCAGTGTACCCTGTATACTCTCCTCATCCCCTGTATACTGTTAGTGTACCCTGTATACTCTTCTCATCCCCTGTATACTCTCCTCATCCCCTGTATACTGTCAGTGTACCCTGTACACTCTCCTCATCCCCTGTATACTGTCAGTGTACCCTGTATACTCTCCTCATCCCCTGTATACTGTTAGTGTACCCTGTATACTCTTCTCATCCCCTGTATACTCTCCTCATCCCCTGTATACTGTCAGTGTACCCTGTACACTCTCCTCATCCCCTGTATACTGTCAGTGTACCCTGTATACTCTCCTCATCCCCTGTATACTGTCAGTGTACCCTGTATACTCTCCTCATCCCCTGAATACTGTTAGTGTACCCTGTATACTCTTCTCATCCCCTGTATACAGTCAGTGTACCCTGTATACTCTCCTCATCCCCTGTATACTGTCAGTGTACCCTGTATACTCTCCTCATCCCCTGTATACTGTCAGTGTACCCTGTATACTCTCCTCATCCCCTGTATACTGTCAGTGTACCCTGTATACTCTCCTCATCCCCTGTATACTGTCAGTGTACCCTGTATACTCTCCTCATCCCCTGTATACTGTTAGTGTACCCTGTATACTCTTCTCATTCCCTGTATACTCTCCTCATCCCCTGTATACTGTCAGTGTACCCTGTATACTCTCCTCATCCCCTGTATACTGTCAGTGTACCCTGTATACTCTCCTCATCCCCTGTATACTGTCAGTGTACCATGTATACTCTCCTCATCCCCTGTATACTGTTAGTGTACCCTGTATACTTTTCTCATCCCCTGTATACTCTCCTCATACCCTGTATACTGTCAGTGTACCCTGTATACTCTTCTCATCCCCTGTATACTGTCAGTGTACCCTGTATACTCTCCTCATCCCCTGTATACTGTTAGTGTACCCTGTATACTGTTCTCATCCCCTGTATACTCTCCTCATACCCTGTATACTGTCAGTGTACCCTGTATACTCTCCTCATCCCCTGTATACTGTCAGTGTACCCTGTATACTCTCCTCATCTCCTGTATACTCTCAGCGTACCCTGTATACTCTTCTCATCCCCTGTATACTGTGAGTGTACCCTGTATACTCTTCTCATCCCCTGTATACTGTCAGTGTACCCTGTATACTCTCCTCATACCCTGTATACTGTCAGTGTACCCTGTATGCTCTTCTCATCCCCTGTATACTCTCCTCATACCCTGTATACTGTCAGTGTACCCTGTATACTCTTCTCATCCCATGTATACTCTCAGCGTACCCTGTATACTCTCCTCATTCCCTGTATACTCTCCTCATACCCTGTATATTGTCAGTGTACCCTGTATACTCTCCTCATCCCCTGTATACTCTCAGTGTACCCTGTATACTCTTCTCATCCCCTGTATACACTCAGCATACTCTGTATACACCCAGCATACCCTGTATACACTCAGCATACTCTGCGTACCCTGTATACATTAAGCATACTCTGTATACCCTGTATACCCTCCTCACACCCTGTATACTCTCTTCTCATCCTGTATACTATCAGCGTACCCTGTATACTCTCCTCACACCCTGTATACTCTCTTCACACCCTGTATAATATCAGAGTACCCTGTATACTCTCCTTACACCCTGTATACTCTCTTCACACCCTGTATACTATCAGCGTACCCTGTATACTCTCAGCTTACCCTGTATACTCTCCTCATCCCCTGTATACTCTCCTCATACCCTGAATACTGTCAGTGTACCCTGTATACTCTCCTCATCCCCTGTATACTCTCACTGTACCCTGTATACTCTTCTCATCCCCTGTATACACTCAGCATACTCTGTATACACTCAGCATACTCTGTGTACACTCAGCATATGCAGTGTCCCAGAACAGCCCTTCTTATGCTCATACTTTTATTATAACCAGTTCTGTTCTGGAAAGCTATGGTCCACTGCAAACTGCGTGTATGGTGTCACCCCTGCAGTATTCAGGTCTGCTATTTCATTCATTTATTGCATGTATATTCAGGTATCAGTGCCTAATGGTATTATGTCGCCCCCTAGTGTTCAAGGATGGTACTTCTCATGTATATTTCTCTATATATGCCTAATGGTGTGATGATGCAATGGCTGGATGTCACGTGACTGTGCCCTGCTTCCATGGTAACTCCAATGGTCATCGAGCTTTTGGCTGGGGTTACCATGTTGCGATGCCCTGGCCCCTGGGGGCCACTTCCGCAGTGCTGGTGTTATGAGCGGGCAATGACCGGGGCAGCTGCAGGGGTTATACTTGTCACGATATAGGCCTGAGGGCAGCACAGCTGTAGGGCCGGTCTGTGGAATCTGCGGGTGATGATGGGCATGCGATTCTTCGCTGCACCTAGTCAGGGCACCAGTTAGTGGACACCAATGCCAGGGTTCAGTAACAGCGGTTTTATTATAGATGAAGTAACTAGTAGCAACAGTTCTGTCCGGATGCAACCGGGTATATAGCAGGCTTTGACAAATAAGGCAGGAGTGGTGCTGCATAGGCTGTGAGAATACGTGCCGGATGATGGGAGTAGGAGTATGAGAGAAATAGCGGTGCTGGGTGGATTAGCTTGAGAGTAATACTTGCTGTGAATCCTTGCAGCGATGAGGAGAAATAACGGAATGACACCCAGATGAGAGAAAAGAATCCGGTCACTTGAGCAGGCAGAAACAGCCGAAGACTGGAATATAGCAGCAGACTCAGTCACTCTTCTGTGGGAGAGGATAGAACCACACAACCTCCTTGCTTGGAAGCCGGGGCTCAACTCTCTTGTCAGCAGGAAGTGGGAGGTCACATGGTTGCTCCCGGCCAGAGCTAGTCGGCCATTGGAGGAACCATGGTTACAGGTCACGTGATCAACAGCCTTGCATACCACTGTACAATGCAATAATACACAGGAATACATGAGAATACACATGAAAATGCACAATACCAGAGAATACTAGGGGAAAACCAGCAGCAATTGCAGTGCAAACACTTACCAGAACAGGCATGGACACAGAAATAAAAATGGGCATAATAGGAGTAGTAGTCTGCATGTTCTGGGACACTGCATACCTCCCTAGCAAATTTGAGACGACCTCGGCGAATCTAGAAGGCAGCAAACATGAATAGACTGGACAATTAAACAACAGGAATGAATGATGAGAGTGAGTGTGAGGAGGTGTGTGTTTCCCACGCCCAAGGCACAGGTGAGAAGAGAGAGAGAATGAGAAACCCTAGTGGCAGGACTTCACCTAGGGGTGCCTAACGTACTCTGGCGACCAGGTAGCTAGTGCGTGAACCATCTGACGTGTAAGCCAGGACAACTTAACTGCTGGCGGGTGACCCTCAATATTCCAGCCAGTTAGACAGTAGGTTTTCTGTTAAATGTGTTACCCTACTGGAAAAGAGAACTGTGAAGACCTGTGTACTACCTTGGCGTGTCTGAGTAGTGTCTTGGATACCTGGAAGAGAAAAGAACAAAATAATAAAAGCAAACATACATGGGGAGCTCCCTTTCATACCACTCAATCACACACACAAGCACTCCACAGGCCAAACACACGAAAAGATATCCAAGGTGCGATATGTATGGACCAGTGTAAAGGTTAGGTATGACTATGTGTGATAACTACTGTGTTGGGACAAGACAGAGGCGAACAAATACTGGAAACAAAAGGAAGGGAAACAGAACAGACAACAAATACTGCGAGGTCTTGAGGAGAACTGGCTCACATGAATCTGAATGAAACCTGAGAGAAATCTGAATGAAAATCTGAGAAAAATCTGCATACGAACTGGCTCAACTAAATCTTTCCAGCTATAGATATGATAATAATACACAATAATGAGACTGGATGAGAAAATACACTCCTACATAAACTGGACTTTCTCTGAGGTATATATAACCTGACTTCTCTTACTCAGAGGAGGAGCTATCTGTCTTAGACACTAGAAAAATATACTGTTTTACAAAAGAGGCGCTCTACTCTGAGGCAATCTATGTAACCTTGTGCTTACTCAGAGGAGGAAATACAAAGACTTTGATAACACTGAAATGCAATAGTAGAAAAAGAAATGCAATAATGAAATAAGTGCAATAATACCCTGTGTGGAACACACAATCACAGGAAAGTGCATTAGGAAGGAATGGGTTAAGTGTCTCTGTTAGGTAGAGTCTCTTTTAGGCAATTAGAACATCGTCCATGTAAAAGGCTCTGGGACAGGCACTAGAGAACATCTTGTTATTGTAAGTGTCCATCAGCTCATGGCTGGTTAGTACAGGGAACTTGGTCAGGAGGACCAGGCACGAACCTTAAACGTTGCATAGCAGGAACCTGAAACAAAACAGTCATATGAACAGTTACAGTGAGAACAGTTAGGACGGCCATATCGGCCTAGCTTCCCAGAGAAGCTTACTCTTGCCCGGGGTGTGGAGGATCAGTCGGCTGCCAGATAGCAATCGCGGCTTCCCCATTGGCGGCCATGACCTCTGCCCGATGATGCTCCCAGAGGGCTTGGAGCTGGTGACGCCAGGCATGCAGAATGGCAGCCTTTTGGACCTCCTCTGGATCCGGGGTGCCCTCCGGGGACACTGGAGCAGTGTCCATCTCGTCTGGGGAGTCCTCCTCGGCCTGGGTGAGCTGCGAGTCCGGAGGCTCTTCCTTGTAGCCGGAGAGACGGGAGAAGCCGATGAGGAACTGCACCCCTGTGGCAGCTGTGGGCATAGGAATAGTACCAGCGGGGCTGGAGTGACCGGGTCCCGGAGGAATGCTGGTCTCAGCTATGGTCCCCTCAGTCTGATCAGCAGAGGCCGGGATGAAGGCCCGGCGAAGACTTCTGTCGTCTGACGGGGCAGCGCCCCAGCTGGTGTCGCTGTAGGATGGGAGCGGCGCTAGCAGGCAGGCAGGATCGCTCTCCAGCAGCTCCGGCATCACTGGCGCCGCGGCTACAGGTAAACGTTTCTCGGGGGCCGCCATCTTGTCACGCTCTGGCCGGAACCTGTAGCAGGAAGGGGAGGAGCGCCAGGCTGGAGGACCAGGTTCCAGAATCTGCTTAGCAACAGTGACGTCATCCGGCCCAGGCAGCCAATCAGGAGCAGCCAATGGAAAGTCTATGGCGCCGGGCGATTCCCGCGCTTTGGCAGCATGGCTGTTAACCCCCTCCTCTCCGGGGTATGGCTCAGCCAGAAATTCAAGAAGACGGCGGCCATCTTGAGTACTGTTTAGGGCCCGAAACACTTCAATCAACCCCATAGCAATCAGCAAAGTCTCTAGGGGGTTTCAGTACAGTTCTGGGGGCACTGACAGTTGGCACAACACAGTCTGTATCCTGTTCGTGACGCCAAAAATGCGATGCCCTGGCCCCTGGGGGCCACTTCCGCAGTGCTGGTGTTATGAGCGGGCAATGACCGGGGCAGCTGCAGGGGTTATACTTGTCACGGTATAGGCCTGAGGGCAGCACAGCTGTAGGGCCGGTCTGTGGAATCTGCGGGTGATGATGGGCATGCGATTCCTCGCTGCACTTAGTCAGGGCACCAGTTAGTGGACACCAATGCCAGGGTTCAGTAACAGCGGTTTTATTATAGATGAGGTAACTAGTAGCAACAGTTCTGTCCGGATGCAACCGGGTATATAGCAGGCTTTGACAAATAAGGCAGGAGTGGTGCTGCATAGGCTGTGAGAATACGTGCCGGATGATGGGAGTAGGAGTAGGAGAGAAATAGCGTTGCTGGGTGGATTAGCTTGAGAATAATACTTGCTGTGAATCCTTGCAGCGATGAGGAGAAATAACGGAATGACACCCAGATGAGAGAGAAGAATCCGGTCACTTGAGCAGGCAGAAACAGCCGAAGACTGGAATATAGCAGCAGACTCAGTCACTCTTCTGTGGGAGAGGATAGAACCACACAACCTCCTTGCTTGGAAGCCGGGGCTCAACTCTCTTGTCAGCAGGAAGTGGGAGGTCACATGGTTGCTCCCGGCCAGAGCTAGTCGGCCATTGGAGGAACCATGGTTACAGGTCACGTGATCAACAGCCTTGCATACCACTGTACACTGTAATAATACACAGGAATACATGAGAACACACATGAAAATGCACAATACCAGAGAATACTAGGGGAAAACCAGCAGCAATTGCAGTGCAAACACTTACCAGAACAGGCATGGACACAGAAATAAAAATGGGCATAATAGGAGTAGTAGTCTGCATGTTCTGGGACACTGCAATGTGACTTCCTGTTCTACCTCAGTCTTGTCCTCCACCTTCAGGAGACAAGTTGTGTGTTTGTCCTCTCTCCCTGCTAAGAGAGAGGCCTGCGTGTGCTCTGCTGCTCCAGTCCGCTGCCTGTGTTCCTGTATCAAGTCTCAAGATCCTCATCTGAGTGTCGATTCTTCAGTCATTCTTCAGTTCCTCTCATCATCATCTTCTCTAATCATCAACAGCAAGTATTTTATTCAAGTCTCATTCGCACGCTACTCTCACAGCCTATTGCAGCATCACCCATTACTCTGCTTTATTCAAGTTTGCCTTATTCCCGGTTGCATCCGGAGAGACTGTTACTACTAGTTACCACCGTTACAATAAATATACAACTACCGTTGTTTCTGAACCTTGGCATTGGTGTGATAATTGGTGCCCTGACTAAGGACAACGAAGAATCGCATGCCCAGGATTCCCGCATGGTCAGGAGCCCGGTTTCCAGCTGTATCACCCTCGTGCCTACACCGTGACCACATTATCCTACAGCTGCCCTGGTTCCTGCCTGTTAGCACCATCTATACTGCGGAGTGGCCCCTAGGGGCCAGGGCATCGCATTTGGCGACACGAACAGGATTACGATCGCATTGTGTGCCTCCCAAGAGTGTGCCGCAACCCCAGAAAGACTTTGCCATATCACCATGGGGGTAATCGAGGCGCTCAGGGCCCTAGACTGTACACAAGATGGCCGCTGTCTTCTTCAATTTCTAACTGCGCCATATCCCAGACAGGAGGGGGTTAACCGCCATGCTGCCAAAGCGCGAGAATCGCCCGGCGCCATAGACTTTGCATTGACTGCTCCTGATTGGCTGCCTGCGCCAGATGACGTCACTGTTGCCAGGCAGATTGCTGGGCCGGAACTTCAGCCTCTGCGCTCCGCCTCCTCCCAGGTCCTCAAGACCACGCCAGAGGGTAGCAAGATGGCGTCCTGTAAGGAGCAAGTACCTGCCGCTGCTGTACCGACGCCACTGGAGTCCTCTGCATCCCTGCCAACTATCGATCCAGCGTGTCTGCTTGTTCCGCTCCCATCTGACAGTGACAGCAGCTGGGGATCCACTTGATCTGAAGATGGGGACCACAGCCGGGCCACTACTCCGAGCTCCGTGGATTTAGGTGAGGAGACCTCGTCTGGCCTTAGTGGCTCCCCGAGTCCCGACCACTCCAACTCCTCTAAGTTTACCTTTTCTACTGGGTGATCTCTCTCTTCCGAGGATGATCGGATCCTAGCCGAGCCCTCGCCGGTGCCCTCAGACCCTGAACCTGGGGAAAAGACTTCCATTAAGGGCCCTATATCCCCGGGCCTATGGCGACCTCCTGGGCGCGACTCCCCGCCTCTGCCACGATTGGTCTTCGGCCGGGACCCAAAGATTATGCAAATAATTGAAGACATTCAGCAGGCTCTCTCCACCCTGCCATCTGCTACTGCACCCGATATGGCTACGGCCGTGCCGGCAGCTTCCTCCACAGCGGGCTTGCCTGCAGCAGCTACCACTGTCGGTGATCCATTCCCCGCTAAGGCTGGCCTATCAGAAGCATATCCCCCACAAGTGCCCTATCCAGACTATGCTCCTCTGTGGGACCATCCCTATACTCCATTTGCAGAATCCAATGCCGCTTCCGAGCGACTGTTCATCCGGAAGCTGGAGAGGCCTAAGTCAGGTGAGGCTCCCCTGGAGCGGAGACGGGGAACCGTTACTAAGTTCGATAAACAGCGGGGGTATGGCCTCATAATGGATTCCTACACCGGCCTGCTGGTACTCGCTAACAGAAGGGCCGTGATGCGCGAGTATCAGCCGGGCTACCTGAATAACCTCATCCCCGGGGAGGTGGTAGAGTATACCCTGGTGGGTTCCCTGAAAGGCCCCTGGGCAGCCGCTATCACCAGTCCAAAACATGTGGTGCAACGGCCCTTCCTGCCTTCTCCATCGGAGCAGTGGTACGAGGACTGGCCTGTTTTCAAACCCCTAGGCTCACTTGTCACCACGCCCGCTACTCCGGGCCCATCTACTTCGGCAGCTAGCACCACTACTTCCCCTGCTGTGGCTAAAGCCGCTGTCTCCTCCACTACTGTCACCTACCACGTGGCCCCTACCATCTCTCCTGTTACTACTGTGACCCCTAGTCTCGTGGTCACCACCGCGGCAGACGATGCTCCTGCTCCGGCTCCCTCCCGGTATCACCCCTGGGAAAAGAAGAGAGGGGCCACCTGGGGTCCTCCAGGACATTTCTGTTAAGTGACCTCGGGGAGGCAAGGCCGCCTGGCCATTCTGATTGTTCTTCTTGTTTTGTTTACTGTTTTGCAACGTTCAAGGTTCGTGCCTGGTCCTCCTGACCAAGTTTCCTTATTATCACCCAGCTATGTGCTAATGGACACTCATTGACTAAACTGTTCTCTAGTGCCTGTCCCAGAGCCTTTACATGGACGATGGTGTATATTGCCTAAAGAGACTCTACCACACAGAGACACTTACCCAGTTCTTCCTAAAGCACTTTTCATGATTATGTGATTGTCAGAGGTTTATTATTGTATTTCATGATTGCACTTCAGTATTGCATTTCAGTAGTCAAAAGTCTATTTTCTTGTCAGAGTCTTACATATATATATATATATATCTCAGAGTAATGTGTGTCTTTTGAAAAAAGTATTTTCTCACAGTGTATATTTTCATGTCAGAGTCAGACAGTTTCCTCCTCCTCTGAGTAAAGAAGTCAGTCTACATATTTATATCTATAGCCTCAGAGAAAGTCTATTTTCTAAAGAGTGTATTTTTCAGAAGGATCTTCTATTTTCTCCATGCATAATATTATTGTATCTATTGTATCTACAACTGGAAAGAAGTAATTGAGCCAATCCTCCTCCAGACCTCGCAGAATTTGTTGTTTTTTGCATTTCCCTTCCTTGTGTCTCCAGTGTTTGTTCACCTCTGTCTTGTCCCAACACAGTAGTTGCTACACATAGTCTTACCTAACATTCACACTTGTCCATACATATTGCACCTTGGATACCTTTTCGTGTGTTTGGCCTATTAGATAATTGTGTTGTATGATTGACCGGTATGTAAGGGGCCCCCATGTATGTTTGCGTTTATTATTTTGTTCTTTTCTCTTCCAGGTGTCCAAGACACTTCACACAGACACCCAAGGCAGTACACAGGTCTTCACGTTTCTCTTTCCAGTAGGGTAACTCATTGTCATTGGAAACCTATTGTCAAACTGACTGGAATATTGAGGGTCCCCCGCAAGCAGTTAAGTTGTCCTGACTTCCATGTCAGATGGTCCACGCACTAACTACCTGTAACCAGAGTACGTTAGGCACCCCTAGGTGAAGTCCTGCCACTAGGGTTTTCTTTCTCTTCATATTTTCTCTTGTCACCTGTGCCTTGAGCGTGGGAAACACACATCTACAGATTCACTCACACTAACATTCCTTCTTCTTGTCTTGTTGTCCTGGTCCTCTATGTTCATTCAGCCACATCTACCTCAGCTTGTGGTTCGCCGAGGTCGGCTCATTTCTAGTAGGGAGGTATGCAGTGTCCCAGAACAGCCCTTCTTATGCTCATACTTTTATAATAACCAGTTCTGTTCTGGAAAGCTATGGTCCACTGCAAACTGCGTGTATGGTGTCACCCCTGCAGTATTCAGGTCTGCTATTTCATTCATTTATTGCAGGTATATTCAGGTATCAGTGCCTAATGGTATTATGTCGCCTCCTAGTGTTCAAGTATGGTACTTCTCATGTATATTTCTCTGTATATGCCTAATGGTGTGATGATGCAATGGCTGGATGTCACGTGACTGTGCCCTGCTTCCATGGTAACTCCAATGGTCATCGAGCTTTTGGCTGGGGTTACCATGTGACTTCCTGTTCTACCTCAGTCTTGTCCTCCACCTTCAGGAGACAAGTTGTGTGTTTGTCCTCTCTCCCTGCTAAGAGAGAGGCCTGCGTGTGTTCTGCTGCTCCAGTCCACTGGCTGTGTTCCTGTCTCAAGTCTCAAGATTCTCATCTGGGTGTCGATTCTTCAGTCATTCTTCAGTTCCTCTCATCATCATCTTCTCTAATCATCAACAGCAAGTATTTCATTCAAGTCTCATTCCACCCAGCATCTCAACTTCAGTTTCACTACTACTCCCATCATTCAGCACGCTACTCTCACAGCCTATTGCAGCATCACCCATTACTCTGCTTTATCCAAGATTGCCTTATTCCCGGTTGCATCCGGAGAGACTGTTGCTACTAGTTACCACCGTTACAATAAATATACAACTACCGTTGTTTCTGAACCTTGGCATTGGTGTGATAATTGGTGCCCTGACTAAGGACAACGAAGAATCGCATGCCCAGTATTCCCGCATGGTCAGGAGCCCGGTTTCCAGCTGTATCACCCTCGTGCCTACACCGTGACCACATTATCCTACAGCTGCCCCGGTTCCTGCCTGTTAGCAACAACTATACTGCGGAGTGGCCCCTAGGGGCCAGGGCATCGCACATACCCTGTATACACTCAGCATACTCTGTATACACTCAGCATACCCTGTATACACTCAGCATACTCTGTATACACCCAGCATACCCTGTATACACTCAGCATACTCTGTGTACACTCAGCATACCCTGTATACACTCAGCATACTCTGTATACACTCTGTATACCCTCCTCACACCCTGTATACTCTCTTCACACCCTGTATACTATCAGTGTACCCTGTATACTCTCCTTACACCCTGTTTACTCTCTTCACACCCTGTATACTATCAGCGTACCCTGTATACTCTCAGCATACTCTATATACTTTCCTCATCCCCTGTATACTCTCAGCATACCCTCTACACTCTCAGCATACCCTGTACACTCTTCTAATACCCTGTATATTCTTACCATACCCTGTATACTATCCTCACACCCTGTATACTCTCCTCACACTCTGTATACTATCAGCGTACCCTGTATTCTCTTTGGAGACCCTGTGTACTCTCCTCATTCTCTGTATACTCTCAGCATACCCTGTATACTCTCCTCATCCCCTGTATACTCTCCTCATCCCCTGTATACTCTCAGCATACCCTGTATACTCTGCTGCTCAGTTATAGTATATTCACTGAGCCGGGTGCTGTCTTGCAATTCCAAATAGTGGGGTACAGATTCATGGGAGGTCCTCGGGGGCGGGGTCAATGCTCCTCATCACTAGCGTGCCACTCAAGGACTTTATGATGATGGGACCTGTTAAAGAGTCACTGAAATTTTTTTTTTTTTTGCATAAATCAATAGTCCAGGCAATATTAAGAAACTTTGTAATTGGGTTTATTAGGCAAATATGCCATTATCTGCATTTAAAAAGCCTTTTCCCAGGTCCCCCTCCCTCCTCTCCTTTCTGTCATCCACTGCTCAGAATCAGGAAATCTCAATCAGACGCATCCTGTCTGTTCTATGAAGAGGGGAGGGGGAAAAGAGACGGAGCAGAAATGTCGGCAGCAGAAAACAGAGAACAAAGGATTGGGGGAGCTATTCAGAGGTCAGAGAGGTCAGTGGTGACATCAGAGGACAGAGGGTAATGTAGCTTTTAATTAACTCTTTGTTGTCCTGTTTTGGTTTCTCTTTTCCCTCTCTCCATAGAGAACAATGAAGACGGGGAGAGCTTCAAACTGCTTTTTCATGATAAAAATTAATTTTTCGGCCAATAAACCCAATTACAAAGTTTCTTAAAATCGCCTGGACTATTGATTTCTGCAAAAAAAAAATTCACAACAGTGACACTTTAATGGAGCATTGTAAAAAAAATAGTAGTGTGAACTGACCAATAAATGATGGAGGGGGGTAGTACCAGAAGGGGGCACTATGGTGATATTTGCTATGGGATTGCCCCCGGGGAACAATCCTGCTATACATTGTATCACGTACAGTGTGTGTTACCTCGGACTCTCTCAGGCGGCTGCATCCCTCCCTGCTGCCCTTGGCTGAATGAAGGACAAAAATTCCATATTTCGGTCAATCATGCGTGGCTGGCGGAGACAAAGCAAATAAGATGAGTCTCACCCGCGGATATATTGATATTCAGACCTGCAATGTCAGCCGAGCTTATAACTGTGCAGCCAGGAATCAACATTCCCCCCACGTGACGCGCCCCGCGCCGCACGCTTCGTTATCCTGCCATTATTTATTACATTGTTTTATCGTCGTCTTCTGTATTAATGAGAGTTAGATGGGAAAATTAGCGATGGGCGGGAAACCATCAACAAGAACGGAGAAGTCAGCGGAGCAAACACTGATGCGTCTCTATTACTAGGTGTCACTCACTGAATGGTACAAGATTGCTATAGGGGTCCTACATGATGTGGTTACTGAGGGGTCACCGAGGAGCAGGACTCCATTATAACATCTCATATTTGGCTCAATGCTGTTTTCTCCATTGAAGACAGGTTAAAAGATGTTATCTGACATTTATAAAGAAAAACACAGCTGCTTTCTTGCAAAAAAGAGCGCCACCCCTGTTATCAGGTTGTGTGTGGTATTACAACTTAGCTCCATTTACTTCTATGGTACTGAGATGCAATGCCACACCCAACCCCCTCAGATCACAATGTGATACCAGTGATGTCATTCAGGAGGCGGGGCTGTGACTACCTCTCTATACACACGATATGCAGACTTTCAGCAATATTAGATGAATAGCTATTCCTGTAGTATAAGGTCTGTGAATCATATCTTAAAGGGGTACTCCAGAGGAAAAAAACATGTTTTCACATCATCTGGTGTCAGAAAGTTATATAGATTTGTAAATTACTTCTATTAAAAAAATTTCTGGTCTTCCAGCACTTATCAGCTGCTGTATGTCCTGTAGGAAGTGACATATTCTCTCCAGTGTGACACAGTGCTCTCTGCTGACACCTCTGTCCATGTCAGGAACTGTCCAGAGCAGCAGCAAATCCCTATAGAAAACCTCTTCTGCTCTGGACAGTTCCTGACATGGACAGAGGTGGCAGCAGAGAGCACTATGTCATACTGGAGAGAATACACCACTTCCTGCATGACATACAGCAGCTGATAAGTATGGGAAGATAGGAGATTTTGAAATAGAAGTAAATTACAATTCTGCATAACTTTCTGACACCAGTTGGTTTAAAAAAATTTTTTTTTGTCCGGAGTACCGCTTTTTATTGGTATAACTATAGTATGGGCTCACACACAGGAGGCATAGTAAAGAAGCATAAAGAGAATGCAACCTCCCGTAGTAATACCATTAAAGGGGTAATCTAGTGCTACAAAAACATGGCCACTTTCTTTCAGAGACAACACGACTCTTGTCTCCAGTTCAGGTGCGGTTTGCAATTAAGCTCCATTCACTTCAATGGAACTGAGCAGTAAAACCGCGCCCAAGCTGGAGACAAGAGTGGTGCTGTGTCTGGAAGAAAGTGGCATTTTTTGTAGCGCTGGATAACCCCTTTAAGTATGTGGCAGACTATCAGACCCTGAATGATCGTTGGTCTCTGAGATAAGAGAACGTCTTGTGAATTATCAGTCAGCGGACATGCTGCTCTTCAGTCCTTGATGTGTAGAATATGTCGCTCTCTATTAGCGCTGTCAGTAATGGAGCTGTCGGGAAATATTAGAGGATTAGAATTCTGTCATTTTTGTGCTTTTGGAATTACTGAAGAAATGAGAGGGGTGATGGGTGAGCGGGGCTGCGTGCACATTACGAGGCCGCACTCATCTACATACTTACTGATCTCCGCCTGCTGCTAACTGACTCGTTAACCTGTGGAGGACGATGAGAAACCCGATAATCTGCTGGATGACAAGAGAGGGAAGGGGACGTGGTAGTCTCACCAGGGAATGCGTCCTCTCTGCGATTGGGGAGCGCTCTCACCAGGGAATGCGTCCTCTCTGCGATCGGGGCGCACTCTCATGGGGGAATGTGTCCTCTCTGCGATCGGGGTGCACTCTCACCAGGGAATGTGTCCTCTCTGCGATCGGGGCGCACTCTCACCAGGGAATGCGTCCTCTCTGCGATCGGGGCGCACTCTCACCAGGGAATGCGTCCTCTCTGCGATGGGGGCGCACTCTCACCAGGGAATGTGTCCTCTCTGCGATCGGGGCGCATTCTCACCAGGGAATGCGTCCTCTCTGCGATCGGGGCGCACTCTCACCAGGGAATGCGTCCTCTCTGCGATTGGGGAGCGCTCTTACCAGGGAATGTGTCCTCTCTGCGATCGGGGCGCACTCTCACCAGGGAATGCGTCCTCTCTGCGATCGGGGCGCACTCTCACCAGGGAATGTGTCCTCTCTGCGATCGGGGCGCATTCTCACCAGGGAATGCGTCCTCTCTGCGATCGGGGCGCACTCTCACCAGGGAATGCGTCCTCTCTGCGATCGGGGCGCACTCTCACCAGGGAATGCGTCCTCTCTGCGATGGGGGCGCACTCTCACCAGGGAATGTGTCCTCTCTGCGATCGGGGCGCACTCTCACCAGGGAATGCGTCCTCTCTGCGATCGGGGCGCACTCTCACCAGGGAATGCGTCCTCTCTGCGATTGGGGAGCGCTCTTACCAGGGAATGTGTCCTCTCTGCGATCGGGGCGCACTCTCACCAGGGAATGCGTCCTCTCTGCGATCGGGGCGCACTCTCACAGGGAATGCGTCCTCTCTGCGATCGGGGCGCACTCTCACCAGGGAATGTGTCCTCTCTGCGATCGGGGCGCACTCTCACAAGGGAATGTGTCCTCTCTGCGATTGGGAAGCGCTCTCACCAGGGAATGTGTCCTCTCTGCGATCGGGGCGCACTCTCACAAGGGAATGCGTCCTCTCTGCGATTGGGGAGCGCTCTCACCAGGGAATGCGTCCTCTCTGCGATTGGGGAGCGCTCTCACCAGGGAATGTGTCCTCTCTGCGATCGGGGCGCACTCTCACAAGGGAATGCGTCCTCTCTGCGATTGGGGAGCGCTCTCACCAGGGAATGCGTCCTCTCTGCGATTGGGGAGCGCTCTCACCAGGGAATGTGTCCTCTCTGCGATTGGGGCGCACTCTCACCAGGGAATGCGTCCTCTCTGCGATCGGGGCGCACTCTCACCAGGGAATGTGTCCTCTCTGCGATCGGGGCGCACTCTCACCAGGGAATGTGTCCTCTCTGCGATCGGGGCGCACTCTCACCAGGGAATGCGTCCTCTCTGCGATCGGGGCGCACTCTCACCAGGGAATGCGTCCTCTCTGCGATCGGGGCGCACTCTCACCAGGGAATGTGTCCTCTCTGCGATCGGGGCGCACTCTCACAAGGGAATGCGTCCTCTCTGCGATTGGGGAGCGCTCTCACCAGGGAATGCGTCCTCTCTGCGATTGGGGAGCGCTCTCACCAGGGAATGTGTCCTCTCTGCGATCGGGGCGCACTCTCACAAGGGAATGCGTCCTCTCTGCGATTGGGGAGCGCTCTCACCAGGGAATGCGTCCTCTCTGCGATTGGGGAGCGCTCTCACCAGGGAATGTGTCCTCTCTGCGATTGGGGCGCACTCTCACCAGGGAATGCGTCCTCTCTGCGATCGGGGCGCACTCTCACAAGGGAATGTGTCCTCTCTGTGGCCAGGGTGCACTCTCACTAGGGAATGTGTCCTCTCTGCGATCGGGGCGCACTCTCACCAGGGAATGTGTCCTCTCTGCGATTGGGGAGCGCTCTCACCAGGGAATGCGTCCTCTCTGCGATCGGGGCGCACTCTCACCAGGGAATGCGTCCTCTCTGCGATCGGGGCGCACTCTCACCAGGTAATGTGTCCTCTCTGCGATCGGGGCGCACTCTCACCAGGGAATATGTCCTCTCTGCGATTGGGGCGCACTCTCATGGGGGAATGTGTCCTCTCTGCGATCGGAGCGCACTCTCACAGGGCAATATTTCCTCTCTGTGATCAGGACGTGTTCTCACTGGGGAATATGTCCTCTCTGTGATCGGGGTGCGCTCTCACCAGGTAATGCGTCCTCTCTGTGATCGGGGCGCGCTCTCACCGGGGAATGCGTCCTCTCTGTGATCGGGGTGCGCTCTCACAGGGGAATATGTCCTCTCTGTGAGTAGGGTGCGCTCTCAGCGGGGAATGCGTCCTCTCTGTGATCAGGGTGCGCTCTCAGCGGGGAATGCGTCCTCTCTGTGATCGGGGCGCGCTCTCACAGGGGAATGTGTCCTCTCTGTGATCAGGGTGCGCTCTCACAGGGGAATGTGTCCTCTCTGTGATCTGGGTGCGCTCTCACCAGGGAATGTGTCCTCTCTGTGATCGGGGCGCGTTCCCGCTGGAATGATGCCGGACCGCAGTGAGTAATACGTCTTGTTTCCAGTCAAAGTCTATTATTCTCCATTTCTTATTTATGAAGAGTGTCAGGCGTCCTCTGAAAGGTCAGACCTGAGGAGACGTCTTCACAAACACAGGACGGGGGGGGGGGGGGGGGGGGGGGGGGTTACAGCTTTTATAAAAATTGCGCGCATTACCTTTGTTGTGTGGCTCAGTATAATTGTATCAGCACTGGATTTATATACTGTAGTGTATATAGCGTTTGTTAGGTTTTACTAATATTAAATAAATAACTCGTTTTTAATTTGACCAAGTGGCCAAAAAACCAACAATTCTGATCCTGGATATTTCTCTCTCTCTCTTACAATGAATATCAGGTGTGATAAAGAATTATTATATTTTAATAGTTTGAACATTTCTGTGTAGCCGCCTGGAGTGATGGGGTCTCAGGGAGGATGGAGGCTATGAGGTAAATACGGCCACAGAGGTTATAGAGGGGACTGCACCTACGTGGTTGGTGATGCTGGTACTTGTAGTTCTCTATTACTGCTGTCTGAGGTGATGGGGGAGACATCCTTGATGGTGATGAGGTGCAGAGTAAAGAAGACAACAGGGACATCACATGAACTTGAGATACAAAACAGTCTCTCTCTCTGTTGTATCTTCCAAAATGGCCGCCGGCCAGAGATGGGTCACTTGTGCTGGTGAGGAGATTTGTGTGATGAAACAGAGTCCTCACTCCCAGCTACACTCGGCTCCTCACTCCCAGCTACACTCGGCTCCTCACTCCCAGCTACACTCGGCTCCTCACTCGCAGCTACACTCGGCTCCTCACTCGCAGCTACACTCGGCTCCTCACTCGCAGTTACACTCGGCTCCTCACTCGCAGCTACACTCGGCTCCTCACTCCCAGCTACACTCGACTCCTCACTCGCAGCTACACTCGGCTCCTCACTCGCAGTTACACTCGGCTCCTCACTCCCAGCTACACTCGGCTCCTCACTCGCAGCTACACTCGGCTCCTCACTCGCAGCTACACTCGGCTCCTCACTCGCAGCTACACTCGGCTCCTCACTCCCAGCTACACTCGACTCCTCACTCGCAGCTACACTCGGCTCCTCACTCGCAGTTACACTCGGCTCCTCACTCGCAGCTACACTCGGCTCCTCACTCGCAGCTACACTCGGCTCCTCACTCGCAGCTACACTCGGCTCCTCACTCGCAGCTACACTCGGCTCCTCACTCCCAGCTACACTCGACTCCTCACTCGCAGCTACACTCGGCTCCTCACTCGCAGCTACACTCGGCTCCTCACTCCCAGCTACACTCGGCTCCTCACTCGCAGCTACACTCGGCTCCTCACTCGCAGCTACACTCGGCTCCTCACTCCCAGCTACACTCGGCTCCTCACTCCCAGCTACACTCGGCTCCTCACTCCCAGCTACACTCGACTCCTCACTCGCAGCTACACTCGGCTCCTCACTCGCAGTTACACTCGGCTCCTCACTCGCAGCTACACTCGGCTCCTCACTCGCAGCTACACTCGGCTCCTCACTCCCAGCTACACTCGACTCCTCACTCGCAGCTACACTCGGCTCCTCACTCGCAGTTACACTCGGCTCCTCACTCGCAGCTACACTCGGCTCCTCACTCGCAGCTACACTCGGCTCCTCACTCGCAGCTACACTCGGCTCCTCACTCGCAGCTACACTCGGCTCCTCACTCGCAGCTACACTCGGCTCCTCACTCCCAGCTACACTCGACTCCTCACTCGCAGCTACACTCGGCTCCTCACTCGCAGTTACACTCGGCTCCTCACTCGCAGCTACACTCGGCTCCTCACTCGCAGCTACACTCGGCTCCTCACTCCCAGCTACACTCGACTCCTCACTCGCAGCTACACTCGGCTCCTCACTCGCAGTTACACTCGGCTCCTCACTCCCAGCTACACTCGGCTCCTCACTCGCAGCTACACTCGGCTCCTCACTCGCAGCTACACTCGGCTCCTCACTCGCAGCTACACTCGACTCCTCACTCGCAGCTACACTCGGCTCCTCACTCGCAGCTACACTCGGCTCCTCACTCGCAGCTACACTCGGCTCCTCACTCCCAGCTACACTCGACTCCTCACTCGCAGCTACACTCGGCTCCTCACTCGCAGTTACACTCGGCTCCTCACTCCCAGCTACACTCGGCTCCTCACTCCCAGCTACACTCGGCTCCTCACTCCCAGCTACACTCGGCTCCTCACTCGCAGCTACACTCGGCTCCTCACTCGCAGCTACACTCGGCTCCTCACTCGCAGCTACACTCGGCTCCTCACTCGCAGCTACACTCGGCTCCTCACTCCCAGCTACACTCGACTCCTCACTCGCAGCTACACTCGGCTCCTCACTCGCAGTTACACTCGGCTCCTCACTCGCAGCTACACTCGGCTCCTCACTCGCAGCTACACTCGGCTCCTCACTCGCAGCTACACTCGGCTCCTCACTCGCAGCTACACTCGGCTCCTCACTCGCAGCTACACTCGGCTCCTCACTCCCAGCTACACTCGACTCCTCACTCGCAGCTACACTCGGCTCCTCACTCGCAGTTACACTCGGCTCCTCACTCGCAGCTACACTCGGCTCCTCACTCGCAGCTACACTCGGCTCCTCACTCCCAGCTACACTCGACTCCTCACTCGCAGCTACACTCGGCTCCTCACTCGCAGTTACACTCGGCTCCTCACTCCCAGCTACACTCGGCTCCTCACTCGCAGCTACACTCGGCTCCTCACTCGCAGCTACACTCGGCTCCTCACTCGCAGCTACACTCGACTCCTCACTCGCAGCTACACTCGGCTCCTCACTCGCAGTTACACTCGGCTCCTCACTCGCAGCTACACTCGGCTCCTCACTCGCAGCTACACTCGGCTCCTCACTCCCAGCTACACTCGACTCCTCACTCGCAGCTACACTCGGCTCCTCACTCGCAGTTACACTCGGCTCCTCACTCCCAGCTACACTCGGCTCCTCACTCCCAGCTACACTCGGCTCCTCACTCCCAGCTACACTCGGCTCCTCACTCGCAGCTACACTCGGCTCCTCACTCGCAGCTACACTCGGCTCCTCACTCCCAGCTACACTCGGCTCCTCACTCCCAGTTACACTCGGCTCCTCACTCCCAGTTACACTCGGCTCCTCACTCCCAGCTACACTCGGCTCCTCACTCGCAGCTACACTCGGCTCCTCACTCGCAGCTACACTCGGCTCCTCACTCCCAGCTACACTCGGCTCCTCACTCCCAGTTACACTCGGCTCCTCACTCCCAGCTACACTCGGCTCCTCACTCCCAGCTACTCGGCCCCTCACTCACAGTTACACTCGGCTCCTCACTCGCAGCTACACTCGGCTCCTCACTCGCAGCTACACTCGGCTCCTCACTCGCAGCTACACTCGGCTCCTCACTCGCAGCTACACTCGGCTCCTCACTCGCAGCTACACTCGGCTCCTCACTCGCAGCTACACTCGGCTCCTCACTCGCAGCTACACTTGGCTCCAGTGGCGGATTAAATGTACCCTGGGCCCCGGGCTGTCCACCCAACCTGGCCCCCCTTCCCCCGGTCAATCCGCCCACATTATACTCCGCTACTGCCCCCCCCCCCCACGCTGTCCCCAATAAACACTGCCTGCCTCCCCTCCCTGCTCGCCCCAATAAACATAATATTTGGTCCCTTGCTGCTCCCAGTAAGCATTGTCCACCTCACCTCCACTGCCCCCAATAAACATACTGCCACCTGTTCACAGGAGAGGAGGGCGCTGATCTTATAGGGGAGGTCGCAGGGTCACAGCAGCACAGAGGATGTCAGGAGTGGAGGGTGCTGATCTTATAGGGGAGGTCACAGCAGCACAGAGGATGTCAGGAGAGGAGGGTGCTAATCCTATAGGAGAGGTCCCAGCAGCACAGAGGATGTCAGGAGAGGAAGGTGCTGATCTATAGGAGAGGTCACAGCAGCACAGAGGATGTCAGGAGAGGAGGGTGCTGATCTATAGGAGAGGTCCGAGCAGCACAGAGGATGTCAGGAGAGGAGGGCGCTGATCTAATAGGGAAGGGTCACGGCAGCACAAAGGATGTCAGGAGAGGAGGGGGCTGATCTTATAGGGGAGGTCACAGCGTCCCAGCAGCACAGAGGATGTCAGGAGAGGAGGGTGCTAATCCTATAGGAGATGGTCCCCCTCTTCCCCCCTTATAGATGGTACCCCTCTTCCCCCCCCCTTATACCCTTATAGATGGTCCCCCTGTCCCCCCCCCCTTATAGATGGTACCCCTCTTTCCCCCCCTCTTATAGATTGTCCCCCTCTTCCCCCCCTCTTATAGATGGTCCCCCCCCCCTCTTATAGATGGTCCCCCTCTCCCCCCCCCTTATAGATGGTCCCCCTCTTCCCCCCCTCTAATAGATGGTCCCCCTCTTTCCCCCTATAGATGTATAGATGGTCCCCCTCTTTCCCCCCCCCTCTTATAGATGGTCCCCCTCTTCCCCCCCCTCTAATAGATGGTCCCCCTCTTTTCCCCTCTTACAGATGGTCCCCCTCTTCCCCCCCCCCCCTTATAGATGGTCCCCCTCTTCCCCCCCTCATATAGATGGTCCCCCTCTTCCCCCCCCTTATAGATGGTCCCCCTCTTCCCCCCCTCATATAGATGGTCCCCCTCTTCCCCCCCCCTTATAGATGGTCCCCCTCTTCCCCCCCTCTTATAGACGGTCCCCCTCTCCCCCCCCCCCCTTATAGATGGTCCCCCTCTTCCCCCCCCCTCTTATAGATGGTCCCCCTCTTCCCCCCCTCTTATAGATGGTCCCCCTCTCCCCCCCCCTCTTATAGATGGTCCCCCTCTCCCCCCCCCTCTTATAGATGGTCCCCCTCTTCCCCCCCTCTTATAGATGGTCCCCCTCTTCCCCCCTCATATAGATGGTCCTCCTCTCCCCCCCCCTCTTATAGATGGTCCCCCTCTCCCCCCCCCTTATAGATGGTCCCCCTCTCCCCTCCCCTCTTATAGATGGTCCCCCTCTCCCCCCCCTTATAGATGGTCCCCCTCATCCCCCCTTCATATAGATGGTCCCCTCTCCCTTATAGATGGTCCCCCTCATCCCCCCCTCATATAGATGGTCCCCCTCATCCCCCCCTCATATAGATGGTCCCCCTCTCCCCCCCCTCTTATAGATGGTCCCCCTCTCTCCCCCCCCCCTTATAGATGGTCCCCCCTCTTTTCCCCCCCTCCGTGCAGGCAGATTAAAAAACAAAACAAAAAAAAAAACTCACCTTACAACCCGTTCCCCCGTCGATCCTCTCCTGTCCTGCAGGCTCCGTCTGTCCCCTGGCTGATGTGCGGCTGCCAGAGGTGTCCCGTCCTATCCCCCGGCAGCGCGCGCATCACGGAGCTCCCCGTGCACCGGAAGTCACAGCCACAGGCGCACGGGGAGCTCTCTGATGCGCGCGCTGCCGGGGATAGGACGGGACACCTCCGGCAGCTGCACAACAGCCAGGGGACAGTAAGAGCAGGACTCTTGTCACAAGAGCCTGCAGTGGCGAGGAAGGGCCGGGCCGCAGCGGCATAATAATGTGGGCGGCGTGGCATGGGCCCCCCCGGAGCCTCGCCGCCCAAACCGCCCACATTATAATCCGGCATTGCTCGCCTCCTCACTCCCAGCTACACTCGGCTCCTCACTCCCAGCTACACTCGGCTCCTCACTCCCAGCTACACTCGGCTCCTCACTCAGACTCAGGGAAATCCTCGCACAACTGCCTATATATAGGGGGCTCATTACCATAATGTAGCTCCACCCACTTTTTGTTTCCGTTAGCTGTTGTAATCCACTAAGGGGCAGCTGGTGGCGCTGTGCTTACCTCCCTGATTGTTGTGTGTGACTATACTGACCCATCTCTACTACGCCTTATCTCTATAGTACATATCACTTATAGCTTTATTCTTTCTAATGGTTAGAGTAGTATGTGGGACGGGGGGAGATTTAAGCGGTGAGCGTGCAGGGGCGAGTGACGGAATCTGCGGGAAGTAGTGTGCACATACCCTTAGGCAGTGATCCCCAATCTGTAGCCATCCAGCTATTGCAAATACTACACCTCCCATCATGGCCTGACAGACTGGAGTTGTAGTCTTGTAATAGTTAATGACGCACTTTAAGAGATGAGCAGGGGTTGTGATCACAGGCAGTTTTGCAATATACTCTATTTTTTTAATGTTTAAACCACTGTTATATACTAGGGGGGGCATGCATCATCCGGCGTACTGATGATTTTCGGTGTAGGTTTTCGGCTGTAGGTTTTCGGCTGTGCACACCGACGCGCACGGGATTTATATAGAGGCAGTCCGCCTCTACATAAATCTCCGTAGCGCCGGAGATGCGGGGACATTTATAAGTCCGGCGTAAAAAACGCCGGATTTAATAAATGTCCCCCTAGGTGTTTCCCTTCCTGTCACACTGCGCTCCATCTTCCCTCCTGTTGATATTTGGTCTTTTCTCTGTTCAGAAAAAAGAGACCAAACACAGGAGGTCCCCGTCCTTTGTGCTCACAGACCTGGTCTGGTATCAATTGACGGCCAATCCTAAGTATGCACAGAGCGGGACAAATCTCCACTCCACAGCTGCTGCACGTCCACATTCAGTAGCAGCAAATCCCGGGGTGCTTGCATTGTATGGTCAGCTCTCCTGTATGTATAATGGTGATTTGAGCATTGAAAACATAAAAAATAGAGTATATTGCAAAACTGCTTTTTAAATAATTACAATACAATTTTGCAAGGTTGTAAAAAAGGACAACATACCATATTATCTGTCCAGATAAATCAAAATGACCCCCCCCCCCCCAGCTCCCACCCAACGTTTTCTCGATGACCGATCTTATACAGGTCTGAAAAGTGAATGAAAAAATGTTATAGAAAAACTACAAAAGATTCTTGGTGAAGACCTGACAGAATTAGGTGTAATCCCATCTGTGGATTATAATCTCCATCCGGATTCATGTGCGTATCACAGGGTGTATCCGAATCAGCCTTATCTACAGTAATGGAGGGGCCAGAAGTGAGCTACGACCTCTGGTAGACGACCGCCGAGGGACCATAAAAGCAAAATTAAATTAGCGCAGATAGAAAATACCAACAAAGAAGTCACCTGCGCTGAAGTCTATAAAATCTAATCTGTTTTGAAGGGATGACCTTCCCGGCCCCGATCCCCAATGAGAATTATAAAAATCTCAAGGAGACCATTTCCGTACAAGATATATGATGAGCTCCGGGCCGTCCAGCTCCAGCGCTGAGCGAGACTGCAGCGAAGTAACCTGAGCCGCCATCTCCACGCATCGCTGTCCTGTGTATTTATGGGGGGACTCGCTCCGAACACACCTCATAAAACACACCTCATAAAAGGGAAATTAAAGGAAACATTAAAAAAACAGAATGGAAAATGGAAAAAAAATATATAATGTATGCAGCACATCAGGCGATAGATAAGGAAAATGAAGGAAAAATATCTGGTATCTTAAAGGGGAACTCCGGCAGGAAAAAAACTAATTAACTGGTGGTGTATTCTCTCTGCTGCCACCTCTGTCCATGTCAGGAACTGTCCAGAGCAGCAGCAAATCCCCATAGAAAACCTCTCCTGCTCTGGACAGTTCCTGACATGGACAGAGGTGGCAGCAAAGAGCAAGGTAAAAAAAAAATATATATATCTGCAAAAAAAACATAAAGGAATAAAAGGTATTTTTTTTTTTAAAAAAAAGCTTTTTTACATTGAAGACTATGAGACTCTCTGGGAACCTGGATGAGCGACACTCTGGCCACGATTTATCTCCCTATGTAACACAATTGCACACTCCTTGCTACATTGTTATCTCTGGGGTTTTATTACATATCATTCCAGCTTATTCCTCCAGGGGGCGTCGCAACGGCTGCAACACATGAACAGTTAACTCAGATTTTTAGATGTTCTTCACTTTTAACGTTTTTTTTTTTTGCCTTTTTCGAAAGAGAATGAATAATAGGGATATAACGCTCAGCGGGCGCAGGCTTTGAACTCTTATTTCTTACCCTGTGGCTCCTCATGATTAAAGAGGCCCAGGCTGCCATCCCAGTCACATGTTCTCCAGAGGTTCTGCAAGAGGTAGCAGCAGCGAGTTAATGGGGGAACAGAGGAACCTGACATGGTGTGGTTATTGCTGTATACCAGGGAAGCTTATAAAATGTTTTTGCCGTATGCCGGGGAGCTGGTACGGTGTTGGGGCAGCTCTGTGGATGTCAGGTCACTTGGTCACAGTGGCCAGTAGTGGTGTTTGAACTCACCCCGTGGACAAACAGGCAGTGCGCTCAAGGTTGAGGATAACCCAAGTGTGAACACGTGTGTAGGTGCAGGTGCAGAATGATAGACTAGATTCCAGAGGCCTAACCGGGACAACTTGGTTTAGTTGTAGAAACTTTAATGCAATACAGGATAAACACACTTGGTAACTGCAGGTGCAAAAGTAGAGTGAAGCAGTGAAAGTAGAGTGAAGTAGAGGAACGTCTTGAGGGCCCTGTCCAATGTTACAGTGTACTGCGTGAACATCGTAGTTAAAAAGAGAAGTAACAGAAGAAGAAGATGATATCTGACTGCCTTTTGCCCTATAGTATCGGGTTACCCGTCTTGCTAGGGTAGTACGAGGTCCCAGGTCCCTGCGCTGGGTTGATATGACTTTCCGAGTCTTCCCAGAATAGCCGTGTGTTACAGTAGGATACGTAGGCTGAACTGCTGCTTTGTCCTACTGGGGCCAGTACCTAGATTCAGGTATACTGTCCTGTGTGTTGCAGAAGGCATCCCTGGCGTGGACAAGGTTCTCCTCAGAGGATGTCACTCCCTCCTAAAAGTTCTTGCACTGAATTCAAGTGGTAGTAAGTTGCATAAGGAATAAGTCTCTTGGTCCCTGAAAAGGACCAAGCCTGAGCCAGGCCCTGACTTCACTGCAGCAGGAACTGTGCTCTCTGTATCTGTCTCTCTCCACTGACTCAACTAAAAGAAGACCAAAGAGTCTCCTACCAGGAACTAACCTTCTTTTTATAGGGACAACTTAGCTCGCCTGTGATTGGTGGTGCTGTGTGTGTGCAAGAGAGAATAGACAAGATAGGAGAAAAAGTGAGGGAAACAGGCCTGCACCTGTGATGGGAGAAAACATAACAAACAGCAGTTAATCTATGAGACTTTCAGCTGTGCTTAGTACAGAGCATATAATAAATACAACAGTGACACCTAGTGGGGAAAAACACATAATACAGATGCCTTCATCCCCTTCTGTGAGAACCTGAGTGGGGTACTTTGCCCAGGTGCATAAGAACTTAGTGGCCACCTGTGCTGGGACACTACATTATTATATTATAGACTGTGGGAGTCATCCTTAAATTTAAAGGGGCACAACTGTGATTTTTTTTTTCTTTTTTTTAGATCAACTGGTGTCAAAAAGTTATACAGATTTGTTAAATTTCTTCTATTTAAAAAACACCAATCTTCCAGTACTTATCATCTGGTGTATGTCCTGCAGGAAGTGCTGCATTCTCTCCAGTCTGACACAGTGCTCTCTGCTGCCACCTCTGTCCATGTCAGGAACTGTCCAGAGCAGGAGAGGTTTTCTATGGGGATTTGCTGCTGCTCTGGACAGTTCCTGACATGGACAGAGGTGGAAGCAAAATCCAGGGCCTGACAATTTGTGGCACAATAATATATATATATAATGTTCCCTGTATGTTGATTCCTGCTCACGTCTGTTTTGCTGTATTTTCTGTCCTCTGGCATCATTCCCTTTATCACCTGTAAACATTTTGTGTCTTTTAGAAAGTCAAAGCTGCTTTAATCCTGCAGAATGACGGCCGCCGCGGAGGTTTGAGTGACGCCGCTGATCCCGCATCAGATAGGGAAGATGTAACCTTGTAATAATTGTCTTTTCAGACATGATCCATGATCACTATGGTGACGGGAAGCGTTCCCACAAAGAGTCGCACATTGCACCTGCACTTTCTCTGTTCACAGTGTTTATAGGTAACTCTGAGGCACAATAGGAGCGTCCTTGTCCTTGTCCATGCCGCCCTGTTCTGTACTCTCTGGCCCATATCTGTGATGTATACTTTGTTATTTTGGGGCCTGGCTGGTGTCGCTGCATTTACTGTAAGAAGACAACTACTAGAGGGACGAGCTACAATGGAGTCTGGAGATGTCTAAATAGGGGCCACAACCTACTACATGTGGAATAGCTGAATAGGGGAAACTACCTACTGAAGGCCTATCTACTGGATACACAAACAAGGCCTAACAATCATATGAGAGCACAAGGGGGGCCTTATACTTTAAGGGGACACACAGGGACTAACTCCTATATAGGTGCACAGAGAGAACCTAATGACTATATAAATGCACAGAGGGGTCCTTACTACTCTATTGGGGCACAAAGAGGTCCTTACTACTATGTTAGGGAGCAGAGAGGACCAAACTACTCTATGGGGGCACAGATGGATTCTTACTACTATGTCAAGGCACAGAGGGGACCTAACTACTCTATTGGGGCACTGAGGGGTCCTTACTACTATATTAGGGCACAGAGAGGAGCTAACTACTCTATTGGGGCACTGAGGGGTCCTTACTACTATATTAGGGCACAGAGAGGAGCTAACTACTCTATGGGGACACAGAGGGTACCTTACTAGTGATGAGCGAACATGTTCATAAATGTTCTTGTGTTTGTAAAAAAATGCTGCTAATTGTTCACGTTCGGCGATCACAAAGAATAGTTTGATGATCGAAATGGTTATAACGATCAGTTTTTAACATATCCGAACTTGCGAATGTACGCAACTTAATTTACTCTTTGCACCTAATATTCTACTGTACGTTTGTTATTTCTTTGTGAATGTTTGGCGAACACCAACTGATCACGATAATTTTTTCTTTTATGTTCGTGTTCAGGATCCGCACCATCACATAGATGGTGCCAGAACACACTGGGGACTCTAGGCTATTTAGAATCAACACTGCCACCTCTGTCTATGTCAGGAACTGTCCAGAGCAGCAGCAAATCCCCATAGAAAATCTCTCCTGCTCTGGACAGTTCCTGACATGGACAGAGGTGGCAGCAGAGAGCACTGTGTCAGACTGGAGAGAATACACCACTTCCTGTAGGACATACAGCAGCTGATAAGTACTGGAAGACTGGAGGGAATACACCACATCCTGCAGGACAAACAGCAGCTGACTCAGAAGGGAGGGGGAGGAGACAGAGCGAAAAGCTCACACACAGATTTATGTGTCTTCAGCAGAAAGCCGTAGCTGAGAACTGGGGGAAGGAGACTGAATAGATAAAGTATGGAAGGAATTGTTAGTCTTACCATGGGCAGCAACATATCAAAAGTTATGTTTAAGCGGAATACCCCTTTAAGGGTTCTCCCATCACACCCTGACAGCCATTGGTATTCCCCAAAAACTACATCTCCCATTATGCCGCGACTGCAGGGAAGCTACAGGTCAATGAATACCAAAGAGTATGAGGGTATGATGGGTGTTGTAGTTCTGTAAGAGCTAAGAGGGAATAGAGCCTTAGACCATTACCAGGAGACATGAGAATAGATCTCCAGGTATGTGAAGCGGCTGATCCCGCCTGTGGGTAATGAGGCTGTTTACTTGATAAATCAGTTAGGATTCTGAGACGGGAATTTGCATATGAGAATCACGGGCGCCATTCATCAAACCCCTCTAAATATAGGAGAAGGCCGAGATAAAAGCAGATATAAATCAGACAGGAAAAAATAGCAAGAAAACAAAAAACAATACAGAAATGTAACATATTTTGTATATCTAATATGTAAAATATGATTAGATTTTCCCTCTTCTAGGATAATATAGGCAAATAGCCCAAGACTATAAAATACATGAGATGTGCTGCTGTCAGGACAGCCATAGAGGTTAATGGGCCCTCACTCCACCTCTTTACACCTTCACACATGGGCTGCACAGGGGTGGATACAGCTGCTCCACAGGATGCTGTATACAGAGGGATAAGGAAGCATCACTTCTGGGGGTAAATATCAAGCAAAAGACAATGTCATCTCCATTGTTGTGAGTTTACAAATGAAAAACAGAAAAGAAAACTTCTATGGTTCTTCGTGTGTGTTCAGGGTATTCATGCATTAAAGGGTTAGTTCACCAAAAACATTTATACAGATTTGTAATTTACTTCTATTAACAAAAATCCAGTCTTCCAGTACTTATCAGCTGCTGTATATTCTGCTGGAAGTGGTGTATTCTCTCTAGTCTGACACAGTGCTCTTTGCTGCAACTTTTGAACAAAATTTACTATTAATAAATGTGCAGTGATCTATAAACTTAATGTATTAGTCACAATTAACTACAGAGGTGACAAGGTGCAACCTGTAAAAAGTGGTAATTTTTAGCGTAATTGAGCGATTGAGTAAACAGTTGTTTCGTACTTTGCGCACTTCTTTTGGCCAGGGACCGTGGCTGGAAGAAGTATGCAATGTATGAAACTGCTGTTGCCGGGATGCACCTGTACTCACTGACTTCCCCAGCACATGTGTTTTCCTAATAAACTGACTTGTTTGGAAGACAGTGAGAAGCAACTATAATACTGCAATATATATGCAAGAATATAACTACTATAATACCGCACCCATGGTTGACACGAAAGCTTGTTCAGCTGCATTGAAAACCAACATCAAAAGTTAGTATATAATTTGATCAAACCATATTGCCTCATGTACCACGTGCAGGTCTTCTGATACACATGAGTCCCTAACCAAACAACACTGTGCCGGTCAGCGAACACAAACCCCGCAAAGCATGCGCAAGCAGAGAAGGGGGGCCATGGAACGGCCTGCAACCCCAATGTCACAGGACCAAACCCCAAGGGCCCCCCCGAACTTTGCAACCTCACAGCCGGCAGAAAAAGCTACAACCAAGCAACACAAGTGTGAACAAGCTGTTACCTCTCATTATTGCTGCTGCAGGTAGAATGGGTAAAAATAACTACTATAATACTGCTCCCTATATACAGGAATATAACTACTATAATACTGCTCTTATACAGGAATATAACTACTATAATATGCACAAGCCAAAAAGACAGAAATGGCTGCACATCGCACCCATGGCTGACACGAAAGCTTATTCAGCTATATTTAAAACCAACATCAGAAGTTAGTATATAATTTGGCCAAACCATATTGCCTCATGTACCACGTGCAGGTCTTCTAAAACACATGAGTCCCTAACCAAAAAACATCACTGTGCCGGTCAGCAACCACAATCCCCACAAAACATGCGCAAGCAGAGAAGGGGGGCCACGGAATGGCCCTGCAACCCCATTGTCACAGGACCAGACCCAAAAGGGCCCCCTGAACCCCGCAGGCGCCACCGGCGGAAAAAGTGGACGCCAAGCAACACAAGTGTGAACAATCTCTTACCTCTCTCTCTCCATTCCTTTGCAGGTAGAATGGGAGAATACTAGGAGATCCTCCCCATATGTACACAGGTGCTTCCTGCTAATTTGGATCACATGGGTCTTACAAAGCACGAGTGCTAGCCACAATAAAAAAAGAGACAGAATACATAAAATATGCACAAGCCAAAAAGACAGAAATGGCTGCACATCGCACCCATGGCTGACACGAAAGCTTATTCAGCTATATTTAAAACCAACATCAGAAGTTAGTATATAATTTGGCCAAACCATATTGCCTCATGTACCACGTGCAGGTCTTCTGATACACATGAGTCCCTAACCAAAAAACATCACTGTGCCGGTCAGCGACCACAATCCCCGCAAGATGTGCGCAAGCAGAGAAGGGGGGCCACGGAATGGCCCTGCAACCCCATTGTCACAGGACCAGACCCTAAAGGGCCCCCCCGAACCCCTCAGGCACCACCGGCGGAAAAAGTGGACGCCAAGCAACACAAGTGTGAACAAGCTCTTACCTCTCTCCATTCCTCTGCAGGTAAAATGGGAGAATACTAGGAGTTCCCCCCCTTATGTACACAGATGCTTCCTGCTAATTTGGATCACATGGGTCTTACAAAGCACGAGTGCTAGCCACAATGAAAAAAGGGACAGAATACATAATATTGCTCCTATATACAGGAATATTACTATAATACTGCTCCTAAATACAAGAATATATCTACTATAATACTGCACCTATATACAGGAATATAACTACTATAATACTGCTCCTATATACAAGAATATAACTACTATAATACTGCTCCTAAATACAAGAATATATCTACTATAATACTGCTCCTATATACAGGAATATAACTACTATAATACTGCTCTTATATACAGGAATATAACTACTATAATACTGCTCCTATATACATGGATATACTACTATAATACTGCTCCTATATACAGGGATATAACTACTATAATACTGCTCCTATATACAGGAATATAACTACTATAATACTGCCCCCTATATACAAGAATATACTACTATAATACTGCTCCTATATACAGGAATATACTACTATAATACTGCTCCCTATATACAAGAATATACTACTATAATACTGCTCCTATATACAGGAATATACTACTATAATACTGCTCCTATGTACAGGGATATAACTACTATAATACTGCACCTATATACAGGAATATAACATATAAAATAGTAGAAGAAACTACCCAGTCCTGTGCTGTCTTGTACATCAGACAGATATTACTGTGCGGTATTGATTGTGCTGTCAGTATAGAGGCGTCATGTATGTGTTGTCTGTGTTGTGATGCACGATGTGCTGCTATCTCCGGGGCACTGCTGCTCTCTGAGCCGCTTCCATCCGTCATTAGTAGCCGGATACAGGACGGGTTCGGGGCTTATTTGGACTCCAGAGACTAAAAATTCTGCTGTGAAATGAAAACATTTTTTAGATTCCACCTGGAGCAACTTCTTGAAAGTGAATCATTATATTAAAGCTGGAAAAAAACAGAAATGGCCGCCAGCAAATGAAGACGCTGGAGAATCTGCAGATGTAAACACTTTCATATACTGTGGGGAGAAGACCGCCATCCGGCTCATTTATTAAGATAAAAAAAAGTGCGTGTTTACTTTATATATTTTACATAATAAACAAGTGATGGCGTCCATGTATCCTGCAGCCAAATCTAACACACCGCCATAGCAGGCACGTATCATCTGCACTGATAGAGGGGAAGTAATGGATACACCCTGAGCAGAATAGTGAGCGCAGCTCTGGGGTATAATACAGGATGTAACTAAGGATCAGTAATGTAATGTATGTACACAGTGACCCCAAGCGCAGAATAGTGAGTGCAGCTCTGGGGTATAATACAGGATATAACTCAGGATCAGTAATGTAATATATTTACATGGTGACCTCACCAGCAGAATAGTGAGTGCAGCTCTGGAGTATAATACAGGATAAGTCCTAGTGATTATATTCTTGGTGATTTTTCTGTTTCTGGACATCCTTTCTATGTGTCGCCTAGATGATGGGGTTCAGGGGTGACCGGCGCTGTATGATGAAGCGATATAACAGCCGCTGTTTTTTCCGTCCTTCATCAACAGAATAACCTGAGATAATGGAGGAGGTTGCTGAGTTCTGTAGGTCCGGAGCTGCGTGAGGATTACATCCAGATGGTGAGGGATCGGATCCTGGGTGACTGGCCTCCTCTATGCAGTTTGTTGTTTGCAGGAATGGAGCGGAGGTTAAACAAGTGAGGCTGCTCGGGCTGCACAGTCACACTGACAAACAGCACAACAGAAGGAACAGTTTATATCTGACATTTAAGCAATAACTGGAATCTTACTCCTGTGCAACGAGATCAAGATTTCTTTATTTTATAATAGATCTGATTCTCCATCTGTCGCTCACTCATCTGAGCTGTGAGACAATACTGCAGGGAGGTGCAGAGATTACCTGTGCAGTACGGTGCATGAGCTTCAGGTTACTCTCTAGTCAGCGGCCGCTTTATTCCAGAAAAAAAATTTGTCCTCGGTTTTGCAGTTTCGTCGAAGTAAATGGCGCTGAACTGTGATACCACACATGACCTGAGGACAGGGGTGGCGCTGTTTTGCAAGAAAGCAGCTGTGCCTTTTCTAATCCTAGAGAACCCCTTTTGGATTTTATTGAAACTGTTCCCATCACTAAAAGCGAACAAAGGCCTCGAAGATACTGAAAAACTATAATAAGGAAAACCTTTCAAGTTTTTCTTGTACAATGTGGGGTTATCTGATGGGAACTTTAGAAAAAGCCTGACACACAGGAAATGCCCACCTACCCAGCCAATCGCTGACTACAGGGGCTAATCCGCCTTCTCCAATCACTGGACACAAGGCTGACCACCCTCAGCCAATCACTGGACACAAGGCTGACCACCCTCAGCCAATCGCTGACTACAGGGGCTAATCCGCCTCCTCCAATCACTGGACACAAGGCTGACCACCCTCAGCCAATCACTGGACACAAGGCTGACCACCCTCAGCCAATCACTGGACACTAGGCTGACCACCCTCAGCCAATCACTGGACACAAGGCTGACCACCCTCAGCCATCACTGGACACAAGGCTGACCACCCTCAGCCAATCGCTGACTACAGGGGCTAATCTGCCTCCTCCAATCACTGGACACAAGACTGACCACCCTCAGCCAATCACTGGACACAAGGCTGACCACCCTCAGCCAATCACTGGACACAAGGCTGACCACCCTCAGCCAATCACTGGACACAAGGCTGACCACCCTCAGCCAATCACTGGACACAAGGCTGACCACCCTCAGCCAATCACTGGACACTAGGCTGACCACCCTCAGGCAATCACTGGACACTAGGCTGACCACCCTCAGGCAATCACTGGCCACAAGGCTGACCACCCTCAGCCAATCACTGGACACAAGGCTGACCCCCCTCAGCTATCACTGGACACAAGGCTGACCACCCTCAGCCAATCACTGGCCACAAGGCTGACCACCCTCAGCCAATCACTGGACACAAGGCTGACCACCCTCAGCCATCACTGGACACAAGGCTGACCACCCTCAGCCAATCACTGGACAGAAGGCTGACCACCCTCAGCCAATCACTGGACACAAGGCTGACCACCCTCAGCCAATCACTGGACACAAGGCTGACCACCCTCAGCCATCACTGGACACAAGGCTGACCACCCTCAGCCAATCACTGGACAGAAGGCTGACCACCCTCAGCCAATCACTGGACAGAAGGCTGACCACCCTCAGCCAATCACTGGACAGAAGGCTGACCATCCTCAGCCAATCACTGGACACAAGGCTGACCACCCTCAGCTAATCACTGGACAAAAGGCTGACCACCCTCAGCCAATCATTGGACACAAGGCTGACCCCCCTCAGCCCCCTCAGCCAATCACTGGACAAAAGGCTGACCACCCTCAGCCAATCACTGGCCACAAGGCTGACCACCCTCTTATCACTGGCTGGCCAATGGACTGATCAGACAGTCAGCATTATATCCTTGTGTGGGAACCCAGTGACTGACAGTAGAGGAGGATCAGGAATGAGAATTCCTTTAATTTTTTAAAACAATGTTTTCTTTCACTAAACAACTCCCTTATAGGCTAAACTGTATAAAATAATCGGGACTCCCCTTTATAAGTTCTGATTTTAGGGTGTATGCGTTTACAACAAAATCTAGACAATTCCTTTAATAAATCATGTGACGTGCCCAATGCTGTCAGTCCCCGCCTGTGACGTCTCCCCCCCCCCATATATCTTCTATAAGCAGCGTCTGGGTATATACGCTCCTCGGCTGACGTCTGCCCCCCCCCGTGTATATCTTATATAAGCAGCGTCTGGGTATATACACTCCTCGGCTGACGTCCGCCCCCCCCATCTATATCTTATATAAGCAGTGTCTGGGTATATACGCTCCTCGGCTAACGTCCCCCCCCCCCCGTGTATATCTTATATAAGCAGCGTCTGGGTATATACGCTCCCCGGCTGACGTCAGCCCCCCGTGTATATCTTATATAAGCAGTGTCTGGGTATATACGCTCCTCGGCTGACATCCCCCCCCCCCCCCCGTGTATATCTTATATAAGCAGTGTCTGGGTATATACGCTCCCCGGCTGACGTCAGCCCCCCGTGTATATCTTATATAAGCAGTGTCTGGGTATACACACTCCTCGGCTGACGTCCGCCCCCCCATCTATATCTTATATAGGCAGCGTCTGGGTATATACGCTCCTCAGCTGACGTCCGCCCCCATCTATATCTTATATAAGCAGCGTCTGGGTATATACGCTCCTCAGCTGACGTCCGCCCCCCGTGTATATCTTATATAAGCAGCGTCTGGGTATATACGCTCCTCAGCTGACGTCCGCCCCCATCTATATCTTATATAAGCAGGGTCTGGGTATATACGCTCCTCAGCTGACGTCCGCCTCCCCGTGTATATCTTATATAAGCAGCGTCTGGGTATATATGCTCCTCGGCTGACGTCCGCCCCCCCCATCTATATCTTATATAAGCAGCGTCTGGGTATATACGCTCCTCGGCTGACGTCCGCCCCCCGTGTATATCTTATATAGGCAGCGTCTGGGTATATACGCTCCTCGGCTGACGTCCGCCCCCCATCTATATCTTATATAAACAGTGTCTAGGTATATACGCTCCTCAGCTGACGTCCACTCCCCGTGTATATCTTATATAAGCAGCGTCTGGGTATATACGCTCCTCGGCTGACGTCCCCCCCCCCCCCCCCGTGTGTATCTTATATAAGCAGCGTCTGGGTATATACGCTCCTCGGCTGACGTCCGCCCCCCCGTGTATATCTTATATAAGCAGTGTCTGGGTATATACACTCCTCGGCTGACGTCCGCCCCCCGTGTATATCTTATATAAGCAGCGTCTGGGTATATACGCTCCTCGGCTGACGTCCGCCCCCCCCCCCCCCCCCCCCGTGTATATCTTATATAGGCAGTGTCTGGGTATATATGCTCCTCGGCTGACGTCCCCCCCCCCCCCCCCCCCCCCGTGTATATCTTATATAAGCAGCGTCTGGGTATATACGCTCCTCGGCTGACGTCCGCCCCCCCGTGTATATCTTATATAAGCAGTGTCCGGGTATATACACTCCTCGGCTGACGTCCGCCCCCCCGTGTATATCTTATATAAGCAGCGTCTGGGTATATACGCTCCTCGGCTGACGTCCGCCCCCCCGTGTATATCTTATATAAGCAGTGTCTGGGTATATACGCTCCTCGGCTGACGTCCGCCCCCCCGTGTATATCTTATATAAGCAGCGTCTGGGTATATACGCTCCTCGGCTGACGTCCGCCCCCATATATCTTATATAAGCAGTGTCTGGGTATATACGCTCCTCGGCTGACGTCCGCCCCCCCCCGTGTATATCTTATATAAGCAGTGTCTGGGTATATACGCTCCTCAGCTGACGTCCGCCCCCCCCCCCATCTATATCTTATATAAGCAGCGTCTGGGTATATACGCTCCTCGGCTGACGTCCGCCCCCCGTGTATATCTTATATAAGCAGCATCTGGGTATATACGCTCCTCGGGTGACGTCTGCCCCCCCATCTATATCTTATATAAGCAGCGTCTGGGTATATACACTCCTTGGTAATCCAGACAGGACGCTGGCAACTTTCGTATTCTGCTCGTGTGAACGTCTCCTGCGGATTCGAAGCCTCTAAAGCTAAATATGAAACGTTTCATTTCTGGGTGAATGAACACACGGGGAGCTATTCAGGTTTATAGACAAGAAGAGACATTGCCGCACCTTACCTCCTAGCGGTGTGATGTACAGATGTCAGCGCCGATCTGACGCCGCTCCGCTATCTGCCTCCAAACTTAAGAGGAGGTGAACAAACCGCCCGGCTCCTACAAGATGAGGGCGAATGTACATGAGGAGTCTGAAATGTGCGGTTACAGAACTCTATACATAGAAGAACAAGTGTCCTCAGGTCCCACATATACACCCAGCTATAGACCCCAACTATGTCACTAGGGCAGATCTGACCCATCCTAGGGGAGGGAAGGCTCCCAATATTACTATCTCCTCTATAGATAGGAACCTGATTGCTGACAGTGAGACCTGCTTGTGATTTATCTTCACACAATGATTAAAAAATTACTACATTATCCTGTAAATATATTGCTGAGGGCATTGGGGTTCACTTAAAGGGGAACCCCAGCTATTTTTTTTTATTATTATTTCCAATCAACTGGTGTCAGAAAGTTATATAAATTTGTAATTTATTTTCTATTCATAAATCTCCAGTCTTTCAGTACTTATCAGCTGCTGTATGTCCTGCAGGAAGTGGTGTATTCTCTCCAGTATGACATAGTGCTCTCTGCTGCCCCCTCTGTCCATGTCAGGAACTGTCCAGAGCAGCAGCAGTCTCTACACGGATCATCCCGGCCGGTACTGTAATACTGGCTGGATGATCTTTCTGGCCGTAGTCTTCTGATGCGGGCGCATCCGTGCGCGCCCGCATCAGAACTTCCCATAGCACACAATGAAGCAAGCAGCCCGAACCGCTCGCTTCATTGTGTGAACTGACAGGCGAAAACTGACATGTCAGTTATTTGCGGGTCCACATGGGATCCCAGCCGGAGCGTATACCATGTGCATATGCTCCGGCTGGGATCCCATTGGAGGCAGTGTTCACAGGCACATAAAGTACGGTCGTACAATGGCCGTACTTTTACGTAGTGTGAACATAGCCTAAAACTGTAAAACATGAGTAGGGAACATCAGCCAAACCATAATCTTCTCCAAAAGGAAGAGGACCCATCCTGAGCACTGAATGGTATCAACTGCACGCAAGCCTGTGGTGTCTGCTGTGAGGGATGCTGATGGCAGCCGGAGTAATCACTTACAGGAGGAGGAGGAGAAGAGCTACTGTATAAACTGTCATCATCAATGGGTTTTATATGGTTATAGGTCTCCAGACATCTTCTTACGACACGTTAGAGTCCTTGAGTCCGCATCCAGAGAGAAGCCAGCGATGGAGCGTTCTATGTGCAGAATGATCAATATCCAACAGATTTCAATCCTATGTGGGAATCAATACAACAATCAATAAAAGCAAATGGCTAAGAAGCTTATTGACATCTATAGGATAACCCTTCATTCTAGTAAGTGCTGCAGGTGGCAACCGGTATGATTAGGGAGAATATTCCTGCTAGGTTATCAATACACTGGGGTGAATAAGTATCTGATCTGCCGCTGATCACCTGCACAGAATGGAGAGATAGATATACTGTATACACACTCATACAGGGGGATAATAAGTATCTGACCCACCGCTGATCACCTGCACAGAATGGAGAGATAGATATACTGTATACACACTCATACAGGGGGATAATAAGTATCTGATCCGCCGCTGATCACCTGCACAGAATGGAGAGATATATATACTGTATACACACTCATACAGGGGGATAATAAGTATCTGACCCACCGCTGATCACCTGCACAGAATGGAGAGATAGATATACTGTATACACACTCATACAGGGGGATAATAAGTATCTGACCCACCGCTGATCACCTGCACAGAATGGAGAGATAGATATACTGTATACACACTCATACAGGGGGATAATAAGTATCTGATCCGCCGCTGATCACCTGCACAGAATGGAGAGATATATATACTGTATACACACTCATACAGGGGGATAATAAGTATCTGACCCACCGCTGATCACCTGCACAGAATGGAGAGATAGATATACTGTATACACACTCATACAGGGGGATAATAAGTATCTGATCTGCCGCTGATCACCTGCACAGAATGGAGAGATAGATATACTGTATACACACTCATACAGGGGGATAATAAGTATCTGATCTGCCGCTGATCACCTGCACAGAATGGAGAGATAGATATACTGTATACACACTCATACAGGGGGATAATAAGTATCTGACCCACCGCTGATCACCTGCACAGAATGGAGAGATAGATATACTGTATACACACTCATACAGGGGGATAATAAGTATCTGATCTGCCGCTGATCACCTGCACAGAATGGAGAGGAGTGTAATTGTTAGGGTAGGTACCCTTCACCTGTGAGAGACAGAATCTATAAAACATTCCAGATAATCACATTGTAAGATTTATAAATAATTAATTTGCTTTTTATTACATGAAATAAATATTTAATCACCGACCGACCAGCAGGACTTCTTCCTCTCACAGAGCTGTCAGTGTCTCTATAAGAAGCTCCTCCCCCTCCGCCCTCATTACCTGGATTACCTGCACCTGTCTCATTACCTGTATAATAATCACCTGTCCTCACACTCATCACACTTCAACCTCTCCACCATGGCCAAGACCAAAGAGCTGTCTAAGGGCACCAGAGACATTGTAGACCTGCACAAGGCTGGGATGGGCTACAGGTCAATAGGCAGCAGCTTGGTGAGAAGTCAACAACTGTTGGTGCAATTATTAGAAAATGGAAGAAAGATGACCTCAGTCTTACTTGGTCTGGGGCTCCATGCAAGATCTTGCTTTGTGGGCTAAGGAGGATTCTGATAAAGGTGAGGAATCAGCCCAGAACTACACGGGAGGACCAAGTCACTGACCTGAAGAAAGCCGGGACCACAGTCTCATAGATTACTGTTTACTAACATTACACCGTCATGGGCTATAATCCTACAGGGTGCACATCATATTGGGGTCTTACCTGCAAAGGGCACCGGATGCTGCAGCGTATAGAAGGGATGGATGGGGCCATGTATGACCGGATACAACAACCTTCGCAAGGACCCCTATTGCTTAAATTTATTATTTTTTTTTTACGTTTTGCACCCCATTCCCCATGTGGGCGGAGAGGAGGCACGATATTGCACTTGGGGAGCCAAGTCCTTCCTGGACTTATATATAAGCGTGCACTGCATGATAAATCCAGAAGTGCGAACATGGAGGGAATATAACATTAAAACTGCGCACAAAAAGCGTCTCTTGATGCATCTGCCCCTTGGTGTTTCCTCTAGGGAGGCCATGACTTCTATGAGGGACATTTGTAGGGACAGTGAGGTTAGTTGTCCTGAGGTTAGCTTAGAGTTCAGGGACAGATTAGGAGCAGCTAGTCAGGGTCAGTGCAGGGTCATTTCCTGCATCGTCTCTCACTTCCATCATCTTTATTCATCCGCCACTCCATCACTCGTTTCTGTCACGTACTGGTGAGCTGCTCTTCTTGTTTCCTGTCAGTAGGGATACATGCTTTGTATGTTTTTCTTGTGACTGTCAGCTTGTCATACTATTTAGCTCTGTCACACTATTCTGCCTTCTGTCTCATCCCCTTTCCTCATAGATCTTAAGCTTTTTACAGGTATCTGAGTACTGGAGGCCACAGTCAGGACCCAGGAAAGGGGATTGCTCTAGAAATCCAGTTCTTCTGCCTAATAAGATGAGCTGATGTTATGACATTGACTCCTGCACCTCCTGCGCTGACATCTTCAGGTACATCCCATCATGCATCTTCTTCCCCGGACCAGCAATGCACAGTCTAATGCCATTGACTCCTGGACCTCCTCCGCTGACATCTTCAGGTTATTGGGTTATTGTTTTGGTTATGATCTGCACACCAATGCGAGCTGCTCTTCTCTTCCACCTATCTCTATCCTTTGTTCTTCTTACACTCTCTTCTCCACCACTCACAGGAGCTGTTACACACCCTGTTAGAAGTTGTCACATGGGGAGAGGAAGTGTTGACCCACACTTTGCCAGTCTTTGTCAAGTTTCGGTAGAGGGAGGATGGTCCCTGCTGTAGTCAAGCTGGGCCCTGGCACTTAGTCAGTCCAGTGTAGTCTAGTCTGGAGTGTGGACAGACTTATTGGAAGACACTGAGACTTTTTCTTCTTTAAAGCAACATTTCTACCTCTAATGTAGTGCTAGGCACCAACAGAGAGGACAATTCAGGGATCACCCCCAACCCACACCATGAACAACTTAAACACAGTGCAGGACAGTATCCTACAAGCTAGAGGAACTGATCCAGATAGAGCGAAGCAGCCAAGAGCCTACGTACTCTATCTCGCAATGCAAGTGAAACTAGGTAACTTTGGACACCTTGCTCAACTCGGGTAACTAGGTCTGGGGCTTGTGTCACCCTAGGAGGACGGGTCACCCGACACTGTAGGGCAACAGGTGGTTACAGCAACAAAGGTCGAAACATGGACACAAGTATTCTTCTTCTTTCAAGTCTTGTCAAGTGTCCTTCTACTCCTTCTAATGTTCTGGCAGAGCACAGTTCTTCATTGGGTGGGGACTCTCAAGATAAACTCCTCTCTACTACTCTGAACTCTCATGACCTATTCCTCTCAACTCTTGTAAACTCACCCTATTCTTCTCAGCACGCAACCAAGTCAGCACTGCTACTCTACATTCACTCCCTCTACAATTTTCGGTGCAGATCTAGTCAAGTCAAGTCGAAAGTGGTTGTCTACTTGAATGCCAACGTATTTGTCAGTAAAGGAAGAGTTTATTTATTTTATTGGGACTCAATGGTTATTATACTAGCACCTACACATCATACTAGCACCTACACATCATACCTGTGTGCTGTTTCAGCACTGGCGTCACAACACTATACCATCTGGCAGAGCTATACTCCACCGACAAACCACCATTGTAGTGGAGTCACACTCTCCCACCTAGCAAGTGACCAGTCGCAGCTGCTACAACACCATCCGACATCCCACCATACAGGTACATGCCATCATGCATCTTCTCCCCCAGACCAGCAGTGCACAGTGCTGGGACATTGACTCCTGGATGTCCTCCGCTGACATCTTCAGGTACATCCCATCATGCATCTTCTCTCTCCTATCTGGCGGTGCACAGTGCTGGGACATTGACTCCTGGATGTCCTCCGCTGACATCTTCAGGTACATCCCATCATGCATCTTCTCTCTCCTATCTGGCGGTGCACAGTGTTGTGCCATTGACTCCTGGATGTCCTCCGCTGACATCTTCAGGTACATCCCATCATGCATCTTCTCTCTCCTATCTGGCGGTGCACAGTGTTGTGCCATTGACTCCTGGATGTCCTCCGCTGACATCTTCAGGTACATCCCATCATGCATCTTCTCTCTCCTATCTGGCGGTGCACAGTGATGTGCCATTGACTCCTGGATGTCCTCCGCTGACATCTTCAGGTACATCCCATCATGCATCTTCTCTCTCCTATCTGGCGGTGCACAGTGTTGTGCCATTGACTCCTGGTTGTCCTCCACTGACATCTTCATGTACATCTCATCATGCATCTTCTCCCCCAGACCAGCAGTGCACAGTGTTTCGCTTGCATTGAGCGATGTAATGAGGCAGTAAAGCCTCCTCCATTATTCTAGCAGAAGACAAGGAGTCTGAGCGGGTGACTGTATCTGCAGCTTGGTGGAAGTGACAGTGCGGTGTGGTGTAAATCACCGCAGACGCCCCTTGTATTGGGATCATTTGTCAATCTGACAGCTGTGTATTCTTCCACACAACCTTGTGCGACTATCCGGGGGTTTTCAAGGTCTCTCTTGGCCGAGCTCCAGAATGTTCCGCACTCCTTCCAGATGTCACTTAGTAAAGGTCGGCGACCTCTCCCGGGCTTCGTCCTGCGTGTCCTTCAGGAATTCATCGTCTCCTTATTGTTCTGCATTGTTAGTTTTAAATATGATGAAAAGCTGAAGCTTAACGGGAAGACAACAGATCTGCTGATCGTGCGGAAACTCTTAGATTAGGAAAATCACTTACAAATTATTTGTATTATAAATCAGAGCCTGAACCATGGGGCGATCACCCCACTTCCTATGGCCGGTGTAGGTGACAACCACAAAAGCTTCTTAAAGGGAAGGTGTCACCTAGATTTTATTTTACTGTTTAGAATCAGATACTAAAACGTTTTCTTCTAATCTGTTTCTATTTTTTTTTTTTCACTATTTGTACATTGTTATGGGAGTGGCCATCTTACCTGAGCTGTTTTTACAGCATTCAGTGTCATGCTTTACAGCAATCCTCATGGACATAGACAACAATAGACAGGCTCTGTCTCCTTGAGATGAATGTGAGACATTACTGAGCGCGCTCTGTGACCTGTGAAGAGGTCATTCCACAGGGAGCTGCTAATGTCTCTTTAATCTACTGGTGTCACATGACACTGCAATGCTGTACAGATCACTGTACTGCGGTCTCCTTCTTATCATCACAGACATAACAGGAGATCTAAGAAAGATTTCATACTTATTTAGAACGGAGGAGCCCTCACTGGGGTGTGGGGTGTGGGCTTATACTCACCATCCAGGGCTACTGGCAGCATCTTTTCTAGTTGTTTGATTGGCTGACTGTCATGTACGCTCAGGTCCTCATGGTCTGCTGCATACTGACGACTGTCGCCAGGGGGGTAAGTATCATTTTTCTTCCTAGTCCTCAGCGGTTTAAAGCAAATAAACCATTAGGTACATTGCTGCTTTTTTATTACCTTAAACAATTGGCGACGGCATGGGGACGCAGATGGAGTGGTAGTTTTCTTAAACTTCGCTCAGTCCTTCCATCAGAGCTCAGTGTTTGGGAAAAGACCGGCGCTGAGCAGCAAGGTACCTGATGGGCCCGTTCACAATACGGAAATCGGCGCAGAGATTCCACTCGGAACCCCCTCCCGCGTACTCCACGCCAAGTCCCGCCTCTTTCAATGGGAGGTCTCACGCTCCTCCACTCTCCACGCCTCTTGGCTCAAAGAATTGACATGTCTGTAGTGTGAACGTCCCCTATACTTGAATGAGTACGCTCACTCAGCACTAGGTCAGGCCAGAGATTAAGCATTTACATTCTAACAATGACTTCTCCATTCACAGACAACATGCAGAGATCTAGAAGACGCCACAGAACGGATATAAAGTTGCTTGGAACATTTTTGTTCTTTTCTGTCAGACAGCGCAGGGACGTGGGGCGGATTATATGAGTAATATTTGTTTCTGCTGTTATTATCCGTGAATCAGCGTGACTGTATAAGTAAGTGCCCCCCGCAGCGCCCGATCTAGTACAGACCAATTATCAAGAATAATAAGGCTTGGCGTTCGGCCAGATGGGGGGAGTGTGCGCCGAGCGGAGAAATGTCACAGATTGCTGCACCAGGAAACTCATTCTATCCGGTTACATTTACCGTGTTTGTTGTTCTCTGCTGTCAGCCACAGTCATATCTATAATAAGGGATATCATACAGAGAACAGGAGCGGTAATGTGTCTGCTCATCTCTCCCATCCATCATAATGCAGCAGCCATGGGGTTAAATCTTAATAAGTTATGGTATATAGCTAGGGATAGATCTTGAGAATGTAGGGGATGTTAAACTAACGTTATGGCGGCTTCTGGCCACCAGGGGGAGCTCACCACAGCTCCCTCTTACAGCACAGCAGAGACAACATATGGTATGGCGGCTTCCAGACACCAGGGGGAGCTTACCACAGCACACTCTTAAAGCACAACAGAAACGTAGCGGACAGTATGGCAGCATCCTGCCACCAGGGGGAGCTCACCACAGAACACTCGTACAGCACAGCAGGGACAACATACAGTATGGCAGCATCCTGCCACCAGGGGGAGCTCACCACAGAACACTCGTACAGCACAGCAGGGACAACATACAGTATGGCAGCTTCCTGCCACCAGGGGGAGCTTACCACAGCACTCTCTTACACTCTTTCTCTTCATTATAGTCTGTACAGTGAGGAGTGGGACGTTGGGCCAGTCGGGGAGTGGAGAGTAGGGCCGTGCACTGGGTTATAATGGATTCTCATACAGGAGTCGGATTTCTCAGTACACCGCAGTAAAATGCGCCAAATTTGAACGAGACACAAGTCATTATCACATTACGTACAGAACAATGGGGAGTCTGAGAGGAGAATAATTACACCAGACTGATGGCGCGTCTATGACTGAGCTCCGCTACACCGCGCGGCCTGAGAATAACGACGGAAATTATAACAAGGAGAAGAAGTCCGACATTTCTTACTGGAGATATTATTGCTGATCTATAAATCCCAAACGAAAAAAACCCACAGTATACAGTATATGCGGGAGGATTATAGCAGAGACTTGTTTCCTTAGGTGATACCTGCAGTCCTATGTAACACCACAGATAACACAGTGATATCTCTGAGTACAGATAATGTAGTAGATGTCATCTGCAGTCCTATGTAACCCCACAGATAACACTATCTCTGAGTACAGATAATGTAGTAGATGTCACCTGCAGTCCTATGTAACCCCACAGATAACACAGTGATATGTCTGAGTACAGATAATGTAGTAGATGTCACCTGCAGTCCTATGTAACACGTTTTTATTTATCGGAAGGAGAGACAAAATCATTTCCTTTGTTCTCATCCATAGAAGAAATCTGGACATATTAAACAGATACAAAGTTTCTTCTAAATCTTCTGACTTTATTATTCTAGAAGTGCCAGGCTCCGCCCCTTTTGCGTTTGCTCTTAGATGCTGGTGGCGAGACGCGGGGAAGACGACTCTTCAAAGAGAATCCTGGTAAATGAGCTCTTAGTTCTTCACGTGTTCCTTATCAGACGAGACATCAAACACCCTCAGCCCGGTTATATTACCGCCATCAGACGCGCCCGCCGTCCTCCAGTCTGCGCCGCGTTTAGTTCCTTCGATGTCTAATTAGGAGAACTGACATTTTCTTTAGAATCTGAGAAGATTTCAGTCGAAGAACTGGAGGCGACGTCAAAGCAAAATAGGATTTTACTCTAACTTCCCCAAGATGTTTCTCTCTTCACATGAACGAGGCGCCAAAAAAGCATCGGGCGCCGATATCCGTCCCAGCGCGACCCCCAATATATCTCCCTTCATCTTTATGCCATTGGCCAGGGTAGCTCTGGCTGTGTTGTGGCTGATAGGTGGGTGTGGGTAGCCTGGAGTGGCGTTGGTACCAACCACCGGTCAAGCAGGCACGGCTTCCGCAGGTTTGGATAACTGAAGTGTAACCTGGTGTGTAGGTGCAGAATGATTGACAGAGTCCACTAGTTTAAACAGGAAAACTTCTGTTTACTTAGAATCTTCAGCGCAATACAAAAGAATACAATTTAGGATGCAGGCACAGGCAACAAGTAGTTATAATAGACTTTGGAATAAGAGTAGAGAAGGAATGAGGAGCGTTTTTAGGGCCCTGTCCAAGGTAGCTGTGTACTCTGCCAGGACAGTGTAGTTGAGAAGACGAAGATACTTGTACTCACGTATAGATACCTGTGATCTAACCATGTTATGCCCTATAGTGTCAGGATACCCGTCCTGCTAGGGTAGCACGAGGTCCCTCCGCTGGGCTGAGCAGACTTTCCCGATTTTCCAGATTAGCCACGCGTAACAGTAGGATACGTAGGCTTAACTGCTGCTTTGTCCTACTGGGATCAGTACCTACCCTCAGGTATACTGTCTTGTGTAGTGTAGTGTAGAGAGTATCCCTGGCATGGCCAAGGTGATCCTTCCTCCTGAGGGGTCTAGCACTGCATGCTAATGGTAGTTAGTTGCATAGCCGATCGCTCTCTGTCTCTGTGTCTCTCTCTCTGTGTCTCTCTCTCTCCACTGACTTAACTAAAAGACTAAAGCTAAAGACCCAAAGACCCCCCTCCCCCCCCCCCCTTGGGAACTAGCTCCTTAGCTAGTGTAGGATTGGTGGGACTGTGTTTGTGCAGAAGAGAGACTATAGGTAATCAGATAGAAAAAGAGGGAGAACAAGCCTGCACCTGTGATAGGATAAAAAAAACAACATGTGACAAATATAGTTAACCCATTGCGACCTTCAGCTCAATATAAGACATCCAAGAAATACAAGAGTGACATCTAGTGGGGAAAACACATAATAAACTCCTCCTTCATCCCACTGTGAGAACCTGAGTGAGTTACTTTGCCCAGGTGAACTTTCGGCATGTGATTAGCGGTGGCTGCTGAACTTGGATAAAGCCCTAAGGCTATGTGGAAAACATGGATATAGTCATTATTTAGCCTGTGACACATTCTCATATTGGTTCAAAAGGATAAGATCTAGTGATGAGCGAATACTGTTCGATCGAATAGATATTTGATCGAATCGTAAGGTATTCGATTGTATCAAATATTATCGAATAGGACGCCGAATATTCGATAAATATTCGATGAGCGTTCAAATCCGCCTTCCCTGTTTTTTTTAGCCAATTAACATGCAGGGAGGCTGCCACAGCCCCTTGGTGTACGTAGCATGGTGAGAAACGAGAATAACAATGATTGGATGGCCTAGTCACATGACCCACTAACATATATACACAGCCCCTGCTGTTCTGCCCTCAGATGTGATTTGGTGGTGAGGGAGAGAACTTGGAGAGATAGTGATTAGCTTTTGGTTAGGCAGGAGGACAGTAAATGGAGCAGCTCTCTCTGCCATTTTTCCCCAGTCTTGTGCTGTGCACACTGCGATGGTCGCTTGAATGATGTCATGTAAGTATCGCACGAACTTCATAAGCTACGTTTTAGGCGTACGTAACTCATACACATATCATAAGTTTATACGCATGCGTAAGCGAATGTTAAGAGCGATTTTGGGGTGTCCCAGTTGCATTCCAGTGGTGTTGGCATCATTTCCTGAGGTGTCATTGTGGACTTGGTGACCTCCAAGTGGTCGAATAGATGTTTTTTTAATAATCGAATACCTGTTCCCACAGACTTTAATGGGATCGAATATTCGAATATTAGGGAGATATTCGTACGAATATCGAATATTCGAATATCTCACTATTCGTTCATTACTAATAAAATCCATTGCCCTCAGCTCAGTGTTCAGCACCACGGACAGCACGTAGCTGCATCACAGGGAACGTTCCCAGAGGTGTTTTCTGTTCTGATAACTTTTGAGTTACAAGAGGTATTGATTATCTGCTTGCGATAACAGATACCTGGATGGGAAGGGGGGCAGCGAGGGCAGGAGGCAGCGGTGCTGAACTGAATGTGCTCAGCACTAGGGACAAGCTAAGCCTTGGACATATGTAGGAGGTCAGAGACAAAAGTGGTAAAAATCATACTTACCAGGTCCCGACCACCATTCCCATCCCTGCTGGATGCCGCTCTGATACCTCACATCGGTAGCCAGAATCCTAAGGCAACCGCTTTCAGCATGGCAGCAAGAGAAAGGAAGAAAACTACAAAAGAAAGCAATTTTGCTGATGCATAACCTAACAAAAGTTTAGGAGATTGGAATAGACCTTTAATCCATATGGCGGCCACATTCTGGACATAGATAGACCCCTCCCCCAATACTTGCTTGTGTATCAGATCCGTCATTTTCCCTTACTGTCATGAGACTTTAGATTCCTCCCGTATAATCATCACTCACATCTTTCAATAATGTTTCGCTATAAGAGGAAAAGTCAAATGGTAACCGCAATAGGAACATGGCGGCTTGTAGGAGATCGTTACAGATCTACCATGGCGCCATCTCCACTGCACAGCACTGAATGGAGATAAACTCAATTACCATTTATTAATGAATACTTTCGAGGAAATGAAATCGGAGCGTTTCCCTCTCCAGGGTCTCAGGCTTCCCTCTCCAGGATCTCAGGCTTCCCTCTCCGGGGTCTCAGGCTTCCCTCTCCAGGATCTCAGGCTTCCCTCTGCAGGGTCTCAGGCTTTCCTTTCCAGGATCTCAGGCTTCCCTCTCCGGGGTCTCAGGCTTCCCTCCCCGGGGTCTCAGGCTTTCCTCCCCGGGGTCTCAGGCTTTCCTCCCCGGGGTCTCAGGCTTTCCTCCCCGGGGTCTCAGGCTTTCCTCCCCGGGGTCTCAGGCTTTCCTCCCCGGGGTCTCAGGCTTTCCTCCCCGGGGTCTCAGGCTTTCCTCCCCGGGGTCTCAGGCTTCCCTCCCCGGGGTCTCAGGCTTCCCTCCCCGGGGTCTCAGGCTTCCCTCCCCGGGGTCTCAGGCTTCCCTCCCCGGGGTCTCAGGCTTCCCTCCCCGGGGTCTCAGGCTTTCCTCCCCGGGGTCTCAGGCTTCCCTCCCCGGGGTCTCAGGCTTTCCTCCCCGGGGTCTCAGGCTTTCCTCCCCAGGGTCTCAGGCTTTCCTCCCCGGGGTCTCAGGCTTTCCTCCCCGGGGTCTCAGGCTTTCCTCCCCAGGGTCTCAGGCTTTCCTCCCCGGGGTCTCAGGCTTTCCTCCCCAGGGTCTCAGGCTTTCCTCCCCAGGGTCTCAGGCTTTCCTCCCCAGGGTCTCAGGCTTTCCTCCCCGGGGTCTCAGGCTTTCCTCTCCGGGATCTCAGGCTTTCCTCTCCGGGATCTTAGGCTTCCCTCTCCGGGATCTCAGCCTTCCCTCTCCGGGATCTCAGGCTTCCCTCTCCGGGATCTCAGGCTTCCCTCTCCAGGATCTCAGGCTTCCCTCTCCAGGATCTTCTTTACATTATAAATCTTTCTTGAGGTTTAATTACGGTGGCGTCTTCAGACCTGGATGACGTCTTTACAGCTGGAGCGTGCCGCATCACTGCCGTACATAACGGGAACACAAAACCATGAACAACGGCCCCTGCTCAGCTGACTGTAAACGCATTCTACCCCATACAGGCTGCATTATATAACCACAGTCCTGACTATTACACTACATTCGCCATCTGGGCAGTGATGAGAGGGTTAAACACCCCTTATTACTGTGCACATTGCACACTCAGTATTATCACTAATCTGCTGCTATTACATCTATTAGTTTAGCTGGATTATTCACATCAGTCCCCATATAGTTGTAATAATGTGCCAATTCTGCTGCTACATCTTGTCTCTCGTCCAGAGCTGCACTCAGAATTCTGCTTTAACATCGTATCTCTCATCAAAAGCTGTATTCACCATTCTGCCTATTTCCTGTTACTGGCAGCAGCATATGAGCTGCGCAGTGCTTCATGTATACCATCATCCATAAAATGATCCTTATCGACTTCAATAGGTTTAACTCTAGAAATAGAATCTGATAAATATTAGCATGTGACAGAGAAGGAAAATCATTGTGTTAATGCGAGGTCACCAGATGCAGAAACTTCTAGAAAAAGAAAAATCATATTGAAATGTCTGGCAGATGCATGGCCGTCCTGATAGCAGGAAGACGTCTACTGCATGCTAGAGGTAGCTAACAACATAAAAAGGAAAAGTTTCTTAGAGCCTGACAAGGGTCCTGGCCTGAGCCAGGCCCTGGCTTCACTGCAGCAGGAACTATGCTCTTCGTGTTTGTCTCTCTCCACTGACTCAACTAGAAGAGTCCCTCTCACCAGGAACTAACTCCTTTGTGTAGGGTAAGCTTAGCTAGTGTAGAATTGGTGGGTCTGTGTGTGTGTGTGTTAGAGAGAAGAGAGGCGATAGGCAGAAAAGAAGAGAGAAAAAGACCTGCACCTATGACAGGAGAGCGATAACATGTGACACATGGACATATGTAGGATGTCGGAGACAAAAGTGGTAAAAATCATACTTACCAGGTCCCGACCACCATTCCCATCCCTGCTGGATGCCGCTCTGATACCTCACATCGGTAGCCAGAATCCTAAGGCAGCCACTGTCAGCATGGCAGCAAGAGAAAGGAAGAAAACTACAAAAAAAAGCAATTTTGCTGATGCATAACCTAACAAAAGTTTAGGAGATTGGAATAGACCTTTAATCCATATGGAGGCCACATTCTGGACATAGATAGACCCCCCTCCCCCAATACTTGCTTGTGTATCAGATCCGTCATTTTCCCTTACTGTCCTGAGACTGTAGATTCCTCCCGTATAATCGTCACTCACATCTTTCAATAATGTTTCGCTATAAGAGAAAAGTCACATGGTAATCACAATAGGAACATGGCGGCTTGTAGGAGATCGTTATAGATCTACCATGGCGCCATCTCCACTGCACAGCACTGAATAGAGATAAACTCAATTACCATTTATTAATGAATACTTTGGAGGAAATAAAATCGGAGCGTTTCCCTCTCCGGGGTCTCAGGCTTCCCTCTCTGGGGTCTCCGCCTTTCCTCTCCGGGATCTCAGGCTTCCCTCTCCGGGGTCTCAGCCTTTCCTCTCCGGGGTCTCAGCCTTTCCTCTCCGGGGTCTCAGCCTTTCCTCTCCGGGGTCTCAGCCTTTCCTCTCCGGGGTCTCAGCCTTTCCTCTCCGGGGTCTCAGCCTTTCCTCTCCGGGGTCTCAGCCTTTCCTCTCCGGGGTCTCAGCCTTTCCTCTCCGGGGTCTCAGCCTTTCCTCTCCGGGGTCTCAGCCTTTCCTCTCCGGGGTCTCAGCCTTCCCTCTCCGGGATCTCAGGCTTCCCTCTCCGGGGTCTCAGGCTTCCCTCTCCGGGGTCTCAGGCTTCCCTCTCCGGGATCTCAGCCTTCCCTCTCCGGGATCTCAGGCTTCCCTCTCCGGGATCTCAGGCTACCCTCTCCGGGATCTCAGGCTACCCTCTCCAGGATATTCTTTACATTATAAATCTTTCTTGAGGTTTAATTACGGTGACGTCTTCAGACCTGGATGACGCATCACTGCCGTACATAACGGGAATACAAAACCATAAACAACGGCCCCTGCTCAGCCGACTGTAAACGCATTCTACCCCATACAGGCTGCATTATATAACCACAGTCCTGACTATTACACTACAGTCGCCATCTGGGCAGTGATGAGAGGGTTAAACACCCCTTATTACTGTGCACATTGCACACTCAGTATTATCACTAATCTGCTATTACATGTGACACAAAACAGTTAACCCAATGCTTCCTTCAGCTGTGCTCAATGCAATACAAATACAAATACACAATACACAATACAATACACACAGCAGCGACCCATAGTGGGGAAAACACATAATACACTTCTCCTTCATCCCCTTTGTGAGAACCTGAGCGAGTTTCTGTACTTTGCCCAGATGAATAAGCAACTGTGCTGAGACACTACACACTCCGCCGTCCACAGCATAGCACCTAGGGGAAAGTAACGAAAGGTGGTGAGCACAGCATGGGTTACTTCAATAAGACTATAATATATATATATATATATATATATATATATATATATATATATATATACGAACGGTCAGGTTTTTCTTTTTTTTGAAGATTAAGTCAAATTAAGTTACTAATCAAGATCTCTGTAATGGGCAGGTGGTCGTCCTTTGGTACTTCATTGAGATCTTCTGAGTGGTACATTTTCTTTGAGGGTGTCAGAGTCAAAGGGATAAACATCCACCGGAACGTTGAGATCATTGCGCGGGGGCAGAATTAGAAGCATATAAGAATGGGATCGGTTTTGCGATGAGGAGGACATCTCCTATGGTGGGAAGTCGGTGAGGTTTAGGGTCTTCCTGAGGGTATGCTGGGGCTACCACCTGTAACAGTGACTCCTCTCTGCAGCACAACTTCAGCCGGTTACGGTGTACTTCACTTGGGCTGATCGGTGGTTATTCTACAACCATAAACAATCTCCAACTTGCAAGGGTTGGGCGTAGGCATGCCTGTTGTACTCTTCCTTTTGAGCTTCCTTCATTGTACTTCTTACAATCTCTTGTGCCTCTTGGATTCTTCTTTGATGTCCATGTACCCAGTTGGCCAGGGTCCTGGCCTGAGCCAGGCCCCAGCTTCGCTGCAGCAGGAACTACTCTGTGTGTGTCTCTCTCGACTGACTAAACGAGAAGATACCCTCCCACCAGGAACTAGCTCCTTTTTGCAAGTTTACATTAGCTAGTGTAGAACTGGTGAGGCTGACTGTACAAGAGAGAAGAGAGGCGATAGGCAGAAAAAGGGAAAAGACCTGCAACTCTGACAGGAGAGAACATAACATGTGAAACAAAACAGGGCGCACAAAAAATCTGCACCAAGATTCAGTGCGGAACTCCCCCACGCAGACTCGGTGCCAAATCCTGTCTTCTATCAGTTTAAATGGGAGAGCTTGAGTGCCTCCGCCCTCCGTCGCACTGAGATCAGGGATGATGGGAGTGATGATACATTTTCTGTGATTGGAGATTAGAGTGTAAGCTACTGGGGTCAAGGATAATGGGAGTGAGGATACACTGTGTGTGATAGGAGATTAGAGTGTCAGCTTCTGGGGTCAGGGATAATGGGGGGGATACACTGTGTGATATAGGGAGATTACATTGGGAGGGGTGACTTAAGATTTGATTCCCAAAAATGGAGTAAAATAAAAGGTAGAGAACAATAATATGTGATTCCTGATTATGGACAATAATGGCAATTTTTTCTCCTCCAAAAGAAAAAGACTTTTTGAGAAATATGACTATTGCTTTATTCCACGTGAGATGGCGACGGATAATCAGCAGGAGAAAGAAATCTCATGAAGACGGCTCAGATGGCCTCATTTTTCCTTCTGAAGCTCCAGTAAAGCCCGTCTAGTAATGATCCCTATGAATATACAATACATCCGTAACTTCTCATTTTCTTCTATTTTCAAGATATAGATGAGCTGCAAAAATGAGATCAATTTATTTTATAGACATAAAATGCAGAAGCATCCAGGAGAGAGTCTGACTGCAAATATCCCACTGCTGACAAGCCAAAGAATTGATGGAAAATGTCAGAACCCATACAGAAAAGATAGAAAAAGACAAATATAAAACAAGAGAATGGAAGAAAGTGACTGTCTATATGGTAAAGCAGAGAGACACCACAAATATCAATACTGCCCCCTATATACAAGAATATAACTACTATAATACTGCTCCTATATACAGGAACATAACTACTATAATACTGCCCCCTATATACAGGAATATAACTACTATAATACTGCTCCTATATACAGGAATATAACTACTATAATACTGCCCCTATATACAGGAATATAACTGCTATAATACTGCTCCTATATACAGGAATATAACTACTATAATACTGCCCCTATATACAGGAATATAACTACTATAATACTGCTCCTATATACAGGAATATAACTACTATAATACTGCTCCTATATACAGGAATATAACTACTATAATACTGCTCCTATATACAGGAATATAACTACTATAATACTGCTCCTATATACAGGGATAAAACTACTATAATACTGCTCCTATATACCGGAATATAACTACTATAATCCCGAACTGGGGAGAATGGAACGGCTGCACATCCCATCTATGGCTGATACTAATGCCGCTAGGCCTATATTAAAAATCAACACCAGAGTGTCTGTATATGAATTGATCAAGCCATATTGCCCCGTGTACCACCGCGCAGGTCCTCTGGTCCACACGGGTCCCTACGCTAACTCCACACCGTGTCGGTCAGCGACCGCCAACCCCGCAAAGCGTGCAAATGCAGGGAAGGGAGGCCATGGAACGGCCCTGCAACCCCAATGTCACATGACCAGACCCAAAAAGACCCACCAAAACCCAGCCAGCACCACCTGAACCGTATTTTGTTTCTCTCTTTTCTCCGTGTTTTGCACTCCTCCTGGTGAGACCCACATGACCGCAATTAGCAGGAGACACCTGAGTGCTCATGGTTTTAATCCCTCCTGTCTGTCCCATTCTATCTTTGATAGCTATGGTGAGTGCAATACCTTATCCAGACTTGTGCTGTTTGGGGGCAGCTTCCTCCGCCGGTGGTGCTGGCTGGGTTTTGGTGTGGCATTTTTGGGTCTGGTCCTGTGGCATGGGGGTTGCAGGGCCGTTCCATGGCCTCCCTTCCCTGACTGTGCACGCCTGCGGGGGTGGTGGTCGCTGACTGGCACAGTGTGGACTTAGTGTAGGGACCCACGTGTATCAGATACCTGCACGAGGTACATGGGGCAGTGTGGCTTGATCAATTCACATACAGAATTCTGATGTTTTTTATGCAGCCGAGAGGTACTAGTATCAGCCATAGGTGTGAGGTGCAGCACTCTTTTTCTTCCCTGAACCATAACTACTATAATACTGCTCCTATATACAGGAATATACTACTATAATACTGCTCCTATATACAGGAATATAACTACTATAATACTGCCCCCTATATACAGGAATATAACTACTATAATACTGCTCCTATATACAGGGATATAACTACTATAATACTGCCCCCTATATACAGGGATATACTACTATAATACTGCTCCTATATACAGGAATATCACTACTATAATACTGCTCCTATATACAGGGATATACTACTATAATACTGCTCCTATATACAGGGATATAACTACTATAATACTGCTCCTATATACAGGAATATAACTACTATAATACTGCTCCTATATACAGGAATATAACTACTATAATACTGCTCCTATATACAGGGATATAACTACTATAATACTGCCCCCTATATACAGGGATATACTACTATAATACTGCTCCTATATACAAGAATATAACTACTATAATGCGAACTGGAGAGAATGGAACGGCTGCACATCCCATCTATGGCTGATACTAATGCCGCTAGGCCTATATTAAAAATCAACACTAGAGTGTCTGTATATGAATTGATCAAGCCATATTGCCCCGTGTACCACCGCGCAGGTCCTCTGGTCCACACGGGTCCCTACGCTAACTCCACACCGTGTGGGTCAGCGACCGCCAACCCCGCAAAGCGTGCACGTGCAGGGAAGGGAGGCCATGGAACGGCCCTGCAACCCCAATGTCACAGGACCAGACCCAAAAAGCCCCACCAAAACCCAGCCAGCACCACCGGCGGGGAAGGCTGCCCCCAAACGACACAAGTATGGATATGGTATTACACTTACCATTGCTGCTCTCACAGAATGGGGAAAACATAGGGTCCAGACATGTGAGCACAGGCATATCCTGCTCATTTTGGTCATGTGGGTCTTATAAAGGAGTGCGAGCTGTTCAGAGAGGGAGAATTGCAAAACACGAACTACTATAATACTGCTCCTATATACAGGAATATAACTACTATAATACTGCCCCTATATACAGGAATATAACTACTATAATACTGCTCCTATATACAGGGATATAACTACTATAATACTGCTCCTATATACAGGAATATAACTACTATAATACTGCTCCTATATACAGGAATATACTACTATAATACTTCCCCTATATACAGGAATATAACTATTATAATACAGCTCCTATATACAGGAATATACTACTATAATACTGCTCCTATATACAGGAATATAACTATTATAATACTGCTCCCTATATACAAGAATATAAATTGGGTGAGGGAGGTGCAGGCACGTCACCTGAAACAACCGTTTCAGTGACCCTCCCTTCTCACCACCCCCCCCTTATATTTCCCCCTATGTATAAAAATATAATAAAAATATAACAAATAAGCCCTGTTTGTTTCTTTGGGGAGGGAAAAAAGACGACATTGCCCCTTTAAGGTTTCCCCTGGTCACTATAGGGTTAATTCTGGCCCCTGGTCTGCACTGACAGCCTCATAGATCCCTTTGTCCTGTTCTCTGTCTCTATAGATCAGGGCTCCGGCGCTCCAGACATAAATTACTGAGATATAATTAACTTCTTATCCTCTAATAAACTCATTATTAACCTCATTGATTTACATTCTATTTCTTTGCCCATTTATATAAAATGCAGCTAAACTTCCTGACATTTATGTAAGAGAAACAATGGAGGACAATGATACAACGTGAGACGTGATACAACGGGAGACGTGATACAACGGGAGACGTGATACAACGGGAGACGTGATACAATATGAGACGTGATACAATATGAGACGTGATACAATATGAGACGTGATACAATATGAGACGTGATACAACGGGAGACGTGATACAACGGGAGACGTGATACAACGGGAGACGTGATACAATGTGAGACGTGATAGAACGGGAGACGTGATACCAGGGCCATCTTAACCATTGGGCATGGTAGGTGGCTGCCCGGGGGCCCATGCGTCCTAGGGGGCCCCTGCCCTGTGTCATATTCCCTGGCCCTGTAACTGGGAGTGCTCCTGATCAGCGCTGGTACATAGGGGCTTTGCACAGCTCGCTCTTGTGGCCGGAAGCTGCATTCTGCTTCCCGTCACTAGAGGTCTCTCTCACCCCCTGCATTCCCGTGCGGAGCAGGAGAGTGACGTCACCAGCAGAGCCCTGAGAGGAAGGAGAAGCTGGAGGCCTGAAGCACAAAGCCTGAGTGAGTATGTGCTGATACCAGGGGGGAGGCTAGCTGGCAGGGAAGGTGTTAATCATGGGAGTGCTCTCTGCAGGGATGCAGACAGGGCCGTGGGTGAACTGGTAAACAGGGAGGGGGATGGATCGGGGGTGTAACTCCTCTGAGTGTGTATATATATCTCCATTCAGTGTATACAGCAGTGTATTATATACTTATCCTCCTCCTGAGTGTGTATATCTCCATTCAGTGTATACAGCAGTGTATTATATACTTATCCTTCTCCTGAGTGTGTATATATATCTCCATTCAGTGTATACAGCAGTGTATTATATACTTATCCTCCTCCTGAGTGTGTATATATATCTCCATTCAGTGTATACAGCAGTGTATTATATACTTATCCTCCTCCTGAGTGTGTATATATATCTCCATTCAGTGTATACAGCAGTGTATTATATACTTATCCTCCTCCTGAGTGTGTATATATATCTCCATTCAGTGTATACAGCAGTGTATTATATACTTATCCTTCACCTATCACTCCATTGTTGTCTCCCTGTATGTATACTGTATAATACAATATACAGGGAAACAACATGGTTCGTATATAGAGAAGGGCAAAACAACATGTCTCATATATAATAGTCATGTTGTTGCCCCTCTGTATATATGAGGCATGTTGTTTTGCCCTTCTCTATATATGAACCATGTTGTTTTGCTGTATATTGTATTATACAGTATATATACATACAGGGAAACAACATGGTTCTCATATATAATAGTCATGTTGTTGCCCCTCTGTATATATGAGACATGTTGTTTTGCCCCTCTGTATATATGAGACATGTTGTTTCCCTGTATACTGTATTATACAGTATACATACAGGGAGACAACATGGTTCTCATATATAATAGTCATGTTGTTGCCCCTCTGTATATATGAGACATGTTGTTTTGCCCTTCTCTATATATAAGCCGTGTTGTTTCCCTGTATACTGTATAATACAGTATACACAGACTCCCTGTATTATACAGTATACAGGGAGACAACATGGCGTATATGCAGAGGGACAGCAACATGTCTCATATATAGAGAGGAGCACCAATATATATTAATTAGGCTTTTACCCACCACCTGTATACCCCACATATACCTGTACCCCCCATATATATTTGTACACATATATCACTATTATAGGCTATATAACCACCTACCTACTGCTCCACCCTTATACCTGTATCTATATGGTAGATAAATAGGTGGTAAGGTATATTGCCTGTAATAGTGATATACTGTATGTGTGCAACATATATGACAATCACTATTATAGGCAATATACAGTGGTGCCTTGGATTACGAGCATAATTCGTTCCAGGACCGTGCTTGTAATCCAAATCACTCTTAAACCAAAGCAAATTTTCCCATAAGAAATTATAGAAATGCAGACAATTGGTTCCACACCCAAAAAATAATGATTTATTATTCTGAATAACATGTAAAACAGATGAAACAAACATATTGTGATATTATAAGTTACTGTACAGTAATGGAGCGGATGGGAAACACAAGGGCTGACAGAGACTGCAGGGAGCATGAAGGAATGAGCAGGACAGATGTGGGCACATACATGCAGCGCTATCTATCCGGGGAGAGAGGGGTTACAGCTATGGAGAGATTACCTCCACAGTCCTGTCCCCTGATGTAAGCCCCAGCCTGAAGTGGATCTGCTATGATTTGGCAGGTGAGGGAGACTTCCTGGGTCAGAGTACAGAGCTGTAGACCCCGCTATTCAGACCATGTCCCTCCTCCACCCGCCCTCCCACCCAATACTGGGAGCTCTTAAACCAAAACAATGCTCTTAAACCAAGTCACAGTTTTGAAAAACTGTGAGCTCTTAAACCAAGTTACTCTTAAACCAAGGTACCACTGTACCTTTAAGAGGGGCGGCGGCCGCTAGGGGGGGGGTTAATTCGCACCTCTGCCCAGGGGCCCATAATGCTGTTAAGATGGCCCTGCGTGATACAATGTGATCAATTATACAATGTGAGACGTGATACAACGGGAGATGTGATACAACGGGAGACGTGATACAACGGGAGACGTGATACAATGTGATCAATTATACAATGTGAGACGTGATACAACGGGAGACGTGATACAACGGGAGATGTGATACAATGGGTAGAGGCGTTCACATGATTATTTAAGGCAAACTCTGCCATAGGTAGGTATTCAGACCACTTGTACTGGTTGTCAGATACATAACACCTTAAGTACTGGACTACCGATTGGTTAGTGCGTTTCGTCTGACCATTAGTCTCTGGGTGGAACGCCGATGAATATGATAATGAAATTCCCAAATGATCGCAGAACGCTTTCCAAAACCTAGAAACAAACTGTACACCATGGTCAGAAACAATATTAATGGGTATACCATGCAATCTGAGGACATGGCGTACAAACAGGTTAGCCAGAGCTTTGGCAGTAGGCAGTTTCTTAAGGGACACCAGGTTACATATCTTAGAGAAATGGTCCACTACAACCCACAGTACCTTCTTCCTCTGTGACGGAGTAAGATCAGTAACCAAGTCTATCGAGAGACGGGTCCACGGACGAGCTGGCAAAGGCATGTGTTACAACAATCCTTCTGGCAGAGAGGTTGGGGTCTTTGTCCGAGCACAGGTTTCACAAGCCTCCAGCATGACCGGGACAGCAGATACCCTGTACCGGCAATCCTGGGATGACCTGCTAGACTAGACTCTTGTGCCTCTTTAAGGACTGCCAACCTTATATTCAGTGGTACAAACAGCTTACCGGTGGGGGTTTCTGATGGGGCGTCCCCCTGAGAATTCAAGATGGAATTCGTTAAATCAATAAACATGCTGGCAAGAACAGTACCTGGAGATAGAATAGTTTCAGACTCTTCTTCACCAACCTTACAATCCCTGAAACTCCTGGACAGAGCATCAGCCTTAACATTTTTGTTACCAGGACGACATGTGACCACGAAATGAAAACGAGTAAAACATAGTGCCCAGCGTGCTTGCCTGGGGTTAAGCCTTTTAGCTTTGTCCAGGTACAGCAGGTTTTCGTGGTCCGTAAGGACTGTAACTTGGTGTCTGACCCCCTCCAGGAAATGTCTTCATTCTTCCAGAGCCCACTTAATAGCTAGCAATTCCCTGTTGCCGACATCATAATTTCTTTCAGAATTGGAGAATTTCCTGGAGAAGTAGGCGACCGGACGCATGTTGATATATGGTTTCCTACCTTGGGACAATACTGTCTCCACACCTGACTCAGACGCATCGACCTCTATCACAAATCAGAATCTGGGGGCACTAACACCGGGGCAGAGGAGAAGCTGCTCTTTAACTGACCAAATGTGACTTTGGGGGCCAGGGAATTTGGTTTGGACCTTTCTTAGTGAGGTCAGTCAGCGGTTTAGCAATGAGAGAAAAATTCCTGATAAACTTTCTATAAAAAAATTGGAAAGCCGAGGAACACAGAAAAAAAAAAAGACAAATTTGGTCAGCTCTCCTAGAACACCATTCACACTAGGCAGGAGCACTTTGCTATGGCTGAAGTTGCAAACACACAAAAACAGAAAAATGCAAGAGCTCACCGCAATGGCAAGATACAGACCCACTACAGACATGAAAATAGTTAAAAGCAGCCCCCCCAACTGCCAAAAAAAAACTTCATAAAAATAATGAGGCTCTTGCTTACCACTTGAAAATGGTGTAAACCACCCCACCATGCTACGGTGGCCTCATGCTCGGGGCAATCCTACACTGTACTATGGCATGAAATACGCCTATGCTCTGGGCATGCAAGATCTGTCTAATACCAGCAAGAGTAATTACACCACCTGGGTGAGACAGGTGGAGTGCACAACCAAGTAGAGGCAGCCACTCCCCCCTCTGGAACACAGAAAAAAAAAGGACAAATTTTGTCAGCTCTCCTAGAACACCATTCACACTAGGCAGGAGCATGTTGCTATGGCTGAAATTGCAAACACACAAAAACACAGAAAAATTCAACAGCTCACCGCAATGGCAAGATACAGATCCACTACAGACATGAAAATAGTTAAAAGCAGCCCCCCCAACTGCCAAAAAAAACTTCCATAAAAATAATGCGGCTCTTAGTTACTACTTAAAAAAATGGTATAAACTGCCCCACCACGATATGGTGGCCTCATGCTCGGGACAGTCCTACACTGTACTATGGCCTCTCCATGGGTCTGTATCTTGCCATTGCGGTGAGCTGTTGCATTTTTATTTTTATGGAAGTTTTTTTTGGCAGTTGGGGCGGGGGCTGCTTTTAACTATTTTCAAAGCTGAGGAACCTCTGAAGTTCCTTTAAGGTAGTGGGTCTAGCCCATTCCAAGACCGCTGACACTTTTTTGGGGTCCATTTGGACTTACTCAGGACTAATGATGTACCCCAGGAACCCAGTCTCCTGCACCCCAAACAAACATTTAGACATCTCAGCACTAAGGGTGTTTTTACTAAGCCTAGACAAGACCTCATGTACATGTTTAGGCTATTTTCACACTATGTAAAAGTAAGGCCGTTGTTGCCGATAGACAATGTACTTTTGGTGCGATGGAACAATGCCTTACTTTCAATAGGATCCTGGCCGGCGTTCCGGACGGGATCCTGTACGGGGCCGGAAATAACTGAAATGTCAGTTTTCTGCGGCCGCAATTCAATGAATTGTGGCCGTAGGAAACCCTGTCAGTTCACACTATTTAGCGAGCGGCTCCGCTCACTGTGTGCTATGGGAAGCTCTGATGTGGGTGTGCGCTGATGCGCCTGCATCAGAGCTCTGCGGCCAGACAAATCATCCGGCCGGTACCTAAGTACCGGCCGCAATGATCCGGGCAGAGAGCGGCCGTTCCGTGGCCCAGCCGGGGTCACGGAACGGCCGAATGTTCTTGTTGTAAACATGTAACTCCCAATCTGGAGAATAGATAAGGATATCATCCAGATGGACCACCACATACTGACCAAATAGATGCTGGAAGATATCGTTTACGAATTTCTGGAAGACGGCAGGGGCATTACTCAACCCGAATGGCATAACCAAATACTCAAAGTGCCCGTCGGGAGTGTTGAATGCCGTCTTCCATTTGTCACCCTTTCTGATCTGGATCAGGTTGTAGGCGCTGCGAAGGTCAATTTTCGGGAACCAGCGGGCGCCTACCACATGGTTGAGCAGGTCTCAGGTCAGAGGAAGGGGGTGCACATCTTTAATTGTTGTTCAATTCCCTATAGACAATGCAGGGACGTAATCCACCATCTTTTTTCTGTACAAAAAAGAACCCTGCACCCATAGGTGACACTGATATGCCCCTTTCCCAAACTTTCCTGAATGTATGTGCGCATTGACTCTCGCTCTGGGGGGGGGGGGGGGGGCAGGTTAAAGATACGACCTTTCAGAAACCTGGCCCCAGACATGAGATCAATGGCGAAGTCATACAGACGGTGAGGGGGCAGAGCATCGGCAATAGTTTTATTAAAAACATCAACATAGTCTGCAATGAACTTAGGAACCTTTAGGCAAGTCCTGGACCGAACACACAGCAGGAAAAGATGGGTTCTCCAGTCGAACACGGGATTATGTTGGCGCAGCCAAGGTAAACCTAAAATAACATCTGCTGCTAGTTTTTCTAAAACAAAAAATGAAACCTCCTCCTGATGGAGACAGCCTACCTGCATGGTGACCTCGCGAGTTTGGTGGTTCACTGATCCAGCTCTTAAAGGGTTGGAATCAGCGCCAGCCACAGTAAATGAATAACATAATGATACTAATTCTAGTCCACCATGGCTGTACAGTCAACAGAAAGACCATTATACCAAAAAGTAACTGGTAACAAAAAATTCTTTGGAGGTACCTGGGTACCTGAGTGACCCTCCAGACCATCACTCAGGCACTGGAGTTTTCCGACTTCTGAGATGGTTTTGTTGGACACGTTCTCAGGAAGTGACCAGATTTCCCGCAGTACAAGCAAAGGGAATTTTCCATGCGGTACTTTTTTCTGGCTGAGGCATTGCCCAGGACCATGGGTTCTTCCGGAACCTTGGGAGAACAGGAAAGCGCGGGCGCTTCGGAGAATGATTTAGGGAGCTGCACTGATCTTGGCTGAGCTGGAGTAGACCTCTCTAGCTTCCGTTCCCTCAACCTTCGGCCAATGGTTACCGCCAGTGTCATAAAGTCATTTGGGGAGTCGGGAGTGAGGTGGATAACTATAACATCTTTAATGGTGTCCAACAGTCCTTGACAAAAAAGGGGAGTCTGGCCATCAAGTCAGGGTGCACCATTGGCAGAACTCCGCACAGTATTCTTCCGCAGTGCAGCGGCCCGGCTGGATGGACAGGAGATAAGAGTCCGATTGGGATCATCATAGATCTGACCTAGAGATGTAAAAAAAACTACCCCACCAAATTCCACTCAGGAGCCTCAGTGGGAAGGGACAGGGCCCAATCCTGTGGAGGACCTTGCAAAAGTGAAACAATCAGGGCCACCCTTTCACTATCAGACACAAACGGGTTATGTCTGAAGTACAAAAAACAAGACTCCCTAAAAGTCCGGAATTTACTGGTGTCACCCTGAAATCGGTCAGGCAACAACATCCCCTCCAGTCTATCCTTAACACTGCTGCCCGACTAATCCACCTTTCCCCTCGCTTTGCCTCTGCCTCTTCCCTCTGCCAATCCCACTGGCTTCCCATTGCCCAACGTATTCACTTTAAATTGTTGACCATGACATACAAGGCCATCCACATCCTGTCCCCTCCGTACATCTCTGACCTGATATCCCGCTACCGTCCCTCACGCAACCTTTGCTCCTCCAGTGACCTCTGTCTGCACTCCCCCCTTGTTCGTACCTCGCACAACTGCCTCCAAGATTTTGCCCCAGCCTCCCCCATACTCTGGAACTCGCTACCCCGACTCATCCAGCTCTCACTACCCTGACACATCCTGCTCTCACTACCCTGACACATCCGTCTCTCACTACCCTGACACATCCGTCTCTCACTACCCTGACACATCCGTCTCTCACTACCCCGACACATCCGGCTCTCATCCACCATCATGTCCTTTAAAACTAACCTGAAAACCCATCTGTTCAAACTAGGCTACAACCTACAATAACTCTGCATCACACTTTACTGGCTGCACTTTACCTCCTGTTTCTCTCCCGTACCTTATAGATTGTAAGCCCTCGCGGGCAGGGTCCTCTTCCCCATGTATCAGTCTGCCATTTGCCTTATGTAACCTGTTTTGATCTTGTATTATATCTGTTTGTTACCCTAATCTATTGTATAGCGCTCTGGCATTAAGGGTGCTAAGAGCAGTAGCTGAGGACTGGGATGTCGTGGGTGGAGGGGGGGGTCACAGTAAAACTATCAACCCGACTAGCCAGTCATGCCACCAACCCTGCGACGCCCTCCAGCTGGGTGGTCAAAGCTTCCAGGCAGTCGGCGACCAAATTATCGGCGCTCATGCCTTCGCCTGGTGTTAAAAAGTAGGGGGTTTTTTGGGGGCCTGTGATAATGTCAGGTAGGGGTCTGGGAAGACAACAGACAAGTGCAGCCCTAACACTGGCACCCGCCTCAGCTGGCCCTACCTACTTGCCACAACAGCTCATAATAACTGTGGACAACTGGGCAACGTTCCCTATGCTGTAACAAGTGGATTCTGATTTTGTACCACGTTGCCCATTAGGTCTGACTCCGGCCTGTATGACCATGCCTTGGTGTTTGGCTCTCTTTTTTTGTTTCTGGTTTACACCTTTGGTGCAGGATCAGGGATGTCGCCCAGTTACCCGCAGCCACCTAGGGCAAGCACAGGGCTCAATATCTCAGTGTCCTTTCCATTTATCTCCTGTTTGTGTTACACCAGCCGGCGCTGACAATAAACTCGATGGACAGCGATATGTAAGAATATGGTAACAACCACAAAACAAATACAAAATAAGTAAAAATAGAAACAGATAAACATAAAACAGAGCAGAGATTTGCTGTGTCAGGCTCCTCCCCTTCATGCCCTGTACTCTGCATAACACATTCTATCAGCTTTGACTGGAGTATCCCTTTAAGGGGACGATTAAGCAGGAATAAACAATAAAATGCATTTTGGAAAAAATATTAGAATATTAATTAAAACAACAAAACAAAAATGAGTGTATATCTATATATATCTGAGGACTGGGTGAGAATTTGGAGATCTCATTGACTTCGCTGCTAATGTTAAAGCTGCCTATCATGGGGGTTATACCTGGAATTAGGCGGACCCTGGCCTCATACATATTTAATCCTCTGCCATCTTGTTTGACAATTTTTTGTGTAATAAAAAAAATAATAAATTGCCCCATAGGCTCCGGTCTCTTTGCCATCTGTGTATATATATATATACTGTATATATGTTCCCAGTAACGGAGAGAGGACGATATGTTATAAATAATAAATAAGTCATTGTATAAATAGTTTTCTTCTTCCTTTGGATTTTGCAGCCGATATTCCTGGTCACGTCTGCAGCTAAAATGCTAAATTCAGCCAAAGGTCGCCGGCGGCATCGCTGAAGGTCAGAGATCTGGTTCCGCAGATTGACATCAATTAGGAACATCTAATATAATCCGCCTCTTTAATAAATGTTTCATCTCTGGACACTGATGAGTCTCATGTACAGGACGAGTCACAAGCCCCACAAGTCTGACCTTGCCGGTGACTGTGACCCTGAGGCTGGAAGAACTGTGTGTACAAGTCTAGGCGGCCTCACCCGGCGATGGATGATGAGAGTCAGAGGAGGGTCGGAGGGTCAGGATGTGTAATGAAACATTGTTACCTTTCTGGGACACGTCCTCCTCTTCCTGCCCCGGGTAACCTCAGCTCCTCCATGATGATGGATCCAACAGCAGCCGAATCATCACCCACGGGCAGGAGGGGCACCACTTTAGTCTTCAGAGGGTCACCTCTTCACCCTCACCCCTGAACAGGAGGGTCACCGCTTGCTTTACCCTTTAGTCTTCAGATATATAGGTTTCGGACCATAGGTTTATAGGTTTTAGACCATAAGTGGTTAAAGTCCAGCAAAATTTTTATTAAACTATTGTATTGCCCCCCAAAAGTGACATGGTGATGTCCCTTCCTGGATAACATGGTGATGTCGCTTCCTGGATAACATGGTGATGTCCCTTCCTGGATAACATGGTGATGTCCCTTCCTGGATAACATGGTGATGTCACTTCCTGGATAACACGGTGATGTCACTTCCTGGATAACATGGTGCTGTCACTTCCTGGATAACACGGTGATGTCACTTCCTGGATAACATGGTGATGTCACTTCCTGGATAACACGGTGATGTCACTTCCTGGATAACATGGTGATGTCCCTTCCTGGATAACATGGTGATGTCACTTCCTGGATAACATGGTGATGTCATGAGCTGACTCCCAGAGCTGCAGGCTGTGGATGCTGGAGAGGATAATGGAAAGGGGGACACTGAGGGACACAGGACACTTAAGGGACACTGAGCATTCCCCTGCCATCATTCTCTCAATCACCATGTTATCCAGGAAGTGACATCACCATGTTATCCATGTTATCCCTGAAGTGATATCACCATTTTATCCAGGAAGTGACAACACCATGTTATCCAGGAATTGACATCACCATGTTATCCAGGAAGTGACATCACCATGTTATCCAGGAAGTGACATCACCATGTTATCCAGGAAGTGACATCACCCTGTTATCCAGGAAGTGACATCACCATGTTATCCAGGAAGTGACATCACCATTTTATCCAGGAAGTGATATCACCATTTTAGCCAGGAAGTAACATCACCATGTTATCCAGGAAGTGACATCACCATGTTATCCAGGAAGTGACATCACCATGTTATCCAGGAAGTGAAGCCCTGCTGCAGTAGTAAGTGCAGGAAAAAAGCACTTTATTAGCATTTCCCATAATAAGTATATTAGTAATTTGTTTAACTTTTGCAGGGCAATACAATAATTTAACCCCTTAAAGGGGTTGGCCACTTTATAGTAAAATTGCTCAGTGTGCAGTATTAGTAAGTGTACACACTGTATATACTGCCAGCAGCTCCCTGTGTACCTCATAGAGTAATATCAGACTCCCTTCCTCCAGGCTGGGCTGCCCTGCTGTGTGATGTTTTGGTCCATAAGATTGCTTACATGGAGGAGCATGTGACCATGCCCCGCCCCCCAGTGTCCACCATTTAGCCTGTATATGTCTATGGAGGACACAGGGGACAGGGCCTGGTCACATGCTCCTCCATGTCAGCCATTTTGTGGACTGAAACAAAACAGAGCAGGACAGCCCAGCCGGGTGAAGGGAGTGTGATTTTAGCTCTATGAGGTATCCAGGGAGCTGCTGTCAGTATATACAGTGAGTACACTTACTAATACTTTGTACTGACCTATTTTACTATAAAGTGGCCAACCCCTTTAACCCCTTCGGGCTAATTTTCGTTTTTGCATTTTCGTTTTTTCCTCCTTGTGCTTAAAAGGCCATAGCACTTGCATTTTTACACCTACAGACCCACATGAGCCCTTATTTTTTGCATGTCCCTCAAGTCGTTACAATTACAACGATATGTAACATGTATAACTTTTCTTTTATCTGATGGCCTGTAAAAAATTCAAACCATTGTTACCGAATATACGTTCCTTACAATCGCTCCATTCCCATGCTTATAGCGCTTTTATCCTTTGGTCTATGGGGCTGTGTCAGGTGTCATTTTTTGCGCCATGATGTGTTCTTTCTATCGGTACCTTGATTGCGCATATGCGAGTTTTTGATCACTTTTTATTACATTTTTTCTGAATTTGAAGCGACCAAAAATGCGCAATTTTGCATTTTAGAATTTTTTTGCGCTGACGCCGTTTACTGTGCGAGATCAGGAATGTGATTAATTAATAGTTCGGGCGATTACGCGCGCGGCGATAGCAAACATGTTTATTTATTTATATTTATAAAATGGGAAAAGGGGGGTGATTTGGACTTTTATTAGGGGAGGGGATTTTTATTAATAAAAACACTTTTTTACTTTTATTTTTACTGTAACTTGAAGTCCCTCTGGGGGACTTGTATATACACAGCAATGATCAGTCATTTCGGTGATAGATTGCTGTGGCCAGTGTCTGCGCCGTAATGCCACTGATCCCAGCTCGGCACTTGATTGCTTCCAGCTGCAGCAGCCGAAAGCAATCAATGTGCCTATCTCATCGATCTATGCTGTAGAGATCAGTGTACTTATACTAGAAGTCCCCCGGGGGAATAACCCTAACCCAAGGGGGGGATATCCCTAACCCCAGGGGGAAATAACCCTAACCCCAAGGGGGGAATAACCCTAACCCCAGGGGGGAATAACCCTAACCCCAGGGGGGAATAACCCTAACCCCAGGGGAAAATAACCCTAACCCCAGGGGGAAATAACCCTAACCCCAAGGGGGAAATAACCCTAACCCCAAGGGGGAAATAACCCTAACCCCAGGGGGGAATAACTCTAACCCCAGGGGGGAATAACTTTAACCCCAAGGGGGGAATAACCCTAACCCCAGGGGGGAATAACTCTAACCCCAGGGGGGAATAACTTTAACCCCAAGGGGGGAATAACCCTAACCCCAGGGGGAAATAACCCTAACCCCAGGGGGAAATAACCCTAACCCCAGGGGGGAAATAACCCTAACCCCAAGGGGGAAATAACCCTAACCCCAGGGGGGAATAACTCTAACCCCAGGGGGGAAATAACTCTAACCCCAAGGGGGGAATAACCCTAACCCCAGGGGGAATAACTCTAACCCCAGGGGGGAATAACTCTAAAACCGGGGGGGGGGGGGTTTAATGTCCAACAAAAATATGTGTAATTAAAAACATTCCTGTGTAAATATTTGCAATTTAAACCTTCCTATTTACAAAAAATACAGATTGCCAACAATTGTGGACATAATATACAGTCCTCAAAAATCCCTGAATGTGTGAATGAGGCCTTAGGGGCAGCCCAGAGACCTCCTCTAGTCATTACCCATGAGGGGCACTGGTGACATACGGATCTGACCCCGACAAATCAATGCATCATAAATGTCCCAGAAGTGGCAGAGTGTTTGCAGTCACTCTATTATAGTCTATGGTAAATGAGAGGCAACATTTCCACTGCTTCCTAGGTCAATGGAGGTCACATCGATATCCCATAAACTCCTGAATATTCAACTAGTCTATAAAGAAAAAATAATAATGGAAGTTTCTTAAACTTTCAGTAAAACATTTACAGAAAGAGAATAAATGTCGTCTATCATATATTATATGAATGTCATCTATGTACCTGTCTATTATATATTATATGAATGTCATCTATGTACCTGTCTATTATATATTATATGAATGTTATCTATCAAATATTATATGAATGTCATCTATGTACCTGTCTATTATATATTATATGAATGTCATCAATGTACCCGTCCTTTATATATTATATGAATGTCATCTATGTACCTGTCTATTATATATTATATGAATGTTATCTATCAAATATTATATGAATGTCATCTATGTACCTGTCTATTATATATTATATGAATGTTATCTATCAAATATTATATGAATGTCATCTATGTACCTGTCTATTATATATTATATGAATGTCATCAATGTACCTGTCTATTATATATTATATGAATGTCATCTATGTACCTGTCTATTATATATTATATGAATGTTATCTATCAAATATTATATGAATGTCATCAATGTACCTGTCTATTATATATTATATGAATGTCATCTATGTACCTGTCTATTATATATTATATGAATGTCATCAATGTACCTGTCTATTATATATTATATGAATGTCGTCTATGTACCTGTCCTTTATATATTATATGAATGTTATATATCAAATATTATATGAATGTCATCTGTGTACCTGTCTATTATATATTATATGAATGTCGTCTATGTACCCGTCCTTTATATATTATATGAATGTCATCTATGTACCTGTCTATAATATATTATATGAATGTAATCTATCATATATTATATAAATGTCGTCTATGTACCTGTCTATTATATATTATATGAATGTTATCTATTATATATTATATGACTGTCATCTATGTTCCTATCTATTATCTATTATATGAATGTTGTCTATGCACCCGCCTATTATTTATTATATGAATCTTGTCTATGTACCTGCCTATTATATATTATATGAATCTCATTGATTATATATTATATGAAGGTGCTTTATGTTCCCATCCTTTATATATTATATGAATGTTATCTATTATATATCATATATGTTTTCTATGTACCTGTCTATTATGTACTATATGAATGTCGTCTATTATATATTATATAATGTCGTCTATGTACCTGTTTATTATATATTATATGATGTCATCTATGTACCTGTCTATTATATATTATAGGATGTCGTCTATTATATATTATATTAATGTTGTCTGTTATATATTATATGATGTTGTCTATGTACCTGTCTATTATATATTATATGATGTCGTCTATGTACTTGTCTATTATATATTATAGGATGTCGTCTATGTACCTGTCTAATATATATTATATGATGTAGTCTATGTACCTGTCTATTATATATTATATGATGTAATCTATGTACCTGTCTATTATATATTATATGATGTCGTCTATTTACCTGTCTATTTGTATATTATATGAATGCTGTTTATGCTATATTATGAATGTCGCCTATATACCCGTCCGTTATGTATATGTTGTGAAGTCTAATAAGATTATTATAAGCTCTGATGATGTATGGTACTATAGGTAGAGATGACATTAAAGTGCCACATGTGGCGGCGGCCGCTCTTCGATAGCAGCTGGTATAATGTACATTGTTTCTCGGCAATGTTTCCCTCCAGCCGGACGCGGAGTGTGATTTGCTGCATCTCCAATTATTCTTCATTAGGAGGAGGGAGACGCTTTTAATTGGAGACACGGTCCAGTGCACAATCTCACAGACATGCATAAGACGGAATAATTACCCTGCCACATCAGCTTAGCCGAGACGCGGGTGTCGTCCAGATAGAAGCAATCACTCCGAGTCCTGGTGACCTGAACGCTTCACAAGTGACGGCAAAAACAACTTCACATCACGGCCAAAGTCACATCCTTATTAGAGCCGCCGAGACACCACAGCCCGGCTCCCCGCCAGTCAGGATGGGATTTATATCCCGCTCCTCACATCAGCGCCCGCTCCCAGACACTTTGCATTTTCATGTGTTTTGCATCAATTCCTGAATTTATTAATAGTAAAAAAAAAAAAACAATAAATTCTTGAATATTTCTGACAGGCGTAATAACAATTTACACTAAAAGGTCAGAAAATTTACACTTAAAGGGAAAGTCAGAATATTGTTTCAAGAAAATTATAAACATATATTTGTTATTTATTATTATTCTGTATTATTATTGTATCATTATTATCATTATTTTCTGATCGTTTATTTATTTTCCCCAATGCAGATGTAAGCCTAAGCAGGTGACACTTTGTGTTCTGTACAGGTGAGGAACTTCCCTTCACCCTCAGCGCTCTGTGCCCTATGGGGAGATATCATATAGGTTAGATACTTCTTGTAGGTTTGATACTTCTTGTAGGTTAGATATTCCTTATAGGTTAGATACTTCTTGTAGGTTAGATACTTCTTGTAGGTTAGATATTTCCTATAGGTTAGATACTTCTTATAGGTTAGATACTTCTTGTAGGTTAGATACTTCTTGTAGGTTAGATACTTCTTGTAGGTTAGATATTTCCTATAGGTTAGATACTTCTTATAGGTTAGATACTTCTTGTAGCTTAGATATTTCCTAAAGGTTAGATACTTCTTATAGGTTAGATACTTCTTATAGGTTAGATACTTCTTGTAGGTTAGATATTTCCTATAGGTTAGATACTTCTTATAGGTTAGATACTTCTTGTAGGTTAGATATTTCCTATAGGTTAGATACTTCTTATAGGTTAGATACTTCTTATAGGTTAGATACTTCTTGTAGGTTAGATATTTCCTATAGGTTAGATACTTCTTATAGGTTAGATACTTCTTGTAGGTTAGATACTTCTTGTAGGTTAGATATTCCTTATAGGTTAGATACTTCTAACTTGCTGATAGTTTCCCTTTAACTTTTATTAATCCTTTTTGAGGGAGACAATGGGAAAATAACCCAGCGCCATTTTTTATTTTTGCGCTCTCATTTGTCCCCTCTCCCCTTCTAAGAGCCACAGTGCTTATATGTTTCCACCCACAGGGCTGGTTGGGGCGTCATTTTTTGCACCGCGGTCTCTAAGCTTTTATTAATATCATATTTGTGTAGATGAAACTTTTCAATCACTTTTTCTTTCTTTCGTATAGATCGTGTGACAAAAAAATCACAATCAATTTTTTAAGGACGGGGCCAATTTTCGTTTTTGCGTTTTTAAAAGGCCATAGCAGTTGCAAACCCACATGAGCCCTTATTTTTTGCGTCACTAATTGTACTTTGCAATGACAGGCTGAATTTTTTTTAAATGAACTGGTTTCAGAAAGTTATATAGATTTGTAGTTTACTTTTATTCTGATATCTCCAGTCTTCCAGTACTTATCAGCTGCTGTATGTCCTGCAGGAAGTGGTGTTTTCTCTCCTGTCAGGAACTGCAGCAAATGCCCATAGAATACCTCTCCTGCTCTGGACGGTTCCTGACATGGACAGAGGTGGCAGCAGAGAGCACTGTGTCAGACTGGAGAAAATACACCACTTCCTGTAGGACATACAGCAGCTGATAAGTACTAGAAGATTGGAGATGGACTTTGTGAGACCAGTTGATTTGAGTACCCCTTTAAGGATGTATCTATGGATTTCAGGGGGTCTCAGTAGTCAGAGCCCAGCTGATTGTCTGGGGGACATGGAAAAATTGTGAACAATAATTTTTTAAATTACACTGGGACAAAACTGGAGGCACGAGGGTTCTCATGATGGAAGCCACAAAATGACTGTAATTGCGGCAAGCAGAAGCCAAATTCCCCGTCATTCAGATTGCCCTCTGTATATGATGCATCAGACATTAACATTTCCCTCTTCTAAACACTTGGCTGCAATAAAGCCTGAGAACGTCCGCCGCTCATTGCCGCGCATTGTGCTAAAGACTCCGCCAAAGAGCCGGAAAATTGCTTCACAAATTAAATAAGGATCGAGCTGGGAAGAATTGTAATAGAGTCGTAAGAGAAGAATGGGAGCTGATTACACGAGACGTATCAGCATGAGGAGGACGCCGCGCCAGGACCGCCGAGCCATCCTACACCCGAGAGAGGAAGACCAAGGTCGGCCAATTACCAGCCACTGACGCTAATGGATGTGGACAGGTACAGCTGCCGTCGTCAGAAAAACTCCGACCATCAAAGGGAATGAAAGGCATGGCGTGTCACCAGGGTTTATACGCTGGATTTATCCCGTCTCCTCATCCAATATTCACATTTACATGTTTAATGCTGAAACTTATCTCACTTCTGATGGATGATGTCCATGGTCGATTAGGTCAAGTGGAGTTTATTGGAGGAAAAGTGTATGGATGTTCCTGTGTACAAGCCATGATATGGTGGTGGTGGGGGGTCTACTGTGTTTCCCCGAAAATAAGACAGGGTCTTTTTTTATTTTTTTTTCCTGAAAAAAGGGGTAGGGCTTATTTTTGGGGGTAGGGCTTATTCTTTGGGGTAGGGCTTATTTTTGGGGTAGTGCTCATTTTTGAGGTAGTGCTCATTTTCAGGGCAGGGCTTATTTTGGGGGTAGGGCATATTTTTGGGTAGGGCTTATTTTGGGGGGCAGGGCTTATCTTTGGGGTAGCGCTTATTTTTGTAGTAGGGCTTATCTTTGGGGTAGGGCTTATTTTTTTGGGGGGTAGGACTTATTTTCTTTGGGGGCGTAGAGCTTATTTTGGGGCTCTGGCTTATTTTCAGGTCATGCCTTAACTTTGGGGTAGGGTTTATCTTTGAGGTAAAGCTTATTTTTTGGAGGTAGGGCTTATTTTTGAGCTCGGGCTTACTTTAAGGCAGGGCTTATTTTTGGGGTAGTACTTATTTTTGGGGTAAGGCTTATTTTGGGTAGGGCCTATTTTTTGGGGTAGGGCTTATGTTTGGGGTAGGGCTTATATTCGGGCTAGGGTTTATTTTCAGGCCCTTTTTTTTTCCATGAACCACAGTCACGATTCCTTTCCTGGACACCATGGAGTAACTTTTTAGTTATGAACTCATGCTGTCTGGGGGTACAAATGTGCCATTATCTATACATTATACCAGACAGAGATGAGAGAATATTTTCATAGACTCAGCACAAATCTATGGACTTGGGAAGTAGAACTTGAAGGTGGGTGAGCGGATTTTGCCCTGCAATGGTGGGATGTACTGGGGCGCTTGTCCAGGATGGTTGGGAGCTACGGCATGCCTAAAGCCTGACATCACGTCACATGACCAAACGCTTGAGGCGCTGACTGTAACTAAGGCTTATATATGGAGTAGGGTCTATATTTCAAGCCTACTCCAAAAGCCTGCAAAATCAAGCTAGGCCTTATGTTCAGGGTAGGGTTTATATTAGGAGAAACTGGGCGCATGCAAAGGCAAAGAACCAAAAACAACAAGAAGAGGATGAACATGCAACAATGTATCTAAAATGTAGCAATTCCAAGCGGAACTTTCACCCGGACTCCACTCGAAATCTCGCCTGCCTCACTGTCTCAATCTGATGTCTCGTGTGCCGCCCCTCTCCGCTCAAAGGATTGACAGGAACCATGATATGGCGGGGATCTACATCATACAAGGACTGGCAAAGAAACCAGGAGAACAAGAAGAGGATGAATATGCAACAATGTATCTAAAATGTAGCAACAATATCAGTGCTGATGTTGCTTTGTATGATGCAGATCCCCACTATATCATCATGGCTCATACAATGGAACATCCAAACTGATACTGTTATAACATCTTAGATACATTGTTGCATGTTCGTCCTCTTCTTGTTGTTCTTGGTTCTTTCCTGTCTTTGTATGATTTAGATATCATGGCTCATACAAAGATCAGCAAAGAACCCAGAAGAATAAAAACAAGTGTGTAACAATGTAAAATCATTGTGGGCAGCGCTATAATCGTGCAGCTTTTGTGTTTTACACTGTCAGGCTGGGTTCACACTATGTATATTTCAGTCAGTATTGTGGTCCTCATATTGCAACCAAAACCAGGAGTGGATTAAAAACACAGAAAGGCTCTGTTCACACAATGTTAAAATTGAGTGGATGGCCGCCATATAACAGTAAATAACGGCCATTATTTCAATATAACAGCCGTTGTTTTAAAATAACAGCAAATATTTGCCATTATATGGCGGCCATCCACTCAATTACAACATTGTGTGAACAGAGCCTTTCTGTGTTTTCAATCCACTCCTGGTTTTGGTTGCAATATGAGGACCACAATACCCCCCCCCCCCTCCGCTACAGCCTCTACTAAGGTGCCACCTTCCACCAGGACCCTGGTCATTGTCAGGACCCCCACCCAAACACAGACTATTTCTAAGACTAGATAACCTCTTTAACAGAGACTGAATAAGTTTAGCAAATTAGACACCCGACATATATATATATATATATATATATATATATATATACTGAGATAATCAGAAACGTATTCCTTTTTTATCACTTCCTTTTAATTTTTGATTATAATCACTGAAGAATGGGAAGTTGTAAAATATACCTTTTATTTCTTTTCATTTAAAATGTGCCAAGAAAAAATGCATATTCATAAAGAAAGAAAAAAACAAAACACAAAAATATCCTCAATAAGAGGCAAATAAAAAAAACTAAAGTTCATATGTGCTTAAGACTCTTCACAGCCAACATCTCGCTGCCACTAAATTGTTATAAGCTCTCACTTAGTGTCTTTATTACATTACTATTATTGCACTTATATGATTGTATTATTGCACTAGTAGTTATTGCACTTTTTTTGTTTTCATTTATTGCACATAACCACTTTTTTTATTGCAACTATTCAGTACGGTGCATAGTCCATCTCTTATGCCTTGCATGATTAGTTCTTCTTAAAAAATGCAGACATTTCACAAAAATAAAGAATTAAAAAGACTTCCCTTTTTGTTTTCATTGGAGTCCATTCAGATTGTTCTGTTGGTAGCCCCTTAGCGATAAATCCTCAGGGGCTCGTTTCGCTTACTTCTCAATGGAATTACTTACATATGAACAGCTCTGATGTTGGCCGCACACACACATGGTGTGTGCGGCCAACATCAGAGCTGTTCACATGTAAGTTTTTTTGATTTGCCTCTTATTGAGGATATTTTTGTCTTTTGTTTTTTTCTTTCTTTATGAATATACATTTTTTCTTGGCACATTTTAAATGAAAATAAATAAAAGGTATATTTTACAACTTCCCATTCTTCAGTGATTTTATATATATATATATATATATATATCATTATGTCCATGATAATACAGACCACCTTATACAGACACAATGCAGCGAGGATCGACTTCTAGCCAATGTATGAATCTATCCCCTCCCTGCTGGATGCTGAGGAGTATTCCGATCTGTCGGCGCCCAGAGGAGGAATTAAAACGTAACTTATATTCCAGTAGTAAAACATTCGGGGACGTCACAGTCCGGAGCTGGAGATGGTAACTCACCGGCCTCTGGGCTATAAATCTGAGCCGGTGCCCAGAACGCTGCCGCTTCATCACCGCCATTATATAACATCCGGCTTATTATTATCACTTCTGGGGACTCAGCCTTATTAGAAGTCGGAGAACTTTCTAATAGAGTCTGGGGAATATATAAAATGTTCTGCTCAACCTGACTAAAAGTTCATAAATTGCGCTTTTAAATTGTACATATCATGGATTGTCCTGGCGTTAGAGGATGAGATCTGTGTCTGGTCCAGTGTACTCTGAAATGTGGTACAGAACTGACACGCATAGGGACAGACACTCGTTTCTTGAAAGTAGTACTTGTACACACTATGCAGTGCTAAACATTCACAGAGAGGACATAGTCAAGGATCATCCCAGCCCACGCCGTGAAAAAGTCTAAAGGTGCAGGACAGTATCCTGAAGAAAGAGGAACTGATCCGGAGAGAGCAAAGTTGCTAGAAGCCTACGAACTCGCAGTGCGAGTGTAACCAGACCATTCAGCTCATCCCAGGTAACAAGGTCTGGGGCTTGTGTCGATCTCTAGGACGGGTCACCCGACACTGGTGGGTAAAAGGTGGTGCAAAGACCAAAGAATCAAAACACAGGCACAAGTATTCTCTTGACTTTCAAGTACTCTACCTATTCTACTTCTAAAGTTCTGGCAGAGCACAGTACTACTTTGGGTTGTGACTCTCTCGACATCCTCCTGTCTACTTCTCTGAAGTTACTCTACTTCTCAGCATGCAACCAAGCCAGCACGGCTATTCTACCTCTCGATACAAGTCTTGTACGTCAAGTCCAAAGTGTGTTATCAAGGCAAAAGTCTATTGGGTATCATTCTATCAAGTATTCCTGCAGTAAAGAAGAGTTTATTTATTGTAACGTGACTCTGTAATTCTTATCTAAGCACCTACACAGCCATTGCACTTTCCTTGGGACATCTCCCCTTTCTGTGGTTGGTGGTACCAGTAGTCCGGGTGAGTGACAGCTTCACTGCGGACCACCGTGATAAGCACCCAAGGGACCCCCAAACAGCCCGGCAGGTTACTGACCACAGGGGAAAGGGTATAGCCAGCCTCCCTATAATAAAAGCAGGTGTGACTCCATACCTGTGTGCCCAACTGGCACTGGCATCACAACAGCATAAAACCTGGCTGAGCTATATCTTGACCACCCACTACACTAGTGGAGTCACACAGCACCATCTAGCAAGTGACTGGTCGCGCCTCACAGCGGGGCTACACCACATGAGCATTATCTACAGAATTCTATGAGAGACTATTGTGGCCATGCTTTGTGACCTGTGCAGAGGTCAGAAAACTTTTCAAAAGAGCTATGTCTATCATCTATAGGCTTTGATAGGAGAGTGTAGTAGGCATGCTGTGTGGCCTATGCAGAGCTCGCTATGCAGAGAGGGAGAGGAGGTGAGCTATGATTATGATCTACTGACTTTTATGGAAGAGTATTGTGGCCATGCTTTGGGACCTGTGCAGAGGTCAGAAAAATTGGGAAAGAGCTGTGTCTACCATCTAAAGGCTTTGATGGGAAAGTGTTGTGGGCATGCTGTGTGACCTGTGCAAAGCGGACTATACAGGGAAGGGGAAGCTGTGTCCATCACCTAGTGTGAGTGGCGTAATGTAATCCTGCCTAGGATGATAAGGATGAGATGACTGCTGAGAAGCCATACTCTTTTTTCTCAACTGATGAAAAATACAATTAAAAGGTGACGTACGTATAAACGTAATGGTGCACATGGTACAACAAACAACAAGAGCCATAAACGATCTCTGCAGATCCAGCTCCTAGGACGATCTGCAATCAGCTAATTCTGCCTGAGAAAGTCTCGGCAGCCAGGAGAGTCAAGAGAATCCGCCATAGGGAGATGTAGCGTTTGGTGTTGGTCCAGTTATAGGGGCCACCTCTATGGCGCCCCCTTTGTCTCACCAGGGTACATAGACGGGGACAATCCTGAATGAATATCTCAGTAATATTTTCCCCTCTTTTCAGCTCTTTAGTGGAACTTCCTAATGATCCTCATTTTTCCATAGACAATGCTGACGCGGCTGAATCCAGTGACGACACCATAGATACACTGTATAATCTCCGTTACTTTCTTTGCGGCCAATTTGGATTTCTGGGTAATTGGGGAATCTGAGTTTTCACACCATTTCCCGACTCAATTACGAGAATAGATGCAGAGTAAGCGCGGACGCTGATTACCGCCATATTTTAGACCGGTGACAAACAAGGACCATCCAGCTCTGTAATTAGATTCCCGGATGAGGGGGGGGGGGGGGGGGGGGAATGAAGGGGGGAGGGGGGGTCATTTTTAATCAATACTTTTATGTTTTCCTATTTGTACAAGTTTCTGCTCATTGTAAGAAAAAAGAAACATCAGACTTAGAATACATGGGGAACCCAACCCCTCCTGGAGACTAACAATTCCTTCCATGCTGGTTATTATCTATTCAGTCTCCTTCCCCCAGTTCTCAGCTGCTATTTTCTGCTGAAGACACAAAAATCTGTGTGTGAGCTTTTCTCTCTGTCCCCCACTCCCCCCCCCTCCCTTCTGAGACGGCTGATGTAAACAAGTCCCTGGCAGGCTGTCTCTGGGCTCTGTAATGCTGGGAGGGTTAATCTGAGGTCATGCTATTGGTGACCTCACTGTGATTAACCCACCCGGCATCACATAGTGCAGAGACAGACAGCGAAGAATATGGTTTACATGAGCTGAACAGAGAGAACAGTTCTTATACAGTTTTCTGTGTCTTCAGCAAAAGCAGCAGGATCAGAACTGGGGGAAGGAGACTGAAAAGTAATAACAAGTATAGGAACTCCCTCCATTGATGACCATCAGGGGGCAGATCACCATATTGGGGGTGGGGCTATGACCCCTAGCCAGACCACCCCTTCTAATGATTATTGATGGAGGGGGCAGGATGGGTCGGTGGAAGGGGGCATAGCCTTGTCCCCAATTCTCCTAATGGCTTGCCAGGCAGAGGATTTCAGAATAAACAGCACGGGAGTGGCGCCGAAGATGAAGGTAACAAACAATGCCCACTAGGGAGCTATCAGCAGGTTAGAGCCATTAGAGTTCCCCTTTAACCCCTTAAGGACCGGGCCTGAAATGGCCTTAAGGACCGGAGCAAATTTTATGAATATGACCAGTGTCACTTTATTCATTAATAACTTCGGGATGCTTTTACCTATCTGGCTGATTCTGAGATTGTTTTCTCGTGACATATTGTACTTCACATTTCTTGTACATTGAAGTCGATACTTTTAACGAATCTTTATGAAAAAAACCAAAATAACGTGAAAAATTTTGAAAAAATGCTTTTTTCCAACTTTAAAACTTTTCTGCTTATACAGAAAATGGTTATACCACATAAATTATATATTAAATAGCATAAGCAACATGTCTACTTTATGTTGGCGGCATTTATTAAACTATATTTCTTTTTTTTTAGACAATAGAAAGCGTAAAACATAAGCAGCAAATTTCCAAATTTTCAGTAAAATTTCAAAATCAGATATTTTTAGGGACCTGTTCAGGTTTAAAGTGTATTTGAGGGGCCTGTATGTTAGAAAGCCCCACAAAGCACCCCATTTCAGAAACTGCACCCCCCAAACTCTGCAAAAGCACATCCAGAAAGTTTTTTAACCCTTTAGGGGAGTCACAGAAATAAAAGCTAAGTGTGTAAGAAATTTGAAAATTTTAATTTTCTGTGCAGAGATTTTCTTGTGATCCAATATCTTTCATAATTGTAAACCTATTACCAGAGAAATGCACCCCAATATTGATTGCCCCGTTTCTGCAGTTTATAGAAATACCCCATATGTGGCCCTATTGCGCTATTTGACGCAACCACAAGCCTCAGATATAAGGGTGCGCCTAGTGAATTTGAACACCTCAGTTATATTTGGTCATTTATGACCGTACCACTTCAGGTTGGCAGAGGCTCTGGGGTGCCAAAACCTAAAAAACACCCCTAAAGGGACACCATTTAGAAAACTACACCCCTCAAGGAATGTAACAAGGGGTGCGGTGAGCATCTGGACCCCACAGGTGCTTCACAGATTTTCTGAACAATATGGCGTAAAAAAATAAAAATTATTTCTTTATACTGAAATGTTGTTCTAGCCTTCAATTTTTCATTTCCACAAAGGGATAAAAGGAAAAAAAAAGCATAAAACATGTAGCGCAGTTTCTCCCGAGTACAGAAATACCCCACATGTGGACATAAAGTGCCAAGCGGGCGCAGGACGAGCCTCCCAAGGGAAGGAGCGCCATTTGGCCTTTGGAAGCTGAATTTCACTGGAATGGATTTCAAGGGTCATGTCGCATTTACAGAGCCCTCGTGCTGCCAAAACACTGGAAACCCCCCACAAGTGACCCCATTCTGGAAACTACACCCCTCAAGGAATCTAATAAGGGGTGCAGTGAGCATATGGACCCCACTGGTGATGGGCACAAATGTGGAATAATGTGACGTGAAAGTGAAAAATTTCATTTTTTCACTTTCAAGGCACAAATGTGGCCGTCATAAAGGGGTCCATATCCTCACTGCACCCCTTGTTAGATTCCTTGAGGGGTGTAGTTTCCAGAATGGGGTCACTTGTGGGGGGTTTCCACTGTTTTGGCAGCACGATGGCTCTGTAAATGCAACATGGTGTTCATCATCCATTCTGGCCAAATCCAACCTCCAAAATCCAAATGGCGCTCCTTCCCTTCGGAGGCTTGCCCTGCGCCCACATGGCGCTTTATGTCCACATGTGGGGTATTTACGGACTCGGGGGAAATTGCTCTACACATTTTGTGTGTTTTTTTCTCTTTTAACCCCTTGTAAAAATGAAAAATTCAAGGCTAGACCAACATTATAGTGTAAAAAAAAGTAATATTTCATTTTCACGCCACATTGTTCCACATTTGTGCCCGTCACCAGTGGGGTCCATATGCTCACTACACCCCTTGTTACATTCCTTGAGGGGTGTAGTTTCCAGAATGGGGTCACTTGTGGGGGGTTTTACTGCCTTGGCAGCACAGGGAGTTTTTAAATGCAACATGGCCCTCGAAATTCATTCTACCCAAATCCAGCCCCAAAAAGCTAAATGGCGCTCCTTCCCTTCGGAGGCTCGTCTTGCGGCTACATAGCGCCTTAAGTCCACATGTGGGCTATTTCCATACTCGGGGGAAATTTCTCTAAGTGTTTTGTTTTGTTTCTTCTCTTTTAACCCCTTGTGCAAATGAGAAACCTGAAAACTAGATCAATGATGTTGTGTAAAAATTTTATTTTTTACACTTAAACATTGGCCTAGCCGTGAATTTTTCATTTTCACAAGGGTTTAAAAGAGAAAAAAACACAAAACGTGTAGAGCAGTTTGTCCCGAGTACGGAAATACCCCACATGTGCACATAAAGCGCGATGCGGCCGCAAGACGGGCCTCCGAAGGGAAGGAACGCTATTTTGATTTTGGAGGCTGGATTTGGCTGGAATAGATTTCAAGGGCAATGTCGCATTTACAAAGACCCTATGCTGCCAAGACAGTGGTAAACCCCCACAAGTGACCCCATTCTTGAAACTACACCCCTCAAGGAATATAATAAGGGGTGCAGTGAGCATATGGACCCCACTGGTGACGGGCACAAATGTGGAACAATGTGACGTGAAAGTTTTTTCATTTTCACAGCACAAATGTGCCAGTCATTGAGGGGTCCATATTCTCACTGCACCCCTTATTAGATTCCTTGAGGGGTGTAGTTTCCATAATGGGGTCACTTCTGGGGGGTTTTCAATGTCTTGGCAACACAGGGCCTTTGTAAATGCGACATGGCATTCACCATCCATTCTAGCCAAATGGCGCTCCTTTCCTTCGGAGGCTTGCCCTACACCCACATGGCGCTTTATGTCCACATGTGGGGTATTTTCGTACTCGGGGAAAATTGTTCTACACATTTCATGTTTTTTTATCTTTTATCCCCTTGTGAAAATGAAAAAATAAAGACTAGATCAATGATTTAGTGTAAAAATTTAATTTTTTTTTACACTAAATGTTGGTCTAGCCTTGATTTTTTCATTTCCACAAGGGGTTAAAAGAGAAAATTAACACAAAACGTGTAGGGTAATTTCCCCTGAGTACGAAAATACCCCACATGTGGATATAATGTGCCATGTGGGCACAGGGCAAACCACCAAAGGGACAGAGCGGCATTTAGAGGCTGGAATGGAGGACGAAGGCCATGTCGGGTTCGCAGAGTGCCCGTGCTGCCAAAACATTGGAAACCCCCCACAAGTGACCCCATTATGGAAACTACACCCCTCAAGGAATGTAACAAGGGGTATAGTGAGCATATGGACCCCACTGGTGACAGGCACAAATGTGGAACAATGTGCTGTTAAAATGAAAAATTAAATTTTTTACACTAAAACGTTGGTGTAACTTTGAATTTTTCATGTTCACAAGGGGTTAAAAGAAAAAAATAAACGCCTAATCACATAGCGCAATTTCCCCTGATTACAAGAGTACCCCACATGGGGACACAAAGTGCAAAGTAACCGCACGGAAAGCCTCCAAAGGGAAGGAGCGCAATTTGGATTTTGGAAGCTGGATTTGGCCAGAATGGAGGACGAAGGGCTCTCAGAGCCCCCGTGCTGCCAAAACAGAGGAAACCCCCCACAAGTGACCCCAACGAACTCAGGAATCTGTGGTTCGTACGGGGTAGGGTCACTTGGGGGGGCTTGTGGGGCTTCCTGGGGCAGCGCCTTGGGGGCTTGTCATCACTAAATGGTGATGACGATGAGGAAGAAGAGGAAGGAAGAGGGAACGAGGGATCTTCCTCTTCTCCCTCACTGGTTGTCTCAGTATCGGAGGCAATCCAGGCAAATGCCTCCTCTGCCGAGAACAACCTGTGGCCATTTTGTTTTTTTTCTTTAGGATGCCTTCACACACACCGGATACGCACACTGCAGATCCAGCGTCAGTGCATCCCTATGATTGACATCCCTCTGCCTATATGTAAGTTAACGCCCGCTGGCCGGAGCATACTTTGCCTCCTCCCCGCTCCGGCTTGCTTCGGGGCTCCCGGCGTCTGCTCATCCCGCGCAGCCAATCAGTGAGCTCCGCCGCAGCCACTGATTGGCTGAGCGGGATGTCCTGCTGAGAACCCCCGAAGCAAACCAGAGCGGGGAGGAGGTGCTGTATGCTCCGGCCATCGGGGGGGTTAACTTACATACACGCAGCGGGATGTCATTCCTGCTGCGTGTATGTATTCTCAGTGATGCACTGGCGCTGGATCCGCAGCGGATTTTGCTGCGAATCTGCAGCGTGAAATCCCCTGCGGATCCAGTGTGTGTGAAGGCATCCTTAGAGGGGTGTGTAAGTGTTATGCTTTTACACGTGTAAGTGTTAGTGTTTTATGTACTGTTTTTACATTTTATTCATGTGATTTTTAAGAGGGGAGGGTGGCAGCGAAAAGGGTAAGAGGAGAGGGTGGCAGGGGAGGGGAGAGGGGCGGCAGGACGGAGGGGAAAGCAGAGAGGGTAGGAGGAGAGGGTGGCAGGGGAGAGAGGGTAAGAGGGGAGGGTGGCAGCGGAGAGGGTAAGAGGAGAGAGTGGCAGGGGAGGGGAGAGGGTAGGAGGAGAGGGTGGCAGGGGAGGGGCGGCAGGACAGAGGGGAGAGGGTAAGAGTAGAGGTGCGGCAGGACAGAGGGGAGAGGGTAAGAGTAGAGGGGCGGCAGGACAGAGGGGAGAGGGTAAGAGGAGAGGGGCAGCAGGGGAGAGAGGGTAAGAGGGGAGGGTGGCAGCAGAGAGGGTAAGAGGACAGGGTGGCAGGGGAGGGGAGAGGGGCGGCAGGACGGAGGGGAGAGCAGAGAGGGTAGGAGGAGAGGGTGGCAGGGGAGAGAGGGTAAGACAGGAGGGTGGCAGCGGAGAGGGTAAAAGGGGCAGCAGGACGGAGGAGAGAGGGTAAGAGGAAAGGGTGGCAGGGGAGAGAGGGTAAGAGGGGAGGGTGGCAGGACGGAGGGGAGAGGGTAAGAGGAGAGGGTGGGAGGAGAGTGGGGGTGGCAGAACGGAGGGGGGGTGGGCTGGCAGGACAGAGGGGGGGCTGGCAGGACGGAGGGGGGTGGCAGGACGGAAGGGGGGCTAACAGTACGGATGGGGCTGGCAGGACTGAGGGGGGCTGGCAGGACTGAGGGGGGCTGGCAGGATGGAGGGGGGGCTGGCAGGATGGAGGGGGGGCTGGCAGGATGGAGGGGGGGCTGGAAGGATGGAGGGGGGGCTGACAGTATGGAAGGGGGTGGCAGGACTGAGGGGGGCTGGAAGGATGGAGGGGGCTGGAAGGATGGAGGGGGCTGGAAGGATGGAGGGGGCTGGCAGGATGGAGGGGGGGCTGGCAGGACTGAGGGTGGTGTCAGGACGGAGGGGGGTGTCAGGATGGAGGGGGGGCTGGCAGTACGGCGGGGGTGGCAGGACTAAGGGGGGCTGGCAGGACAGAGGAGGGGGTGCTGGCAGGACAGGGGGGGCTTGCAGGACAGGGGGGGCTTGCAAGACAGGGGGGTGCTGGCAGGACAGGGGGGGCTTGCAGGACAGGGGGGTGCTGGCAGGACAGGGGGGGCTTGCAGGACAGGGGGGGTGCTGGCAGGACAGGGGGGGTGCTGGCAGGACAGGGGGGGGCTGGCAGGACAGGGGGGGCTGGCAGGACAGGGGGGCTGGCAGGACAGGGGGGGCTGGCTGGACAGGGGGGGGCTGGCAGGACAGGGGTGGGCTGGCAGGACGGGGGAGGGGGGGGCAGGATGGGGGGGGGCTGGCTGGACAGGGGAGGGGGGGCTGGCAGGATAGGGGGGGGCTGGCTGGACAGGGGAGGGGGGGCTGGCAGGACAGGGGGGGGGCTGGCAGGGAGTCTGGAGCTGGACAGGGGGAGGGGGGGAGTCTGGAGCTGGACAGGGGGAGGGGGGGGAGTCTGGAGCTGAACAGGGGGGAGCTGGCAGAGGACACCGGAGGAGGAGGTATCCGGGGGGGGGTTGCGGAGGGGGATTGGGGGAGGCATGCAGCACAGGGGAAGGAGGAAGCACCCGATGCGGTCCTGGAGTGTGCCGGGTGCCTCCTCCCCCCAAGCTGCTTCCTCCTCCGGTAACAGGGAGATAGATGATCATCTCCCTGTTACCGGAGGAGGAGGCAGCACGGGGGGAGGAGGCGCCCGGCACACTCCAGGACCGCATCGGGCGCCGGGCACAGGACTCACCACCCCCATCATCACCTTCTCTGCTGCACATTCTTAGCAAGCAGAGAAGGTGATGATGGGGGTAGTAGTGTGGATCGCCCGTAATTGGCCGGCTGGCGGCAGCCGGCCAATCACGGGCGATCGGGGGGCCGGATCTAAGGGCAGGTGATGCCCAGGCACTGCTGTGGTTGGTGCTGTCTCGGACAGCACCAATCACAGCTCTGTGCCGGGGTCCGGTCCCGGAAATACAGCAAATCGCTGTGATTGGCAGATGACAAGTCATCTGCCAATCACAGCGATCGTCGTCACGGGGGGCAGGGAAATTGCCCCCTATGTGTCACATGAAGATGGCTGCTGATAGAATCAGCAGCCATCTTTACCGGAGCGCCGCGCGATTTCGCGCGGCGCCCGTTTAAAGGGCTGACGTACCGGTACGTCATGGGTCCTTAAGTGACAGTGATCCATGACGTGCCGGTACGTCATGGGTCCTTAAGAGGTTAAAGTGTCACTGTCGTGAATTTTTTTTTTGCATAAATCAATAGTCCAGGTGATTTTAAGAAACTTTGCAATTGGGTTTATTATCCGAAAAATGCATTTTTATCATGAAAAAGCAGTTTGAAGCTCTCCCCCCTGTCTTCATTTATCTCCTATGGAGAGAGCTAAAGAAAAGACCAAAACAGGACAACAAAGAGTTAATCTACAAATACCTCACCCATTATCTCCTGGGACAGTCACCACTGACCTCTCTGAGCTCTGATTACAGCTGTCACCCAGCTCCGTGCCTGTAATCCTCTGTTATCTGCTTTCTGCTGCCGGCTAACTCCCTCCTTCCTCCTCCCCCCTCCCCTCTCCATAGAGCAGACAGGGGACGTCTCCTGCAACAAGTCACAATTTTCAGATTTTTCAGAGTGGATGAAAAAGAGGAAGGAGGGAGGGACCTGGGAAAAGGCTTTTTACATGCAGATAATGGCAGATTTGGCTAATAAACCCAATTACAAAGTTTCTTAAAATCGCCTGGACTATTGATTTCTGCAAAAAAAAAAAAAATACGACAGTGACTCTTTAAGAGCAGAAAGTCACAAGGACGGTACAGCATTGCTGGAAACAGAAAAAAAAGTATGATGAATAGCAGCCGTCCAGACTCCCTCAGTCTCTTCATCAGACGCGGGAACCACAATATCTGAGGCGTCGCACATTTATACCAAATCTTAAGTAAAATTTATTATTATCGCCTGAAAGTCTTTACTCCGGGATCTACAGGGCGGCAGGAAGGGTTTAGCGGTGCAATGATGCAGATCTGATTGGCCAGCACTCCCCGGCCGGCCGTCCTCGTCCATCAGACACGGGAGGCTAAAGAAACACTGCAGAGTCACCCAGCAAACCAATAAAACGGCTCATCAATTATCAGTGCGGGGGAGGGGAGGCCGGGGCCGCAATCTCCTCCATCAGGGGGAGCGGAGTCTTATTGTACCTCTGCAATGGGTGAAACAGGGAACAACTTCTTACTGTGACATTCAATACAGAACCGAGGGCAGATCGACTTAGAGGGGCTAAAGTTAACCCTTTCATATGTAGTGCCCAGGACACATAATGGACGGCCATCACCATCTCACTTTATTGTACTTTCAGCAGTTAACATGCACTGTTTTGTTCTGTTGCGCACACTTGTGTTGTATTGAACTCTGAAGGGGTTAATATAAAGCCAAGCTATGACACAAGAAGCTTAGACGCTGGTAGTTTTCCACCATTGCTGTGAGATAGTCTGCAGGGCTGAGTTTTTGGAGGGGAAAAAAACAGACATGCCGACCTTTTAAATGCTGTTTATGTCTAGAAAGAAGCTGCTGTGTCGCTCCCATAGACTTGTGTGGAAACTCAATACAAGTCTATGGCAGACTAACGTTGAAACATTGTATCATTTAAGGCTGTGCCCACTCCACCCCACCCACTAGAAGGTTCTAGTCTTCTCACAAACAGTATAAAGGGAAGAGTCAGTCAGCAGCCTGGTGTCCTACAGATAGACACTAAAGAGGTGAAGAGACACTGCTGGACGGCACCGAAGGCAAAGAAGAAGACGCTGACTACAGATCCTGGGCCACCAACCCTCTGACCAGAGAGCAGCAACATGGTGACACCTCAACAGTGTCTGGGGGCCCAGCATTGGGGCCACTTCAACCCTGGACACTGTACATAAACGTAGAGCAAATCTACACTGAATGGCCCCTTTGTTAGAGCTCGCTGCCCTCTCACCTTTCCCTGTATGGAGACCTGTGACCTAGGAGCACAGCGACAAGTCCAGTGATCAGGTTTCTAGTGTAAATCCACATTATACAGGAAAATCCAGTGATCAGAGCATGGCCAGTCAGATGGATCCAGATCTCTATAGAGAAACATGGCCAGTCAGATGGATCCAGATCTCTATAGAGAAACATGGCCAGTCAGATGGATCCAGATCTCTATAGAGAAACATGGCCAGTCAGATGGATCCAGATCTCTATAGAGAAACATGGCCGGTCAGATGGATCCAGATCTCTATAGAGAAACATGGCCGGTCAGATGGATCCAGATCTCTATAGAGAAACATGGCCGGTCAGATGGATCCAGATCTCTGTGGAGAAACATGGCCGGTCAGATGGAGCCAGATCTCTGTGGTGAAACATGGCCGGTCAGATAGATACAGATCTCTGTGTAGAAACATGGCCGGTCACATGGATCCAGATCTCTTCAGAGAAACATGGCCCATCAGATGGATCCAGATCTCTGTGGAGAAACATGGCCGGTCACATGGATCCAGATCTCTGTGGAGAAACATGGCCGGTCACATGGATCCAGATCTCTGTGGAGAAACATGGCCAGTCAGATGGATCCAGATCTCTATAGAGAAACATGGCCGGTCAGATGGATCCAGATCTCTATAGAGAAACATGGCCGGGCAGATGGATCCAGATCTCTATAGAGAAACATGGCCGGGCAGATGGATCCAGATCTCTGTGGAGAAACATGGACGGTCAGATGGATCCAGATCTCTGTGGAGAAACAGGGCCAGTCAGATGGATCCAGATCTCTATGGAGAAACATGGCCGGTCAGATGGATCCAGATCTCTGAGGAAAAACATGGCCAGTCAGATGGATCCAGATCTCTGTGGAGAAACATGGCCGGTAAGGTGGATCCAGTGACTATAGAGAAACATGGCCGGTCAGATGGATCCAGATCTCTGAGGAGAAACATGGCGGTCAGATGGATCCAGATCTCTGTAGAGGAACATGGACGGTCAGATGGATCCAGATCTCTGTATAGGAACATGGACGGTCAAATGGATCCAGATCTCTATAGAGAAACATGGCCGGTCAGATGGATCCAGATCTCTATAGATCTATAGGGCCTGATCTGTGTTCATCCACGCCATGTAACCCGTTTGGTGAATAAAGATATTTTTGTATTTTTGCTACCTGGGTGAGTGCCAGACTTTTCTTCTCATTTTGGAAAGACTATTGCAAAGACTGGTTTCTTTTAATCTGTGCACCACCTGTAGCACGCTCCGTGATATTGGCTACAATGCACATTGGATGACGGCGTCCATTAGCGGTTGTGAGTAGTGCCGAGAATTCTCTTCGTGGCAAGTCTCTATAGAGAAACATTGCCGGTCAGATGGATCCAGATCTCTGTGGGGAAACATGGCCGGTCAGATGGATCCAGATCTCTGTGGGGAAACATGGCCGGTCAGATAGATCCAGATCTCTGTGGGGAAACATGGCCGGTCAGATAGATCCAGATCTCTATAGAGAAACATGGCCTCTCAGATGGATCCAGATCTCTATAGAGAAGCATGGAGGGTCAGATGGATCCAGATCTCTGTGGGGAAACATGGCCGGTCAGATGGATCCAGATCTCTGTGGGGAAATATGGCCGGTCAGATGGATCCAGATCTCTGTGGGAAACCATGGCCGGTCAGATGGATCCAGATCTCTATAGAGAAGCATGGACGGTCAGATGGATCCAGATCTCTGTGGGGAAACATGGCCGGTCAGATGGATCCAGATCTTTATAGAGAAACATGGGCAGTCCGATGGATCCAGATCTTTATAGAGAAACATGACCAGATTGATCCAGATGTCTGGGGGGGGAAGGGGAACACGGTCGGTCAGATGGATCCAGATCTCTGCGGCACCGTACACACACTCATACATACACACGGCACAGGCAGCATGGATCGATAAGCCCTTCCTGTCCAGTGTGAACAGATTGATGGAGGACGTATAGTATAACAGTGGGGGGAAGGTTTTCTTGGTGCACCCTGCCTGCTTTGATATCAGTGGTTGGACGTGTTATCTAAGCATTATGTCTATGTTTGTCCCTCCATGGCAGCCGTTTCCTCTGTGGCAGAAGAAGGGTCATAAATTGGCCTAATGAGCATGACGGTAAGTTTTCCTCTGTCGACCCCCCACATCCCTGGTAAGTGGCCAATGATTTACTATGGCAGGTAGGGTCCTGAAAAAGAACCCCTAGGTCTGCCATACGCCTCTATCTACTACAACCAGTTTGGGTGCATATCAAGAGACACCGCACTGCTCTTGTCTCCAGTTTGGGTGCAGGTTTGAAGTGAATGGAGCTATATTGGAAACCCTCCTGACCCGGAGACAAGAGCGGTGCTGTCTCTGGAAGAAAGTGGCCATGTTTTTCTAATGCTGGAGAATCCCTTTAATTTAACATGACAACATTACAATTACAATAAACTATATAATCTCTCTCTCCCCCCTGCACAGGTCACAGAGCATGCCCAACAAGACTCTCGTGTACAGGTAAGTGCATCATCTGCAGATTCAAACAAAAAACAGATTAGAAGCTTCTGTCTCAGTATCTGGTTGTAATAAGTAAGATAGAAGTGATGCATCCCCTTTAAGGCGTTCCCATGGAGCCTTCCTCTATATTGACCTGTGGCGGCTTTGATCGTTCCCCAGTTAATGATCATTATGGTGTTAATGGAGTTGCAGCCTGCGGTCTGGTCTCCTGATGCTCGGGCCGATAAGCAGCAGATTCCCTGTCAGCCCTGATAGAGCGGCTCATTCTCTGTGCAGCGTACCGTGATGCAACCAAAAAGACCAAACACAGCAAAAAAGATGACTGGGCATTCAGAACAGAACAAAGTGTCAGGAGCTGGATGTAAGCGGGGGAGGGGTCAGACGTCTTTATGTGCAACCCCAGGCAGATGAGGCTGAAAGTGATGCAGAGTACAAAGCAGTGCGGGAGCCCCAGACCTCAGACGGGAGGTTAAGCAGCAGATTTCTTCTCTTCCTCGCCGGCCCCGGTGGACCTCATTATCTCCATCCCACCGGTGGATGCGCTATCTGTAAGAATTAGGCTGATCGATTTGTTCCTGCGAACAGCGGCATTAAAGAGGCAGAGAAGGAAGCCTGAAGGAGTCGTCTGAAGGTGACCACCAGAGCCAGGAAAACTTCACGCTCCTTGATGTGCCGGTGTCAGGAGACCAACTCCACTCGACATGGAGAGGAGCTGCCAGAGGGGATACGGCGGCTGGGAGAGACCGGGGATAATGGCTCTGACATAGGAAGAAGAGGAGTACAGAACCTAAAGAGCCTGCAAAGGATTGTCCATGTCCATGTCTATACCCCTCATATGGGTGATGGGACCCCGGCCTGGAGGCCAAGCAGCATAAAAGTCATATAGGAGACCCTTCTCAGTCTTCACGTTCAGCTGTTATGGCCAGGAGGCGGGCTTATGGGAGATTACTGACCCTGTAGGGGCGTGAACGATGCTCCTCGGGGGCGGGGCTATAGACAGAGGCCAATTAAATAGAGACAACAGGGTAGATCCCAAAATACAAAATCAAATATAGAGCCCCAAATCAATGCAGACTCAAGAGATCGGCGGAGCCCCGATCTCTGAATTGACACCCCAGAATTAATAAAGGTAAACAGAGACCCCAAAACAAATACAGGCCGGACACTAGAATTAAAGGTGTACTCCGGCAATAATCTTTTCTTTCAAATCAACTGGTTTCAGAAAGTTATATGGATTTGTAATTTACTTCTTTTGAAAATCTCCAGACTTCCGGTACTTATCAGCTGCTGTATGTCCTGCAGGAAGTGGTGTATTCTCTCCAGTCTGACACAGTGCTCTCTGCTGCCACCTCTGTCCATGTCAGGAATTGTCCAGAGCTGCAGCAAATCCCCATAGAAAACCTCTCCTGCTCTGTACAGTTCCTGACATGGACAGAGGTGGCAGCAGAGAGCACTGTGTCAGACTGGAGAGAATACACCACTTCCTGCAGGACATACAGCAGCTGATAAGTACTAGAAGACTGGAGATTTTTTAACATTTGTGGCAACAGAAGATTTAAAAGATTTTTTTTTTTGTGAACAACCCCTTTAAGAAAGAAGAGATTGCGTCACTGAGCTGTAGTTATGGGTTGAGACGTCTCGACATAACAGCGCGATCACCTTGAGAAGTGCTGACTGCGCTTCCATCTTCATCCTGCGCTAATTTGCTTCAGAATTTGCTAAAGACGTAACAGTAACCGAGACATCACGAGCCGAGACGAGCGCAGAAGGGCCGCTCCGCGCTCATGAAACAGCGTTAAGTGATGTCTGGTGGCGAATCCAGCCCGATGAACGCTGCAATAAACGCCATTAACACTAATCAGACTAAATTTTATAGCTGCCAAGCTGTGCCGTGTGTGTAGATGCCACCGAGCTGCCACTGGGGGCCGATAACCAGGACTGAAGAACGCCGACTCAGCAGAACGAGAACCTACATCAGTATAATATAACAGATAATGTAGTAGATGTCACCTGCAGTCCTATGTAACACCACAGATAACACAGTGATATCTCTGAGTACAGATAATGTAGCAGATGTCCCCTGCAGTCCTATGTAACAGCACAGATAACACAGTGATATCTCTGAGTACAGATAATGTAGATGTCACCTGCAGTCCTATGTAACAGCACAGATAACACAGTGATATCTCTGAGTACAGATAATGTAGTAGATGTCACCTGCAGTCCTATGTAACACCACAGATAACACAGTGATATATCTCTGAGTACAGATAATGTAGTAGTCACCTGCAGTCCCATGTAACACCCCATCTCTGCTGTCCTCATACATTCCCCCCCCCCCCCGTCTGGTGTGATACACTTGGCTGGGGCTGCGTCTGCTCGCGGATGTGGAGCCGGCTTCATTATATATTTAGGGTTATTTCTCTCTCAGCTCTTTATTCTTCCAGGCGGGAGGAGTAAAATCTATGAAACGTAATTACAGCTCAGCGCTCGCTCTTCCTCCATCTCTCAGGATCGCCCCGAGCTCCGGCGCATCGTCTCATCATTAACTGTGATTTACCCCCCCCCCCCCGCTCCGCACCGATTAATGTCCGATCAGAGGCTTCTACCTGGCTAAGTACAAGTAATTGTTACTTATGTATAAACATCCTCTGCTCGACCACCGCTCCTTATATGCTGCCCGACCATCGCTCCTCATATACTGCATGACCACTGCTCCTTATATGCTGCCCAACCCCGCTCCTTATATACTGCACGACCGCCACTCCTTATATACTGCACGACCACCGCTCCTTATACGCTGCCCGACCAACACTCCTTATATGCTACCCGACCACCGCTCCTTATATGCTGCCCAACCACCGCTCTATATATGCTGCAAGACCACCGCTCCTTATACGCTGCCCGACCGCCACTCTTTATATGCTGCCCGACCACTGCTTCTTATATGCTGCCCAGCCCCGCTCTTTATATGCTGCCTGACCGCCGCTCCTCAATGTCTATGAATTGGTTCTAGGATAACCAATGGATGTTGATGTATAGTTGTCGTATCGTCTGTGTGTAAGTGCTGCTATATGGTGTATGCCACCTGTTACACAGGACAATGAGCAGTGAGCTTGGATATGTCTGCACTAAGAAATAATAAAGCAACCCTGATGACTGGCTGCAGAGGACAACAGATACAGGTCACACTACTTATTGGAGGTTGCCGTATAAAATCTGTGGCGGGGTTCTCACATTGGGCTATGGGGTATGAAGCTACAGTATGCATACACATGATGGAAAGACTGCGGGACTACCAGAATAATTGTATAACTATTGATGGCAGCCACAGTGTGACAACCCTGTCCCACAATCACTGTATATAGCGGCACGTACAGCAATCACTGTATATGGCGACACGTATACCAATCACTGTATATGGCAGCACGTACAGCAATCACTGTATATGGCAGCACGTACACCAATCACTGTATATGGCAGCACGTACAGCAATCACTGTATATGACAGCACATACAGCAATCACTGTATATGGCGGCACGTATACCAATCACTGCAAATGGTGGCACGTACAGCAATCACTGTATATAGCGGCATGTACAGCAATTACTGTATATGGTGGCACGTACAGCAATCACTGTATATGGCGGCACGTATAGCAATCACTGTATATAGCGGCACGTACAGCAATCACTGTATATGGCAGCACATACACCAATCACTGTATATGGCAGCACGTACAGCAATCACTGTATATGGCGGCACGTACAGCAATCACTGTATATGGCGGCACGTACAGCAATCACTGTATATAGTGGCACGTACAACAATCACTGTATATGGCGACACGTATACCAATCACTGTAAATGGCGGCACGTACACCAATCACTGTATATGGCGGCACGTACACCAATCCCTGTATATGGCCGCACATACAGCAATCACTGTATATGGCAGCACGTACACCAATCACTGTATATGGCGGCACATACAGCAATAACTCTATATGGCGGCACATACAGCAATAACTCTATATGGCAACACTTACAGCAATCACTGTATATGGCAACACTTACAGCAATCACTGTATATGACGGCACATACAGCAATAACTCTATATGGCAACACTTACAGCAATCACTGTATATGGCAACACTTACAGCAATCACTGTATATGACGGCACATACAGCAATAACTCTATATGGCAACACTTACAGCAATCACTGTATATGGCAACACTTACAGCAATCACTGTACAGTCATGGTCAAAAGTTTTAAGAATGATACAAATATTAGTTTTTACAAAGTCTACTGCTTCAGTTTTTAAAATGGCAATATCCAGAATGTTAAACAGAGTGATCAGCTTAACAGCAATTACTTGCAATGTCAATATTTGCCTAGAAAATGAACTTTATCCCCCAAAACACCTTTCAACATCATTGCAGCCCTGCCTTAAAAGGACCAGCTAACATGGTTTCAGTGATCGCTCCATTAACAGAGGTGTGAGTGTTGATGAGGACAGGGCTGGAGATCAATCTGTCATGATTAAGTAAGAATGACACCACTAGACACTTTAAAAGGAGGCTGGTGCTTGGCATCATTGTTTCTCTTCTGTTAACCTAGGTTATCTATAAAGAAACACGTGCAGTCATCATTGCACTGCACAAAAATGGCCTAACAGGGAAGAGTATCGCAGCTAGAAAGATTGCACCTCAGTCAACAATCTATCGCATCATCAAGAACTTTAAGGAGAGAGGTTCCATTGTTGCCAAAAAGGCTCCAGGGTGCCCAAGAAAGACCAGCAAGTGCCAGGACCGTCTCTTAAAAGTGTGGTCAGCTGCGGGATGGGGCTACCAGCAGTGCAGAGCTTGCTCAGGAATGGCAGCAGGCAGGTGTGAGGGCATCTGCACTGTGCGAGGTGAGCGCTACCACCAGTCTTGTCTCATGCCAACTGTAAAGCATCCTGAAACCATTCATGTGTGGGGTTGCTTCTCAGCCAAGGGAATCGGCTCTCACATTCTTGCCTAAAAACACAGCCAGGAATAAAGAATGCAAATAGAAAAAGAAAAAAACAAGGGCACCAGCGCCTCGTGTCTTACCGAGACGACACTAGAATAGGGGCTGTAGGCATATCACCCCTCTGGGGTAGCTGTACATCCGTGAGGATAGGGCAGTTAGCAGGTGGCTAGGATCCGGGACTGCAAAGCCGAAAATACCGTGGACAGGATACTCCCAACGACAGGGCCCGTACAGTAACAACAAAATACGAGAAAAAATGGTAATAGATACAGCGCTGTCCCAATAAGAATCCAAATGTGCACCATAAAAACGTTACATATATAATTTATTATCAAAGCACAGAGTTTACGCGTTTCAGGAGGTAAATAGGTCTCCCTTCATCAGAACAGTGCAATATCATGATATTGCACTGTTCTGATGAAGGGAGTCCTATTTACCTCCTGAAACGCGTAAACTCTGTGCTTTGATAATAAATTATATATGTAACGTTTTTATGGTGCACATTTGGATTCTTATTGGGACAGCGCTGTATCTAGTACCATTTTTTTCTCGTATTATGAATAAAGAACGGTCCCAGAATGTCCTCCAAGAGCAATTTCTCCCAACCGTCCAAGAGCAGTTTGGCCATCAACAATGCCTTTTCCAGCATGATGGAGCACCTTGCCATAAAGCAAAGGTGATAACTAAATGGCTCAGGGAACAAAACATAGAGATTTTGGGTCCATGGCCTGGAAACTCCCCAGATCTTAATCCCATTGGGAACCTGTGGTCAATCATCAAGAGACGGGTGGACAAACAAAAACCAACAAATTCTGACAAAATGCAAGAATGGACGGCTATCAGTCAGGATTTGGTCCAGAGGTTGATTGAGAGCAGCCGGGGAGAATTGTAGAGGTCCTGAAGAAGAAGGGACAACACTGCAAATATTATAGACTTGCTGCACTAACTTAGTCTAACTGTCAGTATAAGCTTTTGTTACTCATAATATGATTGCAATTATATTTCTGTAGGTGATAAAAACATCTGACAAACATACATAAAACCAGCAATCACTGTATATGGCGGCACGTACAGCAATCACTGTATATGGCGGCACGTACAGCAATCACTGTATATGGCGGCACGTACAGCAATCACTGTATATAGGGGCACCTACAGCAATCACTGTATATGGTGGCACGTACAGCAATCACTGTATATGGCGGCACGTACAGCAATCACTGTATATGGCGGCACGTACAGCAATCACTGTATATAGGGGCACCTACAGCAATCACTGTATATGGTGGCACGTACAGCAATCACTGTATATGGCGGCACGTACAGCAATCACTGTATATGGCGGCACGTACAGCAATCACTGTATATAGGGGCACCTACAGCAATCACTGTATATGGCGGCACGTACAGCAAGTCCCACATTACAGGGGAACTCATTGCATTGAATTCCAAGGTTAAAACCATAAGCAAAAGCATAAGAACAGAACAAAGGAATTAAGGAGGTAATAGACAATGTAAAAAAAAATGGTGAAATGTATAATGTGACCTCCTGACACCGAGGAAGAAACTCAAGGATCCTGAATGCTGAAGCCACGTCGGCTCCAAAAATACAACAACTACTATGAAGGGTGAAAAAAAACTCAGATCTTATAAAGAGGCAAAAAAATCCAAGTGATAAGTCTGTCACTATATGGAGTGACAACTTTTTATTTTTCCATAGACTGAGCTGTAGGGTTTTTTTTTTTGCGGGATGCCATATAGAGACAATGGATGGATGGGGGACATAAGTATACAGATGAAACCCAGACCAACACAGTCACCTGCAGACTACTTGTGGTCTACTGAGCCCTATGAGGATATACTGGGAGCACACCTTGGTTTTATATGTCAGGATATGTTTTTGATGGTATCTCAATATATACTGGCAGTGTACAGCCGATACGTAATGTGAAAAGATCCTTATAGGAGGGATACCCATCTGAGATATATGGCATATCCATAAGATAGGTGGCTGCCAGAGGTGCTCCAATCCAAATACAGCCAAAGGAGGGGAATGACACAAATCTTTAGGATTTACATAAACAGCGTCTCTCGCAGGGCTGTGCCTTTTGTGCAGCTTCTGTTAAAGGAAATCCGTCACTGAGAAAATTCTACCTAGGCTATCAGCATCACGTAATAGAGCAGAAGGAGCTGAGCGGATTGATATATATCTTTATGAAAAAAGATTCAGTATACCTTGTAATTTATTTATGGAAATCTCTGATGTTTCCAAGCTAAAGAGTCTCCGCCCACCTGACTCCGCCCACCTGACTCCTTAACACAGGAGTGGTCAGAGTTTTACAGAATCTTTTCCACCAATGTTATATACCAATCTGCTCAGCTCTCCCTGCTCTATAACACAATGACGATAGATTAGATAGCATTGACTTGGTGACAGGTTCCCTTTAAAGTCGATGGCTGTTACCCCATCGGCTGTTCTTAGCTTTTCAAGCACTTTTGGTGGCCGTGAACATGCCGAAGGGACCAGGGAGCCATCAAAAGAAAGGAGTGTGTGTGTGTTCCTGACATGGACAGAGGTGGCAGCAGAGAGCCAGACTGGAGAGAATACACCACTTCCTGCAGGACATACAGCAGCTGATAAGTACTGGATGACTGGAGAATTTTTTATAGAAATAAATTAAAAATTTCTGGCACCAGTTGATTTAAAATATTTTTTTTGGGGGGGTGAACAACCCTTTAACCACTGGTCATGTGACAGTAAGGAAACTACTGCAGCTTCTAGGATCTGAAAGGAAATTTATTTAGGGCATTTATTTTATCATTGTAATCCAGCATAACCATAGAGGACGGCATCGAGGAGGATAATAGAGAACGTGCGGCGCCTGTAATATCGCTATAGGCATCATCAGTCATATCGGATGTTACAACGTAACAATATGGATGATGCATTGTGCACACAGAGGAGCAGAGCGCAGCTCCGCGCAGCCTTAAGTAACATTCTGCTCCTCCAGTATTAATCCTCCTCCGGCCCCAGGAGACACAAGTAATAATAAAATTAATTATGGGGCTGCGCGGCGCTCACATGCGGGACGTGGTGATGGTTACCAAGAGACATCCGTGCTCTGCCTCTCATAATACCGCCAGATATAGGAAGAATACCGCCCTGTGTATGGAATAATAGAAGCCGCCACCAGAGGATCACCTTAATAAAGCTGCTAATAAAGCAGCGGTATACAGAATATATGTTACACTGTAATAAGAATGGCGCAGGGGACGCCGCGCGGTTATAGATTACACTTCCACTGACAACAATGGGTAAAAGTTTTTCATGACAAAGTTTTCAAGATTGGAAAAAATAAAGGTACAAACTATGAAGACGGATGGATACGGCCGCACGAAGGATACGGCCGCACGAAGGATACGGCCGCACGTGGTGTAGATGCTATAGGACCCGTGCAGAATCCACCTAGGGTGGCCAGGGACCTATTGTCCACAGTATTCAGAGTCCGGCAAGGTTCACATGTGGAGGATGAAAGAGCCCACAGCCGCACTGGCAAATCAACATGGTTGGTAAAGGGGCACTCCGGTGAAACTTTTTAAAATTTGTAGTCAGCTGGTGTCAGAAAGTTATACAGATTTATAATTTACTTCTATTTGAAAATCTCCAGTCTTCTAGTACTTATCAGCTGCTGTATGTCCTGCAGGAAGTGATGTATTCTCTCCAGTCTGACACAGCGCTCTCTGCTGCCACCTCTGTCCATGTCAGGAACTGTCCAGAGCAGCAGAGGTTTTCTATGGGGATTTGCTGCTGCTCTGGACAGTTCCTGACATGGACAGAGGTGGCAAAAGAGAGCACTGTGTCAGACCACTTCCTGCAGTACATACAGCAGCTGATAAGTACTTGAAGACTGGATATTTTAAATTTAAGTAAATTATAAATCTGTATAACTTTCTGACATCAGTTGATCTGAAAGAGGTTTTTTTTTGCCGTAGTGCCCCTTTTGAATAGCCTTCGCTTCTTGAAGTTTGAGACCTCAATGACATCATGTTATGCTCAGAGTTGCGTTACGGCCATTACATGAGATCCCAGGTTTACTGCGGCTATCGCTGGTACAGCACAAAAAAAAAATAAGAACAAAGAAAAAACATTTTAGAGAATGGTTCCCGCTCTGATTCATTGCTGGTTCTGCTCTTATCCATTTTGGAGAATTTCTCCAGTTACACATTTACAAATAATTGGCAACAAAATCCGTCCTGTGGCCGAGGAGAAAAGAAGATGAATGTGGATCTGGTTGGATCCGGTGATGGGGTGCTGGTGAGACAGTGCCGGCCCCGGAGCTCACCCCCCCCCCCCCTCACCGCCGCCCCTCCTCCAGGCTCCTCGCCATTGCAGAGTCCATGAGGTTCTCTTGGAGGGGGCGATCTCCTGGGCGGCCTCTGCACCACCCGGTAACAGATTTGCCCCCCTGGATACGAGCGCTCCGTGCGCTGCTGTTTTATTCATGTATCGAGCCATAAAAAAACCTTACGAGACCCAGCGGAGAGATTCCATCACTTATTTATGTGTCATAAATCCCGTCAATCTGCGGAGTTATTGGCTCTGGCTCGTCCCTCCTCCTTCAGTCACCACTTTATATTGATAGGATCATTTTTTAAAACAGTGCGGCTGTATAAAGTGCGTTTGTTCAGTGCATTGTGGGGGTTGACTTCAATGCAAATTATTGCATTATAAAAAGAACGTCCGTTGTTTCAACTGAAAACAATGGCTGTTCTTTTCATAGAACGTTGTGTGAACATAGCCTTAAAATGATGCTATGACTGAGGTTTTTTGTAACACCCCCCATCCTTTTTTTTTGTTACTTAAGGCCCTATTCCACGGAACGATTATCGTCCATATTCGGCCGATATTGGCCGCTACGGACGATAATCGTCCCGTGGAATAGAGTGCAGCGATCAGCCGACATCGTTCATGTCGGCTGATCGTTGCAGTCGCTTGTTTTTCAACATGTTGAAAAACAAGCGACTGATATAGCAGCGATCTGCTGCCGTCGCTCCGTTGAATAGGAGCGTCGGCAGCAGACGCTGCTATATCCTATGGGCTGCCCGGATGATCAGCGATTCCCCGGGCAGCCCCCCCGCAGCTCCCCGCCGCCCCCTCCCGCACTCACCCTCTCGCTGCAGTTGTGTTGAATAGCGGCGGCAGCGAGCGGGGAACGAGGAGCAAACGAGTGCTGAGAGCGCTTGTTGGCTCCTCTAAACGACCCGTGTAATAGGCCCTTTAGTGTGACCATACAGTGGCCTCTATGTGAAAAAATAACAAATATTAAACACAGGAGCGCTGCTGGGCTCGGATCAGGGCCGTTTCTAGGTAATTTGGACTACAGGGCGAATCTTGCTAAAAGCGCCCCCCCCCCCAAAAAAAAAAAAAAAAAAAGAAATTTCGTTACTTACAGGTGACGTCTTCTTGGATCTGAGGCATCACTTCTCTTTTCCTCTCCTTCTGGCCCAGACCTCCATGATGATTTCTTGCAGCTACAATTCATCTCTTCTGAACCTGCCAGACAAACACTTTTACAACAACTTCCACTTTTTTGTGTCATGTGCAGTGAAGTCAGTAGGTATGTGGGTTGCCCCCTGTATGTAGGATCCCCTGCTGTGCCCCCATATAGTAATAATCCCCCTGTGCTTCCCCCCATAGTAATAATCCCTCCCTGTGCTCTGCCCCATAGTAATAATCCCCTCTGTGCTCCCCCCATAGTAATAATCCCCCTGTGCTCTATCCCCATAGTAATAATCCCCCCGTGCTCCCCCCATAGTAATAATCCCCCCCGTGCTCCCCCCCATAGTAATAATCCCACCTGTTCTCCCCCATAGTAATAATCCCCCCTGTGCTCCCCCCATAGTAATAATCCCCCTGTGCTCTATCCCCATAGTAATAATCCCCTCTGTGCTTCCCCCTATAGTTATAATCCCCCCTGTGCCCCCCCATAGAAATAATCCCCTTTTTGCCCCCCAATAGTAATAATCCCCCAGTGCCCCCCCATAGTAATAATCCCCCCTGTGCTCCCCCTTATAGTAATAATCCCCCCAGTGTTCCCCCTTATAGTACTAATCCCCCTGTGCAGTACAGATAGTAATAGCCCCATACAGGATAGCCTTCTCCCCGTGTAGCCCCCGATGGTATAGACCCACTGTGTAGCCCCCCCATAGTAATGCCCTCCCCTCGAATAGACCCCCAAAGTATAGCCTAGCCCACCAAAGTATATCCAAGTAGCCCCCATAGTATAGCCCTCCCCCTGAGTAGCCCCCCATAGTATAGTTCTCCTCCTGAGTAGCCCCCCATAGTATAGTTCTCCCCCCGAGTAGCCCCCCATCCAAATAGCCCCCCATAGTATAGCCCTCCCCCCCCCCCCCCGTGTAGCCTTCCATACTATTGGCCCCATTGTAGCCCCCACATTCTAGCAGTTATGAGAAGAAAAAAAAATACACTCACCTCTCCTGGATCCTGCGGCAGCGTCTCCCTCTGTCTGGCAGCTGATCTTGTAAGTACAGTGAGCTTCCGGCACAGGCAGCCTGCCACACACCTGCCCGGAAGCTCACTGCTGTAGCCCCGCAGCACCCGGACTTCTCTCCTCGGCGGCGGTCATGTGATCACGTCACATGTCCACTGCCAAACAGAAGAGAGAGGGTTACAGCAGTGAGCTTCCGGGCAGGTGTGTGGCAGGCTGCCTGTGCCAGAAGCTCACTGTACTAGATCCGGCTGCCTGGAGGGACCGGCCCGGGGGGCGCACGCCGGGCGGGGTGGCGGCGATCTGGGCAGCTGATGGGGCGGGCGGCCAGCGCCCCCTAGCTGTCAGCGCCCTGTGCGGTCGCCCGGCCCGCCCACCACTAGAAACGGCCCTGGCTCGGATGCACAAGCCAAATGGCTCCTGCACGTCCTCATAAATGTGGACGAAAAAAACTGCAAACATATAAGAAAAATATATAAGCAATAATTGACAGACCCCTATAGATGGACGGGTATAGACAGACCCCTATAGATGGACGGCTATAGACAGACCCCTATAGATGGACGGGTATAGACAGACCCCTATAGATGGACGGCTATAGACAGACCCCTATGGATAGATGGATATAGACAGACCCCTATAGATGGATGGCTAGAGACAGACCCCTATAGATGGACGGCTATAGACAGACCCCTATTGATGGACGGCTATAGACAGACCCCTATAGATGGATGTCTAGAGACAGACCCCTATAGATGGACGGCTATAGACAGACCCCTATGAATGGACGGCTATAGACAGACCCCTATGGATGGACGGCTATAGACAGACCCCTATAGATGGACGGCTATAGACAGACCCCTATAGATGGACGGCTATAGACAGACCCCTATAGATGGATGTCTAGAGACAGACCCCTATAGATGGACGGCTAGAGACAGACCCCTATAGATGGATGGCTAGAGACAGACCCCTATAGATATAGTCCTAACCCTCCATCAGGGATCCGATTCCTTACATTAAAGTTTTCTTAGGGCCCTATTACATGGGACAATTATCATGTGAACTATCGTTATATAATTTGAATTTAAACGATAATCGTTTTGTGTAAAGGCGCTAGAACATGTAGCGATTATCGTGTAAAGATTCGCTATAGCGATCGATCTCTAGTGATAACTAGCGATTTTGTAGCGAGCGATTCTGATGTTATTACATCCATGGAGAACGATTTCAGGTGAATGATAAACAATCTCGTTTGCAACTATTTATCGTTAAAAATCGCTTTGTCTAATACAGGGGTGATAAACTCCGGCCCTCCAGTTACAGAACTACAATTCCCATCATGCCTGGACAACCAAAGCTGTAGCTCTCCAGGCATGATGGGAGTTATAGTTCTGTAACAGCTGGAGAGTTTGACACTTGTGGTCTAATAGGACCCGGAGTTTGGTGATAGATGCAATAAAACATCACCAAACCCTACACAACAAATCCACCGTACTATAGGAATAATGACTGACTGCAGACTAATATACAGAAAACCTGCTGCAGATATATATATATATAATACTTATTATATCAGAGGGTAGGCTTATTATATCAGAGGGTAGGCTTATCATATCAGAGGGCAGGCTTATTATATCAGAGGGCAGGCTTATTATATCAGAGGGCAGGCTTATTATATCACTGCGTAGGCTTATTATATCACTGCGTAGGCTTATTATATCACTGCGTAGGCTTATTATATCAGAGGGCAGGCTTATTATATCAGAGGGCAGGCTTATTATATCACTGCGTAGGCTTATTATATCACTGCGTAGGCTTATTATATCACTGCGTAGGCTTATTATATCAGAGGGCAGGCTTATTATATCAGAGGGCAGGTTTATTATATCAGAGGGCAGGCTTGTTATATCAGAGGGCAGGCTTATTATATTAGTGGGAAGGCTTATTATATCAGAGGGCAGGCTTATTATATCAGTGGGAAGGCTTATTATATCAGAGGGCAGGCTTATTATATCAGAGGGTAGGCTTATTATATCAGAGGGCAGGCTTGTTATATCATAGGGCAGGCTTATTATATCAGAGGGCAGGCTTATTATATCACAGGGCAGGCTTATTATATCAGAGGGTAGGCTTATTATATCAGAGGGTAGGCTTATTATATCAGAGGGCATGCTTATTATATCAGAGGGCAGGCTTATTATATCAGAAGTCAGGCTTATTATATCAGAGGGTAGGCTTATTATATCAGAGGGCAGGCTTATTATATCAGAGGGAAGGCTTACTATATCAGAGGGCAGGCTTATTATATCAGAGGGTAGGCTTATTATATCAGAGGGTAGGCTTACTATATGAGAGGGCACACTTATTATATCAGAGGGCAGGCTTATTATATCAGTGGGAAGGCTTATATCAGAGGGTAGGCTTATTATATCAGAGGGCAGGCTTATTATATCAGAGGGCATACTTATTATATCAGAGGGAAGGCTTATTATATCAGAGGGCAGGCTTATTATATCAGAGGGTAGGCTTATTATATCAGAGGGTAGGCTTATTATATCAGAGGGCAGGCTTATTATATCAGAGGGCATACTTATTATATCAGAGGGAAGGCTTATTATATCAGAGGGCAGGCTTATTATATCAGAGGGTAGGCTTATTATATCAGAGAGTAGGCTTATTATATCAGAGGGCAGGCTTATTATATCAGAGGGAAGGCTTATTATATCAGAGGGCAGGCTTATTATATCAGAGAGTAGGCTTATTATATCAGAGGGCACACTTATTATATCAGAGGGCACACTTATTATATCAGAGGGAAGGCTTACTATATCAGAGGGCAGGCTTATTATATCAGAGGGTAGGCTTATTATATCAGAGGGTAGGCTTATTATATCAGAGGGAAGGCTTATTATATCAGAGGGAAGGCTTATTATATCAGAGGGTAGGCTTATTATATCAGAGGGAAGGCTTATTATATCAGAGGGTAGGCTTACTCTATCAGAGGGCACACTTATTATATCAGAGGGTAGGCTTACTCTATCAGAGGGCACACTTATTATGTCACCGGGCACACTTATTATGTCACTGGGCACATTTATTATCTCACTGGGCACACTAGAGGGCAGATACACTTTCTTACTTTTTTGTGAGATAATAAGTCCAACGTGCAAGATCAGTCTGTATTGTGAGATAGTACGATGGCACAGGATATTATTATATAGTAAGATGGCCCAGGACAGAGTTATTATCACAATATAACCATTAAAGCTTATTATTTGGTGTTGTATCATGGTTATGAGTTACTATCACAGCATATGTGATATTAGTAATAGCATATAGCCTCACACAGCGTATAAACCCCCACAGGCTGCACTGGATATTTTTGCCAAAAGTGCATCATAAAAGTCAGATGTGACCAGAGTCTATGAGCTCCAGTGCTGACCGATTGTGTCACACAGATATAACAGAGCAGCAGATTATCTCCCAGCTCCATATAAAATCTCACAGCTCCATCCGCTCATTGCATTACCTATCTCCGGACCAATTTATTATCTCCGAGCACTGTCTTATTATATCACAGAACCAGCGTATCCCGGATCAATGTATCACAACTCAGTTTGTTCTGTCCCTTATGATTCTATTAATAGGCAAAAAGACAGAACAACAGGAAATGTAGGAATTCTGCTGGATGATACTGACCGGCATTTCCTTCCCATCTGAACATCATGTGTAAAGTCGCTATCTGACACACCGAGCGATAGATCCTGATTATTTATACTGAAGCCTAAAGTCACTAAGTAAATAGAGTGATCAGACGCATAATAGTAATAATAATGGAGAACAAGAAATGTTGTAACATAAAAAACTGCCGATAGAAAGAAACTGTATACGGTAAGATATAACCTGCAATATACAGCGATCGATGGGGAAAAATACTATAGTAAAATGTAGATATATATAAATTATATATTCATGTCTAATCATGACTTTACATACATTACATTACTGATCCTGAGCTACATCCTGTATTATGAACAAAAATATTTCTACTACAATACTGCTCCCTATATACAAGAATATAACTACTATAACACTGCTCCCTATATACAGGGATATAACTACTATAATACTGCTCCTATATACAGGAATATAACTACTATAATACTGCTCCTATATACAGGACTATAACTACCATAATACTGCTCCTATATACAGGAATATAACTACTATAATACTGCTCCTATATACAGGGATATAACTACTATAATACTGCTCCTATATACATGAATATAACTACTAAAATACTGCTCCTATATACATGAATATAACTACTATAATACTGCTCCTATATACAGGAATATAACTACTATAATACTGCTCCTATATACAGGAATATAACTACTATAATACTGCTCCTATATACAGGGATATAACTACTATAATACTGCTCCTATATACAAGAATATACCTACTATAATACTGCCACCTATATACAGGGATATAACTACTATACTAGTGCTCCTATATACAGGAATATAACTACTATAATACTGCTCCTATATACAGGGATATAACTACTATAATACTGCCCCCTATATACAGGAATATAACTACTATACTAGTGCTGTGCAGTCAGTGGAATTAACCATGTAACGGTGTATACAGATCTGGCTCTTCCATGGTGCGGTATATACAGCTGTAGTTAGTGACAGGTTTGTGTGGGGGGATTAGTCGCTGTGGCAGCAGTCAGGCCTGTGATGCTGTATTGTTCTCCCACAGGTTATAATCACAGGCTGAAGCTTTGTGAGCGGCGGTTCCCTCTCTCTCTCCGCTGTGCACATCATCAAATTATTTTCTGGTTATAATTTGCTCTTCAGAGATCTGCAGAAGGTGTCAGCGGGCGGCTATTGAGCGTTCAGGAAAGGATTGAGACTTTGTAGCTTTCAGAGTTGGAGAATTAGCTCTGACAGCGACGCCAATGAGTAAATAAATACCTTTATTAAGAATATAACCAGCATTTACATATACAGCGAGGGCGAATCATACCAGCCGAGTGTGAATACGGATATGGAGGACGCTGAATCTTCTGTGAAATATCATCATAATCAACAGTGACATGATTCTAAACAACATCCTGTATTATACCCCAGAGCTGCACTCACTATTCTGCTGGTGGGGTCACTGTATACATACATTACATTACTGATCCTGAGTTACATCCTGTATTATACCCCAGAGCTGCACTCACTATTCTGCTGGTGGGGTCACTGTATACATTACATTACTGATCCTGAGTTACATCCTGTATTATACTCCAGAGCTGCACTCACTATTCTGCTGGTGGGGTCACTGTGTACATACATTACATTACTGATCCTGAGTTACATCCTGTAATTCTTTTTATTAGAAAAATATAAAACTTAACACGTGTAACTACATAAACATAAACGCGGCTCCATCAGCCAGAACAGAAACAAATACAAAGCTTTTCTGCTTATAACAAAAACATCAAATTAATAAATAATAATCATCCCTCAAACCTGCCTCACCCGGCCAGTCCAGCTTCATTATAAAACACTACACCCCCCCGCCCCCAACTTACCCTTACTACTACTACTATTACTACCCCCACCACCGCTACTACCTAGCCTATACTCACAGCACACAGAAATAATATAGTAAAGCCACTCTAGGTCAAAGGCAAAAATACATGAATAAATCTATAACATGGTTTGAGCCATTCTCGACTCTAACTTAATAAAGTCTCAGTTTGGACATAACTGAACATCTCTGGCAAGATACATACACTGCCCAGGTAGATGAACAAAGGGAGCAGGTACGATTTGATCAGGTGTACCCTTTCCCTTAAGGTTAAAGACCAACCTTTCCACTGGTCCACCTTCTGAGCAGCATCCAGGAGCCTACCATCCCAGTTTTTTGTGGGGTAATCACCCTGGTCAAATGTGATGCCCAATACTTTTGCTGACTCTTGGGGCTCTGGAATGGTGTCCTGGAGATCAAACCTGGGATCTCCCCCTCCCAGCCAGAGACTCTCACACTTGTCCCGGTTGATCTTGGACCCAGATGCCTCTGAGTAGCGGTCCACTCCAGAAATCACCATATCTGCCTCCCCTCTCGAGGATACAAAAACAGTGACATCATCGGCGTACGCTACCACTCTCAGGGTGGCTTCTGGCTCCTCCAGGCTCATCCCGACCCCTGCCAATGGTCCACAACCAACCCTCCTAAGGAAAGGGTCGATGGCGAACACATACAACAGTGGGCTCAAAGGACAGCCCTGGCGAACACCAGACCCAACCTCAAAAGAGCGGCCAGACCAACCGTTCACCAGCGGGAAACTCTCTGCCCCTGCATACAAGATCTTAAGCCAATTGACAAAAGTATCTGGTAGGCCATATCTCCGAAGGACGGACCAGAGGTACTCATGGTTCACCCGATCAAATGCTTTGGCCTGATCTAGTGACAGCAAGTACCCCTTCCAAAGACCCGCACTACTCCGCTCCACTGCCTCCCTGACACTAAGGACAGCACTTAAGGTGCTTCTGCCTGGAACAGAGCAGTGCTGAGCCTCCGAAAGGAGCCGGGGTGCAAACTTCACCAGCCAATTAAACAGTATCTTGGCCAGAATCTTCCAGTCCGCATTGAGAAGAGCTATGGGCCTCCAATTCTCAATGCGGCTTTAATCTTTACCTTTTGACAGAAGAATCAGGGCTGACCTCCTCATTGACCTCGGCAGAGTGCCCGAGGAAAGACACTCATTGAAGACCTCGGTCAAGAGGGGAACCAAGAGGTCCCTGAAGGTCTTATACCACTCAGATGTTAAGCCATCTGGACCTGGCGACTTCTTCAGGGCAAGCCCTTCAATCGCCAGTCTAACTTCCTCTTCCCTCATCTCTTCTGCCAAAACATCAAGAGAGGGGTCTACCCCTGGCTCAGGAATGGCTTCAGCCAGGAAACCCGACATCACGTCTCGATCTAGATCCTTCCTCCCCAAGAGGTGTGAGTAAAAGGATCTGACGACCTCCAGGATCCCTGATCTGGACCGGTTCAGAGATCCCGTACTATCAACCAGTCCAGTCACGATCTTACTACTCACTGACATCTTACAGTTTCTGTAGGGGTCGGGCGAGCGGTACATCTCGAAATCCCTCTCAAAAACCAAAGAATGCCTATCATACTGACACCTCATGAGCAAGGCTTTCACTCTGGAGATCTCCTCTCTACTACCTCCAGTCGAGACGAGATGCTCGAGTTTCCTCCTCAGGCCCTGATACACACGATACCTATTCAGGGACCTGAGGCTCGAGAGCTGGCGGAAGAACCTCGCAACCCGCTTCTTGAATATCTCCCACCACTCTGACTTACTACTACATAGGCCCAGTAGAGGTACCTGACTCTGAAGAAAATCCTCAAAGGACTGTCTTACCTCTGCTTCTTCCAGGAGAGACGAATTCAGCCTCCAGTAGCCTCTACCCATCCGGGGGGTCTCTGAAACATTCAGGGAAAACAAAATTAGACAGTGGTCGGAGAACTCCACCTCAACCACGGACACTGCGGAAGAGACGGCTTCCTCCTTTAAATAAAATCTGTCTAATCTAGACCTGCAGCTACCTCAATGATAGGTGAAACCCGCGTGGCCCGAGGGTGTCCGGATGTGGGCATCCTCTAGGCGAGCTTCCCTAACTATACTAATCTAGCCATGCTATCATAAGCCAGCTTGTCTTTGGCGCCTCTCCTGTCCTGAGACCTCGTGATAGTGTTGAAGTCTCCACCAAAGACCACCTGCCGACTCGTAAAAAGAAAGGGCTTAATCCTCATAAAAAGGCTTTTACGGTCCCACTTAGTCTGTGGGGCATAGATGTTAATGAGCCTGAGCTCTTGCCCCCTCATGAGGACATCCAAGATCAGGCACCTCCCCATTTCCAACTCAATAACCCGTCTGCATTCTACAGGAGCGGTAAAAAGGACCGCCACCCCACTATACGGCTCAGCCGCAAGAGACCAGTGTGAAGGTCCATGCCTCCACTCTCGCTTGGCTTTTACTAGTAAGGCTTGGTCTGTCAACCTGGTCTCCTGCAAAAACAAAATGTCGGCGTTAATACGACCGAGAAAGTCAAAGGCTGCAAATCTAGCCGTATCCGACTTAATGCTGGCACAGTTAATGGATGCCAGAGTCAATGGGGTGAGTGCCGCCATCATGGGTGATCGAGTTAAACAGCCTTACTTATTTACTTTTTCCCTTTCTTCTTACCCCCCTCCCCATCAGAGGATGACCCTTTAGACTTTTCTTTAATCCTTTTCAAGGATGTAGACAAATCCATCCCTGGATCCTCATCTCCAGACCCTGGGGCCACCTGACCTCCCGAGGAAACTGCCTCTGGAGGAGCAGGCTCCGCGCCCCCTGGAAGCTCCTCCACCTCCAAACCCCCTTCTCCAAGGGTCTGGTACCTATTGGATAGAACGATCAGAGGGGGGTTAGTCGGGTCTTCCTTAGACACATGGCCCGTAACACCAGAGGAGGATTTAGAGGAAGCACCAGACTTCCCTTGACCCTGCCTCCTTTTGCCACACTTAGGTCTTTCATCTTGCCATTTCCCACCATCCTCATCCAAACTTTCATATTGGGAGGAACTTGAGGAAACGGCCCTCTTGGCTTCTTCCTTACGAAGTCTCCTCATCTCTTCGCCTAACTCGATATCCCCCAGAGCCTCAGCTGTTCTCTCTGAGCCAGCGCCAGGAGCAGGACCACTGACTACTCCTGTCACCAGGGAACTTCCAAGGTCCCTGCTCCTTCTGCGCTTCTCCTCTCGTTTGAGCTTAGAGGGGGTCTTGTTTTTCACCTTCTTCACTGGCCCTGGTGCCCCTTCTCCTTTGCTGGTTCCCTCCCCAGGTGAGGCAATCTCAAGGCTCTCCCCATCCTGGGCGGCCACAGCATTGGAAAATGAGCGGGGACACCGGCTAAACGGGTGACCAAGGTCACCACACAGGTTACAGCGAATACGGCCACAGGTGGCAGCCAGATGACCCTCCGCACCGCACAATGCACAAATCAGTTTAATACAATTTGCGCTAAAGTGGGTGGGATCACCACACCTGTGGCACAGCTTCGGCTGCCCCTGGTAAAAGACTTGGATTCTGTTGTGACCCAAGAAAGCAGCCGATGGTATGTGTGTGACAGTGTTCCCTGAACGTCGGAGACGGACGGAAAACGTCCAGGCCCCAGACTCATCCAGATTTTTCTTGGGGACATCCGTCACCTCGCCAAACCTGCCTAGCCAGGTCATGATGTCATAACAAGAAAGTGACTCGTTATGTGTCAGAACGGTCACTTTCTTGACTGAACTCTGACGGGATACCGCCTTTACAGCGAAATCCCGCCACATGACAGCTGCATCTAACAGTGTTAAATGCAGCCCATCCCTGGTGTCTAGTGGCGGATCCCCCCCACGCAATGTGATCACAGAGGGGGGATCCCTTCATCTTACTGGGCCGGGCCTCAGCGACGTAATGACGCTGATCCCGGCTCTTACTCTATTGTATTGGCCTCATGGATCGGTGCTGTGATATACAGCTACACTGATCTCTATGTGAGATTAGTGTAGCTGTATTAGAAGTCCCCCAGGGAGAATAACCCTAACCCCAGAGGGTATAACCCTAACCCCAGGGGAAATAACCCTAACCCCAGGGGGGAATAACCCTAACCCCAGGGGGAATAACCCTAATCCCAGGGGGTATAACCCTAACCCCAGGGGGAATAACCCTAACCCCAGGGGGGAATAACCCTAACCCCAGGGGGGAATAACCCTAACCCCAGGAGGAATAACCCTAACCCCAGGGGAAATAACCCTAACCCCTGGGGGAATAACCCTAACCCCAGGGGGGAATAACCCTAACCCCAGGGGGACTAACGCTGACCCCAGGGGGGAATAACCCTGACCCCAGGGGGAATAACCCTAACCCCAGGGGGGAATAACCCTAACCCCAGGGGGAATAACCCTGACCCCAGGGAGAATAACCCTAACCCCAGGGGGGAATAACCCTAACCCCAGGGGGGGGAATAACCCTAACCCCAGGGGGAATAACCCTAACCCCAGGGGGAATAACCCTAACCCCAGGGGGGAATAACCCTAACCCCAGGAAAGGAATAACCCTAACCCCAGGGGGAATAACCCTAACCCCAGGGGAGAATAACCCTAACCCCAGGGGGGAATAACCCTAACCCCAGGGGGAATAACACTAACCCCAGGGGGGAATAACCCTAACCCCAGGGGGAATAACCCTAACCCCAGGGGGGAATAACCCTAACCCCAGGGGGAATAACCCTAACCCCAGGGGGGAATAACCCTAACCCCAGGGGGACTTCAAATTAAAGTGAAAGAAAAGAAGAGTTTCCATTAATAAAAAATCCTCTCCCCAATAAATGTCTGAATCACCCCCCTTTTCCCATTTCATTAATAAAAATAAATAAACAAACATGTTTGCTATCGCCACGTGAGTATTCGTGCAAACTATTAATTTATCACATTCCTGATCTCGCACGGTATACGGCGTAAGAACCGCCAAAGTGCAAAAATTGCGCATTTTTGGTCACATCAAATCCAGAAACATTGTAATAAAAAGCGATCAAAAAGTCTCATATGTGCAATCAAGGTACCGATAGAAAGAAGACATCATGGCGCAAAAAATGACACCTGACACAGCCCCATAGACCTAAGGATAAAAGTGCTATAAGCCTGGGAATAGAGCGATTTTAGGGAACTATTTTTGCTGTAGAAGGTTTTATTTTTTTAAAAGCCATCAAATAATATAAAAGTTATGCAAGTTGCATATTGTTTTAATCATACTAACTTGAGAAACATGGAAGACATGTCAGTTTTTCCATAGGACAAACAGCATAAAAACGAAAAAACCCTAAAGAAAAAGAATTGCATTTTATTTTCAATTTCAACGCGCACATAATTTTTTTCTGGTTTTGCAGCATATTTTATGCAAAAAGTCTGTCATTGCAAAGTACAATTAGTGACGCAAAAAATAAGGGCTCATGTGGGTTTCTAGGTGAAAAAATGCAAGTGCTATGGCCTTTTAAGCACAAGGAGGAAAAAGCGAAAACGCAAAAAACAAAATTGGCCCCGTCCTTAAAGCGTAACTGTCACGTTTTTTTTTATTGCAGAAATCAGTAGTATAAGCGATTTAAAAAAAAAACTCTGTAATAGGTTTCATCAGCCAAAAAAGCCTCCTTCTGTACTCAAGAAGCAATCTCCCAGCCTCCCCCCCTGACTTCTTATCTGTGCATTATCAGGCAAACACATCTTCATTACAGAGAAGCCAGTGAAGACGGGTTCTGCTCTCCCATTGTAAGCCTATGAAGGGGGGAGGGGCCGAGGGAGATGAGGGAGCAGGAAGAGGTGACATGAAGGTCAGCTGTTTGTAGACTCTCATTCAGGTGTCAGAAAGGTCAGTGCTTATCTATGAACTTACTGAGAGAAGATTGCAGGGTGTTGTGCTGTGCAGGACTGCTCCGTGCTCACTCACTCCTAACAGCCCCTCCCCTCTCCATAGCCACATAATGGACACAGAAATCCTGCTTCATTTGATGTGAGGGGGGAGGCTGGGAGATTGTTTTTTTAGTACATAAAACCTATTACAGAGTTTCTTAAAATCGCTTGTACTGTTGATATTTAATGTTTTCAGAAAAATGACCCTGAAATGACAGTTACGCTTTAAGGTTAAGAAGCATTATATGGTATGATCTGTACCGGGAGCTGGTTGGTGTTATGAAATTTTCTAACATACATTTGTAAGACGCAGAAGAGAAATACAAATGTTTTTTGGGGGGGATACTGATAGATTGTTTTATAGTACACTTCCCCTTTAAGAGAGCCCAGTAGGCACCAGGCAGATAAGGTGAGAGGCGGAGGACATTGTGCAGCGATTCATCAGCCGCGCAGGAGTCACAGAGTATCAGCCGTAATCCGTCCCCTCGATATTTCACTACACAAACAACGCGGCGCCGTTAGCTAATAATCCGCTGACTTATGACAAAGCTGCGGCGTGATGGATGGCGGCCGGTGGTATTATACGCCGTAATGATATATACACACATCCACAGAGATAAAAATGTAAATGTGCCCGAACAAAGCGCCTGCTGTAGTGCTGGAGACGAGAATCCGAGCGGCAGCCGATTCATCAACGCTTCGTCCCAGGAGCCGATACTGCGATTTATCAGCCGCTAATCTCACCGATACCTCAAAGGGGAAATCACCAAGAATACGAAAGTTCCACGGACTGATACTGATTAACGGACATTGCTGTCTATGTTATCCCCGACCTTCATAGATAGTGATGGCCGCCTGTGGGCTGTCGTGTGGCCGGTCTCATATCAGTGTGGGGGTCTCATCCCCAACATACTAATACAAAGGGTAACAGAAGCCCATAGAGGTCTATGGGGAAGAGATCAAATGTGGTGGGGGCAGGGGAGGGAAGGGAAGGGGAGGGAAGGGGAGGGAAGGGAAGGGAGGGTTAGGGAGGAGAGGGAAGGGGAGGGAGGGGAATGGAAAGAGGGGAGGAGAGGGAAGGGGAGGGGAGGAGAGGGAAGGGGAGGGGAGGGGAGGGAAGGGGAGGGAAGGGGAGGGAAGGGGAGGGAGGGAATGGAGGGGAAAGAAAGGAGGGAAGGGAGGGAAGGGAAGAAAAGGGGAGGGAGGGAGGGAAGGGAAGGGAATGGGAGGGCAGGGGAGGGAAGGGAGGGAAGGGCAGGGCAGGGGAGGGAGGGGAGGGCTGAGGAGGGAAGGGAGGGGAGGGAGGGAGGAGAGGGAAGGGAAGGGAGGGGAAAGAGGGGAGGAAAGGGAGGGAAGGGAGGGGAGTGCAGGGGAGGAAAGGGAGGGGAGGGCTGAGGAGGGGAGGGGAGGGCAGGGCAGGGCAGGGGAGGGCTGAGGAGGGGAGGGCAGGGGAGGGAAGGGAGGGGAGGGCTGAGGAGGGGTTCTGGTACTTGTTAGCAAGATGGGTGACTGGCTACAGGAAAGATGAAGCTCCATAACTCCAGAAAAGTTTCCCGACCATTCAATCTGGAAGTTAGAGTTCAGAGTTCATCCAGATGTGCTCCATGACTACAGGCCTCCCCCCATAACACACATGTAAGGGGGCGCCCTCCCCTATAAGATACATGTAAGGGGGTGCCCTCCCCCATAACATACATGTAAGGGGGCGCCCTCCCCCCATAACATACATGGAACAGTCTGTAATCTTCTAGAATAGGGGTGCAGAACCTTCGGCCCTCGAGATCTTCTGAGTATAACATGGAGTGCGGCGTCCACCAGACACAGGGGGGGAGCTGTGCTTACCGACTCCTGTAACCCAGGGCGGCTCATGTCTTCTTCTTTCTCTGGCACCTGAACGTGATGACGTCATTTTCATTAGGCACCATATTCGGCCCTCGAATGACTTTAGAAATGGCCAGATTGCCTTCGGCAGGATAGGGGTTCCCACTTGTTCTCGCGTGATGATCCCCAACCTGTGGCTCTCCAGCTGTTATAAACTACTACTCCCATAATGCTGACATGTTATGGAAGAAGCAGCTGCCCTTGTAGTGCTGTACAGTATATATGCGGTGTCCTACCACGGGTGTTACTATTATATTCACCCTCTGTAAAAGCCTGTATTTATTGTACTTGTGTGGTGATGAAATTAGTGATAAAGTTTCGCCACTAGATGTCGCTGTTATAGAAGTATGTGTTCAGATGCTACACAGCTGAAGTACTGTATGTAAAGGGTTATTGTTTGTTCGTATGTCACATGGATCTGTGAACATATGGGTATCTTGTTTTCTTCTGTCCAATCACCTCTCTCTTTACTTCTTTGAATGTACTCTTCACCCACTCACAGCGCACGTTAGTTACGCTGAGGAAGAAAGTCAAAAGGGTGGAGGAAGTGTGAAGGTCTTTCAGGTTGGACATTGTAGAGGAAGGACACAAACTAGACAGCTCCCTACAGTGATCCTCCCCGGGCCCTGGCCCTCTGCCAGGTCCCCTGCTTAAGTCAGTCCTAGTCAGAGCCTCGTATGGTAGGATGTCAGACAGGACTTCCCTAACAGTTTTCTCCTTAGTAACGATACACAACACTATGCAGTGTTAAACCCCTTTTAAGAAAGTACAAGTCAGAGACAACTTCAACCCACGCCATGGACTAGGAGTGTCACAGTGCAGGACAGTATCCACAGACAGCAGTAATCTAGGAACTTATCTGGATAGAGATAAGCCTAGAATCTTTATCTCGCAGCACAGTTGTCAGCAGGAAATCCTCAGCAGTCCATTCATCCCAGGTAACAAGGTCTGGGGCCCTGTGTCACCTTCTAGGACAGTTCAGCAAAATCTAGTGGGCATAAGGTGGTGCGGAGACCTAAAGGTCAATACACGGGCATAAGGATTTTCTTCTTCTAATTTTTCTTCTACCTTATCCTCCAACATCCCGACAGAGCACATTACTACTTGGTTTTGGACTCTCACTACATCCTCCTCTCTGCTACTCTGCTTCTTGTATATCACAAACTCGACACTCAGTCAGCACAACTATTCTCCTTACTACTTTCCTGTCACAGATCTGGCTGTTGTATTGTCAAATGTTCGTCCACAAGTGTTATCGAGTGTATTTTCAAGTGCTTTATCAAGAGAAACATCTACTGTCAAGTCAAAGCTGTATAACTGACCTCAGGGGAACAAGGTACAACCGACCTTACAAAATAACAGCAGGCGTGCCATCACACATGTGTGCCCAACCAGCACTGGCGTCAAAGAATAACATCCTAAGGTCCGGCTGTATCTTGGCCATCAACCACAGGAGTGGCGTCATACTTCCATCTAACAAGTGACCGGCCGATCCTCCGACATCACCCCGGGGGTCACCACACATACAATCCCCTAATATACAGGCAGACGTGATGTCATCAGAGGCGGATTCTGACATCACAGGATGAGCAGCCATGTATGTATGGATGTATCCACTCCGGGGACTCCGGCTCCACAACACTCCGACTATTCATATTCTCCACCTGTCAGAGAAGCGTCTGCAGCCGAAAACCTACAAAACCCGAACACTGATATAAAGCATGAGAGAGGCGTCTGATGTCCGGCTAAATAATGGATGAGCCATGAATTATACAACGCATGGAAAGACCAAGAGAGGAGCAACGACCGCACACTGCAGGGGTATAATATAGAGAGGAGGCTGTGTGCAGGGGTATAATATAGAGAGGAGGCTGTGTGCAGGGGGTATAATATAGAGAGGAGGCTGTGTGCAGGGGGTATAATATAGAGAGGAGGCTGTGTGTAGGGGTATAATATAGAGAGGAGACTGTGTGCAGGGGTATAATATAAAGAGGAGGCTGTGTGCAGGGGTATAATATAGAGAGGAGGCTGTGTGCAGGGGTATAATATAGAGAGGAGGCTGTGTGCAGGGGTATAATATAGAGAGGAGGCTGTGTGCAGGGGGATAATATAGAGAGGAGGCTGTGTGCAGGGGTATAATATAGAGAGGAGGCTGTGTGCAGGGGGATAATATAGAGAGGAGGCTGTGTGCAGGGGGTATAATATAGAGAGGAGGCTGTGTGTAGGGGTATAATATAGAGAGGAGACTGTGTGCAGGGGTATAATATAAAGAGGAGGCTGTGTGCAGGGGTATAATATAGAGAGGAGACTGTGTGCAGGGGTATAATATAAAGAGGAGGCTGTGTGCAGGGGGTATAATATAGAGAGGAGGCTGTGTGCAGGGGTATAATATAAAGAGGAGGCTGTGTGCAGGGGGTATAATATAGAGAGGAGGCTGTGTGCGGGGGGGGGGGGGGGGGTATAATATAGAGAGGAGGCTGTGTGCAGGGGGTATAATATAGAGAGGAGGCTGTGTGCAGGGGGTATAATATAAAGAGGAGGCTGTGTGCAGGGGTATAATATAGAGAGGAGACTGTGTGCAGGGGTATAATATAGAGAGGAGGCTGTGTGCAGGGGTATAATATAAAGAGGAGGCTGTGTGCAGGGGGTATAATATAGAGAGGAGGCTGTGTGCAGGGGGAAAATATAAAGAGGAGGCTGTGTGCAGGGGGTATAATATAGAGAGGAGGCTGTGTGCAGGGGTATAATATAGAGAGGAGGCTGTGTGCAGGGGTATAATATAGAGAGGAGGCTGTGTGCGGGGGGGGGGGGTATATTATAGAGAGGAGGCTGTGTGCGGGGGGGGGGGGGGTATATTATAGAGAGGAGGCTGTGTGCAGGGGGTATAATATAGAGAGGAGGCTGTGTGCAGGGGTATAATATAGAGAGGAGGCTGTGTGCAGGGGGTATAATATAGAGAGGAGGCTGTGTGCAGGGGTATAATATAGAGAGGAGGCTGTGTGCAGGGGGTATAATATAGAGAGGAGGCTGTGTGCAGGGGGTGTAATATAGAGAGGAGGCTGTGTGCAGGGGTATAATATAGAGAGGAGGCTGTGTGCAGGGGTATAATATAAAGAGGAGGCTGTGTGCAGGGGGATAATATAAAGAGGAGGCTGTGTGCAGGGGGTATAATATAGAGAGGAGGCTGTGTGCAGGGGGTATAATATAGAGAGGAGGCTGTGTGCAGGGGTATAATATAGAGAGGAGGCTGTGTGCAGGGGGTATAATATAGAGAGGAGGCTGTGTGCAGGGGGTATAATATAGAGAGGAGGCTGTGTGTAGGGGTATAATATAGAGAGGAGACTGTGTGCAGGGGTATAATATAAAGAGGAGGCTGTGTGCAGGGGTATAATATAGAGAGGAGACTGTGTGCAGGGGTATAATATAGAGAGGAGGCTGTGTGCAGGGGTATAATATAGAGAGGAGGCTGTGTGCGGGGGGGGGGTATATTATAGAGAGGAGGCTGTGTGCGGGGGGGGGGGTATATTATAGAGAGGAGGCTGTGTGCAGGGGGTATAATATAGAGAGGAGGCTGTGTGCAGGGGTATAATATAGAGAGGAGGCTGTGTGCAGGGGGTATAATATAGAGAGGAGGCTGTGTGCAGGGGGTGTAATATAGAGAGGAGGCTGTGTGCAGGGGTATAATATAGAGAGGAGGCTGTGTGCAGGGGGTATAATATAGAGAGGAGGCTGTGTGCAGGGGGTGTAATATAGAGAGGAGGCTGTGTGCAGGGGTATAATATAGAGAGGAGGCTGTGTGCAGGGGTATAATATAAAGAGGAGGCTGTGTATGTGCAGGGGTATAATATAGAGAGGAGGCTATGTGCAGGGGTATAATATAGAGAGGAGGCTGTGTGCAGGGGTATAATATAGAGAGGAGGCTGTGTGCGGGGGGGGGGGGGGTATAATATAGAGAGGAGGCTGTGTGCAGGGGTATAATATAGAGAGGAGGCTGTGTATGTGCAGGGGTATAATATAGAGAGGAGGCTGTGTGCAGGGGTATAAAATAGAGAGGAGGCTGTGTGCAGGGGTATAATATAGAGAGGAGGCTGTGTGCAGGGGGATAATATAGAGAGGAGGCTGTGTGCAGGGGTATAATATAGAGAGGAGGCTGTGTGCAGGGGTATAATATAGAGAGGAGGCTGTGTGCAGGGGTATAATATAGAGAGGAGGCTGTGTGCAGGGGTATAATATAGAGAGGAGGCTGTGTCTGTGCAGGGGTATAATATAGAGAGGAGGCTGTGTGCAGGGGTATAATATAGAGAGGAGGCTGTGTCTGTGCAGGGGTATAATATAGAGAGGAGGCTGTGTGCAGGGGTATAATATAGAGAGGAGGCTGTGTCTGTGCAGGGGGATTATAGAGAGGAGGCTGTGTGCAGGGGGATAATATAGAGAGGAGGCTGTGTCTGTGCAGGGGTATAATATAGAGAGGAGGCTGTGTCTGTGCAGGGGTATAATATAGAGAGGAGGCTGTGTGCAGGGGTATAATATAGATAGTTATAATACCAGGTGACTCTCTTTCCCTCCACCAGCCGCTCTCTATTCTCCTTGAGAGCGCTGAGGAGTCTCGTTACTATCCTGAGCAGTGAGGCTGTCTGCTGTCACTATTATTAAGTGTGAGCCTCTTTATAGGATCCCGGAGGAGGCCGGCCTCACCGCTCGCTGGTTAATGGGGGGGATTTCATATGGAACTGCTGGTTCCTTCCAGTTATCGGAGCCGCTGACAGCCGGAGCTCCGCCACATCCTCCTTCTCTTCGCTGTGCAGACGTTTCGGTTTGAGAAGTTTCCTCGTTTTTTTCCCTCCTTAGATGTTGGAGATTCCGGAGATTATTAGGAAATGTTTCCCAGAAATCGTCAGGAACATCCGTCCAGGATCGGACAGTAGGGAATGACCAACTCAGCAACATTTCCCTGTGCGCCGCCTGCAACTTTATTACTGCTACTGCCCAATGGGGGGTTATCCTCAGGATGTTCCAAGGAAATGATGACATCATAGCGGCTACTGTCCTTTTATGGAAACACCTTATAACCTATAGCCGGATTCCGCCATGTGATGTGACGTCATTTTGCCACCAAGCTGCCATGTCAAGACAAGAGGGAATCATAGAGCTGTGCAAGGACTCTCCTGCAGCACTACACTCTTCTCTGGACTTCCTGCTGGAGCTGATGCCCAGTGACCTCCACATTACACCGAAATGGATTCCTTTAAATCAACCAGTGTCAGCAAATGCCAGAGATTTTTAATTCATTTCTATTTTTAAATCTCCAGTCTACCAGTACTTATCAGCTGCTGTATGTCCTGCAGGAAGTGGTGTATGCTCTCCAGTCTGACACAGTGCTCTCTGCTGCCACCTCTGTCCATGTCAGGAACTGTGCAGCAGCAGCAAATCCCCATAGAAAAGCTCTCCTGCTCTGGACAGTACCTGACATGGACAGAGGTGGCAGCAGAGAGCACTATGTCAGACTGGAGAGCATACACCACTTCCTGCAGGACATACAGCAGCTGATGAGTATTGGAAGGCAGGAGATTTTTAATCAGAAGTAAATTAAGTATGTACATAAAGTTCTGCCACCAGTTGATCTGAAATAATTTTTTTTTTCATTGGAGTTCCCCTTTAAATGTTGCAGTTGGGCAGTTAGTGAGGGTCTTCTACAGCAGAATCCAATCTTGTAGGTCTGTAGGTGGAATCTATTCTAAGTAAGTGGCTGTAAACCTGCCTGGGATTCACATATACTAAGATGGACTAGATGGAGCAGGGGAACTCCGCCACCATGTGTTACCCCCCCCCCTCCCCCCATGTGTGACACTGGATGGAGATCATGTGATGGCTTCATTCTGTGATTGACAGGTGAGTGATGATACATACCGGACACCCTCTACCCCTCCTCGCCGCCTCATCTGCTTTTGTTTTTGTGGCCATTGTTTTTCTTTCTTTCTCGGAGATCATGGAAAATTCATGAACCTGGATTTCCCGTCTCACCTGATTTGTTTTCCTCACACATGAGAGCAGGAGCTGATCCGCTAATATGGCTCCTAATCCCCCCCCCCCCCCCCCCCGGGGGCCGTGACGTGAGGAGCAGGAATAGCACCTTCCATGGAGCCTCAGCACAAACTAAATATAAGACGATGATTAATTCTTCCATTGCCGGGAGCGGAGCGCTGGCGTCATCATGTCGCGTCCTCATCAGGTGAATAGTAGGAAATAATTCGCTTTTTGGATATTTTTGATGAGATTTTAAACTTTGCAGAAAGCCGAAATCTGAGGAATCTACAATATCTTTGGGGGTCTCCCTCCCGCAGGGACGTAAGGGGGCGTGGTCATGGACCAGGATCATAGGACTCCATCACCAGATCAGCTGGTGGCCCCTTAGAGTTCCATCACTCTCCTACATATTAGAGACACAGGGGGCAGATTTACATGGCCCTCAGGCTATACAGTGGGCCCCCTTACTCCTTCTTTAATACCCTGAAGAATAATGGTGCAGGGGGGGCGATCTGGAGATTTTCTTTTATAAAAGAAAAAAAAAGGATCAGCGTGCAATAATAATGAGAGGAGAAGCTGGAAAATTCATAATGGGGATCACCTAACTACATACGGGGGGAGCAACTACCTACAGGGGGAGCATAGACCTACAGAATGGTCTATGCTACTATCTATGCCTACTGTCTATGGGAGATAGAAACTCTAATAAACTACAGGCTGCACTACTGTCTATGGGAGATAGAAACTCTAATAAACTACAGGCTGCACTACTGTCTATGGGAGATAGAAACTCTAATAAACTACAGGCTGCACTACTGTCTATGGGAGATAGAAACTCTAATAAACTACAGGCTGCACTACTGTCTATGGGAGATAGAAACTCTAATAAACTACAGGCTGCACTACTGTCTATGGGAGATAGAAATTCTAATAAACTACAGGCTGCACTACTGTCTATGGGAGATAGAAACTCTAATAAACTACAGGCTGCACTACTGTCTATGGGAGATAGAAACTCTAATAAACTACAGGCTGCACTACTGTCTATGGGAGATAGAAATTCTAATAAACTACAGGCTGCACTACTGTCTATGGGAGATAGAAACTCTAATAAACTACAGGCTGCACTACTGTCTATGGGAGATAGAAACTCTAATAAACTACAGGCTGCACTACTGTCTATGGGAGATAGAAACTCTAATAAACTACAGGCTGCACTACTGTCTATGGGAGATAGAAACTCTAATAAACTACAGGCTGCACTACTGTCTATGGGAGATAGAAATTCTAATAAACTACAGGCTGCACTACTGTCTATGGGAGATAGAAACTCTAATAAACTACAGGCTGCACTACTGTCTATGGAGGCGAAACACTAATAAACTACAGGCTGCACTACTGTCTATGGGAGATAGAAACTCTAATAAACTACAGGCTGCACTACTGTCTATGGGAGATAGAAACTCTAATAAACTACAGGCTGCACTACTGTCTACAGAGGAGAAACACTAATAAACTACAGGCTGCACTACTGTCTACAGAGGAGAAACACTAATAAACTACAGGCTGCACTACTGTCTATGGGAGATAGAAACTCTAATAAACTACAGGCTGCACTACTGTCTATGGGAGATAGAAACTCTAATAAACTACAGGCTGCACTACTGTCTACAGAGGAGAAACACTAATAAACTACAGGCTGCACTACTGTCTACAGAGGAGAAACACTAATAAACTACAGGCTGCACTACTGTCTATGGAGGAGAAACACTAATAAACTACAGGCTGCACTACTGTCTATGGAGGCGAAACACTAATAAACTACAGGCTGCACTACTGTCTATGAGACCCAACCTTTAAAGGGGTAGTTCACATTTTTTTCCTCTCATAAAAACTGGTGCCAGAAAGTTATATAGATTTGTAATTTACTTCTACTCAAAAATCCCCAGTCTTCCAGTACTTATCAGCTGCTGTATGTCCTGCAGGAGGTGGCATATTTTCTCCAGTATGACACAGTGCTCTCTGCTGCCACCTCTGTCCATGTCAGGAACTGTCCAGAGCAGCAGCAAATTCCCATAGAAAACCTCTCCTGCTCTGGACAGTTCCTGACATGGACAGAGGTGGCAGCAGAGAGCACTGTGTCAGACTGGAGAGAATAAACCACTTCCTCCAGGACATACAACAGCTGATAAGTACTGGTTGACTGGAGATTTAAAAATAGAAATTAATTAAAAATCTCTGGCATTTGCTGACACCGGTTGATTTAAAGGAATCCATTTCGATGTAATGTGGAGGTCACTGGGCATCACCTCTGGCAGGAAGTCCAGAGAAGAGTGTAGTGCTGCAGGAGAGTCCTTGCACAGCTCTATGATTCCCTCTTGTCTTGACACATTTTCCTTTTAAATGATGGGCAGGATCTTTAGAAGATATCTTCCCTCTCAGTATGGAGGAGGTCTTCTATAAAGCCTCCCGGATCTCCGCACAGCGACATCATCACCGGCTGGATGGGCTGCACGTAGTGCTCTGTCCTTGTCCTCCATCTCCGAGCAGCCATATACCACCCCCCCCCCCCCCCCCCCCGCCCTTTCTGGCTTTATGGTCTATATAATGAATGTTCTTGTTTAATCTCCAATAGGAATAAAAAAAAATGTTATTAAAACTAAAGCCTGTGAAGCAGAAAGAAGTCGTCTCTGCCTAATGTGAGGAGATGTGTGTAATATCCAGCAATAACATTATCCTGCTGCTGAGTGGTATATATCCCTGGGTATATATTATATATACTTACTGTATGGGGGGAACTCCGCATAACAGAGAGATGTTACATTAGAGGATAAATAACAGTTCTCTCCAGGAGACTTTCAGAGCGGAGGGTCAGAAATACAGTGTAAGTATAGGCAGTAACACTACAGCGCCCCTAGTGGTGTCTCCAGGCAAAATCTTTACCAGAAATTTCTTATTATACTATAGTTGCTGAGTCACTGAGCACATGAGCTTATGTGATGTCATGTACTGCAACAGCAGAATGGTGAGTACAGCTCTGGGGTATAATACAGGATCAGTAATGTAATATATGTACACAGTGACCCCACCAGCAGAATAGTGAGTGCAGTTCTGGAGTATAATACAGGTGTGGTATCCCACCATGGGTGTTGCTATTGGTTCCACCCTTCGTAAAAGCCTGTACTTATTGTACACAAATAGAGATCTCGTTTCGCCACCAGATGTCGCTATTGTAGGTATATGTACTTAGATGCTGCACGGCTGAAGTATGTAAAGGGTTATTGTTTATTTGTGTGTCACATGGATCTGTGAGCCTATGGGAATCTTTTCTTCTATCCTTTCATCTCTCTCTTGACTTCTATTTGCACTCTGCACCCACTCACAGCGCACCTTAGATAGGCTGAGGAAGGAAGTCACATGGGTAGAGGAAGTGCAGGAGTCTTTTGTGTGGGACATTGTGGAGGAAGGATGCACGCTAGAACGCTCTCTACAGGGGTCCTCTCTGGGCCCTGGCCCTCTGCCAGGTCCCCTACTTTTAGAAGTTCAGTCTTAGTCCGGTTCCCGCATGAGTAGGAAGCAAGACAAGACACAGCTAAGAGTTTCTTCTCAGCTTCCTCTACACAACACTATGCAGTGTTAACCCCTTACAGGAGAGGACAAGTCAGAGACAACCTCAAGCCACGCCGTGGACAAGGAGAGTCACAGTGCAGGACAGTATCCACACACAGCCAGCGGCAGACCTATTGCTTGTGCAGCCGGTTCAGCTGCACAGGGGCTCTGAGCAAAGGAGGGGCCCGCCAGGCTCAGAGTCCGACCCCTCCAGTGCCCAGGGCCCCGCAGTAGCTTAACCGGCTACACAAGCCCCTTGCTCTCTGGGGGTCGAGGACAGGGCGTGACACTGCGGCTGTTAGCGTGGGCGGCAGTACACAGGGACACCGGTGAGAGGCCGCCTGGGACCGGGCTGCAGCAGCTTCCAGTGCAGTCGCACACCTACTGCTGAGCCTGGAGATCTGAACTTTCGGATTAGCCGTGGATGTCACCGCTAATCCTGACTCCCGGCTGGTGACAAACAAACTAGCAAGTCCTGCGCCCCATGTCCCCCTGGCATTCCCGGAAACACGTCCTCGGTACCCCCGCAGCCAGGCTCAGCAGTAGGTGTGCGACTGCAAGGTGGCCGGGTCCCACAGGAAGCTGCTGCAGCCCGGTCCCAGGCGTCCTCTCACCGGCGTCCCTGTGTACTGCCTTCAGGCGTGACATCACCCGGCAGTCTGTAATTGGATGTGTGCGCTTCGGCCGTCCATTGCGGTGCTACGCTCATGATCCGCCTCCATCCCAGTATGCAGCTATGGGATGGAAGAACAGGGGCTGGCTCTGCAATTGAGGTGGATGACGGGACAACTACAGGGGGAGGTATACAGTATGCGGGGAACAACTACAGAGGGAGAGGTATACAGTATGGGGGGGGACAACTACAGGGGGAGGTATACAGTATGGGGGAACAACTACAGAGGGAGAGGTATACAGTATGGGGGAACAACTACAGAGGGAGAGGTATACAGTATGGGGGAACAACTACAGAGGGAGAGGTATACAGTATGGGGGGGACAACTACAGGGGAAGGTATACAGTATGGAGGGAACAACTACAGTGGGAGAGGTATACAGTATGGGGGGAACAACTACAGGGAGAGGTATACAGTATGGGGGGAACAACTACAGGGGAAGGTATACAGTATGGAGGGAACAACTACAGTGGGAGAGGTATACAGTAAGGGGGAACAACTACAGGGAGAGGTATATAGAATGGGGGAACAACTACAGTGGGAGAGGTATACAGTATGGGGGGAACAACTACAGGGAGAGGTATACAGTATGGGGGGAACAACTACAGGGAGAGGTATACAGTATGGGGGGAACAACTAAAGAGGGAGAGGTATACAGTATGGGGGGGAACAACTACAGAGGGAGAGGTATACAGTATAGGGGGGAACAACTAAAGAGGGAGAGGTATACTGTATGAGGGGAACAACTACAGAGGGAGGTATACAGTATGGAGGGAACAACCACAGGGGGAGAGGTATACAGTATACAGGTATACAGTATGGGGCGAACAATGACAGAGGGAGAGGTATACAGTATGGGGGAAACAACTACAGAGGGAGACAGAGGGGGGAACAACTACAGGGGGGAGAGGTATACAGTATGGGGGGGAACAACTACAGGGAGAAGTATACAGTATGGGGGGAATAAAGACAGAGGGAGAGGTATACAGTATGGGGAGAACAACGACAGAGGGAGAGGTATACAGTATACAGGTATACAGTATGGGGCGAACAAAGACAGAGGGAGATGTATACAGTATTGGGGGAACAACTACAGGGAGAGGTATACAGTATGAGGGAACAATGACAGAGGGAGAGGTATACAGTATGGGGAGAACAACTACAGGGAGAGGTATACAGTATGGGGAGAACAACTACAGGGAGAGGTATACAGTATGGGGGGGAAAATGGGGGGGGGGCAGTCACATTTTTTGCACAGGGGCCCAGTGTATTGCAGGAGCAGGCCATGGGGCCCCCTGATGCGGCGGGCCCCATAGCAGCCGCTATGGCTGCTATAGTGGTAGTTACGCCCCTGCTCGCAGCGCGTTTGTCAGCAAGGAACCCTCAGCATTCCGCTCATCCCAGGTAACAAGGTCTGGGGCCTGTGTCACCCTCATCGGACGGGTCACCCTAGGTGCAAAGGCCCAAAGGTCAATACACAGGCACAAGTATTCTCTTTTTCTTTTAAGTATTCTTCTACCTCATCCTCCAACATCCCGGCAGAGCACAGTACTACTTGGGTTGGGTCTCTCACGACACCCTCCTCTCTGCTACTCTGATTCTTTGTATCTCTTAACATGCTACTCAGTCAGCACGACTGTATTCTATACTACATTCCTATTGCTGATTTGGTTGCTGTATTGTCAAGTGTCTTATCAGGTGTATTGCCTGTCAAGGGAAAGTTGTATTACCTGCCGCACATAAGTACTTATATACACATAAGAGATTATTTATGATAAAGAGACTCTGTGATCCTTCACCCCACAGTGTACACCATATCCTTGGGACATTTCCCCTTCCTGTGGGTGGCAGTGCCTATAGTCCGGGAAGGTCACTACACTCTGGCCCACCCTGATATCAACCCAAGGGACCCCGTAGCCGCCCATCAGGACACTGTCATAGGGGAACAAGGTACTACTGGCCCTGTGTGCCCAACCGTAACTGGGGTCACGGTATAACATCACTGGGCCCGGCCAATCACCATAGATCTGGCGTCACTCCTCTACATCTAGCAAGTGACCGGCCATACCTGCACACCGGGGGTCACCACACAGGGTGTAACTCAGTACAGGATCAGTAATGTAATGTATGTACACAGTGATCCCACCAGCAGAATAGTGAGTGCAGCTCTGGAGTATAATACAGGATGTAACTCAGGATCAGTAGAGGATCAGTAATGTAATGTATGTACACAGTGACCCCACCAGCAGAATAATGAGTGCAGCTCTGGAGTATAATACAGGATGTTACTCAGTATCTGTAATGTAATGTATGTACTCAGTGACCCCATCAGCAGAATAGTGAGTGCAGCTCTGGAGTATAATACAGGATGTAACTCAGGATCAGTAGAGGATCAGTAATGTAATACACTGGGCAGCTCTGATATACTGTAGATTACCTTCTCCCCTCTCTCACTATATACCACCGTCTGCTTTTCACCTTTCTGACGATTTTTTAGCCTCCGTCCAGGGATCTGATTGATTTATCGATTATTTGTCTCCATTCGTTGTCGGACGATCAAAAAGGTGACAAATCAATTTGTCTAAATTACCTTAATGTCAGGAGAATCGATTCCTGTGGAGCCTAATGTCCCTCCCAGCCCCTCTCCCCTATACGTGGCCTCTGTCCTATCCTATAACCTACACTGTATCACTGGATAGTGGGTGTCTATGAGGAGCCGAGAGGCAGCAAAGAATCCTCCTCTACATTCAGTTACTCTTCTCCCCTGCCCCCTTTCTCCTGACTCCACTCCAGGCAGATCTCTGCTATAGACTGGATGCTGACATCGTGGAAGAAGCTGCACACAATCCGCAGCTGGGTCCCTGCAGTGTGAATAGGGGCAGAGTGGTCTCCTGTGATTGCCAGCCCTCTCTCAGCTGCTGTATTCTGCAGTCAGTTCTCTCTGGAGCTGCCGGCAGCCTGGGCTGGGTGGCTGTCATACTGGCAGCAGCTGACTGCTCTTCTCCTGGGCTCAGCTGATTTACTTCTCAGGTCTGACCTCCTCCTCCTCCTGCCAGTATGGAAGCCCACCTCCTCACTTACTGCTACTGAGAGGCTGGGGGGCTGGCGGCATGCGGCAGTCCCGGGGCCCCGGCTCCACTTCTCCGGTCCCCGTGCTCTGATCTCTCCCGGTCCCCAGCACTGAGGACATCTCTCCCGGCTCCGGTCCCCGTGCAATGAGGACATCTCTCCCGGCTCCCGTGCACTGATCTCTCCCGGTCCCCAGCACTGAGGACATCTCTCCCGGCTCCGGTCCCCGTGCAATGAGGACATCTCTCCCGGCTCCCGTGCACTGATCTCTCCCGGTTCCCCGTGCACTGATCTCTCCCGGTTCCCCGTGCACTGATCTCTCCCGGCTCCGGTCCCCGTGCACTGATCTCTCCCGGCTCCGGTCCCCGTGCACTGATCTCTCCCGGTTCCCCGTGCACTGATCTCTCCCGGTTCCCCGTGCGCTGATCTCTCCCGGTTCCTGCAGATCAGACGGAAGATGTCGGTGTCCGGTAGGAAGGAGTTCGATGTGAAGCAGATCCTGCGGCTCCGCTGGCGGTGGTTCAGTCACCCGTCTCAGGGCTCCGCCGGTTCCGGGGGGTGTCCGCAGCAGGAAGGATATGAGCACCGGGGGACTCCCGTACACAATAGGCTCAAGAACCACTCGCGGGACAGGAACGGACTGAAGAAGACGAGCAGCCCGGTGCACAACATCCTGTCCCCGGTGCCCGGTCCCACCCCGGTCCCTCACCGCTCCGTCCCGTCCTGGCAGCAGCAGAACATTATAGAGCAGCTGCAGGCGAGTGAGGAGACCCCCAAAGCCCCCAGCACCGAGGAGACCGCCAGCAAGGAGGAGGACAACAAGGTCCAGGAGGTCTCCACCACCTCCCAGGAAAACCCGGAGGAAACCGCAGGCAGGTAGGAGCTGTCACTGAGCGGGAGACCGCAGGCAGGTAGGAAGTGTCACTGAGCGGGAGACCGCAGGCAGGTAGGAAGTGTCACTGAGCGGGAGACCGCAGGCAGGTAGGAGCTGTCACTGAGCGGGAGACCGCAGGCAGGTAGGAGCTGTCACTGAGCGGGAGACCGCAGGCAGGTAGGAGCTGTCACTGAGCGGGAGACCGCAGGCAGGTAGGAGCTGTCACTGAGCGGGAGACCGCAGGCAGATAGGAGCTGTCACTGAGGAGACCACAGGCAGGTAGGAGCTGTCACTGAGGAGACTGCAGGCAGATAGGAGCTGTCACTGAGCGGGAGACCGCAGGCAGGTAGGAGCTGTCACTGAGCGGGAGACCGCAGGCAGGTAGGAGCTGTCACTGAGCGGGAGACCGCAGGCAGGTAGGAGCTGTCACTGAGCGGGAGACCGCAGGCAGGTAGGAGCTGTCACTGAGGAGACCGCAGGCAGGTAGGAGCTGTCACTGAGCGGGAGACCGCAGGCAGGTAGGAGCTGTCACTGAGCGGGAGACCGCAGGCAGGTAGGAGCTGTCACTGTGTGGGAGACCGCAGGCAGGTAGGAGCTGTCACTGAGGAGACCGCAGGCAGGTAGGAGCTGTCACTGAGCGGGAGACCGCAGGCAGGTAGGAGCTGTCACTGAGCGGGAGACCGCAGGCAGGTAGGAGCTGTCACTGAGCGGGAGACCGCAGGCAGGTAGGAGCTGTCACTGAGCGGGAGACCGCAGGCAGGTAGGAGCTGTCACTGAGCGGGAGACCGCAGGCAGGTAGGAGCTGTCACTGAGTGGGAGACCGCAGGCAGGTAGGAGCTGTCACTGAGGAAACCGCAGGCAGGTAGGAGCTGTCACTGAGCGGGAGACCGCAGGCAGGTAGGAGCTGTCACTGAGGGGGAGACCGCAGGCAGGTAGGAGCTGTCACTGAGGAAACCGCAGGCAGGTAGGAGCTGTCACTGAGCGGGAGACCGCAGGCAGGTAGGAGCTGTCACTGAGCGGGAGACCGCAGGCAGGTAGGAGCTGTCACTGAGGAGACCGCAGGCAGGTAGGAGCTGTCACTGAGGAAACCGCAGGCAGGTAGGAGCTGTCACTGAGCGGGAGACCGCAGGCAGGTAGGAGCTGTTACTGAGCGGGAGACCGCAGGCAAGTAGGAGCTGTCACTGAGCGGGAGACCGCAGGCAGGTAGGAGCTGTCACTGAGCGGGAGACCGCAGGCAGATAGGAGCTGTCACTGAGGAGACCACAGGCAGGTAGGAGCTGTCACTGAGGAGACTGCAGGCAGGTAGGAGCTGTCACTGAGCGGGAGACCGCAGGCAGGTAGGAGCTGTCACTGAGGAGACCGCAGGCAGGTAGGAGCTGTCACTGAGCGGGAGACCGCAGGCAGGTAGGAGCTGTCACTGAGGGGGAGACCGCAGGCAGGTAGGAGCTGTCACTGAGCGGGAGACCGCAGGCAGGTAGGAGCTGTCACTGAGCGGGAGACCGCAGGCAGGTAGGAGCTGTCACTGAGCGGGAGACCGCAGGCAAGTAGGAGCTGTCACTGAGCGGGAGACTGCAGGCAGATAGGAGCTGTCACTGAGGAGACCACAGGCAGGTAGGAGCTGTCACTGAGCGGGAGACCGCAGGCAGGTAGGAGCTGTTACTGAGGAGACCGCAGGCAGGTGGGTGCTGTCACTGAGCGGGAGACCGCAGGCAGGTAGGAGCTGTCACTGAGCGGGAGACCGCAGGCAGGTAGGAGCTGTCACTGAGGAGACCACAGGCAGGTAGGAGCTGTCACTGAGCGGGAGACCGCAGGCAGGTAGGAGCTGTCACTGAGGAGACTGCAGGCAGGTAGGAGCTGTCACTGAGCGGGAGACCGCAGGCAGGTAGGAGCTGTCACTGAGCGGGAGACCGCAGGCAGGTAGGAGCTGTCACTGAGCGGGAGACCGCAGGCAGGTAGGAGCTGTCACTGAGGTTACTTGTATCTCTGTGATTTCCTTGGTGTCGCTCCTGTGTTCTGTTTGTTGTTATTTTGTATCCACTTGAGGTTCTTTACAATTTCTTGTTGCTCTGGATCACATTGATTGATCCGTCGCCGTGGTTACGAATAACAATCTGCCGACTTCTGTATCCGATCTGACTGGGGATAAGATGGAGGACGGGTTGTCTGACTCTTCTAGTGATTCATCTCTGTACTTCATCCATCTATTAACCCTGAGTCATGAATAAGAGTCACAACTTCTCTGCTACTACTGCTGTGCAGCTCCGGCCCTGCTACATACACCGCACACTGTGCAGCTCCCGCTCTGCTACATACACCGCACACTGTGCAGCTCCGGCTCTGCTACATACACCGCACACTGTGCAGCTCCGGCCCTGCTACATACACCGCACACTGTGCAGCTCCCGCTCTGCTACATACACCGCACACTGTGCAGCTCCGGCTCTGCTACATACACCGCACACTGTGCAGCTCCGGCTCTGCTACATACACCGCACACTGTGCAGCTCCCGCTCTGCTACATACACCGCACACTGTGCAGCTCCGGCTCTGCTACATACACCGCACACTGTGCAGCTCCCGCTCTGCTACATACACCGCACACTGTGCAGCTCCCGCTCTGCTACATACACCGCACACTGTGCAGCTCCGGCTCTGCTACATACACCGCACACTGTGCAGCTCCCGCTCTGCTACATACACCGCACACTGTGCAGCTCCGGCTCTGCTACATACACCGCACACTGTGCAGCTCCGGCTCTGCTACATACACCGCACACTGTGCAGCTCCCGCTCTGCTACATACACCGCACACTGTGCAGCTCCCGCTCTGCTACATACACCGCACACTGTGCAGCTCCCGCTCTGCTACATACACCACACACTGTGCAGCTCCGGCTCTGCTACATACACCGCGCACTGTGCAGCTCCGGCCCTGCTACATACACCGCGCACTGTGCAGCTCCGGCTCTGCTACATACACCGCGCACTGTGCAGCTCCCGCTCTGCTACATACACCGCACACTGTGCAGCTCCCGCTCTGCTACATACACCACACACTGTGCAGCTCCGGCTCTGCTACATACACCGCACACTGTGCAGCTCCGGCTCTGCTACATACACCACACACTGTGCAGCTCCGGCTCTGCTACATACACCACGCATTGTATAGCTGCGGCTCCGCTACATACACCGCACACTGTGCAGCTCCGGGTCTGCTACATACACCGCACACTGTGCAGCTCCCGCTCTGCTACATACACCGCACACTGTGCAGCTGTGGCTCTGCTACATACACCGCACACTGTGCAGCTCCGGCTCTGCTACATACACCACACACTGTGCAGCTCCGGCTCTGCTACATACACCACACACTGTGCAGCTCCGGCTCTGCTACATACACCGCACACTGTGCAGCTCTGGCTCTACTACATACACTGCGCACTGTGCAGCTCCGGCTCCGCTACATACACCACACACTGTGCAGCTTCGGCTCTGCTACATACACTGCGCACTGTTCAGCTCCGGCTCCGCTACATACACCACACACTGTGCAGCTCCGGCTCTGCTACATACAGTGCGCACTGTGTAGCTCGGGCTCTGCTACATAAACCGCGCACTGTGTCGGTATGTGTAGCTGCAGGGAGTATGTGTAGGTGCAGGGAGTGTGTGAAGGTGCAGGGAGTGTGTAAGTGTCAGTATGTGTAGGTGCAGGGAGTGTGTAGGTGCAGAGGGTGTGTAGGGGCAGGGAGTGTGTGAGGTTGCAGAGATTTGTGTGTAGGTGCAGAGAGTGTGTGTAGGTGCAGGGAGTATGTGTAGGTGCAGGGAGTGTGTGTAGGTGCAGAGAGTGTGTGTAGGTGCAGAGAGTGTGTGTAGGTGCAGGGAGTGTGTGAGGTTGCAGAGAGTGTGTGAAGGTGCAGAGAGTGTGTGTAGGTGCAGGGAGTGTGTGTAGGTGCAGAGAGTGTGTGTAGGTGCAGGGAGTGTGTGTAGGTGCAGAGAGTGTGTGTAGGTGCAGGGAGTGTGTGTAGGTGCAGAGAGTGTGTGTAGGTGCAGAGAGTGTGTGAAGGTGCAGAGAGTGTGTGTAGGTGCAGAGAGTGTGTGTAGGTGCAGGGAGTGTGTGTAGGTGCAGAGAGTGTGTGTAGGTGCAGGGAGTGTGTGTAGGTGCAGGGAGTGTGTGTAGGTGCAGAGAGTGTGTGTAGGTGCAGGGAGTGTGTGTAGGTGCAGAGAGTGTGTGTAGGTGCAGAGAGTGTGTGTAGGTGCAGGGAGTGTGTGTAGGTGCAGAGAGTGTGTGTAGGTGCAGGGAGTGTGTGTAGGTGCAGGGAGTGTGTGTAGGTGCAGAGAGTGTGTGTAGGTGCAGGGAGTGTGTGTAGGTGCAGAGAGTGTGTGTAGGTGCAGAGAGTGTGTGTAGGTGCAGGGAGTGTGTGTAGGTGCAGAGAGTGTGTGTAGGTGCAGGGAGTGTGTGTAGGTGCAGAGAGTGTGTGTAGGTGCAGGGAGTGTGTGTAGGTGCAGAGAGTGTGTGTAGGTGCAGGGAGTGTGTGTAGGTGCAGTGATGGCTTATGGGCCTATTCAGTAAAGCTGTGCAGGTCTTGCTGAGTATTATAGTGAGTGCCTGATATAACTGTATATTAGAGTCCTGGAATGTATAGATAGCTGGCTGTATACAGGATACGGGGTCAGTCAGGAAGCGGCAGAACAATGGCTGAAGTTCTCAAGTTTCCATTTCAGATCATTATTGGGGGTGGGGGTCTTCCTAAAGAGAGTTTGCATAGGATATAAGGGGTTAACAAAGCCCAGGTATATAAACAAACATATATACAGTATATACAGCTATATACATCTATATACATCTACATACAGCTGTATACATCTATACCTTGGTTCTCAGTACAAATAACTGGGTAAATGCCAGCATAAAGCCCTGTTCACATCCATGTTGTGGCCTCTGTTATAATGTATTGATGGATCCATATAATAGCTATACTTACTTGTATCCTGGTCCAGTCTCCTGAAGGCTGCTATATAACAGCTATACTTACTTGTATCCTGGTCCAGTCTCCTGAAGGCTGCTATATAACAGCTATACTTACTGTATCCAGGTCCAGTCTCCTAAAGGCGGCTATATAACAGCTATACTTACTGTATCCAGGTCCAGTCTCCTGAAGGCTGCTATATAACAGCTATTCTTACTGTATCCAGGTCCAGTCTCCTGAAGGCAGCTATATAACAGCTATACTTACTGTATCCAGGTCCAGTCTCCTGAAGGCAGCTATATAACAGCTATACTTACTGTATCCAGGTCCAGTCTCCTAAGGGCAGCTATATAACAGCTATACTTACTGTATCCAGGTCCAGTCTCCTGAAGGCAGCTATATAACAGCTATACTTACTGTATCCAGGTCCAGTCTCCTAAGGGCAGCTATATAACAGCTATACTTACTGTATCCAGGTCCAGTCTCCTGAAGGCAGCTATATAACAGCTATACTTACTGTATCCAGGTCCAGCCTCCTGAAGGCAGCTATATAACAGCTATACTTACTGTATCCAGGTCGTCTCCTGAAGGCAGCTATATAACAGCTATACTTACTGTATCCAGGTCCAGTCTCCTGAAGGCAGCTATATAACAGCTGTACTTACTGTATCCAGGTCCAGCCTCCTGAAGGCAGCTATATAACAGCTATACTTACTGTATCCAGGTCCAGTCTCCTGAAGGCTGCTATATAACAGCTATACTTACTGTATCCAGGCCCAGTCTCCTGAAGGCAGCTATATAACAGCTATACTTACTGTATCCAGGTCCAGTCTCCTGAAGGCAGCTATATAACAGCTATACTTACTGTATCCAGGCCCAGTCTCCTGAAGGCAGCTATATAACAGCTATACTTACTGTATCCAGGTCCAGTCTCCTGAAGGCAGCTATATAACAGCTATACTTACTGTATCCAGGTCCAGTCTCCTGAAGGCTGCTATATAACAGCTATACTTACTGTATCCAGGTCCAGTCTCCTGAAGGCCGCTATATAACAGCTATACTTACTGTAATTTGTAATCATGCATGTCTGAATATAAAGCTGGTAATATGGGCATGTAAATGGGATTGCTTGGACTTGTTGTTCCCCAGTGTCGATATTCATAACTCGGCTTCTTCACTGCAGTAATATGACATATCAATCCCAATACTTGTGTACAAAATCCGCCCTCCTCTCATACATAATGTAGGAAACGAATAAACAACAAGAAGCGCAATAGTTGTTGTTATTATTATTATTATTATTTTATTATTATTATTGTTATTATTATTATTATTATTATAATTATTATTATTAGTGAGATCCTAAATAATCCCCAGAACTGCACATGTCCATCCCTATAGAAGTAACATGGAATTACTGTATAGTGGAATATTCTGCTGTTGGACCCTCGGGTAGATTTATCGGCCACAATGAAATAGATTGCGGTATCATTTATTGCATTTGCGGCATCTCAGACCTCCGTCCTATGAAATCTATGAGGCCGGCTTCACGCTGCCTGAAAATCCTGGGAAAACGCCAATAAAAACGCCAGGTGGAAGTTTGTGATCGTTTTTTCTCCTATAGACTTCAATGGGATTATTCCGGCTGTGCGTATGGTGTTTTTTTCCTTATGTTTTTGTCAGATTTTGTGGTGCAGCAGCTCGGTCATGTGACGGCAGAGGGAAAAAAAAGGTCAGCACGCAAAAACGCCCAAACCATGAAAAAGATCATTCCCACAAAAAGTCAAAAACGCCAGAAAAAACGAACAAATGCAAATGCATGGAAATAACGCCATACGCCGCATTGTTGCTTTGTCTGACGTTTTTCTCTTTTGCCTACATAACGCCAGACAGGGGGTGTGTGTGGGGGGCGCCCTCCAGGAAGTCTATATAATAGTAATATAATAGCTGTCCGCGCCCACGTCACTATACCTGTAAATGCGAATACGTTGCTTTTCATAATTTGTACGTTTTATGCTGCAAAAGTGGCGCAAATGTGATAATAAATCCTTCCCCTCATGTCACAGTCTCTCCTTACCGTCGGTGGACACATCGCTCCATGTTTACTAGGATTATATTGTATTATAAGGTGAGAGCTCATAGCGCTACAATTGTATCCGCACACATGGCACCTGCACTGATACATTGTTGCACTGATACAGGGCGCTGCTTCTATATGGGGCTCACACAGGAGTCTGCAGGAAATGTGCAGTGATAGCAATACAGGAATCCCCCCTTTATAAGGGGAAATTGGGCCCAGGAAGCATCTTGTAAGGTCAGGGAATGGCTGCGGCTGATGCTGATATCCCTGCAGGGACACCCGTCTGGGGTCAGAGGATCTTGTCAAGGAGAATAAGAGACGTTTTGGCCGCTGTGAGTCCTCGTCCTGACAGAACTGTCTGCCCGGTGCAGATAAGGACATGAAGGCGACGAGATCTACACACAGATCTGTACTATTAACAGGCAGTAATAGAGTCGGGAGCACTGAGACCGCCAGGATCCCGACACACTGATCCGCAGCATTACACCCCGACCACCCGCGAAGCAATACAGCCTGAACACCTACGCAGAATTACACCCCGCATTATGTCTCTCAGAAACAGCACCCCCTCTTTTCCTCAGTTTGTTTGTGGTATGGAGCAGTGTTGTTATATCACACATAACCTAAAGACAGGGCTGGCGCTGTTTTTTTTGCTAATCATGGATAAGCCATTTAATGGGGGGGGGGGGGGGTACTCTGATAAAAATCTATTTCTTTCAACTCAACTGTTGTCAGAAAGTTATATAGATTTGTAATATACTTCTATTAAAAAATCTCCAGTCTTCCAGTACTTATCAGCTTCTGTATGTCCTGCAGGAAGTGGTGTATTCTCTCCAGTCTGATACAGTGCTCTCTTCTGCCACCTCTGTCCATGTCAGGAACTGTCCACAGCAGGAGAGGTTTTCTATGGGGATTTGCTGCTGCTCTGGACAGTTCCTGACATGGACAGAGGTGGCAGCAGAGAGCACTGTGTCAGACTGGGGAGAATACACCACTTCCTGCAGGATATACAGCAGCTGTTAAGTGCTGGAAGACTGGAGATTTTTGAGTAGAAGTAAATTACAAATCTGTATTCTGGCACAAGTTTTTATGAAAGAAAACAAATTGTGAACTACCCCTTTAAAGGTTGGGTCTCTTGGCCATTGGAGTGTTCATCCAGGGACCTGGGACTATCCATCTGCTACATATCCTGCTATAATTAAAGGGATGTTTGATGAATGTTCCCGGGGCCCATCAGACAGAGGAGACTCCAAGGCTCTTCCTCCGCTGCTCTCCATTTATATTACAGGGAAAGATGATTGTTATATATTAAAGTGTCACTGTTAGATTTTTTTTATTTTTTTGCAGAAATCAATATTACAGGCGATTTTAAGAAACTTTGTAATTGGGTTTATTAGGCAAATCTGCCATTATCTGCATTGAAAAAGACTTTTCCCATTCCCCCTCCCTCCTCTCTCTCATTCACTGTTCATTATCAGGAAATCACAACATCAGTCGGGCCCTGTGTAACCTATGGAGAGGAGGGGGGAGGAGGGAGATTAGTTGCCAGCAGAGAGCAGAGAACAAAGGATTACACAGCAGGAACTATGTGAAATGTGAAAGCTGCTATCTGAAGGACAGAGAGGTCAGTGCTGACTTCAGAGGAGATAGCCGGTGATGCAGCTGTAAATTAACTCTTTGTTGTCCTGTTTTGGTGCCTCATCTCCCTCCACCCCTCCCCTCTCCATAGGGAACAATGAAGACAGGGGGGAGAGCTTCAAACTGCTTTTTCATGATAAAAATGCATTTTTCTGCTAATAAACCCAATGACGCAGTTTCTTAAAATCGCCTGGACTATTGATTTCTGCAAAAAAGATTTTTTATGACAGTGACACTTTAAACTACTGTACATGTATATGGACGGCTTAACACAGGACTGCTTGATCCGACTACAGAGGGTCTGTTTGCCGTCTGTCACCATGGACACAATAAGAGAAGTTAAAATGTAACCTACTCATCATACACTGGTCCTGTCTGTAGGTTTAAACATTAACAAAGTTACATTTTACTGTTTAGAACAGTTCCTTCCTTTATCTCACAGCTGATCCATTGCTCTGGATCAGTCATCTTGCTTACAGTAAAGTTCCTGCTGCTTAATGTCGCCCTGGTTTGTGCAGTTCAGTGCGGATTATAGTGTGAACTCCAGTGTTTGAACCCAGTATTCTTTAGCAATATCTTTACATGTAAATCAGGTGGAGTTATATCCGATAGCCTAAAAAAACAGGTGACATCCAGGACGAGGGGACCTGGTATTCCATGGATTTCTCTAGTACCTTGTTTTCGTCTTGTCTTGTCCTAGTTCCTCCAGAGGGTTTTGGTTTTCTCTGTATTTTATAGTTACTGTTGTGAATTTGATTTGTTTGTTTAGCCCTTGTGATTTACTTTCTGCGCTCTCTTGCTTTTGTCTCTGGGTCCTAGTGCCTTCCTGTTAGTCAGGGTCCTTGTCATTTAGTCCTTGTTTCTATATGGAGATTTGCAGGGATAGTGAGGAGTGAGGTTATACTGTCTGGAAATAGTTATGGAAAAGTTTTGGGTCAGTTAGAAAAGGCCTTGTATTTGGTATTTGTTCCAGTTTTTGTCATCTTCTACTTTTTATCTGACTTCCATGCTTGTCATCCATTCACTTATTCCTGGCTCCTATCCTCAACTGGTGAGTTGTTGTTCTCGATCTTGTCTTCTCACAGTATTGATATGTGCTTTGTATGTTATAATTCTCACTGTCTGCTTGTCCTACTGTAAGTCCTGGGAGTATCTGAGTACTGAGAGAAACAGGACCCAAGAAAGGCAATTGCTCAAAGTGAAGCTCAGATGTGCCAACTAGTGGACAGCTGGCATCATTACAGGAGGGTGAATTGTATTTGGATTCAGTCTGTTGGTAGGTGCAGTGATGATTAGTGATGAGCGAATAGTATTCGATCGAATAGTAAGCTATTCGTGCTATTCAATTGCGTTCAAATATTTGAACGATAACGCAGTAAAATTAGATTTTTTTTTAAAACAAACCTCTAACTGTGATTGGCTGGCTAAACCATGTGACCTCCTGAATATAAGAATAGTGATTTCAGATTCGTGTCACTTGCTGGTTGGAGCTAGAGAGGGACAGACTGTAAAGCAGGGAGAGGAAGGTTTTAGGTGGTTAGGTAGGAAGGGCCCCCAAAGGCCCTTGTTAGGGCTAAAAGTATAAAAACCAGAGATTTAGAAGCTGTTGTGAGACAGGCAGTGTGTTCAGACATCTACTGATATGGCTGTATACTGTGAGTGTGAGATAATAGCTGTTATCTTGCTACTACTGATTTGCGCAATCTGCGTCCTTTGAAGGCGTTGACCAGCTCTTTAATTTTATTATTGTAAAACCAATTCTATATCCGGTATACGGCTGTACACTGTGATTGCGGGATAATATCTGTTATCTTGCTACTACTGATTTGTATTTATCGTTAATTTTCATTATTGAGTCTTTTACACTGCACCTGACCTGATACATACCCAAGTGCGTACTGCTAGACAAAACGTACGCTTCTACTTTATGTTCGGAATTTATTTCGTGAATCTTTGGTGTACTCAAACAGGAACCGATCACAAACATTTTTTTTTGTTTGTGTTAGATGTACCCAGGCATGCTTCCCCTCCTGTCCCATATGTACCCAGGCATGCTTCCCCTGCTGTCCCATATGTACCCAGGCATGCTTCCTCTGCTGTCCTATATGTACCCAGGCATGCTTCCCCTGCTGTCCCATATGTACCCAGGCACGCTTCCCCTCCTGTCCTATATGTACCCAGGCATGCTTCCCCTGCTGTCCTATATGTACCCTGGCATGCTTCCCCTGCTGTCCTATATACACCCAGGCATGCTTCCCCTGCTGTCCCATATGTACCCAGGCATGCTTCCCCTGCTGTCCCATATGTACCCGGGCATGCTTCCCCTGCTGTCCTATATGTACCCAGGCATGCTTCCCCTGCTGTCCCATATGTACCCAGGCATGCTTCCCCTCCTGTCCCATATGTACCCAGGCATGCCTCCCCTGCTGTCCTATATGTACCCAGGCATGCTTCCCCTAATGTCCTATATGTACCCAGGCATGCTTCCCCTGCTGTCCTATATGTACCCAGGCATGCTTCCCCTCCTGTCCCATATGTACCCAGGCATGCTTCCCCTGCTGTCCTATATGTACCCAGGCATGCTTCCCCTCCTGTCCCATATGTACCCAGGCATGCTTCCCCTGCTGTCCTATATACACCCAGGCATGCTTCCCCTGCTGTCCTATATGTACCCAGGCATACTTCCCCTCCTGTCCCATATGTACCCAGGCATGCTTCCCCTGCTGTCCTATATACACCCAGGCATGCTTCCCCTGCTGTCCCATATGTACCCTGGCATGCTTCCCCTGCTGTCCTATATGTACCCAGGCATGCTTCCCCTGCTTTCCTATATGTACCCAGGCATGCTTCCCCCTCCTGTCCTATATGTACCCAGGCATGCTTCCCCTGCTGTCCTATATGCACCCAGGCATGCTTCCCCCTCCTGTCCTATATGTACCCAGGCATGCTTCCCCTGCTGTCCTATATGTACCCAGGCATGCTTCCCCTGCTGTCCTATATGTACCCAGGCATGCTTCCCCTGCTGTCCCATATGTACCCAGGCATGCTTCCCCTGCTGTCCCAAATATACCCAGGCATGCTTCCCCTGCTGTCCTATATGTACCCAGGCATGCTTCCCCTCCTGTCCTATATGTACCCAGGCATGCTTCCCCTGCTGTCCTATATGTACCCAGGCATGCTTTCCCTGCTGTCCTATATGTACCCAGGCATGCCTCCCCTGCTGTCCTATATGTACCCAGGCATGCTTCCCCTGCTGTCCCATATGTACCCAGGCATGCTTCCCCTGCTGTCCTATATACACCCAGGCATGCTTCCCCTGCTGTCCTATATACGCCCAGGCATGCTTCCCCTGCTGTCCTATATGTACCCAGGCATGCTTCCCCGGCTGTCCTGTATACACCCAGGCATGCTTCCCCGGCTGTACTATATGTACCCAGGCATGCTTCCCCTGCTGTCCTATATGTACCCAGGCATGCTTCCCCTGCTGTCCTATATGTACCCAGGCATGCTTCCCCTGCTGTCCTATATGTACCCAGGCATGCTTCCCCTGCTGTCCTATATGTACCCAGGCATGCTTCCCCTGCTGTCCCATATGTACCCAGGCATGCTTCCCCTGCTGTCCCACATATACCCAGGCATGCTTCCCCTGCTGTCCCATATGTACCCAGGCATGCTTCCCCTGCTGTCCTATATGTACCCAGGCACGCTTCCCCTGCTGTCCTATATGTACCCAGGCATGCTTCCCCTGCTGTCCTATATGTACCCAGGCATGCTTCTCCTGCTGTCCTGTAGGTACCCAGGCATGCTTCCCCTGCTGTCCTATATGTACCCACTAAGTATTGGGCACTTAGTGACCTCCTTGTGGTCGAATATTGATTTCCAGTTCCCAAGTATTTTTCTCCCATAGACTAATGGGATTTGATATTCCTTCGAATATATGAATAATGGGAGTTATTCTAAACGAATTTTGAATTATCGGATATTTCACTATTTGCCCATCTCTAATGATGATCACACAGGACTGATGGAGTGTATGTGGTTTGGATGAATTGGAGCAGTTATGCGACACTCGATCTGTGTTGGTCAGTGTCGGCCACGGGAGCGATCAGCGATCAGTATAACTAATATGAAACATTATATAACAAGAAGGACAGACGCCCAGTATATAAACCCCAGTCATGTGCGGCCACTACTAGTCCCAGGGGACGGTTATTGTGGGAAGAACGGCCACACCAAGTATTGTCTGCAGTACACTCCTTCCGGAGCGTTTCCTTCATTGCTGGGAGGACGTTAGCACAGAATAGACGTCTCTCTGTAACCTGGGACTTCTGTGAATTCTTCCTCATTCCTGTCAATGTCTTTTATCTTGTAGCTCCATGTGTGGCTGCTCCAATTGCCCCAGTGACTGTACCTTGTAATATATATATACATACAGTGGTACCTCGGTTTAAGAGTAACTAGGATTGAAAGCGTCTTGCAAGAAGAGATCACAGTTTTTAAAAGTTGTACCTTGGTGTAAGAGCATTGCTTTGGTGTAAGAGCTCCCTGTACTGGGTGGGAGGGGGAGTGGAGGAGGGGCATGGTCTGCATAGCGGGGTCTACAGCCCTGTACTCTGACCCAGGAAGTCTCCCTCACCTTCCAAATCATAAGCAGATCCACTTCAGACTGGGGCTTGCATCAGGGGACAGTACTGTGGAGGTAGTCTCTCTATAGCTGTAACCCCTCTCTCCCCGGACAGAGAGTGCTGCATGTATGTGCCCACATCTGCCCTGCTCATTCCTTCCTGCTCCCTGCAGTCTCTGTCAGGGTAATACAGTTACTATACATTATATACCACATGCTGATTGCTATACTGTACAGTAACTTATATATCACATATCCAGCTGCTGTGTTATCAGGGTTATACAGTTACTATACATTATATACCACATGCTGCTATACTGTACAGTAACTTATATATCACATATCCAGCTGCTGTGTTATCAGGGTTATACAGTTACTATACATTATATACCACATGCTGCTATACTGTACAGTAACTTATATATCACATATCCAACTGCTGCTGTGTTATCAGGGTTATACAGTTACTATACATTATACACCACATGCTGATTGCTATACTGTACAGTAACCTATATATCACATATCCAGCTGCTGTGTTATCAGGGTTATACAGCTACTATACATTATATACCCCATGCTGCTATACTGTACAGTATCTTATATATCACATATCCAGCTGCTGTGTTATCAGGGTTATACAGTTACTATACATTATACACAACATGCTGCTATACTGTACAGTAACTTATATATCACATATCCAGCTGCTGTGTTATCAGGGTTATACAGTTACTATACATTATACACCACATGCTGATTGCTTTACTGTACAGTAACGTATATATCACATATCCAGCTGCTGTGTTATCAGGGTTATACAGTTACTATACATTATAAACCACATGCTGATTGCTATACTGTACAGTAACTTATATATCACATATTCAGCTGCTTCTGTGTTATCAGGGTTATACAGTTACTATACATTATACACCACATGCTGCTATACTATACAGTAACTTTTATATCACATATCCAGCTGCTGCTCTGTTATCAGGGTTATACAGTTACTATACATTATACACCACATACTGATTTCTATACTGTACAGTAACTTATATATCACATATCCAGCTGCTGCTGTGTTATCAGGGTTATACAGTTACTATACATTATACACCACATACTGATTTCTATACTGTACAGTAACTTATATATCACATATCCAACTGCTGCTGTGTTATCAGGGTTATACAGTTACTATACATTATACACCACATGCTGCTATACTGTACAGTATCTTATATATCACATATCCAGCTGCAGTGTTATACAGTTACTATACATTATACACAACATGCTGCTATACTGTACAGTAACTTATATATCACATATCCAGCTGCTGTGTTATCAGGGTTATACAGTTACTATACATTATACACCACATGCTGATTGCTTTACTGTACAGTAACGTATATATCACATATCACGCTGCTGTGTTATCAGGGTTATACAGTTACTATACATTATAAACCACATGCTGATTGCTATACTGTACAGTAACTTATATATCACATATTCAGCTGCTTCTGTGTTATCAGGGTTATACAGCTACTATACATTATATACCCCATGCTGCTATACTGTACAGTAACTTATATATCACATATCCAGCTGCTGCAGTGTTATTAGGGTAATACAGTTACTATACATTATATACCACATGCTGCTATACTGTACAGTAACTTATATATCACATATCCAGCTGCTGTGTTATCAGGGTTATACAGTTACTATACATTATATACCACATGCTGCTATACTGTACAGTAATGTATATATCACATATCTAGCTGCTGTGTTATCAGGGATATACAGTTACTATACATTATATACCACATGCTGCTATACTGTATAGTAACTTATATATCACATATCCAGCTGCTATGTTATCAGGGTTATACAGTTACTATACATTATATACCACATGCTGCTATACTGTACAGTAACTTATATATCACATATCCAGCTGCTGTGTTATCAGGGTTATACAGTTACTATACATTATATACCACATGCTGCTATACTGTACAGTAACTTATATATCACATATCCAGCTGCTGTGTTATCAGGGTTATACAGTTACTATACATTATATACCACATGCTGCTATACTGTACAGTAACTTATATATCACATATCCAGCTGCTGTGTTATCAGGGTTATACAGTTACTATACATTATATACCACATGCTGCTATACTGTACAGTAACTTATATATCACATATCCAGCTGCTGTGTTATCAGGGTTATACAGTTACTATACATTATATACCACATGCTGCTATACTGTACAGTATCTTATATATCACATATCCAGCTGCAGTGTTATACAGTTACTATACATTATACACAACATGCTGCTATACTGTACAGTAACTTATATATCACATATCCAGCTGCTGTGTTATCAGGGTTATACAGTTACTATACATTATACACCACATGCTGATTGCTTTACTGTACAGTAACGTATATATCACATATCAAGCTGCTGTGTTATCAGGGTTATACAGTTACTATACATTATAAACCACATGCTGATTGCTATACTGTACAGTAACTTATATATCACATATTCAGCTGCTTCTGTGTTATCAGGGTTATACAGCTACTATACATTATATACCCCATGCTGCTATACTGTACAGTAACTTATATATCACATATCCAGCTGCTGCAGTGTTATCAGGGTAATACAGTTACTATACATTATATACCACATGCTGCTATACTGTACAGTAACTTATATATCACATATCCAGCTGCTGTGTTATCAGGGTTATACAGTTACTATACATTATATACCACATGCTGCTATACTGTACAGTAATGTATATATCACATATCTAGCTGCTGTGTTATCAGGGATATACAGTTACTATACATTATATACCACATGCTGCTATACTGTATAGTAACTTATATATCACATATCCAGCTGCTATGTTATCAGGGTTATACAGTTACTATACATTATATACCACATGCTGCTATACTGTACAGTAACTTATATATCACATATCCAGCTGCTGTGTTATCAGGGTTATACAGTTACTATACATTATATACCACATGCTGCTATACTGTACAGTAACTTATATATCACATATCCAGCTGCTGTGTTATCAGGGTTATACAGTTACTATACATTATATACCACATGCTGCTATACTGTACAGTAACTTATATATCACATATCCAACTGCTGCTGTGTTATCAGGGTTATACAGTTACTATACATTATACACCACCTGCTGCTATACTATACAGTAACTTTTATATCACATATCCAGCTGCTGCTGTGTTATCAGGTTATACAGTTACTATACATTATACACCACATGCTGCTATACTATACAGTAACTTTTATATCACATATCCAGCTGCTGCTGTGTTATCAGAGTTATACAGTTACTATACATTATACACCACATGCTGATTTCTATACTGTACAGTAACTTACATATCACATATCCAGCTGCTGTGTTATCAGGGTTATGCAGTTACTATATATTATACACCATATGCTGATTTCTATACTGTGCAGTAACTTATATATCACATATCCAGCTGCTGTGTTATCAGGGTTATACAGCTACTATACATTATATACCCCATGCTGCTATACTGTACAGTATCTTATATATCACATATCCAGCTGCTGTGTTATCAGGGTTATACAGTTACTATACATTATACACAACATGCTGCTATACTGTACAGTAACTTATATATCACATATCCAGCTGCTGTGTTATCAGGGTTATACAGTTACTATACATTATACACCACATGCTGATTGCTTTACTGTACAGTAACGTATATATCACATATCCAGCTGCTGTGTTATCAGGGTTATACAGTTACTATACATTATAAACCACATGCTGATTGCTATACTGTACAGTAACTTATATATCACATATTCAGCTGCTTCTGTGTTATCAGGGTTATACAGTTACTATACATTATATACCACATGCTGCTATACTGTACAGTAATGTATATATCACATATCTAGCTGCTGTGTTATCAGGGTTATACAGTTACTATACATTATATACCACATGCTGATTGCTATACTGTACAGTAACTTATATATCACATATCCAGCTGCTATGTTATCAGGGTTATACAGTTACTATACATTATATACCACATGCTGATTGCTATACTGTACAGTAACTTATATATCACATATCCAGCTGCTATGTTATCAGGGTTATACAGTTACTATACATTATACACCACATGCTGATTGCTATACTGTACAGTAACTTATATATCACATATCCAGCTGCTGTGTTATCAGGGTTATACAGTTACTATACATTATACACCACCTGCTGATTGCTATACTGTACAGTAACTTATATATCACATATCCAGCTGCTGTGTTATCAGGGTTATACAGTTACTATACATTATACACCACCTGCTGATTGCTATACTGTACAGTAACTTATATATCACATATCCAGCTGCTGCAGTGTTATCAGGGTTATACAGTTACTATACATTATATACCACATGCTGATTGCTATACTGTACAGTAACTTATATATCACATATCCAACTGCTGCTGTGTTATCAGGGTTATACAGTTACTATACATTATATACCACATGCTGCTATACTGTACAGTAACGTATATCACATATCCTGTGCTGCAGTGTTATCAGGGTTATACAGTTACTATACATTATATACCACATGCTGCTATACTGTACAGTAACTTATATATCACATATCCAGCTGCTTCTGTGTTATCAGGGTTATACAGTTACTATACATTATATACCACATGCTGCTATACTGTACAGTAACTTATATATCACATATCCAGCTGCTTCTGTGTTATCAGGGTTATACAGTTACTATACATTATATACCACATGCTGCTATACTGTACAGTAACTTATATATCACATATCCAGCTGCTGTGTTATCAGGGTTATACAGTTACTATACATTATACACCATATGCTGATTGCTATACTGTACAGTAACTTATATATCACATATCCAGCTGCTGTTATCAGGGTTATACAGTTACTATACATTATACACCACATGCTGCTATACTGTACAGTAACTTATATATCACATATCCAGCTGCTGCTGTGTTATCAGGGTTATGCAGTTACTATACATTGTACACCACATGCTGCTATACTGTACAGTAACTTATATATCACATATCCAGCTGCTGTGTTATCAGGGTTATATAGTTACTATACATTATATACCACATGCTGCTATACTGTACAGTAACTTATATATCACATATCTAGCTGCAGTGTTATCAGGGTTATACAGTTACTATATATTATACACCACATGCTGCTATACTGTACAGTAACGGATTATGCACGTAATCTAAGGCACCACTGCGTATATATACATATATATATATATATATATGTATTATATAGGTGTACACTATATAGAGACTGCACACAGTAACTGGGACCTATCTGCAGCTCTCACTTATCTCCTCTCTGGTTCGGAAATATGGGTACGGGCTGTAACCTCATCCAGGTTGCTTTGATATCAAACTGTAATGACCTTTGCTGCTTGCAGTACCTCTCTTCACCACTGACAAGTGGAAGAGTTTGTATGGACCTCAGTGCAACAGCGCCCCCACTCCAGTTATTATATGGAGTCATTTTGGAGTTAAATTGCACCTAAAGTCTCTGTTATAACATTAGTAATAAAGACGACCGATGTAACGGATTCTGGGTGTAATTCTACAGTAATACAAGCTGACAGGGCATGATGGGAGTTGTAGTTTTGCAGCAGCTGGACGGCCACAGGTTGGAGATCTCTGCTGTAATCCATCACCGGCCGTACATTTATTGGGGCTGAGACCGGACAGATGGGATGGGTCATACAACAAAGTGGCGGCTTGCTTCGTGTTGACAGCGCTAAAGGTCGCGGGAACTGAACAGTTGGTGGATGCGGTGAGAGAATTAGGACTATTAACCAGGGAGGGTGGGATGGCGGATCTCATTAGCCGCGGCTTCAGCTGGTGATCAGCGGGCGAGGCACCCACCGGGCAACGCTGTGTCAGTGTCAGTGCGCTGCAGTGCCAAGGCAGGGGGAGCAGCCGCACTTCTCTGTAATTGCTTTGGCAGAGACAAGCGTGGGCATGGGGGGCAGGACACAATGTATAAGCCGTATCTCATCCCTCATTCTCTTCTCTGTACATTTATCCTCATTCACAGAGACAAGAATACCGGGACCATGGCCATAGCTGAGCTGGGTATATAGGTGTATTATACCTGTGCTCGGTATATAAGTGTATTATACCTGTCCTGGGTGTATAGGTGTATTATACCTGTCCTGGGTATATAGGTGTATTATACCTGTGCTCGGTGTATAGATGTATTATACCTGTGCTGGGTGTATAGGTGTATTATACCTGTGTTCAGGTGTATTATACCTGTGCTGGGTGTATAGGTGTATTATACCTGTGCTGGGTATATAGGTGTATTATACCTGTCCTGGGTATATAGGTGTATTATACCTGTGCTGGGTATATAGGTGTATTATACATGTGCTTGCTGTATAGGTGTATTATACCTGTGCTTGGTATATAGGTATATTATACCTGTGCTGGGTATATAGGTGTATTATACCTGTGCTGGGTATATAGGTGTATTATACCTGTGCTGGGTATATAGGTGTATTATACCTGTGCTGGGTATATAGGTGTATTATACCTGTGCTCGGTGTATAGATGTATTATACCTGTGCTGGGTGTATAGGTGTATTATACCTGTGTTCAGGTGTATTATACCTGTGCTGGGTGTATAGGTGTATTATACCTGTCCTGGGTATATAGGTGTATTATACCTGTCCTGGGTATATAGGTGTATTATACTTGTGCTGGGTATAAACGTGTATAATACCTGTGCTGGGTGTATAGGTGTATTATACCTGTGCTCGGTATATAGGTGTATTATACCTGTGCTGGGTATATAGGTGTATTTTACCTGTGCTGGGTATATAGGTGTATTATACCTGTGCAGGGTATATAGGTGTATTATACCTGTGCTGGGTGTATAGGTGTATTATACCTGTGCTGGGTGTTTAGGTGTATTATACCTGTGCTGGGTGTATAGGTGTATTATACCTGTGCTGGGTGTATAGGTGTATTATACCTGTGCTCGGTATATAAGTGTGTTATACCTGTGCAGGGTATATAGGTGTATTATACCTGTGCTGGGTGAATAGGTGTTTTATACCTGTGCTGGGTGTGTAGGTGTATTATACCTGTGCTGTGTATATAGGTGTATTATACCTGTGCTCGGTGAATAGGTGTGTTATATCTGTGCTGGGTGTATAGGTGTATTATACCTGTGCTGGGTGTATAGGTGTATTATACCTGTGCTGGGTATATAGGTGTATTATACCTGTGCTGGGTGTATAGGTGTATTATACCTGTGCTGGGTATATAGGTGTATTATACCTGTGCTGGGTGTATAGGTGTATTATACCTGTGCTGGGTGTATAGGTGTATTATACCTGTGCCTGGTGTATAGGTGTATTATACCTGTGCTGGGTGTATAGGTGTATTATACCTGTGCTGGGTGTATAGGTGTATTATACCTGTGCTGGGTATATAGGTGTATTATACCTGTGCTGGGTGTATAGGTGTATTATACCTGTGCTGGGTATATAGGTGTATTATACCTGTGCTGGGTGTATAGGTGTATTATACCTGTGCTGGGTGTATAGGTGTATTATACCTGTGCCTGGTGTATAGGTGTATTATACCTGTGCTGGGTGTATAGGTATATTATACCTGTGCTTGGTGTATTATACCTGTTCTGGGTATATAGGTGTATTATGCCTGTGCTGGATGTATTGGTGTATTATACCTGTGCTGGGTATATAGGTGTACTATACCTGTGCTGGGTATATAGGTGTATTATACCTGTGCTGGGTGTATAGGTGTATTAAACCTGTGCTCGGTGTATAGATGTATTATACCTGTGCTCGGTGAATAGGTGTGTTATATCTGTGCTGGGTGTATAGGTGTATTATACCTGTGCTCGGTATATAGGTGTATTATACCTGTGCTTGGTGTATTATACCTGTTCTGGGTATATAGGTGTATTATACCTGTTCTGGGTATATAGGTGTTTTATACCTGTGCTGGATGTATTGGTGTATTATACCTGTGCTGGGTATATAGGTGTACTATACCTGTGCTGGGTGTATAGGTGTATTATACCTGTGCTCAGGTCTATTATACCTGTAATGGGTGTATAGGTGTATTATACCTGTGCTGGATGTATTGGTGTATTATACCTGTGCTGGGTATATAGGTGTACTATACCTGTGCTGGGTGTAGAGGTGTATTATACCTGTGCTCAGGTCTATTATACCTGTAATGGGTGTATAGGTGTATTATACCTGTAATGGGGGTATAGGTGTATTATACCTGTGCTGGGTATATAGGTGTATTATACCTGTGCTGGGTATATAGGTGTATTATACCTGTGCTGGGTATAAAGGTGTATTATACCTGTGCTGGGTGTATAGGTGTATTATACCTGTGCTCGGTATATAGGTGTATTATACCTGTGCTGGGTATATAGGTGTATTATATCTGTGCTGGGTGTATAGGTGTATTATACCTGTGCTGGGTGTATAGGTGTATTATACCTGTGCTGGGTATATAGGTGTATTATACCTGTGCTTAGTGTATAGGTGTATTATACCTGTGCTGGGTATATAGGTGTATTATACCTGTGCTGGGTATATAGGTGTATTATACCTGTGCTGCGTATATAGGTGTACTATACCTGTGCTTGGTATATAGGTGTATTATATCTGTGCTGGGTGTATAGGTGTATTATACCTGTGCTGGGTGTATAGGTGTATTATACCTGTGCTGGGTATATAGGTGTATTATACCTGTGCTTGGTGTATAGGTGTATTATACCTGTGCTGGGTATATAGGTGTATTATACCTGTGCTTGGTGTATAGGTGTATTATACCTGTGCTTAGTGTATAGGTGTATTATACCTGTGCTGGGTATATAGGTGTATTATACCTGTGCTGGGTATATAGGTGTATTATACCTGTGCTGGGTGTATAGGTGTATTATACCTGTGCTGGGTATATAGGTGTATTATACCTGTGCTTGGTGTATAGGTGTTTTATACCTGTGCTAGGTGTATTGGCGTATTATACCTCTGCAGCAGAGAGCACTGTGTCACACTGGAGAGAATACACCACTTCCTGCAGGACATACAGCAGCTGATAAGTACTCAAAGACTGGATGTTTTTTAAACAGAAGTAAATTCAGATCTATAAAACTCTCTGACATCAGTTGATTTGAAAAAAATAATTTTTCGACAGAGTACTCTTGAAGAAAATGTTCTCACCTCCCCCACATTGTAGAATACAGAGTAAATAAAGCAGAGGTATAAAGCCCACTGGGCTGGATGCCCTTCCCCCCCCCCCCCGTAATATGTAAATACTATATATATGCAATACACATATCTGCAGGTTATCCGCGCACCACACGGTTTCTTTGCTGATGCAGAAGTATTACCCAGCACTTTACCTGAAGCATCAGTCAGACTATGAGATGTGAGGGAGCACTGGAGATGAGAGGGACGTGGAGCAGATCAGAACAGGGGGGCGCGGGGGGCACAGGCAGGAAGCCGGGGGGCACAGAGTCTGGAGCTCATTACTGACAGAAAAAGTGTAATTATTGCTCCATCACTTCAGTTACTTTCAGTTATAATTCTTCTGTCCTTGCCGGAATGAACATCTATGTACTGACTACCTGAGGAGCGTCTGCTTATAGACAACTGTAAGGTATGAACAGAGCGGCAGTGTAAAGTATGGGGGGAGGGACAGAGCTGCAGTGTAAAGTATGGGGGGGAGGGACAGAGCTCCAGAGTAAAGTATGGGGGGAGGGACAGAGCGGCAGTGTAAAGTATAAGGGAGAGGGACAGAGCGGCAGTGTAAAGTATGGGGGGAGGGACAGAGCGGCAGTGTAAAGTATGGGGGGAGAGACAAAGCTGCAGTGTAAAGTATGGGAGGAGAGACAGAACTGCAGGGGAAAGTATGAGGGGGGGGGGGGTGACAGAGCGGCAGAGTAAAGTATGGGAGGAGGGACAGAGCTGCAGAGTAAAGTATGGGGGGAGGGACAGAGCTGCAGTGTCAAGTATGGGGGGAGGGACAGAGCTGCAGTGTAAAGTATGAGGGGAGGGACAGAGCGGCAGAGTAAAGTATGGGAGGAGGGACAGAACTGCAGTGTAAAGTATGAGGGGGGGGGGTGACAGAGCGGCAGAGTAAAGTATGGGAGGAGGGACAGAGCTACAGTGTAAAGTATGAGGGGGGGTGACAGAGCGGCAGAGTAAAGTATGGGAGGAGGGACAGAGCTGCAGTGTAAAGTATGGGGGGAGGGACAGAGCTGCAGTGTAAAGTATGGGGGGGGGGGTGACAGAGCGGCAGAGTAAAGTATGGGAAGAGGGACAGAGCTGCAGTGTAAAGTATGGGGGGAGGGACAGAGCGGCAGAGTAAAGTATGAGGAGGAGTGACAGAGCGGCAGTGTAAAGTATGAGGGAAGGGACAGAGCGGCAGTGTAAAGTATAGGGGAAGGGACAGAGCGGCAGTGTAAAGTATAGGGGAAGGGACAGAGCGGCAGTGTAAAGTATGGGGGGAGGGACAGAGCGGCAGTGTTAAGTATGGGGGGAGGGACAGAGCGGCAGTGTAAAGTATGGGGGGGGGGGGTGACAGAGCGGCAGAGTAAAGTATGGGAAGAGGGACAGAGCTGCAGTGTAAAGTATGGGGGGAGTGACAGAGCGGCAGAGTAAAGTATGAGGAGGAGTGACAGAGCGGCAGTGTAAAGTATGAGGGAAGGGACAGAGCGGCAGCGTAAAGTATAGGGGAAGGGACAGAGCGGCAGTGTAAAGTATAGGGGAAGGGACAGAGCGGCAGTGTAAAGTATGGGGGGAGGGACAGAGCGGCAGTGTTAAGTATGGGGGGAGGGACAGAGCGGCAGTGTAAAGTATGGGGGGAGGGACAGAGCGGCAGTGTTAAGTATGGGGGGAGGGACAGAGCGGCAGTGTAAAGTATGAGGGGAGGGACAGAGCTGCAGTGTAAAGTATGAGGGGAGGGACAGAGCGGCAGTGTAAAGTATGAGGGGAGGGACAGAGCGGCAGTGTAAAGTATGGGGATGGGCATCACTCTAGAGAATGCACTTTTAGCAATTGTCTGGTTTGTCCACTTTTGCTATAATAGTTTGCTCTTTTATCTACAATAAGGTTTAGAGGTTTCTAAACAGCCTTGCTGAAAAACATTTGGGTACACAGTCCCTATGCAGACTTCTGTGTCTCCATGGTTACAACATATAAACAATGCCTGTGCAGTCTAATCCTGTACTTACTATCCCTTTGTTTCTTGATAATTTCCTCCTGAACTGTGTAGGGGCTACTATGGTAAGTGCAGCCCCTACAGCAGATTAGATACCCCTGGGGAAAGTTTTGAGCTGCTACATCAGACTGAGGCTATGTTCACACTACGTATATTTAAGGCTGTATGTTTGAGGCTGTATAGCAACCAAAACAAGGAGTGGATTCCTTTCTGCTACATGGGGACGTGATATATTTTAAGGGTATGACTTCTATGATTTTTGTGATCTCCTGATTATTATTCCTATCATCTTTCTTAACATTGTTTGTGATCGCATAGTTATATATATTCTTCTTTCCCCCTTTCTTGAGTCCCATGCCTGGGGGGCCCTTCTTGGCCCAGAACACTGTAGCAGTGCAGTTTCACCTTTATTCATAGGTTCTGCAGTTTGTCTCCCCTCTTTCGGGGATTTTTAGATGTTTTTATATTGTTTGTTCAGCTGGTACTTAATAAAGTTTATTCTTGTTCTACTTTATTTTGGTGTGCGCTTGATTCAGTTACCCTAGTTTCCTTCTGTCCTTCTTTTGCTTCACATTGTCTTGCGCCTAGGGTAGTCAGCTGCACCCAGCTTTATTTATTTCTTTACCTGGTGGTGCCCACCCTGTCCTCTCTAGTACATGAAAACACAGAAAGGCGCTGTTCACATAATGTTGTAATTGAGTGGATGGCCGTCATTTAATGGCAAATATGTGCTGTTATTTTAAAACAACGGCTGTTGTATTGAAATAATGGAAGTTATTTACCGTTATATGGCGGCCATCCACTCAATTTCAACATTGTGTGGACAGAGCCTTTCTGTGTTTTCAATCCACTCCTGGTTTTGGTTGCTATGAGGACCTGACATGAGGACCAAATACAGCCTCAAATATACATAGTGTGAACCCAGCCTGAAACAGTAAGAGAAAGGAAAAGGAGGGAAAATTCACAGAGAAAACCCACTGAGTTTGGATCCCACAGCTTTACAAGCAGGGAACACCCACTGAGCACTTAACCCGCAGCTTCACAAGCAGGGAACACCCACTGAGCACTGAACCCGCAGCTTCACAAGCAGGCAACAGCCACTGAGCTCTAAACCTGCAGCTCCACAGACAGGGAACACTCACTGAGATCTAAACCTGCAGCTCCATAGACAGGGAACACCCACTGAGCTCCAAACCTGCAGCTTCACAAGCAGAGACCACCCACTGAGCACTGAACCCGGAGCTCCACAAGCAGGCAACATCCACTTAGCTCTTAACCTGCTGCACAATCATAAACCACCCACCGAGCTCTAAACCTGCAGCTCCACAAGCAGGGATCATACACTGAGCTCTAAACCTGCTGCACAAGCAAAGATCACTCATTGAGAGCTTAACCTGCAGCTCCACAGACAGGTAACACCCATTGATCTCTGAACCTGCAGCTCCACAAGCAGAGACCACCCACTGATTTCTGAACCTGCAGCTCCACAAGCAGAGACCACCCACTGATCTCTGAACCTGCAGCTCCACAGACAGGGATCACCCACTGAGCTCTGAACCCACAGCTTCACAAGCAGGGGACACCCACTGAGCTCTGAACCCACAGCTTCACAAGCAGGGGACACCCACTGAGCTCTGAACCTGCAGCACCTCAAGCAGAGACCACCCACTGAGATCTGAACCTGCAGCTCCACAGACAGGTAACACCCACTGATCTCTGAACCTGCAGCTCCACAAGCAGAGACCACCCATTGATCTCTGAACCTACAGCTGCACAGACAGGGATCACCCACTGAGCTCTGAACCCACAGCTTCACAAGCAGGAAACACCCACTGAGCTCTGAACCTGCAGCTCCACAAGCAATACATCACAAAACCATGTTCTGCAAATAAAAGTAGCAGAGCAGAAATTAGCCATCATAATAGACCAACCTAACCTCCCTGAATACAGTCACATGGGTAAAAGTTATGTTTTCTGTAATAATCGGCCATGTCTGCTTATGGCAAACAAATAAAGTTCAGCTCTGTTGTCTGTCCATATCGAGCTGCTCTGAAATTCTCATCCACATCATTACAAGGAAATGTGATGGTTGTAAATGGAAAGGGCACCCCTGCGGAGGAGCTCGTCTCTACCTCTTACTAAGTACTTAGCCGATGAAATTGGATTTTTGACTCGTTTCCATAAAGCGTGAGAAATTTTTAGGAAAAAAACTCAGGGTCAACGTCTTCCATTAACACCTCAGAACGTTTTATTCTCATGGTGTCCTGGGGGGGTTCACATATTTAATAAATGCAGAAAAATCCAACAGTTCCTGACGCTTCCTTATGACTTGGGATCCATGGTAACATTTAGTCGCAGGAAAATTGTGGCATAACCCGACGAGAGAAAAAGACTGGTGGTAATGTCAGGGATTCGGAGCTCACATGATTGGTGCAGAACCTGGTGCCATATACTGGATCATGGCGCCCCCTATATCACACAGTCTTATACATGGTCACATTATACATGGTCCCGTTATACATAGTCCCGTTATACATGGTCCCGTTATACATGGTCCCGTTATACATGGTCCCGTTATACATAGTGCCGTTATACATAGTCCCGTTATACATGGTCCCGTTATACATAGTGCCGTTATACATAGTCCCGTTATACATGGTCCCGTTATACATGGTCCCGTTATACATGGTCCCGTTATACATGGTCCCGTTATACATGGTCCCGTTATACATAGTGCCGTTATACATGGTCCCGTTATACATAGTCCCATTATCCATAGTCCCGTTATACATAGTGCCGTTATCCATAGTCCCGTTATACATAGTCCCGTTATACATAGTCCCGTTATACATAGTGCCGTTATACATAGTCCCGTTATACATAGTCCCGTTATACATAGTGCCGTTATCCATAGTCCCGTTATACATAGTCCCGTTATACATAGTCCCGTTATACACAGTCCCGTTATACATAGTCCCGTTATACATAGTCCTATTATACATAGTCCCATTATACATAGTCCCGTTATACATGGTCCCGTTATACATAGTGCCGTTATCCATAGTCCCGTTATACATAGTCCCGTTATACATAGTCCCGTTATACATAGTCCTATTATACATAGTCCCGTTATACATAGTCCTATTATACATAGTCCCGTTATACATAGTCCCATTATACATAGTCCCGTTATACATAGTCCCATTATACATAGTCCCATTATACATAGTCCCCTCAGCATCTGCCTGGTGGGAGACAACATGAAGACGCCATATCTGAATACTGCAGACTCTGACATCTACCGCACATCAGTCACACAATAATTGGCGCAAAAACAACAACCTGCTCACAGACGCATCTACTGGTAGCGAGCGGCCGCCAAATGCCACCGACACCTTTGAGATCTGGGTAAGTAGTTACATGGCAGCACTGGGAGGTGCGCAGATTGTTGCTGAGACTTGGAGGGACGCGGCCCGACCCTAAGGATGTGTGCAGGTAGAGAGCTGCCACTCACAGACAGTTGGCTACGTTGCTGATTCATGGCTGCCAAATGGGCGGTTCTATTCAGTGACTGAAAGCTGTATATGTATAGGGGGGCTTATAGAGGGATCTGTCAATCACTGAGCAGGACCTCCTCCAGGACTCCCAGCCCAAAATGAGCAGAGATTTATATGAATAAGAAACAACTTTCCATATATATACTCTGCCCAGCTTATACCATGCTGCCTGTTTATATATATATATACTCTGCCCAGCTTATACCATGCTGTCTGTACATATATATACTCTGCCCAGCTTATACCATGCTGCCTGTATATATATATATATACATATATATATATATATATATATATATATATATATATATACACTCTGCCCAGCTTATACCATGCTGCCTGTATATATATATATATATATATATATATATATACACTCTGCCCAGCTTATACCATGCTGCCTGTATATATATATATATACATATATATATATATATATATATATATATACACTCTGCCCAGCTTATACCATGCTGCCTGTATATATATATATATATATATATATACACTCTGCCCAGCTTATACCATGCTGCCTGTAGACTGTATTTTCTAGGTCACAGGTTTCCTGACTACTCGCTCAGTTTTGCTTTTATCGCCTTGGAGTCATGTGACCGGCTGTGATCTCCGCAGAGGATAAGATGCTCCGGTCTGGATGAGACGGTCGCAGCAGAACGCTCCATGACCCGGACACATCACTTGACTTTTTATTGCTGGGACCAGGAGCTGACAGGGCCGGATATCTGTATATGGGGTCACATTTTGGTTTTTGCTATTGGGCCCCATTTCTTCTAGTGCATCCTATCCTACAACAGTCACATAACTACAACTCCCATCATGCCCTGACAGTCCTAATTGTATCCCCCAGTGCATTCTATCCTACAGCAATTGCATAACTACAACTCCCATCATGCCCTGAAAGTCTCTGGTGTATCCCCCAGTGCATTCTATCCTTCAGCAATCGCATAACTACAACTCCCATCATGTCCTGACAGTTTTAGATGTCTCACCAGTGCATTGTTTCCTACAGCAGTCGCATAACTACAACTCCCATCATGCTCTGACAATCTCCGGTGTATCCCCCCCAGTGCATCGTATCCTACAGCAGTCGCATAACTACAACTCCCATCATGCTCTGACAATCTCCGGTGTATCCCCCCCAGTGCATCGTATCCTACAGCAGTCGCATAACTACAACTCCCATCATGCTCTGACAATCTCTGGTGTATCCCCCTCCAGTGCACCGTATCCTACAGCAGTCGCATAACTACAACTCCTAGCATGTCCTCGTGGCTGTCGGCTGTGACCATATGAGGTTACAGTTTCCCCTCATTCTGCAGGGTGGTTGTAGTTCCATGAATAATAGGTGTACAGTGAGGGTCCTGGAATGACCCCAGTTATGGGGGTACTCGTCCTCCCGCCTGTCGCTCTCCGCACACATTAGCGCCCTCCTCCCCCCAGACATTTCCTCTCTCTCTACATCTCGGCTGTCACTCTCAGCACAGTAAATAGCAGCTTGGTTTCCATTATTGCTGAACAGTCACCTGCCTTATCACCACTGCGAGGGTTTCTCCACTTTATACACCCCCTCCCTCCTTCTATACCAGAATCCTGTGCCGGGAGCCATGTAATAGAATGAGACTAGCGGCAGATGGTGAGTGTACCATAACATCTCCTCGCTCCCCCTCCCAGCCTTGTACCTGCCTGAGATGCCCTCAGCACTTCAGGATATTGGGACCGCCTCTTTGACACTTTGCACAGACATATATGCTTCTATTATCCAGTGCAAAGGCGTTCCCTGTAACCTCCTCCTCACTCCCCCTCCCAGCCTTCAAGCACGAATGGGGATGGGAGGGGGAGCGAGGAGGCATCCACAGGGTCTTACTTACAGATCCAGATTGTTTATTCACCACAGAAAGTTATCATTTATTATCCCAAAGTGTCCGGTTCAGATTCTAGTCCTGAATCACACAGGTGGGACCGGATCGGGTGGTCTCCATACAAAAAGCAATGGGGACTGTGCAAAGCTGATACTGTAATGTAATGTATGTCCGTGCAGAAGCTAAAGGGGCTCCAACTAGAGACGGACTTAAAGGGAATGTCAGCTGCAATTCCGGTTCCAAACTGATGACGCTGTTTGGGCAAGTAGACACATTGTACCCTTCATATATCCATCTGTGCTTCCAGAATGTTGAATAATGCTTCTGTTCTCCAGTGCAAAGTGTCAAGGGGGCGTTCCCAAATCCCTGACCTGCTGAGGGCCGTAACATCTCCTCACTCCCCCTCCCAGCCCTCTGAGAGAGAACACATTTTGAGTTAGAAAACAATCCATATTCCTCCCCTGAAGAAGCTGCACTTGCAGTGAGATGTACGTCGGGCAGGGCAGCGGAGTTCTTCCTGTTTATTTACTTGTTCATATACTGTACCTCTCTGGTCGGTTTTATCCTGCGTTCTGTGTTTTCTAGACATTTTCCAGGGGCTTCATGTGGTTTTCTGTGATTCGTTCATTTTCTAAGGCGACATTCACAGCTTCATCCGTTTTTTATATGACGTCTGTAACGCAGATCAGCAAAGGGGGGGAAGATGATAGCTGTGTAAGTGTATGTGTGTATGTATATATATATATATATATATATATACACACACAGGCAGTGTGAACAGCACAATTGGAATCAATGGGCCCTAAATTGGACTTTTATTAGTTACGGACAGGACTGGGGTAGGTGTGACTGCGTCCGTACACGGCTGGTGACAATATCCCCCCCCATACCCCGGTATATGGTGTTATATATTATACAGATCTCGCTGATCCCAGCTGTTTTATTATAACCTCTTGAGCTTTTCTCATGCTCGGTGCTGCTGCACACCACTCCCCAAAAAGACAAAAGCATATGCACAAAAAGGTAGCACATCATAACAATACTTTATTAAGACAATACAAAATGACAGAAAAAATATCATCAACTATGCAGGGGTAAAGCAATAAGGGAGACAAATCCCAAACACTACCCAACATTTAAAAACACTTAAAATGTCAACAAGAAACCTGCCGGCGTACCAGCAAGGTCTAACAACCACTCTGACCCCGGACTATATAGATAACAGCAGGGCTGCTGCGAAAGAAACCTATGACATGTAACATCAAAGAAAAAATAGTAGTATGAACAAAGGGTCGCAAAATATAACGATCACCATGTGCAGTCCAAAAATAAGGAGCGGGTCAGATAGGCACGAGTCACAGATAGGGTGACTCGTGCCTATCTGACCCGCTCCTTATTTTTGGACTGCACATGGTGATCGTTATATTTTGCGACCCTTTGTTCATACTACTATTTTTTCTTTGATGTTACATGTCATAGGTTTCTTTCGCAGCAGCCCTGCTGTTATCTATATAGTCCGGGGTCAGAGTGGTTGTTAGACCTTGCTGGTACGCCGGCAGGTTTCTTGTTGACATTTTAAGTGTTTTTAAATGTTGGGTAGTGTTTGGGATTTGTCTCCCTTATTGCTTTACCCCTGCATAGTTGATGATATTTTTTCTGTCATTTTGTATTGTCTTAATAAAGTATTGTTATGATGTGCTACCTTTTTGTGCATATGCTTTTGTCTTTTTGGGGAGTTGTCTGTCATTTATATGCACTGGTTTAGCACTCCTCATTATTATTTTTAGCGGTGCCCACTATCCCTATATATATACCGGTGCTGCTGCACATCTGTTCATTCTTAGTATCCGCATGACGCTGATCTGTACTCCGCGTACCGAAGGTTTCTGCACTTTATTGGGTCATTATTATCTATTAGATAGATATGAAGGGGGGGGGGGGGGTTACTGTCACCAGGTACTATATATATATATATATATATATATATACAGGGGGTTCTGTCACCAGGTTATATATATATATATATATATATATATATATGGGGGGGTACTGTCACCAGGTACTATATATATATATATATATATATATATATATATATATATGGGGGGTACTGTCACCAGGTACTACAGATATATATATATATATATATATATATGGGGGGGGTACTGTCACCAGGTACTGTAGATATATATAAGGGGGGGGGGGTACTGTCACCAGGTACTACAGATATATATATATATATATAAGGGGGGGGGGTACTGTCACCAGGTACTACAGATATATATATATATATATATATATATATATATATATGGGGGAGGGGGTACTGTCACCAGGTACTACAGATATATATATATATAAGGGGGGGGGTACTGTCACCAGGTACTATATATATATGGGGGGGGGGGGGTTACTGTCACCAGGTACTGTAGATATATATAAGGGGGGGGGGGGGTACTGTCACCAGGTACTATATATATATGGGGGGGGGGGGGTACTGTCACCAGGTACTACAGATATATATATATAGGGGGGGGGGTACTGTCACCAGGTACTACAGATATATATATATATATATATAAGGGGGGGGGGTACTGTCACCAGGTACTGTAGATATATATAAGGGGGGGGGGTACTATCACTAGGTACTGTAGATATATATAAGGGGGGGGGGGGTACTGTCACTAGGTACTATAGATATATATATAAGGGGGGGGGGGTACTGTCACTAGGTAATGTAGATATATATAAGGGGGGGGGGGTACTGTCACTAGGTACTATAGATATATATATATAAGGGGGGGGGGGTACTGTCACCAGGTACTGTAGATATATATAAGGGGGGGGGGGTACTGTCACCAGGTACTATATATATATGGGGGGGGGGGTACTGTCACCAGGTACTACAGATATATATATATAGGGGGGGGGGGTACTGTCACCAGGTACTACAGATATATATATATATAAGGGGGGGGGGGTACTGTCACCAGGTACTGTAGATATATATAAGGGGGGTACTGTCACCAGGTACTGTGTATATATATATATATATATATATATATATATATATATATAGGGGTGAGGGGTACTGTCACCAGGTACTGTAGATATATATATAAGGGGGGGGGGGGTACTATCACTAGGTACTGTAGATATATATAAGGGGGGGGGGTACTGTCACTAGGTACTATAGATATATATATAAGGGGGGGGGGGTACTGTCACTAGGTAATGTAGATATATATAAGGGGGGGGGGGGGTACTGTCACTAGGTACTATAGATATATATATATATATGGGGGGATACTTTCACCAGGTAATGTAGATATATATAGAAGGGGGGGAGGGGGTACTGTCACCAGGTACTGTAGATATATATATATGGCCATAGACAGTCATGTATAAGTCCTGCAGAACATGAGGAAGCAACGTGCCCGGCTCCCTCAGGAAGTAAAGATCAGCTCTGCAGCTCTCAGGACGTGTTCACACTGTACAGATGTGGTAAACGCTGCAGTTTTCTCTGAGTAGCACAAAGAGTTATGAGATGATGGTGGCTGGGAGAAGATATCCTGTATCTATTGTGCCAGGTGCTAGGTGACCACCCCATAGAGACCACCCAGCTTTCTATAGATCCAGAATGGCAGAGCAGACATTGCTATATCCTATAACCGGCTGTTATACCCATCAGGGGAAAGGGGAGCAGCAGCCAGCAACGGACGCCATTATACTGTTGAGGGAAGGTGTCATTCAGCTTTCTGCGGCTCCTGAAGGGAAGTGACGTCTCTGTTATCTGACACGTTTGTCATTCGGTGGCTGCATTAGTGTCCATCGTGGGTGACGCTCCCCACAGGCCCCCTCCTCATATCTGCAGTGTTGTAGGATATAACTGTATCCAGGAATGGCCGTCACCCTGTAACCTGACAGGAGGACGAGGTAACTGAGAGATGGCAGAATTCACAGCCTCCAGAGCGGCGAGCGGTCCCCGGGCAATGAAGAACACTTTACAGCCTCAAAAATGTCGCATTTACCAACTCTCCCATTTTACACCTTAAACCGATACTTGTCAATTGCAGCTGCAGTCAGACGCATCCCTCCGAGGTCTGACCTCAATCTACCAGCCGCAGCCGTGAAAGTCACCTGCGAGGGGAACATCCGAGCAGAGTCAGGGTTGGGGAGGCTGCAAAGTCTGGAGGCTGCAACACTGCAGAGGAGTCACTGCATGGAGGCTGCAACACTGCAGAGGAGTCACTGCCTGGAGGCTGCAACACTGCAGAGGAGTCACTGCCTGGAGGCCGCAACCATGCAGAGAAGTCACTGCCTGGAGGCCGCAACAATGCAGAGGCTGTAAAGTCTGGAGGCTGCAACACTGCAGAGGAGTCACTGCCTGGAGGCCGCAACACTGCAGAGGAGTCACTGCCTGGAGGCCGCAACACTGCAGAGGAGTCACTGCCTGGAGGATGCAACGCTGCAGAGGAGTCACTGCCTAGAGGCTACAACAATGCAGAGGAGTCACTGCCTGGAGGCCGCAACACTGCAGAAGAGTCACTGCCTGAAGGCTGCAAAAATGCAGAGGAGTCACTGCCTGAAGGCTGCAAAAATGCAGAAGACTCACTGCCTGGAGGCCGCAACACTGCAGAAGAGTCACTGCCTGAAGGCTGCAAAAATGCAGAGGAGTCACTGCCTGGAGGCCGCAAAACTGCAGAGGAGTCACTGCCTGGAGGCTGCAAAAATGCAGAGGAGTCACTGCCTGGAGGAAGCAACACTGCAGAGGAGTCACGGCCTGGAGGCCGCAACACTGCAGAGGCTGTAAAGTCTGGAGGCTGCAACACTGCAGAGGAGTCACTGCCTGGAGCTGTGCTGGGGGGTAACATAGATACATAACCCACCCAGGTGTAGAAATCCCATAGAGTGTAATGTGAAGGGCCCATAGGTTACACCGGGGTAATTTCATCCACAGCTACAGACCATGCCTCATATGGACAGCACACGTTGGCCATGACACTTCAGAGTCCCCCCATAATCCGTGTCCGCAGAGTGCTTCCTACTACACAGCTAAAAGGGTGTTCCCTGCAACCACCACCAGGGGGAGCTCAGTGTATACATATGTCTACTATGTATATGCTGTGCCAACTGGTTATAAGGCGCTCTCCCCCTGTCTCTCTCCTCCCCCCTTCCTCTCTTTATCTCCCCTTCACTCCCCTTCTCTCGCTCTCTCTCTCCACTTCTCTCTCTCTCTCTCGCTCTCTTTCTCCCTCTCTCGTCTCTCTCTATCTCTCTCTCTCCCCCTTTCTCCCTCTCTCGTCTCTCTATCTCTCTCCCCCTTTCTCCCCCTCTCTCTATCTCGTCTCTCTATCTCCTCTTTTTTTTTTCTCTCTCTCTCTCTCTCATCTCTCTATCTCCTCTTTCTCCCTCTCTCTCTCTCTCTCTCTCTCTCTCTCTCTCTCTCCCTTTCTCCCTCTCTCGTCTCTCTATCTCCTCTTTCTCTCTCTCTCTCTCTCTCTCTCCTCTCTCTCTCTCCTCTCTCTCTCTCTCATCTCTCTATCTCCTCTTTCTCCCTCTCTCTCTCCCTCTCTCGTCTCTCTATCTCTTCTTTCTCTCCTCTCTCTCTCTCTTTCTCCCTCTCCCACTCTCGTCTCTCTATCTCCTCTTTCTCTCCTCTCTCTCTCGTCTCTCTATCTCCTCTCTCTCTCTCTCTCTCTCTCTCTCCTCTCTCTATCTCCTCTCTCCCTCTCTCTCTCTCTCGTCTCTCTATCTCCTCTCTCTCTCTCTCTCTCTCTCTCCTCTCTCTATCTCCTCTCTCTCTCTCTCTTTCTCTCTCTCTCTATCTCCTCTTTCTCTCTTCTCTCTCTCTCTCCCTCTCTCTCTCTCTCTCTCTCTCTCTCTCTCTCTCTCTTCTCTCTCTCTCTCTCTCCCTCTCCTCTCTCTATCTCCTCTTTCTCTCCTCTCTCTCTCTCTCTCTCTCTCTCGTCTCTCTATCTCCTCTTTCTCTCCTCTCTCTCTCTCTCTCTCTCTCTCGTCTCTCTATCTCCTCTCTCTCCTCCACCGTCTTGGAGGACTCTCAGAGCTTTGGCACCTGCCTGTCCCGGTGAATTGACGTGTGAATTATTAAAGTCTTAAAAATAAAAAAAACTTTGGAGAGTGTGAGAGCGTCTATTTTGAGAGGTTTCTGAGGATTCCTGTTGCTAGGAGACGACATTTCTCACAGAATGTCTTTGCAGCAGCTGCTCGCTTGGAAGCGTTTGCTGTTAATATTGTTTCATTTGCAACAGTAAATAATAGAGGTAAAAGGGGCTTATTACACTGCGACCGATGCGCGGGGCCCTGGGCGACCCCGGAGACGTGACGGCCCAGAGAGAGGGTGACCCTTGAGATCTAGGACTGATATAACCTCCAGACATTACATCATATGTGACTGATATCAGCCGCACCTCTTATAACGCTCCAGCACTGATATAACCTCCTATTACATTATATGTGACTGATATCTGCCGCTCCTCTTATAACGCTCCAGTACTGATATAACCTCCTATTACATCATATGTGACTGATATCAGCCGCTCCTCTTATAACGCTCCAGTACTGATATAACCTCCTATTACATCATATGTGACTGATATCTGCCGCTCCTCTTATAACGCTCCAGTACTGATATAACCTCCTATTACATCATATGTGACTGATATCAGCGGCTCCTCTTATAACGCTCCAGCACTGATATAACCTCCTATTACATTATATGTGACTGATATCAGTGGCTCCTCTTATAACGCTCCAGTACTGATATAACCTCCAGACATTACATCATATGTGACTGATATCAGCGGCTCCTCTTATAACGCTCCAGTACTGATATAACCTCCTATTACATTATATGTGACTGATATCAGCCGCTCCTCTTATAACGCTCCAGTACTGATATAACCTATTACATCCTATGTGAATGATATCAGCCGCTCCTCTTATAACGCTCCAGTACTGATATAACCTCCTATAACATCATATGTGACTGATATCAGCCGCTCCTCTTATAACGCTCCAGCACTGATAAGATAAGTACAGATATCCATAATAACCATACATACATATATAAGGGGTCCTCTGGCAAGGAGCCGCAGTCTGACAGGTCTGGGGTCTCGTCCGGGATGATATATTAGACGTCTTTATATCTGGCTGATATAGGGGTACCCTGGTCTGTGGACCCCCCCCCCCCCCCCCCCCCCGTATACTTTCATATACTACATATTGGGCTTCACTCTCATTGTCCCTCTAACTGGAGTTCAGTGTAATTAATATGTATATAGAAAAGGAAGCAAAATCCGGATATAAAATCAATACCCCCCATCCAGCAGTATACAGGGATGATATAGGAGGGAACGTTCCCAGCCCTTATATGATGTCATCCGTCATGCACCAACCCCGCCGGAGACCCCCAGAGAATAACCCCCCGCACTGCGCCACGCTGCCTCCTCATTACATTACAATCGATCGCAGGAAAACAGAGAAAGATTCTTCTTAAATCAGGAACTTCATAATATAGATACAGCGAGGAGCAAACCGCCCCAGCGTGCGAGATATTACACCGAAATCCAGGGCGTCCTGGGGGGAATCTACAGAAGATACATTATACACCATACAGGAGACCAGAGGACCCCGCATCACTGTATAATAATACATAGCAATACTGACCGCATATATACACGTCTATAGGGGGCAGTATTATAGTGGTTATATCCCTGTATATAGGAGCAGTATTATAGTAGTTATATCCCTGTATATAGCAGCAGTATTATAGTAGTTATATCCCTGTATATAGGAGCAGTATTATAGTAGTTATATCCCTGTATATAGGAGCAGTATTATAGTAGTTATATTCCTGTATATAGGAGCAGTATTATAGTAGTTATATTCCTGTATATAGGAGCAGTATTGTAGTAGTTATATTCTTGTATATAGGAGCAGTATTATAGTAGTTATATTCTTGTATATAGGAGCAGTATTATAGTAGTTATATTCCTGTATATAGGGAGCAGTATTATAGTAGTTATATTCCTGTATATAGGAGCAGTATTATAGTAGTATATTCCTGTATATAGGAGCAGTATTATAGTAGTTATATTCTTGTATATAGGAGCAGTATTATAGTAGTTATATTCCTGTATATAGGGAGCAGTAGTAGTCGGTTTGTTCACCAGGGGGCGATGATTGGGAGAATCTAACGCTCATCAGTGACATCCAGTATAAAGTAATATTAGTGATCAGCTATGAAGGGCATTGGTTTCTCCTCTGTATGAATGTCTGTGTTGTATTGTGCAGGTTTATTGCTGTTATCCTGCTGTTGCACTTTTCTTATGATTTGCAGATGTTAGTGTTGGATCTTCCCTGTATACCATACAGTACATAAGTGTTCATATAGTTTCCATCCCTATCGCTATGTTCGGCTCTTCCCCTTTATCTCTTGCTGTATACTCGGTATCTTTGACTATATACCAGTAGCATTTGTGCTCCATTATTATATATATATATCCTGAGATTCCATTTGGAGGGTAGAGCGCCTCCAAGTGATTTAGTATACAAGTAATGGCGTATACAAGTAATGGCGTATACAAGTAATGGAGTATACAAGTAATGGAGTATACAAGTAATGGAGTATACAAGTAATGGCGTATACAAGTAATGGAGTATACAAGTAATGGAGTATACAAGTGATGTAGTATACAAGTAATGGCGTATACAAGTAATGGCGTATACAAGTAATGGAGTATACAAGTAATGGCGTATACAAGTAATGGAGTATACAAGTAATGGAGTATACAAGTAATGGCGTATACAAGTAATGGCGTATACAAGTAATGGAGTATACAAGTAATGGAGTATACAAGTAATGGCGTATACAAGTAATGGAGTATACAAGTAAGGCTATGTTCACACAACATACAACTACGGCCGTAGTTTTGCGGGGTGAAACAATGCCTATTGATGAATGGGATCCCGTCCGGAGCGTACACACATCTTATACGCTCCGGCCGCATCAGAGTTCGCGGCCGGACGGATCATCCGGCTGGTACTTAAGTTCTGTGACCTAGCCGGGGTCAGGAAACGGCCGGTCTCTAACGGTGTGTGAACATAGCTTAATAATGTATACAAGTAATGGAGTATACAAGTAATGGTGTATACAAGTAATGGCGTATACAAGTAATGGCGTATACAAGTAATGGCGTATACAAGTAGTGGTGTATACAAGTAATGGCATGTACAAGTAATGGCATATACAAGTAATGGCGTATACAAGTAGTGGCGTATACAAGTAATGGCGTATACAAGTAATGGCGTATACAAGTAATGGCATATACAAGTAATAGCATGTACAAGTAATGGAGTATACAAGTAATGGCATATACAAGTAATGGCGTATACAAGTAATGGCGTATACAAGTAATAGAGTATACAAGTAATGGCGTATACAAGTAATGGCGTATACAAGTAATGGCGTATACAAGTAATGGCGTATACAAGTAATGGCATGTACAAGTAATGGCGTATACAAGTAATGGCGTATACAAGTAATGGCGTATACAAGTAATAGAGTATACAAGTAATGGAGTATACAAGTAATAGAGTATACAAGTAATGGCGTATACAAGTAATGGCGTATACAAGTAATGGCGTATACAAGTAATAGAGTATACAAGTAATGGAGTATACAAGTAATAGAGTATACAAGTAATGGCGTATACAAGTAATAGAGTATACAAGTAGTGGTGTATACAAGTAATGGCGTATACAAGTAATGGCGTATACAAGTAATGGCATATACAAGTAATGGCGTATACAAGTAATGGCGTATACAAGTAATGGCGTATACAAGTAATGGCGTATACAAGTAATAGCATGTACAAGTAATGGCGGTTACAAGTAATGGCGTATACAAGTAATGGAGTATACAAGTAATGGCGTATACAAGTAATGGCGTATACAAGTAATGGCGTATACAAGTAATGGAGTATACAAGTAATGGCGTATACAAGTAATGGCGTATACAAGTAATGGCGTATACAAGTAATGGAGTATACAAGTAATGGAGTATACAAGTAATAGAGTATACAAGTGATGGAGTATACAAGTAATGGCGTATACAAGTAATGGAGTATACAAGTAATGGCGTATACAAGTAATGGCGTATACAAGTAATGGCGTATACAAGTAATGGCGTATACAAGTAATGGAGTATACAAGTAATGGAGTATACAAGTAATGGCGTATACAAGTAATGGAGTATACAAGTAAGGCTATGTTCACACAACATACAACTACGGCCGTAGTTTTGCGGGGTGAAACAATGCCTATTGATGAATGGGATCCCGTCCGGAGCGTACACACATCTTATACGCTCCGGCCGCATCAGAGTTCGCGGCCGGACGGATCATCCGGCTGGTACTTAAGTTCTGTGACCTAGCCGGGGTCAGGAAACGGCCGGTCTCTAACGGTGTGTGAACATAGCTTAATAATGTATACAAGTAATGGAGTATACAAGTAATGGTGTATACAAGTAATGGTGTATACAAGTAATGGCGTATACAAGTAATGGTGTATACAAGTAATGGCATGTACAAGTAATGGCGTATACAAGTAATGGCATATACAAGTAATGGCGTATACAAGTAGTGGCGTATACAAGTAATGGAGTATACAAGTAATTGCGTATACAAGTAATGGCATATACAAGTAATGGCATATACAAGTAATAGAGTATACAAGTAATAGAGTATACAAGTAATGGAGTATACAAGTAATGGCATATACAAGTAATGGCGTATACAAGTAATAGAGTATACAAGTAATGGCGTATACAAGTAATGGCATATACAAGTAATGGCATATACAAGTAATGGCATATACAAGTAATGGCGTATACAAGTAATAGAGTATACAAGTAATGGCGTATACAAGTAATGGCGTATACAAGTAATAGAGTATACAAGTAGTAGTGTACAGAGATAATATACAAACCGAACAGTAGGCTTCATCCCATATGTAACTGTCTGTCATCTCCCAGACTGGCTGACTCCTTTCCTGAAATACTCTGTGCTGTGCGCTTTCTTCATTCCTCTATACCCCCCCCTTCCCCAGTGATGGGGCTAGGCATCGGTAATGTATTGTTACACATGTGATGGCGGTATGAGAGTTTTATCCCCTGCTTTGTGTCATGTCTGCCGCTGGTTTCTGGGAGGGTCAGGTCCCCTTTAAGACGAGTACTTGGCGCAGATTAGTTATCGGATATATTTCCCGCTTTTCATCTCGCCGCCGCGGTTCACTTACAGCCGCCGACATTTAAAACGACATCAGAACAAATTTTAATTCTTTGACCTTTCGGCAGTTTTTGAAGTGTTAATATTTTGTGTCCACAGAGAAATTAGTGAAATCTCCTCGAAATAACTGGAATCTAATTGCTGTACCGCCGGGGCCGCCGCATCCGTAATTACCGTGACGGCGCACACATCCCCGGAGCCCAAGCCAAAATGTCAGGAAAGAGCAGCTCCAACATATACATACATATACCGCCATATACACAGGGGGCACACTCTTTACATACCGCCATATACACAGGGGGCACACTCTATACATACCGCCATATACACAGGGGGCATACTCTATACATACCGCCATATACACAGGGGGCACACTCTATACATACCGCCATATACACAGGGGGCATACTCTATACATACCGCCATTTACACAGGTGGCACGCTCTATACATACCGCCACATACACAGGGGGAACACTCTATACATACCCTCATATACACAGTGGGCACATTCTATATACACCACCATATACACAGGAAACATGCTCTATATACACCGCCATATACATAGGGGGCATACTCTATACATACCGCCATATACACAGGGGGCATACTCTATACATACCGCCATATACACAGGTGGCACGATCTATACATACCGCCATTTACACAGGTGGCACGCTCTATACATACCGCCATATACACAGGGGGCATACTCTATACATACCGCCACATACACAGGGGGAACACTATATACATACCCCCATATACACAGTGGGCACACTCTATATACACCGCCATATACACAGGAAACATACTCTATATACACCGCCATATACATAGGGGGCATGCTCTATACATACCGCCATATACACAGGGGGCACGCTCTATACACGCTGCCATATACACAGGGAACACTCTATATATACCGCCATATACACAGGGGACATGCTCTATATACACCGCTATATACACAGGGGACATGCTCTGTATACACCGCCATATACACAGGGGACATGCTTTGTATATATTGCCATATCCACAGAGGACATGCTCTGTATATGCACCGCCATATACACAGGGGACATGCTCTATATACTCCGCCATATACATAGAGGACATGCTCTGTATGTACACTGCCATATACACAGGGGACATGCTCTGTATGTACACCGCCATATACACAGGGGGCATGCTCTGTATACACCGCCATATATATAGGGGACATGCTCTGTATATACACCGCCATATACACAGAGGACATGCTCTGTATACACCGCCATATATATAGGGGATACATTCTGTATATACCGCCATATCCACAGTAGAACGCTCTATATACACCCCACTGCAGCCATAATCCGGCCGCCCTATAATCGGAGGTCACTGAACCGTTTCCTTTCCGTCTCTTTTCTCATTTTGTTAATTTCCTCCGTTAATTGCGTCCATTGAAATCCCTGCAGCTGCCGAGACTGATAGAGAAACCCGATGGGAGACGGGACGGAGAACACAGCGACTTCTGACAGCCGCTTCATAATCACAGCTACAAAGTCACGGCAAGAGCGATGGCGGAGGCCGCAGTGTTACCGGGGGAGGGGGGGGGCGCCCTATAACCACAGCAGAGGGGGATACAGAGACACTGGGAACAGAGACACTCCGCACTCGTGACAGGACCCCTAAATAAGTGACAGGACCCCTATATAAGTGACAGGACCTCTGTATAAGTAATAGGACCACCATATAAGTGACACCCCCTCTATATAAGTGATAGGACCCTATATAAGTGATAGGACCCTATATAAGTGATAGGACCCCTATATAAGTGACACCGCCTCTATATAAGTGACACCGCCTCTATATAAGTGATAGGACCCTATATAAGTGATAGGACCCCTATATAAGTGACACCGCCTCTATATAAGTGACACCGCCTCTATATAAGTGATAGGACCCTATATAAGTGATAGGACCCCTATATAAGTGACAGGACCTCTGTATAAGTAATAGGACCACCATATAAGTGACACCGCATCTATATAAGTGATAGGACCCTATATAAGTGATAGGACCCCTATATAAGTGACACCGCCTCTGTATAAGTGATAGGACCCCTATATAAGTGACACCGCCTCTATATAAGTGACAGGACCCCTGTATAAGTGACAGGACCTCTGTATAAGTGATAGGACCCCTATATAAGTGACACCGCCTCTATATAAGTGACACCGCCTCTATATAAGTGACACCGCCTCTATATAAGTGACAGGACCTCTGTATAAGTGACAGGACCCCTATATAAGTGACAAGACCTTTAAGACCATTAACTTTGTAATGTGTGTTATTTAGTGAATAAAAGTTAAACGCCGCACTACCCCTTTAAATAACAGCCGCACAAGCCTGACAGGCCACACAATTGAAAGTGCGGCTCCGACCACACGCTCCATTGTGCTGTCTCCTTCAAAGACGTTGGATTATTCCGGACATTGAGCCCAGCCGGGTGAGGCTGCACTATTCCTATTTTTTCTACTATGGCTTGTGCTGCTAACTTGTATTAAATGTCAGTTTTTTGCGGCGTCGCTAGCGGTCCCGGACGGAGTGTATACTGTGTATATACACTCCGGCTGGGATTCCCTCAGCTGCAGCACAATGGAAGATGTGTGAAGTAGAGAATCTCCTGGTGATCCATGGCTCAGAATGAGGAGGAGGAGGAGGAGGAGGAGAAGGAGCTGTCCTTCAGCACCACAGCAGGAGCAGGACATCCCTAGAAGACTAGCAGCTTCCCAAAGGGCCGGTTCCCTGCCATATACTGTACATACAGCCAAATCCCTTCCTGTACCCCGAAGAGAGCTAGGAGAGGTCACCAGAGAAGAGGATGAGGCTAGGAGAGGTCACCAGAGAAGAGGATGAGGCTAGGAGAGGTCACCAGAGAAGAGGATGAGGCTAGGAGAGGTCACCAGAGAAGAGGATGAGGCTAGGAGAGGTCACCAGAGAAGAGGATGAGGCTATGAGAGGTGAGCAGAGAAGAGGATAAGGCTAGGAGAGGTCACCAGAGAAGAGGATAAGGCTAGGAGAGGTGAGCAGAGAAGAGAATGGGGCTAGGAGAGGTGAGCAGAGAAGAGAATGGGGCTAGGAGAGGTGAGCAGAGAAGAGAATGGGGCTAGGAGAGGTGAGCAGAGAAGAGGATGAGGCTAGGAGAGGTGAGCAGAGAGGAGGATGAGGCTAGGAGAGGTCAGCAGAGAAGAGGATGGGGCTAGGAGAGGTGAGCAGGGAAGAGGATAAGGCTAGGAGAGGTGAGCAGAGAAGAGGATGAGGCTAGGAGAGGTGAGCAGAGAAGAGGATGAGGCTAGGAGAGGTGAGCAGAGAAGAGGATGAGGCCAGGAAAGGTGAGCAGAGAAGAGGATGAGGCTAGGAGAGGTCAGCAGAGAAGAGGATGAGGCTAGGATAGGTCAGCAGAGAAGAGGATAAGGCTAGTAGAGGTGAGCAGAGAAGAGGATGAGGCTAGTAGAGGTGAGCAGAGAAGAGGATAAGGCTAGGAGAGGTGTGCAGAGAGGAGGATGAGGCTAGGAGAGGTGTGCAGAGAAGAGGATAAGGCTAGGAGAGGTGAGCAGAGAAGAGGATGAGGCTAGGAGAGGTGAGCAGAGAGGAGGATGAGGCTAGGAGAGGTCAGCAGAGAAGAGGATGGGGCTAGGAGAGGTGAGCAGGGAAGAGGATGAGGCTAGGAGAGAGGTCAGCAGAGAAGAGGATGAGGCTAGGAGAGGTGTGCAGAGAAGAGGATGGGGCTAGGAGAGGTGAGCAGAGAAGAGGATGAGGCTAGGAGAGAGGTCAGCAGAGAAGAGGATGAGGCTAGGAGAGAGGTCAGCAGAGAAGAGGATGAGGCTAGGAGAGAGGTCAGCAGAGAAGAGGATGAGGCTAGGAGAGAGGTCAGCAGAGAAGAGGGGATCATTGTATCAATAAAAAAAAAACTGTACTTTCCATTGGATTCCCTGACTATTTGCAGGAGCTCAGTCTGCTGTCAGGGACTCATTGTTCTCATGTAGGGGGTGAGAACCTTGTACAGATCACAGCCCAAATAATCCTACAGAGGATACACCTGCCTGATACATTATACCAATCCTACAGAGGATAGACCTCACCTGCCTGATACATTATACCAATCCTACAGAGGATAGACCTCACCTGCCTGATACATTATACCAATCCTACAGAGGATAGACCTCACCTGCTACATTATACCAATCCTACAGAGGATAGACTGCCTGATACATTATACCAATCCTACAGAGGATAGACTGCCTGATACATTATACCAATCCTACAGAGGATAGACCTGCCTGATACATTATACCAATCCTACAGAGGATAGACTGCCTGATACATTATACCAATCCTACAGAGGATAGACCCCACCTGCCTGATACATTATACAAATCCTACAGAGGATAGACCTCACCTGCCTGATACATTATAACAATCCTACAGAGGATAGACCTGCCTGATACATTATACCAATCCTACAGAGGATAGACCCCACCTGCCTGATACATTATACAAATCCTACAGAGGATAGACCTGCCTGATACATTATACCAATCCTACAGAGGATAGACCTGCCTGATACATTATACAAATCCTACAGAGGATACACTTCACCTGCCTGATACATTATACAAATCCTACAGAGGATAGACCTCACCTGCCTGATACATTATACCAATCCTACAGAGGATAGACCTGCCTGATACATTATACCAATCCTACAGAGGATAGACCTGCCTGATACATTATACCAATCCTACAGAGGATAGACCTCACCTGCCTGATACATTATACCAATCCTACAGAGGATAGACCTCACCTGCCTGATACATTATACCAATCCTACAGAGGTTACACCTGCCTGATACATTATACTAATCCTACAGAGGATAGACCTCACCTGCCTGATACATTATACCAATCCTACAGAGGATAGACCTGCCTGATACATTATACCAATCCTACAGAGGATAGACCTCACCTGCCTGATACATTATACCAATCCTACAGAGGATACACCTGCCTGATACATTATACCAATCCTACAGAGGATACACCTCACCTGCCTGATACATTATACCAATCTTACAGAGGATAGACCCCACCTGCCTGATACATTATACAAATCCTACAGAGGATACACTTCACCTGCCTGATACATTATACAAATCCTACAGAGGATAGACCTCACCTGCCTGATACATTATACCAATCCTACAGAGGATAGACCTGCCTGATACATTATACCAATCCTACAGAGGATAGACCTGCCTGATACATTATACCAATCCTACAGAGGATAGACCCCACCTGCCTGATACATTATATTAATCCTACAGAGGATACACCTCACCTGCCTGATACATTATCCCAATCCTACAGAGGATACACCTGCCTGATACATTATACCAATCCTACAGAGGATAGACCTGCCTGATACATTATACCAATCCTACAGAGGATAGACCCCACCTGCCTGATACATTATACCAATCCTACAGAGGATAGACCCCACCTGCCTGATACATTATACCAATCCTACAGAGGATAGACCTGCCTGATACATTATACCAATCCTACAGAGGATAGACCCCACCTGCCTGATACATTATACCAATCCTACAGAGGATAGACCTCACCTGCCTGATACATTATACCAATCCTACAGAGGATAGACCTGCCTGATACATTATACCAATCCTACAGAGGATAGACCTGCCTGATACATTATACCAATCCTACAGAGGATAGACCTCACCTGCCTGATACATTATACCAATCCTACAGAGGATACACCTGCCTGATACATTATACCAATCCTACAGAGGATAGACCCCACCTGCCTGATACATTGTACCAATCCTACAGAGGATACACCTCACCTGCCTGATACATTATACCAATCCTACAGAGGATACACCTCACCTGCCTGATACATTATACCAATCCTACAGAGGATAGACCTCACCTGCCTGATACATTATACCAATCCTACAGAGGATACACCTGCCTGATACATTATACCAATCCTACAGAGGATACACCTCACCTGCCTGATACATTATACCAATCCTACAGAGGATAGACCCCACCTGCCTGATACATTATACCAATCCTACAGAGGATACACCTCACCTGCCTGATACATTATACCAATCCTACAGAGGATAGACCCCACCTGCCTGATACATTATACCAATCCTACAGAGGATAGACCTGCCTGATACATTATACCAATCCTACAGAGGATACACCTCACCTGCCTGATACATTATACCAATCCTACAGAGAATAGACCTCACCTGCCTGATACATTATACCAATCCTACAGAGGATAGACCTGCCTGATACATTATACCAATCCTACAGAGGATACACCTGCCTGATACATTATACCAATCCTACAGAGGATAGACCTCACCTGCCTGATACATTATACCAATCCTACAGAGGATACACCTGCCTGATACATTATACCAATCCTACAGAGGATAGACCTGCCTGATACATTATACCAATCCTACAGAGGATACACCTGCCTGATACATTATACCAATCCTACAGAGGATAGACCCCACCTGCCTGATACATTATACCAATCCTACAGAGGATACACCTGCCTGATACATTATACCAATCCTACAGAGGATAGACCTCACCTGCCTGATACATTATACCAATCCTACAGAGGATACACCTGCCTGATACATTATACCAATCCTACAGAGGATACACCTGCCTGATACATTATACCAATCCTACAGAGGATAGACCTCACCTGCCTGATACATTATACCAATCCTACAGAGGATAGACCTCACCTGCCTGATACATTATACCAATCCTACAGAGGATAGACTGCCCAGGCATGATGGGAACTGTGGTACTTCTACAGCTGGAGGGCTCCTGATCCCTGGGCTAGGACCTCACTCACACTTCTATCATAATACAGATTAAATCTGGATATGTAATCATTTCTTATAAGATATATTATCTTCTTGGCTCCATATCACATTACTTCTTGCTTAGTAATTTTTACAAATTCTTAATTTTGACTCTGTATTATATTCTCCTGTTATTTGTTGATGCTAAAATACAGATATATAGAAAAATCTATTCAGGACAGGTCAACTATGCAGAACAGAAGATGTAATTATAAATGTAACCGACTGATAGAGGAGAATGCTGCATGCTGGGAAAAAAAGTCTCCATCTGTGTAAAAAACAAAAAGCATGTATAAAAAAACAAAATGTAGCTACATGTTTCCTGCTTAAAGGGGCAGGAAATTGTTTTCCAATTAACCAGTATCAGAAAGTTTGTACATTTGTAAATTACTTTTAAACAAAATCTCCAGTCTTCCAGTACTTATCAGCTGCTGTATGTCCTGCAGGAAATGTATTCTCTTTAGTCTGACACAGTTTTCTCTGCTGCCACCTCTGTCCATGTCAGGAACTGTCCAGAGCAGCAGCAAATCCCCATAGAAAACCTCTCCTGCTCTGGACAGTTCCTGACATGGACAGAGGTGGCAGCAGAGAGCACTGTGTCAGACTGGAGAGAATACACTACTTCCTGCAGGACATGCAGCAGCTGATAAGTACTATAAGACTGGACTGGAAGTCAATTACAAATCTATATAACTTTCTGACACCAGTTGATTTAAAACCTTTAATTTTACCCCTTTAAAATGGAAATAACACAGAGTAGTGAACAAGCCCTTAGAGAGATGTTCTCCTCCACTGACAGCAAGCAGAGATGTGGGGTATGGTCAGGAGTGGGGACAGTTAGAACGCTGCAGGGTGCTGACCTGGTTGACACCAGCCTCTTTATTGTTATGGTAATTTTCCCCATGTAACATTATATATTTTCCTTCTAAGTAAAATTAAAGTAATAAAAGGAAACAGTGATTAATTCGGCAGCAGCCTCCGCTCCCCGGCTGGTCGTGCGCAGGAATTTTGGCGCACAATTATCCAGAAAAATGAGCATGGCGGCTAATAAATCACATATCCCACCCAATTAGCGGAAATATAGAGAGCTGTAGAAGTAGTGCGGCCGGCGTACAATGGCGGAGTCATCAATTCACCCGGATAATTGCTCGGTAAATAGAACGGCCACTGATGCTCATCTGTTTTATTGCTGAAGCGGGAAACATAATATAAGGCGGAAAGGGAGGAGGGTGCCGCAAAGTATGCAAATGTATGTAAATAGCCGCGAAGTATGCAAATGTATGTAAATAGCCGCGAAGTATGCAAATGTATGTAAATAGCTGCGACCTTAAAGTATCAGCCGAGTCATAGGAGGAAAGTGCAAGTGTACAAAGTGTCAGAGAATCACTTATCTATGTAATATACACCGGCCACATGGAGAATTACATCCACTGTCACACCGCCATAATACATCACACACACCAAAAGAAGATGCAGACCACCACAACCAGTAACCTACATCCTGTATTATACTCCAGAGCTGCACTCGCTATTCTGCTGGTGGGGTCACTGTATACATACATTACATTACTGATCCTGAGTTACATCCTGTATTATACCCCAGAGCTGCACTCACTATTCTGCTGGTGGGGTCACTGTGTACATACATTACATTACTGATCCTGAGTTACATCCTGTATTATACCCCAGAGCTGCACTCACTATTCTGCTGGTGGGGTCACTGTGCACATACATTACATTACTGATCCTGAGTTACATCTTGTATTATACCCCAGAGCTGCACTCACTATTCTGCTGGTGGGGTCACTGTGTACATACATTACATTACTGATCCTGAGTTACATCCTGTATTATACTCCAGAGCTGCATGCACTATTCTGCTGGTGGGGTCACTGTGTACATACATTGCTGATCCTGAGTTACACCTTGTGTTATACTGTGCAGCTGCAGAATTATGAGTGCAGTTGTAGAGCTGAGATCTCCCAGCATTCCCTGCTTACTCAGTTGATTCAGTATTGATCTTCTGCATTGATCAGTTTCCTCCATCCTCCTCCTCTTCCATCCTCCTCCTCCTCCCGGGGTTCTGCACTCTGCAGGTGGAGTTAGTTTTGTTAGACAATAACCATAACCCCGACATTAGATTTGCCTTTTGTAATAAATTATTTACAAGTGAAATCTGGTGAAAATTTTATAACATTTATCAAATATGTAAGAAAACAACACGGGGGGATCTATAATTCATAATCAAAGCGTCTCCCACCAGTAACGTCCCCGATTACCTGATTATAAGAGAGGAAAGAAGAAAGAACATTACGGAGCACCAACAGTCTGAGAGGAGGAGGAGGAGGGAGCAGGGGGGAGTAATGTATGTACACAGTGACCCCACCAGCAGAATAGTGAGTGCAGCTCTGGGGTATAATACAGGATGTAACTCAGGATCAGTAATGTAATCTATGTACACAGTGACCCCACCAGCAGAATAGTGAGTGCAGCTCTGGGGTATAATACAGGATGTAACTCAGGATCAGTAATGTTATGTATATACACAGTGACCCCACCAGCAGAATAGCGAGTGCAGCTCTGGAGTGGTGATTGCAGCTCCAATTAGTTTTGGGTGTGGTCCTGCTGTGAGAGGCTCTGCGTGTCTGCTGCTCCTGAGCTCCAGGCAAGATCTGCCCCTGGGCCTGCTCTCTCCTCCCCAGGGAGGGAGCAGGTTTTCAGGCATGAGCGAGCCAAGGAGAGTCCCAACTCCTGCCCCCCGAACCAGGTCCGTGGGGGGCAGAGGAATCCAGCGACCAACAGAGGGAACACCATCAGAGGTCCAAGGGCTGAGGCGTTCTACTAGGAGGTGCAGCGATGCTTCTCCAGCCACCCCTAAACCAGAGGTAACAATGGGTAGCCGCAAGGCTACAGCAAGTTGTGGAACTACAAGTGCCAGAAGTTCTGGAACAACTATGGAAACCAGCCAGGAAAATCTGTGCAGTGACACTCCTCCTGGAGCAAGGCTGTCTGCCCATGAAGGTGTGGAGGAAGATTGGGGGGTGTCGCGGTCCCAAGAGACGGGGCAGACCTATGGCCTCCGGATTGCTGCGAGCCTCTGTGGGTATGAGGAAGCCAGGAACCAGCTGTACAAGCTCCAGGAGGAGGTATGTGCTGTAAAAGCATTGATGGACACTGCTGCTAAGCAGCTAAAGGCTGAGCTATCAGTGAAAATGAAATGTCTGAAAGCCGACATCAAAAAGATAGTAAAAAAGAGAACTTTTATTTTGGAGAACAGCGGGCCGTTTAGAGAGAAACTGCAGAATGACGATCGTTTTGCTCAAACGGAGAGAGAAAAGCGGAGAGGGCTGAGAGGGCTCCAGCCAGAGAGCCGGGTGGAGGAGGAAGGAGACGCTGCGGAGGTACGTGATGTTGAGCCGAATCCACCCGGGGGTCCGCAACAACAGACCCCATACAGTGGGCTCCCTGCAGGGCAAGCAGCATTGTCATCTAGCCGCGGTTTAGGGGGATTAAAGCAACACCAGTTACCAGGGAGGGGCGCTGATGGCCCAGATCCAGCTCGTGGAGTCACCAGGGCGCCTCCAGGACTTCGTATTCGGAGAGGAGTTACCAGAGGAAGCGCCTGGGAGAAAGACCAAGGTAAAGACCACCAAGCTTCAGGAGCAGGTAACATTTGTATATTCCCCCCTTCCTGTGCCCCCCGGACTGGCCTCAGGGTCAGCTCACTGTGTGAACCCCATATCTCAGCCCGGCCTGAGTTCTGTTGTGGACTCAGTGCAGGAGAATGGGGAGAGTATGGAGTCTAGTATGGCGGTAAGCTCCATCTCTGTTTGCAGTAGCAGAGGTTGAGCAGGTGAGGAACCGGCCGTAAGGTCGGACAGTGATATTGGCCCAGCGGCGGGCAGTGGCAGGAGAGGTGGCCCAGCGGTGGGCAGTAACCTTAAAAACACTGGTGCATCAGCTCGCTCCCTGACAGGGGGGGGGGGGGGGGAGCGGCTGTGTGCCGGAGTCAGCTGCGGGAGCTCCGGTGGCGCTTGGCGCTGGCACTGCTGTTCCTTTGGGGCAGCGGTGTCGTCGTCGGGATGCTGCTGGGGCTAAGATGCCTTCGCCTCCCAAGAGAAAGACTGGACTAAAGCCATTGTTTTGTATTGGTGTTGCTGGACCAGATCGTGCGGAGGACTCTAGTACTGATGAGGCAGAGGGTACCAGCAGAAATAGGGCAGGGGCTGCCTCTAAACAGTCCAGGCAGGCTGTTCGGTCTTTTCCTAAGGGACCAGTTGCCTGTCCGGTGGAGGTGGCTCCGGTCCTGGTACCCAATGACGCTGATGGTACAAAGTCTCTTTCTGTCCCAGAACACACCGGTCCACCCAGTGTGAATGGGGGAATTAATGTTGGGGGGAAGGCAGGAGTGAGTGTGGGAAGGAATCTGTCTGGGGCTTTGGAGGGTGGTCGGGGCAGTGTGACATGTGGTATTGGTGTGGGTATGGATTATGTGGAGGAGGGTGGTGAAGGGGCACAGACTAGTGGTGGGAGCATAGGGCCTGGTCCAGTTGCACCCCCAGCGGCTGCAAGCATCGGTACGCAGCTATGCAAATGTCGCCGCTGGGGGAAGTGGGGGGCCTTCCTCGTCCTCGGGCCCTGGGGATGGTGACTTGCATCGACGTGTCCTGCAGGCCTTAAAGAGAGGGGAGAGAACAATCAATGTAGAGGGTAGGGAGGTTGATCTGTCTTTCTTGATAGAAAGGCATGGCCTTGCAGCCTTCCGAGAGGAAAGGGGTAGGGAAACTGTGTGGTCTCTCCCAACAGCCGGGCCGGGTGGTGTCCGAAGGAATGTGGTCCGTCTGAGGTGGAGAGGCAGTGATACATGTCCCCCAAGATCTAAAATTGTTGAGCTCCTGCTGAGGATGAGCTTCAAGGCAGCCGACATCTTTGCCTTGATACATCCCTTTGGTACCCCTGAATTCGATATCAGCTTTGTTTGGCCGGAGGGGCTTGAGCTTTTTTGGTCGAACTATGAGCTGGTAAAGGATGAGCCCGGCTGGCGAGACTTTGCCATTCAGGCGGTGTCTCGCCAAAATAACGTCAAGAGAGTGACCGTTTTAACCCGTAACGAATCACTCTCTTGTATTGACATCATGACGTGGCTTGGCCGGTATGGAGAGGTGGTGGAAGTCCCAAAAAAGAACAGGGACGAATATGGCATCTGGTCAGGGGCTTGGACCTTTATGGTCAAACTTAGATATTCAGGAAACACCGTTACCCACATACCATCTGCCACCTTCCTAGGAAGGGATCGAATCCAGGTCTTCTACCAGGGTCAGCCTAAGCTCTGTCACAGGTGCGGTGACCCCACACATTTCAGTGCTAGGTGCACGGTATTGAAGTGCTCGTTGTGTGGGGAAATAGGTCATCACGCTGCATCCTGTGCGGAGATTAGGTGTCACCTGTGTGGTGACTTAGGTCACCCATTCAGTCGCTGCCCTCGTTCCTTTGCCAATGCAGTTGTTACCCCGGTGGAGAAAGGTCGTGAGGAGGAATCTACTGGGGGGGCAGCTGGCGGAGGTGAAGGAGTAAAAGAGCCAGGGAAGAAAAGTAAGCAAAAGACGCCAGCCCAACTGAGGCGTCGGGATAGGCGCCAAAGGGAAAAGGAGATAAGGGAGTCTCAGGAGCCTCGGGCAACTGTGGTGACCTCTGATCTCATCCCCGAGGCCAATCTTACTGCTGAGGCTGTGAGGGACAGTGATCTGGATGAGGAGATTTGGAGGATTCGGAAAGAAGAAGGTGCCATCTCTTCACTGTCCTCCCATGGTGAGAGCGCGGATGAGGATAGTGGGAGATGGGTGGAGCACAAGCGGGGTACTAAAAAGAATAAGAAAAGGGGAGATGTAAGATCTTCTCCCACCCCCCAGATGCCAAAGGAAGGTACAACCATCCTCCCTCTGATTGGTCTCTCAAACCGGTTCCAAACCCTCCAAGATGTTTCCTCCTCAGAGGTGCAGGAGGCGCAGGGTGAGGTTCTGGTTGTTGCGGTGACGGAGGGGCCTGCAGGGGACGTCGAATCCTCTCTCCCTGGGGAACGTATTTCCTTTGGGGGGAGGATCTGCCCAGGGTCAGAGGACGAGGAAAATGTAAATACAGGGGAAATGGATACATCCATTTCACTAAAGAGGGGTAAACCATCGTCAGATGAGGAAAGTGGCGGGCAGGATGCAAAGGATAGTGGGAAAAAGAAAGCCATCTAACTCAATCACCCATGACGGCGGCACCCTCTCCGTTGACGCTGGCTTCCATTAATGTAGCCAGCATTAAGTCAGATACGGCTAGATTTGCGGCCTATGATTATTTTGCCCACATTAATGCTGACATTTTCTTTTTGCAGGAGACCAGGCTAACAGACATGTCATCTATATTTAAAGCCAGAAGGGAATGGAGGAATGGGCCCTCCTACTGGTCTCTTGCGGCCGAGCCGTATAGCGGGGTGGCGGTACTTTTTGCCGCACCGGTAGAATGCCGATGGGTTATTGAGTTAGAAATGGGGAGGTGCCTGATTCTAGATGTCCTCATGAAGGGACAAGAACTTCGCCTTATTAACATCTATGGTCCACAGTCCAAGTGGGATCGGAAGTGTCTCTTTATGAGGATCAAGCCCTATCTTTTTATAAGTCGGCAGGTGGTCTTTGGAGGGGACTTCAATGCTGTCACGAGGCCCCAGGATAGGGGAGGTTCCAGAGACAAGCTGACTTATGATGGCGTCGCCCTGAATAGTATAGCTAGTGAGGCTCGCCTGGTGGATGTCCACATCCGGCATACACCAGGCCACGCGGGATTCACCTATCATAGGTGTAGTTGTAGGTCCAGGATAGACAGGTTTTATTTAAAGGAGGAAGCCGTCTCTTCAGCGGTGTCCGTTGTTGAGGTGGAGTTCTCCGACCACTGTTTAATTTTGTTTTCTCTGAATGTTACAGAGACCCCCCGGATGGGTAGAGGCTACTGGAAGCTCAATTCGTCTCTCTTGGAAGAAGCGGAAATAAGACAGTCCTTTGAGGATTTTCTTCAGAGCCAGGTACCATTGCTGGGCCTTTGTAGCAGTAAGTCAGAGTGGTGGGAGATGTTCAAAAAAAGGGTTGCGGGATTCTTCCGCCAGCTCTCGAGCCTCAGGAGTCTGGAAAAGGTGTCGCCTGTACCAGGGCCTGAGGAAGAAACTTGAACGTCTTGTCTCGACTGGAGGTAGTCGGGATGATATCTCCAGAGTGAAAGCCTTGCTAATGAAGTGCCAGTACGATAGACACGCATCTTTGGTTTTTGAGAGGGACTACAGGAAGTACCGCTCGCCCGACCCTTACAGAAACTGCAAGATGTCAGTGAATAGTAAAATCGTCTCAGGACTGATTGATAGTACAGGATCCCTGAAAAGGTCCAGATCAGGGATCCTGGAGGTCGTCAGATCCTTTTACTCGCACCTCTTGGGGAGGAAGGATCTAGATCGGGATAAGGCCTCAGCTTTCTTGACTGAAACCGTCCCTGAACCAGGGGTAGACCCCTCTCTTGACGTTTTGACAGAGATGATCCAAGAAGAGGAAGTCAGGGTGGCTATTGATGGTCTTGCCCTCAAGAAGTCACCCGGTCCAGATGGCTTAACATCTGAGTTCTATAAGACCTTTAAGAACACTTTGGTACCCCTCTTGACTGAGGTATTTAATGAGTGTCTCTCCTCGGGCACTCTGCCAAGGTCAATGAGGAGGTCAGCCTTGATCATCTTGTCAAAGGGTAAAGACCCGTCCCGCGTTGAGAATTGGCGTCCCATAGCGCTTCTCAATGTGGACAGAAAGATTCTGGCAAAAGTGCTGTTTAATCGGCTGGTGGAGTTTGCACCCCAGCTCCTTTCGGGGGCCCAGCATTGCTCTGTTCCAGGCCGCAGTACCTTTAGTGCTGTGCTTGGTGTCTGGGAGGCTGTGGAGCAGGGTAGGGCAGGTCACTGGAAGGGGTACTTGCTGTCCTTGGATCAGGCAAAAGCGTTTGATCGGGTTAACCACGAGTACCTCTGGTCTGTCCTTCTGGGATATGGCCTGCCGGGGGGGTTTGTTGATTGGCTTAAGACCTTGTATGCAGGGGCAGAGAGTTTCCCACTTGTGAATGGTTGGATTGGCCGCTCTTTTGAGGTTGGGTCTGGTGTCCGTCAGGGTTGCCCTTTGAGCCCACTGTTGTACGTGTTTGCAATTGATCCTTTCCTTAGGAGGATTCATTGTGGACCGTTGACAGGGGTGAGAATGGACCCTGCGGTGCCGGATTCCACTCTGAGGGTGGTAGCGTACGCCGATGATGTCACCATATTCGTCTCCTCGCAAGAGGAGGTGCGGTGTGTGATGTCAGAGGTGGAGCGCTACTCAGAGGCATCTGGGTCCAAGATCAACCAGGATAAGTGTGAGAGTCTCTGGCTGGGAGGTGGAGATCCTGGATTTGATCTCCCGGACACCCTTCCAGAGCCCCAGGAGTTTGCAAAAGTTCTCGGCATTGAATTTGGCCAAGGGGATTACCCCAAACAAAACTGGGACAGCAGGCTTAAGATCGCCGCTCAGAGGGTGGATCAGTGGAAGGGTTGGTCTTTGACCCTCAGGGAAAGGGTTAACCTGATCAAAACATTCCTGCTCCCTTTGCTGATATATCTGGGCAGTGTTTGCATTTTGCCAGAGCCGCTCTGGACTCGGGTCTACAGTGTGTTCTTCCAGCTGTTATGGGGGAATAGACTGAACCTAGTCAAGAGGGAGGTTACTTACCGTACGAGGAGACAAGGGGGGTTGTGTATGGTCAACCCCGTGGTGTTCCTTGTGAATACCTTTCTTAAGACCAACATTGCAAACCTCTGGAAAGAGAGGGCTCCTCCGTGGGTATTCTCCTGTAGGGGATGGTTTCGGCCTTTCTTCCAGGAATGGGAGACAGGAGGGCAAGTGAAGGATCTCCGCACACCACACGGGCATCTTCCGGCTTATGCTACCCTGGTTCTGAAGGTCATTCGTCGGTGGGGTTTGGGGATGTGGGAGATTAGGACACTGTCGAGGAAACTCCTTGACAATAGGGTCCTGTCATCCCATTTCCAAAAACCGCTGGCGCTCAAGGATTGCCCAAGCCGGGATCTGGAGGTTGGTTTGGGCCTATTGAATTCCATCAGGATCCCCTTGAAGTTTTGGGACTTGGCTTGGCGCTGCTTCCATGGGAAACTGTATGTGAGGGACAATCTGAAGTGCAGGAGCTCTGAGGATCGGGGATGTCCCCGGGAGGAGTGTGCAGGAGCTCTGAGGATCGGGGATGTCCCCGGGAGGAGTGTGCAGGAGCTCTGAGGATCGGGGATGTCCCCGGGAGGAGTGTGGAGGCATGCTGGAAAGCATGGAGCATTTTCTGCTTCATTGTCCCTTTAATACAGAGGTTTACAACAGGGTGGGCGCTTCCATCGGGTGGCCCAGGTTGGCCCGCCTCTCCTATGCGGAATGGGCCTATGGAGCATTCAGAAACCTTGGTGGCTGGGACCGGAGCACTTTATTCCTAGTCAGCATAGTGGTCAGGTACCACACGTGGAGTGCACGGTGCTTAGTATCGACGCAACGTAAAATCCTCCCTGTGGATGAGGTGGTTAGGGGCACACTCGGTGACCTGGTGAAGGTGCGCTCTCTGGAGTACGAGAGGCTGGGGGCTGGTAGGGCCTCTTGTCTTTGGAGGGGCTCTGCCTATAAGGTTCCTTAGCCTGCGTCTCCTCTCCTGGTGGCGGCTGATGCTGGCACCTTAGTCTTTTGTTTTGTGCTGTAGCGATACTGGAGTATAGGGCTTGCAGGCGCTGAACTTGGGCTTTTGGGCTGTGTGTGGGGCTGAGAAGTCTCATTATTGTTGGGTTTAGTAAGTTATATATTTTTTCAAAAGTTTGCGTATTTGTGTCTTTATATGTTTGTATAAATTGTATATACTGTATATATTATATATGTTTTATTTGCACCTGGGGTTCGGGTTTAGTGATAGGTTGGGTGGTGGGTAAAAGGGGGGAGGGGGCTTCTGTGGGACTTTGTGGGGACTTTTATGTATATAAAAAATCCTGGGCTGGTTCATGGACGTCCGTGATCATGTACTGGGGGCATGGGATGCGGGACCAGCTCAGGGCCAAAAAAAAAAAAAAAAAAAATTAAAAATATTATATGTATTGTTTAGTTGTAAGTTATTATTTTGTATCGTGTCTTGTTTAGTTTTAGTTTATTTGTGTAATGATGTCTGTAATGTTGTGCACAATGCAACTGGGCCAGGGGGTTCACATTTAGTTATTTATATAGGTGTATAGTATATAGTAGTGTATATAGGTGTGTTTATAGGTGTATAGTATATAGTGGTGTATTGTATATAGTAGTGTATATAGGTGTGTTTATAAGTGTATAGTATATAGTAGTATATATAGGTTTGTAGTGTATATAGTTTATTAATATGTTTAGCTAAATAGTTTATATTGTGTATATATTGTATATAGGTATATAGGTTGTATGTGTGGAAGAATGAGTGCGGGGATGGACCGGTGGTTTATGTTATGGTTTCATTTTCTATTGTTTTGTTCTGGTCAGATATGGTATATGGTGCGTTATTTCTGTATTTATTTATTGTTATGTTTAAAATTTTAATAAAAGAAATACAGGATGTAACTCAGGATCAGTAATGTATGTACACAGTGACCTCACCAGCAGAATAGTGAGTGCAGCTCTGGAGTATAATACAGGATGGCTCATCTCTAGATCTAATACAATTGTTTTGCGGAGCAGAGTAATATGAATGGAGTGTGTATTAGATATATCCGCTCCATAGTGATGTTTCATGAACATGTGACAGGTGAGATGACGAGGACACATCATGTACAGACCCTTATACGTGGGCACTGGTGAGTGGCACTCGCTGCAGTCTTCGCTCATAGACATCATGTATTAGGATTCCAGCTTTGTGCAAATGTTTTACATAACTTCAAAAACAAAAACTCAATCTCCCCCCCCCCCAATCTCCTCATGTCCCCACCCCATATCCCCCGTGCCGCCCCTCTCCCCATGTCCCCCATGCCGCCCCTCACCCCATGTCCCCCGTGCCCCCCCTCACCCCATGTCCCCCGTGCCTCCCCATGTCCCCCTGTGCCCCCCATGTCATCATGTGCCTCCCCATGTCATCATGTGCCCCCCATGTCCCCCGTGCCGCCCCTCTCCCCATGTCCCCACCCATGTCATCATGTGCCCCCCATGTCCCCCGTGCTGCCCCTCTCCCCATGTCCCCCGTGCCGCCCCTCACCCCATGTCCCCCGTGCCGCCCCTCACCCCATGTCCCCACCCATGTCATCATATGTCCCCCGTGCTGCCCCTCTCCCCATGTCCCCCGTGCCGCCCCTCTCCCCCGTGCCCCCCCATGTCATCATGTGCCCCCCATGCCCCCCCCCCCCCCAGCCTCTTATCTTCTGGGCAGGTGGAGACAATTGAGCGGCATTGGGCAGACGTATCTGTTGCTGCCATAGAGTTGCCTGACGCTTGTGCTGTGCGCTGATCTCCTCCATACAATGCGGAGACTTTATCTTTACTGTCCGGATCGTCTGCGCCTCATGACAAGGAGGAATCTCACACGGACACAACCAGGGGCTGCAATAAACTGCAGATTGTTATTTCCAAGTATTTGTTCCTCCTCATTGTAGAGAACGAGTCATTAATCTAATATAATCCACCCCCCCACTCCCCATTGTCCATTGTGCTGGTAACGGACAATGAGCCAGAAGGATTCTCACAATCTTCCCTGTAAATGTAATAATCCTCCATGTTCCACTGCTGGAGAGTCGGCTATTACCCCGGCACATTGTGTCAGATTCTACTTGGCAGAGAGGAGCGAGTCTTCAATCACCAGCGTCTGCGTTGAATATAGAGTAATGCAGCAGAGCCGAGTGTGAGCGTCCTGAGAGGCGAGTGTGAGCGTCCTGAGAGGCGAGTGTGAGCGTCCTGAGAGGCGAGTGTGAGCGTCCTGAGAGGCGAGTGTGAGCGTCCGGAGAGGCGAGTGTGTTCACCCTGAGAGGCGAGTGTGAGCGTCCTGAGAGGCGAGTGTGAGCGTCCTGAGAGGCGAGTGTGAGCGTCCTGAGAGGCGAGTGTGAGCGTCCTGAGAGGCGAGTGTGAGCGTCCTGAGAGGCGAGTGTGAGCGTCCTGAGAGGCGAGTGTGAGCGTCCTGAGAGGCGAGTGTGTTCACCCTGAGAGGCGAGTGTGAGCGTCCTGAGAGGCGAGTGTGAGCGTCCTGAGAGGCGAGTGTGAGCGTCCTGAGAGGCGAGTGTGAGCGTCCTGAGAGGCGAGTGTGTGCGTCCTGAGAGGCGAGTGTGAGCGTCCTGAGAGGCGAGTGTGAGCGTCCTGAGAGGCGAGTGTGAGCGTCCTGAGAGGCGAGTGTGAGCGTCCTGAGAGGCGAGTGTGAGCGTCCTGAGAGGCGAGTGTGAGCGTCCTGAGAGGCGAGTGTGAGCGTCCTGAGAGGCGAGTGTGAGCGTCCTGAGAGGCGAGTGTGAGCGTCCTGAGAGGCGAGTGTGAGCGTCCTGAGAGGCGAGTGTGTTCACCCTGAGAGGCGATTGTGTTGGTCCTAAGTGGCGGGTGTGAGCGTCCTGAGAGGCGAGTGTGAGCGTCCTGAGAGGCGAGTGTGAGCGTCCTGAGAGGCGAGTGTGAGCGTCCTGAGAGGCGAGTGTGAGCGTCCTGAGAGGCGATTGTGTTGGTCCTAAGTGGCGGGTGTGTGCGTCCTGAGAGGCGAGTGTGTTGGTCCTAAGTGGTAAGTGTGTTCACCCTGAGAGGCGAGTGTGTTCACCCTGAGAGGCGAGTGTGTTCACTCTGAGAGGCGAGTGTGTTCACTCTGAGAGGCGAGTGTGTTCACCCTGAGAGGCGAGTGTGTTCACCCTGAGAGGCGAGCTCTTTACTGTAAGAGCAGTGAGACTATGGAGCTCTCTATAGATTCTTTACTGTAAGAGCAGTGAGACTATGGAGCTCTCTATAGATTCTTTACTGTAAGAGCAGTGACACTATGGAGCTCTCCATAGATTCTTTACTGTAAGAGCAGTGATACTACGGAGCTCTCTATAGATTCTTTACTGTAGCAGGGGTCCTAGAGGCATTTCTGGAGGGTAATAATATTACAGGTTATAGTCACTAGATTCTGGAGAAGGGTTGTCAGTCTGCTGATTTATTCCGATTGTCAGATGTTGAGTCTGGAAAGAACTTTTCTTCCTAAAATTAGTAAAATTGTCTTTTGTCTTATGTTTTTTGGGAGGGTTTCCCTGTCTCAACCTAATAGGCTAAACCGGATGGACATGGGCTTTTTCCGACCTTACAAGCTATGTAACTAGTTACTGCCCCCTTATGGTTGTAGAAGGTAAGTGCAGCACAATCCTCAGCATCACTACCGATCAGTGAGGAAGACAAATCCCCTCCTTTACTTTAGCCCTAAAGAAGCTTAGTGTGAAACAGTGTGAACCCTATGCAGAGTTGCTGCAGTGGAGTGCTGCTTCATGTTACTATCACCCTTGTTAGTTAGAGTGCTTCTTTATGTTTGTATCACCCATGTTAGTTGGAGTGCTTCTCTATGTTAATATCATCCATGCTAGTTGGAGTGCTTATTTATGTTAGTATCATCCATGCTAGCTGGAGTGCTTCTTTATGTTCGTCTCACCCATGTTCTATACAATCTGTAACAAAAATCAGAGTAATGCAACGATGCAGAGCTGAAAAGATAGAGCTCTACTTTATTTCCCTTATGTTCTCATTCAGCCCAGGGTCCTGATTTCCCTCCATCACGCCATCGCTTTAAGATGAAGTCATTCACTTTAAGTTCTTTACAGATGTCACCAGGTATCACATCTAATGCATTGTCCCCGTCCACGGCCGCCCTCTTCGCTTTCTCTGAGATTCATCCTATTGTAGCGTCCGTCTATGACTCATCCGAAACACAAATCCATCTCCCTGATAGACACGATGACTGGTAAACAGATCTGTACTCACCATTCATACATAGCCTTGAAGAATGAATGGGTTACCGAAAAAAAATAAAAGCCATCTTATCTTGTGTCTTACGAGACAAGGAAATGGTGTTTATCCATTCAAGGTGTCGGTAATGACTGAGGCTTTTACCCAAATACATCTCATCATCTCACAATGTTTGTTCAGGGGATATGAACGGCGTCTTGTCTTCCCTGTCACCGGCTCAGTTCATGTAGGTGCAGAGGAGAACACGTGCCAGGCTCGCCCCCACATCACATCAGCACACCAAGTCCTGAGCGAGAACACGGAGAACGCGGGCAACTTATCCATCACTATAGAGCAACTGCGGGAGGAACCGCACAGACTAAGAGCAAAAGGAAATACTCAAAAGTAATAAATAACTTATACAGCATCAATATACTCTGCAGCCCTATATACAATAATACTATAAACACTATAATACTGCCCCTATATACAGGAATAAAACTACTATAATGCGGTTCAGGGAAGAAACAGAGTGCTGCACCTCACACCTATGGCTGATACTAGTGCCGCTTGGCTAAATAAAAAACACATCAGAATTTTGTGTATGAATTGATCAAGCCATACTGCCCCATGTACCTCGTGCCGATATCTGATACACATGGGTCCCTACACTAAGTCCACACCGTGCCAGTCAGTGGCCACCAACCCCGCAGGCGTGCACAGCCAGGGAACGGGGGCCATGGGACGGCCCTGCGACCCCCATGCCACAGGACCAGACCCAAAAACACCACACCAGAACCCGGCCAGCACCGCCGGCGGAGAAGGTCGCCCCCAAGCAGCACAAGTCTGGATAAGGTATTGCGCTCACCATAGCTGCAGCAAACAGAATGGGAAAAAACAGGAGGGATTAAAACCATGTGCACTCAGGTGTCTCCTGCTAATTGCGGTCATGTGGGTCTCACCAGGAGGAGTGCAATACACGGAGAAAAGAGAGAAACACTGACTGGCACGGTGTGGACTTAGTGTAGGGACCCATGTGTATCAGATACCGGCACGAGGTACATGGGGCAGTATGGCTTGATCAATTCATACACAAAATTCTGATGTGTTTTTTATTTAGCCAAGCGGCACTAGTATCAGCCATAGGTGTGATGTGCAGCACTCTGTTTCTTCCCTGAACCGCATTTTGTTTCTCTCTTTTCTCCGTGTATTGCACTCCTCCTGGTGAGACCCACATGACCGCAATTAGCAGAAGACACCTGAGTGCACATGGTTTTAATCCCTCCTGTTTTTTCCCATTCTGTTTGCTGCAGCTATGGTGAGCGCAATACCTTATCCAGACTTGTGCTGCTTGGGGGCGACCTTCTCCGCCGGCGGTGCTGGCCAGGTTCTGGTGTGGTGTTTTTGGGTCTGGTCCTGTGGCATGGGGGTCGCAGGGCCGTCCCATGGCCCCCGTTCCCTGGCTGTGCATGCCTGCGGGGTTGGTGGCCACTGACTGGCACGGTGTGGACTTAGTGTAGGGACCCATGTGTATCAGATACCGGCACGAGGTACATGGGGCAGTATGGCTTGATCAATTCATACACAAAATTCTGATGTGTTTTTTATTTAGCCAAGCGGCACTAGTATCAGCCATAGGTGTGAGGTGCAGCGCTCTTTTTCTTCCCTGAACCGCATAACTACTATAATACTGCTCCTATATACAGGAATATAACTACTATAATACAGCTCCTATATACAGGGATATACTACTATAATACTGCCCCCTATATACAAGAATATAACTACTATAATACTGCCCCCTATATACAGGAATATAACTACTATAATACTGCCCCTATATACAAGAATATACCTACTATAATACTACCCCTATATACAGGAATATAACTACTATAATACTGCTCCCTATATACAGGAATATAACTACTATAATACTGCTCCTATATACAGGAATATACTACTGTAATACTGCTCCTATATACAGGAATATAACTACTATAATACTGCCCCTATACACAGGAATATAACTACTATAACACTGCCCCTACATACAGGGATATAACTACTATAATACTGCTCCTATATACCAGAATATAACTACTATAATACTGCTCCTATATACAGGAATATAACTACTATAATACTGCTCCTATATACAGGAATATAACTACTATAATACTGCTCCCTATATATAAGAATATAACCACTATAATACTGCTCCCTATATATAAGAATATAACTACTATAATACTGCTCCTTTATACAGGAATATTACTACTATAATACTGCTCCCTATATACAGGGATATAACTACTATAATACTGCTCCTATATACAGGGATATAACTACTATAATACTGCTCCCTATATATAAGAATATAACTACCATGATGCAGCTGTCCCTGTTGGCTGCCGCCTTATTGAGCTGTTACATGTATTGTTGTATGATAAGTTGTTGCTGATGTCACTTCTCATAATTTTACTGGTAGATTTGCAGATTTAGTGGCGGGAGCTGGACGATTCCTTTAAGACAACATGGCCGCCGTCCTCTTTGGTGATATTTGTATAGAACATTTGGCACAAGCATCAGATAAAACCCTTCTGATTCCATTTAGCAGAGGAGATTGAGGCCGATATGATTAGAATCCTGGGGGTAAGAAGGTGGCGGTGGCCGTGGTGGATGGGAAGAACACGTCATTTATACCCGTCTCCTCCGCCGCGCTCGCATTATGGAAATGTGCCGCTATTTTTACATTACTTCTACATAAATTCTCCATACGAGGAGCGCCGGCGCTGACATCTAATCGTATGTGGCAGAAACCAAACCGGCAAAAATCAAGTTAGATGGGATTTATTCCCCGACACAGTGAGCGGCGTAACAGCGAGAATGTAAAACCGCCATAAAGCGCTCATCACGCTGATCCCTCATCTGTTCTGCCGCTTTCTCGCTTACAAAGGGGACGACAGATGAGAAGGAGACGGATGACATTGTTACAATATGCCGGATGGAACTTGCTGAGAATGACAGGAGACGCCTCTTGTTGGTTATTACTGGAAACAGTCAGCAATCTGGTGACACAGCCCGAACAGCTGAGATGCTGCCTGTATAATAGTGATTGTTGCCATCATGGATTCCACCTGTGCACCCTGCCGGATTCCCTCCCCACCTCCCCCATGCACTTTCCCAGATTCCCACCATGCACCCTGCTAGATTCCCCCTCATGCACTCCTCAGCATTCCCTCAGGCATTCTGCCGGATTCCCCTCCGTGTACCCGCTGAAGCCCCCTCTCCATGCACCCCGTAGTATTCCCCCCATGTACCCTGTTGGATTCCCTCCATGTACCCTGCCGGATCCCCCCATGTACCCCTCCAGATTCCCCACCCTATACACCTCACCAGATTCCCCCCCCCCCCCCCCACACACACACATGCATCCCACCCAATTTCACCCTATGCATCTCACCAGATTCACCCTATGCACCCCACTGGATTCCCCCTCATGCACCTCTCCAGATTCCCCCCTAAGCACTCCAACGGATTCCCCCCATGTACCCCGCTGGATTTCCTCCCATGCACCCCACCGGATCCCCCCTATGCACCCCTCCAGATTCCCTGCCCCAAGCACCCCACCAGATTCCCCCCATGCACCTCACCAAACTCTCCCCTATGCACTCCACCGGATTCCCTACATGCACCCCGCTAAATCCCCCTCCCCATGCACTCCACCGGATTCCCCCCATGCACCCCGCTGAATCCCCCTCTCCCATGCACTCTAATGGATTCACCCCATGCACCCTTCTTGATTCCCGCCATGCACCTCGCTGAATCCCCCTCCCCCATGCACTCCACTGGATTACCCCCATGCACCCTTCTTGATTCCCGCCATGCACCTCGCTGAATCCCCCTCCCCCATGCACTCCACCGGATTACCCCCATGCACGCTGCTTGATTCCCCCCATGCACCCCGTTGAATCCCCCTCCCCCATGCACCCTGCCATATTCCCCCCCATGCACCCCGCTGATTCCCCCTCCCCCATGTAATCCGTGGGATTCCCCCCATGCACCCAGCCAGATTGCCCCCCACCCATGCACTCCACCGGATTCCCCCCTATATGTTTCCAACCATTGACACAAGGCCGTGATCCTAAAAATGGCGACAAATTAAACCCCAAAATATGTGAAAATTTCACAGCGTCCTTATATGTTGATTATATATTGATTGCACGTTGCACTTATCACTTTAAGGCTGGATTGTCCCTTTAATTCTCGGCTCTCCGAGCTCTCCGGCCGCCCATACATTCTTAATGACCTAAATGCTGCTGAATTTGCAAACGTCTTTGATTTCCATAGCGGCTGATATTAGGGCGCCCCCGGCGGGGATCCCCCTCCAGCGTTACACATCAATGCACAAACAAACACTGAGCCGGATAAATATTTATTGAGTCAATGGCTGCAAAAAGTAACGCTGCAGTAAAAAGGAGCGCGGCCACTTAAAGGAACGGCGCATAATTATTAGTGTGCTGGAAAATGGTCTTAGTGCACATTACATGGAGAGGACGGCCTGGAGGGAATCCATCGGAGGAGGAGGAGGACGGCCTGCAGGGAATCCATCAGAGGGGGAGGAAGGCCTAAAGGGAATCCATCGGAGGAGGAGGAGGACGGCCTGGAGGGGATCCATCAGAGGGGGAGGAAGGCCTGCAGGGAATCCATCAGAGGGGGAGGAAGGCCTGCAGGGAATCCATCAGAGGGGGAGGAAGGCCTGCAGGGAATCCATCAGAGGGGGAGGAAGGCCTGCAGGGAATCCATCAGAGGGGGAGGAAGGCCTAAAGGGAATCCATCGGAGGAGGAGGAAGGCCTAAGGGGAATCCATCAGAGGGGGAGGAGGATGGCCTGGAGGGGATCCATCAGAGGGGGAGAAGGAAGGCCTGCAGGGAATCCATCAGAGGGGGAGGAAGGCCTAAAGAGAATCCATCAGAGGGGGAGGAGGACGGCCTGGAGGGGATCCATCAGAGGGGGAGGAGGAAGGCCTGGAGGGGATCCATCAGAGGGGGAGGAGGAGGAAGGCCTGGAGGGGATCCATCAGAGGAGGAGGAGGACGGCCTGGAGGGGATCCATCAGAGGGGGAGAAGGAAGGCCTGGAGGGGATCCATCAGAGGAGGTGGAAGGCCTGGAGGGGATCCATCATAGGGGGAGGAGGAAGGCCTGGAGGGGATCCATCAGAGGGGGAGGAGGAAGGCCTAAAGGGAATCCATCAGAGGGGGAGGAGGACGGCCTGGAGGGGATCCATCGGAGGGGGAGGAGGAAGGCCTGGAGGGGATCCATCAGAGGGGGAGGAGGAGGAAGGCCTGGAGGGGATCCATCAGAGAAGGAGGACAACCTGGAGGGGATCCATCAGAGGAGGACGGCCTGCAGGGAATCCATCAGAGGGGGAGGAAGGCCTAAAGGGAATCCATCAGAGGGGGAGGAGGACGGCCTGGAGGGGATCCATCAGAGGGGGAGGAGGAAGGCCTGGAGGGGATCCATCAGAGGGGGAGGAGGAGGAAGGCCTGGAGGGGATCCATCAGAGAAGGACAACCTGGAGGGGATCCATCAGAGGAGGACGGCCTGCAGGGAATCCATCAGAGGGGGAGGAGGAGGAAGGCCTGGAGGGGATCCATCAGAGAAGGAGGACAACCTGGAGGGGATCCATCAGAGAAGGAAGGCCTGGAGGGGATCCATCAGAGGAGGAGGACGGCCTGGAGGGGATCCATCAGAGGAGGAGGACGGCCTGCAGGGGATCCATCAGAGGAGGGGAAGGACAACCTGGAGGGGATCCATCAGAGGGGGAGGACGGCCTGGAGGGGATCCATCAGAAGAAGGGGTCTTTTCTAGTGTGGATTACTACTTGTATAGGAGGACTCCGCAGTCAGAGCCTGGCCCAGTGACCCGGTGGGGGTGGGGTGCAGCCGATGCTCATCTAACCCTCTTATCCGCGCCTGCCTCCTAACTCTGCTAAATAACCAATTGATCTTTGGCTTCTTATTTCCAAGGCGTAAACTTTAATTTTAGACATAATTGTCTTCCCTGCGGCTGATCATTTCCCGGCTACTCTTCTCATCAGAATAATGGCTGGCAGACATCCAAGGCAGCCGTAACTGCTGTACACTATAGTCAGACACTCTCCATAGTCTCCCTACAGCCATTACTGCTGTACATTATAGTCAGACACTCTCCATAGTCTCCCTACAGCCATCACTGCTGTACATTATAGTCAGACACTCTCCATAGTCTCCCTACAGCCATCACTGCTGTACATTATAGTCAGACACTCTCCATAGTCTCCCTACAGCCATCACTGCTGTACATTATAGTCAGACTCTCCATAATAACCTCTACTGCTGCCATTACTGCTGTACACTATAGTCAGGCACTCTACGCACTCTCCTCTACAGCAGTGATCCCCAATCTGTTGCTATGCCCTAAACTTTGCTGCGCAGCTTACTCCATGTATGTGAATGTGTTTATACATCTTATACCAAAGACCATTATAACCAGCAGCTAGACAAAGGTCCTGGTCCCTGGGATCAGCTGAGAGCGCCTACACATGGATGAGTGGCTCAGAGAATATATGTATATACCTTACCACTGTTGGATTGGATCTGACTTATATGTATATGATTTGCAGAGTTTTGATGACATGAGATTGGGCGAGCCGATACGAATGAAATAATTTACTGAATGGAGCTGGGAAAGTAAGATTTGCCGCCAGATATGACTTAAAGGTGTTCTCCAGCAAAAATCTTTTTACTTTAAAATCAACTGGTGTCAGAAAGTTATGTAGATTTGTAATTTACTTCTATTTAAAACATCTCCAGTCTTCCAGTACCTATCAGCTGCTGTATGTCCTACAGGAAGTGTTGTATTCTGTCCAGTCTGACACAGTGCTCTCTGCTGCCACCTCTGTCCATGTCAGGAACTGTCCAGAGCAGCAGCAAATCCCCATAGAAAACCTCTTCTGCTCTGGACAGTTCCTGACATGGACAGAGGTGGCAGCAGAGAGCACTGTGTCAGACTGGAGAGAATACGCCACTTCCTGCAGGACATACAGCAGCTGATAAGTACTGGAAGACTGGAGATTTATAAATAGAAATGAGTTACAAATCTCAGTCACTTTCTTATCAGCTGCTGTATGTGCTGCAGAAAGTGTATTCTCTCCAGTCTGACACAGTGCTCTCTGCTGCCACCTCTGTTCAGAGCAGGAGAGGTTGTCTATGAGGATTTGCTGCTGCTTTTTGCCAGAGTACCCCTTTAAGCCTGAAAATTCCATGGGATAGTGAAGCATCCAGTAGCAGACGGTGGAAACGATGAATGTGAACAGGTGCTGATCTGCCACCGATTCATCCCCATGTTCTGGTTTGGTCTTCACAGGCTTCCGGTTACAAGTGACTCCCCCAATAGAATGAACTCTACTGGTTCGGATGAATACTTCCAAAGCTTGAACCATGCAGAACAGACATTCCGCAAGATGGAGAGCTACCTCCAGCAGAAGCAGCTGTGCGACGTCCTCCTCATCGCCGGCAACTACAAAATCCCAGCACACAGGTGAGGAGTCAGTGATGCTATGATGGTGTAGGATCTATCATTTACAATAGGGGATGATTACACTTCACCTCCTCCACTGTCCTGCACAGGCCGTCCTATGGTTATATCACAGGACCCTCTGATCCTCCTCCGGGGGGCGTCCTTCCTGCCATAATGGAAGGATCTGGAGACAACAAAATTCCCAAGCACTCACAATATCATCTGCTCTATGTAGATGGGACACTTGTCACTCATCACAGGACCTGCTTAGCATCACATGATCATTCGCTTCACTGACGTCTTCATTCATTTCATTGAAATATTAAAGGGGTATTCCGCTAAACAGTAACTTCTCATATGTTGCTGCCCATGGTGAGACTAACAATTCCTTCCATACTTGTTATTACCTATTTAGTCTCCTTACCCCAGTTCTCAGCTGCTGCTTTCTGCCAAAAACAAAAACAAAAAAACAATGTGAGCTTTTCTCTCTGTCTCCCCCTCCTCCCTGGCTGATGTAAAAAAAAGTCCCTGGCAGGCTGTATCTGCAACATTGTAGCTTCTTTGTAATGCTGGGAGGATTAATCACAGTGAGTTCAACAGCAACTTGACCTCACATTAACCCTCCCATCGTTACAAAGAAGCTGCAATGTTGCAGATAAAGCCTGCCAGGGACTTGTTTACATCAGCAACTCAGAAAGGAGTTGAGGAGAGGGAGACAGAGAGAGAGGCTTACACACAGATTTTTGTGTCTTCAGCAGAAAGCAGATGAGAACTGGGGGAAGGAGACTGAATAGATAATAACAAGAAGCAATTGTTAGTCTCACCATGACGTTTTTGGCTTTTCTCACCCCTGTAGATTAGTGCACAGTGACAGAGGGCGCCCTCTACAGCCGCTGCAGGTTGATGTTTCTTGGCCCCAGGGTATATAGGCCATATAAGAACTGGGCCACAAATGTATCTGACAAGCCTGTTATACTGTACAATGCACTCAGCCCTGCGGGTTTCTGCCCTTAGGTTGGTCCTCAGCGCCGTTTCAGACTACTTTGCTGCAATGTTCACCAATGATGTCCGAGAAGCTAAAGAAGAAGAGATAAAAATGGAAGGAGTGGACCCCGATGCACTGAAGGCCCTTGTGCACTACGCCTATACAGGTAATGATCTCTGCTTGCCGCAGACTTGTACTCCATACTGTATATGTAGAGCTCTTAGAGCACTGGTATGAATGGCGAGTGTCTGCGCAGGGTCAGTAGGTGGCTGTAAAGCTGCAATTAAAGAGAATCTGCCCTCAGACAATGACGTTCCAGCCGTCTCCTCACTATCATCACAGGCAGGATTACAGTGTAAGGTAACACCTATAAATAGATGAGATAGGACCATACCATTCACAACAGATGATGGTCACAGAGCATGCCCACAACACTCTGCCAAAGGAGTCAGTAGGGTGCCCTCAAGTCTATTGTTTCCTAAAAAAACCTTAATGTTAACTTAAACTAGACAGTCTGGGAGGGCACCAAATTCATCATAGTAACACAGTGCATGGTTATACGTATCAAAGGGTTACTTTATTTCAAACAGGTGTCAGAAAGTTATATATATTTCTAAGTTACTTCTATTACTTCTCATACTTATCAGCTGCTGTATGTCCTGCAGGAAGTGGTGTATTCTCTCCAGTGTGACACAGTGCTCTCTCCTGCCACCTCTGTCCATGTCAGGAACTGTCCAGAGCAGGAGAGGTTTCCTATGGGGATTTGCTGCTGCTCTGGACAGTTCCTGACATGGACAGAGGTGGCAGCAGAGAGCACTGTGTCAGACTGGAGAGAATACACCACTTCCTGCAGGACATACAGCAGCTGATAAGATTATTAAATAGAAGAAAATTACAAATCTATATAACTTTCTGACACTGTTCGATTTAAAAGATTTTTTTTTTTGCCGGAGTTCCCCTATAAGCCGCTTCCTTCTGTTAAACCCCGCCCACTATTTAGTCTATATTCTTTACAATTATAAACCTGTCCCTCCATGGTGAATCTATGCAACCCCCAGACTTCTAGAGATGGAGCCATGGGAGCCGCCATCTTTCCCCAGAATTGTCCAGGATCTCAGGTAGGGATCAGCAGAGGACGTTGCTGCCGCTCATTCATCCTTACACAGAGATTACATGAAGCCAGACGAGCTTCAAAGCCTCCGCCGAAAAATCACAGGAGACGAGCGCTCTGCTTTATGGTAATGCTGCCCCCAAATCTGACGATGGTGAGGAAGGAATCACAGATATCAGAGGGATCAGCAGATAATGTAGTAGTCACCTGCAGTCCTATGTAACAGCACAGATAACACAGTGATATCTCTGAGTACAGATAATGTAGTAGATGTCACCTGCAGTCCTATGTAACACCACAGATAACACAGTGATATCTCTGAGTACAGATAATGTAGTAGATGTCACCTGCAGTCCTATGTAACACCACAGATAACACAGTGATATCTCTGAGTACAGATAATGTAGTAATCACCTGCAGTCCTATGTAACAGCACAGATAACACAGTGATATCTCTGAGTACAGATAATGTACTAGATGTCACCTGCACTCCCATGTAACACCAGATAACACAGTGATATCTCTGAGTACAGATAATGTAGTAGATGTCACCTGCAGTCCCATGTAACACCACAAATAACACAGTGATATCTCTGAGTACAGATAATGTAGTAGATGTCACCTGCAGTCCTATGTAACACCACAGATAACAGTGATATCTCTGAGTACAGATAATGTAGTAGATGTCACCTGCAGTCCCATGTAACACCACAAATAACACAGTGATATCTCTGAGTACAGATAATGTAGTAGATGTCACCTGCAGTCCTATGTAACACCACAGATAACAGTGATATCTCTGAGTACAGATGATGTAGTAGATGTCACCTGCAGTCCTATGTAACAGCACAGATAACACAGTGATATCTCTGAGTACAGATGATGTAGTAGCTGTCACCTGCAGTCCCATGTAATGGCCATTTTAGCATTCCGCTATCATTGTCCTCCTGTAACCTATATGGATAATATATTTTCCTGCTCTCTGTGATAAAGGAGGATATATATATATATATATATATATATATATATATATATATATATATAAAACACCAGCAGATCAGCGTCTCTGGGCTTCGCGGTTAGTTTTCGGTTCTCCTGGAGGTCGGATTGTGGAGGTTTCTTCTCTCTCACATCCAGGACATGGAGCCCCCCGCTCGCTCAGACCCCCCAGGACACCGCTCTCACCCCGGGGGGCCTCACACCTCTCCTCTCCTGGGATACAGAGACTTTCTTACACCTACAAATTGCTGCTTCTCACTCTGTGATGGAAGATGCTGAGGAAGAGGTCAGAGAGAGGACAAGAAACAACAATAGCCATATAAACCATCAGAAGAATATCTATAAGTATATAAGAACAATAAGTATAAAAATGTAACCAAGCAACAACAACAGTACGGAACCCTCATAGAATGGAAGGTAGTAGCAGCAATAATAACTATTATATAATACAACTCATAAGATATAACATTGTATAACAAAGGATGAGAGAACAATCCTCATAGAATGTAACATAGTAGAAGCAGGAGTAATAATAATAATCAGGTCTCCTATATACAGGGTATCGGGTCTCCTACATACAGGGTATTATGTCTCCTATATACTGGGTATCGGGTCTCCTACATACAGGGTATCGGGTCTCCTATATACAGGGTATCAGGTCTCCTATATACAGGGTATCGGGTCTCCTATATACAGGGTATCCGTTCTCCTATATACAGGGTATTGGGTCTCCTATATACAGGGTATCGGGTCTCCTACATACAGGGTATCGGGTCTCCTATATACAGGGTATCAGGTCTCCTATATACTGGGCATTATGACTTCTATATACAGGGTATTGGGTCTCCTATATACTGGGTATCGGGTCTCCTATATACTGGGTATCGGGTCTCCTATATACTGGGTATCAGGTCTCCTACATACAGGGTATCGGATCTCCTATATACAGGGTATCCGTTCTCCTATATACAGGGTATCGGGTCTCCTATATACAGGGTATCAGGTCTCCTATATACAGGGTATCAGGTCTCCTATATACAGGGTATCAGGTCTCCTATATACTGGGTATCAGGTCTCCTATATACTGGGTATCAGGTCTCCTATATACTGGGTATCGGGTCTCCTATATACTGGGTATCAGGTCTCCTATATACAGGGTATCAGGTCTCCTATATACTGGGTATCGGGTCTCCTATATACAGGGTATCAGGTCTCCTATATACAGGGTATCCGGTCTCCTATATAGAGGGTATTGGGTCTCCTATATACTGGGTATTATGTCTCCTATATACAGGGTATTATGTCTCCTATATACAGGGTATCAGGTCTCCTATATACAGGGTATCAGGTCTCCTATATACAGGGTATCGGGTCTCCTATATACAGGGTATCCGTTCTCCTATATACAGGGTATTGGGTCTCCTATATACAGGGTATCAGGTCTCCTATATACTGGGCATCGGGTCTCCTATATACAGGGTATCGGGTCTCCTATATACTGGGTATTATGACTTCTATATACAGGGTATTGGGTCTCCTATATACTGGGCATCGGGTCTCCTATATACAGGGTATCGTATATACAGTTTATCCTATATACAGTATATACCAGTATCTTGTCTCCCATCCACAAGGTATCAGGTCAACTAATGGCCGGTCAGTGTTCAGACGCACCAGATTTATCAATAATTTTTTCCAGGATCCTATTACTCAAACAGATTTATCTGACAGATTATTGAAGCCAAAGCAATGCATGGATTAGAGAGGAGGAGAAATCTCAGTCTTTCCTTTCTGCCCTGTTCTCTGTGTATAGTCTGTTCCGGGCTTTGGCTTCAATATTCTGTCAGATAAATCTGTCTGTGTAAAAGGACCCTAAGTATTGGTCCTAGGGGGTCTGGGTCACGGACTCCTCTGGCAGCTGCTTATCTCCTGTGGGAACAAAGGATCAGGGATGTAGAAATCCATTCTGGCTTATACCTCCTCCCCTACCATCTGCCTGCGGGAGACCCCCATACACATTACATAGTCGGCTCTTATTCAACATCATCCAACATTTGTCTAAAGGATTGCAGGAGCTTCATAAGGAAACAGTGACACTAAGGATGAGGAAACACAACTGCTCAGCTAGAAGATGACTTAGTTTATGCCTAGTTTATACCTTTTCCCTTTAAAGAAGCACTCCAGACTAGTTTTTTCATATAATGGTACAGTTACCATCACTTTCCTGCAGTGCCGCCTGTTTCATCCCAGCTCTGCTGCATCCATACATCATTCATTACTGTCACGGGTCAGGTGACCGCACATCGGCCTCCATGTTGACTTGACAGAGGTGGCAGCAGAGAGCACTGTGTCACACTGGAGAGAATACACCACTTCCTGCAGGACATACAACAGCTAATAAGTACTGGAAGATTGGAGATTTTTACATAGAAGTAAATTACAAATCTATATAACTTTCTGGCACCAGATGATTTGATATTTTTTTTTTTTTTGTGAACAACCCCTGTAATAGATCAGCGTCTCCTGTAATAGGGAAGCAGAGACATGAGGGGCTGATACATCGCAGCAGAATAATCACTGGAGAGTCCGGCTCCTGATTTCCATATAAATCCAGTAAATCCAGAGGCGTCAGACACTGATGTGTTTCTCAGGGTGAGAGCCCTTAATGTGCGGATATAATGGAGGGAGCTGATTATTCTTACAAGTCGCTCAATGCGGCCAGATGTAGCGGCTGAGGCTCCTCCGCATTCATCTGTCACTCAGACGCTGCATCTGGGAATTAGAATGTATAGGAAGGATGAAACCTATTGACCAGGGCAGGAAGTGGCGAATGTCAGAGCGGCTGCCGGAATACAGGAGCAGGATGGGAATAATCCACCAGGATGTTCTGCAACAATGTGATAGAGAAATCATTGTATATTCATGAGCACACTGCACCCCGGGACCTCACACATTGTCCTGCGTTATACTCCAGAGCTGCACTCACTATTCTGCTGGTGGGGTCACTGTGTACATACATTACATTACTGATCCTGAGTTACATCCTGTATTATACCCCAGAGCTGCACTCACTATTCTGCTGGTGGGGTCACTGTGTACATACATTACATTACTGATCCTGAGTTACATCCTGTATTATACCCCAGAGCTGCACTCACTATTCTGCTGGTGGGGTCACACTGTACATACATTACATTACTGATCCTGAGTTATATCCTGTATTATACTCCAGAGCTGCACTCACTATTCTGCTGCTGGGGTCACTGTGTACATACATTACATTACTAATCCTGAGTTACATCCTGTATTATACTGCAGAGCTGCAATCACTATTCTGCTGGTGGGGTCACTGTGTATATACATTACTGATCCTGAGTTACATCCTGTATTATACCCCAGAGCTGCACTCACTATTCTGCTAGTGGGGTTATTGAGGCTGATACGTACACTTTTTTTTTTCCTACACCTCCCACAATGCACCACAGGAGATCATGCAGCTACGTAATAAAATGTTCTGAATCCTGAGCGCTAACTGGAAGCCGGGAGAAGTGTAAATGCAGCTCTGGAGGTCATATATTTATTATTATTATTATTATTATTATTATTATATATTATGAGGTGCAGCGCTCCTTTTCTTCCCTGAACCATATATTTATTATATTGCTGCTTTTTTGAGATTTGATTACTATTTTTAGGTATTTTAGAACTCAAGGAAGACACCATAGAGAGTCTGCTGGCTGCCGCCTGTCTCCTCCAGCTCTCTCAAGTTATAGAAGTTTGCTGTAACTTTCTAATGAAGCAGCTTCACCCCTCAAACTGCCTGGGGATTCGCTCCTTCGGAGATGCACAAGGCTGCGTGGAGCTCCTGCGGGTGGCTCACAGCTACACCATGGTAAGAGTCCAGTGGTACTGTCACACAGAAACAGAATTCAGCTGTGCACAGTAAGGAGGAGTCAGGATTATAGCAAATGCCTTATCCTATTGTGTATTTTGGGAGGGTGGTGAGGGTGTCTCCATGGGCTCAGAAGCAAACACATTAACCCCATAATTCCACAGACACAATTGGCGTTACATCAACTCTTTCTTTGTGAAAAACTCTAGAATGTTTACAAATGACGATCAGGTGCAGTAACAGTAGCAGTGATCAGGTACAGTAACAGTAGTGATGATCAGGTACAGTAACAGTAGTGATGATCAGGTACAGTAACAGTAGTGACGATTAGGTACAGTAACAGGAGTGACAATCAGGTTCAGTAACAGTGAGAGCAATCAGGAACAGTAACAGGAGTGACAATCAGGTACAGTAACAGTAGGGATGATCAAGTACAGTAACAGTAGTGACGATTAGGTATACTAACAGGAGGGACAATCAGGTACAGTAACAGTAGTGACGATTAGGTACAATAACAGAAAGGACAATCAATTGCAGTAGCAGGAGTGACGATTAGATGCAGTAACAGGAGTGACAATCAGGGCAAGTAACAGAAGGGACAATCAATTGCAGTAACGGGAGTGACAATCAGGTACAATAACAGGAGGGATGGTTAGGTACAGTAACAAGAGTGACGGTTAGGTACAGTAATACCTCTTAGTAAATCTGAACAGGGAAAAGGAGACTGGGCCTTATTTAAGACTGGCATACTCATATGCCAGTATTAATAAATGTCTCCTAATGTTTTCCCTATAGGAAGGGGTAGACTGCTCTGGTGCTGGCTTATCCCTCTGAGAAAAAAAGGGTTCAGGCAGTAAAAACCCATCACACCTGACCCCTCTATCCCATGACATTATCTGCTGGTATTGGGTTCAGAGGCCCCTATATACCTTTATTTATGGTGTCAATAAGTATGGTGCACGAGCCCTCCAGGAATATTTCACTCTTTTCCTGTATTTTAACCATAACGTTTATTTCTTCAATTTATTTGTTCTGGTACCAGAGATTTGTAATTTAATTCAAAAAATTTCCAATCTTCCTGTACTTATCAGCTGCTGTATGTCCTGCAGGAAGTGGTGTATTCTTTCCAGTGTGACACAGTGCTCTCTGCTGCCACCTCTGTCCATCTCAGGAACTGTCCAGAGCAGCAGCAAATCCCTATAGAAAACCTCTCCTGCTCTGCACAGTTCCTGACATGGACAGAGGTGGCAGCAGAGAGCACTGTGTCAGACTGGAGAGAATACACCATTTACTGCAGGACATACAGCAGCTGATAAGTACTGGAAGACTGGATATTTTTTAAATAGCAGTAAATTACAAATCTATATAACTTTCTGAGACCAGCTGATTTGAAAGAATTTTTTTTGTGAACAGTCCCTTTAAATCCTGGAGACAAAAGCCAGACAAATGGCAGTATATGATAATCCTCAATCTGTCTCCTCATGAAACGTTTCTGGATCTTCCAGTTAAGAAACTTTGTTTCCATTCCCTGAAATGTCAGCGGGACGAACTGGAAACGTTAAATACCACAATGACATTTAGGAAATTACACAAGGCGCCGAGCGGCGATTCTTCATTTTCCCGGCTTTACCACACACGACGAGGATTCTGTTTAATTTCATCACTTATTATTTCTGACTAATAATATAAAACTGCGTAAAAGCCGCCACAGGGGACGCCGGGCCTGTCACTCCTCCGCCCCGCTGGAGTCATCGCCAGGTGCAAACTACAGGAGATCAGTGGCAGTCGACATTCGCCATCTATTACCCTGCATAAAAACCGCCTGTATCTCACTACACGTTGCCTATCATGATACATTGTAACAAACCGCAGCTTTGTCAGCTTTTGTCATTAATCACAGCCGTTGTTGGCGATTTGCAACAACGGCCGTGATTATAATGAAACTTACATTGTGCTGCTGTCTATAGATCACGGCCGGAGTGTATACACATAGTACATATATACACTCACATAGTATACACTCCGGCAGGGATCCCTAGCGGTGCCGCTAAGAACTGACATGTAAGTTTTCTGTGGCCGCTATATATTGAATAGCGGCCGCAGAGAACCTGTCAGTTCACACAATGGAGCGTGTGGCTCTGGCTGCACTCTCCATTGTGTGCAGTGGTGAATTCGGATGCGGGCATGCACAGGTGCGCCCGTATTCAAATTCAGCATAAGTAAACATAATCCGGCTGGAACTGCAGTATCGGCCGGGGTGATCTTCAGTAACATCGGCTGGGTCACAGAACAGCAGGTGTTATACATAGTGTGAACACGGCCTAAGGCTGTAAGTATGTAACAAAGAAACGGCGAATGTGGGGACTCGGCTGACTGGTTATCAGCCACTGGATGTATAGAAGGATTATGGGGGGTTACACTACAAGCACCAGGTGTTAGGAAATGATTGCTATATTAGCAGCGGAGTGAGCGGCAATTACTGGCAAATCTCCTAAATCCAGTAATATACTGGCGGATAGTGGAGTGGGATCCCGGCTGCAGGGCGCGGACGCTCACAGCCATATAAGTGTAATGCCCGGCATTAGAAATCATTACAGTCTTCATCCCTCCGGCCTTGCAGGATCCATCCACTTGTTTATGTATATACTTCTCTCCAGGCATCTGGACCTCACTGGGCTCCAGCCGCAAATCATGGTATATAGGGAATAACCAGCTGTTACTTGCAGTTTGTATTAAAGAATTTCTGATTATTATAATGTTAAAGGGGTAGTACATAAAAAAAAAAAAAAAACTTTCAAATCAGCTGGTGCCAGAGATTTGCAGTTTACTTGTAATTAAAAAATCTTCAATCTTCCATTACTTATCATCTGCCGTAGGTCCTGCAGTGGTGTATTCTCTCCAGTCTGACACAGTGCTCTCTGCTGCCACCTCTGTCTATATCAGAAACTGTACAGAGCAGCAGCAAATCCCCATAGGAAACCTCTCCTCCTCTGGACAGTACCTGACATGAACAGAGGTGGCAGCAGAGAGCAGTGTGTCAGACTGGAGAGAATACACCACTTCCTGCAGGATATGCAGCAGCTGATAAGTACTGAAAGACTGGAGATTTTTAAATAAAAGAAATTTACAAATCTCTGGCGCTTTATAACTTCAACTGATTGAAAAGAAAAAGATTTTTTTTGTGAACTACCCCTTTAACTCAATTATTTTCCCTCTTGGATATTCCGTCTAGTAACAGATAGATCTCATTGCTGTAGCCGGGATTCACCATCCAGCTGTGACAATACTCCGGCCTCATTCTTATTTTATGAACCATCATGATATTATTTTTTTTTTTTCAAGGAACATTTTATTGAAGTCATCCGTAATCAGGAATTTCTTCTGCTGCCTGCGAATGAAATCGCCAAACTGCTGTCCAGTGATGATATCAACGTCCCTGATGAGGAGACAATATTCCAAGCATTAATGCAGTGGGTGAAACATGATGTACAGACGCGGCAGAGGGACCTGGGCATGCTCCTCTCCTACATCAGGCTACCACTACTCCCCCCACAGGTAATAACCCTACTGACAGAATAAGTATTTAATCCCTCCAGGATTATGCATTTACATTAGCTATAATGCTGACCCTGTGTACAAGAATATAACTACTATAATACTGCTCCTATATACAAGAATATAACTACTATAATACTGCTGCTATATACAGGAATATAACTACTATAATACTGCCCCTATATACAGGAATATAACTACTATAATACTGCTCCTATATACAAGAATATAACTACTATAATACTGCTGCTATATACAGGAATATAACTACTATAATACTGCTCCCTATATACAGGGATATAACTACTATAATACTGCTCCTATATACAGGAATATAACTACTATAATACTGCTCCCTATATACAGGGATATAACTACTATAATACTGCCTCCTATATACAAGAATATAACTACTATAATACTGCTCCTATATACAGGGATATAACTACTATAATACTGCCCCCTATATACAGGAATATAACTACTATAATACTGCCCCCTATTTACAGGAATATAACTACTATAATACTGCTCCTATATACCGGGATATACTACTATAATACTGCCCCCTATATACAAGAATATAACTACTATAATACTGCTCCTATATACAGGGATATAACTACTATAATACTGCTCCTATATACAGGGATATAACTACTATAATACTGCTCCTATATACAAGAATATAAGTACTATAATACTACTCCCTATATACAGGAATATACTACTATAATACTGCTCCCTATATACAGGAATATACTACTATAATACTGTTCCTATATACAGGAATATAACTACTATAATACTGCTCCTATATACAAGAATATAAGTACTATAATACTGCTCCCTATATACAAGAATATACTACTATAATACTGCTCCTATATACAAGAATATAAGTACTATAATACTGCTCCCTATATACAGGAATATACTACTATAATACTGCTCCTATATACAGAAATATAGCTACTATAATACTGCCCCCTATATACAGGAATATAACTACTATAATACTGCCCCCTATATACAAGAATATAACTACTATAATACTGCCCCCTATATACAGGAATATACTACTATAATACTGCTCCTATATACAGGGATATAACTACTATAATACTGCTCCTATATACAGGAATATAACTACTATAATACTGCTCCTATATACAGGAATATAACTACTATAATACTGCTCCTATATACAGGAATATAACTACTATAATACTGCTCCTATATACAGGAATATAACTACTATACAGGAATATAACTACTATAATACTGCTCCTATATACAGGAATATAACTACTATAATACTGCTGCTATATACAGGAATATAACTACTATAATACTGCTCCCTATATACAGGGATATAACTACTATAATACTGCTCCTATATACAGGAATATAACTACTATAATACTGCTCCCTATATACAGGGATATAACTACTATAATACTGCTCCTATATACAGGAATATAACTACTATAATACTGCTCCCTATATACAGGGATATAACTACTATAATACTGCCTCCTACCTGTGAGGAGGTGTGTTTGTAGCTCTCCTGCATTGCTCTCATGCCTGGAGAAAGCCCAGGGCGGGGCCACCCTGGGTGGGGAAGCTCCCCAAGCGAGGCCCAGGCTCCAAGGCCTACACTGGGAGACAACTCCCATCATTCTAAAGTGGATGAAAATCCACAAGTTTCCAGTCTGAAAAGCAGTAATGGGAATGTAAGCCGCACAAGTACAAAGAAAGAAGACATGATGGAAGTCAGTAAGACTAAAGAGACAACAGCAGCAGCAGGAAGCCCTAAGCCAAGCCAGCAAGGTGAACACATGGTGAGACAAGCAGCAGGTGCACAGCCCCCCACTCCTGCACCCAGACAGAAGAGGACATCTCTGGAGAGACAGACCCTGCAGGAGAACATCAGGCAGCAGGTGATGGTCTCCAGGATGGTGGGTCACGGCAAGACAAGATCTGCAACAAAGCTGGAACCAGGTGACTGCAAACAGCCTGAGAGACCACAGAGGCCTACACCTGAGGAGAAGGAGCCAGAGACCACAGAGGCCAACACCTGAGGAGAAGGAGCCAGAGAGAGCACCTGAGCTGCAGATGGCGGAGGAGATCCCAGGTCTGGTAAGGAGGATGGGGGAGCTAAAACACCATAAACAAATGCTGCAAGTACAAATAGACTGTATATACAATCTAAAAACTGTCCACCCTGAGAGTAACACCCTGTATGATGCTAAGCTGCACTCACTGAGCATTGAGCTGGCTGAGGTGGTGAGGGAGATGGACTGTGTCCTGGAGAGGATGGGGCCTCTGGCTGAGACTTACCACAACCAGGAACGCTTTGCTGCCCAAGCTCAGACTGTATCATCCCAGTCCAGACCCTCAGACGCTGCGTCTATGTCCCAGCGAGGGCCACGTGTCATCCTGCAGGCCCCAAGCTTTGTGTTCCAGGAGGGGAAACATCAGCAGAGACAACAGCAGCCACAAACATCTCTGGCTGTCCCTGAGCAACAACCTATCTCTCAGACTGCACATGCACTACAAGTCCCAGCCAACACTACACAGCAGCAGGACAGTGGAGAGTGTGGAGAGTCATCTGTGTGTGGGACTGTGGACAGTAATAATGATCCTGCTGTGTCTGACCCTCAGACAGCAGCACATGGACTACAAATCCCAGGAGAAGCATCATCGGCACCACAAGTCCCAGCCAACACTGCACAGCAGCAGGACAGTGGACAGTCATCTAGGTGTCATACTGTGGACAGTAGTGGTGGTCATGGTGTACCTGAGGGGTCAGGGGTTGGAGGGGATACGCAGTCTGTGTGGGAGATGGAACCATTTGATGATGCCATGGTAGATGGGGTGGTGGCGATAGAAAATAATGTTGCATGTGATTTCCCCCCATTACCCCCACATGTTGAGGCTGCCCCCTCTAGTACAGATCCTCACCCGAAAACCCCTGAGAGTGCCCCCCGTCAGGAACCCCCCAGAAACGCCTGGAGTCGGGGTGCTCCATCATTCACCCCCAGTGCCCATTATACCGGCCAGGCATTTAAGAGGAGGAACGTGGTGAGGTTCAAACATAAGGGCAACAAGGAAGACCTCCCTGCCAGGAGACTAGTCATCCGGGAGCTCCTGTGCCACCAGATGGGGTTCTCGCCAGCCGACATCCTGGCCGTAATAAACCTTCCAGACAGACAGGGCTATGACGTTAGCTTTAAGCTCATGTCCAGTCTGGATCGGTTTTGGGCGCAGTTTCCCAGGTTTAGGGACACAGAGGGCTGGAATAAGTTCATCCTCATTCCCATTTCTAAGCCTGATACAGCCACGGTAAATATCATCTTCTGGAATGAGTCTGTTCCCCCCCAGGATATAGTGGTATGGCTCAGGCGACACTGTGACCTCATGTCTGACCTGGCGGGCACTGGTGAAACTACGGCAGCATAATAACATCACGCTGCATCTCCCCAATTCCTTCTTCATTGGGAGAGAGAAGGGGGTCTGTTTCTATCCTGGGCAGCCCAGGAAATGCTTCAAGTGTGGTAAACTGGGTCATGTGGCTAGTGTGTGCACGGTGCTGAGGTGCAACCTGTGTGGGGAGGTCGGCCATGTCAGTTCCATCTGCAAGAACATCCGCTGTAACCTATGTGGTAGGATCGGCCACCCGCACAGGGAATGCCCAGATGCCTGGCACAATATATGTGGAGATCTCCCTGACCAGGACTTGCTGGCGGCGGCCGACGTCTTAGAGGAGGAGGCTTTAATATCAGGGACAATACTCACCAGACAGGAGGTCCAGCAGGGGTCAGATAATGTACATCCAGGTCCATCATCAGAGGGGGTGCAAGTACACAGAGAGGGGGTGCAGAGACGCACAGAGGGGGTGCAAGTACACACAGAGGGGGTGCAGGGACGCACAGAGGGGGTGCAAGGACACACACAGGCCACCTCAGACCAGCAGCAGACACAGACAGTCTCCTCTAGGTCACCATCTGTATCTGAGGAAATAAAGTGCAATAAAAGGAAGAAAAAAGACCCGTCCTCCCGCAAACCTGAGGAGAGTCCCAGCGCAGGCCAGAGGGCCAAGAAACAGGTCACTAGCGGTGATGGAATCATGGTCTTATCCAATAGATATGATGTCCTCTCAGAATCAGATGGTGACTACGAGAAAGAGCTAGAAAGGATTGATAAAGAGAGTGAAGAGGACACAGGGCTCCCCGCACAAAAAAGAAAAACCCCTCTATAGAGACTCCGACACAGTCAGACATGGAGACTGGAGGTAGAGACAGCGACTCTGACATGTGATGATGGCAGTCACGTATATGGTATTCCTCTATTATCTTCTTATGGCTGGGTTCTCATTAAACATCGTCTCCAGTAATGCCAACAGCATAAAAGTAAGAAGGACGAGACATGCAGTATATGACCATCTGAGACACCTGAATGCCGATGTCATCTTCTTGCAAGAGACACGTCTAACGTCATCTGGACTGTTGTCTGAGGCCCAGAGAGATTGGACGTCTGGTCCATCCTTCTGGTCACTGGCTGTAGAGCCTTATGCTGGAGTAGCCATATTGTTTACTACAACTGACGTGACTGTACATAGGATGACTGAGGTTGTTATGGGGAGGTGTCTGGTCCTTGAGGTCACTGTCCATAGCAGACGGCTCAGGCTTATTAACATCTATGGCCCACAGACAGTGACGGAAAGGATACATGTCCTTAATGAGGTGAAGCCATACCTCTTTACCTCTATTCCCATTGTACTAGCTGGAGACTTTAACGTTGCCCGGTCATCAGGTGACAGGTCCTCCGGCAGAGCTGTGGTCAGGGACTCTGCAGTCCTTAATAACATGATTTTGCAGGCTGGTCTGAGTGACGTCTTTGCACAGGGTGGAAGGAGGCCGAAATTCACATACTGCTGTGGTGACAGGAGGAGTAGAATAGATCTGGCGTTTGTGAATCCCACAGAAACTGTTAGCGGGATAAATGAGAAAGGCGTCCCATACTCCGACCACCTGGCCTTGTGTTTCTGCCTGGGAGTCGCTAAACGTCCAGATCTTGGTAGGGGATTATGGAAACTTAATTCCAGCCTCCTGGATGACGTTTATGTCCAGCATTGTGTTCACTCCCTCCTCCAGAACCAACTTGAGAGAGTGGATTTTTATGACAACATGGCTGACTGGTGGGAGGATGTCAAGGAGGAGATCCGCTCCCTCTTGAAGAAACTGTCTATTAGGAGAGGGAAGAGTAAGTATGGCCAGTATCTAAGACTGCGCAAAGAATTGGAGTCACTCTATTCGGTGGGTGGGGGTGACCAACAAAGGATTGACCGGCTGAAATCCGAGATGAGCCAGTATCAGTACAGTAGGTATACCTCCCTGGTGGTTGAACGGGATTATGGGTCCTTAGGGTCTCCTGATCCCTATGAGAATTGCCGGGAGCGTGTGGCAAAGAAATTAATCTCTGGTCTCACTGACTCCCAGGGTGTTTTGCAGGAATCTCGGGAGGGTGTCCTGGGGGTCGTGAGATCTTACTATACTGACTTGTTTCGGAGGAAGGCTTTGGATAAGGAAAAAGTGACCCAATTCTTGGAGGCAACTCCAGTGCCTGATACTAATGATTTGGACTTTTCTCCTTTGACAGCAGAATTATCGGTGGAGGAGGTCAAAGAGGCCATTGATAAGTTACATCTGAAGAAGGCACCAGGTCCAGATGGCATTACAGCAGAATTCTATAAGAAATTTAGAGACCTCTTGGCTCCAATCCTTGTGGATGTATATAGGAATTGTCTAGAAAATCACCTGATGCCTCCATCCATGAGGGTTTCATCGCTAATTCTGCTGTCTAAAGGTAAAGACCCTAGCGACATCAAGAACTGGAGGCCAATTGCCCTCTTGAATGTTGACAGGAAAATTCTGGCAAAAATTCTGTTTTCTAGATTAGTTTGTTTGTCCCCAGCACTGTTGGCAGGCTGTCAGTATGGCACGGTAAAAGGGCGGAACATCTCTGGAGCGGTGCTCTCCATCAGGGAGATGTTTGAGAGATGTAAAGCCCTTGGGTGTGGGAAATATGTTGTAGGTCTTGACCAGGCTAAAGCCTTTGACAGAGTAGATCATGCGTATCTATGGGCCACTTTATCAAAGTACGGTATTCCAGGACAATTCATAGATTGGCTGAGAACTTTGTACTGTGAGGCCGAGAGCTTTCCTCTGATCAATGGTTGGCAGGGTGGCACGTTCAGGGTTGAGGCAGGGGTGCGACAAGGTTGCCCACTGAGTCCACTGCTGTATGTATTTGCTATCGATCCGTTCCTGAGGTCACTGCAGCGGTGTGGTTTTCAGGGGGTACCGGTCCCCCATTGCTTGCCCCTGGATGTTGTTGCCTACGCGGATGATGTGACTGTAGTGATATCTGAGCCTCGTGAGGTGGAGATGTTGTCTGCAGCCATCAGAAGCTACTCGGAGGCCTCAGGGTCTCTGGTCAACCTTGAGAAGAGTCAAGCTTTCTGGACATTGAATACGAACCCAGATTTTGATCTGCCACAGTTTGCCAAGGCCTCCACCCATATTAAGATCTTAGGGGTTAAATTCGGGAGGGATGATAATGCCAGGTTAAATTGGGAAGAGAAGTTGGATGCCGGAAATGTAAAGGTTCAGCGATGGAAGAACTGGAGGCTGACCTATAGAGAGCGGATCTCAATGTTGAAGACTTACCTGGTCCCCGTCTTCTTGTACGTCTCTGTCGTCTTTCCTTTGCCAGAATCTTTCTCGGCTAGGCTCTTTAGCCTGTTCTTCCAGCTCTTATGGGGGAACAGGTTGAATCCAGTAAAAAGAGGGATAACTTACCTGCAGAGGAGAGAGGGTGGGCTAGATATGTTAAATCCAAGGGTGTTCTTTGACTCCATGTTTCTTAAAGTTAATTTTGGTTGCCTGGACTCAAACAACAGTCCTCTGTGGGTAAATAGTATCAGGGACTGGATATTGCCTTTTGCAGAAACTTGGATGCGAGGTGGCAGTCTCAAGAGGGGGAGATTGACTCCTGGACACCTTCCCCAGTATCTGGAGTATGGAATACGATGTCTCAAGAAATGGAGTATTGATAAGTGTTTCATTGAGGGTAAAACCAGGAGAGATCTATACTCCAGAGTGTGCAAGACTTTCTACAACATACAACCTGCACTTAGGGACTGTCCAACCACAACCCTGCAGGATAGTCTGAGGCTTCTCAATGGTCCGCGGCTCCCCCCTAAGTTCTGGGATATCGCCTGGCTTTCATTACAGGGGAAGCTCTTTGTTAGGGGAAACCTGAAGTTCCTCAGTGTGTCAGATCGCATGTGTCCCTTGGGTTGTCAGCAGGAGGAGACTATGGATCACTTCATCTCAGAGTGTTGGGGTGGACGGAAAATCTGGTGTGACATATCAGCCAAGCTACAGATCCCCACATTACAGTCACTGAAATACCCAGAAATCATCTATGGGGTCACATCTAATGGGTATAATATCAACCGGGGGACCCTGTATCTGATCATCTCTGTGATCAAGTATTACCACTGGCACACTAGAACGCGAGTCTCTGTCCATAGTGAGCCATTCAATCACAGCAAAGCCATATCCCTCATCATGTCAGAGCTCAGGTGGATCCGGGCACTAGAGGTCAGGAAAAAAGGGGAAAACATTAGATTATGGAGGAACGTCCATCTGGACTAATGTATTATATTGTATTGTATTGTATATAGTATATTGTCATGGAGGCTATTATTTATTTATTTACTTCTTTTTCTTTTCCCCTTTAGTTAAAATGGGCTTAAGTTACAATTAGTATAAGTTATACTGTAAGATCATTTATTTATTTATTTATTCTGATGGAAAAGTATTTCTGTATTTCTGTTTGTTTTATACCAATAAAAATTGCCTCCTATATACAAGAATATAACTACTATAATACTGCCCCCTATATACAGGAATATAACTACTATAATACTGCTCCTATATACAAGAATATAAGTACTATAATACTACTCCCTATATACAGGAATATACTACTATAATACTGCTCCCTATATACAGGAATATACTACTATAATACTGTTCCTATATACAGGAATATAACTACTATAATACTGCTCCTATATACAAGAATATAAGTACTATAATACTGCTCCCTATATACAAGAATATACTACTATAATACTGCTCCTATATACAAGAATATAAGTACTATAATACTGCTCCCTATATACAGGAATATACTACTATAATACTGCTCCTATATACAGAAATATAGCTACTATAATACTGCCCCCTATATACAGGAATATAACTACTATAATACTGCCCCCTATATACAAGAATATAACTACTATAATACTGCTCCTATATACAGGAATATAACTACTATAATACTGCTCCTATATACAGGAATATAACTACTATAATACTGCTCCTATATACAGGAATATAACTACTATACAGGAATATAACTACTATAATACTGCTCCTATATACAGGAATATACTACTATAATACTGCTCCTATATACAAGAATATAACTACTATAATACTGCCCCCTATATACAAGAATATAACTACTATAATACTGCTCCTATATACAGGAATATAACTAGTATAATACTGCTCCTATATACAGGAATATAACTACTATACAGGAATATAACTACTATAATACTGCTCCTATATACAGGAATATACTACTATAATACTGCTCCTATATACAAGAATATAACTACTATAATACTGCCCCCTATATACAAGAATATAACTACTATAATACTGCTCCTATATACAGGAATATACTACTATAATACTGCTCCTATATACAAGAATATAACTACTATAATACTGCTCCTATATACAGGAATATAACTGCTATAATACTGCCCCTATATACAGGAATATAACTACTATAATACTGCTCCTATATACAGGGATATAACTACTATAATACTGCTCCTATATACAGGGATATAACTACTATAATACTGCTCCTATATACAGTGGAATATACAGTCATTCCACCCCAGTGGAATGACAGGGTGGGACTCTCATGCTGACTACCCACTGCAGCTGCTACTGACCATAGCATCAATGCTTTATATGGATGAGACCTCACTTATCTCTCATCCCGGCCATTGCAGTAGGTTGCCAGCTGTATGTGCCCACAGATCTTGTTAGTGGCAGTGTATGTAAGTGGCGGTGTATATGACTACAGATAAGTGGCGGTCTTTGTGACCACAGATCGTTTGAGTGACTGTGTATGTGACCACAGATTGAGGGAGTGGAGGTGTATGTAAGTGGCGGTGTATGTGACCACAGATCTTGTAAGTGGCGGTGTATGTGAGTGGAGGTGTATGTGAGTGGCAGTGTATGTGACTACAGATTTTTTAAGTGGCAGTGTATGTGAGCACAGATAGTGAGTGGCGGTGTATGGAAGTGGCAGTGTACAGTATGTGACCACAGATAGTGTAAGTGACAGTGTATGTGAGTGGCTGTTTATGTGACTACAGATTTTGTTAGTGGCAGTGTATGTGAGCACAGATAGTGAGTGGCGGTGTATGGAAGTGGTAGTGTACAGTATGTGACCACAGATAGTGTGAGTGGCGGTGTATGGGAGTGGCGGTGTACAGTATGTGACCACAGATAGTGTGAGTGGTGGTGTATGTGAGTGGCGGTGTATGTGAGTAGCGGTGTATGTGACCACAGATAGTGTGAGTGGCGGTGTATGTGACCACAGATAGTGTGAGTGGCGGTGTATGTGAGTGGCAGGGTATCTGAGTAGCGGTTTATGTGACCACAGATAGTGTGAGTGGCGGTGTATGTGAGTGGCTGTTTATGTGACTGCAGATTTTCTAAGTGGCAGTGTATGTGAGCACAGATAGTGAGTGGTGGTGTATGGGAGTGGTGATGTACAGTATGTGACCACAGATAGTGTTAGTGGCGGTGTATGTGAGTGGCAGGGTATGTGAGTAGCGGTGTATGTGACCACAGATAGTGTGAGTGGCGGTGTATGTGAGTGGCGGTATATGTGAGTGGTCACAGATCGGACAGTTGTGTCGCCCTCATTTATCAGTGTGAGAGGTTTCCTGTCTGTGACTAAATCTTGCGGTTCAGTTACTTGCAGATCTAGAGAACAGCCCGATGTTCGCCAACGATCTGGACTGTCAGAAGTTCCTGATGGAAGCCATGAAATACCATCTCTTACCGGAACGGAGATCGATGATGCAAAGTCCCCGGACTAAACCTCGCAAGTCAACAGTCGGGGCTCTTTATGCCGTGGGCGGGATGGACGCTACCAAAGGTACAAATTATAATTGTCCAAGAGCCGTAAAATATCAGAGAGGCTGCAACTCAGGCGATACAATATACACTGTGAGGCCGCAGCATAGAATAAGGCTATAGCACACTGATCATATATGTATGTATTCACAGTATCCTTAGCCTTCCTGATCAGCCAGAGACCTCAGGCCATGCGTTCCCTCAGACACAATTACTTCTTATCCTCCTTGTCTGGTTACAGTTTTAGGCTATGTTCACACTACGTAAGTAGCGCGTTCCGTGAATAAGCGGACAGAGATTTACGTAGTTTGGGTATAATGGAAAGTATAGGATCTACGGCTGCACAGTTCACACTACGTAAGAACTTACGCCAGGATCGTATGCGGCGCCGTAAAAAATGAACCAGACCATTGTTTCAGGACGGAAATGCTGTAACTTACGCCCGTAGCGCAACATGCGGTCCCGTACGGAGTGGTGATTTCTTCATTTTTGCACTTTGATTTGCCGATCCAAAAGGTTCTGTGGGGTGTCCGGGGCTAGCCGAAGATATCCAAGTAAAAGACCGCTGTCAGATCGCTACATATGGCGCTCGGGAAGCGTAAGTAGACTACGGGCGTAAGTTCGCAGACCATACGTAGCTGGCCGCAACTTGCATAAATTCCCGGCCGGAGTTTAACACGTATATGTCCGGCTGGACATATACGTAGTGTGAACATAGCCTTACACTAGTTGGTTTTTCAGAGACTTGAGAGATTTGTGAACATTTGCAGAGATTTCTGATAGGGATAAGTGATTTACTGTACTTCGCTAGGCTCGGCGGTCAGCTTGTCAGCCAGCTGCCATTGAACTCTGTGCCACTCCGGGTGCCTGGAAAAGCAGGTTCCAAACTTTCCCAGGACTGGACCCAGTTTTCCCAGACACGCAGAGCAAAGCGGCATGGAGCAGCACGGAGATGAAAGGCAGCCGGCTGACAAGCTGACCGCCGCGCCTAGCGAAGTACAGTAAGAGACACCTCCCTAATTCTGTCTCCTATTATAGCACTGAGAACCATCCACTATGATGGAGATCATGGACTCTCCAGCTCATAGATAGACACTTGGTGTTCTCTTCTGTATAGATCCAGGCAGGGGGGGGGTCATCCCGCGGAGCTCAGGGATTATATTCACCGTGAAGAGCAATGTCTATAATTGTCCATAAAAGACAAGAGAATAAGTCATCCAATCAAGTAAATGCTCTGCTGGCGGTCCGCACATCGATCCCCGGCTGGATTCATTTCCCCCCCAGTGGTCTCACCTTCATCCAAAGTGACAGACAGATAAAAACAATCAATAAGATGTCACCACTGCCGCCGACGCTCTCACCGGTTACAATGAATTATATATATATAAATGCCACCTCAGCCCAATGAGGACGCGGCCTCCCCAACAACCCACCAAGGCCAGAAGAAGAGAAGAGCTGGAGTCTATGGAGCGGTACGAATACAGGAAGGCGCCCGTAATCCACGTAGTCTGGAGGAGGCAAAGCCCCAACCTAGAAATGTTAATCACCGTTAGCTGAAACTTTCACATCTCTTGTTCTTGTAAAGAATAACAAGCGAGAGGGCGCCCGGAATTAATTCCCGATCTCCAGACGGACGCTCGCTATTCACCGGGCGAAGAGGATGAATATTAATGACCGACCCGTCAATCTCAATCTGTTTGATCTCAGGATAATCCTGATGCAGCAAAAATCTTTCTGATCTTCCCCTTTTATCCCCTTCTATTTCACTGTTTATTTATAAGGGGGATGAGGTTCCTGTATTGTCCTTCCAAGTCTTCTTATAGGTGGAAAAGGTTTATAGGGCAAATACACAAATATATAAGGACCCTGCATTATAATAGGGAGGTAGACACAACTGATCTGTAGTTTATTTACATAAACAGTGAATACTGAATACATACATTACTGATCCTGAGTTACATCCTGTATTATACTCCAGAGCTGCACTCACTATTCTGCTGGTGGGGTCACTGTGTACATACATTACATTACTGATCCTGAGTTACATCCTGTATTATACTCCAGAGCTGCACTCACTATTCTGCTGGTGGGGTCACTGTGTACATACATTACATTACTGATCCTGAGTTACATCCTGTATTATACTTCAGAGCTGCACTCACTATTCTGCTTGTGGGGTCACTGTGTACATACATTACATTACTGATCCTGAGTTACATCCTGCATTATACTCCAGAGCTGCACTAAGTATTCTGCTGGTGGGGTCACTGTGTACATACATTACATTACTGATCCTCAGTCACATACTATATTATACCCCAGAGCTGCACTCAGTATTCTGCTGGTGGGGTCACTCTGTACATACATTACACTCAGTGATGGTGGTTACTTATATATTGTAGGGGCTACAACCATTGAGAAGTATGACCTACGGACAAACAGCTGGATACAGGTCAGCACCATGAACGGCCGGCGGCTGCAGTTTGGGGTGGCTGTGATCGACAACAAGCTCTATGTGGTTGGAGGACGAGATGGACTGAAGACGTCCAATACTGTGGAGTGCTTCAACCCCGTCACCAAAGTGTGGACAATAATGCCCCCCATGTCCACCCACCGGCACGGACTGGGTAAGAGCAGGTTGTATGGGTAAGAAGGGGCCGTGTCACTAAGCAAAGAAGGTACAATCAGATGTGTAACACACACACACACACATACTGTACATACACACACACATACACACACATACTCACAGTGGTATCTCGGTTTAAGAGTAACTTGAATTAAGAGCGTTTTGCAAAAAGAGCTCAGTTTTTCAAAATTGTGACTTGCTGTAACAGCATTGCTTTGGTGTAACCCCTCTCTCCCCGGACAGAGAGTGCTGCATGTATGTGCCCACATCTGCCCTGCTCATTCCTTCCTGCTCCCTGCAGTCTCTCTCAGTCCTTGTGTTTCCCATCCTCTGCTATAATGTGCCTGCACTCACACTCAGCTATACACACTGCTGCTATAATGTGCCTGCACTTACACTCAGCTATACACACTGCTGCTATAATGTGCCTGCACTCACACTCAGCTATACACACTGCTGCTATAATGTGCCTGCACTCACACAGCCAGTATAGAAAAGGGCGGAGCTGTAATATTGGGCGGGGCTATAATATAGGGCAGAGCTTTAATATGGGGTGGGGCTATAATATAGGGCAGAGCTTTAATATGGGGTGGAGCTGTAATATGGGGCAGGGCTATAATATAGGGCAGAGCTTTAATATGGGGCGGGGTAGTAATATAGGGTGGGGCTATAATATTGGACAGTGTAATTATTGCAGTGGTTTATACTGTACACAGCAACGCCATTGCTTCTCGGATACTGGTAACACTTGTCTGTCTTCCCCAGGCGTGGCCGTGCTGGAAGGTCCCATGTACGCCGTAGGCGGCCATGATGGATGGAGCTATCTGAACACAGTGGAGCGCTGGGACCCTCAGGCACGACAGTGGAATTATGTGGCCAGTATGTCCACGCCCAGGAGCACGGTCGGCGTGGCCGCTCTGAACAACAAGTGAGTGATGAGAGTGACTGATGGCGTATACTGAGGATGGGGTACAGGCCGCCGTATACTGAGGATGGGGTACAGGCCGCCGTATACTGAGGATGGGGTACAGGCCGCCGTATACAGAGGATGGGGTACAGGCCGCCGTATACAGAGGATGCGGTACAGGCCGCCGTATACTGAGGATGGGGTACAGGCCGCCGTATACAGAGGATGGAGTACAGGCCGCCGTATACAGAGGATGGAGTACAGGCCGCCGTATACAGTGGATGGGGTACAGGCCGCCGTATACAGAGGATGGGGTACAGGCCGCCTTATACTGAGGATGGGGTACAGGCCGTTGTATACAGAGGATGGGGTACAGGCCGTCATATACAGAGCACAGAGTCACTGGATACAGTCTCTTCCCCCCGAGCAGTCACTGAATTCAGTCTCTTCCCTCCGAGCAGTCACTGGATACAGTCTCTTCCCTCCGAGCAGTCACTGGATACAGTCTCTTCCCTCCGAGCAGTCACTGGATACAGTCTCTTCCCCCGAGCAGTCACTGAATACAGTCTCTTCCGCCTGTGCAGTCACTGGATACAGTCTCTTCTGCCTGTGCAGTCACTGGATACAGTCTCTTACCCCCGAGCAGTCACTGGGTGCAGTCATTTCCCGCCGAGCAGTCACTGGGTGCAGTCTCTTCCCCACGAGCAGTCACTGGGTGCAGTGTCTCTTTGAGCTGACGCTGGGCTCTGGTATCTGTAAGAATTCTGTCTTCCTTTGCTAGAACACGACTTGTACATGATATGGTGGAGGATAGGGGGCAGCGGCAGTCATCGGGTCTCATGACTGCACCTAACAAGTACAGAAAGTTACTTCATTGACTGACATCACTTCTACTGCCACCTTGTGGTGAATGTGAGAATATATCAGGCGTTTGCTTAGTGATCCAGGATCAGTGATACCGTGTAGCGATCGACCAGCAAAAACTGATAGGTCGTCAATAAAAGGAGGTCACCGGGGGCTACTAGGAAATGCTTCACTGACAACTGGATGGTGCATCAGTAAATCCCCGACCACACTGACGTCTATTGGAGCTTATAAGCGGATCCTATAAGTGCAGGTCCTACTTCTTTTTTTTTCCGAAACAGATCAGTAGTAAAGACGGATGTGTGGACGACCACATCTGTCAGTGAATCAGGATCGTCATGTGTGGATGAGGCCACAACCATCTTCTTTGTGCAAAAAAAAAACCCTGAACTTTTCTACTAGAATAATTGGGATCAAATAAATAAAAGGCATCAAGTGAACAGAGAGTAACTGCCGGCAGCCGCTGCAAGGATGACAGCAGCCACTGGGAGGATGACAGCAGCCACTGGGAGGATGACAGCAGCCACTGGGAGGATGACAGCAGCCACTGGGAGGATGACAGCAACCACTGCCAGGATGACAGCAGCCACTACCAGGATGACAGCGGCCACTGCCAGGATGACAGCAGCCACTGGGAGGAAGACAGCAGCCACTGGGAGGATGACAGCAGCCACTGGGAGGATGACAGCAACCACTGCCAGGATGACAGCGGCCACTACCAGGATCACAGCGGCCACTGCCAGGATGACAGCAGCCACTGGGAGGATGACAGCAGCCACTGCCAGGATGACAGCAGCCACTGGGAGGATGAGAGCAGCCACTACCAGGATGACAGCAGCCACTGGGAGGATGACAGCAGCCACTACCAGGATGACAGCAGCCACTGGGAGGATGACAGCAGCCACTGCCAGGATGACAGCAGCCTTCCCTGCCCTGGAGAGTGTGTCTGGTACAGACAGACTCACTGCCATATGCAGACTTTTACTATAAGGTAAAAGTGGAGAAAGTGGCTTTTTTTTTCCTGATAAGATATATTTCTATGTTTCTTGCCTTCTCTGATACTATTACTTTTAGTTTATTAAAACTGATGTGACTGAAGAAAAGAAGGGATATAAGTGATGAGAGAGCTAAGTCCTGGGGCTCGTATACAATGTATCATATACAGAGCTGTCCAAGCCAATGAAGTGTATCAGACGGATTCAGGTCCTGGAATGTGACAATACTGACATCTAGTGGTGGAAAGTCAGATCACAGCGCTGCTTACACTGAGAGGGATTATCTGCTTTTATAGAGAAAGAATCAAGGGTTTTGGTCCAGGGTAAAGTCCCTTGCTGTTACGGGCAGTGAAGGAGTTAGGGTTAGGGCAAGAGAGACATTTTTTGCTACTGATATATCTAGCTCACATTGGATTATTGCGCTGACACATTGTAACAGACTTTCAGCTGGTCTGTGAGGGTTGTCAACTAGTAAAATGTTCCTAGTCGCCAACAAGAAGCAGAGTTATAGAATAGCCTGGGGTATAGAATTGCCTGGGGTCTCTAAGAAAGTTGGCAAACATTTCCCCATCACTGTCAGATGACAGGACGCCGGCCCTTTAAGGACACAATGCAACTTTTCCCCTTTAATTATCTCCTTTTGGATATTAGACAGTGAAATCTTTCCTCAGCGGAATTGGTGGCGATAAATAGAGGAAAGTATTTTAGATTATTAATAATAAGAACAGATTCCCACACTAAGCAGTTTTTCCGGAAATGCGATTGCAGCGTTTTTCTTCTTCTCGGAGCTGCAGACAGGGCCGTCTTACCCATTGGGCAGGGTAGGCGGCTGCCCGGGGGCCCTTGCGTCCTAGGGGGCCCCTGCCCTCTGTGACCTGTATTTTTAGCTTTATAAGACGCACTTATAAAACTAAGTGCGTCCTATAAAGCGAAGACGGCTCCCAAGCAGGGCTGAGCACCGCAAGGAAGCCGTCCCGCCCGCCCCCTCTATTGCCGCTCACTATGCATATGCATAGTGAGCGGCCCTGAGTGATCCCCTCCGCCCGCCCCTTCTATCGCTTCTCAGCTGACAGCCGATCAGAAGCCCAGGAAAGTGCAATGAGCAGCACTTTCCTGGGCTTCTGATCGACTCAGCTGAGCGGCGATAGAAGGGGCGGGCAGTCCAGGAACTCACCCGTCCGGCACCCCCAGCAGCTCCTCTCCCGGCAGCGCGCTCCCGTCATCCTCCGGCACAGGCAGCGGGGTACAGAGACGCTGCCTGTGTCCTGGATGTGTCATGCAGCAGGTCACTTTCGGCACAGGCAGTCTCTCTGTACCCCGCTGCCTGTGCCGGAGGATGTCGGGAGTGCGCGCTGCCGGGAGAGGAGCTGCTGGGGCCGCCGGACGGGTGAGTAACTGGTTTGTTGTTTTGGGGGGGCACTGGCTACTATGGGGGCACTGGCTACTATGGAGGGCACTGGCTACTATGGAGGGCACTGGCTACTATGGGGGCACTGGCTACTATGGGGGGCACTGGCTACTATGGGGGGCACTGGCTAATATGGGGGCACTGGCTACTATGGGGGGCACTGGCTACTATGGGGGGCACTGGCTACTATGGGGGGCACTGGCTACTATGGGGGCACTGGCTACTATGGGGGCACTGGCTACTATGGGGGGCACTGGCTACTATGGGGGGCACTGGCTAATATGGGGGCACTGGATACTATGGGGGGCACTGGCTACTATGGGGGCACTGGCTACTATGGGGGGCACTGGCTACTATGGGGGGCACTGGCTACTGTGGGGGCCACTGGCTACTGTGGGGGGCACTGGCTACTGTGGGGGCCACTGGCTACTGTGGGGGGCACTGGCTACTATGGGGGGCACTGGCTACTATGGGGGACACTGGCTACTATGGGGGGCACTGGCCACTATGGGGGACACTGGCCACTATGGGGGACACTGGCTACTATGGGGGCACTGGCTACTGTGAGGGGCACTGGCTACTATGGGGGCACTGGCTATCATGGGGGGCACTGGCTACTGTGGGGGGCACTGGCTATTGTGGGGGCACTGGCTACTATGGGGGGCACTGGCTACTATGAGGGGCACTGACTACTATGGGGGGCACTGGCTACTATGGGGGTACTGGCTACTATGGGGGACACTGGCTACTATGGGGGCACTGGCTATTGTGAGGGGCACTGGCTACTATGGGGGGCACTGGCTACTATGGGGGGCACTGGCTACTATGAGGGGCACTGACTACTATGGGGGGCACTGGCTACTATGGGGGGCACTGGCTACTATGGGGGGCACTATATGGGGGGATTGGCTACTATGGGGGGATTGGCTACTATGGGGGGCACTATATGCAAAGATGTGGGGGATTTGATGGTGGCGGTTGGGGGGGGGGGGGGCAATTCGCACCTCTGCCCAGGGGCCCATAATACTGTTAAGACGGCCCTGGCTGCAGATAAAGCCTGCCATCCGCCCTCCGCGAGCAGCTGTGGATGTATCGCGCCCTCCCATCACCTCGCTGCCTCTCCAGCGTGTACAAAACAATATCACAATCACACGCCATTCATCCTGAGGACGGCAACTCAGCTCTGCTACATGTGCAGAAAACCGCCAACTATGCCAGACTGCTGCCAGGGGCATCTGTGTGTTGGGGGAGGGATCAATGAACCCCATCCCCCTCATTATACTGAGCGGTCTGCCCTGTACATCTGCCACCTTCTCAGGGTTCAATCACGGCCGCTGCGAGGACGTTATAACAATCCTGATATACTAACTCCCATCATTGTAACAAATTATTGTTATGTTAAAATAAAATGTTAAATGACAACTCCGGGCAAAATGTATTTTTTATTAAGTTATTACATAAGAAAAGTTAGACAAATTTCTAATATACACTAATTATGGGAAATGCACATATAGTGGTATATATATATATATATATATATATAAAACATACTGCTATTTCCCACATTTAAGTAGATCAGGCAGACTTCAATTTCTCTAAAAAACTGTGATGTCACGACTCGGGTGTATGTACCTGCAGAGTCCAGCAGGGGGCGCAGTATATGTAGAAATCAGTGGGTTCTCCCTCCAGTCCCGTGCTGCCAGCTGCTTTGCGATTTGTCCCCCCTCCCATCCCACTGTGCTCGGTGTTTGCAATGTCCCCCCTCCCTCTCGGCCGTGCAGTGTGATGAGCGGCAGATAAAAGGAGCGTTCATCCTGCTGCTTGGGACCAGGCAGCACGGCCGGGAGGGAGGGGGCACATTGCAAAAACCAGGCAGAACGGGATGGGAGGGGGGACATCGCAAAGCAGCTGGCAGCAGGGGACTGGAAGGAGAACGCACTGATTTCTACATATACTGCGCCCCCTGCTGGACTCTGCAGGTACATACACCCGAGTCGTGAGACTGGAGATTACTTAAAGGGGTAGTCCACCAAAAAAAATTTTCTTTTAAATCAACTGGTGCCATAAAGTGCCAGAGATTTGTAATTCACTTCTATTAAAAAATCTCAAGTCTTCCAGTACTTATCAGCTGCTGTGTGTCCAGCAGGAAGTGGTGTTTTCTTTCCTGTCTGACACAGTGCTCTCTGTTGCCTCCTCTGTCCATGTCAGGAACTGTCCAAAACAGGAGCAAATCCCCATAGAAAACCTCTCCTGCTGTCCAGACTGGAAATAATACAACTTCCTGTTGGGCATACAGCAGCTGATAAGTACTGGAAGGCTTGAGATTTTTTAATAGAAGTAAATTACAAATCTCTGGCACTTCATGGCAGCAGTTGATTTGAAAGAAAAAATTTTTTGGTGCACTACCCCTTTAAGTCGTGTACTGGAAGACTGGAGATTTTTTAATAGAAGTTACAAATCTATATATATATTACAAATCTATCTAATCTTTCTGACACTGTATGATTTTTTTTCTGCAGATTTCCCCATTAATTGCCACACAGTAAAACTTTTCTTTACAAGTTCTATAATTCTCTACAAAACTTTCACTTTCCCATTTACAGCTGGAGGTTTGTGACAATGTATCACTATGTATCACTGCTGACAATTCTATGCTATACTTTATCTGTACTGATACACTGTAACAAACTAATGAGAAAGGAAAGAAATGTGTTCAGGTGCTGTGTACTCCTGGGGTTTAGCTGCGGCTCCCCAGCTCCCAGCATGCCCTGGGGCCATCGGCTGGAGGTCACTGCTGCTTTAGAACAGGAGATCTGTGCTCAGCTGGTCTAGACTGGATACAATTGCACCAAACTCTCAGCTGTGTAAAGTTTCTCTCCTTTTAGGGTTTGCAGCTTCTGTAATATTTACATTCACTGAAAGCAAACAGAGATCCTGATAACTGAAGATATAACAGCCAGATAGATGCAGAACGTCTGAGGATTCTGCTTTGTGTTAAATAGTTACAGTGTATATGACGTCTTCTATCTGTATATGATGTCTTCTCTCTACAAGCCCCAGTCGTGGTTATCTGGGTTAAGCTAAGCTCCCGGGTATTTCCCAGTTACCTGCACTGCGAGATAGGATACGTAGACCTTCTGGTAGCTTTGTCCTATCCAGGCTAGTTCCTCTTGTGTATCAGGATACTATGCTGCACTTTTTAGACTGGTTCACGGCGTGGGCTAGGATGTTCCTAGACTCTTCTCCCTTGAAAGTGTTTATCACTGCATAGTAGATATAGTGTGGTGTCCCACCACTGGTGTTGCTATTGGTTACACCCTTCGCAAAAGCCTGTACCTTTTGTAAGTAAGTGGTGATGTAGTAGTGATAAAGTTTAGCCACTAGCTGTCGCTATTATAGATATATGCACTTAGTAGCTGCACGGCTGAATTATGTAAAGGTTTATTGTTTATTTATGTGTCAAGTGGATCTGTGAACCTATGGGAGTATCTTTTTCTTCTGTTCTATCATCTCTCACTTTACTTCTTCTAATGCACTATTCACCCACTCACAGCACATGTTAGATAAGCTGGAGATAGGAAGTCACATGGGTAGAGGAAGTGTAGAGGTCTTTTGTTACTAGAATCTGTAGGGGAAGGACGCAAGCTAGAACGCTCCCTACAGTGGTCCCCCTTGGGCCCTGGCCCTCTGCCAGGTCCCACCCTTCGTAAGCAGTTTTAGTCAGGTTCCTGTATGGTGAGGAAGGAAGACAAGACGCACCTAACAGTTTCTCCTCAAGTAACGCTACACAACATAATATCCCCTCAGCAACCCAGCAGGTCACTGACCACAGGGGAACAAGGTACAACCGGCCCTTTAAACTAAAAGCAGGTGTGCCACCACACCTGTGTACCCAACTGGCACTGGCATCATTACATAATAACATTGGGCCCGGCTGTATCTCGGCCAACCACCACAGGAGTGGCGTCACACTGTACCATCTAGAAAGTGACTGACCGTACCTCTGACATAACACCACGGGGGCTCACCACAATAGTATAAGTACTGAAAAAGTTGAGTGTCTCTCGTTGCATCTGTATACCCACGCGTCTTAGACTAAACCAGACTAAACTGACTTGTCCTGGACGAGGGTCCTGGCGTGAGCCATGCCCTGGCTTGGCTACAGCTGGGACGTTAGTTCTATGTGTCCTTCTCCCACGAGAATCTGGGTAAGAACTGATGCTACACCACCCCCACCAAGTGACTACTTCCTACAGGGGCTAAGCAATCTACCCTGTGAGAGGTGGAAAAGAGTATGTGCAAAAGAAAGAAAGAGATAGGCCAGTGGTAGAAAGCATCTCTGATTAGCATCTCTGTTAGCAAAAGCATATGGTACACATATAAAACAGTAACCCATTCCTAACCTCAGCTGTGCATTACATAGGAATACACATATAAAAGTACTGACATCTAGTGGTGAAACCTCAAAGTGCACTTCATCACCACTTTAACCTGGAGGAAGAAGCTTTTTTGAGTGGTGTAAATGAGAGACACAAAACACCCGTGGTGGGACACCACATATATAATGTCTTCTATCTCTCTGTATATAACGTCTTCTCTCTGCATATGATGTCTTCTACTTGTATATGATGTCTTCTCTCTGTATATTTTTCTCTCTGTATATGACGTCTTCTATCTGTATATGACGTCTTCTCCCTGTATATAATGTCTTCCCTCTGTATATGACGTCTTCTCCCTGTATATAATGTCTTCTCTCTGTATATTACTTCTTCCCAGGTTATACGCGGTTGGGGGCAGAGACGGCAGCTCTTGTCTTAAATCCATGGAATGTTTTGATCCTCACACAAACAAGTGGAGCATGTGTGCGCCGATGTCGAAGAGACGGGGAGGCGTGGGAGTCGCTACATACAATGGATTCTTGTACGCCGTCGGGGGCCACGATGCGCCGGCATCAAACCTTTGTTCTCGGCTGTCAGACTGCATGGAGAGGTGAGCAACATCCTGCGGCGGGATGAGAGGAGCTGTCACTGGCAGCGCTCACGCCTGCAGCATGTCACCTACACGTTTGTACTTATTTGTGTTTTCCTCCCGTTATATGTACAATGACTGATGCCCTGGATCCAGATACATCCCTCCCCCAATACTTAATCAGGGGCTGCAGGCTCTATCTGTTCTGCTGCCTGAGGCAAAAATTCAAATGGTAGCCCCCCCCCCCCCACACACACACACACAGACACACATATTATATATATATATATATATATTTACAACAGAAAAAGCCGTGGCACTCCAAAATGTAGTGAAAAAATTACGTGGTTTATTAGCCCAAATCCGCAGATTTGCGGATTTGGGCTAATAAACCACGTAATTTTTTCACTACATTTTGGAGTGCCACGGCTTTTTCTGTTGTATATACTTAGCACCTGTGGTCGCAAGGGTGCATGCTGGAAGGCACCGCATTTACCCATTTTAAGGAGTGCTGCACTAAAGATTTCATTTATATATATATATTTATATATATATATATATTTATATATATATAAATAAGCAAAGAGAGTGAGCAGCACAGCAATGCAGGTAAAGGTGCCAGCGTTCAGGGTCCTGACTTCAGACCGTCTTCATATATTAGCAGAGAATCCGCAGCACACAAAAAGTTCGTGAAGACCATGATTTATTTAATTCATAAGTGCAGCAATCCAACAGACGCAACGTTTCAGTGATGTCATATCACCATTTTCACGCTTGAAAATGGTGATATGACATCACCGAAACGTTGCGTCTGTTGGATTGCTGCACTTATGAATTAAATAAATCACAGTCTTCACGAACTTTTTGTGTGCTGCGGATTCTCTGCTAATATATATATATATATATATATATATATATATATATATATATATATATATATATATATATATATACACACACTCACCGGCCACTTTATTAGGTACACCATGCTAGTAACGGGTTGGACCCCCTTTTGCCTTCAGAACTTCCTCAATTCTTGGTGGCATAGATACAACAAGGTGCTGGAAGCTTCCTCAGAGATTTTGGTCCATAGTGACATGATGACATCACACAGTTGCCGCAGATTTGTCGGCTGCACATCCATGATGCGAATGCTTCCACCACATCCCAAAGATGCTCTATTGGATTGAGATCTGGTGACTGTGGAGGCCATTGGAGTACAGTGAACTCATTGTCATGTTCAAGAAACCAGTCTGAGATGATTCTAGCTTTATGACATGGCGCATTATCCTGCTGAAAGTCGCCATCAGATGTTGGGTCCATTGTGGTCATAAAGGGATGGACATGGTCAGCAACAATACTCAGGTAGGCTGTGGCGTTGCAACGATGCTCAAGTGGAACCAAGGGGCCCAAAGAGTGCCAAGAAAATATTCCCCACACCATGACACCACCACCACCAGCCTGAACCGTTGATACAAGGCAGGATGGATCCATGCTTTCATGTTGTTGACGCCAAATTCTGACCCTACCATCCGAATGTCGCAGCAGAAATCGAGACTCATCAGACCAGGCAACGTTTTTCCAATCTTCTACTGTCCAATTTCGATGAGCTTGTGCAAATTGTAGCCTCAGTTTCCTGTTCTTAGCTGAGCAGAGTGGCCCCCGGTGTGGTCTTCTGCTGCTGTAGCCAGGGCCGGACTGGGACTTAAAATCAGCCCTGGCAATCAAACCCCAGCAGCCCACATACCATATCCTTCCCTATATATCATGGATAGCCGTGTAAAATACGAGCTGTAGCAAATTCTGCTTCATTTAGCCATGTCCCCACTACTCCCCTAAACATGTGAACCCCACCATCAGCACCTAAAAATAATGCTATAACATGATCTGCTGATGATTTGATGCGGCATATATATGCATTCATTTCAACTGATTAAATAAGAAGCATCAAATCCGCATTTGATTAGGTATGAACGTGCCCTTACAGGAAACCTGTGGGCTCTATACCAGGTACACAGCTGTAGATCCCAGCGTATAGGTCAGGGACTGGACCTTTAGTCCAGTGTAAACCTCTGTAACCATTCTTTTCATTACCAGCTGAAGTGTCACAGAGGTGGAGCCACCGCAGCACCTTCTGCCCCCGTACCTTCCTGCTCTGACTGATGGACGTATAGGTTAGTGCTGCTGCTGCCGCTGCTGTTGTGAAACTTTAGTTGGAAATGAAAAGGACAATTATATAAGTTTACACTGGACTAAAGGTCAGTGATATCTCCCTCACACCTGTCTGCTGAGATCTACAGCCCTAGACCTGGTACGGACCTCACAGATTCCCTTTATAGGAGAAAAACATGGCCACCTTCTTCCAGAAACAGTGTCACACTCTTCTTCAGTTTGTGTGAGGTATTGCAGCTCAGTTCCATTGAAGTGAATGGAGCCAAGTTGTAATAACCATACACAGTCTGAGGACAGGGTGGTGCTGTTTTTGGACAAAAGTTACTATATTTTTTAAATCCCTTTTATCCTGACTATGTCTCCATATAATGGCGGTCAAAGCTACATAATAAGCTGCTAGATAGCCATTTCCTACTGGATATCTATCTATCTATCTATCTATCTATAGTATCTATCCCCTATCTATCTATCTCCTATCTATCTATCTCCTATCTATCTCCTATCTATCTCCTATCTATCTATCTATCTATCTATCTCCTATCTATCTCCTATCTATCTATCTATCTCCTATCTATCTCCTATCTATCTATCTCCCTATCTATCTATCTCCTATCTATCTATCTATCTATCTATCTATCTATCTATCTATCTCCTATCTATCTATCTATCTATCTCCCTATCTATCTATCTCCTATCTATCTATCTCCTATCCCCTATCTATCTATCTATCTATCTATCTATCTATCTATCTATCTATCTATCTATCTATCTCCTATCTATCTATCTCCTATCTATCTCCTATCTATCTCCTATCTATCTATCTATCTCCCTATCTATCTATCTCCTATCTATCTATCTCCTATCTATCTATCTCCTATCTATCTATCTATCTATCTATCTATCTATCTATCTATCTCCTATCTATCTATCTATCTATCTATCTCCTATCTATCTCCTATCTATCTATCTATCTATCTCCTATCTATCATCTATCTATCTATCTATCTCCTATCTATCATCTATCTATCTCCTATCTATCTATCTATCTATCTATCTCCTATCTATCTATCTATCTATCTATCTATCTATCTCCTATCTATCTATCTATCTCCTATCTATCTATCTCCTATCTATCATCTATCTCCTATCTATCTATCTATCTATCTATCTATCTATCTATCTATCTATCTATCTATCTATCTCCTATCTATCTATCTATCTATCTATCTATCTATCTATCTATCTCCTATCTATCATCTATCTATCTATCTATCTCCTATCTATCTATCTATCTATCTATCTATCTATCTATCTATCTATCTTTTTTCTGTGCATGATAACACTGTCATAGTTAACACCAGTAAGCAAATATTATCACCATACTGTACACGTTACTGCCATACTGTCACTAAGCAAACCCACCAATATTTCCTATACTAACAGTATATAAGTAACAAATAATATCACCCCACCATGAGCACGGCCATTATCACCACATAGTGACTAATACCGCTACACTGTGACTGAATACAATCCACTATATACAACACTAAAATTACCAATAATACGAGTAATACCATCACACCATGCCCACTACTCCCACCATACGGTGACTGGATAATACCACTATACCATCACACCATGCCCCCTACTCTCACCATACAGTGACTGGATAATACCACTATACCATCACACCATGCCCACTACTCTCACCATACAGTGACTGGATACTACCACTATACCATCACACCATGCCCACTACCCTCACCATACAGTGACTGGATAATACCACTATACCATCACACCATGCCCAATACTCTCACCATACAGTGACTGGATAATACCACTATACTGGCACCAAATAACAGCCACTATCTAAAGACCAATATTCTCCCAAAGCAGCGACAATAGAACACAGATGTTACACTCTGTCCCTCCAGCTGTTACAAAACTACAAATCCCATCATGCCTGGACAGCTAAAGCATGACGGGAATTGTAGTTTTGCAACACCTGGAGGGCAGGAGTGTGACACCCCTGATACTGAGGCAGATCCCAGCTGTATAAAGGTTCTGCAGACCTTACAGGTGATTATAGTGCAGTTACATCCTGTCACTCACAGTAGGCGTCTTCTCTGCACTTTTCTTTTTCTTCTCCATCTGGCTCCGGTCATCAGGAAGGCTTCTCTGGCCATGACTCCTCTCCACGGGATCTGTCAGACAGACATTTTAGGCTTCTTGCTCCAGCAACATCCTCATCTATAAATCCCCCCATATAGAATAGCCCCCCCTGCATCCCCCCATATAGAATAGCCCCCCTGCTGTACATCTCCCTATATAGAATAGCCCCCCCCCCGCATCCCCCTCCCATATAGAATAGCCCCCCTGCATCCCCCTCCCATATAGAATACCCCCTGCATCTCTCCCATATAGAATACCCCCCCTGCATCCCCCTCCCATATAGAATAGCCTCCCCTGCATCCCCCTATATAGAATAGCCCCCCCTGCATCCCCCCATATAGAAAAGTCCCCCTGCATCCCCCTCCCATATAGAATAGCCCCCCTGCATCCCCCTCCCATATAGAATACCCCCCTGCATCCCCCCATATAGAATACCCCCCTGCATCCCTCCCATATAGAATAGCCCCCCTGCATCCCCCTCCCATATAGAATAGCCCCCCTGCATCCCCCTCCCTATATAGAATAGCCCCCCCTGCATCCCCCCCATATAGAATAGCCCCCTGCATCCCCCCTCCCATATAGAATAGCCCCCCTGCATCCCCCTCCCTATATAGAATAGCCCCCCCTGCATCCCCCTCCCATATAGAATAGCCCCCTGCATCCCCCTCCCATATAGAATAGCCCCCCTGCATGCCCCTCCCATATAGAATAGCCCCCCTGCATCCCCCCAATATAGAATAGCCCCCTGCATCCCCCCATATAGAATAGCCCCCCTGCATCCCCCTCCCATATAGAATAGCCCCCTGCATCCCCCCCCCATATAGAATAGCCCCCCTGCATCCCCCCCCATATAGAATAGCCCCCTGCATCCCCCCCATATAGAATAGCCCCCTGCATCCCCCTCCCATATAGAATAGCCCCCTGCATCCTCCTCCTATATAGAATAGCCCCCCTGCATCCCCCTCCCATATAGAATAGCCCCCTGCATCCCCTCCCATATAGAATAGCCCCCCTGCATCCCCCTCCCTATATAGAATAGCCCCCCCTGCATCCCCCCCATATAGAATAGCCCCCTGCATCCCCCTCCCATATAGAATAGCCCCCCTGCATCCCCCTCCCTATATAGAATAGCCCCCCCCTGCATCCCCCTCCCATATAGAATAGCCCCCTGCATCCCCCTCCCATATAGAATAGCCCCCCTGCATGCCCCTCCCATATAGAATAGCCCCCCTGCATCCCCCCAATATAGAATAGCCCCCTGCATCCCCCCATATAGAATAGCCCCCTGCATCCCCTCCCATATAGAATAGCCCCCCTACATCCCCCTCCTATATATAATAGCCCCCTGCATCCCCCTCCATATAGAATAGCCCCCCTGCATCCCCCTCCCATATAGAATAGCCCCCTGCATCCCCCTCCCATACAGAATAGCCCCCCTACATCCCCCTCCTATATAGAATAGCCCCCCTGCATCCCCCTCCTGTATAGAATAGCCCCCCTGCATCCCCCTCCCATATAGAATAGCCCCCCTGCATCCCCCTCCTGTATAGAATAGACCCCCTGCATCCCCCTCCCATATAGAATAGCCTCCCTGCATCCCCTCCCATATAGAATAGCCCCCTGCATCCCCTCCTATATAGAATAGCCCCCCCCTGCATCCCCTCCTATATAGAATAGCCCCCCCCTGCACCCCCTCCCATATAGAATACCCCCTGCATCTCTCCCATATAGAATAGCCCCCTGCATCCCCCTCCAATATAGAATAGCCCCCCTGCATCCCCCTCCTATATAGAATAGCCCCCCTGCACCCCCTCCCATATAGAATACCCCCTGCATCTCTCCCATATAGAATACCCCCCCTGCATCCCCCCCCATATAGAATACACCCCTGCATCCCCCTCCCATATAGAATACCCCCCCTGCATCCCCCCCATATAGAATACACCCCTGCATCCCCCTCCCATATAGAATAGCCCCCTGCATCCCCCCAATATAGAATAGCCCCCCTGCACCCCCTCCCATATAGAATAGCCCCTGCATCCCCCTCCCATATAGAATAGCCCCCTGCATCCCCCCAATATATAATAGCCCCCCTGCACCCCCTCCCATATAGAATACCCCCTGCATCTCTCCCATATAGAATACCCCCCCTGCATCCCCCCCCCATATAGAATACCCCCCCTGCATCCCCCCCCCATATAGAATACACCCCTGCATCCCCCTCCCATATAGAATAGCCCCCTGCATCCCCCCAATATAGAATAGCCCCCTGCATCCCCCTCCCATATAGAATAGCCCCCTGCATCCCCCTCCCATATAGAATAGCCCCCTGCATCCCCTCCTATATAGAATAGCCCCCCCTGCATCCCCTCCTATATAGAATAGCCCCCCTGCATGCTCTCCCTGTGTGGCCACATGTGAAGGGGTTAAAAAAAAAAAAAACATTCTCACCTCACCTCGCTCCCAGCAGCTTCTTTCTCCGGATCTTCAGCAGCTTCTTTCTGCTGCAGCAGCGTGGCGGCGGCGGCGGCGGCTCTCCTCTCTCTCCTCCAGGTCCTCAGCGGCGCGTCAGGGAAGTGACGTCACCGCTGGGGGCCTGGTGGAGGTGGCTGCAGACGTGCCTGCGCGCGGCACGTCTGCGGCCCTTGGCACTTGGGGGAAGCACAACGGGGCGGAGACACGCCACCGCAGCCCCCTCCCGCCACCACAGCCCGCTCACCTCACCCCGGCTGGCCCGCTCCTGACGTGCTCCGCCAATCAATGAGGGGCCGCTGCGGCCCCACGTTGATTGGATTGGAGGAGCATGTCAGGAGCGGGCCGCAGCGGTGATTTTTTTTTTTTCCATTAGACAGCCCGGGCGGCCCACGGACTAGTAATCTGGCCAGCCCAGCGGGCATTTGCCCGCCTTGCCAGATTACCAGTCCGGGCCTGGCTGTAGCCCATCTGCCTCAGAGTTGGCCGTACTGTGCGTTCAGAGATGCTCTTCTGCCTACCTTGGTTGTAACGGTTGGCTATTTGAGTCACTGTTGCCTTTCTATCAGCTGGAACCAGTCTGCCCATTCTCCTATGACCTCTGGCATCAACAAGGCATTTCCGCCCACAGAACGGCCGCTCACTGGATGTTTTTTCTTTTTCGGACCATTTTCTGTAAACCCTAGAGATGGTTGTGCGTGAAAATCCCAGTAGATCAGCAGTTTCTGAAATACTCAGACCAGCCCTTCTGGCACCAACAACCATGACACGTTCAAAGGCACCAAATCACCTTTCTTCCCCATACTGATGCTCGGTTTGAACTGCAGGAGATTGTCTTGACCATGTCTACATGCCTAAATGCACTGAGTTGCCGCCATGTGATTGGCTGATTAGAAATTAAGTGGTAACGTGCAGTTGGACAGGTCTACCTAATAAAGTGGCCAGTGAGTGTATATATACACTGTCAGTGTCTCTATCCTGTATCCCATGTGTCACTATCCTGTACTCCAAGTGTCAGAGTGCTATTATCCTGTACCCCAAGTCTCAGCGTGTCATTACCCTGTACCCCATGTCTTCCTCTGTCACTGTGTCACCGCCCCTCCTTGTATTCGCTGTTTTATGATTTCATGTTTCTCTCTGTAGATACGACCCTAAGACGGACAGCTGGACGACGGTAGCGCCGCTGAGCGTTCCTCGGGACGCGGTTGGCATTTGCCCTCTTGGTGACAGGCTCTACGCGGTGGGCGGATATGATGGACAGACCTATCTGAATACTGTTGAATCTTATGATGCACAGACCAATGAGTGGACGCAGGTACCTGTAATGTGTGAGCGCATGGTCCAGGGGGTGTCAGGTGTTTGGGATGGGGGGCAGAAGCTGGAGCCCCTCAGACTCCACAGGGGACGATACTATAAAAGATTCCCATCTATGTTCCCTGCGTCACTACCTGAGGTCACAGCTGAGTTGGTCTATTGCTGTGCTTCTCAAACTGTGAGGCGGGCCCCACCAGTGAGGCGCCCCCTAGTTGTTGGTGAGGCCCAGCTGAGGAGACATTTTTCACAAAAGTAACTATGATCTGCACAGTCCTTTTGAATCTCCATTTTAGCAACATTCTTAATTTATTTTGTACTTGCTTTATTAGTATATAGAGCTTGGGAGATGGGTAAAAGGTAGCCCTAGCATTATTTACAGCTTTTAAATGGACTTTCACCTCAGATAGTGAGGCCCAGACACCCTGTTGGTCAATGTGGTGAGGCCCAGGCATTGCCTTGGTCTGTTGGGTGAGGCTCCAGTAGAAAAAGTTTGAGAAGCACTGGTTTATTGTAATGATTTTGGTTTTAGCCCCATCTTGTGTTCAAATGTAAAAATTGCAGTTTAGCCCAGCAGCACAGTCCTCAATGCTTCGGCCACCGTATAGACCAGGGATGGGGAACCTTCAGCTCTCCAGCTGTGGCAAAACTCCCATCATGCCTGGAGAGCCAAAGCTTTAGCTGAAGGGCGGAAGGTTCCCGATCCCTGCTATAGACCCTCTAGTATACTGGAGCTGTACACAGTGACATTTGCTCTATTGACATAAATGGGTCTGAGCCACAATACCACATATGGCCTGTGCGCAGGTATGGCGCTGTTTTGGCAGCTGCATCCATGCATTTCATTCCTGTTTAGGATCTCCTGATTTACCCATACATATACGGGGTCACCAAAAGTGCATGTATTCTGAATAGAGAGAGGGGAGAAAGTCACTGCCAGACGTCTGAGGTCCCAGACTCTTTTGGCTGTGGTTTATCTCCCTGAGAACAAAAAGATTGGACATGCTGAATGACGCAAGAGGCTTCTGACATTCCGATCTATAGAACTTACTTTTTTTGAGTAGGTCCTTATTACAGAAAGTATAATGTCCTTACTGTGAGTGTTCTCTGTTGTTGGCAGGACGTACCGCTGAACATCGGACGGGCCGGAGCGTGCGTCGTCGTCATAAAGCTGCCATAACCGTGTCCGATACGTTCCTGGAACAAACAGCACAAAAAGGGCAAAACCCATTAATGGAAACCGCATCCAGCGGAGGCCGAGAGGAAAAACTGTGGATACAGCCCGGGTGGAGAAAACTGCCATTTTATACGGGAAAACTCTGATGTACACTGAAAATTATATGAAAAAAAAAATCAGAAAAGTAAAAAAAAAAAATCAAATTGATGAACGGCAACATTTTACATGTAGAAAAAAATCTGAGCAAAATCTATTTTATGTAACATGATAGAAGCCGGAGGTGACGGCGCCTTATATTTTACTATATATCGTTCTATAAATGATGGGAGGGGGGTTTTATTAAAGGGAAGGACACAATGTAACGCAGAATAGGATTTTATATTCTTCTCCTGTTTTATCAGTTTCCAGACATTTTTAGTCCAATTTTTTTTCCAGAATCAGAAATACAGAATACGGATGATGATGTCAAACGAGAAAACACAGGAACAGAATCTTAGAGGGAATGTCTCATATACAGAGAGTGTCTCGTATAGAGGGAATGTCTCATATACAGGGAGTGTCTCATATACAGAGAGTGTCTCGTATAGAGGGTGTCTCGTATAGAGGGAATGTCTCATATACAGAGAGTGTCTCATATACAGAGAGTGTCTCGTATAGAGGGAATGTCTCATATACAGGGAGTGTCTCATGTATAGGGAATGTCTCACATACAGTAGAGGTAGTGTCTCATATAGAGGGATGTCTCATATACAGAGTGTCTCATATAGAGGGAATGTCTCATATAGAGGTAGTGTCTCAGATAGAGGGATGTCTCATATAGAGGGACTGTCTCATATACAGAGTGTCTCGTATAGTGGGAATGTCTCACATAGAGGGAGTGTCTCATATAGAGGGAGTGTCTCATATACAGTGTCTCGTATAGAGGGAATGTCTCACATAGAGGGAGTGTCTCATATACAGTGTCTCGTATAGAGGGAATGTCTCACATAGAGGGAGTGTCTCATATAGAGGTATGTCTTATATAGAGGTGTGTCTCATATAGAGGGAGTGTCTCATATAGAGGTATGTCTTATATAGAGGTGTGTCTCATATAGAGGGAGTGTCTCATATACAGTGTCTCACATAGAGGGAGTGTCTCATATAAAGGGATGTCTCATATACAGGGGATGTCAGATTTTTATTTAGAGCCGGACTTCTCCTTTAATTACCCTTCCCCCAAAGGATGTGAGATTCATTCTTACCTCTATCCCTCTAAGGATAATAAGGAAACCTTATGGTGCGTTTATACAGAGAGATTTATTTGACAGATTTTGGAAGCCAAAGCCAGCACTGGATTTGAAAAGATGAGAAATCTTAATCTTTCCTTTATGACCTGTTCCCTTTTTATAGTCTGTTCCTGGCTTTGGCTAAAAAAATCTGTCAAATAAATCTGCCTGTGTAAACGCACCATTAGGGTCCATTTACACAGAAAGATTATCTGACAAAGATTTGAAGCCAAAGCCAGGAATGGATTTAAAAAGAGAAGAAATCTCAGGCTTTCCTTCATGACCTGATCTCTGTTTATAGTCTGTTTCTGGCTTTGGCTTCAAATCTTTGGCAGATAATCTGTCAGATAATCTGTAAAAATGGACCCTTAGGATAACAGGAAATCTCACGTCATCAACATAAAACTGCAATATACAGAAAAAAATATTTAGAATTTATAATAAAATAAAAAACAAAGGCTAGATTACAATATTCAGATGATACATTCCCTTTAAGTGACATTTTGTTAATTTAAAAAAAAAATTACATCGAATAAATTTTAAAGTAATAAATGAAAAATTTTAAAGTTTGAAAAAAACCCCCCAAAAAACAAAAGAGAAACTTGTAATTGTGCTTCCACGCGGCCTCCCCTTCTGACACTGACGGTCTGGGCGTTTATCTAGAGACGGATCGACTGGGACAGCGCGGGAATCACCAAGAGGCCAAAACTAAATGTCACGTCTGACAAAATCCAAAAGAAGTAATAGTATAGAAAGAAAGAAAAACAACAAAACATAAATGACGTTTTTTTTGTCACGTTCGACATGTAATATAAATTATACCTGAAATTAACTTTTTCTTAATATTTTTCAAGAGGATTTTTACTTGTTCTTTGTAACCTGATCTTCAGCCGCAATGGTATTACCAGATGATCCATTTTTGTATTAGAATTTTTTTATTTGCCCGGTCAGCAAATCTGTTAAATTTCGTCGTAGTGTAAAAACATTTTGTAGTCAGTCTGTACACAAAGTGACGATGACAACAGTATTATCGAAGCTAAATAGAAGAGTAGGAGTCTATAAGATATGTATCCGTCCTGATTTATATGGAAATACTGAGATTACGTCATTTGCAGAATTTGTTTTTATTGTTTACGTAAACAGATATCAAAATATTAGTATGATGGAAGTGAACTTAGGATATGTCATTCTGTGCTAAATCAGCCCCCCCAGCTGCACCTTTGGCTGCCCCTGAGTAAGAGCAGCTCTGACCCCGGGAGTTGTAGTTTTGCAAAAGCTGGAGGGCGGCGAGTTTGACACCCGTGCCATAGAAAGCAATAAACTTCCCATGGCCAAAATCCCAAAGTTTTTTTTCTTTTTTCGGAAAATTCAAAACTAAGGCTGGGTTGACACTGCGTTTTTGCAATCCGTTCTGCTTATTTTTTTTAACGGGTTACTTTAAACAGACAGAAAAACGTAGTCAACACTACTTTTGTGTCCGTAAAAAAAAAAAAATCAATGCGTTTTTTCATTGACTTCCATTATAAAAATAAAAAAAAAACAGATCAAAACGGATGCTTTTTTTTTAACGGACACAAAAGTAGTGTTGACTATTTTTGTGTCTGTTAACAAAAAACGCATCTGTTTCGATTTATTTTTTTCTTTATAATAGAAGTCAATCGAAAAACTGACCAAAAAAAACAAACACATCTGTTTTTTTCATAAAAAAGTATACCTTAAACGGACTGCAAAAACGCAGTGTGAACCCAGCCTTAGCTAAATAAACATAAAAACCTGCTACATTTTCAGTTTAAATTTTTTCCTCCACTTTTCAGTAAGGCTAGGTTTACACTGCGTTTATGCAAAAAAAAAAAAAAAAAAACGGAAGAAAAACAAAGATTTGTGTGCATCCTTTTAGATCCCTTTTTCCATTGACTTCAACTGATCAAAACGCATCCGTTTTTTTGTGTGTAAACAAAAACGTGGTTGACCACATTTTTGTGTCAGCTAAAAAATATTTAAAAAAATGCATCCTTTTTTTGCATAAAACATGAAAAAAACTGATTGCAAAGACACAGTGTAAACTCAGCTTGAGTCTATGATAGTTTTTTTTTTTTTTTTTTTTTAAAAGGGCAATGTGCATTGTAAAATACTGTGAATTCCGCGTAAGCGACGCAAGCGCTGGCTGCTAAGAGGAAGAAATATATTCATACTGAGAGGAAAGCTATCAGGATGTTTCTCATGTAACGTTATGTTCTGGCTGCACTGTCTTTGTCTTATTCTCTTTGTATGATTTCTTGACTACGCTGTGTCTTTTTGCGTTATTGATCTGTATGGTATATCACATTGATATATGATGAACTATGACCTCACATTAAGAGTGCCAATGCTGACCGCGTCATGATGATGTACATAACCATCATAAACTCCTGGACTGTGAACAATACAACCGCATCACCAACGCATGTTTACATCCAACCAGCGACTTGAAGAATTTAGCATAAAATTTACAAAAAAAAATAAAAATATCACATTGATAATAAAAACTACAATCCACCTTCATTTGCATGAGGTTTACACAGCGATGGCTGATTCTATCAGACACTGGGATTATTTGGTAAAAAAAAGAATTCTGTATGAAAATTATCAGCTTGTGATTAGGTCCATAGAGCATTTCACCCAAAAAATAAAATTCAGACGCCGCACAAGTCAACTTTATTTCTGTTCTCCATTTATTGGTGGTTTTGTGGTTTAGGATTTTGGATTGGTGTCACATGATGCTGTAATGCTGTACAGATCACTTTACAGCAACCTCTTCTCAGCTTACAACAGGAAGTCTCAGCTTAGTTTTAGCCCCAGTGGTGAGAATGAGAACTGCAAGATATCAGGATTATTATACAATATAGATAGAAAAATGTGAAATTAGTAGAAGTGTTGCAGCCTGTGATTGGCTGAGTAGTCTGTCAGCTGATAGGCCGCCAGGAACGGAAAGCTATTAGACATAGCGATGCACCGTCGGCACCTATTGATGTTAGGTCCAAACCTAAACCAAGGATTGGTTGATGATCATTGTCATCGGCTGATCATTGTCTCTATTACACAGAGCTATAGTCGTCCCGATTCGGCCAATTAGCGGTTGTGTAATAGGGCCCTATGAGCTGTTATAACAGTGTAGAGTAGAGGAGCGTTTTAAGGGGCCCTGTCCAATGTAGTAATGTACTCTGCATGGATAGCATAGTAGAAAATAGAAGTAACAGAAGAAGATACTCGTACTCACCATTCTAACCACCTTTTGCCCTATAGTGTCAGGTAACCGTCCTGCTAGGGTAGTACGAGGTCCCAGGTCCCTGCTCTGGATAAAGCAGATTTTCTGTGTTGCAGAAGGTATCCCTGGCATAGAAAAGGTTTTCCTCAGAGGACATCCTCCCTCCTTTGTTTCTAGTACTACATGCTAATAATAGTAAGTTGCATAGAAGAAATCTCTCTGGCTTTGTGGTGGCTCAGTCCCTCTCCACCTCTACTGACAAAAGACTGACTAAAGATACCTTCCAGCAGGAACTAGCTCCTTTTTATAGGGACAGCTTAGCTAGCCTGTGAGTAGTGGGGCTATGTGTTGGTACAGGGAATAAAGAGGATAGGCAAAGTGAGGGAAAAAAAGCCTGCACCTGTGACAGGAGGAAACATGACATGTGACAAACAGTAGTTAAAGGACAACTCCGGCCAAAAGTATTTTTTAATATGTTGTTACTTATGGAAAGTTAGCAAAATTCCTAATATACACTTATTATGGGAAATGCACATATACTTCTATTTCCCTTAATTTAGTAGATCAGGGAGCTTCAGATTCCGTAAAAAAAAAAACTGACTTCAAGGATCAGGTGTAATTCCTATGGAGTGTCCAGCAGGGGGTGCACTATATGTAAAAGTCTATGGACTGTATTGTGTCTATGAAGCTGTATGTAAATAATGGAGTGTTAAGTTACTGTACACTATGCTTTATTGATTGTGTCCTTGCTCCCCAAAGTATTCCATAAACGTGGATGGCACTGAGCAGGAAGGGAGATAGGTGCCTGTGCATCTAACTACCTTCCCCCTCCCTCCCTACTTGGTGCTGCTGCCACATACACACTGTACTACTCCTCCCATCATGTGCTCATAGTATGAGCAGATGATGGAGGAGTAATACCTGGGCCGATCCCCATCACCAACATCCCCCCCCCCAGCCCCACTGCCGCTGCTGCCTCCACATACACTGTACTACTCCTCCCATCATGTGCTCATAGTGTGAACAGATTATGGGGTAGTACCAGGGCCATCACAAGCATCCTGCAGCCGCCGCTGCACAGCCCACATCACCAGCATCCCACCTCCCAGCCCCCCTCCGCTGCTGCTACAGCACATCCCTTTACATGACCAGTATCCCCCTAACCAGCTGCCACTACTCCCGCCAACTCGTTTTCTGATGTCCCCCCTGCAGCGGATGATGATAGGGGCAGAGAGGGCCATCTATAAGGGGGGGGGGGACAACATAGGGGGAGAGGGGGCCATCTATAAGGGGGGGAAACATAGTGGGGGAGGGGGTGATCTATAAGGTGGGGCTACATAGGGGGTGAGGGAGCCATCTATAAGGGGGAGGCAACATAGGGGGAGAGGAGGCCTATAACGGGACAACATGGGGGAGAGGGGGACAACATAGGGGGAGAAGAGGCCTGTAAGGGGACAACACGGGGAAGGGGGCTTCTATAATGGGGACAACACAGTGGGAGCCATTTACAGATGTGCAGTGTATAAAGAGATGAGGATGGTGCAAGAGTGAGGAGCCTAATATGTTTCTCTGGCAGATTCTGTGGATTTGTGGCTCGGAGAAGTTTTCATGGGCTGATGGAGAAGAAAATGAAAAGGAAAGAACTCCAATCAGAGAAGATGTCCCCTGTGAGTCACCTGATGTAACTGCACTGTATTGTATATGGTGTACAGAACCTGTGTGGACCTGGGGCTAACTCTATATGGTGACTGTATAACGGGATATTGGTCTTTTTAGGGTGCTTTCACACGTACCGGATCCGCAGCAGATTTCATGCTGTGAAATTGCAGTGAAATCTGTTGCCGATTTCTATGAGAGCACATACTCGTAGTAAGATTGATATGTAAGTTAACTGTATACTATATACACCCCCCCTCTCACTGTATACTATACACACACCCCTCTCACTGTATATATATATATATATATATATACACACATCCCTCTCACTGTATACTATACAGACATCCCTCTCACTGTATACTATATACACAACCCCCTCTCACTGTATACTATATACACACCCCTCTCACTGTATACTATACACACATCCCTCTCACTGTATACTATATACACCCCCCCTCTCACTGTATACTATACACACACCCCTCTCACTGTATATATATATATATATATATATATACACACATCCCTCTCACTGTATACTATACACACACCCCTCTCACTGTATATATATATATATATACACACATCCCTCTCACTGTATACTATACAGACATCCCTCTCACTGTATACTATATACACAACCCCCTCTCACTGTATACTATATACACACCCCTCTCACTGTATACTATACACACATCCCTCTCACTGTATACTATATACACACACCCCTCACTGTATACAATATACACAACCCCCTCTCACTGTATACACCCCTCTCACTGTATACTATATACACATCCCTCTCACTGTATACTATATACACATCCCTCTCACTGTATACTATATACACAACCCCCTCTCACTGTATACACCCCTCACTGTATACTATATACACACCCCTCTCACTGTATACTATACACACATCCCTCTCACTGTATACGTCCCTCTCACTGTATACTATATACACCCCCCTCTCACTGTATACTATACACACATCCCTCTCACTGTATACTATATACACCCCTCTCACTGTATACTATATACACACCCCTCTCACTGTATACTATATACACATCCCTCTCACTGTACACTATATACACCCCCCCTCTCACTGTATACTATATACACATCCCTCTCACTGTATACTATATACACCCCTCTCACTGTATACTATATACACACCCCTCTCACTGTATACTATATACACATCCCTCTCACTGTATACTATATACACATCCCTCTCACTGTATACTATATACACACCCCTCTCACTGTATACTATATATACACACCCCTCTCACTGTATACTATATACACATCCCTCTCACTGTATACTATATACACACCCCTCTCACTGTATACTATATACACACCCCTCTCACTGTATACTATATACACATCCCTCTCACTGTATACTATATACACACCCCTCTCACTGTATACTATATACACATCCCTCTCACTGTACACTATATACACCCCCCCTCTCACTGTATACTATATACACATCCCTCTCACTGTATACTATATACACCCCTCTCACTGTATACTATATACACACCCCTCTCACTGTATACTATATACACATCCCTCTCACTGTATACTATATACACATCCCTCTCACTGTATACTATATACACACCCCTCTCACTGTATACTATATATACACACCCCTCTCACTGTATACTATATACACATCCCTCTCACTGTATACTATATACACACCCCTCTCACTGTATACTATATACACACCCCTCTCACTGTATACTATATATACACACCCCTCTCACTGTATACTATATACACCCCCCTCACTGTATACTATATACACATCCCTCTCACTGTATACTATATACACACCCCTCTCACTGTATACTATATACACATCCCTCTCACTGTATACTATATACACACCCCTCTCACTGTATACTATATATACACACCCCTCTCACTGTATACTATATACACCCCCCCTCACTGTATACTATATACACACCCCTCTCACTGTATACTATATACACATCCCTCTCACTGTATACTATATACACATCCCTCTCACTGTATACTATATACACATCCCTCTCACTGTATACTATACACACATCCCTCTCACTGTATACTATATACACATCCCTCTCACTGTATACTATATACACACCCCTCTCATTGTATACTATATACACACCCCTCTCACTGTATACTATATATACACACCCCTCTCACTGTATACTATATATACACATCCCTCTCACTGTATACTATATATACACACCCCTCTCACTGTATACTATATACAGCCCTCTCACAATCCTGAGGATCTGGTGCTGGAGCTGTATCTGTATCACCTGACTGTGAGGGAAAAACTGAGGGCGGAGCCTGATCTGAGGAGATGCCCCACCCCTGACAGGACCTCATCAAAGACAAGCCCCACCCCTAATAGGGCCTTATCTGAGGAGAAGCCCCACCCCCTGATTGGACCCTGTCTGAGGAGAAGCCCCACCCCCTGATTGGACCCTGTCTGAGGAGAAGCCCCACCCCCTGATTGGACCCTGTCTGAGGAGAAGCCCCACCCCCGTATTTGACCCTGTCTGAGGAGAAGCCCCACCCCCTGATTGGACCCTGTCTGAGGAGAAGCCCCACCCCCTGATTGGACCCTGTCTGAGGAGAAGCCCCACCCCCGTATTTGACCCTGTCTGAGGAGAAGCCCCACCCTCTGATTGGACCCTGTCTGAGGAGAAGCCCCACCCCCTGATTGGACCCTGTCTGAGGAGAAGCCCCACCCTCTGATTGGACCCTGTCTGAGGAGAAGCCCCACCCTCTGATTGGACCCTGTCTGAGGAGAAGCCCCACCCCCTGATTGGACCCTGTCTGAGGAGAATCCCTGCTCCCTAACTGGATCTGATTCTACAACCCGATCCCCTGACAGGACCTTATCTGAAGCAGTAATTCCACAGCAACTGCTCTTACATCACTATATTTATATTATACACCACTGTACTCTGTATACACCCCTGTGCTCTGTATACTATATACACACCTGTACTCTGTATACTATATACACACCTGTGCTCTGTATACTATATACACCCCTGTGCTCTGTATACTATATACACTCCTGTACTCTGTATACTATATACACCCCTGTACTCTGTATACTATGTACACCCCTGTGCTCTGTATACTATATACACCCCTGTGCTCTGTATACTATATACACCCCTGTGCTCTGTATACTATATACACCACTGTACTCTGTATACTATATACACCCCTGTACTCTGTATACTATGTACACCCCTGTGCTCTGTATACTATATACACCCCTGTACTCTGTATACTATATACACCACTGTACTCTGTATACTATATACACCCCTGTGCTCTGTATACTATATACACCACTGTGCTCTGTATACTATATACACCCCTGTACTCTGTATACACCCCTGTGCTCTGTATACTATATACACACCTGTACTCTGTATACTATATACACACCTGTGCTCTGTATACTATATACACCCCTGTGCTCTGTATACTATATACACTCCTGTACTCTGTATACTATATACACCCCTGTACTCTGTATACTATGTACACCCCTGTGCTCTGTATACTATATACACCCCTGTGCTCTGTATACTATATACACCCCTGTGCTCTGTATACTATATACACCCCTGTGCTCTGTATACTATATACACCACTGTACTCTGTATACTATATACACCCCTGTACTCTGTATACTATGTACACCCCTGTGCTCTGTATACTATATACACCCCTGTACTCTGTATACTATATACACCACTGTACTCTGTATACTATATACACCCCTGTGCTCTGTATACTATATACACCACTGTGCTCTGTATACTATATACACCCCTGTACTCTGTATACTATATACACCCCTGTACTCTGTATACTATGTACACCCCTGTGCTCTGTATACTATATACACCCCTGTACTCTGTATACTATATACACCACTGTGCTCTGTATACTATATACACCCCTGTGCTCTGTATACTATATACACCACTGTGCTCTGTATACTTTATACACCCCTGTGCTCTGTATACTATATACACCCCTGTGCTCTGTATACTATATACACCCCTGTACTCTGTATACTATATACACCCCTGTACTCTGTATACTATATACACCCCTGTACTCTGAATACTATATTCACCCCTGTACTCTGTATACTATATACACCCCTGTGCTCTGTATACTATATACACCACTGTACTCTGTATACTATATACACCCCTGTGCTCTGTATACTATATACACCCCTGTACTCTGAATACTATATACACCCCTGTGCTCTGTATACTATATACACCCCTGTGCTCTGTATACTATATACACCACTGTGCTCTGTATACTATATACACCCCTGTGCTCTGTATACTATATACACCCCTGTACTCTGTATACTATATACACCCCTGTACTCTGAATACTATATTCACCCCTGTACTCTGTATACTATATACACCCCTGTACTCTGTATACTATATACACCCCTGTACTCTGTATACTATATACACCCCTGTACTCTGTATACTATATACAGCACTGTACTCTGTATACTATATACACCCCTGTGCTCTGTATACTATATACACCCCTGTGCTCTGTATACTATATACACCACTGTACTCTGTATACTATATACACCCCTGTGCTCTGTATACTATATACACCCCTTTGCTCTGTATACTATATACACCCCTGTGCTCTGTATACTATATACACCCCTGTGCTCTGTATACTATATACACCCCTGTGCTCTGTATACTATATACACCCCTGTGCTCTGTATACTATATACACCCCTGTACTCTGTATACTATATACACCACTGTATTTATATAAACCCCTGTATACTATATACACCCCTGTACTCTGTATACTATATACACCACTATATTTATATACACCCCTGTACTTTGTATACACCACTGTATTTATATACACCCCTGTACTCTGTATACTATATACACCCCTTTGCTCTGTATACTATATACACCACTGTACTCTGTATACTATATACACCCCTGTACTCTCTATACTATATACACCCCTGTACTCTGTATACTATATACACCACTGTATTTATATACACCCCTGTGCTCTGTATACTATATACACCCCTGTGCTCTGTATACTATATACACCCCTGTGCTCTGTATACTATGTACACCACTGTACTCTGTATACTATGTACACCCCTGTACTCTGTTTACTATATACACCCCTGTGCTCTGTATACTATATACACCACTGTACTCTGTATACTATGTACACTTCTGTACTCTGTATACTATATACACCCCTGTACTCTGTATACTATATACACCACTGTATTTATATACACCCCTGTGCTCTGTATACTATGTACACTTCTGTACTCTGTATACTATATACACCACTGTACTCTGTATACTATGTACACCACTGTGCTCTGTATACTATATACACCCCTGTGCTCTGTATACTATATACACCCCTGTGCTCTGTATACTATATACACCCCTGTGCTCTGTATACTATATACACCACTGTACTCTGTATACTATATACACCACTGTATTTATATACACCCCTGTACTCTGTATACTATATACACCACTGTACACTATACACACCTCTGTACACTGTATAATATATACACCACTGTACTCTGTATACTGACTGAATTTGTCTGAGGAGAAGCCCCACCACCTGACTTGATCTCATGTAAGAAGAATCCCTGCTCCCTGACTGGACACTGTATACACTGTATACTCTATATACACTTTAACACTGTATAGTATATACTCCTCTGCACACTGTATACACCCAGGGGCTGGCTGGCAGATTTTAGCCTGGGGGGCAAGCACACGGCACTGGCCCTTGACTGGCAGGCTAGCGGCCCATCCTTTAAGGACCACTCTGGCCCTTACCTGGTATTACCCTCCCCAAATAAGTGCGGGAAAGGAAGATACTACATGCGCCACAGAATTATAGTATTGTGGCCAGTGTTCCCAGCCACGAAAAGCCCTTGTAATTGTCTCACCTCCGGATGAAATGTCTCAAGCCCCTGAGTACTTCTTTAAACCTAGTGGTCTCTCACATGCTATATAGTATGTAATGAGAGCTATCCCAGGATATATATCTATTGGATTAAAGGGAACCTAGCTCAGGTGCACAGCATAGTACCTTAGGGGGCCTTTACACAGAGAGATTTATCTGACAGATGTTTGAAGCCAAAGCCAGGAACAGACTATAAGCAGAGAACAGGTAATAAAGGAAAAACTGAGATTTCTCCTCTTTTCAACTCCATTCCTGGCTTTGGCTTCAAAAATCTGTCAGCTAAATCTGTCTGTGTGAATGCACCAGGGTTAAGGTACCATGCTGTGTACCTGGTGACCCTGTTATCAGTGCTGTAATCATTTACATTGCCCTTCTGGTTCTCTTATCATGTTACAACCATCAGCCCTGAATCTCTACAGCACCAGCTGTTATCAGAGGAGGTACTACAACTCCCAGCATATCCTGAGGGCTGCAGACTGTCAGTAAATGCTGGAAGTTGTAGTGTTTGCAGCTGTTGTACTTGGAGGATTCTTGGTGTATTGTATACTGGAGGCTTTGTGGGAGATCAGAATACAGAGTTCTGTGGGGGCTCAGTATGTGGATGTGACCCCAGAACAGAACTGATACAGTTATATACCGTTACTGACCAAATCAAATACACCAGTATATAAGAAACATATATTATCACTGTGACCACAACCATTACCACCCCATACTAACTAATACCACCAAACCATAACTGAGATCCAGTATACCCAGACCAATAATACCAGTATAAAAGAAACAAATATCACAACCCCTTCACCACCGCCGCCATTACTAACTAACATCCACTGTACAAATACCAGGATCATCCCCATAGAACATGGGTCTCAAACTTGCGGCCCTCCAGCTGTTGCAAAACTACAATTCCCATCATGCCTGGGACAGCCAAAGCTTTGCTTTGGCTGTCCCAGGCATGATGAGAATTGTAGTTTTGCAACAGCTGGAGGGCCGCGAGTTTGAGACCCCTGCCATAGAAGGTTCTCATTATTAAAATGTGTCTGCTGGTCGAGATATCATGTGTAATCGAAGATACATAATGAGCTGCTAGATAGCCACTTCCTACTATCTATCTCCTATCTATCTCCTATCTATCTATCTATCTATCTATCTATCTATCTATCTCCTATCTATCTATCTATCTATCTATCTATCTATCTATCTATCTCCTATCTATCTATCTATCTATCTCCTATCTATCTATCTCTCCTATCTATCTATCTATCTATCTATCTATCTATCTATCTATCTATCTATCTATCTATCTATCTATCTATCTATCTCTCCTATCTATCTATCTATCTATCTATCTATCTATCTATCTATCTATCTATCTATCTATCTATCTCCTATCTATCTATCTCCTATCTATCTATTACCTATCTATCTCCTATCTATCTATCTATCTCCTATCTATCTCCTATCTATCTATTACCTATCTATCTCCTATCTATCTATCTATCTATCTATCTATCTATCTATCTATCTATCTATCTATCTATCTATCTCCTATCTATCTATTACCTATCTATCTCCTATCTATCTATCTATCTATCTATCTATCTATCTATCTCCTATCTATCTATCTATCTATCTATCTATCTATCTATCTATCTATCTATCTATCTATCTCCTATCTATCTATCTCCTATCTATCTATCTATCTATCTATCTATCTATCTATCTATCTATCTCCTATCTATCTATCTATCTATCTATCTATCTATCTATCTATCTATCTATCTATCTATCTCCTATCTATCTCAGGTATAAGAACACAGACAATAGAGCACACTTGTCAAACTCCGTCCCTCCAGTTGTTACAAAACTACAAATCCCATCATGACTGGACAGATAAAGCATGATGGGAATTGTAGTTTTGCAACACTTGGAGGGACGGAGTTTGAGACCCCTGATAAGTTATAAGACCTTATAAGTGATTATAAAGCAGTTACATTCAGTGACTCACAGTAGGCGTCTTCTCTGCATGAAGAGACGTCCACTTTTCTTTTTCTTCTCCATCTGGCTCCGGCCATCATGAAGGCTTCTCTGGCCATGCCTCTCCACGGGATCTGTCAGACAGACATTTTAGGCTTCTTGCTCCAGCAACATCCTCATTTGTACATCCCTCCATATAGAATGCCCCCCCCCCCCCCCCCGCTGCACATCTCTCCATATAGAAAAGCCCCCCTGCTGTACATCCCCCATATAGAATAGCCCCCCTGCTGTACATCCCTCCATATAGAATAGCCCCCCCCCCCCCGTGCACATATCTCCATATAGAAAAGCCTCTCTGTGCATCCCCCATATAGAATAGCCCCCCCCCCCTGTGCATTCTCCCTTATAGAAAAGCCCCCTGTGCATCACCCTTATAGAATAGCCCCCCTGTGCATCACCCTTATAGAATAGCCCCCCTGTGCATTCTCCCTTATAGAATAGCCCCCCCTGTGCATCCCCCCTTATAGAATAGCCCCCCTGTGCATCCCCCCTTATAGAATAGCCCCCCTGTGCATTCTCCCTTATAGAATAGCCCCCCTGTGCATCCCCCATATAGAAAAGCCCCCCCTGTGCATCCCCCCTTATAGAATAGCCCCCCTGGGCATCCCCCCCATATAGAATAGCCCCCCCTATGCATCCCCCCATATAGAATAGCCCCCCTATGCATCCCCCCCATATAGAATAGCCCCCCCTATGCATCCCCCCATATAGAATAGCCCCCTGTGCATCCCCCCATATAGAATAGCCCCCCTGTGCATCCCCCCATATAGAATAGCCCCCCTGTGCATCCCCCCTTATAGAATAGCCCCCCTGTGCATTCTCCCTTATAGAATAGCCCCCCTGTGCATTCTCCCTTATAGAACAGCCCCCCCTAAGCATCCCCCCTCATAGAATAGCCCCCCTGTGCATCCCCCCTCATAGAACAGCCCCCCTAAGCATCCCCCCTCATAGAATAGCCCCCCTGTGCATCCCCCCTCATAGAATAGCCCCCCTGTGCATCCCCCCTCATAGAATAGCCCCCCTGTGCATCCCCCCTCATAGAATAGCCCCCCTGTGCATCCCCCCTAATAGAATAGCCCCCTGTGCATCCTCCCTAATAGAATAGCCCCCCTGTGCATCCTCCCTAATAGAATAGCCCCCTGTGCATCCTCCCTAATAGAATAGCCCCCCTGTGCATCCTCCCTCATAGAATAGCCCCCTGTGCATCCTCCCTAATAGAATAGCCCCCCTGTGCATCCTCCCTAATAGAATAGCCCCCTGTGCATCCTCCCTAATAGAATAGCCCCCTGTGCATCCTCCCTAATAGAATAGCCCCCCTGTGCATCCTCCCTAATAGAATAGCCCCCCTGTGCATCCTCCCTAATAGAATAGCCCCCTGTGCATCCTCCCTAATAGAATAGCCCCCCTGTGCATCCTCCCTAATAGAATAGCCCCCTGTGCATCCTCCCTAATAGAATAGCCCCCCTGTGCATCCTCCCTAATAGAATAGCCCCCTGTGCATCCTCCCTAATAGAATAGCCCCCCTGTGCATCCTCCCTAATAGAATAGCCCCCCTGTGCATCCTCCCTAATAGAATAGCCCCCCTGTGCATCCTCCCTAATAGAATAGCCCCCCTGTGCATCCCCCCTCATAGAATAGCCCCCTGTGCATCCCCCCTAATAGAATAGCCCCCCTGTGCATCCCCCCTCATAGAATAGCCCCCCTGTGCATCCCCCCTAATAGAATAGCCCCCCTGTGCATCCCCCCCTAATAGAATAGCCCCCCTGTGCATCCTCCCTCATAAAACAGCCCCCCTAAGCATCCCCCCTCATAGAATAGCCCCCCTGTGCATCCCCCCCTCATAGAATAGCCCCCCTGTGCATCCTCCCTCATAAAACAGCCCCCCTAAGCATCCCCCCCTCATAGAATAGCCCCCCTGTGCATCCTCCCTGAAGGGGTTTAAAAAAAAAATAAGATAAACAACTCACCTCTCCTCGGGCCGGATCTTCAGTCTGCAGCAGCTTCTCCCTGCTGCTGCAGCAAGGCGGCTCCTCTCTCCGTTCTCAGGTCCTCAGCGGCGCGTCAGGGAAGTGACGTCACCGCTGGGGACCTGATGTAGGTGCCTGCAGACGTGCCTGCGCGCGGCACGTCTGCGGCTACTGGGGGGATCAGGCGGCCTGAAAGAGACTGAGGGAATAGCGCGGCGGCCGGCCGCGCTATTCTTTCAGTCTCAATTATAGCAGAGGGTCGGCCACGGGTCGCGGCCCACTCATTGGTGGGGAAGACCAGCCCGGGGGGCACATGCCCCCTTGCCCCCCCGGCCCAGCCCGCCCCTGTATACACCCCTGTATACTTTATACACCCTGTACACTATATAGACCTCTGTGCACTGTACACAATTTATACCCCTTTACACTATATATACACCCCTGTACGCTTTTTGCTATATACACTCCTGTACACTGTATACACCCCTGTACACCGGTATTATAGTAGTTATATTCCTGTATATAGGAGCAGTATTATAGTAGTTATAATAGGAACAGTATTATAGTAGTTGGCACCTGGTCAACAAAGGGATGGTGCCCGAAATGGCCTTCCCAGGACACGTCTGCACCCTTTCACTTCCCCTCCCCGCAAACCGCATGTGAAAAAAAGTCTGATTAAGAAGATTTCGGGTGAGTGCAGTATTCATTTCTACCACTATACCAAAGTTTTTCTCTGCTCCGATACATTCACCTACATTCACCCCCGTTAAGCAGTCAGTACATTGCGGCATAGGACTTCTGCTCTTACTCCACGCTCCATGGTTCAGGGCTTACTTCACAAGGGGCAAAGCACAGAGCACAAGGGGCTACTACTATGGGGCAGAGAACAGGGAGGGGCTATTACTATGGGGCAGAACACGGGGGGGGGTATTACTATGGGGCAGAGGCAGAGCACAGGGGGGGTATTACTATGGCGCAGAGCACAGGCTGGAGGTGAAGAGGAGAGAGGTAACTGCTGTTTGCCAAAATAAGGTGAGTATAATGTTGTTTTTTTGTGTGTATTACTATAGGGCAAAGCACAGGGGGATTATTACTAGGGGGAAAACACAGGTGGTACTACTATGGGGCAGAGCACAGGGAGGGGCTATTACCATGGAGCAGAGCACAGGGGGGTATTACTATGGGGCACAGCACAGGGGGGTATTACTATGAGGCAGGGCACAGGAGGAGTATTACTATGGGGCAGAGCACGGGGGGTATTACTATGGGGCGGAGCACAGGGGCATTATTAATATGGGGCAGAGCACGGGGGGTATTACTATGGGGCAGAGAACAGGGGGAATTAATATGGGGCAGAGCACAGGGGGTATTGCTATAGGCGCAGAGCACGGGGGGGGGGGTGTTATTACTATGGGGGTAAGCAACAGGAGAGATTGTTACTATGGGAACAGCACAGGAGGCATTATTACTACATGGAGGCAAAGCAGGAGACATTATTACTACTATGCGACCAGAGCATGGGGGGGGGGCTATTACTATGGGGCAGAGCACAGGGGGATTATTACTATGGGGCAGAGCGCAGGGGGGATTATTACTATGGGGCAGAGCACAGGGGGGATTATTACTATGGGGCAGAGCACAGATGGGATTATTACTATGGGGCAGAGCACAGGGGGATTATTACTATGGGGAAGAGCACAGGGGGGATTATTACTATGGGGCAGAGCACAGGGGGGATTTTTACTATGGGGCAGAGCACAGGGGGGATTATTACTATGGTGCAGAGCACAGGGAGGATTATTACTATAGGGCAAAGCACAGGGGGATTATTACTATGGGGCAGAGCACAGGGAGGGGCTATTATATTACTATGGGGCAGAGCACAGGGGGGTATTACTATGGGGCAGAGCACAGGGGGATTATTACTATGGGGCAGATCACAGGAGGATTATTACTATAGGGAAGAGCACAGGGGAGATTATTACTATGGGGCAGAGCGCAGGGGGGATTATTACTATAGGGCAAAGCACAGGGAAATTATTACTATGGGGCAGAGCACTGGGATCGAGCTATTATATTACTATGGGGCAGAGCACAGGGGGGTATTACTATGGGGCAGAGCACAGAAGGGATTATTACTATGGGGCAGATCACAGGAGGATAATTACTATAGGGAAGAGCACAGGGGAGATTATTACTATGGGGCAGAGCGCAGGGGGGATTATTACTATAGGGCAAAGCACAGGGAAATTATTACTATGGGGCAGAGCACAGGGAGGGGCTATTATATTACTATGGGTCAGAGCACAGGGGGTATTACTATGGGGCAGAGCACAGGGGGATTATTACTATGGGGCAGAGCACAGGGGGATTATTACTATAGGGCAGAGCACAGGGGGATTATTACTATAGGGAAGAGCACAGGGGGATTATTACTATGGGGCAGAGCACAGGGGGGATTATTACTATGGGGCAAAGGACAGGGGGATTATTACTATGGGGCAGAGCACAGGGGGGATTATTACTATAGGGCAAAGCACAGGGGGATTATTACTATGGAGCAGAGCACAGGGAGGGGCTATTATATTACTATAGGGCAGAGCACAGGGGGGTATTACTATAGGGCAGAGCACAGGGGGGTATAACTATGGGGCAGAGCACAGGGGGGGGTATTATTATGGGGTGGAGCACAGGGGGGATTATTAATATGGGGCAGAGCACGGGGGTATTACTATGGGGCAGAGCACGGGGGTTATTACTATGGGGGTGAAGCACAGGAGAGATTGTTACTATGGGGACAGCACCGGAGGCATTATTACTATATGAGGCAAAGCAGGAGACATCACTATATAGAAGACACAGTAGGAGACATTACTATATGGAGGACACAGCAGGAGACATTATTACTATATGGAGGACACAGCAGGAGGCATTATTACTATATTGGGGTACAGCAGGGGACATTATTACTATATGGAGGCAGAGCAGGAGGCATTATTACTATATGGGGATACAGCAGGTGACATTACTATATGGAGGACACAGCAGGAGATATTATTACTATATGGGGGTACAGCAGGGGACATTGTTACTATATGGAGGACACAGCAGGAGACATTATTACTATATGGCAGGCACAGCAGGAGGCATTATTACTATATTGGGAACACATTAGGGGACATAATTACTGTATGGGGACACAGCAGGAGGCATTATTACAATATGGAGGACACAGCAGGAGGCATTATTACTATATGGAGGACACAGCAGGAGACATTATTACTACTATGCGACCAGAGCATGGGGGGGCTATTACTATGGGTCAGAGCACAGGGGGATTATTACTATGGGGAAGAGCACAGGGGGGATTATTACTATGGGGCAGAGCACAGATGGGATTATTACTATGGGGCAGAGCACAGGGGGGATTAAGATGTTTGTCTGACAGGTTCAGGAGAGATGAATTGTTGCTGCAAGAAATCATCATGGTGCTTTTAGCAAAATTCACCCTGTAGTTAATTACCTGGTATATAAGAGCAGTATTATAGTAATTATATTATTGTATATATGAGCAGTATTATAGAAGTTATATTCTAGTATATAGGAGCAGTATAATAGTAGTTATATCCCTGTATATAGGAGCAGTATTATAGTAGTTATATTCCTGTATATAGAGGGCAGTATTATAGCAGTTATATTACTGTATATAGGAGCAGTATTATAGTAGTTATATTCCTGTATATAGGAGCAGTATTATAGTAGTTATATTCTTGTATATAGGGGGCAGTATTATAGTAGTTATATTCCTGTATATAGGAGCAGTATTATAGTAGTTATATTCCTGTATATAGGAGCAGTATTATAGTAGTTATATCCCTGTATATAGGGGGCAGTATTATAGTAGTTATATTCTTGTATATAAGAGCAGTATTATAGTAGTTATATTCTTGTATATAGGAGCAGTGTTATAGTAGTTATATTCCTGTATATAGGAGCAGTATTATAGTAGTTATATTCCTGTATATAGTAGCAGTATTATAGTAGTTATATTCCTGTATATAGGAGCAGTATTATAGTAGTATATTCTTGTATATAGGAGTAGTATTATAGTAGTTATATTCCTGTATATAGGGAGCAGTATTATAGTAGTTATATCCCCGTATATAGGAGCAGTATTATAGTAGTTATATCCCCGTATATAGGAGCAGTATTATAGTAGTTATGGCACAAGCGAGTAGATACGAAAAATCCAAAGCACTCACCGGGTCGTAGCAGTCTTCAGCAGTTTATTACACAAATCATCACAGGGAGGGGGAAAGATGGAGGAGATGCGGGAGCGTTTGTTTGCAGAGAGTGCTTTGGATTTTTCGTATCTACTCGCTTGTGCCATTTTACACTGTACTTTCTGCCGCTGCACCCCGGACTCTGATACACTCATTGTGTATGTCTATCCATTTACGCCTTACCTGAATTCATTCAGCCCTATACACCGATAGTGCGGGCGCTTTATTTCCTTGTTTTGATTATAGTAGTTATATTCTTGTATATAGGAGCAGTATTATAGTAGTTATATTCCTGTATATAGGAGCAGTACTATAGTAGTTATGCGGTTTAGGGAAGAAACAGAGTGCTGCACCTCACACCTATGGCTGATACTAGTGCCCCTAGGCTAAATAAAAAACACATCAGAATTTTGTGTATGAATTGATCAAGCCATACTGCCCCATGTACCTCGTGCCGGTATCTGATACACATGGGTCCCTACACTAAGTCCACACCGTGCCAGTCAGTGGCCACCAACCCTGCAGGCGTGCACAGCCAGGGAACGGGGGCCATGGGACGGCCCTGCGACCCCCATGCCACAGGACCAGACCCAAAAACACCACACCAGAACCCGGCCAGCACCGCCGGCGGAGAAGGTCGCCCCCAAGCAGCACAAGTCTGGATAAGATATTACACTCACCATAGCTGCAGCAAACAGAATGGGAAAAAACAGGAGGGACTAAAACCATGTGCACTCAGGTGTCTCCTGCTAATTGCGGTCATGTGGGTCTCACCAGGAGGAGTGCAAAACACGGAGAAAAGAGAGAAACAAAATGCGGTTTAGGGAAGAAACAGAGTGCTGCACCTCACACCTATGGCTGATACTAGTAGCCCTGGTCCTGTGGCATGGGGGTTGCAGGGCCGTTCCATGGCCTCCCTTCCCTGACTGTGCACGCCTGCGGGGGTGGTGGTCACTGACCGGCACAGTGTGGACTTAGTGTAGGGACCCATGTGTATCAGATACCTGCACGAGGTACATGGGGCAGTGTGGCTTGATCAATTCACATACAGAATTCTGATGTTTTTTATGCAGCCGAGAGGTACTAGTATCAGCCATAGGTGTGAGGTGCAGCACTCTTTTTCTTACCTGAACTATAGTAGTTATATTCTTGTATATAGGGGCAGTATTATAGTAGTTATATCCCCGTATATAGGAGCAGTATTATAGCGAAAATTTTACTCACGTAATTTTACTTTCCCTGAGTCCGAAGGCAGCACAGAAGGGTTATTCAGCTCCTCATATCCCCAACATAGGAACGCCCACCTAAAAAAACTCAATCAAGAGTTAACCAATACAGGTACAGAGCAGGTGATAAAGAGGCATCACGCCCCCACCATCTTGTGTAAATGACTAGACTCCGTGATGCTTACAATATTTATTTAGGGCGGGTGTATATGTGCTGCCTTCGGACTCAGGGAAAGTAAAATTACGTGAGTAAAATTTTCGCTTTCCACATCGTCCTCAGGCAGCACAGAAGGGAGTTAACTAGCTACCAAGGGTGGGTCAGCTGCCGCAGTTAATACCGCTGTGCTATAGGCTGGACCTCTGCTCTGTATGTCAAGTCGGTAGTGGTTCATGAATGTGGATGAAGACGCCCAGGAAGCTGCATTACAGATTTCTGTGATTGGCACTTGCGCCCTCTCTGCCCAAGAGACGGATGTAGATCTTGTGGAGTGCGCTCTCAATTGTGCAGGTGGATCTTCTCCTTGCACTCTGTATGCTTCCTGGATTGCACACTTTAGCCAGCGGGCTAAGGAATCCTTTGACGCCTTTCTACCTTTATTAGAACCGGCAAACTGTAGAAAAAGGTTCTCGTCTTGACGGAAGTCATTCACTCTTTCTAGGTAACACTTAAGTGCTCTTGCCACATCTAGAGTGTGTAACTTGTGTTCTTCCTCCGAAGACGGATTGGTCATGAAATTTTGCAGGAACACTTCTTTGTTCACATTTGCTGTGGATGGTACTTTTGGTATGAACGATGGCACCGTTCTCAGCAACACCCCATCTGGCACAAACTTTAAGAAGGGCTCTCTGGAAGACAGGGCCTGCATCTCTCCCAGTCTCTTGGCCGATGTTATAGCCACTAAGAATATAACCTTGCAAGATAGCCACTTCAGGTCCGCCTGAGCCAATGGCTCAAAAGGTGCTTCCACCAAACCTCTCAGCACTGTCGTCAGGTCCCATGATGACACAGGCGGTTTCAGTACAGGTCTTAATTTCCTGAGCGCCTTGAAGAACCTGATAATAAGAGGATGGCCTGCAAATTCTCCATCTGTAAAGGAGTTGATCGCTGTCATATGAACTCGGAGAGTGTTTGCTCTTAGACCTTTTTGGAAGCCATCTTGTAAGAACTGCATTACAGTTGGAAGAGTGATGGTTGTGTGGCTGTTCTCTTGCCTCCAGCTTGAGAACCTTCTCCAGATCTTAGAGTATACTTGATTGGTAGACTCTTTTCTTGCTGCCAGGAGTGTATTTATGACTTGATCTGATAGACCTCTCTGTCTGAATTTTCTCCTCTCAAACTCCACGCAGTCAGGTGTAGGTGTGATAGCTGAGGATGGAAGAGACCTTCCTGAATCAGCAGATCTTGGCACTGAGGGAGCTTCCAGTAGACACCCCTGGAGAGACGTAGAAGCAGAGGGAACCAGACCCTCCTGGGCCAAAACGGTGCTACAAGTATAGCCTGCGGCTTGTCCAACATAATCTTCTTCAGTACTTTCGGAAGAATAGCTACTGGAGGATAGATGTAAATCCACTTTTCTCTCCAAGAGACTGAGAATGCGTCCAGAACGTCTGGAGCATCGTTTGGATTTAGTGAGGCGAACTTTGCTAGCTTGCGGTTTTTCTTTGTCGCCATCATATCCCATTGTGGCTCTCCCCACATGGAGACTAGTTGTTGGAAGTACTTGTTGTTGAGCTCCCATTCGTTGTGGTTCAGAGCTCTCCGACTCAGCTGATCGGCTAGAATATTCGAGGATCCTCTGATATGCAGAGCTGACAGACCACAGACTGTTGCTTCTGCCCACTTCATTAGAAGGGCACACTCCTTCTCCAACGCAGGGCTCCTGGTTCCGCCTTGCTTGTTTACATAGAACACTGTCACAGCGTTGTCTGAACGCACCAGGACCGCCTTGTTTCTCAGGTGAGGGGAGAAATGAAGAAGTGCTAGCCTCACTGCTTTCAGCTCTTTTAGATTTGAAGAAAGCTTCTTCTCTTTCTGAGTCCACATCTTCTGCACCCAGAGGTGATTCAGATGAGCACCCCAGCCTGATGCTGACGCGTCCGTTGTTAGGACTACTGGAACTTCTGGAAGGAAGCTGTTTCCTTGTGTCAGCTTTTCGACTGATAGCCACCAACGGAGTTCTTGTCTGGTGTGACTGGAGAGAACTATCGGCTTCTCTAATGAAGCAGCTCTTATGTCCCATCTCATGAGAATCTCTTTCTGTAGAGGTCTCATCCTTGCCTTGGCCCAGGGTATCGCCTCGATCGCTGATGTCAGAAGGCCCAATGTACTCATTGCTTGACGCATTGGTATCTGAGGTGATGAAATCAGCTGCTGAATCTGACTCTGAATTGAGGCTACTTTGTCCGCTGGCAGGAACAATTTCATCTGGGCTGAATCTATACAAAAGCCCAAGAACTTCTTGGAAGTTGCTGGTGTCAGATCTGACTTTTTCAGATTCACAAGTAAGCCCACTGACTCTAGGAGCTGCAGCGTTGTCTGTAGCTGACTCATCAGAAGAGAATAAGACTGGGCTACTAGGAGCCAGTCGTCTAAGTACGGCACGATTTGGATGTTCTGAAGTCTCAGATGGGCCACCAGGACTATCACCACTTTTGTGAACACCCTCGGCGAGGATGTTAACCCGAATGGCAGGGCACGGAATTGGTAGTGATGGGTTGTCGTGACGTCTTGCACTGCGACTCTGAGGTACTTCCTTGACTCTGGATGGATGGGTATGTGGAGGTATGCCTCCATCAGGTCTATGGAGACCATGACATCGTTGGGTTGGATCAGCGTGATGGCTGACCTGATGGTCTCCATTCTGAACTTTTCTTTCCTGACATATCTGTTGACATATCTGAGGTCTATTATAAGCCGAGATTTTCCTTCTGGCTTCGGTACTGGGAATACAAGGGAATAAACGCCTTCCCCTTCTTCCTCTTGTGGAACTTCTTCCAATACTTGCTTCAGTAGGAAGTCGTTCAGCAGTCTTGGTACGAGATCGTCTTTTGGTTTGTTCACCACGAATCTCTCTCTTGGTTTTCGGGAAAAATTTACTTTGTAACCGGACCTTATTATACTCAGGACCCAGTCGTCTGTTGAGACCTTCTCCCAGGCTGGCAGGAATCTTAGCAGTCTTGCGCCTACTGGAAGCTGCTGAAACGGGGGTATGGCGTCAGAACTCTGCTTTTGACGCACCTCCCTCATTCTGTTTACCTTTGCCTCGGCCTTGAGATCCTTTCCCGAACCTCTTATCAGTTCTGTTTTGGAAAGACCTTCGCCTGAAGGTGTTCCTTCCTTTGGAACGAAAAAACTTAAAAGGCTTTTTCTTGGAAGACTGTGGAAACGCTAAACCTTTCCCTTCTTTGGTCGGTTCCAAGATTTTCTCAAGCTGTGCGCCGATCAGTTGACCCGGCTCAAAGGGTAGGCTGCAGAATATGGATTTTGTAGCCGCATCACCGGACCACGGCTTTATCCAGATGACCCGTCTTATGGAGTTAAGCAACGCCATATTTTTTGCAGCCAGCTTCAATACGTCTATGGGGAAGTCGCATAAGAAATCTGCTACAGTCTTTAGACTAGCGACTTGTTGCAGTAGGTCCTCTCTAGGCACCTTCTCCTCAATTTGTCTCCCTAATTGGCTCAGCCAGACCCGCAGGGCTCTTGAGACAGGAACAGTAGACAATGCTGCCTTGCTCAAGTCTGCTGCATGCAGATGCGCTTTCTTCAGCAGGACATCATTCTGTCCATTGCATCTTTCAATATGGATGAGTCCTCCGCTGGAAACAAAGTGGCTTTTGACAACTTTACTACAGCTGTATCCACTTGGCTTGGCTTAGCCCAGAGTTCAGACTCTGCAGGGTCCAGACGGTAGACAGACTTGAATCTGGATCCCAACTCCACTCTCTTGTCAGGTCTTTTCCACTCTTTCTCCATGATCTGTTTGAGAACTTGGTGACCTGACAGCACCCTGGACTTCTTGCGGGGAAAGTAGTATAAGCTTTCCTTGTCCTGTGATGAAGTCTTATCCTTCCTCACCTCAATGATTTCTTTGACAGCTTTGATCAGCTTGTCTGCATGCTCCTTCTTAAAGAGGTAGTAGTCTTCCGCTACTATGTCCTCAGAGTCAGAGGAGGCTGTGTCTTCAGAATCAGCTGAAGAGGCAGATGAGGAAGAAGAAGAGGAGGAGGATGATTCTCTCCTTTTAGAAGACTTCTTTCTTTTCTGAGGTGCAGCAGAGGTGGATTGCATGTGATTTTTCATCCAGGAAAAAAATGATCTGGCCTCAGTAAGGAAGGTAGAAGCCTCAGCCTGAGGGGAGGGTTCATTATTATCATCAGCTGCCTCAGTGTTTGGCTGCTCCTGGTGGCAGGGCACACTGGTATTAGATCTGCTCCGCTTCCTTCTAGGAGCATGTTGGATACTGCAGACATTGCACACATCTCCCTCACAGTCGTCTGGCAGAGGTTGTTCACACTCCTTGCAGACTCTATGCCTGGCTTTGCTTCGCCTCTTCCCTGCGGATGACTGACTTGACATCTGTTAAAAACAAGACAGTCAGTAAACATCCTGGGTTTAGCCCAGTCACACATTCAGGCCACCCACTGTTCCACAAACCTTATACAGGAGAGCGTCCGGCTGCCCAGCACATAGGGTGCCATGCTGCCTGCTCTCCGCGCTTAAATGGCTGCTGGGTGTGAAGGACGCCGCCCCCTCAGGACGCTAGCCCGCCCTGCGACGCACAGCTGGCGCCGCGCACACTGACCTCTGACTCCCGAGTCACCTGGTCTCCTGCCAATCAGACGTCCTCGGCCAGCGGCCGCGAAACCGGAAGTCCAGGAACGTCCAGGCAGGCTCAGCCAATCAGCGCTGCTTCGTCCGGACCGGAAGAAGATGGCCGCCTGTGGAACGCATGGACGCTGGAACGCACGCGGACACACCGCTGCACAGGGTCTCATGGTTGGAGGAGATGGGGAAGCCACCATAGGGATCCCTCCGTCCGTCAAGTACCGCACCTGGGACTCAAATCTACCTCCTGCATCTTTAGGTCAGGAAACTCGCTGACCAATGCATGTAGTGGCCGCTTAACGCCTCAGCACCTAAGGCCTGGCACACTACAGCAGCAGAGCTGCTTGTGCTGTTGGCATAAACAGCCAATCTAAAGATAAACAAACAAAAAAACATGTGTTAGAATACAGGTGGGCAGCAGGCAGTATATACTTGCCTGCCTCCTGTTGTATAGGAGGATAGAAAAAAACACACGATAGAAAAAAGATGGTGGGGGCGTGATGCCTCTTTATCACCTGCTCTGTACCTGTATTGGTTAACTCTTGATTGAGTTTTTTTAGGTGGGCGTTCCTATGTTGGGGATATGAGGAGCTGAATAACCCTTCTGTGCTGCCTGAGGACGATGTGGAAAGTAGTTATATTCTTGTATATAGGAGCAGTATTATAGTAGTTATATTTCTGTATATAGGAGCAGTATTATAGTAGTTATATTCCTGTATATAGGAGCAGTATTATAGTAGTTATATTCCTGTATATAGGGAGCAGTATTATAGTAGTTATATTCCTGTATATAGGGAGCAGTATTATAGTAGTTATATTCCTGTATATAGGGGGCAGTATTATAGTAGTTATATTCCTGTATATAGGAGCAGTATTATAGTAGTTATATCCCTGTATATAGGAGCAGTATTATAGTAGTTATATCCCTGTATATAGGAGCAGTATTATAGTAGTATATTCCTGTATATAGGAACAGTATTATAGTAGTATATTCCTCTATATAGGAGCAGTATTATAGTAGTTATATTCTTGTATATAGGAGCAGTATTATAGTAGTTATATTCCTGTATATAGGGGCAGTATTATAGTAGTTATATTCCTCTATATAGGAGCAGTATTATAGTAGTTATATTCTTGTATATAGGGGGCAGTATTATAGTTTCGGTATAGTGTACATGGGGCAGTAGTTATTGTAATTATATTTTTTGTACTTTTTAAACCTATTTTCGTTAATCTCTTTATAGGGTGACTGTTTCTGCTTCTCTCCTTGTATTGCCAATGAGTGGTGTGTTCTTACTGTATAGAATGTTTCTGACATTCCCTCTATCGTCTTAGTACAGGACATTGTATTTAGCAGTCTTTCTGTGTCTCGGTCTTATCTCCTCCCTCCAGTACAGTCCGGTGCTGAGTGACTCTTATTCTCAATGACTCTTGCTGCTTCCAGTAAAGGACCCGTCAGAGATTATGGTTATTACCTGTAAAAGTCATTTGCTGTCTCCCGTGTTACTCTGTTATTTGGCTCCCCCATGGAGTCAGAGTCCAGTGTCGGTGACTACAGGGGCAGCTCCTACACAACAAAGACCATTTTGCTTGCAGGATGGCGGTATTGTCTGTGTATCGGGGCCACGCTCTTTGGGAGGTGTTAGCAATTTCCCCGGATGCCATCAGATGTACAAAATGATGGTTTCTGTGGAAAGGGAAAGGCGATCGAGGTTGGTTTCTATGTTATTTTCTGCTGAAGGCTTTCTGCCTGCTTTGGCTCATATTATACACTGTATTCAGGTATTCACCTCCTATTCTATGATGTAGAAAGAAACATAAAATCCCAGAATTCAGTGAATATTGGAGAAACAAAACAAAACAACAAAGCAGTAAAATGGAAGGAAAAATCTGTAGATGCTCAAGAGAGGATTCTGTTGGGGAGCAAAGCTGGGGAAGAAATAAATGCTAAACCATTGAGGTCAGACAGAACACAGCGATCTTCAGGACTCCTACTTTAGATGTTTGGAACCACCATTCACTTCTCACTTGACCTATACCATGGTGTACCAGCATCCACCCCACTGACCTAAACCTAAGGACCCGTGACGTATATGTACGTCATGTCACCGCTAAAGGGGTACACCTGCAGCTCTATCAGCTACTGTCAGCAGCCAAGGACCATGGCTATTAGCTGGCGTGGCTGGATCTGATAGTAACTGAGCCCAGTTTACATAGATCAATGCAGTACATATGCACTGCAGTGATCCCAATGAGCAATCAGTGTATTGCTTATAGGAGTCCCCTAGGGGAACTACAAATTAGTGTTAAAAAAAAAGTTTTTTTCATTAATAAAAAGAAAATACCATCCCATAATAAAAGTTTAACTCACCCACTTTCCCTACTTTAAAAAAATAAAATAAACATTTTAAATCCTCACGTCGGAAATATTATATTATCATTTTTTTTTTTTGCATAATAATTTTTAGGTCACATCACATCCAGAAAAAAAATGTGTTCAAAAGGGTCGCATATATGCAAACAAGTTACCAATAAAAAGTACAGATCACGACGCAATAAATGTCGACTCAAGTAGCCCCATAGACCCAAAATCTATCTGTCTGTCTATCTTTCATATCTAATATTTAATAACTGTATAAATGTTTAAGCAGCTGCAGTTCTCAGTTTGCCCAGCAGATGGTGCTGTTGGCTCACATCTCCACTGTAAACTTTTCTTATTGATTATAAATGCTCCAAATACTGAGAAGTCTTAGATCCGTCTGGAGATACTGAAGGATGGCGCAATCAGAACAGACACCAGTCCAACAACGTTAACACCTTCCTTCATCTTTGTGCGGTAAAGACTACTTGAAATCCATATTTCCTGCCCATTAAATTCTCAAAGTTTCTGAAAAGATTTTTGTTTTCATTTCCCCATGTAAAAAAAATAAAAATCCCTGGGAGCATCGGCGGCACCGGAGTTTATTAAAAAGTGAAGCGAATTCTACAGAACCCAAGGACACTGCGATCAATGAGTTTTGTTTTGTAGCTTCACACAACCTTTTAAGCCACCACTGAGTTTTCAATACACAGCTGTCTGCGCAATTCCCTGCCAAAGAGCCAGATGCTGCTGAATTTTAAGAGGGCGACTTAAAAAAAACTAAAAACGTGCAAATCTGGAAATAACAATCACCCCCAGGTAACACGCGCGGCGCTCTGCAGCCGGTGTCAAGGGGGACAACAGTCGTATCGCTCCGAAGAGAAGGGTTTGATTTGTCGTGCGCATCGGCGGCGGATGAAATGACCGTTCCCACAGATTCTGGCAATTTCTTTCCTACCGCTAACAGTTTGCCCATTGTTTCATGGAAGGGTTAAGGCAAATTAAAATAGCAGCCCTGCAAAAGTGCCATTTGTTATGAATTATAAAAGGCATTAGCATACAAAAGGACACGATAGGGGATTCATTTCCAAAAGCAATCACATACATTAAATGGGAGAGGGAAGGAGACTGATTTCTTCTCGGAGGTTAGGTCTCTTTGTGCCTTTTACACGCAATAAAACGCCATTATCGACTCTGACACTGTTTGACTTTTTCACTCCGGAATCCATTAAACATAAACCCTGAAAGCGTAACATATCATTCTTCCGCATTGTGTCACAGAACTTTCTCCATCGAGACAATAACGTGGTAATTTGCAGCAAGTGACCTTCAGGTGATCCCGAGCCAGCGCCGAAGAAATTACTCATTAAATCTTACTAAAAGCGTTCGGGTTCTAAAAGGCAGGTTTGTCTCGTATCCAGAATCGAGGTTTGTTTTCACTCGGCTACTTTGCATTGGTTTTTGTGTCTGAGGGATTCCGTCCATGAGGCGGGCGGCAGACATACTGCATCACTCGGGGCAAGTTACATGACGCTTAATGAATCTGCATCCTTTATGGCTGATGCTGGTTTTCTACTTTATTCTCTATTGTCAAGTGGTTTGCTGCTCCAGTCCCTGGTGTCTGTTGGTTTACTGCTCCAGTCCCTGGTGTCCAGTGGTTTACTGTTCCAGTCCCTGGTGTCCAGTGGTTTACTGCTCTAGTCCCTGGTGTCCAGTGGTTCACTGCTCCAGTCCCTGGTGTCTGTTGGTTTACTGCTCCAGTCCCTGGTGTCTGTTGGTTTACTGCTCCAGTCCCTGGTGTCCAGTGGTTTACTGCTCTAGTCCCTGGTGTCTATTGGTTTACTGCTCCAGTCCCTGGTGTCTATTGGTTTACTGCTCCAGTCCCTGGTGTCAAGTGGTTTACTGCTCCAGTCCCTGGTGTCCAGTGGTTTTTTGCTCAAGTCCCTGGTGTCCAGTGGTTTACTGCTCCAGTCCCTGGTGTCCAGTGGTTTACTGCTCCAGTCCCTGGTGTCTGTTGGTTTACTGCTCCAGTCCCTGGTGTCTATTGGTTTACTGCTCCAGTCCCTGGTGTCCAGTGGTTTACTGCTCCAGTCCCTGGTGTCCAGTGGTTTACTGCTCCAGTCCCTGGTGTCTGTTGGTTTACTGCTCCAGTCCCTGGTGTCTATTGGTTTACTGCTCCAGTCCCTGGTGTCCAGTGGTTTACTGCTCCAGTCCCTGGTGTCCAATGGTTTACTGCTCCAGTCCCTGGTGTCCAGTGGTTTACTGCTCCAGTCCCTGGTGTCTGTTGGTTTACTGCTCCAGTCCCTGGTGTCTATTGGTTTACTGCTCCAGTCCCTGGTGTCCAGTGGTTTACTGCTCCAGTCCCTGGTGTCCAGTGGTTTACTGCTCCAGTCCCTGGTGTCAAGTGGTTTACTGCTCCAGTCCCTGGTGTCCAGTGGTTTACTGCTCCAGTCCCTGGTGTCCAGCAGAGGGCACCCACAGTCCAGAGATTTGATGGTACTATGGTGAGCTGGGCAGTCTGCAGAAGGTGTTGTAGTGCAGGATAGCCATATGGTGTAGTGCATCCTACAGACAGTTTTACCAAAATCAGTTCTCCCTTTCATGCAGTTTAGGTCGAAGGACGTGGAACTGGAACCTTTACTGAACAGTTCTTCAAAGACAATCCAATACTCAATACAGTACCTGGATGACAACGTGTAGAAAGAAGGGATGGTCCGAACCGTGTTCGGTTCGGGTTCGCACGAACCCGAACATTCGGTAATGATTCCCGCTGTCTGCCTGCTCCGTGCAGTGGGTGGATCCAGCGGGAGGACCGCCTGGAAAACTGGGATAGAGCGATAGCCATAGGCTGTATCCCAGTTTTCAGGCGGTCCTCCCGCTGTATCCACCCGCTCCACGGAGCGGGCAGACAGCAGGAATCTAATGCTGAGCGTTCGGGTTCGTACGAACCCGAACCTCGGAGGGTTCGGACCATCCCTAGTAGAAAGCTTTATAGCCTGAGAGTAGGTTAGTGTCTGGTCACTGTGTCTTTAACCCTTAAAGGACAGAGCCAATTTCAATTTTTGCATTTTCGTTTTTTCCCTCCTTGTGTTTAAAAGGCCATAGCACTTGCATTGTTTTACCTAGAAACCCACATGAGCCCTTATTTTTTGTGCCACTAATTGTATTTTGTAATGACAGGCTGATTTTTTTCATAAAGTACACTGCAAAACCAGAAAAAATGTCTGGTGAAATTGAAAAAAAAAAACAAAACAAAAAAATGCATTTCTTTTATTTGTGTTTTTTTTTGTTTTTACACCGCTCGCCCTCGTCTTGTTATATATGTTCCTCAAGTTCTTACGATTACAACGATATGTAACATGTATAACTTTTATATTGTGTGATGGCTTGTAAAAAATTCAAACCATTGTTAACAAATATACACTCACCGGCCACTTTATTAGGTACACCATGCTAGTAACGGGTGGTCTTCTGCTGCTGTAGCCCATCTGCCTCAAAGTTGGAGGTACTGTGCGTTCAGAGATGCTCTTCTGCCTACCTTGGTTGTAACGGTTGGCTATTTGAGTCACTGTTGCCTTTCTATCAGCTCGAACCAGTCTGCCCATTCTCCTCTGACCTCTGGCATCAACAAGGCATTTCCGCCCACAGAACTGCCGCTCACTGGATGTTTTTTTCTTTTTCGGACCATTCTCTGTAAACCCTAGAGATGGTTGTGCGTGAAAATCCCAGTAGATCAGCAGTTTCTGAAATACTCAGACCAGCCCTTCTGGCACCAACAACCGTGCCACGTTCAAAGGCCTCAAATCACCTTTCTTCCCCATACTGATGCTCGGTTTGAACTGCAGGAGATTGTCTTGACCATGTCTACATGCGTAAATGCACTGAGTTGCCGCCATGTGATTGGCTGATTAGAAATTAAGTGGTAACGTGCAGTTGGACTAGTGTACCTAATAAAGTGGCTGGTGAGTGTATGTTCTGCTGCGGCACCCGGGACTGCGGCGGTTCATAGCGGGGCCGTCTTGCGGCACTGCTCTGAACATCCCTATGCAGCCCAGGACGTACGGGTACGCCCAGGGTCGCCTAGGGGTTAAAGGAGCACTCCGGGCTGGGGTGATTTTTGGCAGAGGGGGAGAATGAAAGAAGTAAGATGTTCTCAACCCTGACTCTGCTGGTGAGGAACACAGTGTGACTGGAAGACGGACTACTGATTACTAAGACATTGGAGACTCTCGAATGGCCATCATACCTTTTGCTTCCATAAGAGCCGGACCCTCCTCCCCATGGTGGACGTCATTATATAGCCGAGTCCCCCTTGTGGTTTCCCAGCTGGATATAGATTGTTATGCATGAGATTGCCGACCTTCTCCCTGTTATAAAAACTTCTTCTGCAATGTTCTGACACTGAAATCATTATAGCACACGTCTCCTTAGTGGTTGGACGTTTTATCTCGTTAGACTTACAGATATACGGCAGCAGCGTCCGTGGGTAAATTGCAGGCAGAATGCTTTATTTCTCTTCTCCGTCCTCCTGTAAGAGATTGGGCCCATCCCGGGGTAAAGAGCTGAACTCTCGCTAACATTTCTGCAGGAGGGCAGCAAAACACAGAGAGACAGTCAAGAGAAGAAGAAAAAATTACAGAAATTGTTTTGTCAAGCTGTGAAAATGCTTTTATCCAGTTGCTCGGCAACCGCAGAGCTGATTATTATTGTAAAAGCAAAAAAGAAGAAAAAAAAAAAAAACTCGATGCCTGAGGCGTCGCGGTGGAAAGTCATGTGAAAGCAGAAACCCGATCAGACTCACCTTGTTTACATTCAGCGTTCTGTAAACAAACAAAAAAAACAATAAATCTGAGTGCAACAAGGATGGTGCGGCGAGGCGGGCCGGAGAAAGCCGCAAACGAGGCCATGTGTGACGATGGCTTTTCTCTTTAATGTAAACCGTTATATTGTGTTATCACATAAAAGAAAGAAGAGAGAAGGCTGGGCCGGAAATATGGGGACGGCGGCGCCCTGACTCTCCGCAAGCGCAGCACTTAAGGCGCATTAATTGATAGCTGGAGCCGCGTTATTGAACGACAAAGGGAGAAATTCTAGGGAAAAAATTCTATTATCCAACACTTGGTGGAGAACCCCTGCCTGTGTGCTGCAGGAAAGTGGTTACACGTTGTACCAGCCCGTACAGAAGGTCTACTGGGGGTTACCCACACTTATCCAGTGCGCATTGTGAAGTGTAATTATGTGAAAAACCAACTGGATATAAGGGACAAAGTCACCGGATATAAGGGACAAAGTCACCGGATATAAGGGACAAAGTCACCGGATATAAGGGACAAAGTCACCGGATATAAGGGACAAAGTCACCGGATATTAGGGACAAACACACTGTATATAGGGGACAAAGTCTCCGGATATAAGGGACAGTCACCGGATATAAGGAACAAACACACCAGATATAAGGGATAAAGTCACCGGATATTAGGAACAAAGTCACTGGATATAAGGGACAAAGTCACCGGATATAAGGGACAAAGTCACCGGATATTAGGGACAAACACACTGTATATAGGGGACAAAGTCTCCGGATATGGGGGACAAAGTCTCCGGATATAAGGGAAAAAGTCTCCGGATATAAGGGACAAAGTCTCCGGATATAAGGGACAAAGTCTCCGGATATTAGGGACAAAGTCTCCGGATATAAGGGACAAAGTCTCCGGATATAAGGGACAAAGTCTCCGGATATAGGGGACAAAGTCACTGGATATAAGAGGCAAAATACAGTAAAAGGGACAAAGTCACTGGATATAAGGAAATAACTCAATGGATATAAGGGACAAACTCATCAGATATAAGGCAGAAAGTCACCGGATATAAGGGACAAAGTCACCAGATATAAGGGACTACACGGATGAGTAAGAAAATCTGAGGGAAGTGTAACCTGTTGAGAACTGGAAACCAAAGTGAATAAACCTTTACTGAGGATATAGCAGTATAGTGACCGGGTCATGGGCCCGAGTGCAAACATTGAGTGTGGGCGACTGTGACCTCTCTATATATCAGTGTAATTGCTGGGTCAGACCCATGGATTCCTGCAGTGCACTGGATATTCTTCACATATACCATAGGGAATACAGTGCAGTTGCATCAATGATTACATCATGACTACTACAGGTGACATCTTCTAAGGACCGGCCAATAATCATTTGGTTTGATAGGGCCTTCACTATACTTTTTTATAAGACCTAATGGGCGCCTCTGCATTTTTCAAAACACTACTTGGTTCCCACAATCTGCACAGTTTTCTTTATATTCAAATGAGGTCACTTGGTGCACTGGAGGCAGAGATGTTGGTGCACTGGTGGTGCTGGGTCTGTCTCCAGTGCACCACGCAACATCATTTGCATATAAAGAAAATGGTGCAGGTCAGGCGGACCAGGCAGCGCTTTTCAGGTCATATAAAAGTACTAATTTACTGTTTGAAGTGATGCATTTGCTTTAAAGTGTCACTGTTGTTTAGTTTTTTTTTTTTTTTGCAGAAATCAATGGTACAGGTGATTTTAAGAAACGTTGTAATTGGGTTTATTAGCTGAAAAATGCATTTTTATTATGAAAAAGCAGTTTGAATCTCTCCCCCCTGTCTTCATGGTTTTCTATGGAGAGGGGAGGGGTGGAGGGAGAACAAAGAGTTAATTTACAGCTACATCACCGGGCTATTTACTCAGAAGTCAGCACTGACCTCTCTGACCTTTGAATGCCGGCTTTCACACAGGTCCTGCTGTGTAATCCTTTGTTCTCTGCTGGCGACTAATCTCCCTCCTCCCCTCTCCATAGGTTACACAGGGCTTGATTGATGTATCGAGATTTCCTGATAATGAGCAGTGAATGAGAGAGAGGAGAGGGGGGGGGGGGGCCTTGAAAAGTCTTTTTGAATGCAGATAATGGCATATTTGCCTAATAAACCCAATTACAACGTTTCTTAAAATCGCCCGTACTATTGATTTCTGCAAAAAAAAAAAAAAAAAATAATAATAATAATAATAAAAATATGACAGTGACACTTTAAGGTAATAATCCTTCTCTTTCTTTCATAAGGTAATAGTGTTCCCTGCCCCCCAGAAGGTAATAGTGCCTCCTCTGTTTCCCTCCATTATGTTATAGTGCCTGATCTGTGTCCCAGAAGGTAATAATACCCCATCCGTACCCACACAAGGTAGTAATGCCTCTCCGTGCCCCCTGCTGTTACTGTCCTCCTTCCCCGGGGTGTTATTTGCCCCCTGTGCATTACAGTGGTAACAAAATAATTATATTACAAAGAAACCACACCAGATGACTAATACTCTTACACCTGCCTTAATGAAGAGAAGCCTGGAGATGGGTTCATACATATTAGATGGAGTTTCCCTTTAATTAGTCAATATTTTGTAAAAGCTCAAAAATTGTAAAAAAAAAAATGTAAACAATGTTAACAACTTCTATCCTGTCACAGCGGGAGGGAGACTATTATAAAGGCTTCAGCGAATAATGTACTGGATATGACAGTAGATGGGAGCGCACGCATTCATAACACGTCCAATATATACAAAGAAAACTAATGAGTGGGAAAATATCAATTACAAAAATACATAGGCTGCAAAAATATCCCGGGGAGAGATTAGCGCTTATTTTATTCAAGCACAGTTACGAAAAGGAAACATTTTGATTCCCAGTATTCCCTGTCATAACTCACAAATCATCACTATTATCTACTGCGTAAGGAGGAAGGGGGGATAACACAGCTTCTATATATATAGGACCCGGATGGAAGAGGCACAGTCCTCTCTGTCCCCTCCCTGCACTCATCTATTATATCATAGAGAGAACTGTGTGGTCATACAGTTACAGCTGCACAGTCCTCTCTATGCCCTCCCTGCACTCATCTATATTATCATAGAGAGAACTGTGTGGCCATACAGTTACAGCTGCACAGTCCTCTCTATGCCCTCCCTGCACTTATCTATATTATAGAGAGAACTGTGCGGTCATACAGTTACAGCTGCATAGTCCTCTCTATTCCCTCCCTGCACTCATCTATATTATCATAGAGAGAACTGTGTGGTCATACAGTTACAGCTGCACAGTCCTCTCTATGCCCTCCCTGCATTATCTTTATAAATAGACAGAACTTTGTGGTCACACAGTTACAGCTGCACAGCCCACTCTACCCCATCCATGCACTCATCTCTATGATCATACATAGAACTTTGTGGCCATACAATTCCAGCTGCACAGCCCTGGATCCCCAGTTATCAGCTTGGAACTACTCCTTTAAGTGTCACAAGGAGACTTCCTTCTTATTAGAGCCTTCCTGTTAAAAGGAAAACAGGAGTGTAAACAAGGCGTGTGGCTAGATAGGGTTTCTCATCAGGATTCTGGGCATTCCTTTGATTTTAATCCCAATAGTCCCTTCCAGTGCTGGGATAGAGGCCTTTCTGTTAATATTTAGAGGAGGCTCCAAGGTCCAGGGGGTGTTCCTCAGCACGACAAAAGCCCAGGTAAGTCCAGCCCATGTCCTGTTATTCATCACCTCTGTATCTGCTTGCATATGCCCACACTATTTGTCTGACAGCCATTAGATAGTGGGGCCATGAGCTGGACTTACCTGGGCTCTTGCTGTGTTGGGAAACGGCCCCTGAGCTTTTGAGCTTCATTTACATATTAACAAAAAACTTTATATTTTGGTGCTGGAAAGGACCATGAAAGTTAACAAGGTATGCCCAGAATCCTGATGAGAGGTTCGATCTGGAAATGTTTTCCTGCTGACCCTTTAAGAGATTGCTATGAAGCCTTACCTATTCTAGTATTCTAGCTCTGCCGCTGGCAACTTGTTGGTGACCTATAACTGTTATTGGCGTCAGCGCTGGGGATCCCTTCATAAACTTTTATAACATCAAATCCAATATTACTGTCTGTGACATCAGCTCCTTCAAGATGCAGACAGAATTGGGGGAGGGGGAGTCGGCCATTATTCACTATTACTCCCACTTTATTTAGTGCCCGGGATCCTCCTCGCTTTAAGCGGAGATTACAGGGAGCGCTGATCACGGCATTAATGAAGCAAAAATAAAAATGAACGCAAAATTAATTGTGTTGTGGATGCAAGAGCCGGATACAAGGTAATTTCATGCTTTATAAGTTTAACTGAATTATGGGGAGAGATTAGAATGAAATTCAGCAATTACAGACGGTTAATAAGAAGGGACGGACGGAGAGGAGAAAGTACGGAGATGAAATGTGAGGGCCGCTGGAGAGCTGTGAGCTCAGGGTCACATGACACCGCCTGTAGTTATTTGTTTGTTTATTTTTGTGCCTTTTTGATACATGTGAGTATTGGTGATACCTCCTTTATAATGGCAATGATGTTGATCTGCAGCATTTCCACAACCTCGCAGATTTATTGTGTGTTTTGAGCTCCCATCATGTGCGCAAATCAATGGTAAAAATCCACATCAACCCCTTTATTTTTGGATTCTAAAAGCTATATCTTTTCTTTTTTTGCAGGACAAGTTGTGCTTCTAAGGCTGGATTCACACTGGGACAAGTTTTGCTTCTAAGGCTGGATTCACACTGCGTTTTTGCAGTCTGTTTTTTTCCCCATCCGATTTATATAATAAATGGATGCAAAACAGATGAAAAAACAGATGCATTTGTTCGGATCCATTTTTTCCATTGAGTTGCATTATAAAAAATAAAAAAAAATGATCAAAACGCATCAAAACGGATGCGTTCTGGTTATTTTTTTTTAATACTTGAACTCCTCCTCTCTTTTGCAGTGTGAACTGAGCCTTAATGACACAATTTGGGGTTCATTTAGCATTTTATTTTATATTTTATTATTAAGCTGGGTTTACTCTGCATTTTTGCTGTCCATTTAAAGGGGAACTCCAGGTAGAGGTTAAAGGAAACCTGTCACCCCCCGTGCCGGGGTGACAGGCTCCCGACTCCCTGTTAGATCCCCCTATACTAACCTCATCGCGCCGGGTCCCGCTTTCTGAGCCGGACGGGTGACTGAGATTTCAGCGCCCGAAGCCCGGCGCGCGCTCACAGGAGAGTTCGATGCCCATAGAGAATGATGGAGCATCGGACTCCCCATTCATTCTCTATGAGCATCTGATGACTCTCCTGTGAGCGTATGTATAGGGGGATCTAACGGGGGGTCGGGAGCCTGTCACCCCGGCACGGGGGGTGACAGGTCCTCTTTAAAAAAAATGAAACTTCTGCAGAAGCATATAGCATTACTTACCTGCCTATCCCAGTTTTGAAACTACCAAAAATCCATTTGTTTGGGGAGTTTTGTTCTGTATTGTGTTTCTGTCCTTCCTGGTTGAGCAGTTCCCAGAGTGCAATGCTTTCCCTCAGCTGATCATCACAGTCCCCCACCAATCACAATCAGTAAAATTAGTGCTGCACCTGCTTCTGACTGGTCAGAGATGGTGAATCACTCAGGGGATTGGGGGATCCAGCCCCGCCTCCTGTGACATCACGCCCTGCCCCCTGTCTGCATCATCAGCCTGTGCTCAGCAAACACACACAATCCAGTAGGATCCATTGACTTCCATTATATTCCATTTTCTAGCATGGTTGACCATATTTTTGTGTACGTTAAAAGTAACAATTTAAAAAAGAACTGGTGCAGTGTGAACTCGCCCTTATTTGATTATTTTTTGGGGGGTGAGTAATAATAATAAAATGCTCTCTTCATCTCTAATTTAGTTGTTGTCTTAAATATGCGGCATTCACTATGTGGTGACAGTAATATTAATGGGGATATTTATCAAGACTTTATTTGGGACTCTGGTCTTAAATAAAGCTCCGCCCCATTTATCCAGACAGTAGAGGCGCACGTAAATCCGGCGGGACAAGGGGAATAACCACCAGTGTAGCAGCCAAAGCGGCTGCCACAGGGCCCCCCCCTTCATAATGGGGCCCATCCCTGCAATACACTGGGCCTTCTGAGCTATCGTACTACTCATGGTGATGCTATCTACTGGGTGGAGGGCTAACAAACGGGGATTATCCATAGTGGAACGGAGAGGGGGGGGGCACAATAAAAAGTTTGCTATGGGGCCCAGCGTTTTCCAGTTACACCCCTGGGCGGTACCTCAGCCTATCGCAGGGTTGCACAGAAATCTCTAGGGCTCCGGAGCAGATGTAGGTTTCTGGATGGTTTTTGGCTGTTTCCAGGTGTGAACCATGACCATGATAAACTTTTTGGATTTTTTATTATATTTTTCTGTGGATCAGGTTGTAAATCTTATAAGGGTAAATGCTATAAGGGTACATGTAATTTCATAGATAAATTAGAATTGTTTGATTTGCTTGGCGACACATAAGTAATCAGCAGAATCCATCTAAGCGGAGCTGTACTCTCCCCATGGACTCAGCCTATTACTGCGTCCCCCCCATTAGGACCCCTCCATTAGTCGCGGCTTACGTGGATGTTATAATAAACCGGTTTATGCAGATAGCCGCCGACCAGTCACTTCATAGTCACATCTTATTTTCGGATTAGGCTGGAGAGGTAAAGGCAATTTGCATTATAATGTTCTGTGAATTGGTTTAGGAGGTTTAATTTATAAGTAACCACGAAATGAGTGCTGATGTCTTACGGTGGAAATAGCGGATTTAATTCGCCATTATTGTGCGGGGCCCATCCGGCTCGGCTAATAGAATGGACGCTCCATTAGGACTTTGTAAATATCTTCATTAAGTGTAGATCAGCATTCAGACTTGGAGGAATTGCAGGGGAAACTTTAAACTCCTGGGCTCTGGATCTCTTCCCAGTGCTTAGATCCTATGTGGTCATATCAAGCCGACCATAGACTGACCTTAAAGGGTCATGTAGCTATGAACATTTAGCTTAAAGGGGTAATCTTTTTCTTTCAAATCTGCTGGTTTCCGAAAGTTATACAGATTTGTAATTTACTTCTATTTAAAAATCTCCAGTGTTCCAGCACTTATCAGCTGATGTATGTCCTGCAGGAAGTGGTGTATTCTCTCCAATCTTACACAGTGCTTTCTGTCCATGTGAGGAACTGTCCAGAGCAGGAGAGGTTTTCTATGGGGATTTGCTGCTGCTCTGGACAGTTCCTGACATGGACATAGGTGGCGGCAGAGAGCAGTGTGTCACACTGGAGAGAATACACCACTTCCTGCAGGACATACAGCAGCTGATACGTACAGGAAGACTAAATATTTTTAAATAGAAGAAATTTACAAATCTATATAACTTTCTGAAATCAATTGATTAGAAAGGTTTTTATTTATTTTTTTTGCCGGAGAACTCCTTTAATATAGTGAAGCTTTCCATGGAGCCTCCCTGCTGGCCCGGGGTTGTCCCATGGCTGACAGCGGACACATCCCAGGTGCCATCCTCTCCCTACGGCTCCTGGCTTATGCGGATGCCAGTGATGCCCCGTGGCTTCTATGAATGCGGCCGCTCTGGTCCATCATGGCGGAGCGGCTTTTAATTGGCTCCCTGATGTAATGGAGATAAGTGCAGAGAAGAGCGGGTCCCCTCGGCTGCCATGGTGCCACCTTCTATCCACATGGTTAATGCCATTAGCCGGGCGGCTGTAGAGGGCAGGGTGCCTCGCTGCATCTCATCCTTCATCCGCACGGCCGAGGTTTATGGTTTATTACAATCCTCCCGCTGTGCTGGTTATTTATGAGGCGACAGACGATGAACTCAGCTCTATTACATGTTATGGAGGGAGGCCGCACATAGGACACGCGGAGCATCATAACCCGCATGACTTACAGCGCACTGCTCACACACACAGGCTTCTGGGAAACCCAACATCAATCTGCCAGGGAATACTCAGGGTCACGGTGACTTTCTATTGTCCTCGAGGACTGGAGTGACTCCACCAACCAGAGACGTGACAGGAGAGAACGAGAGGAGATTAAAGGGGGGCCCAGCCTAACAGTGGTTATCCATAGTATACCAATAACATAGGGCTCATGGTGTATCCTGCCTCTATGTGGTGTTACATAGGACTGCAGATCACATCAACCTTATTATCTGTACTCAGAGATGTCACTGTGTTATCTGTGCTGTTACATAGGACTGCAGGTGACATCTACTACATTATCTGTACTCAGAGATATCACTGTGTCATCTGTGGTGTTACATAGGACTGCAGGTCACATCTACTACATTATGTGTACTCAGAGATATCACTGTGTTATCTGTGCTGTTACATAGGACTGCAGGTGACATCTACTACATTATCTGTACTCAGAGATATCACTGTGTTATCTGTGGTGTTACATAGGACTGCAGGTGACATCTACTACATTATCTGTACTCAGAGATATCACTGTGTTATCTGTGGTGTTACATAGGACTGCAGGTGACTACTAAATTATCTGTACTCAGAGATATCACTGTTATCTGTGCTGTTACATAGGACTGCAGGTGACATCTACTACATTATCTGTACTCAGAGATATCACTGTGTTATCTGTAGTGTTACATAGGACTGCAGGTGACATCTACTACATTATCTGTACTCAGAGATATCACTGTGTTATCTGTGGTGTTACATAGGACTGCAGGTGACTACTACATTATCTGTACTCAGAGATATCACTGTGTTATCTGTGGTGTTACATAGGACTGCAGGTGATATCTACTACATTATCTGTGCTCAGAGATATCACTGTTATCTGTGGTGTTACATAGGACTGCAGGTGATATCTACTACATTATCTGTGCTCAGAGATATCACTGTGTTATCTGTGCTGTTACATAGGACTGCAGGTGACATCTACTACATTATCTGTACTCATAGATATCACTGTGTTATCTGTGGTGTTACATAGGACTGCAGGTGACATCTACTACATTATCTGTACTCAGAGATATCACTGTGTTATCTGTGGTGTTACATAGGACTGCAGGTGACTACTACATTATCTGTACTCAGAGATATCACTGTGTTATCTGTGCTGTTACATAGGACTGCAGGTGACATCTACTACATTATCTGTACTCAGAGATATCACTGTGTTATCTGTAGTGTTACATAGGACTGCAGGTGACATTTACTACATTATCTGTACTCAGAGATATCACTGTGTTATCTGTGGTGTTACATAGGACTGCTGGTGACATCTACTACATTATCTGTACTCAGAGATATCACTGTGTTATCTGTGCTGTTACATAGGACTGCAGGTGACATCTACTACATTATCTGTACTCAGAGATATCACTGTGTTATCTAAGCTGTTACATAGGACTGCAGGTGACAGCTACTACATTATCTGTACTCAGAGATATCACTGTGTTATCTGTGGTGTTACATAGGACTGCTGGTGACATCTACTACATTATCTGTACTCAGAGATATCACTGTGTTATCTGTGCTGTTACATAGGACTGCAGGTGACATCTACTACATTATCTGTACTCAGAGATATCACTGTGTTATCTGTGCTGTTACATAGGACTGCAGGTGACAGCTACTACATTATCTGTACTCAGAGATATCACTGTGTTATCTGTGGTGTTACATAGGACTGCAGGTGACATCTACTACATTATCTGTACTCAGAGATATCACTGTGTTATCTGTGATGTTACATAGGACTGCAGGTGATACTACTACATTATCTGTACTCAGAGATATCACTGTGTTATCTGTGGTGTTACATAGGACTGCAGGTGACATCTACTACATTATCTGTACTCTGTACATATAGTGAATATGGACTGTATATAGTGTATATGGATTGTACACTGCTCAAAAAAATAACGGGAAGACTTAAACAACACAATATAATACAATATAACTCCGTGCTGGGTTTACACGGAGCGATAATTCGCCCAATCGTACGATTACCGATTTCTAAGTAACGATTTTTCTTTTATAACGATGAGCGTTCAGACGGTACGATATATTGTACGGAAAAATCGTGCCCCCGCAGCCCGGCCAGCCCGCCCCCCCCCCGCTCAACCGCAGCCCCCTGCGCCGCCCCGATCGCCACCCCCGCCGCTCCGATCACCCCCCAGCCGCCGCTCCGATCACCCCCCCCCCCCCGCCGCTCCGATTGCCCCCACCACCACGGCCAAGAGCATACGTTACCTGCTCCGCGCAAGTCTTCCGACATCCCCGACTCCCATCTTCAGCGCATTGATTGGCGATCGGAGCGGGGGGGGGGGGCGATCGGAGCGGGGGCGCGATCGGAGCGGCGGGGGTGGCGATCAAGCCAACGCAGGGGGCTGCAGATGAGCGGGGGGGCCGGGCTGCGGGCGGCCGGACTATCGCGCGACGACCGTTTACATGGAACGATCGTCAAACTTTTTGCGATCGATGAATGACGATTTATGAACATGTTAAAAGATCAAAATGGACGATTTTTCGATCGTTCGCCGCGTTTACACGTACGATTATCGTTCGAATTCGATTGTTACCGTGAAAAATTCGCCCGATAATCGCTCCGTGTAAACTTAGCATAATGGTGCGTTTACAAAGAGAGATTTATCTGACAGATTTTTCAAGCCAAAGCCAGGAATGGATTTGAAAAGAGGAGAAATCTTAGTCTTTTTTCTCTGTTTATAGTCTGTTCCTGGCTTTGGCTTTAAAGATCTGTCAGAAAAATCTCTCTGTGTAAACGCAGCCTAAATCAAACTTCAGTGAAATCAGACTGTCCACTAAGGCTCCATTTACACAGAAAGATTATCTGACAGATTATCTGCCAAAGATTTAAAGCCAAAGCCAGGAACAGACAATAAACAGGGAACAGGTCATAAAGGAAAGCATGAGATTTCTCCTCTTTTTAAATCCATTTCTGGCTTTGGCTTCAAATCTTTGGCAGATAATCTGTCAGATTATCTTTCTGTGTAAATGGAACCTTATGGTGCGTTTACACAGAGAGATTTATCTGACAGATCTTTGAAGCCAAAACCAGGAATAGACTATAATCAGGGATCAGATCATAAAGGAAACACTAAGATTTCTCCTCTTTTCTAATCCATTCCTGGCTTTGGTTTAAAAAATCTGTCAGATAAATCTCTCTGTGTAAACGCACCAATAGGCTATGTTCACACTACGTATATTTATATATATAAAATTTTCGCGGCCGGACATATACGTGTTAAACTCCGGCCGGGGATTTATGCAAGATGCGGCCGGCTACGTACGGACCGCGAACTTACACCCGTAGTCTACTTACGCTTCCCGAGCGCCATATGTAGCGATCGGACAGCGGTCTTTTACTGGGATATCTTCGTCTAGCCCCGGACACCCACAGAACCTTTTGGATCGGCAAAGAAAAGTGGAAAAATGAAGAAATCACCACTCCGTACGGGACCGCATGTTACGCTACGGGCGTAAGTTACAGCATTTCCGTCCTGAAACAATGGTCTGGTTCATTTTTTACGGCGCCGCGTACGATCCGGGCGTAAGTTCTTACGTAGTGTGAACTGTGCAGCCGTACATCGTATACTTTCCATTGTACGCAAACTACGTAAGTCTCCGACCGCTTAATCACGGAACGCGCTACTTCCGGAGACTTACGTAGTGTGAACATAGCCTTAGGAAGCAGCACTGACTGACAATCACTGACACCTACCGCTGTGCAAATGGAATAGATAACAGGTGGAAATTAGCAAGACACACTCAATAAAGGAGGGTACTGCAGGTGGGGACCATAGAGCACTTCTCAGTACTTAGGCTTCCTGGCTGATGTTTTGGTCACTCTTTAAAGCGACTCTGTACCCACAATCTGATCCCCCCAAACCACTTGTACCTTCGGATAGCTGCTTTTAATCCAAGATCTGTCCTGGGGTCCGTTTGGCAGGTGATGCAGTTATTGTAATAAAATATAACTTTTAAACTGGCAACCTTGTGCCCAACAGCCGTGGCCTAGATTGTGTATGCATTAGGCTGGCACACCCTCTCTGTCCCTCCCCACCCTCCTCTTCATTAGGTATGCTCCAGGCAGATTGCCTACTATTCCTCACCTGTGTCAGCCCGGCACATGGGCTGGATCGTTAAGCAGCTGTGTAGTTTTCACTGCAAAAATGGTGAAGAGGGCGGGGAGGAGGGACGGAGAGTTTGTGCCAGCCTAAGGGCCCTTTTACACGGAAAGATTATCTGACAGATTATCTGCCAAAGATTTGAAGCCAAAGCCAGGAATGGACTATAAACAGAGAGCAGGTAATAAAGGAAAGCCTGAGATTTCTCCTCTTTTCAAATCCATTCCTGGTTTTGGCTTCAAATCTTTGGCGGATAATCTTTCAGTGTAAAAGGGCCCTAATGCATACACAATCTAAGCCACGGCCGTTGGACACGGGGCTGCCAGTTTAAAAGTAGTTTTTTATGACAATAGCTGCATCACCTGCCGAACGGACCCCAGGACAGATCTTTAATTAAAAGCAGCTATCCGAAGGTACAAGTGGTTTGGGGGGGTCAGATTATGGGTGCAGAGTCGCTTTAAAGTTGGTGGGGCTGTCACACTCGTGGTAGCATGAGACGGACTGTACAACCCACACAAGTGGCTCAGGTAGTGCAGCTCATCCAGGATGGCACATCAATGCAGCTGTAGCAACAAGGTTTGCTGTGTCTGTCAGCGTAGTGTCCAAAGGCTGAAGGTGCTACCAGGAGACAGGCCATTACACCAGGAGATGTGGACGTGGACAGGCCTGCAACATCCTTCAGCATGAGCGGTCTGTGGGGGGGGGGGGGGGGGCATTTCTTTGGGGGGTCGCACAGCCTTCAATGTGCTGCCAGAGGTCGCCTGACTGCCATTAGGTACCGAGACCCTCAGACCCCTTGTGAGACCATATGCTGGTGCAGTTGGGGTTCCTCCTAATGCAGGACAATGATAGACCTCATGTGGCTTGAATGTTGCAGCAGTTCCTACAAAATGGAGGCAGTGAAGCTATTGACTGGCCGCCCTTTCCCCTAAATTCCATCGAGCACATTGGGGACATCATGTCTCCTCCATCCACCATTGTCACGGCACAAACTGTCCAGGAGTTGGACTTGGCGGCGGCTTTAGTCCAGGTTGAATCAGCCTGGAATTTGTTTTTCCACTGTCAGGGTGCGTGCACACTACGGAATAGCCGCGTATAACCCGCAGCGTATTCCGTCGCTCGTCCCCGCACGCGGCGGCGCGCTTTTCCGCCGGTGCCATAGACACTGTTTTGTGCACGGGCGGATTACGCGTTCCGTCGAAAGAAGTGACATGTCAATTCTTTCGACGGAACGCGGAATCCGTCCGTGCACAGAATAGTGTCTATGGCACGGGCGGATATGCGGGGACGAGCGACGGAATATGCCGCGGGTTATACGCGGCTATTCCGTAGTGTGCACGCACCCTAAGGGTATAAACCCACACACCGTATACGCAGCGTATTTACTGCTGCAATACGCAGCAAATACGCAGCAGATTAGATCTAAATAACTGAACACAGCATCAAATCTGCTGCGTATACGGTGTGTGGGTTTGTACCCTAATTCTGTGTGTGACGCCACCTCCAGGCCGCCATTGGGTAATACATGGGATTTCCATTGATGATGTGTGTGGGATTTTGTTGTCAGCACATTCAGCTTTGTACAGAACAAAGTATCACTGAGAAGATTTCATTCAGATCTAGGAGGGGTTATCTGAGGGCTCCCTTAATATTTTTGAGCAGTGTATATTGCACACTCGGCTTGGCTGGGCATGCATATATTCTCAATGTGGAGAATGGACAGGCCGCTAACAGACATCTCTGGAAATGATCCCCAAGATTCCCCTTCTTCCCACCGCCTCCCTCCACCAGAGTAGGTGACACATTAGATGTCATCTGTGTACGATTGCTTCCAGACCTTTCTGGACTAATATGATAATGGCCTATCCATCACTGATCACTGTGTAATGCGGCTGCGGATCAGCTGATTGGTGGAGGCGCCGTGTTTCAGCAGCTCACTGATCAGCGGCTGATGGCTTATCCTGAGAAGAGGCCAGCAATCATATTAGCCTGGAAACCCCCTTTAAGAGTAGGTACACGCAAGACTGAAATATCAGCTGCAAATCAGGCAGAAATCTTCAGCAGGGTCCCGATGTAACCAGGTTTGTGGTGGAGCTTTTACTTTTTATGCAGATTTACTTTTCATTTCGAGTCCGTTTTTTTTACTTTAAAAACCTGAAACCTGTCCTATGAATCGCTGAGCTCGGCAATTCTTGGAAGCCTTACAGAAAATGAATGGATCAGGCAAGAGCTGTTCTCCATTCATTTGGGATCGGTTGAGATCCAGAGGTTAGAGCCCCACCGATTATCCTGTATGAAGGATTAGTATGTGAAGGACAAGCTATGCCACGTTTCAGCAGGAATTGCACTGACACATTATAACAATGATGGGTGCCATTTTTTGGCTGGTTATGTGCTTAGTGGATTGTCTTCACTGGATACAATTGTAACAAACCTATACTGGTTCTATACTGGTTTCAGCCTCTTAAAGGGATATTCCACTTAAACATAACTTTTGATATGTTGCTGCCCATGGTGAGACTAATAATTCCTTCCGTAATTGTTATTATTTATTCAGTCTCCTTCCCCCAGTTCTCAGCTGCTGCTTTCTGCTGAAGACACAGAAATCTAAGTGTGAGCTTTTCTCTCTGTCTCTCCCTCCTCCCATCTCCCTTCTGAGACGGCTGATGTAAACAAGTCCCTGGCTGGCTTTATCTGCAACATTGTAGCTTCTTAATGCTGGGAGGGTTACTCTGAGGTCAAGGTCTCAACTCACTGTGATTAGCGCTCCCAGCATTACAGAGAAGCTACAGTGTTGCAGATAAAGCCTGCCAGGGACTTGTTTACATCAGCCGTCTCAGAAGGGAGGCGGGAGGAGGGAGAAAGAGAAAAGCTCACACACAGATTTCTGTGTCTTCAGCAGAAAGCAGCAGCTGAGAACTGGGGGAAGGAGACTGAATAGGTAATAACAAGTATGGAAGTAACTGTCAGTCTCACCATGGGCAGCAACATATCAGAAGTTATGGTTGAGTGGAATACCCCTTTAAAGAGGATGTGATTGACTCTCTTTTTGTAAACCAGACACCCAGGATAAGCATGTGGAATTGTCAAATGGAAAATCCCCATCCAGTAATGTACAGTATGCTGGATAAGACATCAGTGCTGGAGCGTGGATACATTTTCTGCCCTCCCCCCCCCTTTGACTTACACTTGCTTTGTATATGTATTTCTCTTTGCTAATCAATGTGCGGCTGTAACCTATAGGACCTCTGGGATAGTCCCTTTAAGGAACATCCTACAAGTGAGTGGAGAAGTCTGTTTGATAAGGTGACGCCTGCGGTTACAGATATAAGAAGTATCACTTAAACATTTAGTAACATTGTATCGGAGCCGTCTGGGAATTGATAGGGGAAACGTTCATCAAATAACAATCGGTCTCTGCGCATTGTTAACATGTGAGATGTCAAGGGGCCCTGTCACCGAGCCCGCTGCCTTCCTAACAAGCCCCCTTAACATAAAACACTGCTTATTTATGGTAATTTTATAGATGGTGGATGAAGCGTGCCGCACAACCCTCGCAGGTGCAATTTAGGAATCTCAGCGCTGCCTTCTCCATCTAACGTCCCGCACTCCTCTACATCAGAATACATTCTCTGCCACAAATGGCTGCCGGGCATATTAAGCTCTGACAGTGATGGAGATTCTCAGCTGATGACACGACACAAAGATCAACACAGGCCTAATACCTTTCATTTCCAATCAAGTCGATAAATGACAAATCCAACTCTTATTCTGAATATCATTTGTCTCAAAGGACCAAGGAGTCTCTGAGTTATTACCAGGGAACATTTCATAAGGATGAACGTCCTAGAACAGACAAAGTGACTATATATATATATATATATATATATATATATATATATATATATATATATATATCTCATAGCATTATTACAATGATGATGGCGCAAGAGTGAGGAGGCAGAAATGATTTATGGAAACAACAAGAGTGATAGATATTCTGATGAGATACCAAATATAGGGTCACATGACATAGCATCATTACAATAAGGAAATGGTGGAAGAGGAATGGGAAGAGCAATGAGAGGCGAAGAGGGTGGGGAGGAGGAAAAAGAGGAAGGGGAAGAGGAAAGGGAGGGGAGGAGGGAGGGGAGGAGGAAAGGGAGGGGAGGAGGAAAAAGGGGAAGAGTAAAGGGAGGCAAAGAGTGATAGGAGGAGGAAAGGGAGGCGGAGAGGGAGAGGAGGAGGAAAAAGAGGAAGGGGAAGAGGAAAAGGTGGGCAAGAGGGAGGGGAGGAGGAAAAAGGAGAAGAGGAAAGGGAGGTGAAGAGGGAGGGGAGGAGGAAAAAGGAGAAGAGGAAAGGGAGGTGAAGAGGGAGGGGAGGAGGAAAAAGGAGAAGAGGAAAAGGAGGTGAAGAGGGAGGGGAGGAGGAAAAAGGAGAAGAGGAAAGGGAGGTGAAGAGGGAGGGGAGGAGGAAAAAGGAGAAGAGGAAAGGGAGGTGAAGAGGGAGGAGGAAAGGGATGGGAGTAGGAAAGGGAGGTGATTTATGGAAACAACAAAAGTTATAGATATTCTGATGAGATACCAAATATATGGCATCACAAGGCATAGCATTACAATAAGGAAATGGTGGAAGGGAATGGCAAAAGGAAAGGGAAGTGAAGGGGGTTGGGAAGTGGGAGGTGAAGAGGAATGGGAAGAAGAAAGGGGGTGAGGAGGAAGGGGAAGAGCTGGGGAGAGGAAAGGGAGTTGATGAGGGATAGGAAGAGGAAAGGAAGGTGGAGAGGGAAGGTAGGTAAGGAGGGATGGGAATAGGAAAGAGATGTGAAGAAGGAAGGAGGAAAGGAGGATGAGAAGGGATGGTAATAGGAAAAAGTGGTGGAAAGGGAGGTGGTGAGGAAAGGAAGGTGAAGAGGAATGGGAAGAGACAGTAGGAAGTTGAGGAAAAAGGGCAAATGGTAAAGGCAGAGAAGAGTACGGGTAATACCGTTGTCACAGCTAGAAAATGCTGCCTTAAAGTCTTAATTAAAATAATGGGACCCGCTGCCTGTCACTCCCTCCTGCCATCTGTACAGGTTGTGCATGCCGCTGCCAGTGTCTGCATAAGCCTACCCCCCCCCCCCCCCCTCTCCTGGCTGCCGCCAATACTGCTAAAGTCAATCAAGTTCTGGACCTTTGTGTCCATCACACACTGGTCCTAAAAGTGATTGGAGACACAGCCTCACCCCCACAGTTTGGTCTGATGGACTCTCTGGCCTGGCTCCTCCATTTAAATTTTTGACCTCCAGATTCCCCAGATCTCAATCCAATCGATGCTCTCTGGGATGTGCTGGAGAAACAAGTCCCATCCATGGAGGACGCACGATCACCCAGGGCTGTCCTTAGGGTAAGTGTGCTTCCTGTGCAGAGTTTGCTATACCCCCATCTGGTTCCGTCCGAAAACAGCCCCTATTAGAATCTCAGAAATAGGACATGAGACCAGAATGTATACATACCGCTCCACCTGCAGTAAACCAACACCACCATGCAGAACTACATACCGCTCCACCTGCAGTAAACCAACACCACCATGCAGAACTACATACTGCTAAACCTGCAGTAAACCAACACCACCATGCAGAACTACATACTGCTAAACCTACAGTAAACTAACACCACCATGCAGAACTACATACTGCTAAACCTACAGTAAACTAACACCACCATGCAGAACTACTGTACATACTGCTCCACCTGTAGTAAACTAATGTTGTAGTGCAGAAATACATACTGTTCCACCTGTAGTAAACCAACATTACTGTGCAGAAATAAATACTGCTCCACCTGTCATAAACTAAGATAGCAGCAATAGCAACACAGCCCCCCACTCCCCTTACAGAGGCAGCATCCCTCTCATCTTCTTGACCCATATCTTCCCCTCGCACAGTTGTACAGGGTGATAGAAGTCCTAAAAATGTCATTCAATGCTGTAAATAGGAAGTGAAATAATTCTTATTGTTGATGTGGTTCTGGATGTACAGTTCACATGTTTGCATTAGATACAAATATTTCTAATGTCCACATAAGGAATATAGACAAAGAAGTCCCCCCCCCCAAAAAAAAAATAAAACATTTTCAATGAACAAGAGGAATATCCAGTATTTTGTACTATATAAATGGATTCTAGAACATTTTAGAATCCTATATAATGTATTGATCCTTCAGGCAGCAGAGATCACCCCAGGTGAGTGTAAACCCTCAGATGCTGCGGACTGTCAATGTCTCCGTTTGGCCACTAGATGGCAATAGAAGCCAATGAATCAGGCGACGGCCGGCGTCTAATAAAAAGCCTTTCTAAATTCTTCTTTATGAGATGTAATATTAATGTGTTTTCCTTTAGGGCACATTTCTAAATTATATTCTGTGACAGGTACATGGGATTTTTTTTAATAGTTATTTTTTGTCTCCCGGAGCAGTTATAAGTTAGCACTGCGGTTTTTGGTAACGTTCCAAACTTTAGGTTTGTGTCCTTGTTACAGAAAGACGATAATGTTTTTCCCACTTACTGTAAATGTTTCTCAGATTTACATTTTATCCTTAAAAAAAATTAAAAATAGTAGAAGCCAAAAAATAAAAGCGAAACCGAAGACGCTGCTCGCGTTATACAACAGAGATGAAGGATGAAGGAAGGCGGTTCCTAGAAAGATGAGCTGGAGATTTCTATGAACACTGAACTGTGAACTACCAGGGAGGATGCTCACATTGGTGGGTGGGGGTTACTAACTAACAGGGAGCTATAACATGGGGTATACCATCCAATGAGGAAGGGGGAGGGGGGCTAGCAAGGGGATTACCTACAGTGGGTTCCTACTACCTTGGGAGATACTATTGCTAATGCAAAAATACTTTGGCTCTAGAGAGAGTGAGGAGAGAGTGAAGACTTGTATAGAGAGAGAGAGAGAGAGGTGTAGGGGCCGGGGAGGAGCCCTTGCCTAATTAGTACTGTACCCTGCCAGGATGTGTATGAAGAAAGATACTTGAATCTTGTAGTAAACGCCTCATACTCACATTTAGATAAGTATCAGTTATCTTATCTGACCGCCTTCTGCCTCCCAGTATCGGTGACAACCCTGAGAGGTAGTGTGGTGGCCGGCTCAGCTGGTACGGTGGTGTAGTGGTCTAAGGTCACTTGGGCACTTTTTGCGGTAGCCTGGAGTGGTATTGGACCCATCCTGGACAGTTGGCATGGCAGTACCACAGTAAGGAGAAGATAACCCAAGTGTTCAGGTGTGTGTAGGTGCAGGTGCGCAAGGAGGAAGCTAGAGTCTAGTGCGTTTAGCAAAAGTAGAACAGTTTACGGGAGGTAACCGTAATGCAATACAAGTAAACGAATAGCTGGATACAGTACAGTGCAATACAATCGGTACAGTTGGCAATAACTTAGGTGCTCACAGTTAATGTACAAAGCAGGTGCTTAAAGTAGTGACAGTAGAGGGAAAGATGTGTTGCCAGAGGGGCCATGCCCAATGTAGTACTGTGCTCTGCCGAAACAGAGTGAATAAAAGAGTGAAAAGAGAATACTCATACTCACGGATGACTTGTTGTCCCTGACCGCCTTATGCCACCTAGTTGTTGGCTTCCCCTCCTAGGTGGGAATAACAGCCCCAAACCTTTGTTTTTTGGGCAAAACAGTTCCTATAGCTTCAGGTAACTGCCCTACACGTTGTAGAGAGGTTCATGGCATGGGCAAGGTTAAAAGGTTCTCACACATCCACATGCTCTGAGACGAGAACTTCCTCCCTCCAAGAACTAACTCCTCCTACAGGGGCTAAGTAAACACTCCTGTGAGTGTGTGGAGAAAGAGAGGATAGGATAGGACAGCATGTCCTGTCAGCATAAGAGAGAAAGCACCCGCACCTGTGACTGGGCAATACATAACACGTGAAATACAACATAGTTAACCCTAAACTTCCCTCAGCTGTGGATAAGGTTAGATAAAGACAGTGCTGACCACTAGTGGAGAAACACAATAATGCATCATCTCCCACTTGTGTTAACCTGAGGGAGTTACTTGCTCAGGTGCAATAGACAGCACCCTGTGCTGGGACACCACAGTAGTACGAGTCTTAGGTATTTGTCTCTAGGTGTAGCTCCCACTGAAGCCTAACCCCAAGTAGACGAGCGTCTGTCAGTAAAGTACGTCGGCTTAGTTGCTGCTTTGCTTTACTGGGGATCAGTCCCTCTGCCCTTTCCTTAGGCGTGACTCTCCTGACTGAAGATCCTTGGTGTAGGCAAGGGGGTCTCTTCTGTGAACCCTACTACCCCCCCTCTTGGTTTAGCTCTGCATCTAGCTAGTTACTTGCTCCTAGCCAGAAGAAGTGTAGTCCCAATCAAGGCACTGGCCTAAGCCAGACCCGCTTAGTCACTGCAGCAGGAACCTGTGTCTTGTCCTACAGCAGCTTCATCTAATATATTACGGACGTCGTTGATCCTTTAAGCTCATTTTATTTATCACTTGGTAGAAGTTTTATAGCTGCCGCTTTCTCAGCGCTCGTATAATAAGAGGAGATTCATTCGGATGAATCTGATGATCTGATTTTCTCTTTTCTGATAATACCGACGAATGTCAGAAACGGAGATTATTTATACATTGTAATTAAACTAATAAATATTTTATAAATGGCATCCTGTCACCGCGGATACAATGTAACAACATAAAAAGAAGCGGCATTAAAATTCTATAACTTGGTGACAACTTGGAGGATTCCTGTGAAAAGGTTTTAGTGGTCGTAATAACCGCGAAAAGGCTCCGAAAACACATTGAACTTGTGAAAACTTCTGCACTGGCTTCTATATTTCATGACTTCTCATCAACTTCTGCCGAGATCTGCTGGGAAACTGAGAACAACCAATAGTTTCAGCATCAGTGGCCACCATGACGGCTGGCTTATACCTAGTAATTTGGTGCTGCTTCTAGACATCTGTAATATAGGTTACCTATAAATATAGGTTTACAGGACCAGAATCATCGTACTATACACCTGTGGAGCACTAATCCTGATTCTGATGACTGGCAGGGGGTCTGGGGGGGGGGGGTGTCCATAACACCCACAATGCACCCGGGAAGTCATCACACCCTTTCACTTCCTTCACATTCTGGTGCTAAAATCTTTTTTCGCATCATTCTGCCCCCAATCCCCCATAATGAGGAAGTGATATGGAAGAAATCTTTACTAATAAATTCCCATCACCATCAGTGTTTGGAGCGGTTCCTCCACCTCCGGTCTTCCTGGCTATCAGGCCACCTGGATTTCTTCTTAGCAGATCCTCTCCCGCTCTGGCAGGTTGGATGGGGCCGTAAGAGGACGATATTGTCAGGTCTCTCAGGAGATGTTCTATTGTGTTCAGGGCTCTGACCACTCCAGGACATTTACAGAGTTGTCCCTAAGCCGCTTCTGTGTGGTCCTGGCTAAGTGCTTAAGGTCATTGGATTGTTGGGAGGTGAAACCATTTCCCAGTCTGAAGACCAGAGCGATAAGGGTTAGGTTTACATTAAGAATATCTCTGCATCCTGACAGTCTCTCCATCCCCCCCACAGCATGATGCTGCCCCCACCAGGCTTTACTGTAGGGATAGTATGGGACAGGTGATGGGCATCCTAGTCCCAGGGGGCAATGCAACTAGGATTTCACTGCATTAAGCGCTTTAACCGTTTGGCTGGTCTCCCTGAGATCAGTGATCTGTTTCTCTTATGGCTCTACTAGGCATTGCTCCCACCTAGCCAGAATCCTGCCCCACACTGATGAGAGGCAACACCCTGAAACAGCTGTATGTGGATGGTAACCTAGCCTTGGTTTGTCCCTTGTCATTACATTGACTTATAAGGGCCACTTAATATGGTGGTTTGGGGGGTTTCCTTACAAGAGCTGCCCCTTGGCTGGGTCCTTCCCTGAGGGATATCTGGCTGGTCCTGTGTTTTGAGACTCTTCAGTGAGGCTCCACGGGCTCTTCTTTTGCATATTCAAGTTTCCCAGGGAGCAATGCACCTTGAATATCACAGCATTGAGCGCTTTCACTAGCAGCCCGCAGTGTTATCGTCTGGCTGGTCTCCCGGAGATCAGTGATCTGTTTCTCTTATTGCATCACCCGGGTGCTTATAGGGTGACTGAAGTCCAGAAACTACCTAAATGCCACAAATCACAATTTGACTGCAGCATATAATCTGATTATAGAAGATGTTAGTGTAAGGTTGTTATCGGAATGCAGAGCACAGGAAGGATGGTAGGTGGAGATGAGGGAGGAGATGTATGGAGGGAGGAGATGTATGGAGGGCAGAGTTGTGGAGATGAGGGAGGAGATGTATGGAGGGGCAGAGTTGTGGAGATGAGGGAGGAGATGTATGGAGGGCAGAGTTGTGGAGATGTATGGAGGGCAGAGTTGTGGAGATGAGGGAGGAGATGTATGGGGGGCAGAGTAGTGGAGATGAGGGAGGAGATGTATGGGGGGCAGAGTAGTGGAGATGAGGGAGGAGATGTATGGAGGGGCAGAGCTGTGGAGATGAGGGAGGAGATGTATGGAGGGCAGAGTTGTGGAGATGAGGAGATGTATGGAGGGCAGAGTTGTGGAGATGAGGAGATGTATGGAGGGCAGAGTAGTGGAGATGTATGGAGGGCAGAGTTGTGGAGATGTGTGGAGGAGATGTATGGATGGCAGAGTTGTGGAGATGTATGGAGGGCAGAGTTGTGGAGATGAGGAGACGTATGCAGGGCCGATTCTAGCTTTTTTGCTGCCTGAGGCGAAAACTGAAATAGCGCCCCCCCCCCCCCCCTATACTGAGATCAACATCATATAAAAACCTAATACCACTACATAATGACTGCATATCACCACCCCATAGTGACAAAATATTATACCAATATTATTACTACACAAGGGAAAAATACCACGACATCCTGAACACACTACCCCATCTTAGTGACTGATAAATACCACCAGTACTGCTACGGAAAAAAACTAGCGTATAGAGTCCAGCATTACCCCCACACAGTGACAGTATAGTGATCAGGGTGCAGTTACATCCAGTGACTCACAGGTGACGTCTTCTCTCTTCAGAGTCGTTCAATTTCTCGTTTCTTCAAATCTGCGCCATCAAATCTGCTGCAGATCCTGTACGTGTGAACGCACATGTGTTTTTTTTTGTCTTGCTTGAGGAACTCTCTTGTCTCCCATTTAGAATCAAGACGAAACGCAACAAAAATGCACATGTGTAAATGTTAGTGCATCCCCTTTCCTGTGACTCTCCAGGTGGTGAAAAATTACAACTTCCATCTATCTGGGCATGCTGGGAGTTGTTTCACACCAGCTAGCATTACTAGGTCGGGACATTGGCATACTGAGTATAAGATGCTGCAAAGCTGGGTGACCACATTATACTGAGAACAGGACACTGGGAAAGCTGGGTGACCCCATTATACTGAGAACAGGACACTGGGAAAGCTGGGTGACCACATTATACTGAGAACAGGACACTGGGAAAGCTGGGTGACCCCATTATACTGACAACAGGACATTGGGAAAGCTGGGTGACCCCATTATACTGAGAACAGGACACTGGGAAAGCTAGGTGACCCCATTATACTGACAACAGGACACTGGGAAAGCTGGGTGGCCACATTATACTGACAACAGGACACTGGGAAAGCTGGGTGGCCACATTATACTGAGAACAGGACACTGGGAAAGCTGGGTGACCACATTATACTGAGAACAGGACACTGGGAAAGCTGGGTGACCCCATTATACTGACAACAGGACATTGGGAAAGCTGGGTGACCCCATTATACTGAGAACAGGACACTGGGAAAGCTAGGTGACCCCATTATACTGACAACAGGACACTGGGAAAGCTGGGTGGCCACATTATACTGACAACAGGACACTGGGAAAGCTCGGTGGCCACATTATACTGAGAACAGGACACTGGGAAAGCTGGGTGACCACATTATACTGAGAACAGGACACTGGAAAAGCTGGGTGACCTCCATTATACTGAGAACAGGACACTGGGAAAGCTGGGTGACCCCATTATACTGAGAACAGGACACTGGGAAAGCTAGGTGACCCCATTATACTGACAACAGGACACTGGGAAAGCCGGGTGACCACATTATACTGGGAAAGCTGGGTAACTCCCATTATACTGAGAACAGGACACTGGAAAAGCTGGGTGACCACATTATACTGAGAACAGGACACTGGAAAAGCTGGGTGACCACATTATACTGAGAACAGGACACTGGAAAAGCTGGGTGACCACATTATACTGAGAACAGGACATTGGGAAAGCTGGGTGACCCCATTATACTGAGAACAGGACACTGGGAAAGCCGGGTGACAACATTATACTGACAACAGAACATTGGGAAAGCCGGGTGACCACATTATACTGAGAACAGGACACTGGGAAAGCTGGGTGACCACATTATACTGAGAACAGGATACTGGGAAAACTGGGTGGCCACATTATACTGACAACAGGACATTGGGAAAGCTGGGTGACCACATTATACTGACAACAGGACACTGGGAAAGCTGGGTGGCCACATTATACTGAGAACAGGACACTGGGAAAGCTGGGTGACCACATTATACTGAGAACAGGACACTGGGAAAGCTGAGTGACCACATTATACTGGGAAAGCTGGGTAACTCCCATTATACTGAGAACAGGACACTGGGAAAGCTGAGTGACCACATTATACTGGGAAAGCTGGGTAACTCCCATTATACTGAGAACAGGACACTGGGAAAGCTGGGTGATCACATAATACTTAGTATAAGATGCTGGATAGCTGGGTGACCTCAGTCATACAATATGGTGGGTGACCTCACTTATACAGTATATTGTATAGCTGGGTGATCTCTAACTTGCAGTGCGAGTTAACATACAACCCGCGGGCTGCACAGGGGGCGGGGCTTATCATCAGGGGGCGGGGCTTGTCGGACATACCGGGGACTGGCCGGGGGCAAGTAAATCCTCTATCAGTGGGCCCCCAGTCATTCAGCAACCCCCCAAATCACACTACCTACATCAGTAGTGGTGCTCCCTGTCCTCCAGCAGCAGCGCTACAGAAACCGCAATCAGCCACCTCTTCACGTGGAGACACGTGTCAGCTGGATGCTTTTGCAGGCGGCAGTGTCTCCTGGGCTCCCCCACACACAGAGCCTGCAGTACATGTACAGGAAGCTGCTGCAGACAGGGCACTGCACCACACAGCCTCCTCCTCCTTCCCGACCACCACCAGCCTCACGCTGCTGCTGCTGCTGCCGACACATGAGCTCAGGCACAATGCTCAGGCATGTGCGCCTTCAGCTCCTTCACTGCCGCACTTCCCCCAGCCCGGCTCCTGCGTGCCCCCTCTGCCTGCGCCGCGTACTGCAGGTAATATATGCATGGCTGCTTACTGTGCAGGGGCGGCCAGTGCCGCCCCCTGCAGAGTCCTATGACCTGCCGCCTGAGGCGAACACTTCACATCGCCTCATGGCAGATGCGGCCCTGGATGTATGGGGGGAAGAGTTGTGGAGATGAGGGAGGAGATGTATGGAGGGGCAGAGTTGTGGAGATGAGGGAGGAGATGTACAGAGTTGTGGAGATGAGGGAGGAGATGTATGGAGGGGCAGAGTTGTGGAGATGAGGGAGGAGATGTATGGAGGGCAGAGTTGTGGAGATGAGGGAGGAGATGTATAGGGGGCAGAGTTGTGGAGATGAGGGAGGAGATGTATGGAGGGGCAGAGTTGTGGAGATGAGGCAGGAGATGTATGGAGGGCAGAGTTGTGGAGAGGAGGGAGGAGATGTATGGGGGGCAGAGTTGTGGAGATGAGGGAGGAGATGTACAGAGTTGTGGAGATGAGGGAGGAGATGTATGGGGGGCAGAGTTGTGGAGATGAGGGAGGAGATGTATAGGGGGCAGAGTTGTGGAGATGAGGGAGGAGATGTATGGAGGGCAGAGTTGTGGAGATGAGGCAGGAGATGTATGGAGGGCAGAGTTGTGGAGAGGAGGGAGGAGATGTATGGGGGGCAGAGTTGTGGAGAGGAGGGAGGAGATGTATGGGGGGCAGAGTTGTGGAGATGAGGGAGGAGATGTACAGAGTTGTGGAGATGAGGGAGGAGATGTATGGGGGGCAGAGTTGTGGAGATGAGGGAGGAGATGTATAGGGGGCAGAGTTGTGGAGATGAGGGAGGAGATGTATGGAGGGCAGAGTTGTGGAGATGAGGCAGGAGATGTATGGAGGGCAGAGTTGTGGAGAGGAGGGAGGAGATGTATGGGGGGCAGAGTTGTGGAGATGAGGGAGGAGATGTATGGGGGGGAGAGTTGCTGAGATGAGGGAGGAGATGTATGGAGGGCAGAGTTGTGGAGGAAGGAGATGTATGGAGGGCAGAGTTGTGGAGATGAGGGAGGAGATGTACAGAGTTGTGGAGATGAGGGAGGAGATGTACAGAGTTGTGGAGATGAGGGAGGAGATGTTTGGGGGGCAGAGTTGTGGAGATGAGGGAGGAGATGTATGGAGGGCAGAGTTGTGGAGATGAGGAAGAAGATGTATGGAGGGGCAGAGTTGTGGAGATGAGGGAGGAGATGTTTGGGGGGCAGAGTTGTGGAGATGAGGGAAGAGATGTATGGAGGGCAGAGTTGTGGAGATGAGGGAGGAGATGTATGGAGGGGCAGAGTTGTGGAGATGTATGGAGGGCAGAGTTGTGGAGATGAGGGAGAAGATGTATGGAAGGCAGAGTAGTGGAGATGAGGGAGGAGATGTATGGAGGGCAGAGTTGTGGAGATGAGGGAGGAGATGTATGGAGGGGCAGAGTTGTGGAGATGTGTGGAGGAGATGTATGGAGGGCAGAGTAGTGGAGATAAGAGAGGAGATGTATGGAGAGCAGAGTTGTGGAGATGAGGGAGAAGATGTATGGAGGGCAGAGTTGTGAAGATGAGGGAGGAGATGTATGGAGGGGCAGAGTTGTGGAGATAAGGGAGGAGATGTTTGGGGGGCAGAGTTGTGGAGATGAGGGAGGAGATGTATGGAGGGCAGAGTTGTGGAGATGAGGGAGAAGATGTATGGAAGGCAGAGTAGTGGAGATGAGGGAGGAGATGTATGTATGGGGGGCAGAGTTGTGGAGATGAGGGAGGAGATGTATGGAGGGGCAGAGTTGTGGAGATGAGGGAGGAGATGTATGGAGGGCAGAGTTGTGGAGATGAGGGAGGAGATGTATGGAGGGGCAGAGTTGTGGACATGAGGGAGGAGATGTATGGAGGGCAGAGTTGTAGAGATGAGGGAGATGTATGGAGGGCACAGTTGTGGAGATGAGGGAGGAGATGTATGGAGGGCAGAGTTGTGGAGATGAGGGAGGAGATGTATGGAGGGGCAGAGTTGTGGAGATGTGTGGAGGAGATGTATGGAGGGCAGAGTAGTGGAGATAAGAGAGGAGATGTATGGAGAGCAGAGTTGTGGAGATGAGGGAGAAGATGTATGGAGGGCAGAGTTGTGAAGATGAGGGAGGAGATGTATGGAGGGGCAGAGTTGTGGAGATGAGGGAGGAGATGTTTGGGGGGCAGAGTTGTGGAGATGAGGGAGGAGATGTATGGAGGGGCAGAGTTGTGGAGATGTATGGAGGGCAGAGTTGTGGAGATGAGGGAGAAGATGTATGGAAGGCAGAGTAGTGGAGATGAGGGAGGAGATGTATGGGGGGCAGAGTTGTGGAGATGAGGGAGGAGATGTATGGAGGGCAGAGTTGTGGAGATGAGGGAGGAGATGTATGGAGGGCAGAGTTGTGGACATGAGGGAGGAGATGTATGGAGGGCAGAGTTGTAGAGATGAGGGAGATGTATGGATGGCACAGTTGTGGAGATGAGGGAGGAGATGTATGGAGGGCAGAGTTGTGGAGATGAGGGAGGAGATGTATGGAGGGGCAGAGTTGTGGAGATGAGGGAGGAGATGTATGGAGGGGCAGCATTGTGGAGATGAGGGAGGAGATGTATAGAGGGCAGAGTTGTGGAGATGAGGGAGGAGATGTATGGAGGGGCAGAGTTGTGGAGATGAGGGAGGAGATGTATGGAGGGGCAGCATTGTGGAGATGAGGGAGGAGATGTATGGAGGGCAGAGTTGTGGAGATGAGGGAAGAGGTGTATGGAGGGGCAGAGTTGTGGAGATGAGGGAGGAGATGTATGGAGGGCAGAGTTGTGGAGATGAGGGAGGAGATGTATGGAGGGGCAGAGTTGTGGAGATGTATGGAGGGCAGAGTTGTGGAGATGAGGGAGAAGATGTATGGAAGGCAGAGTAGTGGAGATGAGGGAGGAGATGTATGGAGGGCAGAGTTGTGGAGATGAGGGAGGAGATGTATGGAGGGGCAGAGTTGTGGAGATGTGTGGAGGAGATGTATGGAGGGCAGAGTAGTGGAGATAAGAGAGGAGATGTATGGAGAGCAGAGTTGTGGAGATGAGGGAGAAGATGTATGGAGGGCAGAGTTGTGAAGATGAGGGAGGAGATGTATGGAGGGGCAGAGTTGTGGAGATAAGGGAGGAGATGTTTGGGGGGCAGAGTTGTGGAGATGAGGGAGGAGATGTATGGAGGGCAGAGTTGTGGAGATGAGGGAGAAGATGTATGGAAGGCAGAGTAGTGGAGATGAGGGAGGAGATGTATGTATGGGGGGCAGAGTTGTGGAGATGAGGGAGGAGATGTATGGAGGGGCAGAGTTGTGGAGATGAGGGAGGAGATGTATGGAGGGCAGAGTTGTGGAGATGAGGGAGGAGATGTATGGAGGGGCAGAGTTGTGGACATGAGGGAGGAGATGTATGGAGGGCAGAGTTGTAGAGATGAGGGAGATGTATGGAGGGCACAGTTGTGGAGATGAGGGAGGAGATGTATGGAGGGCAGAGTTGTGGAGATGAGGGAGGAGATGTATGGAGGGGCAGAGTTGTGGAGATGTGTGGAGGAGATGTATGGAGGGCAGAGTAGTGGAGATAAGAGAGGAGATGTATGGAGAGCAGAGTTGTGGAGATGAGGGAGAAGATGTATGGAGGGCAGAGTTGTGGAGATGAGGGAGGAGATGTATGGAGGGGCAGAGTTGTGGAGATGAGGGAGGAGATGTTTGGGGGGCAGAGTTGTGGAGATGAGGGAGGAGATGTATGGAGGGGCAGAGTTGTGGAGATGTATGGAGGGCAGAGTTGTGGAGATGAGGGAGAAGATGTATGGAAGGCAGAGTAGTGGAGATGAGGGAGGAGATGTATGGGGGGCAGAGTTGTGGAGATGAGGGAGGAGATGTATGGAGGGCAGAGTTGTGGAGATGAGGGAGGAGATGTATGGAGGGCAGAGTTGTGGACATGAGGGAGGAGATGTATGGAGGGCAGAGTTGTAGAGATGAGGGAGATGTATGGATGGCACAGTTGTGGAGATGAGGGAGGAGATGTATGGAGGGCAGAGTTGTGGAGATGAGGGAGGAGATGTATGGAGGGGCAGAGTTGTGGAGATGAGGGAGGAGATGTATGGAGGGGCAGCATTGTGGAGATGAGGGAGGAGATGTATAGAGGGCAGAGTTGTGGAGATGAGGGAGGAGATGTATGGAGGGGCAGAGTTGTGGAGATGAGGGAGGAGATGTATGGAGGGGCAGCATTGTGGAGATGAGGGAGGAGATGTATGGAGGGCAGAGTTGTGGAGATGAGGGAAGAGGTGTATGGAGGGGCAGAGTTGTGGAGATGAGGGAGGAGATGTATGGAGGGCAGAGTTGTGGAGATGAGGGAGGAGATGTATGGAGGGCAGAGTTGTGGAGATGAGGGAGGAGATGTAAGGAGGGCAGAGTTGTGGAGATGAGGGAGGAGATGTATGGAGGGGCAGCATTGTGGAGATGAGGGAGGAGATGTATGGAGGGCAGAGTTGTGGAGATGAGGGAGGAGATGTAAGGAGGGCAGAGTTGTGGAGATGAGGGAGGAGATGTATGGAGGGCAGAGTTGTGGAGATGAGGGAGGAGATGTATGGAGGGCAGAGTTGTGGAGATGAGGGAGGAGATGTAAGGAGGGCAGAGTTGTGGAGATGAGGGAGGAGATGTATGGAGGGGCAGCATTGTGGAGATGAGGGAGGAGATGTATGGAGGGCAGAGTTGTGGAGATGAGGGAGGAGATGTATGGAGGGCAGAGTTGTGGAGATGAGGGAGGAGATGTATGGAGGGGCAGCATTGTGGAGATGAGGGAGGAGATGTATGGAGGGCAGAGTTGTGGAGATGAGGGAAGAGGTGTATGGAGGGGCAGAGTTGTGGAGATGAGGGAGGAGATGTATGGAGGGCAGAGTTGTGGAGATGAGGGAGGAGATGTATGGAGGGCAGAGTTGTGGAGATGAGGGAGGAGATGTAAGGAGGGCAGAGTTGTGGAGATGAGGGAGGAGATGTATGGAGGGGCAGCATTGTGGAGATGAGGGAGGAGATGTAAGGAGGGCAGAGTTGTGGAGATGAGGGAGGAGATGTATGGAGGGCAGAGTTGTGGAGATGAGGGAGGAGATGTATGGAGGGCAGAGTTGTGGAGATGAGGGAGGAGATGTAAGGAGGGCAGAGTTGTGGAGATGAGGGAGGAGATGTATGGAGGGGCAGCATTGTGGAGATGAGGGAGGAGATGTATGGAGGGCAGAGTTGTGGAGATGAGGGAGGAGATGTATGGAGGGGCAGAGTTGCAGAGAGCTTTATGGGTGAGGAGTTTGAACTGTGTTCTGTATTTAATCGGTAACCATTACAGTGAGCGGCACAGAGGGGACATCAGTGTGACGGCTGGAGAGGAAGAGGAGTCTGGCTGCTGCGTTCAGGATAGACTGGAGAGGGGAGAGCTTGGAGAAAGAAAGACCGATTAGTAGGAAGTTACAGTAGTCAAGACGGGAATGGATCAGGGCGACAGTCAGAGTCTGAGCAGTGTCAGTGGTGAGAAATGGGCGGATTCTGGAGATGTTTTTGAGATGGAGATGACAGGAGCGTGTAAGAGCTTGGATGTAGGGAGTGAAGGATAGGTCAGAGTCTAGCATAACCCCCAGACATGGAGCCTGATGCACAGCAGTGATGCTAGTACCACAGACAGAGAGGGAGATGTCGGGTTTAGGTTTGTTGGAGGGAGGAAATACAAGAAGTTCAGTTTTAGAGAGATTGAGTTTGCGAAACAGAGAGGTCATAGTGTTAGAGAGCAGATAGACAGTCCCTAGTATTTTGCAGGAATGCAATGCTAAGAGCTCTATGTCTGTGATGTACGGGAGTGTACAGTAGACTCGCGAAGCGCGGGCGTTGCTCATGAGGCAATAGAGGAGACGAGTGGCGGCAATAATATTTAGCATTTGGCAGTAAACACCACAAACACAAAACACTTAATTTCATTTTAATCTGTAAATTATTAGTGGTGGCGTCGCCTGCGTAATTGTTGTCATTAGTTTTGATGGTGAAATCCGCAGACGAGAGGGGGATTATTCCATTACCATGATAATTATGGCAGCAGCTGTGGACTGTACGTTAATAATGAACGCCACCACACCGCCGCCTCGTCCGGAGAGGATCCCTGTTTATTTTGGTTGCGGCGCGCTCCCTCGTCCCGCCATGTCTCATGATTTATATCGCAGCCCAATCCCAAACCATTCATCATTATGAAATCATTAGAGGCGAGCTCCACCGCTGCCGAACCCAACACGGCGGAAGAAGAAGCAACAAGTCTACTGCAAGATGAGAAAGAAGAGAAAAACTGAATGAAGAAGAGACGAGGAGGAGAGACAACATAGCCCTGCTTCCCCGAATATATGAAGACAGATGTCTTATTTTTTCATGAAGAATTTACATGTCACATGCACAGCAGGGAAAAAGGATACGGTACACCGGCTTCCAGCCACCAGGGGGAGCTCACCACAGAACACTCATACAGCACAGCAGGGACAAAGAATAATGTATAGTGGCTTCCAGCCACCAGGGGGAGCTCACCACAGAACACTCATACAGCACAGCAGGGACAAAGCATATGGTATAGTGGCTTCCGGCCACCAGGGGGAGCTCACCACAGAACACTCATACAGCACAGCAGGGACAAAGAATAATGTATAGTGGCTTCCAGCCACCAGGGGGAGCTCACCACAGAACACTCATACAGCACAGCAGGGACAAAGCATATGGTATAGTGGCTTCCAGCCACCAGGGGGAGCTCACCACAGAACACTCATACAGCACAGCAGGGACAAAGCATATGGTATAGTGGCTTCCAGCCACCAGGGGGAGCTCACCACAGAACACTCATACAGCACAGCAGGGAAAAAGGATACGGTACGCCGGCTTCCAGCCACCAGGGGGAGCTCACCACAGAACACTCATACAGCACAGCAGGGACAAAGCATATGGTATAGTGGCTTCCAGCCACCAGGGGGAGCTCACCACAGAACACTCATACAGCACAGCAGGGACAAAGCATACGGTATGGCAGCGTCCGGCCACCAGGGGGAGCTCACCACAGAACACTCATACAGCACAGCAGGGACAGCGTACGGTATGGCAGCTTCAAGATGCCAGGGGGAGCTCACCACAGCACTCGTACAGCACAGCAGGGACAGTAGTGTGGCAGGCGATGGGATAACCTGACTGTGTGCAGCTCTACATCTGGCAGTATGGGACAACGGGGATGGTGCTGCAACTGCATGTGAGGATCCTGGCTCCCGTTGGTCCCCATCAGCCAATCAGTGCAGCTGTGCACTGATTGGCTGATGGGGACCCGGGAGCCTTACACAGCCGCGGCGCCAAGCAGGTAATGTATGCTGCGTGCTGGGGGCTGTCGGCAGCGCGCGCGCGCGCGGGGGGGGAGGGGGGGGGGGGTTAAAGGGGCCGGGTTACATATCCGCAGCAGAATGAAAATTCTGAAAATAATCTTTCTGCATAATAGGGTGCAAAAATGGACGCTACATACAGCTGTAATTTGTGTTTGTGGCTGGGTTCACACTGCTTTTCTGCAATCCGTTTTATGTAAAAAACATGAAAAAACTGATGCATTTTCTGTACATTCATTTTGATCCATTTTTTGATCTTCTTATATAATGGAAATCAAATGAAAAACGGATCAAAATGCATTGGTTTTGTCCTACATTTTTTGCATAATATGGATAAAAAAAAATTAAAAAAACGGATTACAAAAACGCAGTGTGACCCCAGCCGTACAGATTTAAACAATCATCTGTATTTATTAGAAGCAGGAGGTAAATATAGAGCATGTTCTTTATAGGGACGTAATAAATTACAGCCGTTATTCTACACAGTTTGTGCACTGCCGGGACAATCTCCTATTTACTTCAATGGAACGCAACTATATATATATTATATTCTGACAACCGTATTTGTATTTTATTCTACGGTGTGTGAACATGGCCTTGGACTCCAGCAGAGAATGCACCGTCATGGATTATGCCCTGGTTAATATAGATGAAATGTAAATCATGGAGGAAGTTTACAAAAGCGTCTTATTAACTATGAGAATACTTCAGACCATGCAGTTCACAAAAAAAAATTCTTTCAAATCAACTGGTTGCAGAAATCGCCAGAGATTTGTAATTTACTTCTATTACAAAAACCTCCAGCCTTCCTGTACTTATTAGCTGCTGTATGTCCTGCAGGAAGTGGTGTATTCTCTCCAGTCTGACACACTGCTCTCTGCTGCCACCTCTGTCCATGTCAGGAACTGTCCAGAGCAGGAGAGGTTTTCTATGGGGATTTGCTGCTGCTCTGGACAGTTCCTGACATGGACAGAGGTGGCAGCAGAGAGCGCTGTGTCTGACTGGAGAGAATACACTCTTCCTGCAGGCCATACAGCAGCTGATAAATATTTTTTTTAATCTCCGGGACTTTCTGACACCAGTTTAATTGAAAGTAAAGCATTTTTGGTTAACAACCCTTTCAAAAGGGTTATCCAGGATTAGAAAAACATAGCTGCTTTTTTCTAAACACAGCGCCACCCCTGTCCTAGGTTTGTGTGTTGTATTACAACTCAATTTATTAGAACTCAGCAGAAATACCACTGACCAACTGAGGACAGGGGTGGCGCTGTTTCAGGTAGGAAGTGGCAATGTTTTTCTAATCCAGGACAACTCCATTAAACCGGAATCACTGGTCCTATCTGAGCCACAATAGACTGAGCATGTGATCACCCGGTGAATGACCCCCCTGGTATCTCTGGATCTGGACGGGGGCGGCCATTGATGATAAGTTACACCACTTCCTATGCTGCTCCTCAGAACACTATAAAATCCTCAGTACAATTCGCTTTATACACAGCGCAGATTTACAGATCCCAGGATGGCGCCGGCGGGGAGGAATTCTACACTGAATTATTCATAGGAAACCCATGTTGGGCCGGTGTGATAGTAAATGGGCCCAGAGGGGCAGCGGCTGTCCATGGGGGCCGGTGAGAAGAGTCTTTATACGGCGGGCGGGATCATTACGGCAGACCTGATGGTGGACGTGTAATCTGCGCAGGTCGGATAATGAGCTCATTTACAGGACGCGCTTTATTAGCTGGAGATGCGTCACTATTGCATCGGAGAAGAAGGAGCCGGCCCATTACAGCATCCTAATGTCCCCCATTACAGCAGATTACAATCCGGAGATTAGGCAGGAGGTGCAATGACCCGTTTTATTACATGTACACGCCGGCGCCATCATGTGGGGACAGGAGGGAACTGTCACGGAGCATAATGTTATTCTAAGAGGTCTAAAGCCGAGACGGAGCGGGCAACGCCATCGTAATAATAAAACCAGACTAACTTCAAACAGGAGCGGTAAGAGGACCCCGCGCCCGTCCCATGAGCCACTCACATTTATTATTGAAATATTGTCTGGTTCTCCCTGCAGCACAGAGTATTTAAAGGGATTGTTCGTCAAAGAAATTTTTTTACCTCAGATTACCGGATGCCAGAAAGTTATAATGATTTGTTATTTACTTCTATTAAAAAGTCTCCAGTCTTCCCGTACTTATCAGCTGCTGTATGTCCTGCAGGAAGTGACATATTCTTTCCAGTCTTCCAGTACTTATCAGCTGCTGTATGTCCTGCAGGAAGTGGTGTATTCTCTCCAGTCTGACACAGTGCTCTCTACTGCCACCTCTGTCCATGTCAGGAACTGTCCAGAGCAGCAGCAAATCTCCATAGAAAACCTCTCCTGCTCTGGACAGTTCCTGACATGGACAGAGGTGGCAGCAGAGAGCACTGTGTCAGAGAGCACTGTGTGGAGAGAATACACCACTTCCTGCAGGACATACTGCAGCTGATAAGTACTAGGAGACTGGAGATTTTTTGATAGACGCAAATTACTAATTTCTGGCACTTTCTGGAACCAGTTGATTGAAATTTTTCGTGAACTACCCCTAAACAACTTCTCCAACCCCATGTTTTGTTTTGTTTACTTTTTTTTATTTTTATCTAATGTTCTAAAAAAACAAAAAGAGGAATACTCATCTCATCCCTGCTGCTCCGATGACAAGTGACTGCCCTGAGAGGTGACAACCTGAAGTCAGGTCTGTGACACTTTATCACTGCAGAAGGGGAAATATAGACTGGGGAAGAAGTGGCAGGGTGAGGTGTGTATAACTTATTTATATACTTAATTTTATTTCCATAATTGTAACCTGTTTTTCAAGGTTACTGGGGTTTGGACAACTCCTTAAAGGAAATTGACAGTTACAAGGAGGAAGGAATAATGTCTCCCCGCAGCACAGAGTATTTTAGGAGAAGAGGGTGCTTATCATGTGGGAAGTCACAGATCTTAAGTTACACACTATAGAAGAAGAGGAAGGGTCCCCCAGCAGAGAGTCTTATGATAAGTGTGTGCTGATCTTATGGAAGGTCACAGATACAGATGCAAGGAAGCAGCACAGAGTATTTCAGGAAAGCAGTGTACTGATACCACACATTAAATTGCATAGAAGTAACAGGAACCTCTAGCAGAAGGGGTGTGTGCTGATCCTGTGTAATAGCGCAGACTGAGTGTTACACAGTTGCAGGAGTAATGTTCACAGCAGCACAGAGTATTTCAGGAAAGAAGTTTACTGATTTCACTGGAGGTCATAGGTTCAGATTACATAGTGGAAAGAAAAAGAGTTTCACAGCAGTACAGAGAACTTCAGGAGAAGAGAGTGTCAATCATGTTGAAAGTCACAGGCTAAGAACTACACAGAGGAATGAGCAGACTCCCCAGCAGCACAGAGTATTTTAGGAGAGGCAGAGTCTGGATGTGGGACTCTAGATGGAATATCAAACAGAACAGATCCCGGGGCCCATTGTCTGCTGTTCCCTCCATATAATGACATTCACAAACCTAATTCAGGAGACGGACATATCTCTAGAAATTGCCCTTTGAAGATAATGGAATTTCTTCTTTTTGCGTTAGATAAGATATAGGGGAAGGGTTTCCCCGGTGGACATAAAAAAGACAAAATCAGAGAAGTCATTTCTGACGGTGAGTAGATAGCAGGAGAACAGTGCAGGACAACATACGGCTACACATAAGAATGACCTGAGCTCCCATCAGACTAATGGGGTGTAAGGTTAGAGGTCAAATGTATCTCTATTATCACCTGTATAGGTATAGACTGCAGCAACACCAGGGGCAGATTCAATGTACCCTGCCCCGGGCTGTCCACCTCAGGGACAAATATTACTATCACATATTGACTAATACCACCACTCTGCTACTGAATAAAATCCACTGTACAAAGACCAATATCATCTCATATATTGACCATATAGAGGTAGATCCAGCTGTACACATGCTGTGCACACCATAAAAGTGATTACAGTGCTGTTACATCCAGTGACTCACAGGGGGAGTCTACTCTGGGTAAATCACAGGGGGCATCTTCTTTAGGTAAATCGCTGGGGGCGTCTTTTCTGGGTAAATCACAGGAGGCATCTTTTCTGACAAGACTTGCTTAATTTGCCTTTTCTTCTCCATTTGTCCTGAAGGACTTCTCAAACATTTTATAAACTTCACTATCCTCATGTGATTACAGTGCTGTTACATTCAGTGACTCACAGGGGGCGTCTATTCTGGGTAAATCAAAGAGGGCGTCTTCTTTGGATGAATCACAGGGGGCGTCTTCTCTAGTAAATCCCTGGGGGAATCTTCTTTAGGTAAATCACAGGAGGTGCCTTTTCTGACAAGAGTTGTTTAATGTGCCTTTTCTTCGCCATTTGGCCTGAAGGACCATCCTCATGTCTTTACGGATGCCACATCTATATTGGCCCCTCTGTGTCCTCATATAGCGGGTGTGCGCAACTGGGCATGGAGCATGGAGAGGACGCCGGGACGGAGCGTAGAGAGGACGCCGGGATGGAGTGTGGAGAGGACATCGGGATGGAGCGTGGAGAGAACATTGGGACGGAGCGTGAAGAGGACACCGGGACGGAGCGTGGAGAGGACGCCGGGACGGAGCGTGGAGAGGACACCGGGATGGATCATGGAGAGGACACCGGGACGGTGCGTGGAAAGGATGCCGGTACGGAGTGTGGAGAGGACATCGGGATGAAGCGTGGAGAGGACGCCGTGACGGAGCGTTGAGAGGACGTAGCAATGGAGCGGGGAGAGGATGCCGGGACGGAGCGTGGAGAGGACGTCGCAATGGAGCGGGGAGAGGATCCGGGGACGGAGTGTGGAGAGGACGCCGGGACGGAACGTGGAGAGGACGTCGCAATGGAGCTGGGAGAGGACGCCGGGACGGAGCGTGGAGAGGACGTCGCAATGGAGCGGGGAGAGGATCCGGGGATGGAGTGTGGAGAGGACGCCGGGGCGGAGCGTGGAGAGGACGCCGGGACGTCGCGTGGGGAGGACGCCGGGATGGAGTGTGGAGAGGACGCCGGTATGGAGCGTGGAGAGGACGCCAGGACGGGGCGTGGAGAGGACGCCGGGGCGAAGCGTGGAGAGGACGCCGGGGCGAAGCGTGGAGAGGACGGTGGGACGGAGCGTGGAGAGGACACCGGGGCGGAGCGTGGAGAGGACACCGGGGCGGAGCGTGGAGAGGACTTCGGGGACAGGGATGAAATTCTAACAGAACTGTAAAGTATTTTTGGACATCAGACTGGACTGAAAGAGAAAATCTGTAAACTTTGCAAGGATGAAATTCAGGGACAGAGTGGGTCTGTGCGCTCTGGTACTGCGCCAGGTGTGCAATTCACGCAGGGAAATGATCCTCAGCCGTAGTGAAACTACAATCCCCAGCATGCCCTGAAGCTGAGCTAGAAACCCAACATGTCCTGCGATGGTCCAGTCAGCTGTGCAACAGAACGAAGAACATGTAGCCTAATACTAAGTGCCTAAATAATACCACCATGCAGTGCCCATATACACGTGCTATTCGGTGCTACTGTATCTAAGTGATAAGACCTACAGCTCCCCCCAGAGGTCATATAGAATGCAGCACCTACATAACATCTAATAATGCAGTCATATATTATCCAAATAATGCAACATACCGCACCCAACAAAGACTGAACTTCCTGTATACCATATATATATTACCATAAACAGTATCAAAATATCCTATATGTGCCCAAACAATGCAACATACAAAGCCAGGTACCAACCTGCAGTGTATACATAATATACAGGACCTAAATATTCCATACATCCATACAGTGCCATTGTGCACTTCACTATACCCGATTATTACTGTATACAGTCCCCTAAGAGTGTGTCATACCGAACCCAAGAGACTCCATTAGAAGTGTCCTGACATTCCTGGCCATCTGCATAAGGTTTGGGCATGCTGGGTCCGTTAGTGCCTTCTCCTCCCGGGATAGTCGGGGTTCTCATACCTTCACATCTACTTTAGAGGGTTCATTTATAAGTCACCCCAATAATTGCAGCTGGCGACCGTGCAGGACACTGTGCAGAACTTTGACTCTTCCCAACTCTGACTGCGACGACCCCAAATATTATCTTGTCCCGTTGACCTTTGGGGATTGCAGCCATTTTTCTCTGTGTCCACAATAACCCGGAAGGTTCCGTCTCCCCCCTGACATGATGAACGATCTCCGATTAAAAGCAGCCACCACGAGGAGAGCGACTAATGCGTTTTATCCAGTCGCTGATCACTTCCTGACGTGTCATATTTCACTCGCTGCCGGGCATTAAGGGACGTCGTGTACCTAAAAACAACAGATTGCACTAAAGTGAATCCATCATTACCCGCGCCGCAACCAAGAACGGACCGGGATTTGCTTCTGCCTGTTAAAATCTAATTACCTGTAAAATCATTACCTGCCGCTTTAACAAATTGACGGCATCGCGACTAATGAGGCTTCTCATATCTAAAAAATGGGGCGATGGGACATTGTTCTGCTGCCGAGACGTCATCGGGCGGACTGGGGAGGGATGCTGGTTGTTACCAAAGAAAAAATGTGAATAATCTGACAAAACCTTAAAGGGGCACTCCGGCCAAAATCTTTTTCTTTCCGATCAACTGGTTTCAGAAAGTTATATAGATTTGTAATTTACTGCTATTAAAAAATCTCCAGTCTTCCCGTACTTATCAGCTGCTGTATGTCCTGCAGGAAGTGGTGTATTCTCTCCAGTCTGACATAGTGCTCTCTGCTGCCACCTCTGTCCATGTCAGGAACTGTCCAGAGCAGGAGAGGTTTTCTATGGGGTTTTGCTGCTGCTCTGGACAGTTCCTGACATGGACAGAGGTGGCAGCAGAGAGCACTGTGTCGGACTGGAGCGAATACACCACTTCCTGCAGGACATACAGCAGCTGAGAAGTACTGGAAGACTGGAGATTTTAATAGAAGTAATATACAAATCTATACAACTTTCTGGCACCAGTTGATTTGAAAGATTTTTTTTTTTTTTTTGTGAACAATCCCTTTACGAATATAAAGTGTGTACGTCTTTAAGAAAACCATTCCTCATTGTAATAGTGGCTTTTATGATGTGACATCCCCTCTAAGCTTTATTAACCTCCTTAACTATTTATGTGGGACAAGGGCCCTTTAAATCTTCCAGTATGATGGACACTTGGTATCGAAGCGGCAGACGTCTCCCGGAGCCCTGCAGTAAACCTCAGCATCTGTTCACATTAGTGTTGGACCAGGTTTCCAGAGTCATAAATAAGAGCAGCGCTGTGAATGTGACAGGAGGAAGAGTCAGGGTGGGATGTCTCCTAGCTCCGCTACTCACAGCTGTCATGGCCGAGAGATAGAGACGCCGCCACTGTGACCACATACGGCCGCCAAATCATCACCGCAAGAGGAAGACGTCTGAGCAGCTAACACATATAGACGCGGCCATCAGCCAAAACATTAAACGGGTAGTTCACAAATTTTTTTTTATTTCAAATCAACTGGTGTCAGAAAGATTTGTAGATCTGTAATTTACTTTATTTAAAAAGCTCCAGTTTTCCAGTACTTATCAGCTGCTGTATGTCCTGCAGGAAGCGATGTATTCTCTCCAAGCTGACACAGTGCTCTCTGCTGCCACCTCTGTCCATGTCAGGAACTGTCCAGAGCAGGAGAGGTTTTCTATGGGGATTTGCTGCTGCTCTGGACAGAGGTGGCAGCAGAGAGCACTGTATCAGCTTGGAGAGAATACATCGCTTCCTGCAGGACATACAGCAGCTGATAAGTATTGGAAGATTGGAGTTTTTTTTAATAGAAATAAATTACAAATCTATCTAACTTTCTGACACCAGTTGATCTGGAGAGAAAAAAAAGCTTTTCACAGAGTGCCCCTTTAAGGCTGCATTTACACAGTGGGTCCATGGTCCCCATGGGTCCTCATTGCATTTATTTGGAGGAGTGAAATTGCCATTTGATGTCTCAAAATACACAAAAACAAAAAACAACACGTGTCATGGGAATAGATGGCCGTGTCCCCTTTAAGGCGGGAAAACAGAAGGTTTCAGAAAATTCAACATTCATTTGTGATTCGCAGATTTCACGTTTGTAAAGTCATTTATCACATAAGCAAAACTGGTGACGATCTGTGGGACGGTAATTGTGATCAATAGCATCTGCTCCTCAATAAACAGCGAAACCACAAGATCATCAATATACAGCGCCGGCAAAATATATATTTACTAAGGTCAGCCGCCAAAGTCAGGGCTAATTTTCCGTCGTATTGACCGCTCAGGAACGCGCCATTTATTCTGCTTAGAATATTTAATATAATCTGTATTTTACCGCGTAGCAGGAGGCTGCACATTAAATCTTGTCACTTATCACACTTCGTCCTCTTAGCAACGTCAAGGAGAACGATTCAAACTTTATTCAAACTTTTCCTCAGACTTGACATTAAAGGGGCATTCTAGCTTTATCAAATAATATGTTTCTGAACAGTTTGTGCGCACGATTTTACAAGTAGTCAGCTACAGCTTAATCTGGTGCAATAGCTTGGGAGCGAGTCTGTCGGGTAATTCCCCTTTAAGTGTTAGTACCTCTGATGTTATGTAGGTAACATACAGTGTTTAACTTGTAGAATTTGGGTAAGAATAATTTATATGACAGGGCGAAGAGCAACTACATGAGGAGCACTTAAAGGAAGTATTGGACCCAAGTCCAGCTCCGTTTTGAAGTAAAGAGAAAGCTAGTACTGCCATAGAATCAGGAGTACTTGGCACCAACCTGATAGTGGGTAGGAGCCTGTTTTGGCTTTGGCCAAGATAGGACTCAGCAAATGCAAGGTGGCCCTTCGACGAGACACAACTTCTCCAACCCCTGACTAGATTTGCAGTACCTCTGTGGATCGCAGGGTTTGACCCCCTTAGATTGATGAGATTAATTAACTCCTTAATGTATTTTCACACTGAGGAATAGGCAAGGAATTGAAGAGGTAAGTTTTCTGCTTGAAATTTACTGTTCTTCAGCTCTGGCAGAATAGGCGCGAAGTGTGAGCAGGAAACCTAAATTCAAAGCCCCAATGGGATTTCTCTAGCAGAATCCGCCCTAAGAATTGACATGTCACTTATTTGGGCAGAAAGCGGATCGGTAGCGGAACATTCCATATGTAAATTCTGCAGTGTAAACAACAGAGCGGAAACCTCATTGAACACAATGGGACATTGGTGTAAACTACCCCACCACGTTACGGTGGCCTCATACACGGGGCAGTCCTACGCTGTACTATGGCCTCTCCTGCATGCCCAGAGCATAGGCGTATTTCGTGCCATGGAGAGGCCGTAGTACAGTGTAGGACTGCCCCGTGTATGAGGCCACCGTAACGTGGTGGGGTAGTTTACACCATTATTTTTTATTTTGGGGTTCTATTTTCCTGTCTGTAGTGGGTCTGTATCTTGCCATTGCGGTGAGCTGCTGCATTTCTTTGTGTTTTTGTGTGATTACAATGGGACAAATGTGTAAATATTTTATGGGCAGAATTACAAGTGAAATTCACAAAAAATTAACAGTGGATTCCTCTTGAAATTCCTTGCCTATTTCTCAGTGTGAACATACCCTTATCGTGGACATTCTGGATCCCTCAGCCTCATCCCTCGCACCCTGGAGTGTTAGCTCCTGTGTCTAAGGAAGACAGGAACAGTCGGCAACACTCCACTACCACACCAGACTGAACTGAGCACATGGCTCTCTCCACCCCTACATATAGACTCAAAGGGCTTGTTCCCCATTGGTGGAGAGAGGCCTGAGGTAACTTACTGGCTGATTGGCCCAAAAGAATGAGTAGACCTTATTTAACCCATGATAGGCAGGAGAGGAGACAGGAGAGGAAACCCAGCCGGCTCCAACAAGCAGGTGGTAGACAAGTACGTGCAGAATACAGACACGTTAACCCTTTGCATCCTTCAGCTCATACTACCAGCATTTTTGTGCTGAATACAGCACAAAAATGCAGTACAGTGAATAGACACAGAGAACCCCTGGGAATAAGAACAAAGGGTTAGGTAATGCCGCCCTACACAATAGTGTAGTCTCCCAGTACAGGTGTGCCACTAAGCTCTGTATTCCACCTGTCCAAAAGTAATTCTGTCAGGTGTAACACTCTGGGATGATGAGTGCCTTTCTGTACTATCACCACTAGGTGTCTCACTATCCCCCTATTTCTGTGCACAGCTGAAAGTAAAAGGGTTAACTTGTCTGTTTTTTTTTTTTTTTGTTCTGTTCTGTCCAATCACTGGTGCTGGTACCACACACCCTTTCCACCTATTACACTTCCTCCTCCCCCCCTTTCTAGCATGTTCCCCACCAATAGGAGAGTCTTGTGTCTTTACTCAGTAGTGGAGTTGGTGTGGGACAGAGACACAGTTTTCCAGAGCGTGAGAAACAGATATGATGCAACCTGGATTCAACCTTGCAGGTGGGATCCTTCTAAAAAGTCAGGACAATCTACAGTCTCAGAGATTGATCCGCAGTGGAACAAAGAGCCGTAGCCGACGTATTCCATTGACACTTGATCAGCCTTCTCGGGTAATCTTGAGAGGTTAGTTTAAGCCTGGGACTTGTGCTACCATACCTGACACTTGCTGGACTTGTTGGGCACTCATTCTAACTGCGAGTACGAGGTCTTCTTCATCTTCTACACCGAGATATTCTACACATCATCCCAGCAGATTACTGTACTACTAAGCAAGGTCCCCAAGACAGTCCCTGAACCTATTCCAGGTTAAGCAACACTTCTCCTTCTACCTTCTTCTATCAGCTACGACCTCAAGCACTATCAACAGCCGTACTTGCACCTGCTAAAGTTATTCTGTTGTATTGCACTGAAGAGTTTAGGTAAAAGTTAAGTGTTGACATTATTTTCCACCGCACCTGCACCCACACTGGTGCTTCACTTTACAAAGTCCAGTGTCAGTGTGTCGGGGGTGGGTATGACCACTCCCGGCCACCGTGACAAGTACCCAAATGAAACACCAAGGCTACCTGCTATTACCACCGAGCGTCCCGGGGCCACGGCAATAGCACATACAGCAGCATATACGGCAGGTTTCTGCAAAGCCGCCATTGTTGCTCAATGCCAGGGGGTTTGGTCTGGCGGCAGGGGTGTTGCTGGATCACTGGGGGTAAATTTCCAATATTTCGCAGCATCTGAAGGATAGTTTTAAACATCTCATTCACGTTGCTTCTGTCGGAAATTATGCAAAGTTTCCAAGTGGAAAACCTGCAGCAAATACGTCATGTGAAAAGTTTATTCATTATCAGAGCATCCAAAATCCAGCTCGATCACTGGCACTATAAGTCCCAGCATGCAGTATTATAATATTATATATGATCAGAACATTTCCATAGCTTCACAATGCTTTTTTTTTATTGCATTTTTACCACAAATCCACATGCGTTACTGTGAATAGTTGCAGTTTTGGCGTTTTTGGCAGCAAAGTTTCAACATAAACCGAACTGTAATTTAGTTCTCCGGATCAGACACAGACGGAGGCGTCTCTAGTCCAGAATCGGGGAGTTAGTAGCTTCTTCCATCCTTTGCACCCAAGAGATGTTCAGCTTTCGCCGCTTGTTTTCTTATGATCTGGGAACATTAGTTAATGAACGTTGATAAAATGAGCGATCACCAGAGCTGGATTTACCGGCGGCCAAAACAATGAAAATGTGTTCTCTCCTCCTGCCAAGAAATGCGATGGATATATGATGATAAGCGATCAGTCACCGCCTCGCCGCAGCACAACCAAAAACACAGAGAGTATAAAAAATCAGCTTGATTGACGGTTGTGGGTTGTGTTTTTTTTTTTGATGAGATGAATAAAGCAATAAATTTGTTGTAGAAAAAACCCACAATTTTACATAATTAAAAAGAGAACAAATTAGTATAAATTATTATTCATCCGTCCTAATAAATATTAATTTCATTTCATTTACTTCTACTTTTTTCCCAGTCAAATTTTATAGTTAATAGTTTGGAACTTGCTAATTATTAAAATGATTGTGTTATATTTACGAGGTCGATCTTCGTGCATTGTCCTGGGGGGGTCACACTATGTTCACACTATGTAAGTTTTGTATTAATCACGGTTGTTGATGCCGATTTGCAACAACGGCCGTGATTATTACAAAACTTACGTAGTGCTGCCGTCTATGGAATCCCGGCCAGAGTGTATACACATGGTATACACTCTGGCCGGGATCTCTAGCGGTGCCACAGTAGTGGCCAGGATGATCTTCTCTTACACCAGCCGGATCACGGAATGACTGGAGTCTTACGCCATGTGAACATGGCCATACACTGGAAGAACATGATGTGAAATATGTGCAGAAATTTCTAGGAGGCCTTAGAAAGAATTACTCGCCTGACCATGCAGTGAATTTAAAACATGCAGTAAAAACCCCCGAAATATAGGATGCATATTTAAGTAGGTATTTTGGCACGTCACAGGGATCTGCAGCGGGAGCAATAGAGACCACAAGGATCTGTATCAGGAATAGTAGAGACCACAAGGATCTTATCAGGAATAGTAAGAGACCACAAGGATCTGTATCAGGAATAGTAGAGACCACAAGGATCTGTATCAGGAATAGTAGAGACCACAAGGATCTGTATCAGGAATAGTAAGAGACCACAAGGATCTGTATCAGGAATAGTAGAGACCACAAGGATCTGTATCAGGAATAGTAGAGACCACAAGGATCTGTACCGGGAGCAGTGGAGACACCAATGATCTGTACTGGGAGCAGTGGAGACACCAATCATCTGTACTGGGAGCAGTGGAGACACCAATGATCTGTACTGGGAGCAGTGGAGACACCAATGATCTGTACTGGGAGCAGTGGAGACACCAATGATCTGTACTGGGAGCAGTGGAGACACCAATGATCTGTACTGGGAGCAGTGGAGACACCAATGATCTGTACTGGGAGCAGTGGAGACACCAAAGATCTGTACTGGGAGCAGTGGAGACACCAATGATCTGTACTGGGAGCAGTGGAGACACCAATGATCTTTACTGGGAGCAGTGGAGACACCAATGATCTGTACTGGGAGCAGTGGAGACACCAATGATCTGTACTGGGAGCAGTGGAGACACCAATGATCTGTACTGGGAGCAGTGGAGACACCAATGATCTGTACTGGGAGCAGTGGAGACACCAATGATCTGTACTGGGAGCAGTGGAGACACCAATGATCTGTACTGGGAGCAGTGGAGACACCAGTCATCTGTACTGGGAACAGTGGAGACACCAATGATCTGTACTGGGAGCAGTGGAGACACCAATCATCTGTACTGGGAGCAGTGGAGACACCAATCATCTGTACTGGGAGCAGTGGAGACACCAATCATCTGTACTGGGAACAGTGGAGACACCAATGATCTGTACTGGGAGCAGTCGAGACACCAATGATCTGTACTGGGAGCAGTCGAGACCACATGGATCTGCATGGCTGGCTCCAGGCTTTTGTGGGCCCTCGGGTGACAGAGCCTCAGAGGGCCCCTCATCCATCCACTATACACCCATCATCCACACACTATGCACAATCACTTGAGACACCCCTAACATACGCAAACACATTACTGACACAGACACTGAATGACTGTCTGCCTGACTGATTCTGATTGACAGACACTGACACACAGCACTTACAGCTCAGTCTTCTCCCTCTATGTCTCTTGTCGGGCTGCTCTCCACACTGTAAGGTTGAAGACCTGCAGGTCATGTGATCAGGTCCTTCACCCTTCTCTCCCTCTGTGTAGGTCCTAATCTAGTTCCTTTGTCTTCTGATGTTCAGTGCTCACCCTGCACTACAGTGACCAGGCTGAACATTAGAGCACCAGCCCCCTGTCCCTCTCTGGGCCCCTAGAGGAGCTTTGGGCCCTGGCAGTTGCCCAGGTAAGCCCTGTGCTGATCCGGCCCTGTGGATCTGTAGCGGGAGCAGTGGAGACCACATGGATCTGTACCAGGAGCAGTGGAGACCACATGGATCTGTACTGGGAGCAGTGAAGACCACATGGATCTGTATCGGGAGCAGTGGGGACCACAAGGATCTGTACAGGGAGCAGTGGAGACCACATGGATCTGTACTGGGAGCAGTGGAGACCACATGGATCTGTACTGGGAGCAGTGGGGACCACAATGATCTGTACCGAGAGCAGTGGAGACCACATGGATCTGTACTGGGAGCAGTGGGGACCACAATGATCTGTACTGGGAGCAGTGGGTACCACAAGGATCTGTACTGGGAGCAGTGGGACCACAAGGATCTGTACTGGGAGCAGTGGGGACCACAAGGATCTGTACCGGGAGCAGTGGGGACTACAAGGATCTGTACTGGGAGCAGTGGGGACCACATGGATCTGTATCGGGAGCAGTGGGGACCACATGGATCTGTACTGGGAGCAGTGGGGACCACAATGATCTGTACCAGGAGCAGTGGGGACCACATGGATCTGTACCAGGAGCAGTGGAGACCACATGGATCTGTACCGGGAGCAGTGGGGACCACATGGATCTGTACCGGAAGCAGTGGGGACCACATGGATCTGTACCGGGAGCAGTGGGGACCACAATGATCTGTACCGGGAGCAGTCGAGACCACATGGATCTGCATGGCTGGCTCCAGGCTTTTGTGGGCCCTCGGGTGACAGAGCCTCAGAGGGCCCCTCATCCATCCACTATACACCCATCATCCACACACTATGCACAATCACTTGAGACCCCACTAACATACACAAACACATTACTGACACAGACACTGAATGACTGTCTGCCTGACTGATTCTGATTGACAGACACTGACACACAGCACTTACAGCTCAGTCTTCTCCCTCTATGTCTCTTGTCGGGCTGCTCTCCACACTGTAAGGTTGAAGACCTGCAGGTCATGTGATCAGGTCCTTCACCCTTCTCTCCCTCTGTGTAGGTCCTAATCTAGTTCTTTTGTCTTCTGATGTTCAGTGCTCACCCTGCACTACAGTGACCAGGCTGAACATTAGAGCACCGGACCCCTGTCCCTCTCTGGGCCCCTAGAGGAGCTTTGGGCCCTGGCAGTTGCCCAGGTAAGCCCTGTGCTGATCCGGCCCTGTGGATCTGTAGCGGGAGCAGTGGAGACCACATGGATCTGTAACAGGAGCAGTGGAGACCACATGGATCTGTACTGGGAGCAGTGGGGACCACAAGGATCTGTACAGGGAGCAGTGGGGACCACAAGGATCTGTACCAGGAGCAGTGGAGACCACATGGATCTGTACTGGGAGCAGTGGGGACCACAAGGATCTGTACTGGGAGCAGTGGGGACCACAAGGATCTGTACCGGGAGCAGTGGAGACCACAAGGATCTGTACTGGGAGCAGTGGGGACCACAAAGATCTGTACCAGGAGCAGTGGGGACCACAAGGATCTGTACCGGAAGCAGTGGAGGCCACAAGGATCTGTACCGGAAGCAGTGGGGACCACAAGGATCTGTACTGGGAGCAGTGGGACCACAAGGATCTGTACTGGGAGCAGTGGGGACCACAAAGATCTGTACCAGGAGCAGTGGGGACCACAAGGATCTGTACCGGAAGCAGTGGAGACCACAAGGATCTGTATTGGGAGCAGTGGGGACCACAAGGATCTGTACTGGGAGCAGTGGGACCACAAGGATCTGAACTGGGAGCAGTGGGGACCACAAGGATCTGTACCGGGAGCAGTGGGGACTACAAGGATCTTTACTGGGAGCAGTGGGACAACAAGAATCTGTACCGGGAGCAGTGGGGACCCCTTGGATCTGTACCGGGAGCAGTGGGGACCACATGGATCTGTACCAGGAGCAGTGGGGACCACATGGATCTGTACCGGGAGCAGTGGGGACCACATGGATCTGTACCAGGAGCAGTGGGGACTACAAGGATCTGTACCGGAAGCAGTGGGGACCACATGGATCTGTACCGGGAGCAGTGGGGACCACAATGATCTGTACCAGGAGCAGTGGGGACTACATGGATCTGTACCAGGTGCAGTGCGGACCACATGGATCTGTACCGGGAGCAGTGGGGACCACAATGATCTGTACCGGGAGCAGTGGGGACTACAAGGATCTGTACTGGGAGCAGTGGGACCACAAGGATCTGTACTGGGAGCAGTGGGGACCACAAAGATCTGTACTGGGAGCAGTGGGGACAACAACAATCTGTGCCGGGAGCAATGGGACCGCAAGGATCTGTATCGGGAGCAGTGGGGACTACAAGGATCTGTATATCGGGTCTGGTATATTGCAATACCAGACCCGACCATATGGTGCGCTGTCATTGGGAACCCTGTTTGTTTCATGAACATGTAGCAGAATGTGTTTAATACCCTCCCTAGTGGTAGAAGATGGTAGTGCATCGTATTTTTTATTTTCCAGTTTACTGACACATTGAATTGTTTGCTCGTCTCTTTCTGCACTAAAGACTCATTTAGTAAAAAAAAAAAAAAAACACCAGAAAATCCAACTCCAAATACAACATGAAGCGGATAGATATCATGAAGGTTTGTGAAAGTAACAAGATACGGCCCCAGGTGCGGGATTGTCGTACGGCCAGAGCTGTCTTGTTTGTTCATCTGGACCTGCGGAAAACACAATGTGAGGGATTATAATAAGATGTCAGTCAACCCTCAAAGCGTCCGATGTTCTGCTAAAAAGGTGACGCTGATAAGGGGAATGTGACTGGAGGGAGGAAATTAATTCCATGCTAAATGTCAGCGAATATTAGAAGAGATTCCGCATCTCGTCTCCAGCCACAGAATAGCGTGTCTGCCGATACCGTGATGTTAGCGCCACGTCCATGATGAGATGTCATCCAGAAGATTATAATGGGCAGCGTGGATGTAAAACTATATCATATTACTGATACATTATAACATTTAGCCATTCACGCCCTTTGCTCCGCGCTTCTTTATTACGGGCCTTCCGTCTTTCTGTATGGCTGTACGCTGTATGGCGGTATGTGAACATCGGAAATCGCTCCCATCTAGAGATTTTTTCTCCTGAAATCGAGATTGAATGCTAATAGGAAGGAAATAAAAGAAATGTCATAATAATATATGTCATCCAGGAGCAGGAATATTATGCTAATCCGGCATATATAGCTCCATGCAGGATGACCGGGACCAAGGAACATCAGGGCTCGAAGGCTCGCTGTTATTTCAACCAACTTTATCAATAGTACAAATATAAGAACATTTTATCAGACAGAAATGACACCTATTTTTTCCTTGCCCCACCCAAAGTCATCATGGTTGCCCAAACTGAGGTTGGCTCACTGAGGTACCAGGTTACAGTTGCAAATGGAAGTCTATGGAGAATGGAAAAGGGGAGAAGGAAGCTGCAGAGGGAGAGATGTACACAGAATAGTACCACTGCCGGACTGTCCGTTCCTCTGCTGTGCTCAATGCTTGTCCTGGGGCTGCTCGTGTCTTTTGGGGTTACCTTCTGCTTCTGCTGCAATGACACTTCTGGCCACTAGGGTGCACAGGTGGCCAACTCCTCTGGATTTATATACGTCTCCATCTGCCAATCCAGAGCCACCTGTACCTATTTAAACAAGGTCCGCCTGCCTCTCCCTGCCCGAGTGTTCTTGCATTCTTGCATTCTTAGCAAAGATGTCTGCTGTTTCTGCTGCATTCCTGTGTATACTGACCTGTGCCTGTTCTTCAGATTGCCCTTTCTGCCTGACTCTCACCTGTCTCTCCCATTGCCAGCTTAGATTGCCCCTGAAGCTGCTGGCCAGACCCTTCCCCTGTCTGTCTACTATACCCGTCTTATCCCTAGCACCGAGCTGACTCTACAGCTGATGACCCAGCTTACTGACCACATATACTCGGCCTGTTCCCCTCTGTGGATACACTCCACCATGAGGGTGGTAGCAGTTTGGTGAATATATCGGTCACATGATGCAGCAAATCCAAGGCTGAGGATGGGAATTTACATTAAAGGTTTTGATTTTTCTTTTTTTTTTTTAAAAAAAGGGCAAAATAAACGTTCAGTAGAAGTTTTCTATAAAAAGAAGAATTTTGTCAGACTCGCTCGTTCTTACCAGATCATCTCCTACCGAGGCCGCGTTACTGAACTGCTTAGGAAGGATTTCCTGGTACAGACATTGCATTGTTTATTTGCTTATTACAGACATTTTTTACTTGCTTTTGCAGCGATATTTCGCTCTGTTCCTCTATATGGCAGCATTTATTTGTCAGCCAGTCTAATAACCAATGGCTTCTCAGCGCGGCCCCACACAATAAAGCCTAATGAAGGCTGCAGAGTAATGGGATGAAATTACACCTCCGAAAATGGCAACAACGTAAGAGGCGGAAAACCTGTAAACAGAAGATTCCCCAGATCACTAAATGAAGAGACGATTATGATGGGGGGGGGGGGGGGGGGGGGGAGGATTCTGCTTCAGTATATAGGACACAGGGGGCAGGAGGCTCATACAGATGCGGAAAGTCTTATTGTAAAGCTTACAGGAACCTGATATCAAAATACATTGGTAGAACCTGTTGTAATAAGGACCTATAGTGACCACTGACTACATGGCCCCAGGTATACCAATCCACAAGGAACCAATAACCCGATATACCAATCCACCAGACCCCAATCACCCAACATACCAATCCACCAGACCCCAATCACCCGATATACCAATCCACAAGGAACCAATAACCCGATATACCAATCCACCAGACCCCAATCACCCGATATACCAATCCACCAGACCCCAATCACCCGATATACCAATCCACCAGACCCCAATCACCCGATATACCAATCCACCAGACCCCAATCACCCGATATACCAATCCACCAGACCCCAATAACCCGATATACCAATCCACCAGACCCCAATAACCCGATATACCAATCCACCAGACTCCAATACCTTATATACCAATCAGGGGTGGATTAACATTACCATAGGCCCCGGGCTGTTCACCAAGCCTGGGCCCCCCCACCCCACGGTAACTATGGCAGCACTGGCCTTGCGTTCATAGCACAGTATAGATAATGTCATGATTTCCTGATTTGTGCAATAACCTAATATACCAATCCACCAGACTCCATTGACCTGATATACCAATTCACCGGACTCCAATAACCGGATATACCAATCTACCAGACTCCATTGACCCGATATACTAATCCACCAGACTCCAATAACCGGATATACCAATCCACCAGACTCCAATAACCGGATATACTAATCCACCAGACTCCAATAACGCGGTATACGAATCCACCAGACTCCAATAACCCGATATACGAATCCACCATTCTCCAATAACTCGATATACCGATCATTTTGAGGTCAGTTCACATTACGTGCATGTGTGATTTGTGTGAACACAGCCTTAGGGGAGGTGAATAACTACAGTCTATCCTTACCTCATAGAGATAGCAGTATACACACAGAGCCAAGGGGGAGGGGGCGGGGCTGACATGTGATGATGTCATCCTGTAGATTACAGGAAGTCAGCTGACCCAGGATTTACCACTTCCTGTGACACATTAAGCACTGTGATTTTCTGTGGGTCAGACTGGTGACCACATGACCCAATTATTGTAACGAAACCCATGAATGCAGCTAAGCTTGGAAAAAGAGGGTAGGACTAATGTTAGTAACTGTGTGAAGAAAATCTGCACGACCACTTCTATGCTGATTTTGTGTTGATATTTCCAGTATGAGTATTTTTCCCTGTGTGAACACGCCCTTATACTTCTCTTTTCAGCTGGATCCACCACTGGCTTCAAAAATTACATCAAAAGCTGCTGCGGCTTCTTTCCAATAAGTAGGAAGTGTGAACTGGGCTGAAAAGTGTAAGGAGGGCAACAGGAGAGAGTCCGGCCCGGGGTCCCCTGCGCCCCTGATCCCAGGATTACACAGTAAGTCTCCATGTGACGCCCCTGGTCTCCCTCACAGACCTATAGCCGGGAGACATCAGGGGAAGCCGGAGCTCGGCATGAACATTCCCTAATGTATAATCAATTCAAGATATTATTGATATGAAGACGTGAGATCCGCACAGAAAATCATCAATTATCCAAATATTCCCGGGCCGAGCTCCACGGACGCCGCCTTAGATTAATGGTCTCCACCGGGGAAGATCATTTGTAATGTAAAAACGTTTCAATCTAAACGCGGCTGATGGATGGACTTGTCGAGTCGTGATAGGATTAACGTGAGTGCGACAAACTATGGTTAAAGGAGTGTGTGGTCCGGGATTATTAACTACACTTACAGCAAGTGGACCATCTCCACGAGAGACGCTGATCCACTGCGAGAGGAAAGAGTTATCAACACTGATGCAAAGCGAGAGCCAAGCAGTTACCATAGCAACTAGAATCTTTTGTTTGAAAATTTTAATCTTATTGGTTGCCACGGGCAACTGCTACAAACAGAACACAACTTATACAGTATACAGGTTACAAGTTTGCCTCCACATTCTGCACAGAAGACGCGTCGGACAGCAAGATTTCACGTGTTTTTATGTGACTTGGATTTTAACCCCTAGACGACTCATGACGTACCCGTATGCCATTATTTGCTATGTAGCTATAAAGGGAGCTCAGTAGCAGCCAGGCCCTAACCGTAAATCCGCGACCGCGCTGCAAGTCGAGATTAGCGAATTTGCAGAAGTTTGGGTTCGTATGAACCTGAACTATCGGCTTCTGATTCCCGCTGTCTGCAGCCTCCGTGAACAGGGTGGGTACAACCTTAGGGACCGCCCGGAAAACTGGGATACAGACATTGGCATAGGCTGTATCCCAGTTTTCTAGGCCGTCCTCAGGCTGTATCCGCCCTGTTCACGGAGGCTGCAGACAGCGGGAATCACAAGCCGATAGTTCAGGTTCATACGAACCCAAACTTCGGCAAATTCGCTCATCTCTAGCTGCAAGCCGTCATTACTAGTGATGAGCGAGCATGCTGGTCCGAGCTTGGTACTCGATGGAGTATTAGGGTACTCGATGGTTCTCGTTACTCGGACGAGCATCTCGCGATACTCGAGGAAATCTCATCATCCGTTTCCTGTAAGTTTGGGCGCTATTTCTCAGCCAATAAACATGCAGGAGACTCTTTGGTACATCCTGCGATGACGTGGGACCCATACATGTCGATAGCAGCGATTGGTTGCCCAGATCAGATGACCCTGCCATATAAAAGTGGGCGGGGGCAGTGCTGGCTTCAGACGCATGCTGTGAGAGATCAGGGAGAGAGCTGCTGCTGGTCAGGGAGAGTGTCAGTGTAGGATATAGCGTTCCAGTAGGCAGGGTATATACCAGCAATACAAACACACAGACCTTTTCTGGGCTTAAAAGCTTTTATTAATACTATTACTACAGACTGCTGGCTGGGAGTTGCAGTGCTGCTACCGTGATTTCACCAGCACACTGTGGTGACGGCTGCTGGCAGAAAGGGGACATTAGGTGTTGCATACACACCCCTAAGAAGTGCTCAGTGGACTCCTTTTTGATTTTGGGGCTGGTGGTCCTGCTGTACTACATTGGATTGCTGGGATTTGTAGTACACCTGCATAGAACTTCACTGCTCATTGTAAGGGGGTATCACAGCGTGTATCTAGGTCCAGCCACTACCAGTTTGTACCGTACAGCCCCCCCTAAACTAGTGGGTACTACACTGTATTGCTGGGATTTGTAGTACACCTGCATAGAACTTCAATAGAATGTTAACCCAACTGCTACAGTCAAATTGAAAATCGAAAGGGTGCTGGGGGTAGAAGTCTACTTGTTGGCTACTGCTGGGCCTTAACTGGCATCCATGTTGGCTACTGCTGGGCCTTAACTGGCATTCATGTTGGCTACTGCTGGGCCTTCACTGGCATGAGTGAACCAGCCGGATATCTGGTTCGTATGAATCAGAAGTCTCGGCGACTGACTCCCGCTGTCTGTTCCCTCCGTGCAGCGGGTGGATACATCGTTGGCCATCGCCAATGGCTGTATCCCAGTTTTCCAGGCGTTCCTTACGATGTATCCACCTGTTGCACGGAGGGAACAGACAGCGGGAGTCAGCCGCCGAGATTTCTGATTCATACGAACCAGAAATCCGGCTGGTTCACTCATCTCTAGTGTTGACTACTGCTGGGCCTTTACTGGCATCCTTGTTGACTACTGTTGTGCCTGCCCTTGCCTCCATGTTGGCTACTGCTGGGCCTTAACTGGCATCCATGTTGTCTACTGCTGACTACTGTGATGCCTGCTCTTTCCTCCATGTTGGCTACTGCTGGGCCTTAACTGGCATTCATGTTGACTACTGCTGGGTCTTTACTGGCATCCATGTTGACTACTGCTGGGTCTTTACTGGCATCCATGTTGACTACTGCTGTGCCTGCCCTTGCCTCCATGTTGGCTACTGCTGGGCCTTCACTGACATCCATGTTGGCTACTGTTGCTCCCGGGAGCTCTCTGTGTGCTCAATGCCATGCAGTGTCTGGCCTAATTTTGGGGAGGCTCACTTGCTTCCCCACTCACTTTTAATGGTTCACTGTGTGCTCAATGCCTTGCTGTGTCTGGTATAATTTGGAAGGCTGACTCGCTACCGCTTCTACCTTGTTCACTCTGTCCTCACTGCCATGCTGTGTCAGGCTGAAATTTTTGGCTGGTTCATGATATGCTACCTCTGTTTTAATGGTTCCCTGTGTTCTCACTGCCATGCTGTATCAGGCTGAGTTTTTGGGTGGTCCATATGCCTACCTCTGTTTTAACCAGGCTGTTGCACAGAATTAGGCATAACAGTGCCATTAGGCAGCCTCAGAGGCATGCATACATGCTGCCCCTGCTGTTTCCTGTCCATTTCCGTGGTGTTTCCATCATTTTCTGAGGTTGACGGGTTTTCACACGACCTTCCCTCTACCGAACTTGGGTCCCCTGCAAAAATGCTCAAGTCTTCCATTGACTTCAATGGGATTCGTTACACTTGAGTATCGGGAGATATTCGTCTCGAGTAACGAGCACCCGAGCATTTTAGTACTTGCTCATCACTAGTCATTACCCCTTAAAAGTGACAGGTCCAGTGACTGTCACTTACCGATTGGGCCCCCTGCAGTGTGACTGTGGAAGTCCTGACTGTTTTAACTGCTGCCTTAGATAAAATACTTACTTTTGTGCAGACAAAACGCTGATCTTCTAATAGATTCTGCCTAAGGCAAACTCTATGGGAAGATCACAGGTAACACTGATCAGTCCTATACAATAACATAGCATTGACCAGTGTGAGCAATCCAGTGATTGCAGGTAACAGTCCCCTAGAGGGACTTAAGAGTGTAAAAAATGAAAGATAAAAAATGTTTTTAAAAATATACCAAACCCCTCTCTTAATAATTGCCTCCCCATCACATTATACAAATAAAACATGTAAAAATAATAAAATATTTTTAATCATAGCGTGTATAATTGTCCAATCTATTAAAATAGAACAATATTATTCCCTACGGTAAAAGGTGTAAAGAAAAAGAGAAAAGAGGAAAAAAATGCCAGAATTGCTTACTGTTTTGTTACATCATATATATTTAGAATAAAAAGTGATCAAAACATCTGATCTACGCAAAAGTTTACACCAATAAAAAACTAGAGATCATGGTGCAAAAAATGCCGCCCCATACAGCCCCATAGGTGAAATACAAAACTGTTATAGGAGTCACAGTGCAGCCATTTTATTCATAATTTTGTGCACAAATATAGATATAATTGTATTCAGGCTGACCAATAGAATAACAATATCCTGTCAGGTAAAGACATGGAATCCCCGTCCCCGTCATGCATTCGTTCCGTCATACATTTTATGGTATAGTAGATTCAAAGTGGCCGTTACAAAGTACACAAGCCCTAACACGGCCGTGTAGATGGAGAAATAAAAGCCCTATGACTCTTAGAAGACGAGAAGGAAAAAACAAAAAATGAAAATTGACGCCTGGTCGTTAAGGCCAAAATCCACAGTGTCCTTAAAGGGTAAATCACCAATGTCACCATAGGAACTACAATGCAGATTTCCCATTTCTAAATTAAAGGCATCGATTTGAGGGCAGATTTCATGTGTATTCTGCTCCAAATATGTACGAAACAAATGTGGTGTGAACATAGTTATGATACAGTGTATAGCATAAGCTGCCACCTTGACAAGTACACTTTAAGTGATGCTACTTCTGCCACCTGCAGCCGCCACTAGAGGGAGCTCAGGGGCGCACTGCATACTGCTCTTATATAGAAAATTAATACTAAAGACGGCAACTAGCTACACACAGGAATCTAAAGGGCCCCATCACGGGATTATATGACAGATCTATGTATAAGGGCCCATACTATACACTTTACACATCACATGTCTTACTGCAGCCTATGAGGCAACATACAGCATCACATGGATCAGTACAGCAATAGAGACCTGTAGGGATTGAAAACGTGACACCAGGCACGGTCCTCATCCTAAGCCCAACCAGTGCGGCCATAGAACTTGGATTGCTCTTCCCCATGAGCCCGGGTCCCAGTAGTTACGTTTCCAGTGTGATTGCAGGGACCTATTACCGCTCTACATGTGGCCGGAGCGCGGAGCACGCGGAGCAGATGGCGGCGGTCTCATGACATTATAGAACATGTTGTAAATTTAAATAATGTCAATCATCCGCCATCTGGAGATGGAGCTAAAACGCTATTAGCTTCTGAATTAAAGCTCCCCACGCCATTCGTCTAGTTGACAGGTTTTTTGTAAAAACGTCCTGAACTGAGAAGTCTCTTTAGTTTGAAGCTTCGTAGAAGAAAATCCACATGTAACTTTCTGTACCACAAAAGTGTTTATAAACAGAAGTATAGGAAGGGGAATGGGGAGTTACATCCTGTATTATACTCCAGAGCTGCACTCACTATTCTGCTGGTGAGGTCACTGTGTACATACATTACATTACTGATCCTGAGTTACATCCTGTATTATACCCCAGAGCTGCACTCACTATTCTGCTGGTGGGGTCACTGTGTACATACATTACATTACTGATCCTGAGTTACATCCTGTATTATACCCCAGAGCTCCACTTGCTATTCTGCTGGTGGGGTCACTGTGTACATACATTACATTACTGATCCTGTACTGATCCTGAGTTACATCCTGTATTATACTCCAGAGCTGCAATCACTATTCTGCTGGTGAGGTCACTGTGTACAGTTATCCTGATACCACCTTCAGCCTAGAGCCCCCTGCCTCGCTGCAGACATGATACCTGCCCATCAGACACAGCCCAGCATGGTGGTATCTTTGGGGTGGCGGAGCTTGTGGTCCCCTCTGCCCTCGGTGTCTCTGCTGTCTCCGGCCTATGGGAGTTCTCCGCCTGCAGTCGCTCCATCTCTCTGGTCCATCCTTAAATTATCCTTACAAGGGTCTAAACATGATTGTGCATTGTCTCAGCGGTGCAGCTAGATGAAGAAAACAATTATGCAGATGAGCCGCCTTTTCCCAGTAGGACCCTAATAGGATGATTGACCTATATACAGCTAATTTCTTCTCCGCTTTCCATTCCATTTTCCTCCATCTGCACAAGGAATTAAAACTAGTTACAAAGCGACGTCTCCAAATTATTTATCAAACATTGATGGAGGTGACGTATGGGAAGCCGGGCGGGGGAGGGACATCTATATATCTATCCCATATACATACACCACATAGACATCTATCCATATACACATAACATATAGACATCTATCCCATATACACATAAAATATAGACATCTATCCCGTATACACATAACATATAGACATCTATCCCGTATACACATAACATATAGACATCTATCCCATATACACATAACATCTATATATCTATCCCATATACACATAACATATAGACATCTATCCCATATACATACACCACAAAGACATCTATCCCATATACACATAACATATAGACATCTATCCCATATACACATAACATATAGACATCTATCCATATACACATAACATATAGACATCTATCCCGTATACACATAACATATAGACATCTATCCCATATACACATAACATATAGACATCTATCCCATATACATACACCACATAGACATCTATCCATATACACATAACATATAGACATCTATCCCATATACACATAACATATAGACATCTATCCCATATACACATAACATATAGACATCTATCCCATATACACACAGCATATACAGTCATGGCCAAAAGTTTTGAGAATGATACAAATATTAATTCTTACAAAGTCTACTGCTTCAGTTTTTAAAATGGCAATTTGCATATACTCCAGAATGTTATACAGAGGGATCAGCTTTATAGCAATTACTTGCAGAGTCAATATTTGCCTAGAAAATGAACTTTATCCCCCAAAACACATTTCGACATCATTGCAGCCCTGCCTTAAAAGGACCAGCTAACATCGTTTCAGTGATTGCTCCATTAACACAGGTGTGGGTGTTGATGAGGACAGGGATGGAGATCAATCTGTCATGATTAAGTAAGAATGACACCACTGGACACTTTAAAAGGAGGCTGGTGCTTGGCATCATTGTTTCTCTTCTGTTAACCTAGGTTATCTATAAAGAAACACGTGCAGTCATCATTGCACTGCACAAAAATGGCCGAACAGGGAAGAGTATCGCAGCTAGAAAGATTGCACCTCAGTCAACAATCTATCACATCATCAAGAACTTCAAGGATAGAGGTTCCATTGTTGCCAAAAAGGCTCCAGGGCGCCCAAGAAAGACCAGCAAGCGCCAGGACCGTCTCTTAAAAGTGTGGTCAGCTTTGGGATGGGGCTACCAGCAGTGCAGAGCTCGCTCAGGAATGGCAGCAGGCAGGTGTGAGGGCATCTGCACTGTGCACTGTGAGACTGCGGAGACTCTTGGAGCAAGGCCTGGTCTCATGGAGGGCAGCAAAGAAGCCACTTCTCTCCAGAAAAACATCAGGGACAGACTGATATTCTGCAAAAGGTCCAGGGAGTGGACTGCTGAGGACTGGGGGAAAGGTCCAGGGAGTGGACTGCTGAGGACTGGGGGAAAGGTCCAGGGAGGGGACTGTTGAGGACTGGGGGAAAGTCATTGTCTCTGATGAATCCCCTTTCCGATTGTTTGGGACATCTGGAAAACAGCTTATTGGGAGAAGACGAGGTGAGCGCTACCACCTGTCTTGTCTCATGCCAACCGGCATCCTGAAACCATTCATGTGTGGGGTTGCTTCTCAGCCAAGGGAATCGGCTCTCTCACAGTCTCACAGCCTAAAAACACGGCCATGAATAAAGAATAGGACCAGAATGTCCTCCAAGAGCAACTTCTCCCAACCGTCCAAGAGCAGTTTGGCCACCAACAATGCCTTTTCCAGCATGATGGAGCACCTTGCCATAAAGCAAAGGTGATAATTAAATGGCTCAGGGAACAAAACATAGAGATTTTGGGTCCATGGCCTGGAAACTCCCCAGATCTTAATCCCATTGAGAACTTGTGGTCAATCATCAAGAGACGGGTGGACAAACAAAAACCAACAAATTGTGACAAAATACAAGCATTGATTGTGCAAGAATGGACGGCTATCAGTCAGGATTTGGTCCAGAAGTTGGGTGAGAGGTCCTGAAGAAGAAGCCGCAACACTGCAAATATTGACTTGCTGTAGTAACTCATTCTATCTGTCAGTATAAGCTTTTGTTACTCATAATATGATTGCAATTATATTTCTGTATTTGATAAAAACATCTGACAAACATACATAAAAACAAGAGGGCAGCAGATCATGTGAAAATATAATATTTGTGTCATTCTCAAAACTTTTGGCCATGACTGTAGACATCTATCCATATACACACCATATAGACATATATCCCTTACACATAACATATGGACATCTATCCCATATAAACATAACATATGGACATCTATCCCATACACATACATATAGACATCTATCCCATACACATACATATAGACATCTATCCCATATACATACACCATATAGACATCTATCCCATATACACATAACATATAGACATCTATCCCATATACACATAACATATAGACATCTATCCCATATACACATAACATATAGACATCTATCCTATATGCATTAACCATATAGACGTGTTTTCTTTCCTCTTCTTAGACCTTGGTAAAACTGTTTATCTCTAGTATCACAGAGTAGGACAGGAGGCTGCTGTTCCTTTTTCCAACCACTAGATGTCACTCTCACACAGCACAGCTGCAGATAACACTTAGGTCTAGCCAGTAGTGAATTATAATAGGGGTGTTTTGGGCGGCAGCCCGGGGCCCTGAGCTCCTGGGGGGCCCATGACCACCCAAAAAGACTTATACTTTCAGTGGTGTACTGTCTCCTGGCTACACTTCTGCCATGATTTGCAATAAATCACTGTTTTTTTATGGCAACTTTGCACAAATCAGGACATCATGACATTATCTATCCCGTACTATGAACGCCAGGCTAGTGCTTCCATAGTTACAGTGGGGTGGGGGGGCCCAGGCTTGGTGAACAGCCCGGGGCCTATGGTAAAGTTAATCCGCCCCTGGGTCTAGCTACACTACACTTCCTTCTTGATAGTAAATACTTCCCTTAGTTAGTTAGTGCCTGGCTGCAGGCCCGGCAGGACGTGTTACTCCTGCTTCAAGGTCTGGTTCCAGAGAGAGGAGAGCAGACCTGTTTCTTAGGCTAGTTGCCCAACCTTCATGGGTTGCTAGACCAGACCCCTAGGGAAACCGTAGACAAGGGAGTCCTAACCTTTGCCTACGCTGAGGTCAGACTTGATAACACAGGACAGTCGACCACCTTAGAAAAGGGACGGACAAACTCGAGACTAATCCTACAGTAGAGCACAGTGCCAGCAAACCGCTCTCTTCTGACAGACGCTCAGCTTAGTAGGAAAGATTCTACAAGCCAGCTCCACCCACAGCAGAGCAGAGACTACAGATGAGCAAACTTTTCAAAAGTTTGTTTCGACCGGACTTTCAGAATTTTTCGGAAAGTTCGGTTCGGCCGAATTTCGGATTTCTTCGGATTTCATAGTTTAAAGCATCTATATGATACGGGGGTAGTGTATTTGGTTGAATTCAGGGCTCTACATGTCAGTAACATTATTATCTTTTCGATATCTCAAAGTCAATTTTTTTTTTAGACTTCAATTAGGGATGGTCAGAAACTGCCGAGGATCGGGTTCATATGAACCCGAATGCTCGACATTAGATTTCCGCTGTCTGCCCGCTCCGTGGAGCGGGTGGATACAGCGGGAGGACCGCCTGGAAAACTGGAATACAGCCTATGGCTATGGCTGTTTCCCAGTTTTCCAGGCGGTCCTCCTGCTGTATCCACCCTCTCCACAGAGCGGGCAGACAGCGGGAATCATTACCGAGAGTTCGGGTTCGTACGAACCCGAACTGAACTCGGTTCGGTCCATCCCTAACTTCAATATTCCCCATTACAGGGTCTATGCAGGAAACTCACCATTACAGGGTCTATGCAGGAAACTCACCATTATAGGGTCTATGCAGGAAACTGTCAGGATAAGACGGATGTAATATACACACTCTCAGAAGGGTCCAAGTATAGAAATTGTATATATATATATATATATATATATATATATATATATATATAGCCCTTTTTTAAAGATATTCTGCTATACACCTGCAACAGGTATTTTTGTCTCTCAGGATACGACAGATGTGATATACACACTATCAGAAGTATAGGACTTGTATATCTGTACTGCACTTTTTGGTTCCGTGCACCCTTTGCTTTCCTATGCCTAATCTATCTATCTTTCGCCCTCTCTATATTTCTCTCTCAATCACTAGATGTTTCTCCTCTCCGCTTTCCTAATCTTTCCTTTCCTTTCCTACAATATCTTCTCAGTAGTCTGTAGTACACAACAGCAGCAGCACCAGCAGCATTTTGATAATCACGAGATGTGTGCACTGCAGCAAGTAACAACCTCCTTCCTCTCCCTGTGCAGACTGCGTGGTGCGATCATGTGACCGCTCCTCTTAAAGCAATACCGACGTCACACAGGGGGTGGGCTAGTACAAGATCCCTGCTGATTGGATGTGTTCCAAGCATCATGGGAAAGCGCTTTTCCCGCCCCGAACACTTCCTGCTTTCTAGAATGGCGGCTGTTATTTTAGAAAGAAAGAAGAAAAAAAAAATCGGAGCAGATTTCCAAAAATCTGCTCAGATTTTTTTTTTTCCCAAACTGGATCCCATACCGGCCGAACTGGTTCGCTCATCTCTAGCAGAGACCTGGGACTTGTACTACCCCAGAGGACAGAAACCTGACACTGTGGGACAGAAGGTGGTTAGCTGAGATAACTGGGACTCATCCATGTCGCACTTGCACCTACACTCCGCACCTCACACCTGTCCTAACCAAGGTCTGGTTGCCGTGTGTGGGGAGTGGGGGTTACCGCTTCTGGCCACCGTGACAAGTAGCCCCCAAAACACCAGAGCCCACCAACAGGCCCAACATTAGTACCAACACCCCGGGCCACGGCATAGACATCTATCTTATCTACATACAACATATAGACATCTATGCCATATACACACAACAAGATACAAACATCACATGCCTCACCTGTTACTGCTGCAAAGCTCTGGCACTTTACAGTAAACCAGGGCAGCTCAGCTCCACCGCATACAGTATGGGCACCCGTAGGCTCAGGTGCTTAGAGGGCTATATCTGACTATTCTAGGGATGTCCAAGGGTTTTCTATGGGGATTTGCTGCTGCTCTGGACAGTTCCTGACATGGACAGAGGTGGCAGCAGAGAGCGCTGTGTCAGACTGGAGAGAATACACCACTTCCTGCTGGACATATAGCAGCTGATAAGTACTGGAAGACTCAAGATTCTTTATTGGAAGTAAATTATGAATCTCTGGCACTTTCTGTCACCAGTTGATTTGAAAGAAAATATTTTGGTGAACTACCCCTTTAAGAGGTAACTAGTGTTGAGCAGACTTGTTGAACTGTTTGGGTTCGCAAACATTTTCTAGACCTGAACGTTCGGCATTTGACCCCTAGCATCTGGAGAAGTTGGATCCCTTCCTAAGGAGTCCTGGAAAACATGGATACAACCATAGACCATAGACTGTATCCATGTTTTCCAGGACTCCATAGGGCTGCATCAAACTTCAGCAGACACTGGGAGTCAAATGCAGAGGGTTCGAGGTCAGAGAATGTTGCCGGACCTGAACAGTTTGGTAAGTACGTCAGCACTAGAGGTAACAGATCTGGCATGTGGGTTATGGGAAATGTCCTCTTGGTGACAGACAAGAAAAGCCACAGATGCAGGACTGTTCTGCTAACACGTTCTCAGTGATGACATGCGCCATTATAACATACATGACATGCGCTATTATAACATACATGACATGCGCCATTATAACATACATGACATGCGCCATTATAACATACATGACATGCGCCATTATAACATACATGACATGCGCCATTATAACATACATGACATGCGCCATTATATCATACATGACATGCGCCATTATAACATACATGACATGCGCCATTATAACATACATGACATGCGCCATTATAATATACATGACATGCGCCATTATAACATACATGACATGCGCCATTATAACATACATGACATGCGCCATTATAACATACATGACATGCGCCATTATAACATACATGACATGCGCCATTATAACATACATGACATGCGCCATTATATCATACATGACATGCGCCATTATAACATACATGACATGCGCCATTATAACATACATGACATGCGCCATTATATCATACATGACATGCGCCATTATAACATACATGACATGCGCCATTATAACATACATGACATGCGCCATTATAACATACATGAGATGCACCATTATAACAGCAAAACTAGCAACTTTTCTTGCCGCATTTGGAAAGTGACAAGTAAAGTGGTTGGTGTCTCCAAGGAGAAGCAGTGTAAGAAGAAGGTGTTAAACAGAATAAATGGGAATAGTAAAATATTGGGCACAAATCTCCATCTGTATTATATCATTCATTCTAATAGTAATGTAGAAATTGCAATATATAATAGAATATTGTCACTGATAGAGAGGGTGAAAAATACTAAGGCATAGATCTAGTGATTGCTGAGGCCACACGAGTCCTGGAAGGTATGAGGTGCGGCCCCCATAGCCCTGTGATGTCCACGCCAGGCCAATAGCCCTGTGAGGTGTTCCCCTGGGACCTAGACCCCATACTCCATGATGTGTCCTCTTAGGGCCCAGACCCCATACTCCGTGATGTGTCCTCTTGGGGCCCAGACCCCATAGCCCCGTGATGTGCCCTTCTGGGGCCTGGACCCCATACCCCGTGATGTGCCCTCCTGGGGCCTGGACTCCATACACCGTGATGTGCCCTCCTGGGGCCTGGACTCCATACACCGTGATGTGCCCTCATGGGGCTCGGACCCTATAACCCTGTGATGTGTCCCCCGTGGACCTGTGCCCCATAGCCCTGTGATGTGTCCCCCGTGGACCTGTGCCCCATAGCCCTGTGATGTGTCCTCCTGGGGCCCAGACCCCATAGTCCTTTGATGTGTCCTGATGACATTTTGTCTTCCTCCCATAGTGCATCCTGGTGCCATCTCCTCCACAGACAAGTGATGCACATGCACCCGGCCATCCATATTAAGGAGAGCGTGACCAATAAAAAGGACACCTTCTTCCATTGCTCCATGCTCCAGGTCTAGGGTAAGGGCAAAGAAAGGGGCGCTCACCTTGAGTGGTTGTGCAAAGATAAGGCACGACTTTCCACAGCACGTCATAGTAGTCAGACCACATCCTACCCTATGATATCCTTAACGGGATAGAATCCAATGCGACACTCCACTCCAACATTGGTCAGGATAAAAAGCTGGCTTTAAAGGAGAAGAGCGGGGTCGACCCTTTTTTTTCAAAAGAGTCGGGGAGGACCTTCCTGATTCCAGCACTGAGGTCCGCTGTCCTCTGCTCCGGTTCCTAATCCCCCAGCGGCTGACTGGCTGAGCAGGGCTGACACATCACAATCCGGGTCCCCACTCAGACCAGAAAGAGGCTGGGAGCCCGTGAACCGGAGAGAAGGGCATTGGACTCCTGCACTGGAGCCCGAGAGGTCGGCGCATGTTGTTATGTTCAGCCACCTCCTCCACAACTCTTGAAAAAAAAAAAGAAAAGGCCGACCCCGGACTTGATTTTCAAGTGTGATCATGTGTGACCTGAGCCTTGCTGGAGCCATGCTGGAGTGGAGAGTCGTATTGGATTCTATCCCATACAGAGCAAGTAGCTGGTTGTCCTTCCTTGGACACTTTTGGTCAGGAATAACCACTACATATCTGGAACACCCCAGAAGACCGGACACTCTGGAGTTTGTCCAGTTTGTCCAGTTTTCAACAACTGGTGGTCCGCTTACTTTCTTCCAGGCTAAAGATCTTGCATTGACTTGGTAGCCCATGGCTTTCATCCATCCAGAGCTTTACTCTCGGAGGCCATCCTTAGAAATGGCTCTGCTCCTCCACGAAATCCTCTGAAGCCCAAATCCGTCTCCAGTAGAAGAAAGCGCTCCGGATATCTCCATATTTCTATGCAATGGAAACCAACTACAAAAATAGATCCTCCGCTAAGTTGTGATACGCGTGGCGTTTCCATAACTATACCTCAAGTCTGATGTCTCATTTCCGCGTAGCCACATAGCCCCCTCCTTAGAACGCTGTTCATACGTGGCCCCCACTGTGTATAATGTATATCAACTTGCATTGAACCTTTACTGGCCCCGACATTAGCAATTATATAGAAGAGGAGACGCTCAATGTCTATAAAGTAGGAGAACACGGAGAGGGCTCCCCAGTTAGTCAAGTGTGCGCTCCATAATCCATTCTAACCTAATGGGATGTGAAAATGCTGGTGTCTCAGTAAGTAGTATACGAGAAGCAGCGATGGGATGGAAGGAGGTAATTTGGATGGGGATGAATAATTCATAGAGGTTCCCAAGGGCATTCATGGAAGATGCGTTTTCTATTCTTACTGTCTGCCCCCCCAGAACTTCCTCTCGGAGACTACGCCAGTTGTACTGTATCATTGAAGGCAGCAATAAACCCCTGGTGTGCGCCCATAAATCCAAGTTTGATAGTGAACGTACTAGCGGGTGTCTTGAATGGCGCTCCCTGCCGAGTCCTGCTCCGCGCTCAACAGCTTTTAATTTTACTGATTTTTGGTAATTAGAGATAACTAACAAGAGGGAAGGAAGGAAGGAAATCAGCGGCGCACACATCAGGGGAATCCATCCGCTAACTACAACCGCAACTGGAACACTTCAAGGGGGATTGTTAATAAGCGGCTAAATTATTCAAATATTCACTTGTAAGGGGGAGATGGGGGGGGGAGGGGGGTGAGCAGATATCCCCCCTCCAGGTGAGGGGACGATGGCTTCCATTTCTTTGTTCCACTTTAAGAGACTGTTGGTTTATTGTTAATGCTCATTATATGCTATGTAAATATATTGTGTTTGTTATGTTGTAGATCCCATATGTTGTGGGTGAATATCATTAACCTTAGCGTAGAGTATATAGACTATAGGTGTTGCGGTGCTAAAGCACTGTCTCTCAGCACTGGGGATTAGGCCCCCGCAGGTATTGGGATGGTCTGGGTCTGTCCACTGGGGAAGTGTTGGTGAAGGCCTAGATCTCTAAGTGTCAGTGAGTTGTGGGGTCAGAGCGGCTTGTCCATTGAAGAGCAGGCAGAGGCTGAAGGGTGTGACGTGGGGTGCCGCATTGTGGGTCCCATACTGCACCCTTAGGTAGGCCCACAACCCGAGCACTCACCTTTGTCTCTGGTTACATTGTGGAGCATGTGTCTGGCACTGCTATGGGGAAGTTATGGCTGGTACTCTGAAAGCAGACACTGGCACCATCTGGCACAAGGGCCAGACAGCTTATAAACACACATTACAAAGTTATATTACTTTGTAGTGTGTGTTAATTAAGCTTAAAAAGTAAATCGCACAGTACTCCTTTAAGCATAAAGAAACTTTTCATGTTATATACTTCTTATGTACTTGTTACACCTCACTGCCCCGACTCCCTGCTGTCTGATTGTCTCTGCACCTCATCACCACCAAGGGCTTCTCTATTATCACCTCAGGAAGCAGTAATAGAGAAGCCCCAGGAACTACAAGTACCGTCACCACCATCTATAACACCCCAGGGGGAACTACAAGTACCATCATCACCATCTATAACACCTCAGGGGGAACTACAAGTACCATCATCACCATCTATAACACCTTAGGGGGAACTACAAGTACCATCATCACCATCTATAACACCCCAGGGGGAACTACAAGTACCATCATCACCATCTATAACACCTCAGGGGGAACTACAAGTACCATCATCACCATCTATAACACCTCAGGGGGGACTACAAGTACCATCATCACCATCTATAACACCTCAGGGGGAACTACAAGTACCATCATCACCATCTATAACACCTCAGGGGGAACTACAAGTACCATCATCACCATCTATAACACCTCAGGGGGAACTACAAGTACCATCATCACCATCTATAACACCTCAGGGGGAACTACTAGTACCATCATCACCATCTATAACACCTCAGGGGGAACTACAAGTACCATCATCACCATCTGTAACACCTCAGGGGGGACTACAAGTATCATCATCACCATCTATAACACCCCAGGGGGAACTACAAATATCATCATCACCATCTGTAACACCTCAGGGGGGACTACAAGTATCATCATCACCATCTATAACACCCCAGGGGGAACTACAAATATCATCATCACCATCTGTAACACCTCAGGGGGAACTAAAAGTATCATCACCACCATCTATATCACCTCAGGGGGAACTACAAGTATCATCATCACCATCTATAACACCTTAGGGAGAACTACAAGTACCATCATCACCCTATATATCACCTCAGGGGAAACTAAAAGTATCATCCCCATCTATATCACCTCAGGGGGAACTACAAGTATCAGCATGACCATCTATAACACCTCAGGGAGAACTACAAGTACCATCATCACCCTCTTTAACACCTCAGGGGGAACTACAAGTATCATCATCACCATCTTTAACACCTCAGGGGGAACTACAAGTACCATGATCACCATCTATAACACCTCAGGGGAAACTACAAGTATCATCATCACCATCTGTAACACCTCAGGGGGAACTAAAAGTATCATCACCACCATCTATATCACCTCAGGGGGAACTACAAGTATCAGTATCACCGTCTATAACACCTCAGGGAGAACTACAAGTACCATCATCACCCTCTATAACACCTCAGGGGGAACTACAAGTACCATCATCACCATCTATAACACCTCAGGGGGAACTACAAGTATCATCCTCACCATCTATATCACCTCAGGGGGAACTACAAGTACCATCATCACTATCTATATCCCCTCAGGGGGAACTACAAGTATCAGTATCACCGTCTATAACACCTTAGGGAGAACTAGAAATACTATCATCACCAACCCCCCAAGTGAAGTCCCCTCTGTAACCTCTGTGGCCGTATTTACCTCAAGGAGGGAGAGAGGATTATATTCAGCATAGCCTCCATCCTCCCTGACATCCCATCTCTCCAGGGGGCTACACATGACGTATACTGCAGTAACCCGGGGTTGTTAGCTGGTCACAGCAGCGGGCTAGGTGGTGGTGTCTTGTCACAGTGGCTGCGGTGGGCGTACAACCATGTCCCTTCTCCCGATGGATAACCCTTATGATGTTGTGTACAGACCTAGAGAAAGAGGAGTGGCTGCACCTCACACCTATGGCTGACACTAATGCCTCTCAGCTACATTAAAAACCAACGCCAGGATGTTGGTATATCATTTGATCAAACCTATTGCCTCATGTACCGTGTGCAGGTCTTCTGGCCCACATGAGTCCCTAAACTAAACAACACTGTACCGGTCAGCGACCGCCAACGCCGCAAGGCGAGCACCAAACAGGGGAGGGGGAGCAAGAGAATGGCCCTGCAACCCCACTGCTACAGGACCAAACACCATGGCCTTCCCCACACTCCACAGGCGCCGCCAAGCAACACAAGTGTGAACAAGATGTTACTACTTACCAATGCACCAGCAGATAGAATGTAAGAAAGATGAGGTACTTACAATATGCGCACAGGTGCTTCCTGCTTGGCGGGGTTGGCGGTCGCTGACCAGCATGGTGTTGTTTTGGAGTGGGGATTCATGTGTGCCAGAAGACCTGCATGTGGTACATGAGGCAATAGGGTTTGATCAAATTATATACTGTACCAACATTTTGGCGCTGGTTTTTAAATGTAGCCGAGAGACACTAATGTAACCCATGGGTGTGAGGTGCAGCCACTCCTCTTTCTCTAGGTCTGTATTTTGTATGTTCTCCCTTTTTTAGAGTGGCTAGCACTCCTCCTTGTAAGACCCATGTGACCATAATTAGCAGGAAACACCTGTACACACATGGTAAGTACCTCCTATTCTTCTTTGGGGTTTGGTCCTGTGACGTTGAGGTTGCAGGGCCTCCCTTCCCTACTTGTGCTCGCTTTGCGGGGTTTGCAGTCGCTGAACGACACAGTGTGGAGGTAATGTAGGGACTCATGTGATCCAGGGGACCTGCACGTGGTACATGAGGCAATATGGTTTGATCAAATTATATACCGACATCCTGGCGTTGATTTCTAAATGTAGCCGAGCGGCATTAGTATCAGCCATAGGTGTGAGGTGCAGCCGCTCCTCTTTCTCTAGGCCTTACGACCTTGTGTGTTGGTGTCATCCACACGTGGCGTACAGTGCGTTCCGTCCTGATCAGCGTGATCAGTCATTGTACATGTCGCCGTCTCTTTCTTTCGGACATCTCTCTTTCTCTTCAGTCCAGGACGAGAATATTCCCGACATTCTGTATATTCTACATTGATTTTCTTCGGCTCTTGGACGTTACGAGTAAACACGACATCTCCACCAAACATAATGAGCTGCTTATAGGCGTTTAATCGTGATTGCGGAAAGTCAGCGCAAATCTATTCAGACTCTTAAACATATTCAAGAGCATGTCCGTCCGCCGACGGAGCCTCGCAGCCGAGGATTTACAGGGAATATTTCAATCTAATCAATTCATTGTCTTTCCTGGCAACTTTTCATCATCGGAGGTGATCCAAAAACCTCCCCTCTGGGGTAATGGTTATTTCCAGAACAAATACCGAGAGATTAACCCCTCGCTCTGTCCTTCTATTGTCTTCAAGGAGGATTCGTTCTCAGCACCCGGCAGGTTTTGCCTACTGAAGAGGCTGGAGCGGCTTTTTTACATTTTCGGCCATCAACAAACATGGCCGCTCTAAAAACTGTGCCACACCTGGTTGTATGCGGTATTGCAGCTCAGCCATGTACACTGTAATAGCTAATATCTAACACATTCAATGGACGGCGGCGCCATTCGTAAAGCAATCAGCCATGTTTTTCTATTCGTGTACTCAGAAAGGAATGCAATGCTGGTGATCACCTGGCTCTGGCCACACGCTCCACCGTGTGCAGTGGGGAATCAGATGCGGATGCACAAGGGTGCGCCCGTATCCTAATTCAGCAGAAATTAAGATCATCCATCCGGTACCTCCAGTCTTCCAGTACTTATCAGCTGTTGTATGTCCTGCAGGAAGTAGTGTAATCTCTCCAGTGTGAAACTGTCCAGAGCAGCAGCAAATCCCCATAGAAAACCCCTCCAGTTATGGACAGTTCCTGACACGGACAGAGGTGGCAGCAGAGAGCACTGTCAGACTGGAGAGAATACACCACTTCCTGCAGGACATACAGCAGCTAATAAGTACTGGAAGACTGGTGATTAAATAGAAGTAATTTACAAATCTGTCTAACTGATACAGTATCCCAAGAAGCAGTGGAGAGAGTTTATATTACAAACCTATGATATCATATTTTCTCTGGAGTTCCCCTTTAACCCTGACCCAAACCTTACTAACTTAGCTTCTGATCACTAATTTGATGACCACCATCTTTAACAATTTACCCCTGAAATGAAGGCAGAATATTTTGGAGAGAAATTCCAGACTAATATGATTTGTTTAGAATCAATTTTACCAAGTGTCACCCAATTCCCGACCTGTGAATGTTCCAAGCACTGTGCATGATGATATGAGACTACTTGCTATGAAACCAGCCAGAACAGCAATGCAGGACCAGATATATAGTTGTCACCCAGCTTTCCCAGCACCAGATATATAGTTGTCACAAAGCTTTCCCTGTACCGGATAAATGGTTGTAACCTAGCTTTCCCAGGACCAGATATATAGTTGTTACCCAGCTTTCCCAGGACCAGATATATAGTTGTTACCCAGCTTTTCCAGGACCAGATATATAATTGTCACCCAGCTTCCCCAGGACCAGATATATAGTTGTTACACAGCTTTCCCAGGACCAGATATATAGTTGTTACCCAGCTTTCCCAGGACCAGATATATAGTTGTCACCCAGGTTTCCTAGTACCAGATATATAGTTGTCACCCAGGTTTCCTAGGACCAGATATATAATTGTCACCCAGTTTCCCCAGGACCAGATATATAGTTGTCACCCAGCTTTCCCAGGACCAGATATATAGTTGTCACCCAGCTTTCCCAGGACCAGATATATAGTTGTCACCCAGGTTTCCTAGGACCAGATATTTAGTTGTCACCCAGCTTTCCCAGAACCAGATATATAGTTGTCACCCAGCTTTCCCAGGACCAGCTACATAGTTGTAACCCAGGTTTCCCAGGACCAGATGTATAGTTGTCACCCAGCTTTCCCAGGTGCAGACAGAACTCCCTGTATCACAGGTTCCTCTTGGTTTGTGCAGAATCCGATGATGGAGGCGTTAGACGTGGGGCGTCCTTCCTCATTTCGCAGTGTCAGTGTCCAGCGTCGCCTTCATCAGGGGAACTGGGGATTTTCAGGGACGTAATCACAATTTTTCATTCTTTCTCAGATATTCATTTATCTAAAAGCAATTAAAGCGTAATTGTCGAGCTACCTGAATAATTTACAGATGCAAATGAGGCGAGCCGGAGCGGCCGTCCACCGCCATCAATTCCTCTCTTATCACCATCTGTTTAATTAAAAAAAAGAGTTTTTTTGAATGACAGTCGCAAACTCCACGAACGGCGGCGCTAATTGAAATTGTCTTAAGCGACTGAGGTCGCGGTCCCCACCGACGTCTCATTCACACCAGAGGGAGCGAAGGGTTAAGTCTTGTGTTTACTGGCAGAGCTGGATAATATCTGTAGACGATGACGTCACTCAGTCTGAACAGGTCCCGAGGATTTTTTTTTTTCAAATCGACTGGTCCTAGAAAGTGTCAGAGATTTGTAATTTACTTTTTTTCAGTTTTTTTTTTCTTTTCTGATAGAGAGTGATTAGTTCCATCCAAAGTAAATGTGTAGATATTTATAGGGTGCAAGGTAATTAACATACATCCATATTTGAATGTTATAATGTAACAAAAAATCGTCAATCCTGAGGAGGCGGCTGCCAGGAGGGGGGCTGCCAGGAGGGGGGCCTGTCTAACCAGTAATACTCTTACAACCTGGGCTGCGGTTTCGGGACCTATATAGAAACTAATAACCTGTACTAGCAGCTATAAACTTCTGAATATTGCTGGAAGAGATCACAGAGTGCCAGATCCAGGAATACGGGCCCCAGAGGTACACAACTGGGTGCAGCTCATCCTTTGAGTTATTCTAAGTGAACCAAGCAGTAGTCAGCGGGGCACATCGGCTAGTTGCACTTCTCCTTGGTCAGCTGAAAAAACATTGTAGACTTGAACAGAACAATTCCCCTAGACGTAGACTGGTTGGGTCCACTCTGTAGTGGTAGTTGCCCCAGGGGTGGTTTAGAAGGCCATAGTGGTGGTTTCAGGAACATATACAGTGTCTTCGCTACTCTGCTACTGAGCTACACTGGACTCCTTGATGCCCTGGTACAGTGGTAAGTTAGAACCTTCTGGAAGAAGCCTCTGATAGGCTGAGGAAGAGGGAGCTGGCAATCATCCTTTCATGCACAAGTGATAAAACATACTCATCACCTACATAGACCTTCAATGTACTTGCTCTAAGAAAAGAGCTACAGATAGTGCCATCTTGTGGCTGAAAAGTAAAACTACAACTTCCATAGAGAAACATAGGAGATCCCAGTAAAACATATACTCAGTGCCGACTTACATACTCCCAGCACTCAGACCACCACCGATCCTTCAGGGAAGACATATCTAGAGATATACCACCACCTTATAGCATAAGATGGGAATACCCCTTTAAGCTTGTAAACCGATTAGTTTTTCCATGTGTACAATAAAAACATTATTACAGAAAAGATGCTGAAGAAGTGAATACAACGTACAGTAAAATAAAACCTAATAAAGTTGTATTTAAAAAATAATGAACTCATTTGGTTTTGGTGAGTTTGCGGCTGATGCTGATCTGGGGACGCGGCTCCTCCGCCGTGTGATTATACCGCTTCCTATTAGTAACCATAAAGCAGTAATTTGCTGAGCTATTACTTGTACAAATAACAACATCCTTTTCTAATTTTACCAGAGGGAAGAAAATCACATCAGAAAGTAAAATCAGTTTCCACTAATACATTTCATTCCGAGCCAATAAAAAATGAGCGGAGACGGAAATCTATCAAGTACTGTACGCCATGGCTGGGAGATCCCCCCGTACTGTGCGCCATGGCTGGGAGATCCCCTCGTATTGTACGCCATGGCTGGGAGATCCCCCCGTACTGTGCGCCATGGCTGGGAGATCCCCCCGTATTGTACGCCATGGCTGGGAGATCCCCCCGTACTGTGCGCCATGGCTGGGAGATCCCCCGTACTGTACGCCATGGCCGAGAGATCCCCTGTACTGTGCGCCAGGCTGGGAGATCCCCCCGTACTGTGCGCCATGGCTGGGAGATCCCCCCGTACTGTGCGCCATGGCCGGGAGATCCCCCTGTACTGTACGTCATGGCCGGGAGATCCCCCCGTACTGTGCGCCATGGCTGGGAGATCCCCCCGTACTTTGCGCCATGGCTGGGAGATCCCCCCGTAGTGTGCGCCATGGCCAGGAGATCCCCCCGTACTGCGCGCCATGGCTGGGAGATCCCCCCGTAGTGTGCGCCATGGCCGGGAGATCCCCCCGTACTGCGCGCCATGTCTGGGAGATCCCCCCGTAGTGTGCGCCATGGCCGGGAGATCCCCCCGTACTGTGCGCCATGGCTGCGAGATCCCCCCGTAGTGTGCGCCATGGCTGGGAGATCCCCCCGTACTGTGCGCCATGGCCGGGAGATCCCCCCGTACTGCGCGCCATGGCTGCGAGATCCCCCCGTAGTGTGCGCCATGGCCGGGAGATCCCCCCGTACTGTGCGCCATGGCTGCGAGATCCCCCCGTAGTGTGCACCCCCTTATAGAAGGAATGAGTGAGCTCCTACGTGCAGGGAGGATGTCCTTCGACTCCTTTCCATCATAGCCAGCAGGAGGTTTTTCAGCAGTTTGCTTTACAGCAGCTCTTCTGTGGGATGGGACCAGACAGGCTATCCTCCACCCGCTATAACGTATCTTACTGATTCTGAGATGTGAGATTCATGAAACAAATTAGCATTTTTCTCATTTGAAATTTTCTGCGGTCATCGTGCGGGTTTCACTCGTAATAAATGTATTGTCAGCACTAAGTACTAAATATGTGTACTTTTATTTTTATTTATTTTTCTACATTTATTGTTGTATCGGGGCTATGGGGGATTATCTTTGTATTTGTCATTTATTTAGTGTGGTTTTTTTGTTGTTGTTTTTTTTTTTACTTTATTTTATTGTCCAACCATGGGGACTTTGGTTTTGCCTGTGGTGATCTGCACTGCAATGTGCCTGTAATAGGCGAAGATGACCAGGCTCAGCCTTAGGCTATGACACAGGAGGCATTGGGTAGAATCCTCCCTCCGTCCCCCATCGGGGCTGTGCGGTGCAATCGCTGGGGAACGGAGGGAGGCTTCTCCCTCTTTTCAGCACTATAAGTGCTATGATTGCACTGATCACAGCACTTATAGGGTTAACTACCTAGATTGCAGAAGGTGCCCAGCTATCACTGAGAGCCCTGCCCCCCACGGATGAGACAGGCGCAGCTCCTGCACCCGTGTCATCCCAGTCATGCATTACGTGATTTTGCGGGAAGGGGTTAAAGGTGAACCAGGCACCTTCCATTCTGCGGATTTCAATGGGGTTTGTTACTTTAGTCGAACACTTGAGGATTTTAGTGTTCACTCTATACTAATACAGACCCCCAAATACCGGGGACCCCACGAGGGCAGCCGCTCTGGAGATGATCTGACCCCAGCGTCTACACATCCGGCCCCCACGTCACAGTCACTCAGATCCTTGCGTTTCTCTATTTTTCTGCTTCCAATATTAACATCAGGGACTGACAGACGCCACTGTAATAATTCATGTAATGCATGGTCGATCGGTATAAGGGTCACATGATTTTTTCATTGTCATAAATATTTCCTGAATTCGCTCCATATGGGTTACAATAACCATAAGGTTTCTCCATTTGCAGCCGCTGTCGTGTAAATTTACTTACACTGAATGAAAGAATCAGCATTGTCTACATCAGCATCAGTAGTTGTGCAAGATACATGGCACATGGTTACAGTCAACAAGGGGCGCTGTACAGCTGCTATGGTTGGTTGGTTGGATGTCGCCTCTGCTCATAGTTCTGGAGACTTCCCATCTGTCTCACATCCAGTGGACGGTCCTGGGTGTCCTGGGTGTCCTGCCTCATATCACCATCACCCCCTTCCCTGCCCAGGATTTGTCTACCAACTGGATTTGCAGTCTTGCAGAGGTGGAGAAGGGGATAGAAAAACAAGAGGCCTAAAATGTTTGTCCAGTAATTCAGTAGAGGAGAGTGGTGGCCGCCTGGGCTGGATAGAGAGAAAAGATGTCACTTGTAGTAACTGGATGTAACCGCACTGTAATCATGTCTGGGGTTACAGCTAATAAAAACGAACCAAGAAAAACTAGGATTCCGTGAATCATTTGAAAGTGTACTGTACCTGATATCCATGGATACCTGGCGGATTTCAGACTGATCAGGTCAGCGTGCTTTGTGACTGGTAAAAATTAAGTGTCCTTTTTTTTTTTTACACTAAATACAATTTAGGAGATACTGTACAGTATGCTGTATGTGCTGTATGTGCTGCTGTATGATGTTTCTGCATATTATATCCTATAGGTGCTGTATGATGATACTACATACTATAATCCTATAGACCCTGTATGTTCTGCTGTATGATGATAGTACATACTATAATCCTATAGACCCTGTATGTTCTGCTGTATGATGATACTACATACTATAATCCTATAGACCCTGTATGTGCTGCTGTATGATGATAGTACATACTATAATCCTATAGACCCTGTATGTGCTGCTGTATGATGATAGTACATACTATAATCCTATAGACCCTGTATGTGCTGCTGTATGATGATAGTACATACTATAATCCTATAGACCCTGTATGTTCTGCTGTATGATGATACTACATACTATAATCCTATAGACCCTGTATGTGCTGCTGTATGTTGATTCTACTACATATTATATTCTATAGTTGCTGTATGTGCTGCTGTATGATGCTTCTACTACATATTATATCCTATAGGTGATGTATGTGCTGCTGTATGATGATTCTGCATATTATATCCTATAGGTGCTGTATGATGATACTACATACTATAATCCTATAGACCCTGTATGTGCTGCTGTATGATGATACTACATACTATAATCCTATAGACCCTGTATGTGCTGCTGTATGATGATAGTACATACTATAATCCTATAGACCCTGTATGTGCTGCTGTATGATGATAGTACATACTATAATCCTATAGACCCTGTATGTGCTGCTGTATGATGATACTACATACTATAATCCTATAGACCCTGTATGTGCTGCTGTATGATGATAGTACATACTATAATCCTATAGACCCTGTATGTGCTGCTGTATGATGATAGTACATACTATAATCCTATAGACCCTGTATGTGCTGCTGTATGATGATAGTACATACTATAATCCTATAGACCCTGTATGTGCTGCTGTATGATGATAGTACATACTATATCCTATAGACCCTGTATGTGCTGCTGTATGATGATAGTACATACTATAATCCTATAGACCCTGTATGTGCTGCTGTATGATGATAGTACATACTATAATCCTATAGACCCTGTATGTGCTGCTGTATGATGATACTACATACTATAATCCTATAGACCCTGTATGTGCTGCTGTATGATGATAGTACATACTATAATCCTATAGACCCTGTATGTGCTGCTGTATGATGATACTACATACTATAATCCTATAGCCCCTGTATGTGCTGCTGTATGATGATAGTACATACTATAATCCTATAGACCAGGGGTACTCAACAACTTTTAGTGAAGCTCCACTTACCGGGGTCTATTGTCAGGTGAAGGTCCGAGCTGAACATCAGTAGGAAACGTGTTTTGTTACTTTGTCACAAACGTTCAACTATTTATATACAGAATTGCTGCTTATTAGCGGGAAAACTGGCATTTTTTTCTCTCTCACCAGGCCTTTGATATTAGGTACAAAGGGGGTGACTGCCCTGGTAGTATATAGCCCCCCGGTTGCTCCCCCAGTAGTGTATAGCCCCCCCTGTGCGCTCTCCCCCCTGTAGTATATAGCCACCTGTGAGCTCCCCCCAGTAGTATATAGCCTCCCCGTGCGCTCTCCCTCTGTAGTATATAGCCCCCTGTGCGCTGTCCCCCAGTAGTATATAGCCCCCTGTGAGCTCCCCCCGTAGTATATAGCCCCCCTGTGCTCTCCCCCTGTAGTATATAGCCCCCTGTGAGCTCCCCCCAGTAGTATATAGCCCCCGTGAGCTCCCCCCTAAGTAGTATATAGCCCCCCTGTGAGCTCCCCCCTGTAGTATATAGCCCCCTGTGAGCTCCCCCTGTAGCATATAGCCCCCCCCCCGTGCGCTGTCCCCCTGTAGTATATAGCCCCCTGTGAGCTCCCCCCAGTAGTATATAGCGCCCCTGTGCTCTTCCCCCAGTAGTATATAGCCCCCTGTGAGGTCCCCCCCAGTAGTATATAGCCCCCCTTGTGCTTTCCCCCTGTAGTATATAACCCCCTGTGCGCTCCCCCCCAGTAGTATATAGCCCCCTCAGTAGTATATAGCCCCCTGTGAGGTCCCCCCTGTAGTATATAGCCCCCTGTGTGCTCCCCCCAGTAGTATATAGCCCCCCTCAGTAGTATATAGCCCCCTGTGAGGTCCCCCCTGTAGTATATAGCCCCGTGCGCTCCCCCCAGTAGTATATAGCCCCCTGTGAGGTCCCCCCTGTAGTATATAGCCCCCTGTGCGCTCCCCCCAGTAGTATATAGCCCCCTCAGTAGTATATAGCCCCCTGTGAGGTCCCCCCTGTAGTATATAGCCCCCTGTGCGCTCCCCCCAGTAGTATATAGCCCCCTGTGAGGTCCCCCCCAGTAGTATATAGCCCCCCTTGTGCTTTCCCCCTGTAGTATATAGCCCCTGTGAGGTCCCCCCTGTAGTATATAACCCCCTGTGGACTCCCCCCAGTAGTATATAGCCCCCTCAGTAGTATATAGCCCCCTGTGAGGTCCCCTCGGTAGTATATAGCCCCCTGTGCGCTCCCCCCAGTAGTATATAGCCCCCTCAGTAGTATATAGCCCCCTGTGAGGTCCCCCCTGTAGTATATAGTCCACCTGTGCGCTCCCCCCAGTAGTATATAGCCCTCTCAGTAGTATATAGCCCCCTGTGAGGTCCCCCTGTAGTATATAGCCCCCTGTGCGCTCCCCCCAGTAGTATATAGCCCCCTCAGTAGTATATAGCCCCCTGTGAGGTCCCCCCGGTAGTATATAGCCCCCTGTGCGCTCCCCCCAGTAGTATATAGCCCCCTCAGTAGTATATAGCCCCCTGTGAGGTCCCCCCTGTAGTATATAGTCCACCTGTGCGCTCTCCCCTTGTAGATGCCCCCCAGACAGAAAAAAAAAATAACAAAAACAACTCACCTAGCACCTCGTTCCCCGCTGCGGCTGTCTTCTTCTCTTCCCGTCGGTCCGGCCCCCGGCTGATACGCGCTCTGTAGGGATGTCCCGGGGATTCCCCAGCAGAGCGCGCATCAGTGACCTCAGCGTACGCCGCCGGCCTGCACTTCCGGGAAGGACAGGCCGGCAGCGTTAACTGAGGACTGTGGTGCGCGCTCTGCTGGGGAATCCCCGGGACATCCCTACAGAGCGCGTATCAGCCGGGGGCCGGACCGACACTGCCCCCAGCCCCACAGGCGTACTGACATCTAAGGACAGTACACTATGGGGCGGGAGGCAGTGCGGTGGGGAGCGGGACGGACCGGATCCGGGGCGGTTAGGAGGTCTGACCAGGGGTCCGGACAGCTGGCCTCCGCGGTCCGGGTTCGGACCGCGGTCCGCCAGTTGAGGACCCCTGCTATAGACCCTGTATGTGCTGCTGTATGATGATACTACATACTATAATCCTATAGACCCTGTATGTGCTGCTGTATGATGATACTACATACTATAATCCTATAGACCCTGTATGTGCTGCTGTATGATGATACTACATACTATAATCCTATAGACCCTGTATGTGCTGCTGTATGATGATACTACATACTATAATCCTATAGACCCTGTATGTGCTGCTGTATGATGATAGTACATACTATAATCCTATAGACCCTGTATGTGCTGCTGTATGATGATACTACATACTATAATCCTATAGACCCTGTATGTGCTGCTGTATGATGATAGTACATACTATAATCCTATAGACCCTGTATGTGCTGCTGTATGATGATACTACATACTATAATCCTATAGACCCTGTATGTGCTGCTGTATGATGATGTTAGGAAGGATTCTCTGTAACGCGGCTGCATGAATCACTTTCCCTATTAATATTTTTGCGACGTGAATCTAATAAGATTTTGCTTTTCGGGGACACTTTTTCCTAATTTCCCCTGGTGGGATCTGATCCGGTTTTTGGCCTGAGATCTCGGGGTCCCACGTGGCGGCCCGGCGCAGCCGACTGAAGAAGCCTGACTCTTCCTTAAATACCACTGAGTGTTTATAGGGAAATATAATTAACTAAGAGGGATAATTATACCGCACCTAATTGAATCTATAAAGTTGCGTTTAATAGTTGCTATCAGCGGAGGGAAGATTAGGATTTAGCAGCGGGGAGATTTTCATAGTTCAAGATTTAAATAAATATTAGACAGTAATAAAAGGGAACATATGAGCCGCCGCGCTTTGGGATATACCACAACGCAACAACAACGCAACGCAAAAGCCAGACAAAAATCATGCGACCAACGGAAAAAAAAATTCTGAACAATGCAATGGTCACTTATATCCGTGTATCCCATAGGGAAATAATAAAAGTATATAAACCTGCCATATTACCGCATCTCACACCGCCATGTATCCTCAGCATTACAGAGGGATTCCACTCATAACTTTTGATATGTTGCTGCCCATGGTGAGACTAACAATTCCTTCCAATGTTATTATCTATTCAGTCTCCTTCCCCCAGTTCTCAGCTGCTGCTTTCTGCTGAAGACACAAAAATCTGTGTGTGAGCTTTTCTCTCTGTCTCCCCCTCCTCCCCCTTCCTCCTGAGACGGCTGATGTAAACAAGTCACTGGCAGGCTGTTTCTGCAACATTGTAGCCTCTTTGTAATGCTGGAAGGAGTTCAGATTTAGAATTCAGATTCAGCATATAACTATCTCTCTCTCTCTCTCTCAATATATATATATATATATATATATATATATATATATATATATATATAAAGGTATATTATGAAGTCAGAACATTTTTCTAAAAAATAGACGGGAGTTACAAGATATTATTGCACTTTAACCAATTTTTGTTTTTGCGTTTTTTCGTTTTTTCCTCCTTGTGTTTAAAAGGCCATAGCACTTGCATTTTTCACCTAGAGACCCACATGAGCCCTTATTTTTTGCGTCACTAATTGTAATGGCAGACTTAATTTATGCATAAAATATGCTGTCAAACCCGGAAAAAATTATATGCGTGGTGAAATTGAACAAAAAAAAAAACTGCAATTCTTTTTCTTTGGGTGTCATTTTTTGCGCCATGATGTGTTCTTTCTATCGGTACCTTGATTGCGCACATGCGACTTTTTCATCGCTTTTCATTACAATTTTTCTGGATTTAATGCAGCCTTCCAGTACTTTTCAGCTGTGAAATGTCCTACAGGAAGTGGTGTATTCTCTAACACAGTGCTCTCTGCTGCCACCTCTGTCCATCTCAGAGCAGGAGAGGTTTTCTGTGGGGATTTGCTCCTGCTCTGGACAGTTCCTGACATGGACAGAGGTGGCAGCAGAGAGCACTGTGTCAGACTAGAGAGAATACACCACTTCCTGCAGGACATACAGCAGCTGAAGACTGGAGATTTTTTTTAAATAGAATAATTTACAAATCTATATATTTTTTTGCCACCAGTTGGTTTGAAAACATTTTTTTATTTCCACTGGATAACCCCTTTTGATGGCTTTTCAATGTGAACATGTGGTTAAAACTGCTGCGACTCCCAATGAACAAGGTTACCTGACCTCCCATTCCTGGCATTGAGTCAGTCACTTTCCATTGAAGTTGATGGGTAATAAAGTAATGCACCTTTCCCCCGGGGCCCCCCCCTGATCTCTGATGGGCCCTTACCATGTACTATGGAGCCGTCCATCTTTGCCAGTGGATACATTGTTACAGAGACACCGTGTACGGCCCGGCTCTCCCCATCAGTCGGATTTACTCCTATGAAGCTATTATATGCAGAGTTGTTGATATTTGCTACATTTGACCTCATTCATATTTGATGAGGACAATTACTCCAGACAATGGGAATCCTCGGCTGTTAATGGACTTTATACCTCAAGGACATCGGCCAAGCAATTTTTGGATACTGGAAAAAACCAAGTAATGGATGATAAAGAGTTAAAAATTAATGTAAGTGATAAAATATGGATCTTATAATCAGGAAACGTCAAGGTAACATAAGGATAAACCTGCTGCCCCACATGATGGCCTAGAGATATATCAGAGGTCATCATTTCCAGGACTGGTGGTCACCTGACTAATCACATGACTGCGGGGATGCTGGGGACACAAGAACACGAGACCCAGCAGAGTCCTCGTAATGAGAGATAAGACAGGGACTGGGACGCTGAGTGTAATATACCATACATACATATTACATACATACATATTGCGCCCAAAATTTATACAAATAACCAATATACACTTATTACGGGAAATGCTTATAAAGTGCTTTTTTCCTGCACTTACTACTGCATCAAGGCTTCACTTCCTGGATAACATGGTGATGTCACTTCCTGGATAACATGGTGATGTCACTTCCTGGATAACATGGTGATGTCACTTCCTGGATAACATGGTGATGTCACGTCCTGGATAACATGGTGATATCACTTCCTGGATAACATGATGATGTCACTTCCAGGATAACATGGTGATGTCACTTCCTGGATAACATGGTGATGTCACTTCCTGGATAACATGGTGATGTCACTTCCAGGATAACATGGTGATGTCACTTCCTGGATAACATGGTGATGTCACTTCCTGGATAACATGGTGATGTCACTTCCTGGATAAAATGGTGATGTCACTTCCTGGATAACATGGTGTTGAGGCTGCTGGACAAGATGAGGGCAGAGGGAAACTGAGGGACACAGGACACTGAGCATCCCCCTGCCATGATCCTCTCCAGCAGCCACAGCCTGCACATCTCTGAGAGTCGGTCGTGACATCACCATGTTATCCAGGAAGTGACATTACCATGTTATCCATGAAGTGACATCACCATGTTATCCAGGAAGTGACATCACCATGTTATCCAGAAAGTGACATCACTGTGTTATCCAGGAAGTGACATCACCATGTTTTCCAGGAAGTGACATCACCATGTTTTCCAGGAAGTGACATCACCATGTTTTCCAGGAAGTGAAGCCTTGATGCAGTAGTAAGTGCAGGGAAAAAAAAGCCCTTTATAAACATTTCCCATAATAAGTGTATATTGGTGATTTGTATAACATTTGGAGGGCAATACAATACTTTAATAAAAATTTTCACCGGACTTCTTCTTTAAGGGTCTAGACCCCATCTCCTCCAAACTCTTCTGTCACCTTCCAGGCCCCATTCTCTCCCTCAGACCTCTCTGTACCCTCCAGACTCCTCCATCTCCTCCAGACTCCTCCATCCCCTCTAGACCCCATCTCCTACAGACTCCTGGCCCCTCCAGACTCCTCCATCCCCTCTAGACCCCATCTCCTACAGACTCCTCCATCACCTATAGAATGCATCATCTCCAGACTCCTCCATCTGTTCTAGAACCCATCTCCTCCAGACTCCTATGTTCCCCTCCAGACTTCTCCATCTGCTCTAGAACCCATCTCCTCCAGACTCCTCTGTTCCCCTTCAGATTCCTTGTCTAGAGCCAATCTCCTCCAGACCTCTCTGCCCCCTGTGTATGTATGCTCAGAAAATGACTTTGTAATTCAACTAAACATATTTTGTAAGAATTTCTGGTGTTTTTTCCCCATATTTTTCATTTTATATTTCATTTTTCATCTTATATTATAGTCCTGAGTATTTTTTCTGATCATCTGTTCCTGTTCTGTGGAGATGAGCAGTTTCCCCTAATAAAATCTATTATCTATTGCTGAATATCCAGCTCATGATACTATAGTGTCCCAGAGTGGGTGTCAGAGTGGGTGTCAGAGTGAGTGTGCCACTAGGTCCTAGCACCACCTCTCATCTTTGTCATGTGTTACACTCTGGGCTGAAGTCTGTCTTCTTCACTAGGTGTCTCACTCTCCACACAGCTGAAGGTTCACCAAAGGGTTAACTATGTATGCAATGTTCTACTTTGTTGTCCATTTGTTAGCCTGGGTACCTCACACCACACACCCTATAAGACACGTAGGCCCTATCCCTTCCAGTACTGTCTTCGCCTGGTTAAGGCCTGGTTAGTTCCTGGAGGTGGGGTCTTCTAGAATCTAGTTGGTGTATTGATAGAGAGTACATGTGGTAAGCACAGAGGTTGGTAATGTCCTGTCTGGGTTGGCTTAGTGGTGTTGTGGCTACTAGGTGGGTGTATGGTCACTTGAGCACTTGTCACGGTAGCCTGGAGTGGTGTTGTCACCACCCCTGGTCGGATGGGCCTCGATTCCACTGGTTTGGATAGCACAGGTGTATGTTGGTGTGGTGGTGAAAAATAATAGACAGAGTCCAGTGACTTAACCAGAATAATGTCCGCTTCAAGTATAGCTTCAATAACTTCAGGTGCAGGTAGGAGACCAAAGGGCCCTGAGGGCTTGAGGGCCCTGTCCAATGTAGCACTGTACACTGCTAGGACAGCAAAGCTGAGAGTAGTTGAGGAGAAGAGAAGATACTAGTACTCACGTTTACTGACCACCTAATGCCCTACAGTGTCGGGGTACCCGTCCTGGCAGGTTAGTATGAGGTCCCAGGTCCCTGCTCTGGGTAAAGAAGACATCCCGAACCTTTTCATGATAGCCGCGTGTTACGCTGTGGAATATGTAGGCTAACTGCACTTTGTTCCACTGGGGTCAGTGCCTAACTGGACACAGGTCACTTCCCTGCACTGTGTAGAAGGTATCCAGAAAAAAAGCAGTAAAAACAGCTTGCACCTGTGACTGGAGGAAAAAAGAACATGTGACATATAACAATTAACCCAATGCTTCCTTCAGCTGTGCACAGAAAAAAACATTGAAGAAACACAGTAGTGACACTGAGTGGGGAAAACACAGAACACACTTGAACCATATCCCACTGTGTGAGCCTGACACATGTTACTTTGTCCAGGTGCAATAGAACTTAGTGGTACCTCTGTGCTGGCACACTACATACAAACAGAGAGAGTTCCTTGCAGAAACTACGCCTGGGCCTGGCCTGGAGGCCAGGCCCCTGACAGGGATTAGATGCTGCTGATTCTACTGAGAGTCTTTCCTAAACCTTCTATGCAGTGCTAAGTTCAAATTTGGGGTAACTCTCTACTTGGAATACCTTGTCTATGGCAGGATTAACATTTTCCTAACAAAATCAGGATGGTTCAACAGTCATAGGGATTTGTCTGCAGCGGAACAAAGTGCAAGTAAAGCCGACGTACTCTGCTAATATCTGCTCGATCTACTCTGGAATTCTTAGGGGGGTTAGTTACACCTGGTTGAGCAAGCTCTGGACTCATACTATCAGAGGTCCAATGCTTGTATACCCGGGGGTGGGCATACTGTGACAAGTGCCTAGTCGGTGCATCCCAACACCTAGCCCACTGCTAACACCACCTGGCAGCCCCAGTAACACCGCGTCCACTCCTGGAGAACCTTGTATTCCTCCTCCATATGGACTGGATAGAATCTTTACTATTTCTAATTACTAATTTTTTCTTTTTTTTATATTAAAATTATGCATTTCAGTGGGCGGTAAAAACCTAATAGATATGTTCTCTGGGTCTCTACAGTTACAGTGATACCAAATTTGTATAGAACAGGAGAGGTTTTCTATGGGGATTTGCTGCTGCTCTGGACAGTTCCTGACATGGACAGAGGTGGCAGCAGAGAGCACTGTGTCACACTGGAGAGGATACACCACTTCCTGCAGGACATACAGCAGCTAATAAGTACTGGAAGACTGGGGATTCTTATATAGAAGTAAATTACAAATTTGTACAACTCCCTGACGTAGTTTTCCCTCAGAAATGTCTCCTGGTAATGGGTGTAATCGGATGCTATAATATAGATACAATGTATCCGCTACAAAATAATAATTGTAATAAAACTGTAATAGCTTCTTCTCCTTCGGGCCGTCCATCACCATCCGGTGTCCACACTGCGGCCAAGTGACCTCCCGGTCGCAGTAATCACCGGGCACAGATGGACGTAATACAAGTACTTAGAGCTTGGAGCGCCGCGAGGGAGCAGCGCCAGTAATCAGTCCGCTCGAGCGGCACCGTTCAAGGGTCAGGGGGAAAGGTCAAGTCATCATCACACCAGGTCGCTAGTAAATAATGTGCTGCTCCAGTCTCATCTGTAGTGGGGAGGAGACCCCAGGACGCCGGACGGGATTCATCTCTATTGTTGCCGTTGTTTCCCGTGATGTTTAGTGGAAATAAAGAGGAGATCTGTACAATGAATTGGCCTTTAGGGTATATAGGGCTGCACTGTACCTTTATAGGGCTGTACTGCACCTTTAGGCTATGTTCACACTATGTATGTGTGCGGCTGTATTTTTTATGCGGCTGTAAATGTGCGGCTGAAACTACGGCCGTTGGAAAAAATAGACATGCGGCTGAAGACATACGGTCATTTACTTGGAAATCTGGTTCAACTAAAAATAACAAATAAAATCTTAAGAAAGTGATGCAAACACCTCTGGATGCATCTGGGAAAGCAGGGAAACAGTTTACAGGGATCGCTATTACCGGGGTTTGCGATCCTCTGCAGTAATGCCGATGTCTCTCATGGTTAATATATTAAAATAATAAAACACATTTTCGTTGTAATAAAGTCCCTTTCATTGTTCAATAATTAAATTTAAACAAATCCATCATTGTGCAATTAAATATACTGTTAAAATAAATATATATATAAATAAATGTATATTTATATATATATTTATTTTTTGACAGTATATTTAATTGCACAATGATGGATTCGTTTAAATTAAATTATTGAACAACAAACCTGATTTTATTACAACGAAAATGTGTTTTATTAATTAAATATTAATTAGTACAGGAAGCTCCATAAGCCGTTAATTCATATTCCCGGTAATAGAGCTTTCTGTACTAATCATCACTTTACTTTAATTAAAACATCAAATGTTTCTTCTAATTATGTTATCACAATAGCATTATTAGAAGAAACATTTAGAATTATATGTGCGCTCAGCTGATTGGCTGATCGGCTCAGCGCACATATAATTAGCAGGTCCGCAGTACAGTGACTTCATTGTGCTGCGGACCAGCGAAGAGGACACATCGGGGTGAGTACAGAGGTCTCCCCAACCCTCCCCTGCACTGCACCTCTCCCAGCAAGGAAGGGGGGTCACTTAACCCCTTCCTTGCTGGGATGGGTGCAGTCTGACATCAGTCTGGCCCCCAAGGTGTTAAGGGGGATGCAATACATCCTCTCTTAACCCCTTGGGGGCCAGACTGTAAGCAGCGATCTGTAAAGATGCTGCATACTGTAAGGAGCACAACACTGCTCACAATGATGGGTGTTGTGCTCCTGTTTGTGTGTTTTTTGTGTGTTTCTCCCTTTTTGTTTTTCAGATATCGGTATCCTGGTGATTACGTCGGATTCCGTGGACTACGTTGATGACCAGCGTTTTTTTTTTAAATAAATAATTAAAAAAAACGCATAGGGTCCCCCCTATTTTTATAACCAGCCGGGTTAAAAACCAAACGACAGCAGCCTGGTAACACCAGGGTGGGAGGAGCCATTGGTTTAGGCCCTCCCCAGCCTAAATCTTACCAGCTTGCTGCCGCCCGGTCCTGGAGCGCCAATTTTGACGCTCCGGGATGACTGGCACCCGGCTCTTCCCAGTACCCCTGGTGGCATTGGGTACTGGGGTAATAATGGGGGGGTTAGTGTTAGCAATTTTATACCGGCTAACACTAGGCCCCGACTTAGTAATGGATTCCGTCTATTAGACAGCTTCCACTACTAAGTCTATAAAGTAAAGAAATAAAGACAAGACACAAGTGAAATTTTTTTTATTCAATTAAAAACACCCCCACACCCCTCATTGACCATTTTATAAAAAAAACACCAAACAACCGCTGGTCATCGACGTAGTCCACAGAATCCGACGTAATCCATAGGATACCGATATCTGAAAAACAAAAAGGGAGAAACACACAAAAAACACACAAACAGGAGCACAACACCCATCATTGTGAGCGGTGTTGTGCTCCTTACAGTATGCAGCATCTTTACAGATCGCTGCTTACAGTCTGGCCCCCAAGGGGTTAATGGAGGATGTATTGCATCCCCCTTAACCCCTTGGGGGCCAGACTGATGTCAGACTGCACCCAACCCCAGCAAAGAAGGGGTTAAGTGACCCCCCCTTCCTTGCTGGGAGGGGTGCAGTGCTGGGGAGGGGGTGGGGAGAGCTCTATACTCACCCCGATGTGTCCTCTTCACTGGTCCGCAGCACAATGAAGTCACTGTACTGCGGACCCGCTAATTATATGTGCGCTGAGCCGATCAGCCAATCAGCTGAGCGCACATACAATTCTAAATGTTTCTTCTAATAATTCTATTGTGATAACATAATTAGAAGAAACGTTTGATGTTTTCATTAAAGTAAAGTGATGATTAGTACAGAAAGCTCTATTACCGGCAATATGAATTAACGGCTTATGGAGCTTCCTGTACTAATTAATATTTAATTAATAAAACACATTTTCTTTGTAATAAAATCAGTTTCGTTGTTCAATAATTTAATTTAAACGAATCCATCATTGTGCAATTAAATATACTGTCAAAAAATAAATATATATATAAATATACATTTATTTATATATATATTTATTTTAACAGTATATTTAATTGCAAAATGATGGATTTGTTTAAATTAAATAATTGACCAACGAAACTGATTTTATTACAAAGAAAATGTGTTTTATTAATTTAATATATTAACTATTAGAGGCATCAGCATTCGGCATTATTGCCGTCTATTTTTGAAGTACTCCGTACGGACCGCCTGTCAATCCACGGCCGTGAATTTGCACAGTTACAGCCGCAAACAATGGTCTTGTTCATTTTTTACAGGTCCGTTTACGATAGGGCCGTAGGTTCATACATAGTGTGCACTGTGCAGCCGTATATCGTATACTTTCCAGCATACGCATGAACCGGAAAAATCCGGCCGATGATTTACCGCCCGCAATACAGCCGCACAGATACATAGTGTGAACCTAGCCTTAGGGTATATAGGGCTGTACTGAACCTTTAGGGTATATAGCGCTGTACTGTACCTTTAAAGGCAAAAAACGTCCGTGGAAAGTGCTGCATATTGTATGTAGTATGATATATACTGGAAGTGTATTGTATAACTGATACTAAATGTATGCTGTATATGGAGTATATATGTATAATGTATGCGGTATATGCAGTATATACAGTATATGGAGTATATATGTATAATGTGATATGTGCATATGTGCAGTATATGGAGTATCATCTTCTATTATATACTATTATATACCATCATCTTCTATTATATACTATTATATACCATGCCATCATCTTCTATTATATACCATTATATACCATGCCATCATCTTCGATTATATACTATTATATACCATGCCATCATCTTCTATTATATACCATTATATACCATGCCATCATCTTCTATTATATACTATTATATACCATGCCATCATCTTCTATTATATACTATTATATACCATGCCATCATCTTCTATTATATACCATTATATACCATGCCATCATCTTCTATTATATACTATTATATACCATCATCTTCTATTATATACTATTATATACCATGCCATCATCTTCTATTATATACCATTATATACCATGCCATCATCTTCTATTATATACTATTATATACCATGCCATCATCTTCTATTATATACCATTATATACCATGCCATCATCTTCTATTATATACCATTATATACCATGCCATCATCTTCTATTATATACCATTATATACCATGCCATCATCTTCTATTATATACCATTATATACCATGCCATCATCTTCTATTATATACTATTATATACCATGCCATCATCTTCGATCATATACCATTATATACCATCATCTTCTATTATATACCATTATATACCATGCCATCATCTTCTATTATATACCATTATATACCATGCCATCATCTTCTATTATATACCATTATATACCATGCCATCATCTTCTATTATATACCATTATATACCATGCCATCATCTTCTATTATATACCATTATATACCATGCCATCATCTTCTATTATATACCATTATATACCATCATCTTCTATTATATACTATTATATACCATGCCATCATCTTCTATTATATACTATTATATACCATCATCTTCTATTATATACCATTATATACCATGCCATCATCTTCTATTATATACTATTATATACCATCATCTTCTATTATATACCATTATATACCATGCCATCATCTTCTATTATATACCATTATATACCATGCCATCATCTTCTATTATATACTATTATATACCATGCCATCATCTTCTATTATATACTATTATATGATGTGCACTTATATATATTTTCGGACTCCTGACCCAGAATCCCAGCAGTCACTCGGAGGTGATGGGGATATTTCCTCCATACTGTAGATACGTGTTTATGGTCTGCGGAGGTGCGGGTGACCCAGCAGCCTTATGGGTAACACATCGCCCCCCATCAGTGTCAGCTGTGTATGGAAATGAATGGGCACATGACTACTCCCAACCAATCACACCATGACTCATTTACAATACTAGTAATAATAATGAGAATCAGAGAAAAGGATAAAAAAATAGAAAAAAGTCCTTTAATGTGACCTCCGGCAAAGCGTCTGATCTCTGAGAGCAGCAACATAATAAGAATCCCAGAGAGGGAGAAGGAAGCTCCCCTGGTCCTGGACTATCACTCCCATCATCCTGCAGGTTACAGACGTCTCTATGGCGTCCTGTGATGCTGAATATTCATAGAGATCCCGGTAATTACAGGAAGTCACCTGCTATAAGTGACAATAGGAACGAGGTCTCTATTGTTTCTTTTTTTCCTTATTCAGTAAATATTTCTATTAATTACATATAATCTCCAGAGGCGACAGTCACATAAAGAGAGATATGTCCCCCCCCCCACCTATTATACACACAGGTTCTGTTACCTACTCAGAAAAATATTCCAGGCTCTTATCCCATAACCATAGCGACAGAACGGCCGCTGATAATGACCACGGCCATTCCAGGCCGGGGGAGGATGAGAGAAATAAGCTGCACATGCAGTAAGGTATAGGGCAGACCTGTGTGATTTAGCTTGTGACTTGGGATAAGGCTTTTGCTGTTCTTGAGGCTAGGGACTACCAAGGTAGCACTGTATGGCTGGACCCAGCTGTGCAAGCCCAGGACTCACAGTTTGAATGAATACAGAAGAGATCACAGAGTGTCAGGTCTGGTAGTACAAGTCCTGGTCTTGCACAATTGGGTTTAGCTAGCCACACAAGGTTTTATGAGATGGCCGAGCATACACCAGTGGAGTACTTCGGCTTTAACTGCACTTTGCTCCTTTGTAAATAATAATAATAATAATAATAATAATAATAATAATAATAATAATAATAATAATAATATCTAATAATACCTAATAATGAGTGATGAGCGAGTACTAAAATGCTCGGGTGCTCGATACTTGAGACGAATATCTCCCGATACTCAGGTGCTCATTTTGAGTAACGAACCCCATTGAAGTCAGTGAGAAAAACTCGAGCCTTTTTGCAGGGGACCAAAGCTCTGTGTGAAAACCTCAACAAATGATGGAAACAACACGGAAATGGCCAGGAAACAGAAGGGGCAGCAAGTATGGATGTATACCACAGCTAAGGTCCCCCGGGAGCCCGACTTCTTCCTGGTCTGACTGGGGACCTGGGACATGATGTTCTCTATCTATTCATCAAATTATTGGGAGGGCTCTGTATATCATGTGTGTAGAGAGGTTGTCACAGCCCCGCCCCCTGTATATCATGTGTGTAGAGAGGTTGTCACAGCCCCGCCCCCTGTATATCATGTGTATAGAGAGGTTGTCACAACCTCCCCCCTGTATATTATGTTTATAGAGAGGTAGACACAGTCCCGCCCCCTGTTTATCATGGGTATAGAGAGGTAGTGACAGCCCGGCCCCCTGTATATCCTGTGTATAGAGAGGTAGTCACAGCCCCGAACCCTGTATATCCTGTGTATAGAGAGGTAGTCACAGCCCCACCCCCTGTATATCATGTGTATAGGGAGGTAGTCACAGCCCCACCCCCTGTATATCATGTGTATAGAGAGGTAGACACAGTCCCGCCCCCTGTTTATCATGGGTATAGAGAGGTAGTGACAGCCCGGCCCCCTGTATATCCTGTGTATAGAGAGGTAGTCACAGCCCCGCCCCCTGTATATCCTGTGTATAGAGAGGTAGTCACAGCCCCACCCCCTGTATATCATGTGTATAGGGAGGTAGTCACAGCCCCACACCCTGTATATCATGTGTATAGAGAGGTAGTCACAGCCCCGCCCCCTGTATATCCTGTGTATAGAGAGGTAGTCACAGCCCCGCCCCCTGTATTACATGTGTATTTAGGTAGTCACAGCCCCGCCCCCTGTATATCATGTGTATAGGGAGGTAGTCACAGCCCTGCCCCCTGTATATTATGTGTATAGGGAGGTAGTCACAGCCCCGCCCCACTAATAAAGTTATTAACTATAATAAAGTGTAATAATGAGTATATACATTTTTTCTTTCATATCATCTGGTGTCAGAAAGTTATATAGATTTGTAATTTACTTCTACTACTATTTAAAAATCTCCAGTCTTCCAGTACTTATCAGCTGCTGTATGTCCTGCAGGAAGCAGGGGAGGTTTTCTATGGGGATTTGCTGCTGCTCTGGACAGTTCCTGACATGGACAGAGGTGGCAGCAGAGAGCACTGTGTCAGACTGGAGAGAATACACCACTTCCTGCAGGACATACAGAAGCTGATAAGTACTGGAAGGCTGGAGATTTTTAAATAGAAGTAAATTACAAATCTATAGAACTTTCTGACACCAGTTAATTTGACAGTTTTTTTTTTTTTTTTTTGCTGGATAGCCCCTTTAAACTTTATTTACTACATGGTATCTGCCAACTATAAGGACAGCGGAGAGAAACAACTTTGCCCCCTCCCCCTCCCTGGAAACTCTTCCATTTCCATTGATAATGTGTTGTATATCTGGAGCAGGTACCTGTGTGTTTGCCTCTTGTATATGAGAACACGGAATGATCCCGATTCCTTTGGCCCCTGATGAGGTTTTTTCCCACGTTGATTAATGTTGGTAATTGTGAGGAAGCCGCGGCAGGCGGGAAACAAACTACCCAAAGTTGTGTCCATGATAACATCTAGTCGGGGCTCATAAATCGCGGGGAATGGCGGGACCCTCAATGTATAGCCCCGAACTCAGATTAATCCCTCCAATTATCTATGCGGCAGGTGGTGAATATTTAATAGACGCTGGATATTTATGAGCGCAGCACGCAGCTATATACAGGGACAATAGCTTACTATCACTGGCTATTTATTTAGTGGTAAGAGTATGTCTGTGTGTATGTCTGTGTGTGTATATGTATGTAGATATATGTGCGTATATGTATGTAGATATCTGTGTATATGTACTGTATATCGGTGTGTATATGTATGTATATGTCTGTGTGTGTATACAGTATGAATATATATGTCTGCATGTATGTATATATATGTCTGTGTGCATATGTGTGTATACTGTATGTATGCATATGTCTGTATGTATATTTATGTATATGTTTGTGTATATGTATTTTTATGTATATATGTTTATATCTGTGTGTTTATATGTCTGTGTATATGTATGTATATGTCTCTGTGTATATGTATATGTATGTGTGTATAAGTATGTATATGTCTCTGTGTATATGTGTTTATGTATATGTATGTGTGTATATGTATGTATATGTCTGTGTGTATATGCATGGATATGTCTGTGTGTATATGTTTATATGTGTGTGTATACGTCTGTGTGTGTGTGTGTATACAGTATGAATATATAGGTCTGTATGTATGTCTGTGTATATGTCTGTGTATGTATGTTTTTACGTATATGTTTGTGTATATGTATTTGTCTGTGTGTATATATGTTTATATCTGTGTGTATATGTATGTATGTGTCTGTGTATATGTATGTATATATCTGTGTATATGTATGTATATGTTTGTGTATATATATTTGTCTGTGTGTATATATGTTTATATCTGTGTGTATATGTATGTATGTGTCTGTGTATATGTATGTGTGTGTCTGTGTATTTGTATGTATATATCTGTGTATATGTGTCTGCATGTATATGTACGTATATGTGTGTATATGTATGTATACGTCTTTGTATATATGCATGCAAATGTGTATATTCATGTATGTGGATTATTTTACTCTGTAATCTGTGGATTATATTACATCTCTATAATCTGAATATAGAAGACTATTGGGTGATGGTGCGGTCTGGCAGGGGAATAAAAAAAAACTAATAAAATCTGCTCAAAATTAATAGTTTTCACCAGGACGTCCGGCACTTATCCACGATGACTTCCGTGCTGTACAGTGATATAGTGGTAAACTCCGCAGGTGTATGTGACAGAGAAGAGAGGTGAAGGTACAGTGTAGGGGCCGTCTTGGGGACCTTGTCCAGGTAGCACCATGCTCTGCCGGGACGTTGTAATACAGAAGAGTGTAGAGAAGAATACTCCTACTCACGTTTAGACAGTGGACTATCTGACCGTCTTCTGCTTACACAGTATCGGAGACCACGTTGTGAGGTAGTACAAGCCCCAGGCCTTTACTGCTGGGTGTATCACACTCCCCGAGATCTCCCAGGAGAGCCGTGCACAGTAAGTAAGTAAGTCAGTAAGATCCTTCAGCTCTTTGTCCTACTAGGGATCAGTTCCTATCTGTGGTAACTGTCCTGAGAATACTTGGAGAAGGATCCCTAGTGTGTGAAAGGTGTCCCCTAGAGGACGGTTACCCCTCCTGAGGGTTTAGCACTGCATATGTAAAAGTCTCTTGCATAGAAGAAGGATCTCCCTACCTGGATCCTGGTCCCTGACAAAGGCCAGGCCCAGGGCCAGGCCCAGCTCCACTGCAGCAAGAACTCTCTCTTGTCTGTGTCTCTTCCCACCATCTACCAACTAACTAACTGAAGACCTCCCACCAGGAACTAACCACTTTTAATAGGGGAAACTGGGACTAACTCCCATTAGTGGGGGAAGGAGAGGGAAGAAGCGTAATAGGTGGAAGGTAGTGTGAGGCACCTGAGATTGGATAACAGTAAACCAACAGAGAACAAAGTTAGCCTATTACCTTCTGCTATGCTCATATAAGTAAATACAAAACTACAGGAGAGAGTGAGACCTCTAGTGGGGAAATACAAATAAGCACCTTCATCCCCCCTGTGTGATACCTGACAGAGGTAAATTACCGAGGTGGAGTAAAACTTAGTGGACCACCCATCCCGAGACACTACAAAAGACCTTATGAGGTCATCAAAGACTCTGGGAAATTAGTACATATCATTCAAGGTCATATAAGTTCATGTGAAGTCAACAAAGACCATGATATCAATATATACCATCTGAGGTATCATTAGTTCAGGGGAAGTTAAGAAAACATATGGAAACATAACAAAGATCTTGTGAGATCATCAAAGTTCATGTAAGATTACTAAAGAGCACAAGGTCATATGAGGTCATGAGAATGTGTGAGGTCATTAAAGTTATGTGAGGTCATCAAAGTTATGGTGAGCTCGTCAAGGTCATGAGAAAACAATAAAGATCATTCAAGTCATCAAAGTCATATGAGGTCAACAGAGATCCTACAAGGTCACTAGAGATGGGTTTACTCCACTACATCCTCTTGGTGAGTCTGGTGAGGCCATCCGGTCTGACACAGTGCTCTCTGCTGCCCCCTCTGTCCATGTCAGGAACTGTCCAGAGCAGGAGAGGTTTTCTATGGGGATTTGTTGCTGCTCTGGACAGTTCCTGACATGGACAGAGGTGGCAGCAGAGAGAACTGTGTCAGACTGGAGAGAATACATCACTTCCTGCAGGACATACAGCAGCTGATAAGTACTGGAAGACTAGAGATTTTTTAATAGAAGTAAATTACAAATCTCTATACCTTTCTGGCACCTGTTGATTTAAAATATTTTTTTTTTGGTAGCCTAACCCTTTAAACATGAAGATTATGCGTAACTATGTGGACTGAACTGTCCCTAGTATACCGATCCCATCTCATAGAGCGCAGGACCCGTAATATTTCTGCCTGATTAAACTCAATCAGTCGTCTGTATAACTGTCAGGAGCAGAGATGGCGGTGGGAGCAGCGACGTCTAGAATCCCGTCTACCATGAAATAGGCGTCAGGAGGAGCGGACCTGGTCCTGCCTGAGGTATCAGCCAAGGGCGCCAGGTCACCGCGCAGATCCTGCTCCGGCCATGACGCTTCTCTCATCAGATCTCCTCCTTACAAGAAGGAAAAATTACATCTCATTCCCTTCCTCAGCCAGAAGACCGCAGCAGCTTCTCCAGCAGATGGCAGCGCCGCACTTCCAGGGATGACGAGGAGGAGGACGGCCGCGGCCGATGTCAAAGCTTCAAATATTTAGGATTAACAGAAAAATTAATAAAAATCATTATTGGCATCTATAATAAATGAGCTGATGGTAAGGAAGAGCCAAACCCTGTGACCTCTACAGCCGGAGACGAGACCGCCACCCTGTGCTGTGCACGTCACTTACTGCAATCTATAGGGGAGTGCGGTACTGAGCCTGTAATACTACCTATATACTATTGTGTCTGGTCAGCTGTTGTATCTAATCCTATGATGTGATACCATCTGCTGAGCTACTGTAAGTAAGGTGTGTTAATGTATGTACACAGTGACCCCACCAGCAGAATAGTGAGTGCAGCTCTGGAGTATAATACAGGATGTAACTCAGGATCAGTAATGTAATGTATGTATACAGTGACCCCACCAGCAGAATAGTGAGTGCAGCTCTGGAGTATAATACAGGATGTAACTCAGGATCAGTAATGTAATGTATGTACACAGTGACCCCACCAGCAGAATAGTGAGTGCAGCTCTGGGGTATAATACAGGATGTAACTCAGGATCAGTAATGTAATGTATGTATACAGTGACCCCACCAGCAGAATAGTGAGTGCAGCTCTGGAGTATAATACAGGATGTAACTCAGGATCAGTAATGTATGTACACAGTGACCCCACCAGCAGAATAGTGAGTGCAGCTCTGGGGTATAATACAGGATGTAACTCAGGATCAGTAATGTAATGTATGTACACAGTGACCCCACCAGCAGAATAGTGAGTGCAGCTCTGGAGTATAATACAGGATGTAACTCAGGATCAGTAATGTAATGTATGTACACAGTGACCCCACCAGCAGAATAGTGAGCGCAGCTCCGGGGTATAATACAGGATGTAACTCAGGATCAGTAATGTATGTACCCAGTGACCCCACTAGCAGAATAGTAAGTGCAGCTCTGGAGTATAATACAGGATCAGCAATGTAATGTATGTACACAGTGACCCCACCAGCAGAATAGTGAGTGCAGCTCTGGAGTATAATACAGGATGGACGTTATATAACCATCTACCCTTCCTCGGACACTTTCGGCCTTTTACCTGTTCTGTTTTTACCTCTTTTATTCGCTGAGTTCAGTTTCTATTATATATTCCATGACTCTTCATTACATCTGTGAATATTCCTTATTCCTGATGAAACAATGTTGCGGCGCAGCTTCTACTTAGGACGGAGTGAAACATTACCTGACAGACGGCAAATTGAAGCGGTTGGATAGAATAACTCTCAGAAAGTCATTGTGTGTCAGTGCCCCTTCGTGGCGGGAGCGGCTCCGATTGCCGAAACTCTTCATGTATGTCATTAAGTTGTCTGAAACGACCTCCGAGATCTATAAAGAGAACAGCAAATGTTCCAAACTTCCTACTTAACTCCACAGCTGACTAATTCCAGCGCCATCACCTCGCTCTATGACTAAATTGTTGAGCACATAAAAAAGTGCCGCTACCTTTGTTAATGTGCAATCAGAAGCTGAAGCGGCAATATTGTTCTTCTATAATGGATGGTGCCGAGCCCCTGCCCCACCTGCACATGCACATCCCCCAGTCTATGAGCTGATAGCAATCCATACCAGAGCAGCCCATGGTTAGATGGACCCACATCACCCAGGATTTACAGGTCCTAATACAATGGACAATTCCAATAATTCAGCATCTTAGATGATCAGAAATCGCCCATTGAATATTTAAAGGGGAACTCCAGCAAAATATATTTTTTTCTTTTAACTAAGCTGGTGTCAGATGGTTATATAGATTTGTAATTTACTTCTATTTAAAAAATTCCAGTCTTCCAGTACTTACCAGCTGCTGTATGTCCTGCAGGAAGTGGCGTATTCCTTCCAGTCTGACACAGTGCTCTCTGCTGCCACCTCTGTCCATGTCAGGGACTGTCCAGAGCAGCAGCAAATCCCCATGGAAAAACTCTCCTACTCTGGACAGTTCCTGACATGGACAGAGGTGGCAGCAGAGAGCACTGTGTCAGACTGGAGAGAATACACCACTTCCTGCAGGACATACAGCAGCTGATAAGTACTAGAAGACTGTCGATTTTTAATAGAAGTAAATTACAAATCCCCGGCACTTTCTGGCACTGGTTGATTTGAATGAATTAAAATTTTTATTTTGTGAACTACCCCTTTAAGTACTGTGATTTTCTGTGGGTCAGGCAGATCACATGATGCAGTTACAGTAATGGATGCAGCTGTGCTGGAACGCAGATGGCACAGTAGGACCAGGGATGGTGAGTGTGCATGATATAGGCACGGAGTGCTTCTTTAATGGGGAAGTCACGGTTCTATGGAAATCCATGGATATGGAAGCTGCGGGGACCTCACAGGAGAGATTACATGTCCAGAGCCCAGAGAGATAGAAAAGGCTGGAAACAATGGATGAATAGAATGGGGATCTATAACGGATGGGGGAGTATAGGGGATGGAGAACAATAGGGGATGGAGACCTACTGTATAGTGGATGGGGGAGTATAGGGGATGGAGAACTATAGGGGATAGAGACCTATAGTGGATGGGGTAGTATAGCGGATGAGGATCTATAGGGGATGGAGAACTATAACGGATGGGGGAGTATAGAGGATGGAGAACTATAGTGGATAGGAGAGTATAGCGGATGAGGATCTATAGAGGATGGGGGAGTATAGGGGATGGAGATCTATAGAGGATGGGGAACTATAGGGGATGGGGGAGTATAGGGGATGGAGAACTATGGGGGATGGGGGAGTATAGGGGATGGAGAACTATGGGGGATGGGGGAGTATAGGGGATGGAAAAGTATAGCGCATGGGGAAGTATAGGGAATGGGGAAGTATAGGGAATGTAAACTATAGGGGTGGGGGAACTATAGCAGATAGGAAACTATAGTGGATGGGAAGCTATAGGGATGGGGAACTATAGGGGATGGAGAACTATAGGGGATGGGGAACTATAGGGGATGGAGAACTATAGGGGATGGAGAACTATAGGGGATGGAGAACTATAGGGGGATGGGGAACTATAGGGGGATGGGGAACTATAGGGGATGGAGAACTATAGGGGATGGAGAACTATAGAGGATGGGGAACTATAGGGGATGGAGAACTATAGGGGGATGGGGAACTATAGGGGGATGGGGAACTATAGGGGATGGAGAACTATAGGGGGATGGAGAACTATAGGGGGATGGGGAACTATAGGGGATGGAGAACTATAGGGGATGGAGAACTATAGAGGATGGGGAACTATAGGGGGATGGGGAACTATAGGGGGATGGGGAACTATAGGGGATGGAGAACTATAGAGGATGGAGAACTATAGAGGATGGGGAACTATAGGGGGATGGGGAACTATAGAGGATGGGGAACTATAGGGGGATGGAGAACTATAGGGGGATGGGGAACTATAGGGGATGGAGAACTATAGGGGATGGAGAACTATAGAGGATGGGGAACTATAGGGGGATGGGGAACTATAGGGGGATGGGGAACTATAGGGGATGGAGAACTATAGAGGATGGAGAACTATAGAGGATGGGGAACTATAGGGGATGGAGAACTATAGGGGGATGGGGAACTATAGGGGATGGAGAAATATACAGGATGAGGAATTTTGTGGATGGGGAACTATGGCAGATGGGGATGTGGAACAGGAGCCTTAAAGTGTCTCTGTTGTTTTATTTTTTTTTTTCAGAAATCAATAGTCCAGGCGATTTTAAGAAACTTTGTAATCGGGTTTATTTGCCAAAAAATGCATTTTTTCATGAAAAATCAGTTTGAAGCTTCCCCCTTGTCTTCATTGTTCCCTATGGAGAGGGGAGGGGTGGAGGGAGATGAGGAACCATGAGAACTTCATCAGAAATCCCGACCTACAATAAGCGCCGACCTGAAACGCGTCACAATGGAGGAAGGTTAGAATTCAATGTGTTCTTCACCTATAAGATCCTTCTGGCCTCTATATACAGTGTAGCTGCTGCGTCCGTCCGAGTGATGTGGAATAATGAGGGATTACGGGCAGCATTTACATGGACTAATGTCTTTAGATTCTTGTTACCACCGGGGAGCTGTGTCTGTGAATGGCGGATAATTGTACATATGGTGTAAGTACCATCCAGTCCTTCTCCGGGAACGGCCTCTTGTTATCTCAGCAGGCTTGGAATAAGGCAGCAGATTATTTTTTCTCACCATCTGCACTTTTTACGCCATTAAGCGCAAGAAATCCCAACTTCCAGCGACATCATTTTATTTTTATTGTCCCCATCACCATTTCATCTAATATTTACGGTGCTCCTACCGACAATAGTCAGAGGGCCAAGTCGCTTATAATGAAGCCATCGAAACTCGGTGAGAATTTTCAGCAGTTCCTATAATATAAACCCGGCTCCAGTTTTATCATATCCTTCTATACAGATAAGGAAAAGGAAATGATCCAGGACAACATGAAAGATCTGCCTGGCAGGAACAACCAAGAGCAGAAATTAATCTGAATGATTTAAATTTTTTTTTCTTTTTTTAATTCAGAAAGGTACAGATTTGTAAATTACTTCTATTTAAAAATCTTCAGTCTTACAGTACTTATCAGCTGCTGTATGTCCTGCAGGAAGTGGTGTATTCTCTCCAGTCTGACACAGTGCTCTCTGCTGCCTCCTCTGTCCATGTCAGGAACTGTCCAGAGCAATAACAAATCCCCATAGAAAAGCTCTCCTGCTGTGGACAGTTCCTGACATGGACAGAGGTGGCAGCAGAGAGCACTGTGTCAGACTGGAGAGAATACACCACTTCCTGCAGCACATACAGCAGGTGAAGACTGGAGATTTTTAAATAGAAGTAAATTTCAAACCTGTATAACTTTCAGCACCAGTTAATAAAAATAAAATAAAAATAAATACTAATAAAAAAAATTAATAAAAAATAATAATAAATATATATATATATATATATATATATATATATATGGAGTACCCCTTTAAGCCATGCATATTCCAAGAATCCATTGCTAGGGTGTCACTCAAACCTATGATATTATTTTAGTTATTTGACTATTTTTACCGAGGTTTCTCTTTAAGGAAAACTTTTTTTTTTTTTTTTTGTTAGAAACTTTTTGTCAAGGTTTCCACTTTTTTTGAAGTTGGACAAAGCGTAACCTCGTCCTTGCTCCGCGCGAAACCTTTATAAAACGCATTCAGGTGCCCTGAATTCTGACCATATAATGAACTGAATAGAAATGTAATTACAATTACAAGCCCTAACTTCAAAATGGAAAATTGAAAACCTCTCCGGCTTATAAGTCGAGATATTGAAGCAGGTTTTATTCCCTCTATAATGAAACGGATAAGAGCAATAATGATCAGGGGGAAATTAGTCACTATGGCTGCATAATGATGATCCGGGGAACGCTGCTGCTGAGGCTGACAATATGGTTAATGAAGCCCGCGTCCACCACTTATAGGTTCCATATAGAATAAATCTACATAAGAAGCTGAGACCCAGGGATCCGAGGGCGTCCAGTAATGATGGTGTGTTCCTGAATGTGGGAGATAGAGCTATAAAGCTGCATACAGGGAGGACAGCAGAAACTATAACTAATAATCAGAACATAAAGCAACCAGAGTGCTGGGTTCTATGGACTTCCTGCAACATTAACACATATAAAATATATATAAATATAAGAAATATAAAAATGCTGCCACTCTTCTATTGATAGCATAGTCAGAGAAAGGCAATCCATTTTTTAATGAAAGGGTTATTCAGGTAAAAATATTTTTCTTTCAAATCAACTGACTTCAGGAAGTTGCACACATTTTTAATTCACTTCTATTTAAAAATCTCATGTTTTCGCATACTTATCAGTTGCTGTATGTCCTGCAGGAATTGGTGTATTCTCTCCAGTCTGACACAGTGCTCTCTGCTGCCACCTCTGTCCATGTCAGGAACTGTCCAGAGCAGCAGCAAATCCCCATAGAAAACCTCTCCTGCTCTGGACAGTTCCTGACATGGACAGAGGTGGCAGCAGAGAGCACTGTGTCAGACTGGAGAGAATACACCACTTCCTGTAGGACATACAGCAGCTGATAAGTACTGGAAGACTGCAGTACATAAATAAAAGTAAATGGCAAATCTGTATTACTTTCTGAAACCAGTTCATGTGCAAGAAAAAGATTTTTGCTGGAGTGCCCCTGTAAGTCCAATAGGAAGCATAATTGTTAGTACAATGTACTGCAATAATAGTATATCACAGTGTACTGCACTATGACCACACTCTCATATTGGGAGTGGTAACATGGCAGGACGAGGTATCATGGGCGCCAAGGCAGGTTAATCTCTCCCTATCCCCAAACTGCATAGTGGCGCCTTGATGGCTTAGATGCTGGGGGCACTATAGGCCATGGCATATACAGGGTTAAACAGCAGGAATCTGAGTTATCTCCTTTCCTGGACTAACAATGAGCGATGAGTGAACTTGCCGAACTGTTTAGGTTTGGCAACGTTTGTCATTTGACTCCCGACACATGGCTGTATCCATGTTTTCCAGGACTCCCAATGGCAGCATCCAACTTCTCCAGATGCCGGGAGTCAAACACTGAATGTTCAGGTTGGGAGAACGTTGTAAAACCAGAACAGTTCAGCAACTCCTCTCAACATTAGCTACAAGCCTTCAGTATGGTTTAGCGCCCTATTACACAGGGAAATTATTGGGTGTATATGTCAATATCGCCACTGTAATAGGGGTAGCTATCAACTGATGAAAGATCGATAACTTGTTGACTGGCTGATCAGGCCACTACGACCTGCCCAAAAATAGTTGTCTGTCGGCCGCACATTTATTGGGGAATTAGTGTGGCGCTGGTTTTGGTGGTAATGGAAGTGCAACACATTTTGATTAGTGTTGAGCGAGTGCTGAAATGTTCGAGTGCTCAACTCAAGTAACCCCATTGAAATCAATAGAAGACTTTTAACCAGGTGTCCCCTTCTCAGCAGAACGGTGGGTGTCTGGTTCACCTTTAAGGGATGTGAAAACAAAATATACAAAAAATTAGAACAATAAAATGCAAAACGTTACTGCAAGATACATTAGGACCCTGGCATACTGCCGGAGCTCTAATGTGTCTTGCACTTATGTGCTGCATTTTTTCACTCTAATTTTGTATATCTCGTTTACACGTCCCTTCAATGGATGAAATTACAAAAAATAGGAAGAAAAAAAATGCAATATGTTACGGAAAAAACACATTAGGACCCTGGCATACCATCGGAGTTCTAATGTGTCTTGCTGCATTTTTTCACTCTAATTTTGTATATCTCGTTTACACGTTCCCTTCAATGGATGAAATTACAAAAATTAGGAAGAAAAAAAATGCAATATGTTTCTGAAAAACACATTAGAACTCCGGTGGTATGCCAGGGTGTTGCAGTAATGTGTCTTGCAGTAACGTATTGCATTTTTATTGCATTGTTTATTTCGTTTACACGTCTTAGGCCACAGGTGGTGCTCAGTGAAGCATCAAGCACCCCAATGCTTGATCTAGCACCATGCTTGACCGTGCATAGTCACTTAACGCTAGTTTTAAGGTTTGCAAGATCCCTAAAAACATAGCCTAGTAAGATCCTAAGAATGACGATCGGGGCATAGCCCATCCAGGGTTCTGCAACAACAGACCCCCCATGAGAATTTGTCGTTTTTTTTTTTTTAATCACCCTCGCCATACGTTACACTCGGAGATTGTGCGGAGATTTCCACTGACCTTCAGGAAAGTTGCTTTATTACCAATGCAAATTAGACATTTCTAACGAGATTTTCTCCACACCTAGTTTGGCAGCTGTGGCGTCCAGACATCCTTAAAATATACTTCAGATTAAAATTAAATAATAGATGAGTGACAGATTGATAAGGAACTACCCGGGAAGGATTTCGCTGCAGTCGCTGGAGCTTGTTGTGGAGCATTTAGTGATTGATTGTTTCATTGTCATTGAGTCTTTGGTGTGGTTAACGGACAAAATGACAAGAGGCTTTCTCCTGAATAATGAGATCTGCACGGCCGACATTGAGTTACTGGGATGGTGATGAAGAGAAGACAAAAAAAGATCAATAAAAATCTAAAATATATAAATTCATGATGTTGGGGAGGGTGTAGTAATGAATTCCGAGGGCTCCATCTTCGTTTATATACTTGTTGCTGTTGAATGTTTTATTTTTCCTGTGATTGTTGGTTCTGTATTAGGTTCATGTTGAAGAAATAAAATACTGAAAATTACAAGTAAGAAAAAACAAAACAGAAAACACAGAAAGAAAAGACAAAAACCACTGAGTGTGTAGTGGAGTTACCAAATTGTTCTGGTTCGTCAACGTTCTCCAAACACTCGGAATCCTCATGTCTAGAGAAGTTGGATGAGTATATGAGTAGGGAGTATAGGATAGGATCTATCCATGTTTTCCCATACTTCCCAGGGTGGCATCAAACCTCTTTAGAAACAGGGAATTAAATTCCAAGTGTTCAGGTTCGGAGAACGTTGCCGAACGTAAATAGTTTGACAGTTCCACTCAACACTAATTCAAAATCATCCATATCTATCGTGTCGCCAAATATTCGGCCTCTCTCTCTCCCAGTCACACCATCAAATATTTCATGTTGGCACACTCCTTACACTCCTCACTCCCTTTGCACACTCCTCGTAGTCCTCACCCCATTGGCACATTCAACAACTGCTTAGCACACTCCACACCTCCTTGGTACACCCCCCCCGGCACACGCCTAACCCCCTTGACACACTCCTGACCCTTTTGGCAAATTACTCATACTCTTCATCCCCTTGGCACATTACTCACACTCCTCACTACCGTTGGCACACTCCTCATACTCCTCATCCCCAGCACACTTATCACCCCCTTGCAGTAGTGGATTATAATAGGTCCGTTTCGGGCGGTAGCCCGGGACCCTGAGCTCCTGGGGGGGCCTATGGCCACACAAAAAAACATACTTTTAGTGGTGTAATGTAGCTTTTCTACAGCAATTTTGCAAAATTCAGGGCATCATGACATTATCTATCCTGTATTATGAACACTACACTAGTTCTCCCTTAATTACAGTGGGTTGGGGGGGCAGGCCTGGTGAAGAGCTCGGGGCCTATGGTAAAGTTAATCCGCCCCTGCCCCCTTGGCAAACTCCTTACCCCCTCTGCACACTCCACAGCCCCTCAGCACACTTCTCACCCCCTCGGCACACTCCACAGCCCCTCGGCACACTTCTAACTCCCCCCCGGCACACATCTTACCCCCTCGGCACACTCCTCACCCCCTTGGCACACTCCACAGCCTCTCGGCACACATCTTACCCCCTCGGCACACTTCTTACCCCCTCAGCACACTCCTCATCCCCTCTGCACACTCCACAGCCTCTCGGCACACTTCTTACCCCCTCGGCACACTTCTTACCCCCTCAGCACACTCCTCACCCCCTTGGCACACTCCACAGCCTCTCGGCACACTTCTTACCCCCTCAGCACACTCCTCACCCCCTCTGCACACTCCACAGCCTCTCGGCACACTTCTTACCCCCTCGGCGCACTTCTTACCCCCTCGGCACACATCACAGCCCCTCGGCACACTCCACAGCCTCTCGGCACACTTCACACCCTCTTGGCACACTCCTCACCCCCTCGGCACACTCCTCGTCCCCTCGGCACACTCCTCACCCCCTTGGCACACTCCTCGCCCCTTTGGCACACTCCTCACCCCCTTGGCACACTCCTCACCCCCTCGGCACACATCACAGCCCCTCAGCACACTCCTCACCCCCTCGGCACACTCCAAGCCCCCTCGGCACACTCCACACCCCTCGGCACACTCCTTGCCCCTTTGTCACACTCCTCACCCCCTCGGCACACATCACAACCCCTCAGCACACTCCTCACCCCCTCGGCACACTCCTCACCCCCTCGGCACACATCAAACCCCCTCGGCACACTTCACAAACTCTTCACCTCCTCATTTGACCTTTTGTTGCCATCACAGAATATTAACCAGCATGAAAAGCTTCTAAAACTTTTTTTTCGCCTTCCTCAGTTTCTAAACTTCCTGGGAGAAAGTCACAGGTAAATAACATTCTCCTTTGTCCTCTACTTTGAATGCAAACTTTTCTCTTTGTATTGGGAGCTGTGTAGTGACAGGCATGTGTGGAATAAAGATTAATGGTGGCTATAGGCTTGTAGCGTAGCCTCTCCCCGCTCTCCCTGTCATTTGCACCTTTATTTCACCCACAGAATTGAGGATTTTATTTGCTTTTTTTCCCCTCCTTCTTGAAGTTCCTCTAAATCCTTGTTGCGGAGCAGATTTTATATTTAACCGCAGTAAATTAGCCTTGAGTCACTCTCAGATCGCAGCTGCCAAGACCAATTTTGGCTCAGCTGAAACAAATGCAGTGACACAAAATGCGGACTTTTTATAGCCGGCGTTAAAGCAAAACAATGTTTATAGTGGTTTTACTGATCTGACCTCCGCTGTGTGCAGCGGCTCTCGCCTTTGATTGCTGACTTTATTTCACAGCGCCCCATAACATATACCCAGCGGTTTTCTCAGAATAAGTATACCGAGAGCATTCAATCCATGACATTAATGAAATCATGCAAAATGCCGTCCGCCGTCGAGTTTAAAGTGGATTATCAGCGGGAAATCCTCACATACAAGTATCCAAGGCCGGAGAAAGTGCTTTATGGCTGCGCTGAAATTCATGTTTCTGTAGATGCTTAACAATATATCGTCCTTTCTAGATTCACCGGAACGTCGGATTTGCACAAAGATGGAGGAACCAAATCTGATCTCCACGGCAGACGGATGGAGTATGTCTACAAGGAGCAAAGTGTCCGGTCACAAAGACGGTGGCTTCACAAAGCTAAAAATCTCGGAAAAAAAACACCAATAGAAACGCCAGCGGCCAGACATTAGCTGAAGGTCAAGGGAAGTTTATGTCTGGCATTTTTCAGTAAAAAAAAAACTGGAAAAACACCAATGCGGCATATGTCTTTTTTTCATGCATTTGTGCATTTGCATTTTTTCTGGCTTTTTTTTTTTTTTTTTACTGTATGTGTGAATGATGATTTTTGTGGTCTTAAAAATTTTTGTATGAACTTTTTTCCCTCTGTCATCACATGACCGAGCTGCTGAACCACAAAAGGTGACAAAAACACCAGGAAAAAAAAAAAACAAAACACCATACGCACAGCAATAGCGTTTTTGAAACAACTGGAATAATTCTATTGAAGATAATAGGAGAAAAAAACGCCACAGTTCGCAAAAAAAAAAACCAAAACACCAAACCCTCCGCATGCTGCTTTTTGGAAAAACTACAACAGAGCCTCAAAAACACGAGAAAGAAGAGAAAAACACCACCCCCGAAAAAAAACACCATGTGCTAACATCTGGCCGCTGGCGTTTATGCAAAAAAAAATTATTAGTGTTATTTATTGTATGGTGGGATATTTTTTTATTACATTTTATTTTATGTATATTTTTTTCCAACTCACAAGGGGATTTTTCCATAGATTATTAGATCAATACTGTAATACACTGCACCAGTTATCTACAGACTGCACTGAGCCTGTCAGGGTGCGGGCCAGCGGATGTCTGGGGGAACTTGGTGCGGGCCTGCAGGGGTCCCGGAGTTGTAAGGGGCTGGTGCGGCCGGTGCTGTCCGGGAGGGGGGCTGGTGCCTCCAGGGAGTGGGGGTGGGGCGACGACTGTCCTGGTGCTGGTTTGAGCCATAACATGGAGGCGTATCCCAATCCGCTGACACGGGCCCCCCTACCACATGTGCCCCGTAAAAGCTTTGTGGTCTGCCTCCATGGTAGCTATGCCACTGGTTAGGTACTGCAGCTTCAGACTCTTGCGGTCACAATCTGACCACAGGATGTAAAGAGTTAATCTATCACGAACGGAGGTTTCTCTATTCAAGATTGATACATCAGGAGCCCGGCTGTCATAATGATGGCGGGAGGCCTACAATTCCTTACTCTAGGCCCTTCATAAATAAGGCGTCAGCCTAGAATGACCACTATAATAATATGTATCGGCAGTCATTAAGAGGTCATTTACCAATTTTTTTTTTTTTTACATCACTGAAAGTTATATCATTTCAAAGGTCAATCCTTGCAATACTTTGTTAGCAAATCCTGCTGGAGCTTACCATCCATTATCCCATAAATAAGGAACCTTCGATCCTCCACTGACTTTTACTTGTAATACCAGATTTGGCCACAGGGTGTGCTGAAGCATCCATTCTGTGTTGTGCTTTACAGCGCCATCTGGTGGTTGCAGAGCAGAGAACGTCTGATGCCGTTACAGTAAATCAGGCTTCAAGAAATAAGAAATTGCACATTTATCCCCCAAATAAGAGCAGATGAGTGAGTTATCTTATAAAGACTGTCACTAAAGGAGCGAAATAAACCCCCCTGTCTATATGAAAGGAGCGTTATCCATACCGTCACTAATACAAAGTGAAATTCACTTAGAATTCTGTCAGTACCTGGGGAATTATTAGCGACTCAATGTCCCCTATATCTAGTTTTCTCCTTAAACAGCTCAGGTGTCTGCGCGCCTGTTATTGCTTTCATCCCGGGAACGGCGGCTCCTAATGAGCGGACATGTTTAATCTCGTCTTTAAGAACAGCGGGGATTGTCTTAAATACATCCATTATTCTTCTGGACACTTTATATCCTTTTAATGAAAAATCATTTCTGCTCTCAGGCAAAGTATGTTATAGAATTCCGGACGGTAGGTGACTCCCATAATCCTCGGAGGCTTCACACAGCTCATATTACAAAGAAAAATTACATATGCAAAATAAAAAATAATACAGGGAATAAAGGTCATCTGCTGTGTGATGGTCTGGATCCCACCATGGCCCAGTCCTGGATCCAGTTCAAGTATCAGCTACGTATTCAAACTTTCCTCTACCTTGCCATTGGCAGGCTCTACTAGTAGATTGCAGATCAAAGAGTACCATGCAATACAATAGTCTTGCAGTGTATCCTATTAAAAAAATTAAAAACAACTATAAAAAAAATCCCAAAATAAAAATAAAAACATCATATTTTTCCAACTTTTAGATAAATGAATCTAAACAGAAAAAAAACTACTAATATATTTATGTGACATTGTCCAGATTATGTGGATAATTTGTTTTTATATATTATTCATTTATTTATTTTTGTATGAATTTATATTATATATTTATTGAAACACTATTTATCACACACAGGAAACGCCATAAATAAATAGAATAAGCAAATGTCAGAATTGTGTTTCTTTTTTATTACATCCTATCCCAAAAAAAAATTGAATAAAAAGGGACCAAAAGTCTCATTTCCCCCTAAATAATGCTGATAAAACGGAAAGATTGGTCCAATAAAAAACGAGCCCTCACCCAGCTCCATACATGTAAGCACCATTCTCCAATGCAACTAATGACCATTCAGTATGTCGTGGTACAGGACTAATAGACGACTTCAGAACACCGGGAGTGCGGTGCCAAAAGTGATACAAACCCTTAAAGGGGTACTTTGGCAATTTTTTTTCCTTTCAAAACAACTGGTGTCAGAAATTTAAACAGATTTGTAATGTACTTCTAATATAAATGACCAGTCTTCCTGTACTTATCAGCTGCTGTATGTCCTGCAGGAAGTGGTGTATTCTCTCCAGTCTGACACAGTGCTCTCTGCTGCCACCTCTGTCCATGTCAGGAACTGTCCAGAGCAGGAGAGGTTTTCTATGGGGATTTTCGGCTGCTCTGGACAGTTCCTGACATGGACAGAGGTGGCAGCAGAGGACAATGGTGAGAATACACCTCTTCCTGCAGGACATACAGCAGCTGATAAGTACTGGAAGACTGGAGATTTTTAAATAGAAGTAAATTACAAATTTGTGACACATCAGGTCAGAATTTAAAAGTTTTTTTTGTTTTTTTTTTTACCGACATACTCCTTTAACTTTCACGGAAATTACTTTTCGAAAAGGGGGCGATGGTGGGCGGGAGTCGTCCTCCTCCATAATGTTCAGATCTGCCATGAATGACATAGGAGGTAATGAGCTGCAGAGGGGAGATCCTGGCACCGCTTTGCTGGCATTTTGTTCTCCCGGTGTCTCAGACATGTGCAGAGATACTAAAGACATCACCGTATTCTGCTCCTACAGATGAGTCACATGGCGATGTCTCCCCAGCAGCCACTGACTAAGAGGACGAAGGCGCGGAGAGTCACGCTGAATCAGCCGTCACCTCCATGGATTCATGACATAATTACAGGACTTAGCACATGGCAGTGATTGTCAGAGCGCTCCGCCGCACTCATGGATTATCCTGTCTCTGTCTCTACAAGATGAGCTGCTCATAACCATGATGTCACCGAGCTCTCTAGATGTCGTGTTGATGAAGGTCGTTCTATTACAGACAATGGTTCCTCCAAATATTGCAGACATCTGTGCATCCCATTATAATAAGAACAACTATGTAATACTTAAAGGGGTATTCCGCTCAAACATAACTTTTGATATATTGCTGCCCATGGTGAGACTCCTTCCATACTTGTTATTATCTATGCAGTCTCCTTCCCCCAGTTCTCAGCTGCTGCTTTCTGCTGAAGAGACAAAAATCTATGTGTGAGCTTTTCTCTCTGTCTCCCCCCTCCCTTCTGAGACAGTTGATGTAAACAAATCCCTGGCTGGCTTTATCTGCAACATTGTAGCTTCTTTGTAATGCTGGGAGGATTAATTACAGTGAGTTCAGCAGCAACTTGACCTCAGAATAACCCTCCCAGCATTACAAAGAAGCTACTATGTTACAGACACAGCCTGCCAGGGACTTGTTTACATCAGCTGTCTCAGAAGGGAGGGGGAGGAGACAGAAGGAAAAGCTCACACACAGATCTTCGTGTCTTCAGCAGAACTGAGGGAAGGAGACTGAATAGATAATAACAAGTATGGGAGGAATTGTAAGTCTTATTATGGGCAGCAACATATCAATAAATATGTTTGAGTGGAATAGCCCTTTAAATCCCAGAATCCCCCTTAAATTCTGCTAAGATGTTGCTACAAGATAAGGTAGCAGTCCCTGGCAGGTTACAGCTGATACAACCTGATGAGCTCATTGTCAGCCGCCTCTCTGTAACCTAAAATAGCGATAAAGTACATGAAAGAAATCAACGACACTCGATGGATCCAAATACTCTCACAGTCTTATTCAAAAGACATTTGTAAAGTCCGGGCGACACCACTTACATCTCAAATGTGTTTTGAATGAAACTCTAAGAGGGTTTGGATCCCTGAAGTGGCGCTGATTTCCTCCATGTACTTCAGGGACCGCCGCATCCTTCAGCAAGCGACGCCGCTAAAAACTCCTGAGTGCCCAATAATTGCTTCTCCGACTAAAATGACTCGTTCAGGTCACGCGTCTGCCTCATAGCCGGGGATATACAGGGAGTGTACACGTCTGAGCATGGTTATACAGCTCATGTATATCCTGCAGACATACAAGGTCCAGCTGCACTATGGCCGCTACACTAGTACTATGGGGCACAGCATCACCGAGATACATATATGATTTACAGAGCACCAGCAGGGGGCGGGGCTTATTGGAAAATGGGTGTGGCATAACATCTGACACTAGATTAACAAGTAGGTAAAAGTTTGGAGCATTATTTTTGCATAAACGAAGTCAACTAATGTTTGTTCTAAACAAGATGCAAAAGTATGATAAATGTGGTGTATAAGATTATAGAGCAATAGTAACTGCCCCAATGTACTTAAATAGACTCTGTCAGCAGGTGTATGCCGTCCTATCTCAGGGGAGCAGAAACAAGTGACGGAGAAGCTAAACAGAATGATGGATCACTTACAAGGTTCTGTGCAGCTGATCTGGGGATATCCTGAATAGCGAGGACTCTGAGCACCGCACACTAGTCCTCTCCATTATTTGCATGTACTTAGTAGTCCTTGATATTTATGAGCACCAAACACTAGTCCTCTCCATTATGTGCTATGTGTTTGTGCTTAGTAATCCTTGATATTCATGAGCATTACACACTTGTCCTCTCCATTATGTGAATGTGTTTAGTTGTCCTTGATATTGATAAACCCCCCACACTAGTCCTTTCCATTAGTTTGTGTTTAGTAGTCCTTAACATTGATGAGCACCACACACTCGCCCTCTCAATCATGTCTGTGTGTAGTAGTCCTTGATATTGATGAGCACTGCACACTAGTCCTCTCCATTATGTGCATGTGGTCAGTAGTCCTTGATTTTGAAGAGCAGTGTACATTAGTCCTCTCTATTATGTGCTTGTGCTCAGTAGTCCTCAGTATTTATGGGCACCAGCTCCCTCTGCCCACTGGCTGCTGACTATTCATATTGTTTATATACACTGTGTATATGGTGTAAAGGAAATAATCAGTGAGGCATCCCCAGCAGTCCTGAGAATGTATCTTCGTATTGCAGAAGGTCTCAGCAGTGAGACCCGCTGCGATCAACAACATTTGGCATGCCAAATTTATTTATATTCTTAAAAAATTGACCTAAACCACACCCCTTCGTCTAAGCTCCTCCCCTAAGCTAGTGATCATATATATATATATATATATATATATATAGAGAGAGAGAGAGAGAGAGAGAGAAGAAAAAATAGTCTTCCAGGTCTAGAGGATGGAGAAATCTCCACTATTGTGCTGCTGTAAGGAGTTGGGGAAAACAGATTTACTAACTCAGAAACAGCAGAAGATCAACAAAAACTGCATGAAATCAGTCATCAGTCATAACAATATAGGAGACAATGTGGATGAAAAATAAATGACAAGAATTGTAAACAAAAACAAATTAGAGAAAAAAATGCAAAAACAAAAAAAAATAAAAAAAATGTAAAAGACGGCTTGGATGGAAGGGGATGTGTCAGAAGTTTAGATCGGGGTCCCAGTGCAGCACTCGGCTTTTCCTGGCGGCTCCATAGAGAATGAATAGAGCTGCTGTCATGTGCCGACCCCCGGCTGTATTCAAAACTAAGGAGCCGATCTGGGGGTTCGGGGGCACGGAGGTCGGGCCTACCGCAATATCTTACTGAGTGGAGCACCCCTTTAGGACTCCTTGTGTCTCTGCAGCAGAGACAGATGACACCCAGGCCCCTCTGTGCCCCCCTGTATGCTGCAGCCCCCTCCTCTGCGTTGTCTCTTCATTACACAACATGATGCAGTCGAGGACGTTTATTAATAAAGCTCCTATGTTTGCAGGGAGAGCGGCGGCGCGGAGTCCCTGATACCGTAAACTCCACTCAGCTTTGCAGATAATTACATTTTGAAGACTGAAATTTGCCATCTGTTTGATAGGACGCTGCATTAGTTTCACTGTGAATCTGCTTCCCCTAATAAGCCTGAGCTTTAAAAACTCCAGCGAGCCCCGACGCTGCTCCCCCGGCACCCGGCTCTATGTGCCGCAAAATCCCATCACTTCATTAGTTATCAGGTTCTGATGGAGACGACCTATAGCAACATCCCCCCGGAGCAGTACTCCCCAACGTGTGACCATCCAGTGATTGCAGAACTACAACTCTCATCATGCACTGACCACTGAAACTGTAAATCTGCAGCTGCCGGACAGCCACAGGAAAGGAGGCGAGGAGGATTCAGTGTATCTATGGTCAGGGCATGATGGGTGGTGTTGGTTTGCAGCCTTTGAAGAGCCACCAGTTGAGGATTAGGATGCACCAAAGGTTCTTTACATGGTGAGATTTTTGGATTTCCAACCACTAGAGAGACACTGGCTGAGGATTAGGTGGGATAAACCAAAGGCTATCGGGGCATGATGGGAGTCCTGGATTTCCAACCACTAGAGAGACACTGGCTGAGGATTAGGTGGGATAAACCAAAGGCTATCGGGGCATGATGGGAGTCCTGGATTTCCAACCACTAGAGAGACACTGGCTGAGGATTAGGTGGGATAAACCAAAGGCTATCGGGGCATGATGGGAGTCCTGGATTTCCAACCACTAGAGAGACACTGGCTGAGGATTAGGAGCACTGGTGGGATGAGCCAAAGACTTCACTTCGTTCATAACGTAACTTCGCTCATCTCTAGGTGTCACTCTATGGGGATAATACTGTTGTGTAAAGTGGTTTTCTCGTTGGCAGAGTGATGTTGTTGGACCTCTGAATCTGCGGGGGGGCCTGGGGTCAGAGGTCTTTCTGATTTTACAGGAGCCAAACCCTCTTGTGCCACCTTGATAGACGCCAATATCAGCAATGAGGAAGACTCCTGAGCTTCATCCCGGGAGGTTTTGTTGAATCCGCCGGCAAAGAACAGTATTTTTGGATTTGACAACTGATTTGACTTCATCCCTGTGGTCCATGGGTCCGGTGGAGAGTCCTCACCCCAGAGACTGATAGCAAGAGGGCTCTGATTTGAAATCAGGACTGGAAATTTGAAAGAGACGGTATAAAATCCTTAAAGTGAATGCACCAGTACAAGCAATGATCAAATTCTTTCATACGGCCTGGTCGCTGTTCCCGCGCAGATTCTAACGGTGTTGTTCGTTTTTCTAAATGCCGACTGGTTCCTGAGATCTGGTCCGATTTCTATATATGCTAATTGAATAGTTTGGTGCACTGGAGGCGGGCCAGCACCCCTAGTGCTCCGATATCTGCTCCTTATGGTTACATGCCCCTTCTGAAGTCCGACCCTGGCCTGGCTCTGCCACCCACCCACCCAGGGAAGGAGATATAGATGCACTGCCATCTTTGATCCCGTCTCCAGTGCACCAAACAACTTCATAAGCCTATATAGAAAACAGACCAGATCTCGAGAACCGGGCAGCACTTTGAAAAACGGACGGCAACGTTAGAATCTGCTTGGCGGTGATGACCAGGTCCTATGAAAATATTTGTTTATTGCCTGTACTGATACATTCACTTTAAATAGTTTATTTGTTTTCATGGAACGTGACCGGCTTATACACCTAGAATGTACTGCGGATACATCACTTGTACCTTCTCGCCGCCTCTTTGTTGGGTACTCTGTATATAGAGCGTATAGGCCGGCTGAGCAGATACCTGCCTGACACCGGGGCTTACCGGACGCAGCATTAGGCCTGATCTAACCCGGCGGTCTACCATTTTGTTATCGGCACAAGATGACATTTTCAGGAGTTGGAAAGTTGCATTAAAAGTTTTGTGTCAAGCAGAATGCGCTCGTCCCCTGAACAAGACATGACGGCTATTTACACTTCACAAATTTTATGACAGCTATTGAAATTATTGATTTTTATGCAAATCCCGGGTCTCCCAGAGTGCGGAGGCGATGCAGATGTGGACGGCAGATAAGCTCTATTGACTGCCGAGAGTCAACACACATACAAATGGCAGCAACTGAAAATTGTTCTATTTCATAGGTACACAATGACTTCTGGGCCGAAATAGATTTACTGGTGGAATTGTTCAATCTCAGAAACCATCACATACTAGAAATGAATGGAGCAGGAGGGAAAAAAGGGACACGCAGGAGCCGCAATGTTCTGTCTGTGAAGGGAAACAGAGGCAGAGAGTCAGGAGATGGGGCCCCAGGAAATACTATATACCGGGCCCCTAACTCCATGCTGCATCATGACATAATCAGGGGGGTATCCTCTATGGGGGAGGGAAAATGCAGCCTGACCTAAATATATTAGAGTGATGATAGATATGATATAATAATAACTAATAGGTATAAGAGATGGTTAGTAAATAATATGGTTACAGCATAAATAATAATAATAATAATAATAATAATAATAATAATAATAATAATGCTTTTTTTTATATTGCACCAACTGATTCCGCAGTCGGTCCCTGTCCCCTATTATGGTACATAATCTAAATTTGTCTATCTGGATTTTTTGGGCAAATACTGTAAATAGGAGCGATATATGATACATAATATAACCAACTAGATAGGTGATATAATCTTTCTTATCAGGAAATCCAGATACATAGACTCCTAGGGTTGTATTGGGCACGGAGACCTTCAGTATTTTTCCTAAATACTGTCCACACCGGAAAACAGATCAGGAAATTATCGATTCTTTCCTATTCTCTAGTGATGAGCGAATACTGTTCGATCAAATAGTAAGGTATTCAATAGTATCGAATATTATCGAATAGTACGCCGAATATTCGATACATTTTCGATAAGCGTTCAAATCCCCCTTTCCCTGAGGTGTCATTGTGGACTTGGTGACCTCCAAGTGGTCGAATAGATGTTTTTCAATAATCGAATACTTGTTCCCACAGACTTTAATGGGATCAAATATTTGATTGAATAGTCGAATATCAGGGAGATATTCGTACAAATTTTGAATATTCGAATATTTCACTATTTGCTCATCACTACTATTCTCGTCTGGAGTTTTGATGCCCCCATAGAAGTCTATCGGAGCATCCAGAATTACAGAAAGCTCATCTGGAAACTGGAGTTTCGGCACGTACAGTTGGGCTCAAAAGTTTACATACCCCGGCAGAATTTTTGCTTCCTTGTCCGTCTTTCAGAGAATATGAATGATGACAGAAGAACTTTTTTTCCACTCATGGTTAGTGGTTGGGAGACGTCGTTTATTGTCACAGCTTGAAGTCTTTTGTGGTAGTTGTGGATAAGGCTCTTTATTCCCTCAGATGGTAAAGCCGCCCATTCTTCCTGGCAAAAAGCCTCCAGGTCCTGTAAGTTCCTGGGCTGTCTTGCTTGAGACTGAGATGGCCGCTCCAGAACCTTCACTTTGTTCTGCTGTAGCCAATGAGAGGTCGACTTAGCCCCATGCTTTGGATTGCTGTCATGCTTGAACGTCCAAGTAGGTCCCATGCGCAGCTTCTGGGCTGATGAGTGCACATTTGCCTCCAGTATTTGCAGATAACGGCTGCATTCATCTTTCCTTCAACTTTGACCTTGTTTCCTGTCCCTATGTAGCTCACAAAGCATCAGTGATCCACCCCTGTGGTTTAGAGGGGGGAATGGTAGGAATAGTGTTGCTGTCATCATAGGCCTTGGTGACACCTCTCCAAACGTAACGTTTTTGTGGACAGAAGTTGGATTTTGGTCTCATCCCTCTAAATGACCTTGTTCTAGAAGTTGTGGCTTGTCTCTGTGCTGTTTTGAGGCTTTGTGGCATTGGCACAGTAATGGCTTCTTCTGGCGGCTCCATCATGCAGCCCATTTTTCTTCATGTGCCTCCTTATTGAAGCAGCCGCACCGCTCGTTTTCAGAGAGTCCTGGATTTCAGCTGATTTGTGAGTTTTTCTTTGCACCTCAAACTATTTCCCTGGCAGTTGTGGTCGATATTTTTGTTGGTCTATCTGACTGTGGTTGTACAGAGCCCCTGATTTTCCATTCGTTAATCACAGTATGAACACTGCTGCTTGGAATGATCAACTCCTTGGATATCAGAACAAAGTGAAGGTTCTGGAGTGGCCATCTCAGTCTCCTGACCTCAATATGATTGAGCCACTCTGGGGAAATCGGAGGCACTTACTTCATGCAGGACAGCCCCGGAATATACACGAACTGGAGGCTTTTTGCCAAGAAGAACGGGCAACTTTATCATGTGAGAAAATAAAGAGCCTTATCCACAACCACCACAAAAGACTTCAAGCTGTCATTGATTTACACGGTTACACAGTTTAACAATAAATGGTGTCACCCGACCACTAACCATGGGGGGGGGGAGTTTTTGTGTAATCATTTTGGACCCCTTGGGTTGTATTGGGCACGAACACCCTTTAGTATTTTTCCTAAAAAGTGTTCGCACCGGAAAACAGATCAGGAAATTAGATTCTTTCCTATTCTTGTCTGGAATTTCCCCCATAGAAAGCTATCGTAGAATCCAGAATTACAGAAAGCTCTGGAAACTGGCCAGAATCCAGGATGCGTTGCTAGGCACTCCGGGTCGGCGCGAGCACACAGGTAAGTACCCCCCGGCCCTTTATGCCCTTCGGATTAGGAGTGCATACAGCTAAATGCGGCGCTGTAATTGACAGGGCATTGAGCCTGTCTGCTCCCCTGTCTGTCAATCACTCTAGCGGACGCAGGCTGCACTATCCCACAGAGCTGCGCCTTGTGCACTTGCAGAGCAGGAAAAGAGAGTGAAAAGCTGGAGCAGAGCATCGCTGCAGCCGTGCAGCAGGTAAGTATAGCTTTTTTACTTTTACTGTCTGGAAATACTGATAGTTTCCTGAAGCAATTCCTGATCAGAGAGTAAAAACTGACTGACAGACGTGTGCATGAGGCCTGTTTTTCTCCATGACTCATCTCTGATCAGCACATGACATTAAGGCAGGGTCCGCGGGGGGTCGATGATTGTGACGATATCTATAGCCGGGTCCCAGGTGGTTGCAGCGGGCTTTGTCCTATCTCTGTGACTCTGTTAGATACAACACGATTCCCACAGGTCTCCGCTATGTTAAATGACCAAATCCATAATGCAGGAGGATTTCTCTGAGGAGCCTAAATACAGATTACAAATTAAGCAGGTATTATTATGCTTCCCTTCACACAAATTAACTGGGAATCAAATGAAATTTTCGCGATGTAAATCAGAGAACGGTGGCGACCAACTCAAGCAAAACAAATGAAATCATCCGCCTTTTCTTCTAATTAGATCTGTCGCCATCGCGTTCAGCCGGCCTGGAGATCCCCTGAATGATAATGTGGAGTCCCGGCCCGTCATATGGGGGACGTCCGGGCTGTGGACCCCATGACAGGCAGAACCCCGCTGATACGGACCCCCCACAGGCAGAACCCCGCTGATACGGACCCCCCACAGGCAGAACCCCGCTGATACGGACCCCCACGGGCAGAACTCCACTGATACGGACCCCCCACAGGCAGAACCCCGCTGATACGGACCCCCCACAGACAGAACCCCGCTGATACGGACCCCCCACAGACAGAACCCCGCTAATACGGACCCCCCACAGGCAGAACTCCGCTGATACGGACCCCCACAGGCAGAACTCCGCTGATACGGACCCCCCACAGACAGAACCCCGCTGATACGAACCCCCCACAGACAGAACCCCGCTAATACGGACCCCCCACAGACAGAACCCCGCTAATACGGACCCCCACAGGCAGAACCCCACTGATACGGACCCTCCACAGACAGAACCCTGCTAATACGGACCCCCCACAGGCAGAACCCCACTGATACGGACCCCCCACAGGCAGAACCCCGCTGATACGGACCCCCCACAGACAGGACCCCGCTGATACGGACCCCCCACAGGCAGAACTCCGCTGATACGGACCCCCCACAGGCAGAACCCCGCTGATACGGACCCCCCACAGGCAGAACCCTGCTGATACGGACCCCCCACAGGCAGAACCCTGCTGATACGGACCCCCCACAGGCAGAACCCCGCTGATACAGACCCCCCACAGGCAGAACCCCGCTGATACGGACCCCCCACAGGCAGAACCCCGCTGATACAGACCCCCCACAGGCAGAACCCCGCTGATACGGACCCCCCACAGGCAGAACCCCGCTGATACTTTGCAGAACTTCCTTCTGTTTTATTCTCCTGTTTCCAGTCTGTTTTAGTTAATCCCTTAAAACGCTCATTTAGCTTCTCCTTCTACTACATTATTCCTTGATTGCTTACCAGTTTATCATGAAAGGCAACAACAATGCAAATGATAAGCTGTTCCCCCATTGAGGAAGATCCGCAGCAAAAACCCAGAGCAGACAGTATCTCACTTGAAAGGCTTAGATACAGAGGCCTAACAAGACAGTATCCCTAAAAAACTTACATAGATCTCAGCATACTGTGTCAAATTTGAAGGATTTACAAACATAAATATATATAATCAACTGGTGTCAGAAAGTTATATAGATTTGTACATTATTTCCATTTTAAAATCTCCAGTCTTCCAGTACTTATCAGCTGCTGTATGTCCTGCAGGAAGTGGTGTATTCTCTCTATTCAGTCTGACACAGTGCTCTCTGCTGCCACCTCTGCCCATGTCAGGAACTGCCCAGAGCAGGAAAGGAATTTTTTTTTTTCCTGTTTCAAAATTGGTTCTATGCTCCATGAATAACTTACTTGAAATGTTATTTCTGACGTTTTTCTTTTTCTTATTCTTACAACTTGTTATACTCTTTGCACTCCTGTTCTCACAAGGATTTTATTAAAAAAAAAAAAAAAAAAAACTTTAATAAAATATATTGAAACAGGAGAGTTTTTTTTTTTTTTTAAATAGGGATTTGCTGCTGCCCTGGACAGTTCCTGACATGGACAGAGGTGGCAGCAGAGAGCACTGTGTCAGACTGGAGTGAATACACCACTTCCTGTAGGACATACAGCAGCTGATAAGTACTGGAAGACTAGAGAAGCAATTTACAAATCTGTAAAATTTCTGACACCAGTTGATTACATCCCCCCCCCCCACGGGAGTACCCCTTTAATAAATTGTAGGCTTAGATATAGGGGACAGTGTCACACAGGCATAGGTGTAGTACAGGTAACTCAGCAATGAGTATCACACTTGATGGGCTTAGATACACCATATTAATGGATAGTATGATACTTAAAAGGGTGATACACGCTGACTTTGGAGGTAGTATAAAACAAGTTAGATACAACTGTTCAGCAGTATCACAAGTTAGGATTAGATACAGCAGCTCAGGAGACAGTGTCACCCATGGTTAGCTAAGGACACAGAGATATCAGGTTGAATCACACATGACAGGATTAGATACAGAATTTGAGGACACAGAGATATCAGGCTGTATGACTTATGACAGGATTAGATACAGAGGCTAAGGACACAGAGACATCAGGCTGTATCACACATGACAGGATTAGATACAGAGGTTGACACAGAGATATCAGGCTGTATCACACATGACAGGATTAGATACAGAGGTTGACACAGAGATATCAGGCTGTATCAGGGGCGTAGCTAATGTCTCCTGGGCCCTGGTGCGAGAGGCCAACTTGGGCCCCCCCCCCCCCCTCCTTTCACGACCAAGTGATGCTATTGTTGTGTGTGTGTGTGTATATATATATATATATACACACAGTGGTGCCTTGGATTATGAGCATAATTCGTTCCAGGACCGTGCTTGTAATCCAAATCCACTCTTAAACCAAAGCAAATTTTCCTATAAGAAATCATGTAAATGCAGACAATTGGTTCCACACCCCAAATATATTTATTATTCTGTACTGTACAGTAATGGAGAGGATGGGAAACACAAGGGCTGACAGAGACTGCAGGGAGCAGGAAGGAATGAGCAGTACAGATGGGGACACATACATGCAGCACTCTCTGTCCGGGGAGAGAGGGGTTACATCTATGAAGAGATTACCTCCACAGTCCTGTCCCCTGATGTAAGCCCCAGCCTGAAGGGGATCTGCTATGATTTGGAAGGTGTTTAGAGTACAGTGCTGTAGACCCCGCTATGCAGGCCATGCCCCTTCTCCACTCGCGCTCCCACCCAATACAGGAAGTTCTTAAACCAAAGCAATGTTCTTAAACCAAGTCACAATTTTGAAAAACTGTGAGCTCTTAAACCATAACGCTCTTAAACGAAGTTACTCTTAAACCAAGGTACCACTGTATGTATGTATATATATATATATATATATATATATATATATATATATATATATACACACACACACACACACACCAAGACAGATATTACCTATTACCGCCATACTGTTACCGACCAAATCCTGTATACTGAGACCAATATTACCAGTAATACCAGTATATAGGGAGGAAACATTACCGCCACACCACAACCACTACCATCACCACCATATTGTTACTGACCAAATCCAGTATACTAAATCACCTCATCCAGTCATATAGAAGTGGCCCCAGCTCTACACAGGCTCTATACACCATATACATTACTGTGCAGTTATATCAGGTGACTCACAGGGGGACGTCTTCTCTGATCGGAGTTCTTTCCTTTTCATCTTCTCCATCCGTCCTGGGCCGTTATGAGAACTTCTCCGAGCCACAAATCCACAGAATCTGCCAGACAGACATATTAGGCTCCACACTCTGACACCATCTCCATCTCTCTACACACTGCACATCTGTATTGTCCCCTTTACACCCTCATTTAGTGGGTAGCCCTGACTCTGTGACCTCCTAATAATATATGCCCCCCTCTGTGTATTCCCTCTCCCCCTATGTTGCCCCCCCAAATAGATGGCCCCCTCTACCCCCTCCCTTATAGATGGCCCCCTCTACCCCCTCCCTTATAGATGGCCCCCTCTACCCCCTCCCTTATAGATGGCCCCCTCTCTCCTCACCCTCCCTTATGGATGGTCCCCTCTCCCCCCACCCTCCCTTATAGATGGCCCCCTCTCCCCCCACCCTCCCTTATAGATGGTCCCCTCCCCCCCCCCTCCCTTATAGATGGTCCCCTTCCCCCCCCTCCCTTATAGATGGTCCCCTCCCCCCCCCTCCCTTATAGATGGTCCCCTTCCCCCCCCTCCCTTATAGATGGTCCCCCTTCCCCCCCCTCCCTTATAGATGGTCTCCTTCCCCCCCTCCCTTATAGATGGTCCCCTTTCCCCCCTCGCTTATAGATGGTCCCCTTTCCCCCCCTTTATAGATGGTCCCCTTCCTCCCTCCCTTATAGATGGTCCCCTTCCCCCCCCCACCCTCATAGATGGCCCCCCTCTTTCCCCCCACCCTCATAGATGGCCCCTCTTTCCCCCCACCCTCATAGATGGCCCCTCTTTCCCCCCACCCTCATAGATGGCCCCTCTTTCCCCCCACCCTCATAGATGGCTCCTCTTTCCCCCCACCCTCATAGATGGCCCCCTCCTTCCCCCCACCCTCATAGATGGCCCCCTCCTTCCCCCCACCCTCATAGATGGCCCCCTCCTTCCCCCCACCCTCATAGATGGCCCCCCTCTTTCCCCCCACCCTCATAAATGGCCCCCTCTTCCCCCCACCCTTATAGATGCCCCCCTCCTTCCACCCCACCCTCATAGATGCCCCCCTCCTTCCCCCCCACCCTCATAGATGCCCCCCTCCTTCCCCCCACCCTCATAGATGGCCCCCTCTTTCCCCCCACCCTCATAGATGGCCCCCTCCTTTCCCCCCACCCTCATAGATGGCCCCCTCTTTCCCCCCACCCTCATAGATGCCCCCCTCCTTTCCCCCCACCCTCATAGATGGCCCCCTCCTTTCCCCCCACCCTCATAGATGGCCCCCTCCTTTCCGCCCACCCTCATAGATGGCCCCCTCCTTTCCCCCCACCCTCATAGATGGCCCCCTCCTTTCCCCCCACCCTCATAGATGGCCCCCTCTTTCCCCCCCACCCTCATAGATGCCCCCCTCCTTCCCCCCCACCCTCATAGATGGCCCCCTCTTTCCCCCCACCCTCATAGATGGCCCCCTCCTTTCCCCCCACCCTCATAAATGGCCCCCTCTTTCCCCCCACCCTCATAGATGCCCCCCTCCTTTCCCCCCACCCTCATAGATGGCCCCCTCCTTTCCCCCCACCCTCATAGATGGCCCCCTCCTTTCCCCCCACCCTCATAGATGGCCCCCTCCTTTCCCCCCACCCTCATAGATGCCCCCCTCCTTTCCCCCCACCCTCATAGATGGCCCCCTCCTTTCCCCCCACCCTCATAGATGGCCCCCTTTCCCCCCACCCTCATAGATGGCCCCCTCCTTTCCCCCCACCCTCATAGATGACCCCCCCCCCTTTCCCCCCACCCTTATAGATGCCCCCCCTCCTTTCCCCCCACCCGTACAGGCTGATAAAAAAAACAAAACTTAACTCACCTGACATCGCGCTCCCACGTTGATCCTCTCTCCTCCTGGTCTGTCCCCGGCTGCTGCGCGGCTGCCGGGGGTGTCGCGTCTTATCCCCGGCAGCGCGCATATCCCAGAACTCCCTGCGCGCCGGAAACCGGAAGTCAGGGCCAAAGGCGCGCAGGGAGTTCTGGGATGCGCGCGCTGCCGGGGGTAAGACGCGACACCCCCGGCAGCCGCGCAGCAGCCGTGGAAAAGACGGAGCCAGACTCTTGTGACCGCAAGCAAAACAATGCTTGCGGTCACAAGAGTGATTGATCGGGGGGCCCCGCGGGCCCCCCTTGTGGCGGGCCCGGTCGCGGCGGCGACCCCCGCGACCACGGTGGCTACGCCACTGGGCTGTATCACACATGACAGGATTAGATACAGAGGCTAAGGACACAGAGACATCAGGCTGTATCACACATGACAGGATTAGATACAGAGGCCGAGGACACAGAGATATCAGGCTGTATCACACATGATAGGATTAGATACAGAGGCTAAGGACACAGAGATATCAGGCCGTATGACACATGACAGGATTAGATACAGAGGCTAAGGACACAGAGACAGCAGGCTGTATCACACATGACAGGATTAGATACAGAGGCCGAGGACACAGAGATATCAGGCGGTATCACACATGACAGGATTAGATACAGAGGCCGAGGACAGAGATATCAGGCTGTATCACAAATGACAGGATTAGATACAGCCACTCAGCAGACAGTAACACATCACAGGATTAGATGCTTCGTTTAGCCGAGCGTATCACATATAACAGGATTAGATACAGCAGCTCAGGAGACAATGTCGCCCATAGTCGGCTTAGACACTGACTTATCAAGCAGCATCACCCATGACAGGATTAGATACAGCCACTCAGCAGACAGTAATGCATAGGATAGGATTAGATACATCAGCTCAGCAGACAATATCAGACATGAAAGGCTTAGATACACCATTTGATCAGCACACTCTGATGAACAGGACCAGTTACAATGTGATTTCTCATACAACTAATGTTCTGGTTTTCTGCTTTTGAATTGTCCATGGAAACCAGTGTATCACATGTATCTCAGCATCGGTAGTTTTAAAAGGGGTTGTTCACAAAAAAAAAAAAAAAAATCTTTTAAATCAACTGGTGCCATAAAGTGCCAGAGATTTGTCATTTACTTCCATTAAAAAAATCTCCAGTCGTCCAGTACTTATTAGCTGCTGTATGTCCTGCAGGAAATGGTGTATTCTCTCCAGTCTGACACAGTGCTCTCTGCTGCCACCTCTGTCCATGTCAGGAACTGTCCAGAGCAGGAGAGGTTTTCTATGGGGATTTGCTGCTGCTCTGGACAGTTCCTGACATGGACAGAGGTGGCAGCAGAGAGCACTGTGTCAGACTGGAGAGAATACACCACTTCCTGCAGGACATACAGCAGCTGATAAGTACTGAAGATTTTTATATAGAAGTAAATTAAAAATCTCTGTCACTTTCTGACACCAATTGATTTGAAATAAAACATATTTTGGTGAACTATCCCTTTAAGAACTGGATTCTGATTGATACTTTGGGGCCTTACTGTATTTTTTTTTCTGCCTCTTAAGACAAATGGACAAATGGTTCCCATCAATAAAGTCCGGGACCGTAATTCATGGAACCATTATTGTCAGTGGCTGCCGATAACCGCCTGAAAATAACCCAAACCGCTTTCAGCGCCGACGTCCCGGACTGCGAAATACTGCACATAAAATGTCACCGCCGCAAAAAATATGTCAGAAAACTCATTTGGGCGATGTTTTGTCTGGGAAGTCACACCATGAAAAGTATATATACATAGTAAAATGTTTTATTGCCGGATCGTAATGCAAATGAAAATTGAATTTCAACACCATCAAATATTGAATTTATGAATATGAATGAAGAAAAGTAACCGTGAACTTACAGGGGAAACACGGCCGAGATAGAAGGAGCGACGCTGGGGGGCGGGGGACCTGGTCCCCGCTATATACAGAACACTGCCCTGTATAGGACGAAAGGGTGGTCATGTGATCGCCTTATATCTAAGACCGATCGCCGGAGAAGATGCTGCACAATCACCTTAAAGGGGTAAGGCCACAACAGGTTTTTTTTTTTTTTCTAAATCAGCTGGTGTCAGAAATTTATACAGATTTGTAATTTACTTCTATTTAAAAATCTCCAGTCTTCCAGTACTTATCAGCTGCTGTATGTCCTGTAGGAAGTGGTATATTCTCTCCAGTCTGACACAGTGCTCTCTGCTGCCACCTCTGTCCATGTCAGGAACTGTCCAGAGCAGGAGAGGTTTTCTATGGGGATTTGCTGCTGCTCTGGAAAGTTCCTGACATGGACAGAGGTGGCAGCAGAGAGCACTATGTCAGACTGGAGAGAATATACCACTTCCTGCAGGACATACAGCAGCTGGTAAGTACTGGAAGACTGGAGTTTTTTTGATAGAAGTAAATTATAACTTTTGACACCAGTTGATTTGAAAGGAAACGATTTTTGATGGAGTTCCCCTTTAACTTACTGTTACTTTGTTACACATCAGTTTTTATGCTGTTGTATTAGGCTCCAGGTTTGATCACGGCTATTGTTTCATCTGAGGCTGACCCCTCCACCATGCTGTAAGGGGAGGACATGTAAGGCTATGTTCACACAACATATTTTTTCTTATTTCTACGGCCGTTGTTGCCGATTTCAACAATGGTATATATATATATATATATATAGTAAACGCTCCAGCCGGGATCCACGGCGCCGCAAACAACTGACATGTGACTAGCGGCCGCAGAAGACCCTGTCAGTGCACACTATGGAGCGAGCGGCTGCGGCCGCATGGGGCCGCATATGCTGTGGGGTGTTTTGATGCGGGCGCGCGCTGATGCGTCCACATCAGAACCCTGCGGCCCAAAGGATGATCTTTTCAGAGTCCGGCCGCTCGGTGACCCGGCCAGGTCACGGAACGGCCGGTCTCTTACGCCATGTGAACACGGCCTAAGACTGTATAATAAAACGCAGAATCCTCACCACATCATACAGGAAAGGGGGAAAATACTAAAATATTCCCACAAACCACTAATTCCTTACAAACCATCCAGAAGCTTCCGGTAGATGGCAGCAGAGTCCGCTCCTTGTCGCTCGTCCTTCTCTCTGTTTTTTTCCCGGTGTGAAATGTTTGATAATATTACTGCAAATAAATCCACAAATATACTGGAACCAGTTACCCTAATACCAGTACAGGCGACACTGACGAGGAATAGACGCGTTCTTTACAGTACTGAATGATTGGCGCAGGGCCATTAGTCACATGACCCGTCTGTAGTGGATAAAATCCTGTGACCGATGGTTTCCATGTCAGCCATATCCAGTGGGGTCAGCGTATCCCCAGGTTTTACCGTTATTAGGTGTTCTATGAATCTCTGGTTACTTGTCAGACACTATATAGTCAAGTTGGATGAACCCGTCGCCCATTAACGACTGGTTAAGGTGGAGAGGAGGAACGTACATGTTGGATTTTATCCTCTTAACCCTATTGTTCTGGGAAGAATAAGCCGCCACCAGAAGTGTCTGGCTGTGACATACCCCTCCCAATAGGCTCACATGAACATTCATCTGTGGAAGGAGAGGTCAGTGTGGTGTCCCACAGTAAAGTGCCCTAGGCACCTGTCGTAAAGTTCTCTCTTCAGTTCAGTGGTAATGATGGTAGTATTCTATAATTTTGCCACTATGTGTCAGTGTTACTTTTAAACCTTGTTTTTTTCTTGCTCAGCTGAAGTAAGTAAAGGGTTACTGTTATTATTGTACCATGTGGTCTGTGTTGACCTATAAGAGATACTCTCTCTTCCTCTACCTATCGCTGCTCTCCGCACATACACAGCCCCTGGAGAAGTAGCGAGTTAGCCCCGTGTGGGCAGGAAGCAAGTTCCGTCTAGATAGTGTGTGTTAGTGAGTTGGTTAAGACACTTGTGTATGAAGTAACCAGAGACACTTAGTTTCTTCAGTCTGTAAACTATATCTACTATGCAGTGCTAGACACTACAGAGGGAGAAAGTCAGGGATCCTCTCAGCCTACGCCGTGAATCAGTCTAAAAAGTGCAGGGCAGTCTTCTACAACACAGAGGAACTAGCCTGGATAGGACAAAGCTACCAGAGGGTCTACGTATCTTATCTTGCAATGCAGGTGACACTGGGAAGGCTCAGACACTTAGCTTCACCCAAGTAATTATAGCTGGGGCTTGTATCACCCTATTAGGACGAGTCTCAAGTATTCTTCTCTCAAGTTCTGGCAGAGCACAGTACTACTTTAAGTTTGGACTCCCTTGAAAAACTCCTCTATGCTGCTCCACTCTACTTCAAACTCTCAACTATACAAGCACCGCTACCACTACCTCTTTCTTTTAAGTATCTCTACAGCACAGACCCAGTGAAACACTAAAGTCGGTATCAAGATTATCTACTGTCAGAGTACTTATATTGTTCAGAGACTGTACAGTAAAGCTGCTTTGAGTTTAGATAACTTGTCTGTTGAGCTTCCCCCATGGTCGCTGACTACTTCTGGGTGTAAGGATGTCACGCTTCCCCTGCCGTCTGTTAGAAGTGGAGCTGAATGATGTGACGGTGTTCCGTCTCTCAGATAATGTGTAAAACCAGGGGAGCGGCCAGAGTGTTACCACACATCTCCTGAAGAAGACATCAGGCCTCCACAGTGCTGGGAAAAGTTTCCTTAGCTGCCGGATACATCTGGAGACCCTGAAGGGAAGGATGAGATTGTCTCTAACAGTCAGACCACAGTCATACCTCAACACCCCAAAAGATACTATTCCCCCAGAAGAGACATCCGAGACAAACCACAAATCTTTAGAAATAATTAATAAAGTTAATTTGGTACAATCACTTTGAAAACAGAATTTACACACAAAATTCTTTATGCAGAGGAGGACAACACACAAGAGACAGACAGCACAACACAAGGAAAGGGAGACAGCACGGATCATGCGTGTGTCATAAGGGAAATAAAGTGCATGCTTTAGCCGGCGAATCTCATATATTACAAAGTGCCATGTGCATCATGCAATAAACAAAAAATTAATGGAGGCAAAGCGTGCAAAAGGTTGTAAACATGATATTATATAAGATGATTCGTCAGAGGTGAAGAGGTAAACAAAGGGAAAGATGCAAAGTGCTTGAGTACCTAATCAATGATCACCTCCAGGGGCGTAACTACCACTATAGCAGCCATAGCGGCTGCTATGGGGCCCGCCGCATCAGGGGGCCCCATGGCCTGCTCCTGCAATACACTGGGCCCCCTGAGCCGTCATCATTTGCAGCACCGGGTGGCCCTGCTGGTCTCCTGGGTTTTGCAAATGTCCCTTTAACTGCAAGCACTCCTGACCAGAGCTAGCAGTTATGTAGTTATGACTTCACTTGACCGTTTAGTGGTCAGTCGGGGGGGGGGGGCAATCAAAAGTTTGCTATGGGGCCCAGCCATTTCTAGTTACTGTAGAGTGATCTATAGTGTGCTCCGTATTGTGCATCCATAGTGTGTTCTGTAGTGTGCTCCGTATTGTGCATCCATAGTGTGCTCTGTAGTGTGCTCCGTATTGTGCATCCATAGTGTGTTCTGTAGTGTGCTCCGTATTGTGCATCCATAGTGTGCTCTGTAGTGTGCTCCGTATTGTGCATCCATAGTGTGCTCCGTATTGTGCATCCATAGTGTGCTCTGTAGTGTGCTCCGTATTGTGCATCCATAGTGTGCTCTGTAGTGTGCTCCGTATTGTGCATCCATAGTGTGCTCAGTATTGTGCATCCATAGTGTGCTCTGTAGTGTGCTCCGTATTGTGATCTATAGTGTGCTCCGTATTGTGCATCCATAGTGTGCTCTGTAGTGTGCTCCGTATTGTGATCTATAGTGTGCTCCGTATTGTGCATCCATAGTGTGCTCTGTAGTGTGCTCCATATTGTGTTTGCTCCGTATTGTGCATCCGTAGTGTGATCCGTACTGTGCATCCATAGTGTGCTCCATATTGTGCATCAGTAGTGTGCTCTGTAGTGTGGATCCATATTGTGTTCTGTATTGTGCATCCCTATTGTGCATCTCTACTATGATCCGTACTGTACATCCGTATTGTGCTCCATATTGTGCATCCGTAGTGTGATCCGTACTGTGCATCCATAGTGTGCTCCATATTGTGCATCCATAGTGTGCTCTGTAGTGTGGATCCATATTGTGTTCTGTATTGTGAATCCCTATTGTGCATCTCTACTATGATCCGTACTGTGCATCCATACTGTGCATCCGTAGTGTGCTCCGTACTGTGCTCCATAGTGTGCTCTGTATTTTGCATATGTAGTGTGCTCCATATTGTACATCTGTGGTGGACCAAGGTGATGATGTTTGACAGGTGGCTGTGTAAGCTCAGCCAAAGATGTAAGTGTTGTGATGCCAGTGCTAGTCCAGCACACAGGTGTGATGTTGGTACCTGCTTTGTATAGTGGCTGGCTGTAATCCCCAAATGGTCGGTGACCTGCCGGGCTGTGATGGGTCCCTTGGGCTCTTGTCACGGTAGTCGCAATTGACCCACCTGGACTATCGGTATGGTTTTGTGGTTTGCAATGTGCTCTCTGCAAATTTTACACTTTCCCATAGACTTCTGTGGGAGTGTCTGTACCGTTATTGTGGACTGCATTACATTGTCGATCCGCAAATTTACAGGATGTATGAATAGCACCATAGAAATCAATAGGTTGCAAAGCATTCAGTATTTGCTGATTAGCAAATACTGATGCAAAATACAAAAGTTTGAATGAGGCCTAAGATGGGGCTTGTATCACCCTATTAGAACGGGAAGCTTGACACTGTAGGGCAGAAGGTGGTCAGACCAGTGTCTATACACGGGTACAAGTATCCCTCACTCTCAGGTATTCCTCCAAATGTCCGGCAGAGCACAGTACTACATTGGGTTGGGACTCTCTTGCCAAACTCCTCTCCTCTCCTCTGCGCTGCGCTGCTCCACTCTACTCTAAACTTTCCAAGCACCGCTACAACTACCTCTACTATATTCTACTCCTTCAAGTATCTCTGCAGCACAACTAAGTTTAAACACTGAAGTCTATACAAAGATTTATCTACATGCTGTCAAAGTGTTTTGTATTATTAAGAGACTGTACAGTAAAGATGTTCTATTTTTATCCCACTGGGACTCAGTCATCTCTTCCCCGCACCAACACCCATACACACTAGCCGCACAGCTTGGGTCATTCTTCCCCTTTCTGTGGGTGGCAGTACCGATAGTCCGGGTGGGTCAATTGCCACTCAGGACTACCGTGACAAGAGCCCAAGGGACCCATTACAGCCCGGCAGGTCACCGACCATTTCAGGGGGATACAGCCAGCAACTCTACAAAGCAGGTACCAACACCTGTGTGCTGGACTAGCACTGGCGTCATGATTGTACTATCCCTGGCTGAGCGGTACCATACCGCTGATAACATCACTCCCAGTGGTCACCACAATATTATGTCATATAAGACCGCTGTGAGGTATCTACCTGCTAAACGACTACTTGCCCCCTGTCCCCTGTGAGATGGGATAGTCGCCTCCTGTCCCCTGTGAGATGGGATAGTCGCCTCCTGTCCCCTGTGAGATGGCATAGTCGCCTCCTGTCCCCTGTGAGATGGCATAGTCGCCTCCTGTCCCCTGTGAGCTCAAATAGTCATCCCCTGTCCCCTGTGAGCTGTGATTGTCGCCCCCTGTCCCCTATGATTGTTGCCCCCTGTCCCCTGTGATAGTCATCCCCTGTCCCCTGTGATAGTTGCCCCCTGTCCCCTGTGATAGTTGCCCCCTGTCCCCTGTGATAGTCCCCCCTGTCCCCTGTGATAGTCCCCCCTGTCCCCTGTGAGCTGTGATAGTTGCCCCCTGTCCCCTGTGATAGTCCCCCCTGTCCCCTGTGATAGTCCCCCCTGTCCCCTGTGAGCTGTGATAGTTGCCCCCTGTCCCCTGTGATAGTTGCCCCCTGTCCCCTGTGATAGTCCCCCCTGTCCCCTGTGATAGTCCCCCCTGTCCCCTGTGAGCTGTGATAGTTGCCCCCTGTCCCCTGTGATAGTTGCCCCCTGTCCCCTGTGATAGTCCCCCCTGTCCCCTGTGATAGTCCCCCCTGTCCCCTGTGAGCTGTGATAGTTGCCCCCTGTCCCCTGTGATAGTCATCCCCTGTGATAGTTGCCCCCTGTCCCCTATGATAGTTGCCCCCTGTCCCCTGTGATAGTCCCCCATGTCCCCTGTGAGCTGTGATAGTCCCCCCTGTCCCCTGTGATAGTCCCCCCTGTCCCCTGTGAGCTGTGATAGTTGCCCCCTGTCCCCTGTGATAGTCCCCCCTGTCCCCTGTGAGCTGTGATAGTTGCCCCCTGTCCCCTGTGATAGTTGCCCCCTGTCCCCTGTGAGTTATGAAAGTCGCCCTCTGAATCAAATTTTCTCTACTGATCACATTGAAGCTGTAGACCTGTATACTGGACAGATATTGATCACATGGATACTGTACATATACATATACTGGACAGATACTGATCACATAGATACTGTACATATACATATACTGGACAGATACTGATCACACTGATACTGTACATGCAGTGTCCCAGAACAGCCCTTCTCATGGTCACACTTGTATTGTAGCCAGTTCTGTTCTGGAAAGCTATGATCCACTGCAAACTGCGTGTATGGTGTCACCCCTGCAGTATTCAGGTCTGCTATTCCATTCATTTATTGCATATCTATTCAGGTATCAGTGCCTAATGGTATTATGTCGCCCCCTAGTGTTCAAGGATGGTACTTCTCATGTATATTTCTCTGTATATGCCTAATGGTGTGATGATGCAATGGCTGGATGTCACGTGACTGTGCCCTGCTTCCATGGTAACACCAATGGTCATCGAGCTTTTGGCTGGGGTTACCATGTGACTTCCTGTTCTACCTCAGTCTATCTCCTGCCCCAGAGGGGATAAGGGTGTGTTGCTCTGCTGTTCCTGCTGTTCTCCACCTTCAGGAGACAAGTTGTGTGTCTGTTCTCTCTCCCTACTAAGAGAGAGACCTGCATGTGCTCTGCTGCTCCAGTCCACTGGCTGTGTTCCTATCTCAAGTCTCAAGATTCTCATCTGGGTGTCGATTCTTCAGTCGTTCCTCTCATCATCTTCTCTAATCATCAACAGCAAGTATTTCATTCAAGTCTCACTACACCCAGCATCTCAACTTCAGTCTCACTACTACTCCCATCATTCAGCACGCTACTCTCACAGCCTATTGCAGCATCACCCATTATTCTGCTTTATTCAAGATTGCCTTATTCCCGGTTGCATCCGGAGAGACTGTTGCTACTAGTTACCACCGTTACAATAAATTGGTGCCCTGACTAAGGACAACGAAGAATCGCATGCCCAGTATTCCCGCATGGTCAGGAGCCCGGTTTCCAGCTGTATCACCCTCGTGCCTACACCGTGACCACACTACATCCTACACCTCCCCCGGTTCCTGCCTGTTAGCACCATCTACGGAGTGGCCCCTAGGGGCCAGAGCATCACATACATATACATATACTGATCATACTGATACTGTACATATACATATACTGGACAGATACTGATCACACTGATACAGTTTCCTTTAAATAATGTTACAAAGTTGCAGAGCGGAGTTCAGGAAGCCGCGTTACCTTGGGGCGGGAATAGGGTGAAGAATTGATACTGTATTTGGAATTTGACAAATAGAAGATGTTATTCATGATCCTTTTTCTTAGCTGCAGAATTGCTATAGGAAATCAATGGCTCATGAGATGAAAACAACCTGTAGCCCATTAATCACCGCAGCAGATTTCATTGTTATAAATTTAATACAGATATAATGAAAAGAAAACAAACAACAACTCGTCCCTAATAAGAAAACTAAATCTTCTTGCATCCCGGGATTAAGGGCGCGGTGTGTGATCGGAGGTCGTGGGGAGGAGAACGCAACGGGTAAAGTAAGAGGTACCAAGATACCGCACGTAACCTACAATAAGTATATACAATATATACTACGTGTAAACATGGCCTTAGAGTCACAATAGAGCAATTTTAATAATATACTACTACTACTAGAAAAAAAGTTTTACTGTAAAAAAATTGTTAGAAAATGTAATTCTGCATATGTAATCAGACTGACCGAGAATAAAGATATCACGTCGGTTTTACTGTAAAGAACATTACGTAAACACAGAAACCCCCCAAAATTTCCAAAATTGCTCCCCCCCCCCACAATTTTAACCCATAAATAATATCTATTGGGTTTTGTCATTCCTGTTAGGGTAGATTGAAAGTAAAATTGCAAATCACAAATTACCAAGTACACTTGTTCCAGAAAAAAGCAAGCCCTTACATGGCCGTTTAGATGGAGAAATAAGAGAGTTTTGGCCGTTGCTGAACAAGATTTGAAAACTTTACTGTAAACATAACAGGAAAAATGTACAATGTGTCCGTGTTGTTTTAACCCCTTCCCATCCCCCGTCAGTGATTTATACCTTCTCAAATCTCTTGTATTTTTCCATATATAAAGCCACATGAGGGCTTATGTGTTTTTGCAGAAACAAAATGATTTTCCCTCTAACCGAGAGCTGGTACCAATAAACACTACAGACCGTGGTGCAGGAAACACACTGACAGCCTCGTTTATTTTATTTTCAGTTTTTTTCCAGGTGAGCTGTAGTTTTACTTGTTCTATTATGGGGTCCATGTGACTTTTTGATCATTTTCAACTTGATACCGTCACCCCCCCCCATTCTCATAGGTTCTTCGCTCCATCAGTTGTAGCTTCTTCTGTACGTTTCCAAATCACCTTTGACAATGATGCCCATTTCTTCTTTTCTGTGCAAATACACATTTATACATTTGTGGACAGTGTCACTAACAGGGCGGACTCCCCTCTCCCCTCTTCGGTCCGAAGCTATACCCCCCTCCCTGTGACATCGCTAGGTGTGGTGGAAGTGGTCGATTTTTTTTAGCATACACAAAAAACGCGGTTAAGTGTGAACCCGGCCTGACTCTGGTTAGAACCCCACAGGGAGGTCATTGTTGGCAGAAGAGTCCTTGCACAGCTCTTCCCTCTTCTGGTTAGACCATTCTCCAGAAACAAGATAGTCATTCAGAGATCATCTAGTGTGTCGGATTGTGAAGGAAAATATCTAGAAAAAGTCTAGATTTTTTTAATTTATTTTTTTAAAACAAAGTCTGCTATAAGATTTAAGAGGACACTGGAGGTAATGGCATAAAGAGGTAGAGGGACCCCTGTTATTACCACGGAGAACATTATCACAGACCGGCCCCATGTAGACTTAAAGGGATCATGTACAGAAAATGAAGCTCAGCTGGACAAGTCCGTCTGAAGAGAATAAACACTGGATGACAAAAGATGTGGCACATGTGTTAACATGATGGTGACAATGTAACAGTTCCCCCACAATAAGTAATAATTGTTCCCCCCCCATAAGTGGTAATTTCCCCCTCCCAATAAGTAGTAGTTGTTCCCCCTTAATAAGTGGTAGTTGCCCCCTCCCAATAAGTGGTAATTGCCCCCTCCCAATAAGTGGTAGTTGTTCCACCACAATAAGTGGTAATTGCCCCCTCCCAATAAGTGGTAATTGCCCCCTCCCAATAAGTGGTAGTTGCCCCCCCCCCATAAGTGGTAATTGCCCCCTCCCAATAAGTAGTAGTTGTTCCCCCAAAATAAGTGGTAATTGCCCCCTCCCAAAAAGTAGCAGTTGTTCCCCCCCAATAAGTGGTAGTTGTTCCCCCCCATAATAAGTGGTAATTGCCCCCTCCCAATAAGTAGTAGTTGTTCCCCCCCCATAAGTGGTAATTGCCCCCTCCCAATAAGTGGTAATTGCCCCCTCCCAATAAGTGGTAGTTGTTCCACCACAATAAGTGATAATTGCCCCCTCCCAATAAGTGGTAATTGCCCCCTCCCAATAAGTGGTAGTTGTTCCACCACAATAAGTGGTAATTGCCCCCTCCCAATAAGTGGTAATTGCCCCCTCCCAATAAGTGGTAGTTCCCCCCCCCCCCCATACACACACAATAAGTGCCAGTTCTGTGGCGTCAATCTTTGCCACAATGTGACTTTATGCAGCATTATGGGATTGGTTCTCGCCTCACTCCAGCAGATACACTTCTCTGGGTGGAAAGATTGAACTTATTGGAATTATACCCCAAGCAGTGATTCTAAGGAACCATTACAGTGCGGCTTTGTAGGTAGTTGATATAAATGGAGCAGCCCTGTGGGGTCGAAACCAAGAAAGGTGGAACTCGCATCTGGTGAGACTGGGCTAAAGACATACAGTGGTACCTTGGTTTAAGAGATCACAGTTTTTCAAAATAGTGACTTGGTGTAAGAGCATTGCTTTGGTGTAAGAGCTCCCTGTACTGGGTGGAAGGGGGAGTGGGGGAGGGGCATGGTCTGCATAGCGGGGTCTACAGCAGATCCACATACAGTATATATAGTACATACGGTATATACAGTACATACAGTATATATGGTACATACAGTATATACGGTACATACGGTATATATAGTACATACGGTATATCCACTACAGAATCTAAAAGATTGTCTAACAACTTACATATGGAAATAAAAAACCTATTTGTACTGCTGACGGAGGCTTCATGTGGCCTCACTACTGACCCACCTCCCATGTTACCCGCTCCCCTCCTACATCCCTTTAAATAAGGGACTATATGGATAATACCTACTTGAGAAAGGGATCGGTACGATCCTAAAACACGTTGTGTCATTTATTAATACATTTTTTCAGGACTTCATTTTGCCCTGCTTTTATACCTGGAACTGCGCCCGTTGGACCTACTGTAATTGTGGTGTGAAGGATTTTGTATTGCTGTTACTATCCCGTTGTGGTTGCCTGGGGGCGCCTATGGTTCATATACCTGCTGTGGTTGAGTGTTGTGCCGTGTATCAGGTGAGAATCTCCATTTTCTCTCTTTCCTCATGCTCTTCTGCCTGATTTCTACACTATGAAGCGCTGTTCATTTTTGTATTCCAAACTGCAGGAGCTGGTTCTCTGCTTTCCCTGCTCACTCATCCCCCTCAGCCCCTCCCCCCTCCATAGGTCATAATGGACTCAGCAGAACTCGTCTTCTTCACTTTCCTCCTCTGTAATGAACACAGTTTGCTTGATATTCAGCAGATAAGAAGTGTGTGTGTGTATGTGCGTCAGGAGGGAGGTAGGAAAACAGCTTATTGAGGACATGACGCTTCCTCTCTTCTCCTCCCGTTCTTGTCTCTTCGTATCTCCTGCAGCTCATTACGGAGACGTCTGACAATCGGAGCGGATTCTGTTCTCCGCGTCGTGGACATAAATCCTAATTACAATGTGATTAAACTTATATTAAGAGGAGCAGGAGGAAGATGCAGCCCCGGCCTCTTATTCCACGGGTGAAAGTTATCAGATACAAAAAACATTAGAATTGTTATTTGTCTGCGAGACATTATTGTAATGAGGGAATACGACCCTGATACAGTAGATAGAGATATATTACCGCTATCACGCGGAGGACTCCGATTGTAGTTACATTAGTCTATTTATTCTTGTTCTCATTTTTTCTACCTCTTATCTTCCCCCCTTCTTATCCTGCTCCCCCAGTTTTCCCTTCTAAGCCCATCTACCTTCTTTTTCTTCTTCCTCCTTCTTATCCTGCTCACCCTTATTTCCTTTTTTAGCCTTCTTTTTCTTCTTCCTCTTGTCTTCCTCCTTCTCCTTCTCCTATCCCTCTTATCGCCTTTTTAGCTTCTTCTTCCTCTTCTTTTTCTTCTCCTTCCTCTTGTCTTTCTCCTCCTCCTGCTTATCCTATCTCTCTTCTTGCCTTTTTAGCTCCTTCGTCTTCTTTTTCTTCTTCCTCTTGTCTTCCTCCTCCTCCTTCTTTTTATGCTACTCCCTCTTCTTACTTACTTTAGCTCCTCCTTTTTCTTCTTTCTCATGTCTTCCACGTCCTCTTTCTAATCCTCCTCTCTCTTATTCCTTTTAGCTCCTTTTTCTTCTTCCCCATGTCTTCGTCCTCCTACTCCTCCATCTTATCCTACTCGATCTCTTCCTTTTTAGCCCCTCCCTACCCTTCTCCTTCTTAATTCTTTTTAAAAATAGAGCAAATCTATGGGGATTTGCTGCTGCTCTGGACACTTCCTGACATGGACAGAGGTGGCAGCAGAGAGCACTGTGTCAGACTGGAGAGAATACACCACTTCCTGCAGGACATACAGCAGCTGATAAGTACTGGAAGACTGAAGATTTTTAAATAGAAGTAAGTAACAAATCTGTATAACTTTCTGACAATGTTTGACTTACAATATCATATTATCATTTGCTTCTAAAATTTGACTTTTTCTTTTAATTTTGGAAAAATATAAAGTTTTCTGAAATCTTTAACAAAAGAGCCTTAGATGACAGTGAAAATCATGACTGACAGCTGACGAGGTGAGGAGACGAATAACACAACTGTATGTTCATTGCTTCAATAATTAAATTATTGTGAAATGTGGCGGAATGACGGTGAGGTTCCTGGGAGGTGAGATAGTGAAGGTCACCACCGCCAAATAAGATCACCGAGACGCAGACCGAGATTGATGTCCTTAAAGGTGAAAGGTAACATTCTACTATTGGGTTTGGATCGTCCTCTGTAATGGGCTCAGGCTAAAGGGCAGGACGGGAATATTATACACTATACAGGCTCCAAAACAGCAACGAATCCCAAGGATACAGGAAGACAAGTAAAGCAAGTCACCAACTCCTAGAGGATACAACAAGCAATAACATATACAGTATATATATATCAGATACAACTCCTAGAGAATATAACAAGCAATAACATATGCAGTATATATATATCAGATACAACTCCTAGAGAATATAACAAGCAATAACATATGCAGTATATATATATATATATATATATATATATATATATATATATATGATGCAACTCCTAGAGAATACAACAAGCAATAACATATACAGTATATATATATATATGATGCAACTCCTAGAGAATACAACAAGCAATAACATATACAGTATCTATATATATATATATATGATACAACAAGCAATAACATATGCAGTATACAGTATATCAGATACAACTCAGAGAATATAACAAGCAATAACATATATATATATATATATATATATATATATATCAGATACAGATACAAATGTCTGAGTTTGAATATCACCTCTAATATTCCCTGCAAGGAACCTCATATTATAGGATATTATTACGATGCCCGTTGAGTCGCGGGGGAGAGTTATCTGTTTGTTTTGCTGTTGGCTGATCTCCCTGCCGGGTCAGCTGATACGGTGGTGTGGTAGCACTGTGGGTCTAGGATCACTTGGGCAAAGTGATATAGGACCCACCCCAGACAGCCTTGCAGCCTCACCGGCTCACAAAAGAGTTGAACCCAAGTGTACAGGGGTGTGTGGGTGCGTAAGGATAGGCCAATACTTCAGCAATTTACTTGAGATGAACATAGTACAATACAAAAACAGTAATCATAGTGGTAACACAGTGCAATACAACAGTAGTTATCTGGAAGAAACTCAGGTGCGAATAGTTGAGACAGAGACCAGGTGCTTTACAGTAGGGAGAGTATAGAGGAGAGGAATTGCCGGAGGGGCCTTGTCCAAGATAGAGATGTACTCTGCCAGAACAGTAGAGGTGTGTAGAAGAAGAGATACAGAATACTTGTACTCACAGATGACTTCTAGTCTTGACCGCCTTATGGGTGGGTAGTACGAGCCCCAGGCCTTGTTATCTGGGTTGAGCAGATTCCTGAGACTGCCCAGTTGTCCTGTGCAGTAGAATACGTAGACTTTCTGTGCCTTTGTTCCACTGGAGTCAGTTTCTATGACTCCTGAGGTAACTGCCCTGGCATGGACAAGGTGTTCGCTATTTTTCTTCTCTCCCTTGTAAGGATCTAGCACTGCATAGCGGTTTTAGGGCTCATAAGGAAGAACTGCGGATTGTTTGCCTGGTTGTTTCTCTCTCAGACTCATTCTAGACAACAACTAACTCTAACTCAACTGAACTCCTCCCACCGGGATCTAAGCCCTAACTCCAGGGGTCTATCTAACCATGACTCTGATTGGTGGGCTGGGTGTGTGCAGAGAAAGGAAGGAGACGATAGGCTGAAGAAAGGAGGGAAAGCACCTGCACCTGTGAGTGGACAAAAAGGCAACATGTGACACATAACAGTTAACCCCTAGAAGCTTCAGTCGTGCATAGAAATAAGTTCCACAGAAACCCAGTAGTGACACCTAGTGGGAAAAACATCAACTGCAGTGAATACCTCATCCCACTTGTGTGAAGCCGAGAGAGTGGCCTTACCCTACATTATACTATGATATATATATATATATATATATATATATATATATATATATATATATATAAATATATATATGTATTTTATCGACTATTTACCTAAATGGGCAGAATATTTTCATACCTTGAACCCACAGCAAGGGGACTAGGTATTATTAACTAGGTGTTATTAGGTGCAGGTATTATATACAGGGAGCTCAATAATAAATTGATATAGAACAGCAGATTCAGGGAAAAAACAGTGAAATGTGGCGTTCTGCCAAAAGCTGCAAACTTTCAGGGAAAAAAATCCATACTTTGATTTATGGTCCTTAAGGAGTAGTGTCAATAATATAAACTGCAAAGAATTCTCTGACTTTCCCTTTAACCAAAAAGTTCTGTAGAATTGTAAAAACCAGTTCTGTATTATTATCTGATAGAGACATTAAAATGGGGATGAAAAGTGATGGGTGGGGTGGGGGTGGGGGTGGTCGGTGCTATATACAGGAAGAAAAGATTGTGTGCAAAACAAATGATAACGCTGTATAAGGGAAAGATCACACATAAACCAATTGTTATATACAAATATGTTACATCCTGTATTATACCCCAGAGCTGCACTCACTATTCTGCTGATGAGGTCACTGTGTACATACATTACATTACTGATCCTGTACTGATCCTGAGTTCCATCCTGTATGAGGCTATGTTCACATTACGGATGAGACTGGCCGTTTCGTGACCCCGGCCGGGTGGTCTTTCCGGCCGCGGAGCTCTGATGCGGGTGCATCAGCATGAGCCCGCATCAGAGCTTCCCATAGCACACAGTGAAGCAAGCGGCCGGAGCCGCTCGCTTCCCTGTGTGAACTGTCAGGTCTTTCTGCGGCCGGAATTCACTGAATTCTGGCCGCAGAAAACTGACCTGTCAGTTTTTTCCGGCGGTGTATGGGATTCCGGCCGGAGCGTATACAGTGTGTGTACGCTCCGGCCAGGATCCCATTGCAAATAAGGCTTTTCTTACACACCGCAAAACTACGGCCGTAGTTCTGCAACAAGAACTACGGCTGTAGTTTTACGTTGTGTGAACATAGCCTTATACTCCAGAGCTGCACTCACTATTCTGCTGGTGGGGTCACTGTGTACATACATTACATTACTGATCCTGAGTTCCATCCTGTATAATACCGCAGAGCTGCACTCACTATTCTGCTGGTAACTTTGTTTCTTGTATACTACTTTCCTGTTTGGTTTTGAGGACACTGACGTTACAATCCATTTCACCTCTAAATCATTATACAGACTTTGCACTTTTTATGTTTGTAGATTTGATCCAGTGTCAACATTTGGATTGTGGAGCCAGAATACAGATTGTAGTAATGAGATTCCTGACACATGTACGAGGCTACGGCACCTATTAACTCTATAGCCACCGGTTCTTATACTGCCTGGATATATACTGCATCAGTGTCCTTGGAGGGGACCCCGCAGGGACTGCCCCAGGACTGTAACAGCGAGTGTGGCCAGCTGTGCTGCTCACTGGTTTGGCTTTGGGTCACACCAGGGAGCGGAGTCGTAGTGCCTTCTAGGTCTGATCCAGGATGGGGAAGCTGGACGTCTGCGGCTACAGGACACCAAGTCGCTCCATAAGTGCGGTCCCTGTGTGAGCAGAGAGAACCAAGAACCAGATAGAGTCAGTGCAAGGCACCGGGGAACAGGGCGAGTATACAGTACTGTGTTAGCGGGAGGGTCAGCTTAGTACCAGGGATTAGACAGGCAAGGATCAGGGCAGGAGGCTTCAAGACAGGTCAGACAACACGAATCGGCAATAGGAGCGGCACATAAAGACGGGGGCCAGGCCAGAAATGTAATCTAAAGAACAGTCACAGGTCAGGATACACAGGAATATAGCAGAAACAGCAAACAGACCTGTGCAGGAATGCGACAATGCTCAGGCAAGGTGGAGCTAGTTTGAATAGGTACATATAAGTCTGGATTGGCAGGTGGAGACAAGATGCCTGTATAAATGCAGAGGAGGAGAGGTGAGGTGTCATTGCAGCAGTCAGTATTGTCATGTCAGTATTGTAGCCAGAATATGATACACCACTGAAAGCTTAAGTCTGTTTGGGGGGTCATGGGCCCCCCAGGAGCTCAGGGCCCAAAATGGACCTATTATGATCCACTACTGGTCTTAGACTGGGTCACATACACATGTATACAGAGGGAGGATTATGCTGATTGGAGACTCTGGTTAGGCAGCTATGAGGTCATTCTCTTCCTTCTGGAGGAGAGGGATTGTATGGACTTTGTGAGGTTTTACATACAGAAGAGCTGATTGTATAAAGATTTTCATGAAAAGTGCACTATAGGCCGTGTTCACACTGCGTTTTTTCAAATCCATTTTTTCATCCATTTTATGCAAAAAAAAGATGAACAACAGATGTACTTGTGTGCGTCTGTTTTGATCGTTTTTTCCATTGACTTCCATTATAAAAAAACTGATAAAAATGCAGCCGGTATTTTTAGTGTACACAAAATTGTGATCGACTGCCTTCTTGTCTACGCTAAAATAAATGGATGCGTTGTGTTAGAGATGAGCGAACCTGGAGCAGCTGGAGTCGATCCGAACCCGAACGTTCAGTATTAGCTGCGGCTGCTGAACTTGGATAAAGCTCTAAGGTTGTCTGGAAAACATGGATACAGCCAATGACTATATCCATGTTTTCCACATAGCCTTAGGGCTTTATCCAAGTTCAGCAGCCACCGCTAATCACATGCCGAATGTTCAGGTTCGGATGGACTCCAGCATGCTCCAGGTTCGCTCATCTCTAGTTGTGATCCCTTTTATTTATAATAGAAGTCAATGGAAAGACAGACCAAAGCGGACGCACAGAAACGAGTCTGTTTTTTCATCCGTTTTTTTTTTTTTGCATAAAATGGATAAAAAAAAAAAGTTTGCAAAAACACAATATGAACCCAGCCTTACAGGTAGAACACATAAGATAATTTTTGCAATAAAAGACACTATATGGTGTGTGGTATTACAATTCAGCTCTTTTGCAGTTTATAGGGCTGAGCTGCAGTACCACTTACGGCCTGTGGACAAGTGTGGCACTGCTGTACCATGTTTCTCTCATTCTGGCTGCAGTCTAGGGCTGTGCTGCGGTGAGTCCTCAGTTTTGGGTCCTGATCAGTAGGGGACCCCTTTAGGTAGAAGCCCCTTTAAATTACCTGGATACCATTTACACAAACCCTTTAACACTATAGAAGAGTTATTTCCTATCCACTGAAGTAGCAGACGGCTTTGCCTTCATTGAGGAGATTTCTATAGACCTTACAGTGGAGTAATATACGATTCGTACTTCTAAGCTGCTTTTTAATTCACTTGAACTCCATCTTTTCTCCGTGACGCCAGGAATATAGAAGAACTTCCCAGCAGTCAGAAGATACTCAATGTATTTCTGGGCCGCAAGCCCAACAAGGAGGCCGTAAAAATAAAATCCTAGAGGGATGGATACTGTCCTTGGGTGTCCAGGTCGGCTGCAGGAACGGACGCTGGACGTTACAGCTTCACATAAGGCTGGAAATCGCTGAACTCGTAATCTTCCCTGATATCTGATTATGTATAAATAACTAAATATTTTGATTAATAACAAAACAAACAGGTGGTATATAGCGCCCCCTGTGTAGCACAGTCCGACTGCTGTACGACTGAACCCAGATCCACTACAGAGCACAGGAAAGGAAGTGACAGCAAACTGAATGCACAGCAGTGCTAGGCGTCTGGGATTGTGGAACTACAGATACCAGCTACACCCTGAGCAGCAAGGAGCCAGCGCTCTGCACCAGAACACGACTGCGGCTTATGAGACCCGTGTCATAACATATTGGGACGCTGACCTTGTGAAGAAGTAAATGTTACATTGTCTATAATAAAAGACTGTGGAGTATGGAGGAGCAGTGTACTGTACAGCAGATAATACAGGTGTATACAGCATGGAGGAGCAGTGTACTGTACAGCAGATAATACAGGTGTATACAGCATGGAGGGGGGGGGGCAGTGTACTGTACAGCAGATAATACAGGTGTATACAGCATGGAGGGGGGCAGTGTACTGTACAGCAGATAATACAGGTGTATACAGCATGGAGGGGGGGCAGTGTACTGTACAGCAGATAATACAGGTGTATACAGCATGGAGGAGAGCAGTGTACTGTACAGCAGATAATACAGGTGTATACAGCATGGAGGAGGGCAGTGTACTGTACAGCAGATAATACAGGTGTATACAGCATGGAGGGGGGGCAGTGTACTGTACAGATAATACAGGTGTATACAGCATGGAGGAGCAGTGTACTGTACAGCAGATAATACAGGTGTATACAGCATGGAGGGGGCAGTGTACTGTACAGCAGATAATACAGGTGTATACAGCATGGAGGAGGGCAGTGTACTGTACAGATAATACAGGTGTATACAGCATGGAGGAGCAGTGTACTGTACAGCAGATAATACAGGTGTATACAGCATGGAGGGGAGCAGTGTACTGTACAGCAGATAATACAGGTGTATACAGCATGGAGGAGCAGTGTACTGTACAGATAATACAGGTGTATACAGCATGGAGGGGGAGCAGTGTACTGTACAGCAGATAATACAGGTGTATACAGCATGGAGGGGGGCAGTGTACTGTACAGCAGATAATACAGGTGTATACAGCATGGAGGGGGGGCAGTGTACTGTACAGCAGATAATACAGGTGTATACAGCATGGAGGAGGGGCAGTGTACTGTACAGCAGATAATACAGGTGTATACAGCATGGAGGGGGCAGTGTACTGTACAGCAGATAATACAGGTGTATACAGCATGGAGGAGGGCAGTGTACTGTACAGCAGATAATACAGGTGTATACAGCATGGAGGGGGGCAGTGTACTGTACAGCAGATAGTACAGGTGTATACAGCATGGAGGGGGGGGGCAGTGTACTGTACAGCAGATAATACAGGTGTATACAGCATGGAGGGGGGCAGTGTACTGTACAGCAGATAGTACAGGTGTATACAGCATGGAGGGGGGCAGTGTACTGTACAGCAGATAATACAGGTGTATACAGCATGGAGGGGGCAGTGTACTGTACAGCAGATAATACAGGTGTATACAGCATGGAGGAGCAGTGTACTGTACAGCAGATAATACAGGTGTATACAGCATGGAGGAGGGGCAGTGTACTGTATAGCAGATAATACAGGTGTATACAGCATGGAGGAGCAGTGTACTGTACAGCAGATAATACAGGTGTATACAGCATGGAGGAGCAGTGTACTGTACAGCAGATAATACAGGTGTATACAGCATGGAGGGGAGCAGTGTACTGTACAACAGATAATACAGGTGTATACAGCATGGAGGGGCAGTGTACTGTACAGCAGATAATACAGGTGTATACAGCATGGAGGAGCAGTGTACTGTACAGCAGATAATACAGGTGTATACAGCATGGAGGGGCAGTGTACTGTACAGCAGATAATACAGGTGTATACAGCATGGAGGGGCAGTGTACTGTACAGCAGATAATACAGGTGTATACAGCATGGAGGGGGGGCAGTGTACTGTACAGCAGATAATACAGGTGTATACAGCATGGAGGAGCAGTGTACTGTACAGCAGATAATACAGGTGTATACAGCATGGAGGGGCAGTGTACTGTACAGCAGATAATACAGGTGTATACAGCATGGAGGGGGGCAGTGTACTGTACAGCAGATAATACAGGTGTATACAGCATGGAGGGGGGGCAGTGTACTGTACAGCAGATAATACAGGTGTATACAGCATGGAGGAGGGGCAGTGTACTGTACAGCAGATAATACAGGTGTATACAGCATGGAGGGGGCAGTGTACTGTACAGCAGATAATACAGGTGTATACAGCATGGAGGAGGGCAGTGTACTGTACAGCAGATAATACAGGTGTATACAGCATGGAGGGGGGCAGTGTACTGTACAGCAGATAGTACAGGTGTATACAGCATGGAGGGGGGGGGCAGTGTACTGTACAGCAGATAATACAGGTGTATACAGCATGGAGGGGGGCAGTGTACTGTACAGCAGATAGTACAGGTGTATACAGCATGGAGGGGGGCAGTGTACTGTACAGCAGATAATACAGGTGTATACAGCATGGAGGGGGCAGTGTACTGTACAGCAGATAATACAGGTGTATACAGCATGGAGGAGCAGTGTACTGTACAGCAGATAATACAGGTGTATACAGCATGGAGGAGGGGCAGTGTACTGTATAGCAGATAATACAGGTGTATACAGCATGGAGGAGCAGTGTACTGTACAGCAGATAATACAGGTGTATACAGCATGGAGGAGCAGTGTACTGTACAGCAGATAATACAGGTGTATACAGCATGGAGGGGAGCAGTGTACTGTACAACAGATAATACAGGTGTATACAGCATGGAGGGGCAGTGTACTGTACAGCAGATAATACAGGTGTATACAGCATGGAGGGGCAGTGTACTGTACAGCAGATAATACAGGTGTATACAGCATGGAGGGGGGGCAGTGTACTGTACAGGAGATAATACAGGTGTATACAGCATGGAGGGGGGCAGTGTACTGTACAGCAGATAATACAGGTGTATACAGCATGGAGGGGGGCAGTGTACTGTACAGCAGATAATACAGGTGTATACAGTGGAGAGGAGGGCAGTGTACTGTACAGCAGATAATACAGGTGTATACAGCATGGAGGAGCAGTGTACTGTACAGCAGATAATACAGGTGTATACAGCGCAGAGGAGGGCAGTGTACTGTACAGCAGATAATACAGGTGTATACAGCATGGAGGGGGGGCAGTGTACTGTACAGCAGATAATACAGGTGTATACAGCATGGAGGGGGGCAGTGTACTGTACAGTAGATAATACAGGTGTATACAGCATGGAGGGGCAGTGTACTGTACAGCAGATAATACAGGTGTATACAGCATGGAGGGGCAGTGTACTGTACAGCAGATAATACAGGTGTATACAGCATGGAGGGGCAGTGTACTGTACAGCAGATAATACAGGTGTATACAGCATGGAGGGGGGGCAGTATACTGTACAGCAGATAATACAGGTGTATACAGCATGGAGGGGGGGCAGTGTACTGTACAGCAGATAATACAGGTGTATACAGCATGGAGGAGCAGTGTACTGTACAGCAGATAATACAGGTGTATACAGCATGGAGGAGGGCAGTGTACTGTACAGCAGATAATACAGGTGTATACAGCATGGAGGGGGGGCAGTGTACTGTACAGATAATACAGGTGTATACAGCATGGAGAAGCAGTGTACTGTACAGATAATACAGGTGTATACAGCATGGAGGGGAGCAGTGTACTGTACAGCAGATAATACAGGTGTATACAGCATGGAGGAGCAGTGTACTGTACAGCAGATAATACAGGTGTATACAGCATGGAGGGGGCAGTGTACTATACAGCAGATAATACAGGTGTATACAGCATGGAGGGGAGCAGTGTACTGTACAGCAGATAATACAGGTGTATACAGCATGGAGAAGGGGGGCAGTGTACTGTACAGCAGATAATATAGGTGTATACAGCATGGAGGAGCAGTGTACTGTACAGCAGATATACAGGTGTATACAGCATGGAGGGGGCAGTGTACTGTACAGCAGATAATACAGGTGTATACAGCATGGAGGAGCAGTGTACTGTACAGCAGATAATACAGGTGTATACAGCATGGAGGAGCAGTGTACTGTACAGCAGATAATACAGGTGTATACAGCATGGAGGGGAGCAGTGTACTGTACAGCAGATAATACAGGTGTATACAGCATGGAGAAGGGGGGCAGTGTACTGTACAGCAGATAATATAGGTGTATACAGCATGGAGGAGCAGTGTACTGTACAGCAGATATACAGGTGTATACAGCATGGAGGGGGCAGTGTACTGTACAGCAGATAATACAGGTGTATACAGCATGGAGGGGGGCAGTGTACTGTACAGCAGATAATACAGGTGTATACAGCATGGAGGAGCAGTGTACTGTACAGCAGATAATACAGGTGTATACAGCATGGAGGGGAGCAGTGTACTGTACAGCAGATAATACAGGTGTATACAGCATGGAGGGGGGCAGTGTACTGTACAGCAGATAATACAGGTGTATACAGCATGGAGGAGGAGCAGTGTACTGTACAGCAGATAATACAGGTGTATACAGCATAGAGGAGGGGGGCAGTGTACTGTACAGCAGATAATACAGGTGTATACAGCATGGAGGAGCAGTGTACTGTACAGCAGATAATACAGGTGTATACAGCATGGAGGGGGGGGGCAGTGTACTGTACAGCAGATAATACAGGTGTATACAGCATGGAGGGGGGCAGTGTACTGTACAGCAGATAATACATGTGTATACAGCATGGAGGAGCAGTGTACTGTACAGCAGATAATACAGGTGTATACAGCATGGAGGGGGGCAGTGTACTGTACAGCATATAATACAGGTGTATACAGCATGGAGGGGGGGGCAGTGTACTGTACAGCAGATAATACAGGTGTATACAGCATGGAGAGGGGGGGCAGTGTACTGTACAGCAGATAATACAGGTGTATACAGCATAGAGGAGGGGGGGCAGTGTACTGTACAGCAGATAATACAGGTGTATACAGCATAGAGGAGGGGGGGCAGTGTACTGTACAGCAGGTAATACAGGTGTATACAGCATGGAGGGGCAGTGTACTGTACAGCAGGTAATACAGGTGTATACAGCATGGAGGGGGGGCAGTATACTGTACAGCAGGTAATACAGGTGTATACAGCATGGAGGGGGAGCAGTGTACTGTACAGCAGATAATACAGGTGTATACAGCATGGAGGGGGGCAGTGTACTGTACAGCAGATAATACAGGTGTATACAGCATAGAGGAGGGGGGGCAGTGTACTGTACAGCAGATATAACATTCTGCGACCACACAAGCTATTTGATCTATCGAATATTATCGAATAGTTCGCCGAATATTCGATAAATATTCGATACGCGTTCAAATCCCCCAGCCTCCGGTTTTTACTTCCAAGTGGTCGAATAGATGTTTTTCAATAATCAAATACTTGTTCCCATAGACTTTAATGGGATCGAATATTTGAATATTTCCCTATTCGCTCATCACCAGTGCAGTCCCCGGTATATCACACACATTTCCTGTAGAAATATTTCCCTCTTTTTTTCCGCTTCTCCTCAGACCCAATAAATCATCCGCTTACAGTCTGAACGCTTCCAATTAAATTATTAAATGAACAAAATTTTCAACATAACTTTTCACGTGGCTGATAGTGGTAATAATGTCACTTACGGCGCCATTGTTTGCCGCTTCTTCCTGTTAATCAACAAATCAATCAGGACCTTAATTGAATCTGTCAAATCATGTGTTGTTCCATTTCTGGCGGATTTGCTTAATATTCCTCCTCTGTAACCCTTCTGCGGGCGCTCTCTCCCTCTGAATAAGAAAGTAATTTTCATGCGCAGCGCGGCGGCTGCGACGTTCGCCGATTCTTAGATCAGCATTTTTCACCGTTGACAAGTTTTAATTTATAATCAGCTTTTTTATATTTCCAATGCTGCAATCACAATCTTAAGACCTGGAGGAGATAAAGAAAATTAAGGCTATTAACATGTTCTAGGATTGTTTGATTTACTCATTATAAATTATTCCGGATTTGAAAAGCTCGGATGGAAAGGCCACGGGGAGAGCGGGCTGTGAGTGGCGGTGTCAGCGGCGGGAAGGACAATGCCCGGCTTTCTTACTAATTAGCCGATTTGGCATTCTGACATTTTCCCGGTGTTATTATTTAGCCAATAGATAATGAGAATAATAATAGAAAACATCTCAAAGACTTTGATTTCTCCAAACAGTCTGAACACTTGGAAGCAACATCTCGAATGTTAATTGTGGACAAATCTTGACTGCAGTTGGCGGCGGAGTAGGAGCGCTTCCCCACGCTGCCAGGTAATTAAGTGGGAAAACAACTTAAAATACAAGATTAGTGTCAAAAAGATAAGTTTAGGATCTCATCAGCCGCCACGCAAAAGGGCGATGGAACTGAAGGGTGTTTTAATTAGTATAAAATTAAGATTTTTGGCCCTTGTGACTAGGGTGACATCGCGGGGCGGCTGGTTTAATAGGTTACAATGAAGGTGAATGATGAAGAGCTGGGGCGGGTTTAATAAAACTGGAAATCTTAGACTGGACTAAGGGTCGTATTACATGGGATGATTATTTTTGTTATATCATTCGGATTTAAACGATATGTGTTTTCTGTAATTGCAGTCAACAATTAGAGGACTAATGAGAAATTGTTGATTTCTTCTTAAGACTGAAACCTAAAATCATTGATGATTGTTCACAGATTGTTTGCAAATCAATTGGTGTAATAAGACGTCATTTGGTCTTTCCCATAGATTCTGTAGGTGTAAAAGCTTTGAAACATACGATCAGCGAAGACAGGATGATCGGTGAGGACAGGACGATCAGCGAGGACAGGACGATCAGCGAGGACAGGACGATCAGCAAGGAGAGGACGATCAGCGAGGACAGGACGATCAGCGAGGATAGGACGATCAGCGAGGACAGGACGATCAGCGAGGACAGGACGATTAGCGAGGACAGGACGATCAGCGAGGACAGAACGATCAGCGAGGACAGGATGATCAGCAAGGACAGGACGATCAGCGAGGACAGGACGATCAGCGAGGACAGGACGATCAGCGAGGACAGGATGATCAGTGAGGACAGGATGATCATCGTTCTGTGTAATTGGGTGAATGATTTCAGGATGTTTGCCAAATCGAGAGAGTTTATCATTAATCGTAGAAAAATCGCTTTGTCTGATAGGACAAAATGATTTTTAACAATTAACAATAAATGATTGCAAAGGAAACAGTTTATCGTTAACCTGAAATCATTCGCCATATTGTACAAAACGATAGTCATTATGCTGCATTTACACGGAATATTATCATTCAAATTTTCGCAATGACGATCGCATTTGAGCGATAATCGTTCCGTGTAAACGCAGCGAACGATCAAGCGACGAGCGAGAAATCGTTCATTTTCATCTTTCAACATGTCCTCAATTCGCCGTTCGCAAAAAATTTGCAGATCGCTTCGTGTAAAGTCTTTCAAAGATTCACCCTATGTGAAAGATGGGCTTAAGCGATCTTAAAAACGATCGCAATAACGATTTTTCTTACGAAATTTTCTAACAATTTTCCTAAACGTTTGAACGAAATCGTTGCTTCAAAATCGTTAAATGATTGATTGGGCAAATTATCGCTCTGTGTAAACGCAGCATTGGTTACAACGGTTACTACGATCGTTATCGCCATCTGATCACAGTAAAAGAGGGAACAATGTGGGATTACACTGAACGATTAGTGACCGAATGTGGAATTATAGCGAACAATTAGCCAATGATTAAGGATGATTTTGGCGTCAGCACCAAGTGAACGATGAGCGATTTCTAGTGGGTCGTTTATACGTTGCTGCATTTACACAAAACAATTATTGTTAGAATTCAACAGTATAGTGATAATTTGCACGATAATCGTCCCGTGTAATAGGGCTCTAAGTGGAGAGGACAACAATTTACAGATGGCGGTGGGTCATGGCAGGCAGAACTCTCTATATAGTATTTAGGCAGAAGGTCAGGACTGGCATCGCATGGAAGGACACCACCTGGGTGAATGTGTAACCTATCAGTATAATTAAGCTGGAAGCCGGCATGAATGCAAACAGAGGACAAAGAGGGAACCAAGATGGTGGAAAGGACATTTTAAAGGAGGAGTCCGGGCAGACCTCTTTTCTTCAAAAGTTCTGGGGAGGATAAAAGAAATAACATGTTCTCACCTCCCCGGCTCCAACGCTGGTTACCGCATTTCGCAGATCCAGTCCCGGGTCCCCAGCTGCTTCCTGGTCTGTTTGGGGACCTGGGATGTGACGTGTCAAGTTCAACCAGTCAGCCAGGAAGCAGCCGGAACCCGGGGACTAGATCAGCGGTATGGGGCCACCAGTGCTGGAGCCTGGAATGGGAGAGCATATTATTTCTTTTAGCCTCCCCGCTACTTGTGAAAAAAGGGTCTGCCCTGAGACCATGGAAAGAGGTGGGCTGGTGGAACATGCCCTCAAGGGTCTAAGTTCAGATTAACCATTTTGAGGTGACTGGTCACAGTGAGCACACGTCCAATGACAAAAGGCATGGTGATGGGTCCTGTCCGGTGTTGAATTGGCAATTTCGGATTTGGCAACATTCACAACTTCGCTCCACACTAGTCCTGTGACCTCATAGACTACTTGATTTTTACACGATGGAACCTTTGGCCCCAGTTCTAAAGGGCTGTAAAACCCCTTTAAGTGCTTGTTTCCTGTCGTCTCAGCTCCTCTAGTAGGAGCAATGCTGTGATTGTGCATGTGAAGTGATTCCTCTGCCCCATCGACATGGAACCACACTGATTTCCCATTCTTTTTGTAGTTGAGGCTCTTATAATTAGTGTTCGTCTGTCTCAGCGTTTTCACCTCCTTTGTGGAAGGATCTATTCATTGTTCATCCGTATTGTTGCCTCTTTGATATCCATATAGACACAAGCTTTGTAAATATTAAAATATATGATTAATGATCTTCAAACAGGGAAGAAGTCTTTGATGCCATTTCCGAAGTCGTCTTTGAAAAAGCTTCAAATCTTGATTTTTTTCCCCCCCTTCCTGCTGTGAATAAAGACAAGATGTTAATTTTTATTACGGAAAATTAATATATTATAGTCTGGAAATCACGTGAATTTATCGTTGTCTTCATCTTTTAATCGGTCAACAAAGATTGAGTCTCACTGGGGATCATTTAAATCCATTTTTCTCTGGATGAGATGAATGCAAGTCAAGCAGTTGTCGAGAAGAATGAGAAAGAAAGAAAGAAAGAAAGAGAAAGAAAGAAAGAGAAAGAAAGAAAGAGAAAGAAAGAAAGAAAGAAAGAGAAAGAAAGAAAGAAAGAAAGAAAGAGAAAGAAAGAAAGAAAGAAAGAAAGAAAGAAAGAAAAAGAAAGAAAGAAAGAAAGAAAGAAAGAAAGAAAGAAAGAAAGAAAGAAAGAAACCCAATGGTGAACGAGAACTTTACTGGAACAAATTGGGCAAAGTTTCTAAAACTATGGAAAACTCATTGTTAGGAATGTGAAGATAACAGTGAACCCTAGTGCTTGCCCCCCCTCCAGCTATCCCTACCTACTATCTGGTTGGTGGTCGGGGACAACTGGTCAACGTTCTCTTCCTACGTGCGCACAGAGACAAGACAAGATAAACACTAAGGAAATGTCATACAGGAACTCGTCAGAAAACCAAGCGGGTAAATGCAGTCCAAAGTCAGAAGAGAAGTGAGAGGTCCGAAAAGGGCGAGCAAGAGGTGAGGAAATCCACAGAGCAATCCAGGTAAACCCCAGCCAAATCCAAAACAGACTTCTAGCAAGCACTGAGGTGTCAGAGGGTGAGAGGGATTCTTATGTGTCATCTCAGCAAGAACAAAGAGGCCGCAAGGGTGTCATAGGTTTTTACCAGTCAGGCTCGGATTGTCCAGACCCCGACCGATCATTTGAATGAGCCGCCAAGTGCTTCTCTCCCCGCTCTGTGCCTCTTGAGACTTCGACGGCCACATAGATTTGCCTAGGTCACATGACACAAAGCAGCGCGAGAGAGAATGCAGAAATGCACGTTCTTCTCTCTACAGATCCAAACTTTTTTACTATGACATATCAAAAGCACATGGGGGGTTAGGGAGGAAAAAAAACAGATGTAAGAAGTAGATGCAATCCGTTTGGATCCGTTTTTCCATTGACTTTCCTTATAAAAAAAAAAATGAATGCATTTTTTTCCCTTTTTTTTTAGCGTACACAAAAATGTAGTCGAGCACATTAATATGTACGCTAAAAGTAACCACTAAACATTAAACAGATATGTTATAGAGTGCAAAAATGCAGTGTGAAACCAGCCTTACAGGAATTGTCCCGATAGCATGATGTTACCAAGACTAAAAACACCTTCTATTCATAAATGTTACTTACATAGAAAAAAATGTCGGCAGTTAGAACCCACCTGCTCCATCTAGTCCGCCTTTATATTATTTCTTTTCTTGTTATCTTAGGATAGAAATATCTTTCTCCCAACTAATCTCAGATTGTGCCTCCTTGTTCTTGCTCAGTATTTGGCAACCAAAACCAGAAGTGGATTGAAAACACAGAAGGGCTCTGTTCACACACTGCCGAAATTGAGTGGATGGCCGCCATTTAATGGTAAATAATTTCCGTCATTTTAAAACAATGGCAGTTGTTTTGAAATAATGGCCGTTATTTACCATTAAATGACAGCCATTTTGATTGCAAAATACTGAGCAAAAATACCGTGTGGGGATGTAGCCTAAAAAGATATCAAAGTACAATCGTAATTTTGAGTGAAAATTGAAAAATAAAAGCAATGTGTGAACAGGTGGGAAAAAAAAAACTGCCCTATTTTTTGGTGGTAAATCATGTGGTTAATGATGAGCATGTTCATTATCTGGACAGTCGTAATCAATTATGGTCGATATTATATTCGGTGTCTGCACTGCCGGCCAATTTCCTATCAATCTCAACGGAGCAAATTATTATATTGAAAATACGCCTGTATTTTACTCTCAGAATTACGGCCGTATTTATTATTTATTTTATGGTATGTGGACATGGCTGAATACATTAAAAGGGAAAGGAAAATTCTACTAATTAAACAGCAAAAGAAGAAAGAGAATAATAAAAAATGCCAAGTCAGCGGTTATAATGTCCGAACTTCAAATTTGTAAAATACATAGAAATATTCTAAGTGGGACCGCGAAAAAAATTGCGATGTTCTTTGCTATCATAAAAGCAATCAAAGAAACTGACAACATCCCCCAAGGGCATGTCTAGACCGTCTGCAAAATCACAGAGTGCAAAGCAAATTTAAAAAGGCACTGAGATGAAAATTACAAGAATTTTATAAATTTAAACTGTATTGTGGTGGAAGACTGTCTATTTATATCAAAGCCCATGGGGAAACTAGAGGTAAATTGGGTGAAGCGCAAAAAGTAAGTAAGAAAATTGATGATGGAAAGTAGAAGGCAGCAAGGAGATTGTAAAGTTAAGAAGTGTACTTTATCCGGTAAGTGACTTTATTCTGCTCCACATGTGATACGTGGATCGCTTCATTTTGCAGATGGATTAAATCATTCCGTAATGACAAAAAAACATATAGACAATTGGTTGGTACATTGCAGTGATTGGATTGTAAGAGGAAAAAAACTTCTACTGCAAGTAAGGAAAAACCAACAATAAGCATATACTAATAAACTATTCATGTACAGAGACCAACAAACTATCATTGCGAAAAATGGATACGGTAAAAGTAACCAACAAAATAACAATGCTATAATACTGCCCCCTGTGCATACTATAACTATACTATGCTATAATATTGCTTCTACATGCAAGAATATAACTACTATAATACTGCTCTTAAATACAGGAATATAACTACTATAATACTGCCCCTATATACAGGAATATACAACTATAATAGTGCTCCTATATACAGGAATATAACTACTATAATACTGCTCCTATATACAGGAATATAACTACTATAATACTGCTCCCTATATACAGGAATATACTACTATAATAGTGCTCCTATATACAGGGATATAACTACTATAATACTGCCCCTATATACAGGAATATACTACTATAATAGTGCTCCTATATACAGGAATATAACTACTATAATACTGCCCCTATATACAGGGACATGGCCGGCGTTAGGGGGGGGCAAGCAGGGCAAATGCCCAGGGCCCCCATCCCCCAGGGGCCCCCTAAGGCAGTTCCAGTAGGAGAGCGTCCTGCAGCGTCTGGGAATGATCCCCGGCTGCTGCTGTCAGGGGTCACGCAGAGGCTGCAGGACGCTGCTCCGTGTGTGTAGCTTCCCCTCCCCCTCCCTCCAGCTCCTCTTACTACACGTGACTTCCTCCTCCTGGTGTGGAGCTGTCGGGACGATGGAGGAGAGGGCTGCCGGGTGAGGGTGACAGCCGCCTGCTGCTGCTGCTGCAAGGAACATGAGGGGGATTCACCACTACAACCAGCATGCTAGAGGGAGTAAGTATACTGTATATGTAGTGTGTGTATGAATGTAAGTGTATAATAGATGAATGCAGTGTGTATTACATGTCAAGTGTATAGTGTGTGGACTGGATGGTTTGTATCTGTATAATGTGTTTTCATGGATGTGTGTGTGTGATGGTGTGTGTATATATATATATATATATATATATATATATATATATATATATATGTATAAATATAATGGTGTGTGTGTATAAGCACTGCTGACTCCAAGTGTTGAGGTGAATGTACTGTGTATAGGAGCTGCAGCCATTCTCTGGCCTCATCAGTCCTATGTAATTGCTGCAGGTGACCACTGAGGCCGCTGATTGGCTGCAGCTCCTATGTATATAAGGCAATACGGTGAGAAAAAAAAATAAGGTGGTATTCAGTCCTTAGGTGGTGGTCACTGTATGGCGGTAATATTGGTCTGTATATAGTGTCATTATGCAGTGGTCAGTCTTTGGCATTAATATTGGTCTGTATATAGTGTATATATAGTCGTTACTGCCATAGATTGACTACCACATAATGACACTATATACAGACCAATATTACCGCCATACAGTGACCACCACATAATGACTATATGCACACTATATACAGACCAAAAGTACAGCCATAGAGTGATCGCCACATAATATTGGTCTGGATACAGAGTCATTATGCAGTGGTCAATCTATGGCGGTAATATTGGTCTGTATATAGTGTGTATATAGAGTTATGTGGCGGTCACTGTATGGCGGCAATATTGGTCTGTATATAGTGTATATAGAGTCATTATGCAGTGGTCAATCTATGGCGGTAATATTGGTCTGTATATAGTGTGTATATAGAGATATGTGGCGGTCACTCTTTGGCATTAATATTGGTCTGTATATAGTGTATATAGAGTCATGCGGTGGTCACTCTATGGCGGTAATATTGGTCTGTATATAGTGTATATAAAGTCATTATGGGGCGGTCACTTTATGGTGGTAATATTGGCCTATATATAGTGTGTTTTCTTCAATAACGGTATGGAGGTAATATTTGGTCCTGATTATAGTGATTTTTTTATTTTATTTTTTTAAAGCAATTCATATAAATAGTTCTTGTGTTTACACCACTAGCGGCAGTCCTGGCATGTAGTGGCAGTCCCAGAATGTAGCAGCAGTCCTGACATGTAGCGGCAGTCCCAGAATGTAGCGGCAGTCCTGGCATGTAGGGCAGTCCTGACATGTAGCAGCAGTCCCACAATGTAGCGCCAGTCCCAGAATGTAGCGGCAGTCCCAGAATGTAGTGGCAGTCCCAGAATGTAGCGGCAGTCCCAGAATGTAGCGGCAGTACTGGCATGTAGGGCAGTCCTGACATGTAGTGGCAGTCCCAGAATGTAGCGGCAGTCCCGGAATGTAGCGGCAGTCCCGGCATGTAGGGGCAGTCCTGGCATGTAGCGGCAGTCCTAGAATGTAGGGGCAGTCCTGACATGTAGCGCCAGTCCCAGAATGTAGCGGCAGTCCTGGCATGTAGGGGCAGTCCTGACATGTAGCGGCAGTCCCAGAATGTAGGGGCAGTCCTGACATGTAGGGGCAGTCCTGACATGTAGCGGCAGTCCTGACATGTAGCGGCAGTCCCAGAATGTAGAAGCAGTCCCGGCATGTAGGGGTAGTCCTGACATGTAGCGGCAGTCCCAGAATGTAGGGGCAGTGCTGACATGTAGTGGCAGTCCCGGCATGTAGCGGCAGTCCCAGAATGTAGGGGCAGTCCCAGCATGTAGGGGCAGTCCCGGCATGTAAGGGCTGTCCCGGCATGTAGCGGCAGTCCCGGAATGTAGGGGCAGTCCTGACATGTAGGGGCAGTCCTGACATGTAGCTGCAGTCCTGTCCTGACATGTAGCGGCAGTCCCAGCATGTAACCTTCTGAACTGAGTAAGGGCCCTAATACATGGAGCGAAAATAGTCCGAATCAGGACGCTATCGCTCTGTGAGGACACCGGGGAACATGATCAGGTAGTATATATCACAGACACGGCCTGAGGACATCGGGGAACGTGATCAGGTAGTATATATCTTTATTGTTTACTATATACAGCAAGGATTGCACAGACATCACTAATGATATACTGTATACTGTATATACACATAGGGGGAGATTTATCAAACATGGTGTAAAGTGAAACTGGCTCCGTTGCCCCTAGCAACCAATCAGATTCCACCTTTCATTACTCAGATTCTAAGTAGGTTGAATCTGATTGGTTGCTAGGGGCAACTGAGCCAATTCTTCTTTACACCAGTTTGATAAATCTCCTCCATAGCTTTTGATGTAGTAGGCTCTCTAAGCGAGCTCCATTCTACCAGATTGGCGCTCACTTCTGCAGAATATCAGGCCGTGTAATACGGCCTTAAAAGTGTCCGTACACTTCCAATAACTGCTGGCTGAACAATCCTTCAGCTGACAATTATCTTTCCCATTCGGTCCCGTCCTCCCCATACACAGAAATTTGCCACATCTAAGTGTTCCTGTGTTCTCAATGAGAGGGGAAAGCCATAGCCATACAGATCTGATGGCGGCTTATCTCTCTGAGAACAAAGAGGTTGGGCAATGATTTTCCATCAAGCTCGACCCCCTATGTCCACTGATATCATCTGTCAGAGGACTGTCCAGAGAGCCCCATACACCTTACACTGATGGCCGAACCCACCAGGAGCAACAGGTACCACCAACAAAAGAGTAACATGTATGGGGACCTTAAATTGTTGCTTAAATATTTCAGCATTTGGGGCCCCACCTTCAACTTTGCCCAGGGCCACATCTAGTCTAAAACCGGCCCTGTACAGGGATATAACTACTATAATACTGCTCCTATATACAGGGATATAACTACTATAATACTGCTCCTATATACAGGGATATACTACTATAATACTGCTCCTATATACAGGAATATAACTACTATAATAGTGCTCCTATATACAGGAATATAACTACTATAATACTGCCCCTATATACAGGTATATAACTACTATAATACTGCTCCTATATACAGGAATATAACTACTATAATACTGCTCCTATATACAGGAATATAACTACTATAATACTACTCCTATATACAAGAATATAACTACTATAATACTGCTCCTATATACAGGAATATAACTACTATAATACTGCTCCTATATACAGGGATATAACTACTATAATACTGCTCCTATATACAGGAATATACTACTATAATACTGCTCCTATATACAGGAATATAACTACTATAATACTGCTCCTATATACAAGACTTGACAAAGCGCTGAGGCGCGAAACAGTTGTCTGCTACACGCTCCCGCACCCTTGCCACCGCTCCCTCCCTGTGATGTCTTGAATAAACACACAAAGAGATCCCTTCATCCGGTGAGTGCTTGGACTTATTTTCTATTTTATACACCGTACTGCCCTTGTCTCTGTTCGAGCACCGCGGCTACTTACCAGTGCAGTTTATTAGCCCTTAATCCGACTCCAGCGCACAGCTACTGATTGAGCAGTATTCAGACAGTGCCGGCACCTGTATCTTCCTGAAGCATAACTACTATAATACTGCCTCTTATATACAGGAATATAACTACTATTATACTGCTCCTATATACAGGAATATACTACTATAATACTGCTCCTATATACAGGGATATAACTACTATAATACTGCTCCTATATACAGGAATATAACTACTATAATACTGCTCCTATATACAGGAATATAACTACTATAATACGAACTGGAGAGAATGGAACGGCTGCACATCCCATCTATGGCTGATACTAATGCCGCTAGGCCTATATTAAAAATCAACACCAGAGTGTCTGTATATGAATTGATCAAGCCATATTGCCCCGTGTACCACTGCGCAGGTCCTCTGGTCCACACGGGTCCCTAAGCTAACTCCACACCGTGTCGGTCAGCGGTGTAGGGACCCATGTGTATCAGATACCTGCACGAGGTACATGGGGCAGTATGGCTTGATCAATTCATACACTAAATTCCGATGTGTTTTTTTATTTAGCCAAGCGGCACTAGTATCAGCCATAGGTGTGAGGTGCAGCACTCTGTTTCTTCCCTGAACCGCATTTTGCTTCTCTCTTTTCTCCGTGTTTTTGCACTCCTCCTGGTGAGACCCACATGACCGCAATTAGCAGGAGACACCTGAGTGCACATGGTCTTAATCCCTCCTGTTTTTTCCCATTCTGTTTGCTGCAGCTATGGTGAGCGTAATACCTCATCCAGACTTGTGCTGTTTGGGGGCGACCTTCTCCGCCGGCGGTGCTGGCCGGGTTCTGTTGTGGTGTTTTTGGGTCTGGTCCTGTGACATGGGGGTCGCAGGGCCGTCCCATGGCCCCCGTTCCCTGGCTGTGCACGCCTGCGGGGTTGGTGGCCACTGACTGGCACGGTGTGGACTTAGTGTAGGGACCCATGTGTATCAGATACCGGCACGAGGTACATGGGGCAGTATGGCTTGATCAATTCATACACAAAATTCTGATGTGTTTTTTATTTAGCCTAGCGGCACTAGTATCAGCCATAGGTGTGAGGTGCAGCACTCTGTTTCTTCCCTGAACCGCATAACTGCTATAATACCGCTCCTATATACAGGAATATAACTACTATCATACTGCTCCTATATACAGGAATATACTACTATAATACTGCTCCTATATACAGGAATATAACTACTATAATACTGCTCCTATATTCAGGAATATACTACTATAATACTGCTCCTATATACAGGAATATAACTACTATAATACTGCTCCTATATACAGGAATATACTACTATAATACTGCTCCTATATACAGGAATATAACTACTATAATACTGCTCCTATATACAGGAATATAGCCACTATAATACTGCTCCTATATACAGGAATATAACTACTATAATACTGCTCCTATATACAGGAATATACCTACTATAATACTGCTCGTATGGCCTATGAAAAGGTTGTATTTGTAAGCTTACTGAGATCCAATCCCTGTTGAGGGTAACTCTCACAATCCTCCGCCCCACTCCCAGCCTATTCCAGACCATAGATTTTGTCACAAGGTGTGTTTCCTCCAATCCTGAAGCTCCCTGAGCAGAAGTAAGTTTTGCTAGTTACCAGCTACTGGTCGGAGGAGAGAGTGTAGACTAGGCAGTGAGTGCATTATCTAGTATTACAAAAAGAGTTCTAGAGCTAGCCGTGTCTGGCTAGAAAAACTATAGGGAAGTGAAAGAGATAGGGGATATCCTCATACACACAGAGGGGCTATTGGTGGAGTAAAAATAAGGATTTCCAAGAACCGCTAAGTCAACTCAGTAGTTAGCTAAGGGCACAGGCCGCAACTCTGCTGCAAGCTACTAGGATTATGTCACCACGACAGCTTGTTCACCCAGATTTGGGGCCTGCTTCTCCGATCGTGTGCCACTCAGTTCCCAAAGGATAGCCAAGGCGGACGTTCATCCCCATAGAAGTAGATAATTTCTATAGCCACTTCTAAGGTGGTCGGAGCCCCCTCTTGTTGAGAACCTTCGGGTCTGGATAATCCCCCTTTTCTTAAGTGCCACCACTACCGTAAAGCCAAGTCCTATAGTAAGACAAACTTAGCAGCGTCCAGATGCAATTTAACCCCAAATGTCTATTGCATGTATAAGGTCAACCCCCATCTAGGGGATCTCAGACAGCAAGTGTCTACAGTATCGCTCACATTTATGTTCAATAGTTCACATAACTTGTGCTGCACTATGATAGTTTCTTCAGTAAAGACTTTAATTGGTTAGTGACTTGGAATCATTAGTATGCGACACTCTGCACGAATACAAACCCCTACAATACAAGAGGTGCTGTGTCAGTGTATCCAGGGGTGGGCACTGTGACAAGTGCCCCAGTGGTACTACAACAACCAGCTACATAACACCTGCCCCCCTGGGTCGCTGCAATATGCCGCACCCTGGGGTTTCTGGGACCATAGGCCTAATCTCCAATAGTATAAGGGCAGTGTCTGGGGTAAACGGATCATTCTTTGGGGTCCTCACACTTGGTTCACTATAAGAAGCAGGAAATCTAAGCCCCGCCCTTTAAATGAGTGAATTGATACAAGTGGAAACAATGTTGCGAATGATTCTCTTCAATTCACAAACGGAATCAAACAGTCACACTGAATTCTCATGGCGGATGAATCGCAGATCATTTAGCAAAACGACAAACGAGGACAAATCTCCTCTCTATCGATGATGAAAGGATTTCACGGGAAATAATTCCAGTCACATTTGCTGTTTGCCAGTCTGGGTGTATCCAGCCGCGTCTTCTGACACTACGTAACCCGCATTCAGCCCGGCAGCGGATGGGGATTGCTGAGGAGGGATTACACCATGTTGTCTGCGGCAGCGATAGAGAAACACGTCCTTTCATCCCTCCCTCACTGCAGCTTCTTATCCCTCCAGGTTGCCAGTGGTTTGAAAATCTATACATCAGAGGTGAGATGGAGAAATAAGGCGGAGGACTGAGTGAACTGCGTCTACTAAGAAGATCAGATGCTGCACATTACTCCTCAGCAGGAGCTGCTCACTGCGCCCAGAAACCCTCATATTTCATCTATATTTTATTATTTCATTTGGCAGGTGCGGGGGGTGATGTGCGCCCTGCTCCGACTGCATCCACACCAAGTCAACAAAGTAACTGAGAAACTTTTTCTGCACTCAGGATATTGCCGGGGGCTGATCAGCGGGATAAGCCATAAAGGGGTACTCCGGCAAAAATCTTTTTCTTTAAAAACTGGTTTCAGAAAGTTAGTTAGATTTGTAATTTACTTCAATAGTAAAAAGTTCTTCCCAGGCTCCTTTATGTTCTGCAGGAAGTGATGCATTCTCTCCAGTCTGACACAGCGCTCTCTGCTGCCACCTCTGTCCATGTCAGGAACTGTCCAGAGCAGGAGAGGTTTTCTATTGGGATTTGCTGCTGCTCTGGACAGTTCCTGACATGGACAGAGGTGGCAGTAGAGAGCACTGTGTCAGACTGAAGAGAATACACCACTTCCTGCAGGACATATAGCAGCTGATAAGTACTCGAAGACTGGAGATTTTTAAATAAAGTAAATTTTAATTACAAATCTATAAAACTTTCTGAAGCCAGCTGATTAGAAAGAAAAAGATTTGCGCAAGAGTACCCCTTTAAGGCTTGTGTCTTTGTGCAGACAATGCTGCTGCTCCAGGGGTATAAGGAGAATTCATAGGGTCCTGTAACAATGTCCTCCCCACACATGGCTGACAGTAAGGTGGACTGTGTCAGTACAAACATCAGCAGCAATCCAAGTATCTAAATGTGTCCATCCTTACCTGATCTCTAAGTATCTTCAGTGATGTCCTCCATGAGATTTCCAGCCTTTTACAGCAGGTTGAAGTGATGACCTCTCATTAAATGAAAACACTGTGTTATTCTATGAGTGGAGACGCGGATAGTTGATCTAAATGAGACCTTCTCCTATAACTTGTTGGGATATTGTGGTGATAACATGTCATGTATAATTCCTTAACTTATCTAAGGGAAAGCTGAGGATGGACACATCTGTACATATCATTGCCATGTATCGGATCTTCTGCGGGAGCAGAAGGGGTTAAGGGGGCGGCAGCAGTGGCGGACTGGGCCACCGGGGGACCGGGGATTTCCCCGGTGGGCCCCGAGTAGGAGTAGGCCCCGCCCCCCAGTCAGGGGACACAAGGCTGGAGACCACATCAATGTGGTCTCCACCCAGTAAGCCCAGCGGGCCCCCCGGGCCCCTCCCCCCGAGCTCCTTGGGGGCCCATTCAGCCGCCGATTGCCGTACCTTCCCTTTTAACTGGAAGCGATCGCTTCCAGTTAAATGCAGCTGTGGTCCGATTGACAGCGCGAGAAGCCATAGGCTTCCCGCCCTGTCAATCACTCTTGTGACCGCAAGCAGCTTCTTGCTTGCGGTCACAAGCGTGGTGCTGCCGCCGCCTCTCCCGACAGCCGAGAAGCTCCTGGTCCTGGGCAAGCGTCATCACCAGAGAGCTCTGTGCGCGGCAGCTGGGACTTCCGGTTCACGTAACGCATCCCGGAAGTCCTAGCCGCTGCGGCGCGCACGGAGCTCTCTGGTGATGACGCTGCCCAGGACCAGGAGCTGATCGTCTGTCGGGGAAGAGAGGAGAAGAGACCCGCGACCGTCGGGGGAGCGTGTTGACAGGTGAGTTGGGTTTTTGTTTTGTTTATTTATCAGCACTGGGGGCTATAGGGGAGGGAGGGGGAGGAGGTTGCCAGCACTGGGGGCTATGGGGGGGGGGGGGGGGGCAAGATTGCCAGCACTGGGGGCTATAGGGGGGGGGAGGGAAGATTGCCAGCACTGGGGGCTATAGGGGGGGGAGGGAAGATTGCCAGCACTGGGGGCTATAGGGGGGGGGGGAAGATTGCCAGCACTGGGGCTATAGGGGGGGAGGGGAGATTGCCAGCACTTGGGGGGGGGGCTATAGTGGGATGGACAGCATAGGGGTGGGTTTAGGGGGATGGACAACATAAAGGGGGCTACGGGGGGATGGATAACATAAGGGGGGCTACAGGGGGATGGACAATACGAGGGGGCTATATGGGGGGATGGACAACATGAGGGGGCTATATGGGGGGATGGACAACAGGAGGGGGGCTATATGGGGGGAATGGACAACATGAGGGGGCTATATGGGGGGAATGGACAACATGAGGGGTCTACCTATATGGGGCATAGACAAAACTGTAAGTTGTCTATATGGGGGACTGAACAAAGGACCATCTATAAGGTGCCTACACAGAGGGGACCATATACTATAAGGGATATATATTATATATATAGAGAGAGTCAGCCTACCCACTAAATGAGGGCATAAAGGGTCCAATACAGATGTGCAGTGTGTATAGAGATTGAGGATGGTGACAGAGTGAGGAGCCTAATATGTTTCTCTGGCAGATTCTGTGGATTCGTGGCACATAGAAGTTCTCATAAAGGCCCAGGGCAGATGGAGGAGAAGAAGACGAAGAGGGAAGAACTCCGATTAAAGAAGACGTCCCCTGTGAGTCACCTGATATAACTGCACTGTAATGTATATGGTGTACAGAACCTGTGTAGAGCTGTGTCTACCTCTATATGACTGGATGAGGTGATGGTGATCTGTGTACAGTGAATCTTATTCAGTAGCAGCGGTGATGTGAGTCAGTATGTGATGGCATTAGTCAGTATGTGGTGGTGTTGGTCAATAGCAGCGGTCGGGTTAGTCAGTATGTGGTGGTGTTAGTCAGTAGCAGCGGTGGGGTTAGTCAGTATGTGATGGTATTTGTTACTTGTAATCTGGTGCGGTGTTCATTGGTCTTAGTATACTGGATCTGGTCAGTAACAATATGGTGGTGATGGTAGTGGTTGTGGTGTGACGGTAATATTTCTCCCTTGTATACTGGTATTATTGGTAATATTGGTCTCAGTATACAGGATTTGGTCAGTAACAGTATGGCAGTAATATGTATGGTGATAATATTTCCTATATACTGGTATTATTGGTAATATCACTCTCAGTATACAGGATTTGGTCAGTAATAGCATGGCGGTAATATGTCTGGGGATATTTGCTCTTTATATACTGGTGTTATTGGTAGCATACAGTAGTATACAGTGCTATCATGCAAAGAAAATTGTCTTATAGCCCAATTACACCGGCCAATTATCAGTAACAAGCGCTCCTAGGAAGCCCCATGTAACAGTGCCAGAGATCAGCTGACACGCAAATGCCCCATAGTCGGCTGGTTAGATCTTTTGTGCGGCTGTAATAATCATTGCTGTCGGCCGCACATCTCTATCTATTCCTGACCTGCTGATTAGCAATCGTTTGCAGCCCCATACTGCCCCAAATCACACCGTGTATCTGGACCCTTATCAATGTTACCATACATAAGTATAGTGGCAGAAGGGTGGGCCCCAAGAATGATTTCCCCTGGTGGGCCCAAGGACTCCAGTCCGACACTGGGCGGCAGAATTACATACTCGCAGCAGTCTTTCAGTGACAGGGAACTGCCAGGACCTGACAGACTCGCAGCAAGATTTACACTGCAAGTCGGTAGGTGTGAAGGCACCCTTAATAACATTTTGCCCCATATTTTGTTGAATATATTATTAGTAGTAGTTTCCATTACTATGGACTCCCCATTAATATCCCTGTATGTATCATTTTAAAGGGATTGGACCATATACCACATGTATCACTGTATATATGTGTGCCACACAGAAATAAGCATGATATTTTATTCGTTGCCACCTATAATCACTGTATTAGTCAGGCTAGGCCTAGTAAATATGAACAGAGTGACATGATATACAGATTTTACCACTCTGCTCAATGTACTGGAGCAGGGACTGCTGTCTATTGATAGGAGTCCCTGCTCCTTAACAAATCCTGTTTTGTGGACCTAAATGAAATTTAACAGTTGATTTACACAAAAGATGCAAAAAGAATCATTCATCTCTTCACTTATCCACAGGACAGGTAATAAATGCAGGATCAGTGGGCGCGAGAGCAATGGAATGTCTATGATAACAAGATCTCGAGACTGAGCCTCCATTTAAAGGGGTAGTTCAGCAAAAAAATAAAAAAAAAATGTTTCTTTCAAATCAACTAGTGCCAATAAGTGCCAGAGATTTGTGCCAGAGAATTTACTTCTATTAAAAAATCCTGAATATTCCAGTACTTGCTAGCAAGTGCCAGAGATTTGTCATTTACTTCTGTTACAAAATCTCATCTTCCAGTACTTATCAGCTGCTGTATGTCCTGCAGGAAGTGGTGTTTTTCTTCCAGCAGCAAGTCCCCTTAGATACTCTCTCTTGATTTCCAGACTGGAAAGAATACACCACTTTCCAATCCCTTTAGGGTGCCTTCACACCTACCGGATCCACAGCGGATCTCACTTCTGCGGATTCGAAGTGAGAACCGCTGTGGATCCGGTATCAATTCACCCCTATGATAGCACATATTCGCAGCGGGATTGACATCCCGCTGTGAATATGTGCTTTAACTCCCTGGCACCCGCATCCCGCCCGCATCTCGACGCCGAGAGCATACAGTACCTGCTCGGCGGTGCGGCTGCAGTGAGGCTGCCGGCTCCGGTCCTGCTCAGATCAGCTGAGCTGAACCGGAGCCGGGAGTCTCACTGCAGCCCTGTCGCCGAGCAGGTAATGTATGCTCGCGGCGGCGGGCCGGAGATGGGCTGATGGGGGGATGGGGGGGGGGATGTGCCGCCGCCGGGGATGGGGGATGCGGCGGCGGGGCTGCGGACAGCGGGGGGTTAAAGCACATATTCACAGCGGGATGTTAATCCTGCTGCGAATATGTGCTATCATAGGGGTGAATTGATACCGGATCCGCAGCGGTTCTCGCTTCGAACCCGCAGAAGTGAGATCCTCTGTGGATCCGGTAGGTGTGAAGGCACCCTTACTGTGCGTTAACGACCGGCCATTAATAACGTCCCCCACCAGCTGCATATACCTCCTTGCTCTATTGTTCCCTTTAAGGACGGTTATTTAGTGTGTATATCTTTTTTCTCCTTAACTCAGCGACATTGTGAAAGAAAATCTCCTCCGCCACGACCTTGACAAATAATTTAATTTAAGGTTCTCAAAGTTAAGGTCTAGAAGGAAGTTATCAAATAAAAAGCCATTGACAAGCTGTCAGTTCTTTATCTCTAAGAAAGGTCAGAAATCCCGAGTTATTTAATGGTGGAAATGGTAAAAGTAATATTCAGCAGAACCGGCATTAGCGCTCCGCCGTCTCCCAATAAGAAAAATGTCAATGGGATTTTTTTTAATGTCTGGGAGGAAATGCTACGCTCTCCTTTATATGTAATATAAAGTACAAGGATCCAAAGTCAGGAAATCAGATATTAAATCATCAAAAAAAAACAAAAAAAACTAAATATAGAAAATAATCCAGGTAAAACCACTACCAGATTTACAGGGGTGTATACCAGGAGATGGAGCTTAGAAAACATGGCTGCACTCTAGCAGTGTTACATCTGCCTACAGGTTGTGTCTGGTATTGTTGGTCATTTCCATTTGGTTAAAAGGGGTTCTCAATTTTTGTTAATCATCTTATGTCAGAAAGTTATACAGATTTGTAAATTCTATTAAAATGTTTTCACTGTTCCAGTACTTATCAGCTGCTGTATGTTCTGCATGAAGTGGTGTATTCTCTCCAGTCTGACACAGTGCTCTCTGCTGCCACCTCTGTCCATGTCAGGAACTGTCTAGAGCAGGAAGGGATGGGAATTTGCTGCTGCTCTGGACAAAGAAGGGCCAATAAGGGGTTGGGAGAAGTGGGCGATGAAGGGCGGGAGTTGCTAGGTGAGGCCCCTTACCAGGGAAGAGTTGGAGGTCTATAAGAAGAGATGGAGCCACGGTTTCCTGCAGGACCAACTTCAGCCGGCTGCCCTTGTGACAGTAGTTTCACTGTATTAGCGTTCGGGTGTGGACTTTTAGTTATATTCTATTTGTTCTCATGACATCCTGTGATATGGAATCTTGTAGGACACGTCAAGGTGAAATCATTCTGAGGGGGACCCGTCAGAAAGATGGTACTCCCCGACTTCCTTTGGTGGTGTAAGATTTGGAGATATGGAGGCCAGGAGAAAGATTAAGGTGCCGGATGGTGCCCTGCCAGACATCCCGAGTTTTTGGAGCTATGACAGTGTATTTTATGTTATTTATATGGTTATTATGTGACTGTTCAGTTATGACCAATTTTTCCAGTGTTATATAAGGGGCCTTTGAGTTTGGGGGAGAGGTAATAAGGGAAAGAGGGGGAGATTGGTTGGAAAGAGAAAAAGGAGTTTGATTTAAAGAAGGGTTAAGAATAGGTGGAGAGAACTGTCATACCCTAAGGCCGGGTTCACACTGCGTTTTTGCAATACGTTTTTTTCAATTCTTTTTTTATCCAAATAAATGAATGAAAAACGGATAAAAAAACGGATGCATTTCATTGCATCTGATTTGATCAGTTTTTTCATTGACTTCCATTCTAAAAAGAAGATAAAAAAATCAAATGTTTTTAGCATACACAAAAATGATGCGTTTTGATCAGTTTTGGATCCTTTTTTTAAATAATGGAAGTCAATAGATGAAAACAGATGCACACAAACGCAGGCATTTATTCACCTGTTTTTTTTATCCATTTTTGAACCCGGCCTAAGGGCCCTATTCCACAGTAACTATAATCGGCCGGATCGGCCCCATTTGGCCCGATCCGGCCGATTATTGTTCGATGAAATAGAGAGAACGATCAGCCGATGATCGTGTCATCGGCTGATCGTTCATTTAGGGCCAGACCTAAAATCATTGTTCCCCCACTGCGCATCGTTACGGTTGAATAGCGGTGGTGGCGGGCGACCGACGATTTGACAGCAGCATCATCATACATTACCTGTCCAGGCTTCTTCTCCGCGCTGTCTTCATCCCCGGGTCCCGCGCGCTCTATCTTCAGAATGGCCGGTCAGCTGACGGAGCCCCTCAGCCAATCACAGTCCGGGACCGCCGCGGTCTGTGATTGGCTGAGTGTGGCCTGTCAGCTGACCGGCCATTCTGAATATAGAGCGCACGGGACCCGGGGATGAAGACAGCGCGGAGAAGAAGCCTGGACAGGTAATGTATGATGCTGCAAGAGCTGCAAGGACATCGGTAACGATGTCCCTGCAGCCCTCACTCATCGAGCCGTGGAATAGGCCCAGTAAACGAGCGGCCATCTAGCAGATCGACGCTCGTTTACATTGTTGATCGAACCCTCCTCGGCCAGTGGAATAGGACACTAAGTCAAGGGAAAACAGAGAGAGAGAGAGAGATAAGGAAAAACAGGAAATGAGTAGAGGAAGAGAAGAGGAAAAGCAAAAGAAGAGGGTGACTGGATGAAGAGTAGAAGAAGAGGCAGGTAAAGACAAAGAAGAGTGGAGTCACAGCACTGGAAACATAGAGGAAGAATAAGGGAAGGAGCAAAGGAAAAGGTAGAGGAGGAATGGGGAAGAATAAGGGAAGGAGCAGGGGAAACGTAGAGGAAGAACAGGGGAGAAAAAAATAGAGGAAGAATAAGGGAAGGAGCAAAGGAAAAGAAGAGGAGGAATGGGGGAGGAACATCGGAAAAGAAGGGGAGGAATGGGGGAGGAACATCGGAAAAGTAGGGGAAGAATAAGGGAGAAGCAGTGGAAAAGCATAAAAAGAGTAGAGGAAGAACAGATGAAGAGTAGAGGAAGAGCAAAGTAAAAGTAGAAGATACTCAGAAACAAAAATGACCAGAAAACAAATACAGAAAGTGGAGGGGAATAGCAGAGGAAGAGTATAGGAAGAGCTGAGGGAAAATGGAAAGCGGGGAGAGGAAAAACGGAGGAAGAACAGAGCGACAGTAGAGGAAGAGCAAGTGAAGGGAAGAGGATATCCATAATTAAGAATGACAGGTTTCTACAGACATAAAATACATTAACCTTCTTATCAAGGACAAGACTTCCAGAGCAGCCCCCTCCCCCGTCTCCCCCGTCTCCCATGAGCTCGGTACACCAGCAATGGCTCCTTTTAAGCTAAGTTCTCCTGTGCCCCGCTGTTCTGAAGAGTGGTATTTTTTATTTTCAAATAAAGTATGCAAAAGCAATCCAAGACTCACAATTCAGTCGGATCAACAGCTGGAAATTGAAAAGAACAATGCTTCATGCTGCTTTCTATAATTTTCAAAAGCTGTAAAACACAAATGCAATCTTTAAAACACATGCACTGGCATTTATAGCCCCCGGAATGAAACAACGATGTGATCCGCCGTCCTCATTTACAATACAAATGTGGATAAAACATGCTCGAGAACGGTGTGAGCAAATTCAAATCCGCAGCCAAACATATATCCCCAACAAAATCTGATACGCTTGACAGTTTGGAACAAAATAATTGATTTCTAATGAAGAGCGAATGTCTCCAGACGTCAGATGACACCGGGGATGTTGTTCTGGAGGGGACGGCTGCTTTGATGCTTTCCTAAGGTCTTGCTGGAGTGTAGTTAAATAGAATGTTGGCTTTGACTCCTATTAAAGGAATTTTCCAGATTTCATCTAAACAAAACTTTAGTGAAGTTCTGAATCTGCACTGGTGGGAAACTTTTGGCTACCGGCAGCCACCAATAGGGGGAGCTCAATGCTTGGGTCATGCTCACATGTGTAACAACAGGTCATGTCTGTTATTCCCTTCCTGCTGCAAGGCGCTTCTGTCTGTTACATCTCTATCTTCTCTTTCTTAGAGTCCTATTACAGGGGCTGCTAGATTGGTGCTCATTTACTGGGCCTATTACACAGCCAGATAATGGTTTAGCAAAGGGCTGCATGGACATTGTTAGCGATGTCCATGCAACCTTTGCCCAAACAGTTTACATTACCTGTCTAAGTTCCTGGTCTTCTCCTGGGATCCCAGGAACGTGGAGAGGTAAACTGTTGAATCGTCGGCTGCACATCACTATTATACATTCGGCCAGTCGGCAGCCGATGATTTTAGGTCAGGGCCTAAATAAACAATCAGCCGATGATCATTTCATTGGCTGATCCTTGTCTCTATTGGCCACGGAGCATGGGTCCTCAGTGTGCTTGTCTTTTGGCATCTTCTCACCTGGGCTGGGCAGGCTTCCTGGGGGATTGGGCTCCATCTAGTGGCAGGCGTGTGCCTGTTCACCTGTATTTATGGACTCAGCACACAAGATCTAGTGATCTCTAGGCTGATCTCTAGCCATCACTTCCAGACCTCTGTGCTCAGTTGTTGGTGTTTCAGTCAGCAAACCACATCTGCGGCCTGGGATCCACCATCCGTTACAACATGGCTTATTGTTCATGCATATCCCAATGAGTTTATAGAACAGAACCAGTGAATGATCCCTAATACTATTTACAGCTGAGGGTTTGTTACCTCTGTATCCAGTGTAGACACCCAGTGATGCAAACAGCCTGGACTCCAGAGCGATACATTGTAACTATCAGGACTTCATAGAGAGTTGTGCTGCTGCTGATGCATTGTAGCAAATGCTCAGCAGTGTGAAGCAGTAATAGGGTCATAGGTCTGTAGGTTTCCATCCTCTGGATGTTAATATGAATGCAGGAAATATGTATCTTTATCTCATGTCAGAAAACAATAAAACTGTTTGACTAACAATGAGCGCAATTCAAGCATGCAGGAGTCTGATGGTTTGCCATTTGATTACCAGTGGGATGCGTCGCTGCTCCATGCACAGGAGGCTTTGTTGGAGAGGAAAGGAACTGCAGGGCAGCGCTGTGTGAGGTGAGTCTGTTTTTATATTCATTCATCTTCAACGTGCAACATATGGGGGCATCAGGGGACTAATTTATGAAAGGGAGTACAGGGGGTTAACATCAGAATTAGGGCACAGAGGGGACCTAACTACTGTTAGGTGGCACAAGGGGGCGTAATCAAGGGGGAGAAGGGGCACAAGGGGGGAATATTACAACTTTATGGGGGCTAACTGCTATATGGCTAAACAGAGGGGCCTAACTGCTATATTAGGGCACAGAGTGGGCTTAACTTCTATTATATGGGCACATGGAGAGGGCTTAGCTACTACAGGAGCCCACATGGGATTCTTTTTACAATATGTGACCACAGAGGGGACCTGTCAGCTATATGAAAGCACAGAGGAACCTAAATACTATTTCATGGCCCAACTACTACATGGGAGCACAAAGTGGGCGCTGTTACAGTGCGCAGAAGTACAGATGTGCTCTTTGTATAGAGGGGAGGATGGTGCCGGAGGAGGAGCCTAAAATATTTTAATGGCATATCCTACACAGATGAGTTGTGGCCGGGAGAAGTCTTCATGATGGTCAGGAAGGAAAAATGAGTGGCTCAGACAAGATGCCCCCTGTAAGTAACTGGATGTAGCTGTGTTAACCAATATAAGAACATTTCTAAATATTGCGTGAAATCTGCAACAAAAATCAATGTGTATGTGTTCCACCATATTTCATTTGCTATGCCACTAAGGTACCGGCATTCCTGTGTTTTAAATTTTTGGTTTGCCCAACTTTGTTTTAACATTGCCTGGTCACTTGCCATTCGGCTCAGCAGCGGCTCAAGCTTAGAGAGAACATTGCCCGCAGAGTGGATCCCGATGACATGGGACTCTGCAGGTTGTGCCTAATCCCTAGGGATAGGTTACATTTTTCCCTGTAATCAGATGCGTTCGTATCCAGATTACCGGCGTTAGGTAATGACGGGAGTGTAAACATTGCACTCTCTCTGCCGGCTCCGCACCGCTCCCCTGATGTATTACACCTTTAATTTCTTCGGAGAGTCGATTAAACAGTCAAGAAAGAAACGTCTTCTCCTATATCCCCAATGGATGGACTGTAGATTAACGCTGGCCTGGCATGCCACCTTCCATCGCCGCTGCGCCGCAATATTTAGTCTCTGCATATTATTTGCTGGGAAGATTTAATACTTTTGCCAGTAGGAATTTGGTTGCGGCGGCCTCACGTGCGCATCACACGCGACAGCTCCGACCTCTCCATATATGAAATGACTAAGTGAATAAATCACCCTGTATCAAGCAGCATTTCCATACACGATCAAATTTCCTGCCCGACAAGAAAGTATCGAAAAATGGGAAGCGGGAAGAACGGCGGGGAGTCTGCACGTAATGTAATAACGGCGCCGTGTCGGCGGAGGATGGAAGGTCACTTTCAATTGAGGAATAATAGTTATGTTTATCATAGTAAATTAATAAGACTGTCGCATTTCGCCTCCTTGTTCTTTGTCTTCGGATTCTTGCGGTTTCCTGAGAGTTGGACGTGAACAAATCTTGATACATTGTTTATCGGCTCTGACGTCTTTTATACTCGGGTTGTTTATTTCTAAGAATAGAATTTGTTTTATTCCTATAAGAGTCAGTTCACTGTGTGTTTGCCGTGTATGGCGGAGGTATACCGGGATTTCTTATCATGTGACACATGATGGTGTACACCCATACAGTGCTGTATATCACCCATAGGCTCCAATATGGAAAAAAGTGTACGCGATAGATGTTTCTATAGGATGTATGTATGAAAGAAGACTGTCCAAAGTGGTATAGTAGCCTGTGCTGGCCAGACACACATGGCGGGAATGGATACCTATGGCCACAAACACAGTTTAACAAAGAAATTGTGACACCTACATAGTATTTACTATAGATGCGTCATCAGTGGTATTGTACTAGGCCTCAGTGCCTGCCATAACTGATCTGCTGATACACTCTGCCTATGGTAGTGTCAGACATAGTGATCAATGCTATTTATATGCTTTGCATTTGTCTATATACGCAATCAAATTATTGCCAATTATAATCCCCTAGGGGAACTAAGAAAGAGCCTTAAAAAGCCCTCACATATCTGTAGGTGAAAAAATATTATAGTATATATTATGGTCATAGAAGACATTCAGCGCATGTCAGCTTTATTATACGATGAAAGTTTTTACCCCACAATTTTTTTTTCCAATTATTACCCCCAAAACTTTTTTTTTTCTGAATTTTAAAACACTATATAGTAAAATAAAAGGTACATGTAAAAAGACGAAAGTTGCCTCGCAAAAAATAGGCCCAAGCCCTACAGCTTACTCCCTGTGGTATACACATACAAATTGATATCTTCATTGGGACATTTAAGGAAGAATGCTGCCTTGTGATGAATGATGCCACAGGTAGAGGAGCAGACAGGAAGTGAATACAGCAGATGATGTATAGTTACTGACTGCAGAGTAATAATCTGCTGTGTACTGAAATGTTCTGCAGTAGCTCTTGGCAGGACACTGTAAGAGGAGTTGGCAAGGGGGCTGTATTGAAAGCAATACATTCTGGGATTTGTAGTACTGTTCAACCAGGAAGCTGTGAGAGGACATGGTGGGGGAGAGGATTAGACACCCACAAAACAAATGGATATTTGATGTTTTCAGGAATGGAGCAGACAGCTAAGCAACCCTATAGGCTTCCGCTGCGGGCCTATTTCTTTTGTCCCTGACCTCGGGGTACCCCTTTAAAAACCTTGCTATAAGAATTCTTCTGGAGGATTTGGAGTTCCTCGGGCAGATTCTTAGGGCAGATGCTCCTTAGATGTAATGGATGAGAACTACGAGAGAAATCTGATTTTCATAAAGGAGACGCTGGAAACAACTCAAGATTTATAATGTTTACAAGCGCAACATATTTCCACAATGCATCTAAATGATAGTGAGACGGCCACCAAGATCCTCTTCAATCTGCTCCTCATATGAAGATGGATCGGGGAGGCCCGGACGGGTGTGCGGCGCAAACAGAGACAAAAGACGACAATTAGCCAGAATCACATGAATAAACATGGTGTGCTCCGAGGTCACGGGGAGGCGTACAGGGGTATACATGTATCCTGTATGTAGAGGTGATAGATGAGCTGAGATACGGGATACAGAAGGTACCTGGTGCATTGTGCTGTAATGGATACACAGAGGACCTCCTGTACGGGGGAGCAGTGTATATAATCTGCACTATGTCTTATAGGTGAATCTCTATGGACAATGCTACAATGTTACTTTCTGTTGTTTTCACATTCTTCAATAGAAATCCTTGAGTCTCAGAATGAAAGATACAGGATAATTCACAATGGATCCAGAGTTTAGTTGTCACTGTATCGGAAGTGCGGTCTCCAATATACTTTTTGGGATAACTATATGTACCTGGGTCTGGTGAGACGTGCACCTGGTGCTGCTTAGACTTCTCGTCTTTTTGATGGTTTTCGTCAGTTTTCAAATGATAATTTATCTGGATGAACAACACTGCTGGTAGGGTAGATAGTAGGTTACTTAGGTAGGTTAAGAAATGGAGCCTATGTAGTACAGTACTCTGCTGGAATAATGTATAGTGTGGTGTAGAAGAAGAATCTGAAGAATCTGAAGAAGAAGAAGAAGAATCTGAAGAAGAAGAAGAATCTGAAGAAGAAGAAGAAGAATCTGAAGAAGAATCTGAAGAAGAAGAAGAAGAAGAAGAAGAAGAAGAAGAAGAAGAAGATCGAGCAAGGATCAGTGGAGTACTTCAGCTTATGCTCTTTGCTCCATTGAAGATCAATCCTGTCCTTGGATAGTCCTGACTGACTTGGTTATTCCTGGCGTAGTTTAGGTGTACCCAGGTGGCAGGTACCCCACCTCTGGGTTAGCACTGCTTACTTGTTATCTCACAGACTCTCAAAAAACAACCTCCAACTAACTGACTAGACCCCCTCCCACCAGGAATCTGTCAGTCTCCAGCCCTCATTACTCCTGTCCTGAATTAGATGATATTTATGAGCAAGGCAATAGACAGAGGTGAGGTTATAATGGACCAGAACCAGATCTCACATATGTCACACCAAACAATAAGCTATAGAAAGGAACCCTAGATGGCTTTATAATATAGAAAGGAACCCCGGATGGCTTTATATTATAGAGGGGAACTCCGGCCGGCTTTATAATATACATAGAACCCCGGCCGGCTTTATGATATAGAGGGGAACCCCGGCCGGCTTTATAATACAGAGGGGAACCCCGGCCGACTTTATAATATAGAGGGGAACCCTGGCTTGCTTTATAATATAGAGAGATCCCCGGCCGACTTTATAATATAGAGGGGAACCCAGGCCGGCTTTATAATATAGATAGAACCCAGGCCGGCTTTATAATATAGAGGGGAACCCTGGCTTGCTTTATAATATAAATAGAACCCCGGCCGGCTTTATAATATAGATAGAACCCCGGCCGGCTTTATAATATAAGTAGAACCCCGGCCGGTTTTATAATATAAGTAGAACCCCGGCCGGCTTTATAATATAGATAGAACCCCGGCGGCTTTATATTATAGAGGGGAACCCCGGCCGGCTTTATAATATAGATAGAACCCAGGCCGGCTTTATAATATAGATAGAACCCAGGCCGGCTTTATAATATAGATAGAACCCAGGCCGGCTTTATAATATAGATAGAACCCAGGCCGGCTTTATAATATAGATAGAACCCAGGCCGGCTTTATAATATAGATAGAACCCAGGCTGGCTTTATATTATAGAGGGGAACCCCGGCCGGCTTTATAATATAGATATAACCCAGGCCGGCTTTATAATATAGATAGAACCCAGGCCGGCTTTATAATATAGATAGAACCCAGGCCGGCTTTATAATATAGATAGAACCCAGGCTGGCTTTATAATAAAAAGGTTATGAAGTAACTTTAGCCCAGGTTCACACTATGTAAAAACAACGTCCGTATTTAATAACAATGGCCGTATTTAATAACAATGGCCAAAGTTGTGTCAAACTTGTTTTTACATAGTGTGAACCTGGCCTTATTCTGCACAGGGATAAAACAAATATGTATTCCCAGGTGGCCACGGCCTTTAAACATAATAAAGTAACAAAGATCAAAGTAAATAAATAAATAAAACAAAATAAAAGTTCCATTAAATAAATCAACAATAATGAAAACAAATAATATAAATATAAATAAAGCGTTCTCGGGGCGGCGGTGAGGGATCGCTCCCATAGAGCCGCAGCATTTGTTTCCCATCTCTACAGACGGCGCAATATTTTATCATAAGAAGAGGGACAAGTGAGTGTCAGGTGCAGTGCGCTATAAAGATTACACAAGTCGACACCATTTATCTTCATTTGCTGGGCTGAGCCGCGGATCGCCGCTGACACGTTGTCATACATTCCGCCTGTCACTGATACCACCACCATTACTAGTGCTCGCTCTTCATTCCACACAGTCGCCGCCGCTCTTTTTTTTTTCCCCATAAGATGAATCCGCTAATTGCGGCCCCTCCGTTAATTGAATGGGTATAGAAAATGGAATTAATTTCACTCGCCCGGTAATTGAATAGGAATGTGAACAACAAAATGGATGACTTGTCCCCGGAAGACGGAATAATCGTCCATTATATGAATGCTGCATAATAAGTCAGACGAGGTCACGGGAAGCCGCGTATATTCATTTACACAATTCACTGCAGGAAACAAGGCGGGCGCAGAGACGCGGGTCAGAGAGATAGCTTTGTGTCTGGGACAATGAGGCAATGCTTACCGGATGTGGAGGGATTTACAAAAATGGCGCACGGTACGGACAAATTGGGTCTCCCTAGAAAGAGGAAGAAGAAAATACAAGACCCCATATACAGTAACAGGATGGCTTCTGCAGGCGACACAGTCTAGTCCGGAATTATATAGCAACGGCATACGGAAATTTGCAATGGATTGAGCCATGGGTCTCCTGCAGTCAATATTCAATATTAAAATCAGTTCCATTGTTGCCCCTGTGTACAGCTAGGGGTACATGGCAATTTTGGATGGAACAAAGTGTAAGTCACTGATCCCCAATGTCCATCTCGGATGGGTCTCTGCTGGGTGGACTCCATTCACTTCCTAGCTGACGTGTTTGCTGTGTCCGCACCCGCTGCCCCCAGCCTTGTCCCCAAAGCCGAACATTGAAATATTTCCCAAATCCTCCAGAATTTCCTCGTCATATGCAGAAAACAATGAGTTAAGTTGTTGAGTTCATGTTTCTACTTTGGAAGAAGAATGAAGTTGTAAGAACGAGTTATCTCACCTCCGAAATGAAGGGATTTGCCGGCTAATTCACGGCCCACTCGGGAGTTACCTGTATGAGGGGAATTTGCACGGATGTAAATTCTTTCCAATTGTTTTGTCGATGATTTTTGTTTGAAGATTAGTCGTCTTTATTGTCTTCCTCCTCGATTCTCGTGCTCTTCCCAGGAGGGAGGCAGCGGAATAACAATCCATTAGCAGATGTGCCGCTTATTGGAGGAGAAACTCTTCCCTAAATCCTGTAACTCTGCAGAATGTGGATATTATGGCGGGCTGGCAGAGTGTGCGTCATAGCCGCTGCTTTGTGCACCCAGTATATGCCGGGGCAGGAGAACGCAGCGTGTGCGGAGAGGGACGGGAGATGAGTGAGATGAGCGAGCATGCTGGTCCGAGCTTGGTACTCGATGGAGTATTAGGGTACTCGATGGTACTAGTTACTCGGACGAGCATCTCGCGATACTTGAGGAAATCTCATCATCCGTTTCCTGTAAGTTTGGGCGCTATTTCTCAGCCAATAAACATGCAGGACACTCGTTCGTACATCCTGCGATGACGTGGGACCCATACATGTCGATAGCAGCGATTGGTTGGCCAGATCAGATGACCCTGCCATATAAAACTGGGCGGGGGCAGTGCTGGCTTCAGACGCATGCTGTGAGAGATCAGGGAGAGAGCTGCTGCTGGTCAGGGAGAGTGTCAGTGTAGGATATAGCGTTCCAGTAGGCAGGGTATATACCAGCAATACAAACACACAGACCTTTTCTGGGCTTAAAAGCTTTTATTAATACTATTACTACAGACTGCTGGCTGGGAGTTGCAGTGCTGCTACCGCGATTTCACCAGCACACTGTGGTGACCGGCTGCTGGCAGAAAGGGGACATTAGGTGTTGCATACACACCCCTAAGAAGGGCTCAGTGTACTCTTTTATTGGCCCTCTACTGTATTTCCAGATTTCTGTATTTCTTACACAAGGCATATCTAAGTTCACTACTGTTTGCAGAGTGTAAAGGGGGTGTCACTGATGCAAACAACCAGTAACCTTGTTTGCTGTCACTGAACGCAAACATCCAGTAGCCTTGTTTGCTGTCACTGAATGCAAACACCCAGTAACCTTGTTTGCTGTCACTGATTGAAAATACCCAGTAGCCTTGTTTGCTGTCACTGAATGGAAACACACAGTAACCTTGTTTGCTGTCAATGAATGGAAACACCCAGTAGCCTTGTTTGCTGTCACTGAACGCAAACACCCAGTAACCTAGTTTGCTGTCACTGAATGCAAACACCCCGTAACCTAGTTTGCTTTCACTGAATGCACACCCACAGTAACCTTGTTTTCTGTTACTGATTGAAAATACCCAGTAGCCTTGTTTGCTGTCACTGAATAGAAACACATAGTAACCTTGCTTGCTATCACCAATTTTGGGGTGGTTCATATGCAACCTGGGTTTTAGTTCTCTGTGTTCTCACTGCCATGCTGTGTCAGGCTGAATTTTTGGGTGGTTCATGATAAGCTACCTCTGTTTTAATGGTTTCCTGTGTTCTCACTGCCATGCTGTGTCAGGCTGAGTTTTTGGGTGGTCCCTATGCCTACCTCTGTTTTACCCAGGCTGTTGCACAGAATTAGGCATAATGGTGCCATTAGGCAGCATCAGAGGCCTCCATACATGCTGCCCCTGCTGTTTCCTGTCCATTTCTGTTGTGTTTCCATCAATTTCTGAGGTTGACAGGTTTTCACATGACCTTCTCTCTACCAAACTTGAGTCTCCTGCAAAAATGCTCGAGGTTCCCATTGACTTCAATGGGGTTCGTTACTCGAAACGAGCACTCGAGCATTTTAGTACTCGCTCATCACAAGACGCAACATGTATGGGGAAGGATGGGACACAATGTGTGCGGGGAAGGATGGGACGCATGCGTACAATACCTCTGCTTCACATCATCATATTAGTATCGTAGTGTCTACATAACAGTATCCTATAGTGTCTTCATATTAGTATAGTATAGTGTCTACATAACAGTATCGTATAGTGTCTACATAATAGTATCACATAGTCTGTACATAAAAACCCAATGCAGTGAGTATGTTACTGCTGTATTCGGAGCTGTATAGTGCTCTACTCTCAGTGCTATATGGGATCTCCTTATATCTCTGTATACAGATGGAGGAGACGTACAGGAAGGGAACATGTTGCTATTTAGCCCAGATCCTACAGGGCAGAATGTCAGGTTTGGGCCTGGTTCATCCGTCTTCATTGTGTCTTCTGTCCGTCCTGCTCCCGAGCTTCTCCGCACATGAATCAGTTTAATGATTTCTGATTGCTCTATTTAGTTGACAAATGTTGGTGAATGAGCGGCTGTTTCTCACACCTGAGGGATCGGCGTTCCCAACAATCATATCCGTATCCTGGATGATAGATGGAAGCACTTAGGTGATTGAAAGAAATGTGTTACCGCATCTCATCCGGGGGACAGGAGGCCCAGCCGTGTCATCAACATCTCCTGCCGCCACTTGTTTGGTCGCAACATTAAGGACATTTTCACTTTTTTGTGTTTGGAACTTTCCTGGAATTTCAGTTTTTATGATGTAAAATGGATCCAAGAAAAGGAAATGGCATTTACAAACTGTCTTGACTCCGACATCAACTGGTATTAGAAAGGTATAAATGTTTGTAATGTACTTTCATTTAAAAATGTTCAGTCGTCCAGTACTTATCAGCTGCTGTATGTCCTGCAGGAAGTGGTATATTCTTTCTAGTTTGACACAGTGCTCTCTGCTGCCACCTCTGTCCATGTCAGGAACTGTCCAGAGCAGGAGAGGTTTTCTATGGGGATTTGCTGCTGCTCTGGACAGTTCCTGACATGGACAGAGGTGGCAGCAGAGAGCACTTAATCATCGGAATAGCCCTTTAACACCCTTCCCTGCCCGGTCTCTCCTCCAGCATCTTCATTATCCTGATTCCTTCCTGGTTCTCCTGGGGTCTCTTGCAGACCATGTGTTACATATTAAAGGGGTCAGTTCTTGCTGATCTTTTTCCTCTAATCTCCTACTTAGTTCTATTTGAAGGGGCTCTCTTTATCTGTCTCTGCAAAGGATTGGGCCACCTTGTATCCTGACCATTCACACTGCACTGCCTGTCCTGACCTACTGCTTATTACCCCTGCCCCGACCTCTGATTGTACATCTTCTTGGTTGCTTTCAGAGACTATGCTTGGAATGGTGACCTAAGGATTCCTTGTCGGAAAGACCACACCTCATTTCAGCTTATGCTTTAAATGAGGGCATCATAAACTAGTGACAGAAATGCTTAACAGATGGGTGTATTACTGACACCATTCTGTTCAGCAGTTCTCCTAATATGCAGGAGAGTAGAAGTCTCGCCACGCCCCTCCCTCCACCCTCCAGATTTTGACTGGCAGATGCCTTCCTATAGAATAGGTGGACAACTGCAGCAGCAGCATTAGCAGCAGCAGCAGCTGGTAGGCAGTTTGTTGATGCTCATGAATATTTAGGACTACTGAGCACAAGTAAATAAAAAAGAGGACTAGCTATTCAGGATACTTTCTGATCATCTGCAAAGAACAAGGTACAGTAAGTGATACATCATTCTTTTCAGCTTCTCTGTCACTAGTTTAACCTTGGATAGAGGAGCATAATCTTATTGACAGAGTCTCTCCGAGTCTAACTGAGTGACAGCCTCCCCCCAACCTCTATACAGATGGATGTTTGGTGCAGCTGAACATTGATCTGTTCCCTATGGGGAGGGGTAAGCTACTCTACACACTTACCATGGAGCCCAATACCACAGGGCACCACCTACAGTACGTACAGGTGTGGGGACTCTTGCATTTGACAGGTGTCCCTGCTCCTGCTGTGCATGGAATATGACACCAACCCCATAGTGCACCACATGAATCCAGCCTTTCCTGACAGCCCTAGGGTGGCATCCAACCTCTAGAGATGCTGGGATTTAAATGCCGAACTTTCAGGTTTCAAAAACGTTGCTATACTGGAACGGTTTGACATCTTTACTCAACACTAGTGATGAGAGAACTTGATGAACGTTCGGGTTTGGACAAACTTGACGCTCAGGATTTGACTTCAGATTGCTGGAGAAGTTGGATGCAGTCCTAAGAGCTTCCAGGAAAACATGACTCCCTAAGGCTGCAACTTCTCCAGGTACCTGGAGCCAAATTATTAGCGGTCAGGTTTGGAGGAATCCGAACATTCGTCAAGTTCTCCCATCGCTACTGAGGATATTAGATCCATCCATAGTCCAGGACTTTGCTGCAATGTCAGGATTCCATCACTTCTGTAACATGTTATTTTATACCCATCCATGTAATTTTCTACTCCCCGAATACATTTATGCAATGTGTGTAAACCTGGCATTATCTGTCAGCCGGGGCCATAAAGCGAGATGCAGACACAAGAGCGCGGGTCGTATCGCAATGATTGAGCGGATCCCACATTCTGTTCACCTTACTGTTCTTCCCTCCGTACTGCGACACCAAGGACAAAATTAATTGAATCCTTCAGCTTTTAGAGTCTCCGCTAGAATAATTCCCTGTATGAAAAAAAGGATATTGTTATGCAAATAGAATCTGTTATTAAAGTCCTTACATCTGATAATTCTGGCAAAAATGCGACAACAGCAAGGTGAGGACAAGCAAGACGGAGCTGACGAGACAAGACACGACCAAGAGGACGGGAGACTCCAAAGAAAATCACCCAAAAAAATCACCCAAGATGGGAAATGGTTTGGGGTCATGGGCGTTGTATTGTTTAGGTGGCAGATAAGCAGAAGGTTTGCTGACGGAATACTAAGAGAATCCTCAGCCTCGCCGCACACTTATTGCACTTGTGATCCGCCGATTTGCTTACATGGTAATCAAAAAACTTTTAGCCGGAGAAGAGATTGCGGTTGGAATTGAATGTAATTTAACCGGAAATTTGTCAGAGGAGGCGAATCTGTCCGCACGGCTTGTAATTGAAGCTGATGGTTGTTCTGAAAAGACACATTAAACCTTAAGTGTTCCGTCTTAAAGAATATCAGGAATGAAAGAAACAATCACACGGTGTGGTAATGATACGATGTGGAAGCCGCACCTGACAGCAAAAGCCAAAGCTCCATACAGGGGGTGAGGAGAGGAGAAGAGGAGAGGACCACATGACCCCATACATGACTCCAGAGCATGGATTCTCCATGGGGTCCGGGGTTAGTTGTCATCTCTCCATTATCCCAGGTGTGATCAGGTTATAGTCTTGGCTGCTTACTTCTTATATATGTCGCTGAATTTAACCCCTTTACCGATAGGTTGTCAGAAGTTCTATGCCTGCCTTTATGATGTATACGGCCCTGTATTTTTTAGGTCTAACAATAAAGAGCAAAATTACTCTTTTCCCCTAGATGAGACTGTGAGTGCGGGATTGGGGTGGGATGGGGATTTAGGGAAGTAACACTATGGGAAATATATATTTTTACCTTACTTTCTTTTCTCCCTCATTTCCTTCATTTCTTCCTTCCTTGCTTCTTCCCTCCTTCCCTCCATTCCTCTCCTTACTTCCTTCCTTCTTCTCTTCCTTCTTCCCTCCCTCCCTTTCTTCCTTCCTCCTTTCCTTCCTTCTTTTCTCTCTTCCTCCCTTCCTCCCCTCCTTCCTTACACTCTTTCCTCCTTTCTTCTTTCCTCCATTTCTTCCCCCATTCCTTCCTCCCTCTCATCCTCCCTTCTTTCTTTCATCTCTTCCTTTCTCTCTTCCTGCCTTTCTTCCTCTCTTTCTCCCTTCCTTCCTCCATTCCTTCCCCCATTCCTACCTCCCTCCTTTCCTTCATTGCTTCCGCTCATCCTCCCTCCCTTCATTCCTTCCTCTCTTACTCCATTCCTCCCTCCCTTTCTTCCTTTGCCTTTTCTTTCCTTCCTTCCTTCCTCTCTTCCTTCTTCCCTCCCTCCCTTTCTTCATTCCTCTCTTTCTCCTTTCCTTCCTTCTTTTCTCTCTTGCTCCCTTCCTTCCTTATACTATTCCCCCCTTTCTTCCTTGCTCCATTTCTTCCCCCATTTCATCCCCCTCCCTCTCTTCCTCCCTTCCTTCTTTAATCTCTTCCTTTCTCTCTTCCTCATTTTCTTCCTCTTTCTCCCTTCCTTCCTCCATTCCTTCCCCAATTCCTTCCTCCCTCCTTTCCTTCCTTCCTTCCTTCCTCCCTTCCTTCCTTCCTCTCTTACTCCATTCCTCCCTACATTTCTTCTTTCCTCCATTCCTTCCTCCCTCTTTTGCTTACTTACTTATTTTCTTCCTCTCTTCCTCCCTCCATTTCTTCCTCCCTCCCTTCCTTCCTTCCTCCCACTCTTCCTTCCTTCTTTCACCTTTTTCTTTCTTCCTTCCTATTTTTCCTCTCTCTTCCTTCCTTACTCCCTTTCTTCCCTGCTCTCCTCCTCCCTCCCTCCCTCCCTCCCTCCCTTCCTCCCTCCCTCCCATGATCCCACCTGGACCCTGACCCTGCTACTATGTTGCCTGCCCATGACCATAGCTGGACGCTGACCTGTTTCTGACACCCCTGGCCACACCAGGACCTCACTTGGGAAGAGACCAGGTACTCTTTAGCAGCTAGGTCTGGCTTCCAAATCCTGGAGTGGAATATTTGTACAAAATATGTTGCTACCTTCAAAGGGGTTACCCAGCGAAAGTTTTTTCTGGCTTCAGAAAATTATATTGATTTGAAAACTACTTCTATTTAAAAATCTCCAGTCTTCCAGTACTTATCAGCTGCTGTATGTCCTGCAGGAAGTGGTGTATTCTCTCCAGTCTGACACAGTGCTGTCTGCTGCCACCTTTGTCCATGTCAGGAATTGTCCAGAGCAGCAGCAAATCCCCATAGAAAACATCTCCTGCTCTGGACAGTTCCTGACATGGACAGAGGTGGCAGCAGAGAGCACTATGTCATACTGGAGAGAATACACCACTTCCTGCAGCACATACAACAGCTGATAAGTGTGGGAAGACTTGAGTTTGTTAAATAGAAGTAAAAAGTTCAATCCACATATATGGAGCAACAGACACCGGCACTGCCTCAAAGATACATAGGCGGCATAGGATTGTAAATAGATAGCGAGTCTTAGTGCACAGTATAAAAAGTCACTGGTTGGTGCTCACTTTGCCAGAAATAGAAGTGAACTACAAATCCATATAACTCTCTGACACCAAATGATTTAAAGAATTTTTTTTTTCAACGGAGTACCCCTTTAACATGCAATAATAAGTAATAACACTAAAATTAATATTAACGCTATAATACAGTATAAACAATAAATTATATCACTAATAATAACAGTTCTCAGATGCATTCTATGGTCAGCGCCGTCAGATTCGTCTGATCCCTGCGCCGGACACTTCACTTCGCTGCCGCCGCCGCCGCCAGGGACTCATCACTGGTAAAGTGCAGAGTAATGAGAATAATGCGGTGAGATAAATAGTCACCGAGACCTCAAATGACTGAAGCAATTCAATTGTATCTTCATGATGGAAAATAAAACAAAGGGCAAAAACGCGTGAACGCAGCGGCCTGTGCCCGTGATTGGCTTTATATAGAATCACAGAAACCATAATACGGTGTGAAGAGATAACTGGGAGCGGAGAACGGCGACCACTGATGTATTTCCCTGCCTGATGGGGATTGTGCTGAATCATCACCCCCCCCTCCCCCGCCATAAATACCCCCCCATAATGATATTCTAAGACCCTTACACAAACATTCGGACCGTAATTGCATAGACTGCTGCTCCCCGTATGACCCGCTTCAGTCAACAGTCTCTTATTTCGGATTCTTGCGGACTTTTTTTGATAATTTGCTACATAGTATAATTCTATTAAAAGTTGAAATTGAAAAATGCCAGGCCGGTGTTCTCCTGTAGTAAGCACATAAGGCGAGGACGGCCGCGACAATGAAATAGATAAAAGATAATGCAAGAAAGGGAAAAATCAGCAAAAAGAAACAGGACAAAAACATCAGCAAAAAGTTTTACGAGATAAGATGTCTGCCAAAAACTAACTAGATCTATCTATCTATCTATCTATCTATCTATCTATCTATCTATCTATCTATCTATCTCCTATCTATCTATCTATCTATCTATCTATCTATCTATCTATCTATCTCCTATCTATCTATCTATCTATCTATCTATCTATCTATCTCCTATCTATCTATCTCCTATCTATCTATCTATCTATCTATCTATCTCCTATCTATCTATCTACCTATCTATCTATCTCCTATCTATCTATCTATCTATCTATCTATCTATCTATCTATCTATCTATCTATCTCCTATCTATCTATCTATCTATCTATCTATCTCCTATCTATCTCCTATCTATCTATCTATCTATCTATCTATCTATCTATCTATCTATCTATCTATCTCCTATCTCCTATCTATCTATCTATCTATCTATCTATCTCCTATCTATCTATCTATCTATCTATCTATCTATCTATCTATCTATCTATCTATCTCCTATCTATCTATCTATCTATCTATCTATCTATCTATCTCCTATCTATCTATCTATCTATCTATCTATCTATCTCCTATCTATCTATCTATCTATCTATCTATCTCCTATCTATCTATCTATCTATCTATCTATCTATCTATCTATCTATCTATCTCCTATCTATCTATCTATCTATCTATCTATCTATCTATCTATCTATCTATCTCTCTCTCTCTCTCTCTCTATCTATCTATCTATCTATCTATCTATCTATCTATCTATCTATCTATCTATCTATCTTTCTAGGGGAGGGGATGTTCACATCAGCCTGTACATAGAAGTTTCCATTGATCCATGTTCTATGAAAATAACACAAGTATAGAAAGTCATAGAGGAAATTACCAGCAATGACCCTACAAGTGTGATGTATGGGCAGACGCTCCGCATCGTATATTAACAGCAGATCTGACAGTTCTGGAGCTGGAACCGCTCAGGAGTCTATGAAATTAACCTTGTGATATATTAAAACAATCCTCCCGGTTCCGTTCATCTGCCCATAATGGCTCAGCCGGCTGGAGATTATAATGTGGGAATCACAGGACTATGACAGATCTCAATTGTTTCCATATAACAAAAAGTGTCCAAAGGTTAATAAGCGGCGCGGTGCAGACGAAGCGGAGATGTATGCGGCAAACTCTGAGACTCTGGAAACTTAGGAAAACTTCTGTACCTTGGGGGAGGAGCTTGTGCTCCTCTATGGCGAGTTATCCCCACCCCCGCAGAAATACATCTATTACTAAGCATCCAGATGCTCAGGAGACTATGAAGTCCCATCCATTTCCTTGTAACCTCAGATACACACAAGGTGGAGGGTTAGGGGTGTGGAGTGCCTTGGACCCTGGGGAAATTGTGACCCTACTCCATCCCAACAGCTTTGCTGGTGTATATAAAGATATTTCTGCATACAAAGGCAAGTTTTCCACCAGCTACAATAAGCTGAAGATCCATCTGATGAGAGAATTAAGGGAGTAAGTCCATACCTGACCCCATGTGACTCCAATGCTGTAGAGAGAAATACCCTCAAATGTCACAGGGCAAGCATCCAAAGGGGGTATCCAACTTCTACTCAGACATGGAAACGTATTAAAGTGATTGAATTATCAGGGGGGGGGGGGAACCATACAGCCCCTTAAAGGGGTATTCCACTCAGACATAACTTGATATGTTGCTGCCCATGGTGAGACTAACAATTCCTTCCATGCTTGTTATTATCTATTCAGTCTCCTTACCCTAGTTCTCAGCTGCTGCTTTCTGCTGAATACACAAAAATTAGTGTTTGAGCTTTTCTCTCTGTCTCCTCCTCTTCCCTTCTCCTTTCTGAGACAGCTGATGTATTCAAGTTCCTGGCAGGCTGTATCTGCCACATTGTAGCTTCTTTGTAATGCTGGAAAGGTTATTCTGATGTCAAGTTGCTGATGAACTCACTGTGATTAATCCTCCCAGAATTACAAAGAAAGCCTGCCAGGGAGTTGTTTATTTTTGTTTTCTTGTTTGTTGTTTATCAGCTGTCTCGGAAGGGAGGGGGAGGAGGGGGGACAGAGATAAAAGGCTTTTACATTGATTTTGTGTCTTCAGCAGAAAGCAGCAGCTGAGAACTGGGGGAAGGAGACTAAATAGATAATAACAAGTATGGAAGGAATTGTGAGTCTCACCATGGGCAGCAACATATCAAAGGTTATGCTTGAGTGTAATACCCCTTAATTTAGAGAGCTGTCACTGCTGTCATTCTCATGGTCAATTCAGGAGAATTGCAGAATGACATGACATGAATGGCAAGTGGTGAGAGGGCAGGCCGACTATAACTGTATGTTTTACATGTAGGTACCAGTGCTGTGAGGCTCCCCCTAGTTGTTGGTGAGGCTCCCCCTAGTTGTTGGTGAGGCTCCCTCTAGTTGTTGGTGAAGCATCCCCCTAGTTGTTGGTGAGGCTCCCCTAGTTGTTGGTGAGGCTCCCCTAGTTGTTGGTGAGGCTCCCTCTAGTTGTTGGTGAGGCTCCCCCTAGTTGTTGGTGAGGCTCCCCTAGTTGTTGGTGAGGCTCCCCCTAGTTGTTGGTGAGGCTCCCCCTAGTTGTTGGTGAGGCTCCCCCTAGTTGTTGGTGAGGCTCCCCCTAGTTGTTGGTGAGGCTCCCCCTAGTTGTTGGTGAGGCTCCCCCTAGTTGTTGGTGAGGCTCCCCTACTAGTTGGTGAGGCTCCCCCTAGTTGTTGGTGAGGCCCCCCCCTAGTTGTTGGTGAAGCACCCCCCTAGTTGGTGAGGCTCCCTCTAGTTGTTGGTGAGGCTCCCTCTAGTTGTTGGTGAGGCACCCCACTAGTTGGTGAGGCCCCCCCTAGTTGTTGGTGAAGCACCCCCCTAGTTGGTGAGGCTCCCCCTAGTTGTTGGTGAGGCTCCCCCTAGTTGTTGGTGAGGCTCCCCTTAGTTGTTGGTGAGGCTCCCCCTAGTTGTTGGTGAGGCTCCCTCTAGTTGTTATTGAGGCTCCCCCTAGTTGTTGGTGAGGCTCCCCTACTAGTTGGTGAGGCTCCCCTACTAGTTGGTGAGGCTCCCTCTAGTTGTTGGTGAGGCTCCCCCTAGTTGTTGGTGAGGCTCCCCTACTAGTTGGTGAGGCTCCCCTAGTTGTTGGTGAGGCTCCCCTAGTTGTTGGTGAGGCTCCCTCTAGTTGTTGGTGAGGCTCCCCCTTGTTGTTGGTGAGGCTCCCCTAGTTGTTGGTGAGGCCCCCCTAGTTGTTGGTGAGGCTCCCCCTTGTTGTTGGTGAGGCTCCCCTAGTTGTTGGTGAGGCTCCCCCTAGTTGTTGGTGAGGCTCCCCCTAGTTGTTGGTGAGGCTCCCCTACTAGTTGGTGAGGCTACCCCTAGTTGTTGGTGAGGCCCCCCCTAGTTGTTGGTGAAGCACCCCCCTAGTTAGTGAGGCTCCCTCTAGTTGTTGGTGAGGCACCCCACTAGTTGGTGAGGCCCCCCCCTAGTTGTTGGTGAAGCACCCCCCTAGTTGGTGAGGCTCCCCCTAGTTGTTGGTAAGGTGCCCCCTAGTTGCTGGTGAGGCACACCCTCATTGTTGGTGAGGTCCCACAAATTGCTTGTTAGGCGCCCCCTAGTAGTTGGTGGGGCACCCCCTAGTTGTTGGTGAGGCATCCCTAGCTGTTGGTGGGCTATCCCCCTCTTGGTCAGTCTGGCAAGGCCCCCGAATTCTCTTGATCAGTCTGGCAAAGCCGCGGCATCCTCTTGGTCAGTCTGGTGAGGCCTGAGGCTCCGTCATCCTCTTGATCAGTCTGATGAGACCCCGGCATCCTCTTGATCAGTGTGGTGAGGCCCCCCGCATCCTCTTGGTCAGTCTGGTGAGGCCCCCCGCATCCTCGTGGTCAGTCTGGTGAGGCCCTGGCATCCTCTTGGTTAGTCTGGTGAGGCCCTGGCATCCTCTTGGTCAGTCTGGTGAGGCCCTGGCATCCTCTTGGTCAGTCTGGTGAGGCCCTGGCATCCTCTTGGTCAGTCTGGTGAGGCCCCAGCATCCTCTTGGTCAGTCTAGTGAGGCCCCCTGCATCCTCTTGGTCAGTGTGGTGAGGCCCTGGCATCCTCTTGATCAGTCTGGTGAGGCCCCAGCATCCTCTTAGTCAGTCTGTTGAGGCCCTGGCATCCTCTTTGCCGGTATAGTGAGGCCCCGGCATCCTCTTGGTAAGTCTGGTGAGGCCCCGGCATCCTCTTTGCCAGTATAGTGAGGCCCTGGTATCCTCTTGGTCAGTCAGGTGAGGCCCCAGCAATCTCTTGGTCAGTCAAGTGAGGCCCCCCGCATCCTCTTGATCAGTCTGGTGAGACCCCGGCATCCTCTTGATCAGTCTGGTAAGGCCCCGGCATCCTCTTGGTCAGTCTGGTGAGGCCCTGGCATTCTCTTGGTCAGTCTGGTGAGGCCCCGGCATTCTCTTGGTCAGTCTGGTGAGGCCCCGGCATCCTCTTGGTCAGTCTGGTGAGGCCCCGGCATCCTCTTGGTCAGTCTGGTGAGGCCCCGGCATCCTCTTGGTCAGTCTGGTGAGGCCCCGGCATCCTCTTGGTCAGTCTAGTGAGGCCCCGGCCTCACGTATATGTTTCTGGAGCAATGATACTGTAACGCCTGGAGTAGTGGATCCACTGGACCGTCACCAGCGATGGCACTAACCTCACCAGGGAGCGGAGTCTAAGGGGCCGCTGGTTTTCACCAGAGCCCGCCGCAAGGCGGGATGGACTTGCTGCGGCAGGCGACCCCCAGGTCGCTACCCCTGGCTTGGTTGCTGGTGACGGCAGGCGAGTCGTGGCAGGAGCAGTAGGCAGGAGATCGCGCAGGCAGAGGACAGAAGGCGTGCTCGCAGGTGGCGGACAGGACTCAAGAACAATGGGAAGGCAGCGGGCAAGGATAGGGACAAGGACTAAGGACAGGAACCAGGGACAAGGACTAAGGTCAGGAACAACAGGGAGCTGGGCCAAACGCTATGGGAAGCATGTAGAGGCTCCAACACAAGGGACAGGGCATGCTGGGATTTATAGGGGAGTGATTGGTGCAACTAACCAATTAAGGGCGGACTGGCCCTTAAAGGGGTTGTCCGGCGATAAAAAATTATTCACAGAATAACACACATTACAAAGTTATACAACTTTGTAATGTATGTTATGTCTGTGAATGGCCCCCTTCCCCGTGTCCCACCACCCCCACCCGTGTACCCGGAAGTGTGGTGCGCTATACATTACCTGTCGCGTGCCGACCACGGTCTCCGATCGTCAGCAGTGACGTCTTCTTCGGGAGCTTGGCGGATCTTCCCGAGTGCCGGCCGCCCTCTGCAGCGTCATCCGAAGCTCAGCCGCGATTGGCTGAGCATAACTGTGCTCAGCCAATCGCGGCTGAGCAGCTGATGACGTGGCCGCGTCATCAGCCGCTCAGCCGCGATTGGCTGAGCACAGTTATGCTCAGCCAATCGCGGCTGAGCTTCGGATGACGCTGCAGAGGGTGGCCGGCACTCGGGAAGATCCGCCAAGCTCCCGAAGAAGACGTCACTGCTGACGATCGGAGACCGTGGACGACACGATATGCGGTGAGTATAATGCACCACACTTCCGGGTCTAGCGTGGGTGGGGGGAAACACGGGGAAGGGGGCCATTCACAGACATAACATACATTACAAAGTTGTATAACTTTGTAATGTGTGTTATTCTGTGAATAATTTTTTATCGCCGGACAACCCCTTTAAAATCTGAGACAGCCGGCGCGCGCGCGCCCTAGGAGGCGGGGACGCGCGCGCCGGCCGGCACAGACCGAGACAGGAACGGAGGAGAGGTGAGGCGCCCCAGGGGCCGAACTAGCAGCAGCGCCGGGTCCCTACACAAGGATCCCGGCGGCTGCATGGGACAGGAGGCGGTCGCGGCGGCGACCCGGAACGCGGGAAGCCGCCGCGGCCGTGACAGATACTCAGACGCGTCCAGCTTTTATTGCAGTAGACTGAAGCAGAAAGAGGGAAAGAATAAATGAAGAATCTAAAAAGCTCCTGACTCCCAATCAGAAGGATGGGGCTGGAGATGTCGGCTCATTCAGGATGGTTTAAAGGAGCTTTGGGGGGAGGGGGGGCACCTTGTATTTCAGAGAGCAGATCAATATGCAAAACATTTCAAAGCTGCCCCTCCGCTTTAATCATTCCACCAGCGATCGGCACAAAGAGGAAACACGGCAGGAAAGCAAAAAGACTTGTGTAATAAACCCGGCAAGTAGAAGACGGAAAAGAAGAAGAAGAAGGAGAAAATCACTTTTTTTCTTTTGCATCTCAGAAAAATATGGATTTTTGTTCAACTTTATCCTGAGATGTTAAGAAGGAAAGGGGGGGGGGGGATGTCAGCAATTTTTTTTTAAGTTTATTTGAAGTTTTCAACCATAAACAGAAAAGATCTAAAGATTGTAAAATAGTTCTCACTCAGAATCCTAATCAGAGACTGAGCTGCATACAGAAGGGGATTGATAGGGAGGGCAGAGAGCGGGAACCTGGTGGCTCCAATGGCTCCTCCGCCACATGAGATGATGACAGTATAAGGCTTCAGTTTCTGTTCTCGCTACCTGTGTCTGTACAGGATACACAGCACATACACACAATGTACTATATATATAATGCACACAGCATATATACACACAATGTACACAACATATATACACAATGTACACCTGCTCGCCTGCATCAGAACTCCCCACTGCACGCTATGAAGCTTGCGGCCGCAGCCGCTCGCTTCATAGTGTGCACTGACAGGGTCAGTTGTTTGTGGCGCTGCTAGTAGCCCCGGCCGGAGCGTATACTGTGTGTATACAGTACGCTTCGGCCAGGATCCCATAGACACCTGGCCAACGTATTTTCTCGTATTAACTTCAGCCGTTGTTACAGTCGGCAACAACGGCTGTAGAAATACGAAAAAATATGTTGTGTGAACATAGCCTATATATATATATATATATATATATATATATATATATACACACACAATGCACACAGCATATATACACAAAATTCACACAGTATATATAAATAATGCACACAATAAATATACACACAATGCACATAGTATACATACACATAATGTACACAGTATATATACACACAATGCACACAGCATATATACACACAATGCACACAGCATATATAAACACACAATGCACACAGCATATATACACACAATGCACACAGCATATATAAACACACAATGCACACAGTATATATAAACAATAAATATACACACAATCCGCATAGTATACATACACATAATGTACACAGTATATATACACACAATGCACACAGCATATATACACACACAATGCACACAGTATATATAAACAATAAATATACACACAATGCGCATAGTATACATACACATAATGTACACAGTATATATACACACAATGCACACAGCATATATACACACACAATGCACACAGTATATATAAACAATAAATATACACACAATGCGCATAGTATACATACACATAATGCACACAGTATATATACACACAATGCACACAGCATATATACACACAATGCACACAGTATATATAAACAATAAATATACACACAATGTGCATAGTATACATACACATAATGCACACAGAATATAATGCACACAGTATATGTACACACAATGCACACAGAATATATACACACAATGCACACAATAACTATACACAATGTATACAGCATGTATGCACACAATGCACATTGTATATACTGTATAAACAATGCACGTAATAAATATACACACAATGCACACAGCAAATATACACACAGTGTACACACTATATATACACGCACAAAGCACACAGCACATATACATACACTGCACACAGCATACATACACACAAAATGCACAGGAAAAAATATATATATGTGTGTGTGTGTGTGGTGACTGCGGTGTACTGCGTAGGGTGTTAAAGCGTAGGTGTGCCCTACCGGTGAACAGTGACAGACGGACGGTCACGGGTTAGCTGGTGCAGCGTGACTCCACTGGTGTAGTGGTTGGCCGAGATATAGCCCTGCCCTGTGTTATGTCTTGAGGCCAGTGCTGGTTGGGCACACAGGTATGGTGGCACACCTACTTTTATTTTTAGTGGGCTGGCTATACATTGTTCCCCTGTGGACAGTAACCTGCCAGGCTGTTGCGGGTCCCTTGGGCAATCATCACGGTGGTCCAGAGTGGAGCAGTGACCCACCTGGACTATTTTGGATGATTACTGTGTCGGTGCTTAGTGAAGAACCACAGAGGCCCGTTAAAATAAATATAATCTTCTTTACTGTGAAGATACTTGATACAGGAGAATACTTTCGTCTTGATACATTACTTTACACCTGTTAAACCAGATCTGTACTGAGAGTAGAAGGAGTGACATAGCCGGGCTGACTGAGTTGCGTGATGAGAGGTAGAAAAAGGATCAGAAGAGTAGAGAGGAGGATGTCGAGAGAGTCCCAACCCAAGTAGTACTGTGTAGAGAGAGAATACTTGTGCACATGTCTTTGGTCTTTGCACCACCTATTGCCCACCAGTGTCGGGTGAGCCGTCCTAGATGGTGACACAGGCCCCAGACCTTGTTACCTGAGGTGAACAGAGTGGTCAGAGTTCTCTGAATACACCCGCGCTGAGCGCCTAGGCTTCTAGCAACTTTGCTCTATCCGGATCAGTTCCTGTACTTTTTTTGTGGATACTGTCCTGCACTGTCTTCCTCTTCATCCACAGTGTGGGTTAGGAGGATCTCGGACTTGTCCACCCTAGTAGTAGCTTAACACTGCATACCTGAAGAGAAACTGTGTGGACCTCTTACAGAGTCTAAGGCAAAAGACCCTTACACTTCCCCTACCCATGTGACTTCCTTGCTACAGCATGTGTAACCTGTGCTGTGAGTGGGTGAGTAGTGTGTGTGTAGAAGTAAAGAGAGGGATGACATGTGAAGAGAAGAAAGAACTCACACTGGCGTACAGACCCGTGTGACACACAAATAAACAATAACCCCTTCATTACTACAGCTGTGCAATATCTGGATTTACATACTGATAACAAACTGATAAAACTTTGGTACGGCCACATTAACACTTACTCTTAAAAGTACAGGCTTTTGCGAAGGGTGTGAGCGATAGCAACACCTGTGGTGGGATACCACATAAATATATACACACAGCAAATATACAAACAATGTATACAGTATATACACACATTGCACACAGCACATATATTTACACTGCACACAGCAATATATATATATATATATATATATATATATTGCACACAGCATATATATATACAGATCACCTATGGCACAGGCTCATGAGTCTCATCCTTACTCACACATATATTATAGGATATTATAAAATAAAATGTTTGCATAGGAAATAAAACTGATCTGATATTTCCTCTCCGGGATCCATCTCCGTCTCCCGCTCGGTTCACTGACTGGAGTGGAGTTTGGTGCGAGCTGAACATATGGTGATACATAAAATGAGATAGAAAGTATAAAGTGTAGCGGTGTTATATCAGGAGCGTCTTATTCACTCGAGTCTTTTATCTTAATTGTACTTAACTGAGCAAGAGGAGGAGGGTTCTTAAAGGGGAAGTACACTCAATCCCAGGGCGTCTCAATGCATTGGATTCAGGAAATAATCTTTTAGGTTACAGTCACACACAGGAAAAATAATATACTGCCTAAAATAAGAAATAAATACGGCAGTTTTTCTTATCTAATAAGGTGTTACATTAAAGTCTATGGTGAATCCTATAGACTGCTGGAGTTCCTTTGTGTCATGCAGTAATGTATTGCATTTCTCCTTCTAATTTTTGTACTTTTCATGCACACATCCCTTTAAGGGACAAAATATACAAAAAGTATGAGGAAAAAATGCATGAGGTGAACCAGACACCCTCCGTTCTGCCGAGAAGGAGGCACCTGGTTAGAGGCTCGAGTCTCTCATTGACTTCAATGGGGTTCGTTACTCGAGTCGAGCACTCCAGCATTTTAGTGCTTGTTCAACACTAGTCGCTATACGTTCTTCTTTTATAGTAAGCACATGCTAAAAGTGTTGTAAGAGTTAATTGTGTAGGGAGAAACAGTGTGTCAGCCACCTCCCTGCCTCTCGGCCTATCACAGCCTTCCTGAAAGTCTCCCCATCTACACTGTCCAATCCTGAGCCGAGTTACCTCAGGTTCCTCTCCACCAATGGCAAACAGTCCCGTAAGTCTATAAGTAAGGATGGAGAGGGCCTTGTGCTCAGACTCGTCTGGAGGTCAGTGTGGAGAGTTTAGTGAAGTGGTTAAGGATCCCAGATTCCTGCTATGGCTGGCTAAACTACCTGAGGTGTGACTACCACTGATGTGAGACCAAGACCTGCCCACGCTGAGGGAGTTACTTGTCCAAATCCTGCAAGTCTGCAGAGGTAATACTACAGTGAAGATAGTGGTTGGAGAAGTTCTTCTGGCCAGCGTGCCCTCCTGCAGCTTGTCCAGTCCTGAGGTAAAGGCTGACAGTGGCCTCCTCCCAATAGTAACATAGTAAATAAGGTTGAAAGAAGACTAGAGTCCATCAGGTTCAACCTAGGGAAACCAGAACAATCCCCGGATCAGCGTATCACCGGAAATCTAATGCCCATAACTTGTGATATTATATTGTTCAAGAAAAGCATCAAATCCTCCTTTAAACTTATTTAATGAATCGGCCATGACAACCTCATGTGGCAGAGAGTTCCACAGTCTTACCGCTCGTACAGTAAAGAACCCGCGTCGATGCTGATGATGAAATCTTCTTTTCTCTAGACGTAGAGGATGCCCCCTTGTCATGGTTACAGACCTAGGAGTAAAAAGACCACTACAAAGATCTCTGTACTGTCCAGTCATATATTTGGACATTGTGATCAGATCGCCCCTAAGACGTCTTTTTTCTAGAGTAAATAACCCCAAGCGTGATAACCTGTCCTGGTCCTGTAACCCCCCCATTCCCTTAATGACCTTTGTTGCCCTCCTCTGCACCAGTTCAGCTGTGTCCTTCTTATATACCGGTGCCCAAAACTGTACACAGTATATACCATGTGTGGTCTGAACAGAGATTTATAAAGAGGCAAAACTATGTTCTCATCTTTAGCATCTATACCTCTTTTGATGCACCCCATTATTTTATTAGCCTTGGCAGCTGCTGCCTGGCACTGATCACTAAAGTTGAGTTTACTGTCCACCAATGCCCCCAGGTCCTTTTCGGAAGTAGTTTTACCCAATGTTTTATTATTTAGCACATAACTGTACTTATTATTTCTACGGACCAAATGCATAACCTTACATTTATCCACATTAAACTTCATTTGACATTTTACTGCCCAAGCCTCTAGCTTCTCCAAATCCCTCTGTAATATGATATTATCCTCCTCTGTACTGATTATTTACCCAGTTTAGTATCATCTGCAAAAATGGAGATTCTACTCTGTAGCCCCTCAACAAGATCATTAATAAAAAATATTAAAAAGAAGTGGACCCAACACTGACCCCTGTGGTACCCCACTAGTAACTAAAACCCAATCTGAATATGTTCCATCAATGACCACCCTCTGTTTTCTATCACACAACCAGTTACGAGTTACCATTTGCATAGGTTTTCCCCAAGTCCCACTCACTTTGTAGACCAACCTTTCATGTGGCACAGTCATTTAAAAATGGCATATATTGGGCTTCACTCCTCAGCTGCCATCTTGCACAAATATTCTTTGTCGATCTTAAAGAGGCGCCAGCCTTCTTCAGTGATCAGCCTGGGGCCTGTACTCCCGGAATGTGACACTCATTCTCTTCCAGCATTGTCGGACTCTTCTATACAGTGAGTACAGGTTATCTTCACGGTATAAGCAATCAATGTTGTTAGAACCCCTGCAGCAGAGTGCCCTGCTATTTGCACAGGTTCAGGTTTCCTGTTAAACCTAGGAGTTGCTGGGCGCTTATTGTATCAGTGGAGCCAGTGAGTGTGGATCTAGGAAAGACATCTAGAAAAGAGAGCGCTGTGACAGCCAAGCCAGGGGTAGCAACTTAGGGGCTGCCTGCCACTGCATATCCACCCCACCTTGCGGTGGGCTCTGGTGAAGACCAGAGGCCGCTTAGCCTCCGCTCCCTTGTGCTGCTTACGCCACCACTAGCAGCGGTTCCACGACTCCTGCCAATATATATTAGGGCTTGTCAGATTTTTTTGTTGTGGCCCAGATCTTCACGGATCTATCATGGATCTGTAAAATGACAGATGTGTGAAATCAATGCGAAATTGTGAATATGTGCATGTAGCCTGAAGGATTTACTTGCATCCCCATATGTTGTGCTGCTGAAGGACGTAAGGTGAGTTAGAATTTTCATGTAAATGTTTTCCCTTAGTCCCATCAGCAGCACAAGGCTATCTTCTTTCCTATAATGCTGCGTTTACATGGAGCGATAATTCACCCGATCGTACGATTAACGATTTTGAAGAAACAATTTTTTTTTAATACCGATCAGCATTTGGCGAAACGATAAATCGTACGGAAAAATAGTTTTGCGATCGCTTAAGCCTATCTCGCACATAGGTTAAATCGGTGAAGGACTGTTCACACGGAACGATCTGCGAATTTTTTGCGAACAACCAACGGCGATTTGAGAACATGTTTAAAGATCAAAATGAACGATTTCTCACTCGTCGCTTGATCGTTCGCTGCATTTACATGTACTATTATCGTTTGAATTTGATTGTTCAAATTCGCACGATAATCGTTTTGTGTAAACGCAGCATTAGGTCTTCTAATAAAGGTTGACATACTAAAAGGGGTTTTGAGTTAGAGGCCCCCTATAGCGTTCAAGATCAATAAAAATTTCCACCTGTCTTATCAGCTGGCAGGATGGACAATTCCCCACAGGTTGTACTGCCGGACGGGACTAAGGGAAAACAGATTTAGGGTAGCTTCACACGTACTGTATCCGCAGCAGATTTGATTAAATGAATAAACACAGCATCAAATTTGCACCATCAAATCTGCTGCGGATCCACAGCAGATTTGACAGTGCGGATTTATTGCTGTGTTCATTCATTTAGACAAATCCGCAGCAGAAAATCCTCTACGTTACGGTACGTGTGAAGCTACCCTAAAGGGGTATTCCACCCAAGCATAACCTTTGATATGTTGCTGCCCATGGTGAGACTAACAATTCCTTCCATACTTGTTATTATCTATTCAGTCTCCTTCCCCCAGTTCTCAGTTGCTGCTTTCTGCTGAAGACACAAAAATCTGTGTGTAAGCTTTTCTCTCTGTCTCTCCCTCCTCCCCCCTCCCCTCTGAAATGGTTGATGTAAAAAAGTCCCTGGCAGGCTGTATCTGCAACATTGTAGCTTCTTTGTAATGATGGGAGGGTTATTCTGAGGCCAAGTCGCTGCTGAACTCACTGTAATCAACCCTTCCAGCATTACAAATAAGCTACTATGTTGCAGAAAAAGCCAGCCAGGGACTTGTTTACATCAGCCGTCTTAGAAGGGAGGGGGAGGAGGGGGAGATGGAGAGAAAAAAATTCATAGAAATAACTTATTGCTTGTTTATTACCAAATCTAAAAGTGTTGTCAATAGTTCCTATAAAAATAGTAATGCACAATGCTGCTGTATGAGTGTCCTCAGTGAGTGGCGGGTTGTGGCCTGTGTGCAGCCTCCTCCACTCTTCTCTCTATACGGTATATAGTTTGCACAGTTTCAGCATCTGAGCCGCACTCATTGTTTTTCCTTCCTGACATAATTTAGTTACCTTCTTCTTTGCAGAATTATGGCAGCGGAAGATAAAAAAGTGCAATAAATTACAATTGTGCTTCCACAGAAAATTGTTAAATGGCGTCTGAAATACATTAATCCTGGTGTCACCATGGAAGCAAACGGCCACATATCAGCCGAATTCTGCAAAGCCGAGCGCCGAGTATTGTCAGGAAAATCCCTGCTCCTGCACTTTCCTCAAAGTTATGAACAAGCAGCAGAATATTCAGAAGAAGATGGATCCATAATGTGTGTATATATATATCCTGACCAATGCACAATTAACAGTAACAGTGCCAATGCAGTATATATAACCCCAGTCAATGCTGTATATATAACCCTGGCCGTTGCAGTATATAAAACCCCCGTCGATTCTGTGTATATATAACCATAGCCGATACATAATATATAACTCAGCCGATGCTGTATATATAACCCTTGCCGATGCTGTATATATAACTCCGGCTGATGTTGTATATACTGTATAACCCCGCTGGATGCAGTATATATAGCCCTGGCCGTTGCTGTATATATAACCCTGGCCGTTGCTGTATATATAACCCTGGCTGATGCAGTTTATATATACCCTGGCTGGTGCTGTATATATAACCCTGGCTGATGCAGTTTATATATACCCTGGCCGATGCTGTATATACAACCCCGGCCGATGCTGTATCTATAACCTCAACCAATGCAGTATATATAACGACTGTTGTTGCATTGACTTCAATACATATCATTGCAGTATGAAAAAAAGAATCATTGTTTTAATGTTCAAAAATAGTACGTTGTGTGAACATAGCCCATGGCTCAACCATTGGTGATACAGCTGTATAACATTAGTAAGAATCTAAATGTTTTATCCTCTGCAGATCTCTACCACAAGGTGGCACTAGAAAAGCTTTGTGCAATTTAATTTTTTTATTTGGATTTTTTTCTCGAAACCTATAGTTAATTAAAAATAAAATAATAAAATGTAAAATAATAATAATAATAATAATAATAATAATAATAATAATAATAATAATAAAAAAAAATATATAGAATTCTCCTTTAAGATTATATTGCAATCCAGAGCAGCGGTGTATAGATGTGTCTCCCTGATGTCATCCACATCCCGGCTTCACTATCAGGCTATTAATAGAAGAAGGAGAACAAGCAATGAAATCCCTAAATATCACAATATAATGAACTCTCCTGTAATATGAAGGAACAGCAGGTCCCGCTATTCAATAGATGTCATGTGACAGGCGCTGATGAAATTTCCAAAGAGAAACCTCAGTGTTTCTTGTTCATTCAATATGACCTTTTGTCAGGGAACACTCGAGATGTGTCACTCCAATATTCTGAACAGGCTTTTGAAGTCTCTAGTGGAAACATGTAGTAAATTATAATGCAAAGCTAGTCCTAAAGCTCCATCATAAAACACCCATCGCATGAATGTGAAAACACAGGCGAGAAATGATAGCGCCTCACTAAATATTTTATTTCTCGGCAGCGGTGGAGGAACATCCTCTTAAACTAAAAGAATGGAATACATTTACCGGGGAGAGTGCGGCGCCTCACAATGGAATAATGTCATTTCAAAGGGTTTGTCTTTTTAAAGGAGAATAGTAAAGAATCCTGCAAGACGTCTCCTGTGAAACATGTTACACGTGAGCATAAAGAAACATGTAACATCTTCTTGTTCCACATATCAAGACCATCGAGGGACATGGGAGAGGCCAAACAATTGAATGAACACCCATGGTTAGCGAGAAAAGATCTGAGATCTGTAGAGTACTAACACTCTCCTCCTCCATTGGTTCTTCTTCTGCTCCTTCTCCCTTGGTTCTTCCTCTCCTCCTCCATTGGTTCTTCTTCTCCTTCTCCTTCTTCTCCTCCTCTGCCCTCTTCTCCTCCTTCATCGTTTCTTCCTCTCCTCCTCCTTCTGTTCTTCCTCTTCTCCTCCTCCTCCTCCGTCTGTTCTTCGTCTCTTTTTTCTTCATCATTTCTTCCTCTCTTCCTCCTCCATTGGTTCTTCCGCTCCTCCTCCTTCTCTTTTTCCTTCTGTTATTTCTCTCCTTCTCCTCATTATGTTCTTCTTCTCCTCCTCTGCCCTCTCTTCTCCCTCTCCTCCTCCTCATAGTTTCTTCCTCTCCTCCTCCTTCTGTTCTTCCTCTGCTTCTCCTCTATTTTATTTCTCTCCTCCTTCATCTGTTCTTCCTCTCCTCCTCCATCTATTCTTCTTCTTGTCTTTCTCCGTCTGTTCTTCCTCTCCCCTTACTCCATATTTTCTTTCTCTCCTTCTCCTCCATTTATTCTTCCTCTTCCCCATTGGTTCTTCCTCTTCTCCTCCTCCTACTCCTCCATCTGTTCTTTGTCTCTTTTTTCTTCATCATTTCTTCCTCTCTTCCTCCTCCATTGGTTCTTCCGCTCCTCCTCCTTCTCTTTTTCCTTCTGTTATTTCTCTCCTTTTCCTCATTATGTTCTTCTTCTCCTCCTCCTCTGCCCTCTGTTCTCCCTCTCCTTCTCCTCCTCCTCATAGTTTCTTCCTCTCCTCCTCCTTCTGTTCTTCCTCTGCTTTTCCTCTATTTTTTTTCTCTCCTCCTTCATCTGTTCTTCCTCTCCTTCATCTGTTCTTCTTCTTGTCTTTCTCCGTCTGTTCTTCCTCTCCCCTTACCCCATATGTTCTTTTTCTCCTTCTCCTCCATTTATTCTTCCTCTCCCCCATTGGTTCTTCCTCTTCTCCTCCTTGTCCATCTGTTCTTCCTCTCTCCCTCCTTATGTAATTGGAATTACAGTACCCGGCTATCTTCACATGTCCTATGTTGGGTGAATGCAGAGGAAGTTGAGCTTTAACCATATACTGTAAATACAGGATTACTTTTAGTCTTGGGAATAACCCTGTAATGACTGGTTCAAGCACAAAGAGGTGGATCCCCTGGATCGTTCCTTCCCTGAGGAGCGGAGTTTAGAGGAGCTCCCATTTTTTTTTACCAGTGTCCACCGCAAGGCTGGTTGTACTTTTCTGTAGGGAACTCCCAGGTCGCTACCCTCAGAGAAGGACCTCGGTGACCACCGACTGAACAACTGAAGGAAAGCTGGAGTCTGGGACTAGGTACTTCTTTTCTGTGGTAGAAATTCAGGATGCAATGGTAGGATATAGTTCAAACTGAAGCTGATCCAAACCTGGGAATGGATTGAGAAGATTGCTAGGAAGTGGCAGATAGCCAGGGAGCATAGACGTGGTTGCTGACTGACAAACAACAACGGAGCAAACAGATGAAAACTCTATATACTCCTTCAGGAGAACATGCCAGAAGACTCCAGAGCCAGTGAACTGAGCTTATAAATATAGGTGGACAGGCACATGCCTGCCACTAGAGGGAGCCCAATCCTCCAGGAGGCCAGCTCAGAGCAAGAGAAGCTGAAAGGGATGACAGCAAAGTGCGACCCAAAGCAATTAGGGGGTAACGGACCTTACAGGAGAAGCCCAAGGCACCAGACAATTGCTTATATACTGTGTATTTTATGTCCTCTCAAGCATTGTCCTACTCTCCTCACTGAACATGGCTTCACCAAGGCCACACTTTATACAGCCGCCATCTACTTTGTCATCCATGGTGTTAAAGTTAATGCATAGAAGGCATTGATAGTGCACAGTTTTATCACTACGGAAAAAACCTCATCTTGTTCTAGGCCACTTTTATAATGTACTCTCCCATTGAGTGGCTTTCGTAAAAAGTGACATACTTAATTAACTTTTTAGACGTCTGTTTAGCAGAATTCCATAGACATAATGCGATCCCGGGCACATCATGTTCTCCGCATAATGTCTTGTTTGTGTTCATATTTCATCGCTCGCTATAAAAGACATTATTTCAGCATACTTCCCCATAACCACCGTCACATTACAAAGTAGGTTCAAGTTCACCCTTTGAATTCTTCTCGTCATCTCGTCCTCACTCTTTTTGTGGGTAATGCATCATTTTTACAGCGGAGAGATTCACTCGGTAAGTTATGGTTCAGGGTCATAAAGCTTGAGAATAATGCAGAGTTAAACTGCTCAGGCTTCTCTCCACCACCGCACTAACAAAGACATTTATTTAACTTGACCCTCACAAAAGACTCTCCAAGGAAACACAGACGTGAAGAACGAATGGACAAAAAACACTATCACATTTCTAGAAGAAACTTAACAAACTTTAAAATTAATATGGACGTAGCGTTGAGAAGCCATGAGGCCTCCTTATAGCTTAGAACAAAGTTTTATTGCTTTTCTGTATTGTTATGTGAAATTTTAACGATTTTATCTCCGTTAAGGCTTACAAGTCTTGTCTGTACTTGAAGCCTGGGGAAGGAAGCACCATGAGCCGCCATGTTGGTGGTATCAGTCTCTTGCCTTCCTATGGTGGTGAGAAGACCATCCATTTTAGTATCTACCTTATTATGCTGTTGTCTGGGAGCCCTCTCCACATCGCATCAATGGCGTCTTGGCATCGTAGATGGAGAGAGAAACCAGAGGAAGTGGGGAGACCTTGTTATAGACACCATAAAAATGGAGATTGTAGTCAGAGGAACGGCGGAGAGTGTGTCAGGGAATGGTGGAGATTTCAGTCTGGCCAGTCAAAGAGAGATTTCTGACAGCTGAAGGGGTTCTGGAAGGGTGAGACCAAGGCAGACAGTTGCCCAATCGCCTATACAGTAACTTTTATTGAACATGGTTAGGGCCCGGAGCATGTATTGCTAGAACCTCCTATCTTAGAGGCAGACTATCTCAAAAGGGAAAGTCCAACCAAGGGTGGAAGCTGACGCTCCTGGACGTGCTCCTCACAGAGTAAGCCAACAACGTGCTATGTACTTCAATAGTTCTTTCAGGAGGTGCTCAGCCCAACACAGGAGCAGTAGAAAACTACTGGGTAAAGTCCAGACCTAGAGCTTGAGTTTCCTGTAACTTCTATTGGATGTAGTCTGGGTCTAGAACACGCATTGCTAGAACCTTCTATCTTAGTGGCAGACTATCTAAAAAGAGACCTAGAGCCTGGGTTGGTCCCATCCACCTTGCCACTGGGTAGTGAGAACTCAGTCTGCTGTAAGCCTTACTATGTTTATGTATAGATTATGTATAGATTTATGTCACGTTTATGTATAGATCATTGTACAGACATGTTGATTCGCTGGTGTATGGTTTCTCCTGGCTTTTAGTATTGTTTCTTTTGTTAAAGGACAACTCTGGCCAAAAGCATTTTTTAATATGCTATTAGTTAGGGAAAGTTATACAAATTCCAGATTGGGGATGGCCCTGGTACTACTCCCCCATAATGTAGATAGATGATGGGGGAGTAGTACAGTGTGCAGACTTACCTGTTCCATAAATGAATCAGGGTGTAATTCCAATGGAGTGTCTAGCAGGGGCGCACTATATATAGAAGTCAATGGTATTCATTGACTTCTATATATAGTGCGCCCCCTGCTGGACACTCCTTTGGAATTACACCCCCGATTCGTGACGTCATGGAATTTCTGAGATTTTGAAGTCTCCGTGATCTACTAAATTAAGGGAAATAGCAGTAAATGTGCATTTCCCATAATAATTGTATATTAGGAATTTGTCTAACTTTCCCTAACTAATAACATATTAAAAAATGCTTTTGCCAGAACTTCTCTTTTAAAGGAGTTTTATGGGATGTTATTATGTTTTGGATAGGACATCAATGCTGGATAATTCTGGCACCTTCACCAATCAGTGCAGTCTATTGTTTGCCAGGTATAGCACCATATCGTTACTAGTCGTTATATCTGGTACTGCATCCCAAACCTATTCAAGTGAATGGGACTGGGCTGTAATGCCGGGCACTGCCACAGCCAAATGTATGGAGCTGTGGTAGATAAAGAGACTGCATTATTTCCGGCCACTTGAAGTGATTCTCAGCTCTAGTGACCATTTGGTCAGTGTTTTTCTAGCTATTCTATTTGCCTTTACATTACTTGGACCTCATTAAGATCTAAAATAAGTTATTAGACTGATATTAAGATTCAGAAGAAATGCGATTCCTGCATAATATGAAGACACGACCCCCGCTGTGAATTTTTTCCAGTGCAGTAAACTAGAAAAACCTTCATTTTTTTTTTCCTAAATAGACTCTGTTCGATGTTTTCATAATGTAACTTATAGCAATTGCAGAAAATAATTTGCTTCAGAAATCCTAATTACCAGCGGCTTATGCGGATAATTATACGTAAGCCGTGCTCGAGGTAGATTAGGCTCAGAGACGACACTAGGAGCCTCCAAGAGCAAAAATATCCCAAGTCATCCGGCTCCTCGTGCTGCTCGGGATGTAATGGAAATCAAACAGACACTCAACAGATCTATGGGAAGTCACAGATACTATGCCCCCTACATGTATTTCTCTCCCAGTAATTATAATTTCTACTCTTATATTATATTGCCATTTGTCCTTGTTTATGTAGAAATTATTTAAAAAAAAAAATTCTGGTCATGGCTACAATAAGGGAAGGTGTAGAAATTCAAACCAATGCAATAGACAAAGAATGGATGTGCAGGATTAGAATAGCTCCCTTCTTGTGTGGTAGTAATGGTAATTGTCATGTTGTCATGTGTACTCTGCTGTAACCTGGAGATATCTTTGTGAAAAGTTACTTGTACTCGTGTTTAGACTGTGTCTGCCCCCTGGTATCGTAGAACCCATCCCAGTAGAGTAGTACAAGCCCAAGCCGTGGTTGTCAGGGTGGAGCTAGGTGTCCGAGGTGTCCCAGTTAACTGCACTGTGCGATAGGATACATAGGCCTTCTGTACTGGCAGCTTTGTCCTATCAAGGCTAGTTCTTCTCTTGTTCAGGATACTGCCCTGCTCTTTTTAGACATGTCCCTGGTGTGGGTCTGGGTGTTCCTTGGTGACTACTCTCCCTTATGTGCTTACCACTGCAAAGATAAAATATAGATAATAGTAGTTGTAGAAGAAACGTCGGTCTCTAACATCTGTACACGTTGGTGACTAGACTCCACTGAACTGAACTGCTTTGTTGTCCCCGACAGGAGTCCTGGCATAAGCCAGGCCCTGGTTTAACTTCTGCAGGGACTGTGGTCTTTTGTGTCCTTTCTCCCTGAGAATCTGGATAAGACTCTCCTGTACTTCCTCCACCAGTGAAATTCCTCCCACAGGGACCTTCTGTACACCTGCCTGTGAGTGGTGGGGTGAGTGTGTAAAGGAGAAAGAAGAAAAGGGATAGGCTGAAAAGCAAAGAGCAAATCCTATTGGTCAGCATAAAACACATGGCACAGATAAAACATTAACCCATGACCTTCCTCAGCTGTGCAATAATTAGGAATACATATACATAAAGAATACTAGTGGGGGAACTTAATATCCTTCATCCACGTTTTTTGACAGGTGCACAGGAGGAGAAGAAAAACACCCGAGGTATCATAGCAACATGTCAGAGGTTTGTATCGGTGGGGGTCTGGGTGCTGAGACCCCTGCCGATCGTAGAATGATAAGGTAGATGTTCACAGCAGTGTCGGCTCTGCCTCACCATCTCTGTCTCACTGCTAAAGTAGCAGTCCATGGAATTGTAATGGTCCCCTATGGAACTTCCAATAGTTTCTACGTCTGGGACCCCAACCTATTAAGCAACTGGGGGGTCCTCTCATTCCTGCTCCATTAGCAGCTGAGGCCACAGGAGTCTAGATATCCATGTGTTAGGTACATGGGAATCACTGATATAACCAGGGAGCACAGGTGTCTGAGGACTCACGTGGCCCATGATGGAGGGGTCCCGGAGGTACAGTCCCCCATAATACATTTATGAGGTTTCTAAGTTTTTTCTGCATTTTTTCCCATAAAATGACATTGTAGGAAATAAATATTCTGCAGAACGCTTCTCGTCCGTTGACTTTGCAGATGATTGTTTTCACATCTAACCGGAGAACATCCGAATCCCCTAATGGGCCCCATTTATTATACATGAGCCGGGGGAAGTGTTACCTCCTGACATGCAATACTACTTAGGAGGTGTCTATGCCAAGAGGCTCAGTATCTGAGGCCATTTCTCTATATTTCACTATGGTCGACAGCTTCCCTTCCTGAATAATACATAGGCTGAGATGAATAGGAAGGGGACGCACTTTTACATGTTCACTTCTTCAGCATTTTCATCCTGGATGGTTTTTGGTTGTTGATATGGGGATGGGGACGGCTGATATAGCGGAGGAGACGTGTCACGCTCTGACTCTTCTGTCTTGTAGAATTCGGACATGCTGGATGCATCGTGTCTTCTCTTCCAACTCCTTTCTCCAAAGAAACTAAAAATAAAAATGTAACAACTTATTGTGTATGTAGAGTCCAGCTCCGGTGCAGCTCCGAGCAGTGAGGACTGTGAGGGGGGGGCTGGACTGTAACCACTGGGTGACCAGGTTATAGGGTGACGGGACAGGTATACCAAAAAGACAATCTCTTTTAATGGCTATTAGACATGGGTCTGGATTCCTAAATGACCTAAAAAGCAGTAGTTTATAAAGGGGTACTCTGGAAGATTTTTGTTTTTCAAATTAACTGGTGTTGTAAAGTTATACAAATTTGTAAATCATTTTTATTTTATTACAGTACTTATCGGCTGCTGTATGTCCTGCAGGAAGTGGTGTATTCTCTCCAGTCTGACACAGTGCTCTCTGCTGCCACCTCTGTCCATATCAGGAACTGTCCAAAGCAGGAGAGGTTTTCTAAGGGGATTTGCTGCTGCTCTGGACAGTTCCTGACATGGACAGAGGTGGCAGCAGAAAGCACTGTGTCAGACTGGAGAGAATACACCACTTCCTGCAGGACATACAGCAGCTGATAAGTACTGGAAGACTGGAGATTTTTATGTAGAAATACATTAGAAATCTAAATAACTTTCTGAAACCAGCTGGAAAGAGTTTTCCAGAGTACCCTTATAATGGCTTATAGAGGTGGGACAGGTTGGTCGATGTGGACAGGTGTATGCAGAATCAGGGGGCACAGTCCAATAGTAAGCAGAAGTAACATAGCATTTTTTTTTTTTTTTATCACATTGTCTCCAGAAACAGTGGATGAAAATGTAATGAAAAACTCTGAAGTAAAAATATAACCAATAATAACTAAAGCTCCTGCCAGGAACCATGTGCCCATACACAGTCATGTAGAGGAAAGTATAAAACAGTTATAAGGGTCACAATAGGGGGATGCAAAACATATATTTTTAGTTGAAAATAAAGAGTGGCAAAAGCCCTGATATGGTTCTACTGATGGAAACATAAAAATGTTATCACTCCTAGCGGAGGGAAAAAAACAAACAAACCCAAACACTGTTAACAGAAATGCTGTAGCTAAAATGTCCCCATCGTTATAATCTTAATCCACAGTAAATGTGATATAAAGCAAGTTTGCAATTTACATTTATTATTATTTTTTTTTTCAGTTATCATAACGTAAAACAAAGCTATACTTACCAGAAATCCAAGTCCAGTCTCCTGAAGGCAGCTATATAACAGCTATACTTACTGTATCCAGGTCCAGTCTCCTGAAGGCAGCTATATAACAGTTATACTTACTGTATCCAGGTCCAGTCTCCTGAAGGCTGCTATATAACAGCTATACTTACTGTATCGAGGTCCAGTCTCCTGAAGGCAGCTATATAACAGCTATACTTACTGTATCCAGGTCCAGTCTCTTGAAGGCTGCTATATTACAGCTATATTTACTGTATTCTGGTCCAGTTTCCTGAAGGCAGCTATATAACAGTTTTACTTACTGAATCCAGGTCCAGTTTCCTGAAGGCAGCTATATAACAGCTATACTTACTGTATCCAGGTACAGTCTCCTGAACGCAGCTATATAACAGCTATACTTACTGTATCCAGGTCCAGTCTCCTGAAGGCTGCTATATAACAGCTATACCTACTGTATCCAGGTCCAGTCTCCTGAAGGCAGCTATATAACAGCTATACTTACTGTATCCAGGTCCAGTCTCCTGAAGGCAGCTATATAACAGCTGTACTTACTGTATCCAGGTCCAGTCTCCTGAAGGCTGCTATATAACAGCTATACTTACTGTATCCAGGTCCAGTCTCCTGAAGGCTGCTATATAACAGCTATACCTACTGTATCCAGGTCCAGTCTCCTGCTATATAACAGCTATACTTACTGTATCCAGGTCCAGTCTCCTGAAGGCAACTATATAACAGCTATACTTACTGTATCCAGGTCCAGTCTCCTGAAGGCAACTATATAACAGCTATACTTACTGTAGCCAGGTCCAGTCTCCTGATGGCTGCTATATAACAGCTATACTTACTGTATCCAGGTCCAGTCTCCTGAAAGCAGCTATATAACAGCTATACTTACTGTATCCAGGTCCAGTCTCCTGACGGCAGCTATATAACAGCTATACTTACTGTATCCAGGCCCAGTCTCCTGAAGGCAGCTATATTACAGCTATACTTACTGTATCCAGGTCCAGTCTCCTGAAGGCAGCTATATAACAGCTATACTTACTGTATCCAGGTCCAGTCTCCTGAAGGCAGCTATATAACAGCTATACTTACTGTATCCAGGTCCAGTCTCCTGAAGGCAGCTATATAACAGCTATACTTACTGTATCCAGGCCCAGTCTCCTGAAGACAGCTATATAACAGCTATACTTACTGTATCCAGGTCCAGTCTCCTGACGGCAGCTATATAACAGCTATACTTACTGTATCCAGGTCCAGTCTCCTGACGGCAGCTATATAACAGCTATACTTACTGTATCCAGGTCCAGTCTCCTGACGGCAGCTATATAACAGCTATACTTACTGTATCCAGGTCCAGTCTCCTAAAGGCAGCTATATAACAGCTATACTTACTGTATCCAGGTCCAGTCTCCTGACAGCAGCTATATAACAGCTATACTTACTGTATCCAGGTCCAGCCTCCTGAAAGTAGCTATATAAAAGCTAAGAAAATAGGAAGTGCTGTTTTTCACAAACAAAGAGAAATAATGAGTGTAAATTGCAAACTTGCTTTATATCACATCTACTGTTGATTTATGTTTTGAAGGTTATACACTGTAAAATGTTACAAATGTTTGGATTATCTGTCACCCTCAATTCTGAAATGACCAAAGGTCCATTTATTTTGTTTTGGTTGAGCAGTTGCTGAGTACTACAACTCCCAGAATACATTGCTTTCCCCCAGCTCTCTATCACAGCCCCCTACACCGCTGACTCTTTTACACTGCTTTACAGAGCTTAATACCTGCTGTATGATTTCCTGTCTGTTCCTCCACCTGTGTCATTGCACAGCCCAAGGCAGCGGTACAATCACACTGCATTCTTCCCTAAATGTCCTGATAAAGATATATGTGTGTATTACAGGAAGATGGGGATCAAGGCTGAGAGGGCTGGTCAGAGGTGATGATGTCACTCAGAAGACAGGATCCATCCAAGCCTCCTGAGACACCAGAGAATGATTGGTTGTGTCATGAGAGGATGGAGCTTGGAGGGCTGCTGAGACAACACCACAAGGAGAGGACTACATAACTTCTTATCAGGAGTAAGTGAAGCAGAATTGAAGCCAATACCATGAATTATAACACTATATTAGTAATCATATATGTTGGCGTATTTCAATACATTTTTCTGATATCCCTTTAAATAACCCTTTAACCCTTTAAGGACATGGCCCATTTTCGTTTTTACGTTTTCGGTTTTTCCTCTTTGTGTTTAAAAGGTCATAGCACTTGCATTTTTCCACCTAGAAACCCACATGACCCCTTATTTTTTGCGTCACTAATTGTACTTTGCAATTACAGGCTGAATTTTTGCATAAAGTACACTGCGAAACCAGAAAAAAATTCGAAGTGTGGTGAAATTGAAAAAAAAAACGCATTTCTTTTATTTGGGGGAAATGTGTTTTTACGCCATTCACCCTGGGATAAAACTGACTTGTTATGCATGTTCCTCAAGTCGTTACGATTAAAACGATATATAACATGTATAACTTATATTGTATCTGATGGCCTGTAAAAAATTCAAACCGTTGTTAACCAATATACGTTCCTTAAAATCGCTCCATTCCCAGGCTTATAGCGCTTTTATCCTTTGGTCTATGGGGCTGTGCGAGGTGTCATTTTTTGCGCCATGATGTGATCTTTCTATCGGTACCTTGATTGCCCATATACGTCTTTTTGATCGCTTTTTATTACATTTTTTCTGGATTTGATGCGACCAAAAATGCGCAATTTTGCACTTTGGGATTTTTTTGCGCTGACGCCGTTTACCGTACGAGATCAGGAATGGGATTAATTAATAGTTCGGGCGATTACGCACGCGGCGATAGCAAACATGTTTATTTATTTATTTATTTGTTTACTTTTATTTAAAACCTGGGAAAAGGGGGGTGATTCAGACTTTTATTAGGGGAGGGGGCTTTTTACTATAAACAACACTTTTTTTTTTTTTTTTACACATATACTAGAAGCCCCCCTGGGGGACTTCTAGTATATACACTTGGATCTCTCATTGAGATCTCTGCAGCATAGATATGCTGCAGAGATCCATGAGATCGGCACTCGTTTGCTTTCGGCTGCTGCAGCCGGAAGTAAACGTGTGCCGAGCCGAGGACGGCGCCATCTTGGACGCGTCCCCGGCCGGCATCAGTAACGGAGATCGCTCCTCCGGGACAAGGTCCCGGAGGAGCGATCTCCCCCACTAGACACCAGGGAAACGTTGCCTCCGGTAATCGGAGGCAGCTGTCAACTTTGACAGCTGCCTCCGATTAGCTAATTAGCGGGCACGGCGATCAGACCGTGCCCGCTAATAGCGGCGGTCCCGGGCTACACGCGGCACCCGGGATCGCGGCACTTCAAAGCGGGGCCGCCGCGCGGCCCCGCTTTGAAGTGCAAGTGAGGACATAGGACGTACCGGTACGTCCTATGTCCTTAAGAGGTTAAGTGAGGGCTCTAACAATTTTTTGTGAATTCCTATTCTTCATTAACACAAACTTTTGTGAAAGTTGTTGATCCTACAATGTTCCTCCCATTTATCTCCCAGGATTACCCTCCATTTATCTCTATTTACTGAGTCTTTTTAGAGATACAATTAGATCAGAATAAATTGTATTTGTTATTAGAGCGTCTGACCTTTTGGCTTCTTGTCATCCTTCTCTATGATACTCGGGACCTTCTATGATAATTCCTCCAATGACGGAACATTATATTATTACATTCCCGCCTGATCTTTCCTCTTTTCCTCTGTAACTTGTCAGTAGATATTGTATTTTATGTGACATTTTATCTATATATGAAAGTAAAATTCTTGTATCAGATTTTGTACAAGTTTTTTTCTATGCTTAACAAATTGTCAGGGTTGGATTATGGAAGGGGCAATTGCCCCAAATCCTTCTTCATCCTGCTGCTATTAGATATTGTCTTTGAACTAGTTGGGCTGTAATAATATGTAAGAATTGGATCTCCTCTGCAGCTAAAAGAAAAGGTGGTTTTATGCACTTTGGGGGAAGGTGTAGTGTCCCGATATCTATCTCTCAGCTATCATAGGTCTAAAGTTGTCATGTGGCTGAGCAATATCATGCTTAAAACCTAATTTTCTTGTATGTACAGTTGTCTTGCTTGTTACTCTAAAGCAGCTGATACATATTGAAACGGCTAGCTTTAGAGCTGAGTAGAACTTAGTTAGTCCTGGCTTTACCAGGGACGGGAGAGGACCAATCCATTGGTGTTGAGCGAGCATGCTCGGTTAAGCATAGTGCTCGTTTAAGTATCAAGGAGATTGATCAAGCTAGATGCTCAAGTGAACACTTTGTGGTGCTCGGGTAAAGGTGGCCAAAGACCTTTAACAACTGATGGCTGAATGATTGTTTGGCCGCCAGTTACTGTATATCTCTCACACGCCGCATAAACCGGCTACATTTTTCTTTTTTCCGATTTTTGTATGTTCCATCTCTTTAATGGATATGTAAACAAAATAAACAAAAACCACAACAGAAAAATGTAATAAGTTTCTACAAGACACATCAGAACACCGGTGGTATGCTGGCAATTACAGGGAGATCCTGGTCAAATCCTCAAGTCTCCCATTGATTTCAATAGGGTTCTCAAATTGAGCACTCAAGCATTGAAAACTACTTAACGAGCACTCAAGCATATAAGTCCTCGCCCAACACTAGTATTCGTGTCTTCTACAGATTATGAGGCCTCACGCCAAACCTGCAAGTAAAGCAAGTAACTAAGCTGCAGCATTACTTTACCACCAGGGCTAGTTTCTACCTTTGAATAAGGACAGAGCTTGGCCATGTATACCATGAATCAAAGCATCGTATAGAAGTAGGTTTTGCCCAAGACTGTCTACAGTGCATGCTGAGAGGAAAGTTCTACAATAAAAACCTGTTCTTTATTCAGGCCGGAAAAATTGTCAAAGCTAGAAGAGGTCTCAGTCTTCCAGGACTCTCTTGCAGAGTCGGCTTCAAGTTTTTGTGGGCCCTTGGGCGACAGAGCCTCAGCGAGCCCCTTTATGGAGCAAATCATGGGCAGTCTAGTGTCATTATTAGGGGGTCTAAGCAGGGGTGGGGAAGGGTAAGACCTCTGCTTAGACCCTAATAATGACACTAGACTACAGGTTGATACTTAGTGAGAGTTACTATTTTTTATAGTTTACAGGGTAAAATAAAGATTGGACAACTTTGGAAGAAAATTCTTCATTTTTTTTATATATAATAAAAGGGTCAATGAGGCCTCTCTGGGTCGTTTTATTCCAAGATCTTTTTAAAGCTTTTTTTTCCTACTTATTTTTGGCTTTATAGATGCTTTCCATTACTAGTTATCCTGTAGAGAGGCTAACAAATAACCCTCACTTATTACCCTGATACCCACCGCCACAAGGGGCATCGGGAAGAGCCAGATACCGTCAAGCCTGGAGCGTCAGAAAATGACGGTGACGTGGGTGGGAAGCTGGCGTCCTGGCGGCATTGCTCTGAGGCAGCTGTTGGGTGTTACTGGCGGCGGTCCTGCATTCCGGGGGGAAGGTCAGTGTTGGGGGGCTCCCTGAGGCACTGTGGGTCTCGCCACTTGTCCAAGTATGACGGGTGCTGACATCAGCCCTGCTTCTTTTGCACTATAAACTCTTAGATGGGTTAAAGTGTAGCTGTCATTTAAAATATTTTTGCAGAAATAAATAGTACAAGCGATTTTATTAGGCAAAAGCCTCTTTCTGTACTCAAAAAGCTGTTTCCCCCCTCACTTCTTATCACTTCTTATCCGCAGAAGTAAGTTCAGGTAGGTAGCCACCTCTATACTGCAGCCACCGCGTAGTAACAATACATAGGACGGCCCATTGTTCTCACAATAAAACTTTAATGGAATTAGAGCAGAAAAAGAAATCAAATTTTCTTTGTAAACCCGGGGCAATTCTTCTCCTTCCATGCTGCCCCTGATGGGAGGTATACTGACCCTGAAAACATTCATCTTCGCAATCTCATCACGAAACCATAAAAGACGCCGTAAATTCTAAGAATACTTCATGTTGTGCAAATTCCGAATGTGGATGGAAAAACTCAAACTCAAAGCTTTTATTGTAATGTTTTTTCTCTTACATAAATCTGCTTTTTATCTAGATCTTAGGCTAAAGACTTTCACATATAGACGTAGCAGAGGCTAAAGGTTCAGTATTATCACACTAAGCGTTCACTTGGCGCTTAATTTGCAGGACAAATCTATGAACGCTGAAGCGACACCACCACTGTATAGACCACGGCCGTACTTTTAGATGTTGTTACAAACTTTCCCACCAGGAGAAAAGTTAGGAAAAGTTGAGTTGCTTCTGTTTTCTAGGCACCAAAGATGTGCGGGTCTGATGAGGCCACACCCTCTTATGTAGTGTGGTATCCCACTACTAGCGTTTCTCTTATGCACCTGTCCAAAAGTTCTCACTCAGGTTAAAAAAGTGGTGGATGAGGTATTTCTAGTTTTAGTATTTCTTATATGTATGTATTACTATTGCACAGCTGAAGGACGTAATGGGTTAAGTTTCTATATACCATGTGTTATATGCTAACCTATCACAGGTGCTCTTTCTCTTTATTCTATCCTCTCACCTTTCTCTTGCACACACTCAGTCCTAACACTCACAGGAGGTACACAAACACCCCTGTAGGAGGAGTTACACTGGTGGAGGAAGTGAGTCTGTCTAGTCAGATTTTTCAGTGAGAAAGGTCACAACCAAACCAAGTTCCTGCTGTAGTTAAGTCAGATGCAACTAAAGAGTTCTTCTAAAGCAACTACTTTCTCAACTATGCAGTGCTAACTAACAGTAGGGGAGAGCAGCCACCAAGGAATACCCTAGCTCACGCCAAGAACGTGTCAAAAAAGTGCAGGACAGACTCCTGACACAAGGGGAGCTGATCCCAGTAGGACAAAGCTACCGGTATATAAAGGTCTACGTATCCTACTGCGCAGTGCAGGTAACTGGGAAATCTCTGACATCTAGCTACAACCATATAACCGCCGACTGGGGCTCGTGCTACCCACCTGGAACAGGTTCTACTATACCAGGGGGCAGAAGGGGGTCAGACATAGTCTAAATGTGAGTACGAGTATCACTTCCCTACAGATGTCGACTATAGTTCCGGCAGAGTACAAGGGCTACATGGGGAAAAGGGCTCCCCTGGTAAACTCCTCTCCTCCTCTTTCTACCTCTGCAAAGCAATACTACTACTTCTACTCTTTTCAAGCACCTACTGCAAGCACTAAGTCAGCACTCAAGTCTGTTGTCAAGATCACTGTCTACAAAGTGTGTACTGTTATCCTGTCAAAGTTCTACAGTAAGTTTTTTTTCTATCAAACGCACGGGAATCTGTCTACCTATGTCTGCACTCTATGTACACTCCACCGCACACCTTAGGTTATTTTTCCCCCCTTCTGTGGTTGGCGGTACCGATAGTCCGGATGGGTCAGTTACCACTCCGGGTTGCAGTGACAAGAGCCCAAGGGACACAATAAAAGCTCGGAGTTTACCGCCCATTTTGGGGAATACACTACTGACCATTTACAAATAGGCTCCAACATCAGACCTGTTTGCTGTACTAGCACTGACACGACAAAACAATATCTATACAACTCTACGAGGACCACCACTGTAGTCCCACCCACTTTGTGTCATTGCTTTTAAAAAACTAATGAGAGAAGGCAAAAGTTTTTGACTTTTTTCACACAACTTTTCAGAACATTATTTGGTCTCCCTAATACCAGGGGGTTCCCTAATACTAGGGGGGTTCCTTATACCAGAGAGCTCCCTAATATCTGGGGAAACCCTAATACCAGGGGGCTCCCTAATACTAGGGGGTTCCCTAATACCAGGGGGTCCCTAAAACCAGGGAGCTCCCTAATATCTGGGGGATCCCTAATACCAGGGAATTCTCTAATTCCAGGGGGTTCCCTAATGCCAGGGGGCTCCCTTATATCTGGGGGCTTCCTTATATCTGGAGGCTCCCTAATACCAGGGGGCTCCCTTATATCTGGGGGCTTCCTTATATCTGGAGGCTCCCTAATACCAGGGGGCTCCCTTATATCTGGGGGCTTCCTTATATCTGGAGGCTCCCTAATACCAGGGGGCTCCCTTATATCTGGGGGCTTCCTTATATCTGGAGGCTCCCTAATATCTGGGGGATCCCTAATATTATGGAGTTCTCTAATGCTAGGGGTCTCCCTTATATCTGGGGGCTCCCTAATACCAGGGGCTCCCTAATATCTGGAGGCTCCCTAATACCAGGGGTTTCCCTTATATCTGGGGGCTCCCTTATACCAGGGGCTCCCTTATATCTGGGGATTCCCTTATACCAGGGGCTCCCTTATATCTGGGGATTCCCTTATACCAGGGGGTCCCTAATATCTGGAGGCTCCCTAATACCAGGGGGCTCCCTTATACCAGGGGCTCCCTAATACCAGGGGGCTCCCTTATATCTGGGGGCTCCCTTATACCAAGGGCTCCCTAATACCAGGGGGCTCCCTTATATCTGGGGGCTCCCTTATACCAGAGGCTCCCTAATATCTGGAGGCTCCCTAATACCAGGGGTCTCCCTTATACCAGGGGCTCCCTAATACCAGGGGGCTCCCTTATACCAGGGGCTCCCTAATACCAGGGGGCTCCCTTATATCTGGGGGCTCCCTTATATCTGGTGGCTCCCTTATACCAGGCGCTCCGTAATATCTGGAGGCTCCCTAATACCAGGGGGCTCCCTTATATCTGGGGGCTCCCTTATACCAGGGGCTCCCTAATATCTGGAGCCTCCCTAATACCAGGGGGCTCCCTTATACCAGGGGCTCCCTAATATCTGGAGGCTCCCTAATACCAGAGGCTCCCTAATACCAGGGGGCTCCCTAATACCAGGGGGCTCCCTGATATCTGGGGGCTCCCTTATACCAGGGGCTCCCTTATATCTGGGGATTCCCTTATACCAGGGGCTCCCTAATACCAGGGGGCTCCCTTATATCTGGGGGCTCCCTTATATCTGGTGGCTCCCTTATACCAGGGGCTCCCTTATATCTGGAGGCTCCCTAATACCAGGGGCTCCCTAATATCTGGAGCCTCCCTAATACCAGGGGGCTCCCTTATATCTGGTGGCTCCGTAATATCTGGGGGCTCCCTTATACCAGGGGCTCCCTAATACCAGGGGGCTCCCTTATATCTGGGGGCTCCCTAATATCTGGAGGCTCCCTTATACCAGGGGGGCTCCCTTATATCTGGTCTGTGTATGTTTCTATCCCGGTCCTCAGTTGACCCTGTGGGGTGACCGTCCTTTGTTTCCCCTCTTACTATGTTACTCTTCTAATTCCGCAGGACATTAGTAATTTTCTCACATTTCCTTAATCTCTTTTGATGGATTCAGACCACGGTGTTCATTTAGTCCAGATGTGATCCCCAGACTGTCAGCTCTGTTTCAGCTTTGCCTTTAATCTCTCCCTGAAGCCAATAATGAGAGATAAGTCATTGACAGCGGCTGCCAGCGTAAGGGTAATAGGTGTATATATATATATCGTAGGTGTGAGATCATTGTGGGCGGGCTGGCAGTAGGATTACTCCTTTATCTGCTGGGTAAATGACAAGGATGTTCAATGTCCTAAAAAGAGTCAAGCCAATTTTAATTAAAAATGCAAAACGTAAAGACAATATTTGGCGCAGATACCGCCGGCCGCGTCCGTCAAACCTGGGTCCGACGCTACAAATTACAAAAAAAAAAAAAAAAAGACAACGGTAAATAAGATTTGATTATTTTCTTTCTAATCTTTAATTAATGTGCAACTTCCTGAAACACTTTATGAAGTAATTACCCCGAGCAAACATGGCTGCGATGACTGATAGACGGCGGCTTCAGCTTACGCTTTTTTTTATTTTTTCGGGTGAAACTTATTTAACTCATACACCTTTAAATGAATAATTTAATTGTCGTAATAGAGACTGAAGCAAAACGATTGAATATAATATAATGTAATGGAAACTTGTGCATCAGTGACATAATATTACGTGTGAACTCCGGATACTGAATAATAGAGGAGACATCGCACCTTCTGCTGGGAATCTGCTGCTAATGCAAAGTGCTGGTCATTCTAATGCACGTGGCCATAGTCCGGCTCCATCTGAGTCTACAGATCCATAATATACTGTGGTAGATCAAATCTATACCGGGCCTTGGACTGTCCACCGGTGCACTGACACAGGACCCTAGAATGTCGCATCAGTGTGCCCTAAGTGTAGATGCCCCCCATTCAGTCCTCCTTTAGTAGATGCCCCCTGTTTAATCCCCTTTAGTAGATGCCCCCCTGTTTAGTCCTCCTTTAGTAGATGCCCCACTGTTTAGTCCTTCTTTAGTAGATGCCCCCCATTCAGTCCTCCTTTAGTAGATGCCCCCTGTTTATTCCCCTTTAGTAGATGCCCCCCTGTTTATTCCCCTTTAGTAGATGCCCCCTGTTTAGTCCTCCTTTAGTAGATGCCCCACTGTTTAGTCCTCCGTTAGTAGATGCCCCCATTCAGTCCTCCGTTAGTGGATGCACCCTGTTTAGTCCTGCTTTAGTGTAGGCCTACCTGTTTATTCCTCCTTTAGTAGATGCCCTCTCTCTGTTTTTTCCCCTTTAGTAGATGCCCCGTTTAGTCCTCTTTTAGTAGATGCCCCCTGTTTAGTCCTTCTTTAGTATATGTCCTCCTCCTGTTTAGTCCTTCTTTAGTGGATGCACCCTGTTTAGTTCTTTAGTGCATGCCCCCCCGTTTAGTCCTCCTTTAGTAGATGCCCCCTCTCTGTTTATTCCCCTTTAGTGGATGCCCCGTTTAGTCCTCCTTTAGTATATGCCCCCCCCCCGTTTAGTCCTCCTTTAGAATATGCCCCCCCCCCTGTTTATTCCCCTTTAGTAGATGCCCGTTTAGTCCTTCTTCCATAGATAAATTTGCATTTGTATTATTATGTAATCATTGTGCTTGTATATTTACCTTACTCCAAATGCCCCAACACAAAAGGGGCGGGGTTGTCGGGTTTTTGGTGATTTGTGCATGTCCTGTATCTTAGGAAGGGATCGTATTCCTGAAATGGGTAACATCTGTGTGCATCATTTTACAATAAGTTTTATTTATTTTTGCATCCTGAACTTCCTACAGTTTTTTGGGGGCAGCGCTGGCAGCTTCGAGTATGGCCAATTGGCATTTTTTTCTTGTATGTTATTGTTTTTACTTCTTTACTAGATCACCCCCTGTTTAGTCCCACTTTACTAGATGGCCCCCTGTTTAGTCTGGCACTCCTACCGCTGCTGTCCCCTGTTCTGTCATGCAGCAGAGGCAGCACATGTTACAGACAATGTCGCAATGGGGTAGTGTGTGCAAGGTGCGTTTTGTTTTTAGTGTGCTCACCAGCCCTGCAGCTGCACATCACTCGGGGGTCTGCCAGAGCATGATCCAGTGGGCTTCCCAGTGATGTGCAGCTGCAGTGAGGTCAGAAGTGGATGCTGAATAAGTTGCTAGTGTCTTCCAGGCTTCTCTATTATAGGTGAATGGGTAGAGCTCAATGGTACAGTAGACATAAAAGTGGAGATTTGCCATCATGCTCCCCTGGCGTACGGCCCAAAAACCGGTACCTGCGGATATGGATCTTTACGCAATGCCTGTGCTGGGCATGCGCCTCTTAGTAAATCTGTCTGGGGACAAGGGGGCGGGACTTTTTAAAGCCAGTCTTGTTAAATGTCCCCAAAGTGCCCTATGACACTGTTACCCAAAGGAATCAATTCAAGGGGAAACTATAAGAAGGTTAGACTAATCTAACCTGCTGGTAAGTCCCTATTGCAAGACGTCAAGGAGGAAGGTATGTCTGTTACCTTCCTCCTGGGCACTGTTCAGGTGCAGTTAGTAGTTTACTCCATGGTCTAGTAAGACCATTAGGAGCACTAGGGCACCCGTTAGGAGCACTGCTGGCCCCTATAACGCCCATCCAGCCTGTCCCCGGCCGGCCCAATCCATTGATTATAATAATAAAGGGGCGGGCTCACCTGGGGCTCATCGGCACAATGGGGGTGGGTAGTTCTCCTAATGGTCTTACTGGACCGTGGAGCAAACTACTAATTGCACCAAAACAGCGCAGAGGAGGAAGGTAAGAGACATAGCTTCCTCCTTTGCGTCTCCTGTGCAATAGGGACATATTAGCAGCTTAGATTAGTCTAATCTGCTGATGTTTCTCCTAAATTCTCCTCAGATTATAGATATTGTTTGACATAAAACGACCAGAATGCACCAAACTTTTTGTTCATTGCTGGACTGGACGGTGACGCGGTGGGAGATTCTTCATCTCTCAGAATAGATGAAACGTCACCACTTGTCATTTGCCGCTCCCCTTACGTTCATCCACCATTGGGTTTTTAGACATCTCCATAATGCGATTACGTCTCTGTTTTTCTCCTTTTTGATGTACTTTTTTTTTTATTTCTCTTCTTTTTCTTCTCTCCTTCCAGATGTTAAACAATCAGCTTCTTCTCTGTCCCATTTGTATTTCTCCTGCTGCCCAATATTTATGGAGGTTATCTACATAGAGAAGATTAAGAGCGTAATCCTTGTCTAAGACTTGGCTTCAGGAGCGAGGGATGAGGCGGTGATTGACTGTGTGACTCCGAGTTTGGAGAAGACCTTGATTATTTTTATTGTGAAACACAAAGACAAAAACGGATGAAAGTAGAAATTTGTTGATGTTACAAGTCATCTCCATTGATTAGGTTTACTGGAGTGGAAAACTCACATTTCATATTGATACAGACTCCGCCGTTGATGAATCCTTTTGTATTACAGTGGTGTCGGAGCTTTATTATTACTTGTTACATGGAGAAATACACAATCTTTCTCCTGAAATCCAGCCAGGAATCTTCAAATGACTATTGATGTTGTGTCTGCTTATCCATAAACATGGCAGTGCGCAGCCGTAATAAATGTGTCACTTACGCACTTCGTAAACTCTACAATTAATTGTTCATTTCTAAAATTGCAATGGAGAACAGGCCGTATATTGTGCCTGCTCATCTGGGCTGGAAGTTACCAGGTGTTCAGCAATCTCTTACTTATGAGGTTGTTACTTGTGCTTTTGTGACTGGAATCCTTTGCTTCAGAAGATGTTCCTTCGATAACCAGGCCATCGCAATGGAGGCCTCTTTGGAAAAGTCCATCATTCGGAGTCTTCTCTTCTTATTTCATATAGTTTTCTTCTTCTAGAAGGGGAACAGGTTTGGTCTAGTCTTCAGTGGTATTGGTGACCCATATTAACATCAGGTTGCATGAGGTTGGGGGGAGCAGCTCTCTGCTTCCTGACTGTGAATGAAAACATTTTAGTTCCATCCAGACGCTAAAAAAATCCATAACACTTACAATATACAGAGCGGAGACACAAAGACAGGTACATATGCCTACATTCAGTGACAGCAAGCAGAGATAGAACTATAACACTTTATATTACAGAAACCTAGGCTCAATGCACATGTAAGTCTATGGAAGCACACAGGTGCATGGAGATGATGTAGATTATGTCTCCTGGGGGTTGGGGACCAAGTCAATAGACAGCTAACCCCGCCCCCACAGAGGAGATCACATGTCCTGTGACCACAAAGGGAGTGGGAAAAGGGAGCTAAGTGTGGTCAGAGTGGACCCAGAGTAGAGGATTTTAGACATTCAGAGCGGATAAGAATGAGAAAAAAACAGGGAAAGAGTGCAAGATAGGTTATACATGTATATTAGACATAGGGTGGTATTGGGAAGGGGGATAGTTTAGAATATTGTTTTTGTTATCCGGATAACCCCTTTAAATTTTTTGTTTAAATCAATGTTATACATACGGCCAAACTGTAGTCCCTGCTCCCTCCATGGCGATATTTGCAGTGCCGTGTCTTGTTTAAAAAAGCAAGGAAAGACCCCTGTTCATCGTACAGGTTGTATATAAGCGGGGGCGGGGGGAGGGGGGGGGAGCAATTAACTGAGGATAGTTATATTATTACCTTTTGCTAATTCTATTATCAGCTCTGCAGCTTACCGGGAGACAATGCTTTTGTGATGCAACAACTCAGTCAGTATAATGTCACTGTGTGGTTACAGAGGTTTTGTTGCTATGTGACAGGAGAGCTGACCATATGTCAGGGCTGCGGCGGCGTCCCGCGCTCCGGACCGCTGCCGCACCCCCTCACCTTGTTCTGCAGCTGCCGGTGTCCACATGCAGGGACCCGGCGCTGCTGCCACTTCGGCCCCTGGGGACGCCTCACCTCGCCCCACTCCTGTCCGTCACTGTGCCGGCCGGCGCGCGCGTCCCCGCCACCTAGGGCGCGCGCGCGCTGGCTGTCTCAGAGTTAAAGGGGCAGTCCGCCCCTAATTGGTTCTTGCACTCTCTCACACTCTCCTATAAATTCCAGCCCTGCCCCACCACAGGTGTTGGAGCCTCTACATGCTTCGCATAGCGTTTGGCCCAGATCCCTGTTGTTCCTGACCTCAGTCCTTGTTCCTAGTCCCTATCCGCTGTTCCAGTTCCTAGTCCCTGTCCGCTGCTTAACCCATTGTTCCTGAGTACTGTCTGCCACCTGCGGTTACTCCTACAGACCTCTGCCTGCACTATCTCCTGCCTACTGCTCCTGCCACGCCTCGCCTGCTGTCACTAGCAACCAAGCCAGGGGTAGCGACCTGGGGGTCGCCTGCCGTAGCAAGCCCATCCCGCCTTGTGACGGGCTCTGGTGAAAACCAGCGGCCCCTTAGACTCCGCTCCCTGGTGCGGTTAGTGCCATCGCTAGTGACGGTTCAGTGGATCCACGACTCCAGGCGTTACACCATACAATGCGAGCACTCCCAGAATTCCAAGATTCTCAGCAGCTCTATACATGTGCAGTGAAAACTTGTCCCACTCTGTGCGTGCTCGAAAATGGCTGGCAATAAGAGGCGAGCGAACCTCGAGCTTGCTTGCTGTCCAAACCCAAGAGTGCAGCATTGGATTATGGAGGGGTGAAGCTTACCCAAGGCTGCCTCGAAAACATGGACACAACCATTACAGCCTTTGTCCCATCAATGTTTTCAGAGAAGGGAATCCTCCTTTGTGGCTCCGCGACTTCCCAGAAATATTGATGGACGTTATCACCCAGCGTCTGCTTTCCAATGAGGGGCGATAGCTTTCACAAAGTTTTTCCCTCCAAGTTGTTTTTATTTTTGGAGACAACGTTATTAATATTGTTCTTTACAGTGTCGGCCACAGGAGCCAAAATCCATATCCCGTTGCTTCCTGTAGAGTTGAAAAAGTTGTCGCGAAACATACAGAAAAGAAAAAAGCTAGCGATGTAGATTTCCGTGAAACCCTCCAGATATAACCAGTAATGGGGTGTAAAATTGAAAGCACAGAACATTAGAAGGGAAATTGCAGAGAGTCTAGAAGGCGGCAGATGGGGTCTATAATTATTAGGGTGATTATCGTGGGGTGAGTTATCGATTCTTTGGTTCCTCGGCACCTTGACAGGAACCAAACCAAGAGAGACCGGGTGGTAGGGAAAGAATTTACTCAGAAAACATCATTCTGTTAAAAATATCCAAGAAACAAAACAAAAAAATATATAAAAATTCACTGAATAGTCTCCAAAAAGATTTTATTCAATCTTGAGAATTCCCAAGGCTGAAAAGTGACAATGAGCCGCTCGTCCAAGAAATCAATCAAAGGAAAGGCAATTTTTACAGAATTTTCTTTGGTTTTTCTTCAATAGAAACTACTCAGTATGTGAATATTTTCTTACATGTGGTGAAATTCATCGATATATCATTTACAGTACAAGAGTAAGGAGGGAAGGGACGACCTCCCCGAGGGGGTGACACGTTCCGTCGCCACAAACATGTGATGAGCAAAGGAGAGCTCCATGCCCAGAGGGAAGAACATTCCCGACTAGTAGAAAAAAAAACTGCAGTAAGAAAATAAAAAATAAACTTTTTGTGATATTATATGCTGAAATTTATGCATATTTTTTTTACTTTTCTTCTTGTATAGATCAAGTCATAAGTCAATAAAAGATTCTGTTCCTTCCCTCCTTCCTCCTGTCACATTCACTCAAACTACTAGAAACTACTAAAAGTCTGTCTTGAAAAGCATAAGCTTGCTGAGGGATCAGGTTATAGATGCTCACAGCCTGAAGTCTATGCAGATTGGAAGGGGAGGAATAGGAAGCAGCTGCAGAGTGTAATGGAGGCAGAGAAGCTCCTGAAAGCTTTTCTGTTTAACTTACTGTGCTTGATTTACAGCTGACACTGCTCAGTACTGCTCTATAATGTCCTCCATGCTGCTCCTTCTTAAATAATGGGGAGCACAATCCCCTTTTTCAGTGTGCTTCCAGTGTAAGTAGCCTACACTCTCTAGCTTAGGGACAACTAGAAATTATAAATGAACCCGTCCGTGGGGGGCTGGGGAAAAATGGCAGCTCCTCATGTATAGACACAGGACGGCTTATTCTAAGAGTCACCTGACTTAAATATACAATTTTCCTTCTTATTGAATTTGATCATATAATATTTTGCACAGACTGTGTTCGATTCTGAGCATCCCAATCATCTGACTCATGTATCACAACCGTCAGGCATGCCGCTCATTCTGCTCGTAGTGGCGGCCATCCTTTAAGGTCTCGTCTTCCTGTTTATTCTCTAGGAATCTGTTTCAGCACAAACATTAGCAGGGCCGAGCGCTAATGCAAAGCATCCTCCACTATAGCATAAAAGCATTCCCCACATATATAACACACTACAGAGTGTTGGCAGGATTGCAGAGGTGACGGATTCGTCTGGAAGGTGAAGGCCAGATCCGCCGAGATTTATAATACAGGAAACTATGAGAGATTAAAGAGGAAAGTATAAAGTTGGTGGGCGGACTCCCTCTTGCACATTAGATGCCATCATTGTAACTTTTGTGAAGTTTATGTAGTTTAACAAGTAGCCTTAGGGCAATAATGGGCCGAATCAGGATAACGTTCCATGTAATAAAGACAATAGAGACAATCATTGTCTTTGGGCAAGCTTAAAAATTACCGGCCACCGACCATGCATCACTACATGTAATTGGATTGTGCGTATATAATAATAAAGCTATATCTCACCTGTCCAAGCTCCCCGGGTTTCCTCCAGCCTTTTCTGTGGGATTCCCCGATTCTGGTTCCGTCTCTGAAGTAACAGGCCACTCAGCCAATCACTGGCCAAGGCGGGGCAACATTGTGCCAGTGATTGGCTGGAGATTGGGCAATCCCTCAGACGAGGCTGGAGGACACCAGGGAGCCTGGACAGGTAAGATATAGCTTTATTATTTTACACCAAAAGGGCTGCACGGACATCGTTAACAATATATATACTACACAACAATCCAGCCATGTTATAGTCTCTGGAAGCCATGACAACGAGACCCGGAGGGGGTGGGCCAGATGTAGACATATTGTTCCCTATTGTATGAAGAAACCCTGTTGTTGGTTCACTGTGAGTTTTCCATTGTACAGAAGATCTAATATGCAACCTGCTTCTCGAGGGAAGTTAGTTTTGCTACTCTCTGTAAAACTGCAGCACATTTTACTGCCAAGGTCAAAGACTAGAGATTATATTATTTATTCTATAAAATAATATAATTAAGCAGTTGCAGTTAATTTTCTCTATTCCAGCATTGTACAGATGTATCCCTGTGTATGCCAATTGCTTTCTACCCCGCCAGCCTGTTTTGTGTATATCTACTTATAACAGCATTTTTTTGTTCCAGTGTTGTTGTTGGGGAAAAAAAAATAGAAACATTGGAACAAAAACACCCTGTGATACATAAATATACACAAAACAAGCAGGCGGGGTAAAAAGCAATCTGCAAATATGGGGGATCACATCTATTGCCTTCTATCCCGACAACTTCTTTTGTGTATATTTACTTATGACAGCATGTTTTTGTTCCGATGTTGCTTTTTTTTTTTTAATTATTTCCAACATCAACATTGAAACAAAAACACAAAAACATGTTTTGATTAAAAAAAATAAAATAATTATATATATATATATATATATATATATATATATATATATATATATACGCAAATCAAGCTGGCAGAAGATATTGGAGACCCATAGGGAGACACCAGAAAAATACAGACAGGCAAGTATAGGCTCTCTTTTGTTTCATGTGTGTATTACATTGTGCGTCCGTCACCTTTACAAACTGGTTCGGAACTTTGCAAAAAATTACTTTGGTAATGTGGTTTGGTTTGAGATCTTTGGTTTCCCACTTTCATTATAATTTTTTTTTTTTTGTGTCCCCATGACTTCTATTTACACCCTTCTGATCTTTTAAGAGGAAAGGACCTCACATAACCACACATAATAGATCAGGAACAGAGGAGAAGCTTCTGTCCATTAAATTCATCAGTGCCCATTAGTTTCCGTCTGATAGGGGATTTACGCACTCTGTCATTTGTCTTTGTCACAGTAATACAAAAAAAAAAAAGTGAAAAGTAATAAAAATATAGGTGGGGAGGGGCTGAATTCTGAAATGTAATAAACATCTTTGATATGGTGGTGGCCTCTTCTTTATCTTCTAATGCATCATGAATTCTCTCCCAATTTTCATAGTCTGTGCAACAGGTGCTAAAGCATTAACAAAAACAGCAGCCGAATAATCAATATCGCAAAGAGAAAAAAAAATAAGCTCCTTATAGCCTAAACAATGCAGAATATTGGAAACTGTGGCGGCTGTAAAATCTGTTTGTTTTCGCTGGATCCCCGAGGAGCAGAGAACATCAATAAAATGACATTTGCATTCAAATCCAGAAAGTTAAAATCTTTCTTTGTGTCTTTTGTCTTCATACAGAACTTTAGTTCATCCCTCGCACAGATTTCACTGCAAATCACCTGTCTGTTTACTCACCTGTCGCAGAGAGCAAAGATACAAATGTGAAGGTTCCTGAAGGTTGGCCTGTAGGGCGTAAGGCCGGTCCATCACTGAAGGGGGCACCATGGAGTGCTGCTGGCCTGAGGCTTCCTTACGTTATGGACGGGGCACTGATATATTCATACTGCATGACTATTGTTTGGGCACCGGGAGAAGGTGCTGCACAGGTCACAATGCAAAACAAGATGATCCCGAATAAAGTCACAGCACACTTATAACACTGTAAAAGGGGTGATTCACTCTACTCTGTGAGCACTTAGGGTGATTGGCCACTCCCTGTGGGCACTTTGAGTGATTGGTCCCTCCTTGTTTAAACTTGGGGTGATCTACGCAAACCTGGTGGGAACTTTGGGTGATATGCCCCTCCTTGTTGACACTTGGGGTTATCTACTCCACCCTGTGGGCACTTATGGTGATTGGCCCCTCGCTGTGGACACTATTTTACCAATGAGGGAATCACGCACCTACTGGGGGAATGAATCTAATGGAATGTCCCCTCCATTAGGGGGAATGTTCCTCTCTGGGGGTCTAACTACTAGAGATACCTACCTAATTGGGGGGGGGGGGGGTGTTACTTAATGGGGGAAATTATCTGCTTCTTCCTAACTAGGGGTTATCTATCTACTCATTAAACCTAATGAGTGATTACCTACGCTTTGGGGGCTTTTACCTAATGGGGGAGATTTTGTATCTAGTAGGGGAATCTAGCAAATGTAGGTTATTACCTGGCCACTTAGTTCCCCAAGGAATGTGCTAGAAAAGAGTGAAGCCTAAGATATTTGTCTGGCAAATTCTGCAGAGAGGAGTTATGGATGGAAGAAGTCTTCATGCTTGTCTAAGCCTCTAAGAGAGGGCAAAAAAACCTATAAAAGATGCCCCCTGTGAGTCACTGGGTGTAACTGCAATGTACGGTCAGCGTTTACGGTCTGCAAAGCCTGTGTAGAACTAGAATCACCACTAAATGGACACTGTATGAGGATATTGGTCTGTGTACAGTGGTATTATTCAGTCACTATGTGGTGGTAATGGAACTTATGTAGTGTTGGTATTAGTGATATTGGTCTGTGTACAGCTTTTTTTCATCTATCTGTCCATCTATCTATCTATCTCTTATCTATCTATCTATCTATCTATCCATCTATCTATCTCCTATCTATCTATCTCCTATCTATCTATCTATCTATCTATCTATCTATCTATCTATTATCTATCTATCTATCTATCTATCTATCTATCTATCTATCTCCTATCTATCTATCTATCTATCTATCTCCTATCTATCTATCTATCTATCTATCTATCTATCTATCTCCTATCTATCTCCTATCTATCTATCTATCTATCTATCTATCTATCTATCTATCTATCTATCTATCTATCTCCTATCTATCTCCTATCTATCTATCTATCTATCTCCTATCTATCTATCTATCTCTTATCTATCTATCTATCTATCTATCTATCTATCTATCTATCTATCCATCTATCTATCTCCTATCTATCTATCTCCTATCTATCTATCTATCTATCTATCTATCTATCTATTATCTATCTATCTATCTATCTATCTATCTATCTATCTATCTCCTATCTATTATCTATCTATCTATCTCCTATCTATCTATCTATCTATCTATCTATCTATCTATCATTTATCTATCTATCTATCTATCTATCTATCTATCTATCTGTCTCAGTTTGTTCTTGAACTATCGATAGCGCCTTCTCTATTAACCTTACCTTGATATGAACTCCTGAAGAATTCTTTTTCATAGTATAATAATGGCTGCTTTTAGCTGTATTTATTTCCAGCAATCTTTATTGTCTCATCAGAAGAATACTGTAGAAGTCTTTTGTCAGATGCTGTTAAGGAGTCTCCTTATTGTCTCATTGATTTTCTCATCTCTGATCCAAGACGAGAGTAAGGTACAGTATGTTTGTGAGAAAATAGCTTAATGGTAAGATAAATTCTCACTTTTTATTCCAGACGTAAAACCTTCCTGATATTCAGTAATTTCATCGGCAATTACAAAGGGAGAGAAATATATAATATTCTAAATTTCTTGAGAATAAGAAAAATTTACTAAGTTATCATTAACTATTTAAATAACTGTATTACACCCCGGAGCTGCACTCACTATTCTGCCGGTGGGGTCACTGTGTACATACATTACTGATCCTGAGTTACATCCTGTATTATACACCAGAGCTGCACTCACTATTCTGCCGGTGGGGTCACTGTGTACATACAATACATTACTGATCCTGAGTTTCATCCTGTACTATACACAATGGAGCCTGTTGTTATGTGACTATTAGTTATACAGAATAAAGATACATAGTTACATGTCTTCTAGCTAGGTGTATAAATAAATATATATATATATATATATATATATATATATATATATATACAGTATATAGCGGCCAGACAGATTCCCGCTGCTGCACTCCCAGGATTAGTGCATGGGGGCGCAGATCCAGGTCCGGGTTACAGGCCGGTCTGCACTGTGTCAGTTTTATAAAGCTGTATGTGCACAGCCTTTATCACTTCTGGATCAGCGTTGTATCACCTCTGGATCTGCGTTGTATCACCTCTGGATCTGCGTTGTATCACCTCTGGATCTGCATTGTATCACCTCTGGATCTGCGTTGTATCACCTCTGGATCTGCGATGTATCACCTCTGGATCTGCGTTGTATCACCTCTGGATCTGACTGGTATCACCTCTAGATTCTGCGTTGTATCACCTCTGGATCTGTGATGTATCACCTCTGGATCTGCGTTGTATCACCTCTGGATCTGACTGGTATCACCTCTGGATTCTGCATTGTACCACCTCTGGATCTGCGTTGTATCACCTCTGGATCTGTGTTGTATCACCTCTGGATCTGCGTTGTATCACCTCTGGATTCTGCGTTGTATCACCTCTGGATTCTGCGTTGTATCACCTCTGGATCTGCGTTGTATCACCTCTGGATTCTGCATTGTATCACCTCTGGATCTGCGTTGTATCACCTCTGGATCTGACTGGTATCACCTCTGGATTCTGCATTGTATCACCTCTGGATCTGTGATGTATCACCTCTGGATTCTGCGTTGTATCACCTCTGGATCTGCGTTGTATCACCTCTGGATCTGAGTTGTATCACCTCTGGATCTGCGTTGTATCACCTCTGGATTCTGCGTTGTATCACCTCTGGATCTGTGATGTATCACCTCTGGATCTGCGTTGTATCACCTCTGGATCTGACTGGTATCACCTCTGGATTCTGCGTTGTATCACCTCTGGATTCTGCATTGTATCACCTCTGGATGTGCGTTGTATCACCTCTGGATCTGACTGGTATCACCTCTGGATTCTGCATTGTACCACCTCTGGATCTGCGTTGTATCACCTCTGGATCTGCGTTGTATCACCTCTGGATTCTGCATTGTATCACCTCTGGATGTGCGTTGTATCACCTCTGGATCTGACTGGTATCACCTCTGGATCTGCGTTGTATCACCTCTGGATTCTGCATTGTATCACCTCTGGATCTGCGTTGTATCACCTCTGGATTCTGCATTGTACCACCTCTGGATCTGCGTTGTATCACCTCTGGATCTGCGTTGTATCACCTCTGGATCTGTGTTGTATCACCTCTGGATTCTGCATTGTATCACCTCTGGATCTGAGTTGTATCACCTCTGGATCTGCGTTGTATCACCTCTGGATTCTGCATTGTATCACCTCTGGATCTGTGTTGTATCACCTCTGGATCTGCGTTGTATCACCTCTGGATCTGCGTTGTATCACCTCTGGATCTGCGCAGCCTCTATCACCTCTGGATTCTGCGTTGTATCACCTCTGGATCTGCGTTGTATCACCTCTGGATCTGCGTTGTATCACCTCTGGATCTGCGTTGTATCCCCTCTGGATCTGTGTTGTATCACCTCTGGATTCTGCATTGTATCACCTCTGGATCTGAGTTGTATCACCTCTGGATCTGCGTTGTATCACCTCTGGATTCTGCGTTGTATCACCTCTGGATCTGTGTTGTATCACCTCTGGATCTGCGTTGTATCACCTCTGGATTCTGCGTTGTATCACCTCTGGATCTGCGTTGTATCACCTCTGGATTCTGCGTTGTATCACCTCTGGATTCTGCGTTGTATCACCTCTGGATCTGCGTTGTATCACCTCTGGATCTGCGCAGCCTCTATCACCTCTGGATCTGACTGGTATCACCTCTGGATTCTGCGTTGTATCACCTCTGGATCTGACTGGTATCACCTCTGGATTTTGCGTTGTATCACCTCTGGATCTGCGTTGTATCACCTCTGGATCTGCGCAGCCTCTATCACCTCTGGATTCTGCGTTGTATCACCTCTGGATCTGCGTTGTATCACCTCTGGATCTGCGTTGTATCACCTCTGGATCTGCGTTGTATCCCCTCTGGATCTGTGTTGTATCACCTCTGGATTCTGCATTGTATCACCTCTGGATCTGAGTTGTATCACCTCTGGATCTGCGTTGTATCACCTCTGGATTCTGCATTGTATCACCTCTGGATCTGTGTTGTATCACCTCTGGATCTGCGTTGTATCACCTCTGGATTCTGCGTTGTATCACCTCTGGATCTGCGTTGTATCACCTCTGGATTCTGCGTTGTATCACCTCTGGATTCTGCGTTGTATCACCTCTGGATCTGCGTTGTATCACCTCTGGATCTGCGCAGCCTCTATCACCTCTGGATCTGACTGGTATCACCTCTGGATTCTGCGTTGTATCACCTCTGGATCTGACTGGTATCACCTCTGGATTTTGCGTTGTATCACCTCTGGATCTGCGTTGTATCACCTCTGGATCTGACTGGTATCACCTCTGGATTCTGCGTTGTATCACCTCTGGATTCTGCGTTGTATCACCTCTGGATCTGACTGGTATCACCTCTGGATTTTGCGTTGTATCACCTCTGGATCTGCGTTGTATCACCTCTGGATCTGACTGGTATCACCTCTGGATTCTGCGTTGTATCACCTCTGGATCTGCGTTGTATCACCTCTGGATTCTGCGTTGTATCACCTCTGGATCTGACTGGTATCACCTCTGGATTCTGCGTTGTATCACCTCTGGATCTGCGTTGTATCACCTCTGGATTCTGCGTTGTATCACCTCTGGATCTGACTGGTATCACCTCTGGATTCTGCGTTGTATCACCTCTGGATCTGCGTTGTATCACCTCTGGATTCTGCGTTGTATCACCTCTGGATCTGCGTTGTATCACCTCTGGATCTGCGTTGTATCACCTCTGGATCTGCGTTGTATCACCTCTGGATCTGACTGGTATCACCTCTGGATCTGCGTTGTATCACCTCTGGATTCTGCGTTGTATCACCTTTGGATCTGCGTTGTATCACCTCTGGATCTGACTGGTATCACCTCTGGATCTGACTGGTATCACCTCTGGATTCTGCGTTGTATCACCTCTGGATTCTGCGTTGTATCACCTCTGGATTCTGCGTTGTATCACCTCTGGATCTGCGTTGTATCACCTCTGGATTCTGCGTTGTATCACCTCTGGATCTGCGCATCTCTGGCACAGTATGATTTGTATGCTGCAGACATGAAGCCTCTGATCCCTGCGGACGTCTCTACCTAACTACACTGCAATTAAATCAGCGCAGCGCAGCCATTTGCATGTGTAAATGTTCGACATTAAATCCTACATCCCCCTGAATAATGCCGCCACATTTACCACTTCTTCTCCAACCTCTCTGCGTGTAACTGTGTGTAATAATCCCCCCGGGACCCTCCCATCCAGAGAAGCCAGCGCTGCCCATGTTATAGCACTCATAAGACTCACTACAGGATAGGTAAAAGGGGCAGAGCGGTGTGGTGGCACCAGGTACCCGGGGCAGAGCGGTGTGGTGGCACCAGGTACCCGGGGCAGAGCATTGTGGTGGCATCAGGTACCCGGGGCAGAGCAGTGTGGTTGCACCAGGTACCCAGGGCAGAGAAGTGTGGTGGCACCAGGTACCCGAGCAGTTTGGAGACCCCCAACCCCATGTGGAGACCCCCTCCCCAGTGCAGTCTATGTGATGCGTCTCCTCATATTAGACATGACTGGCTCTTCCTATTATAAGGAATGGATCTCGGTGACACTGTGCTCCCCTCCCCTGAGGATACTTGGTATCTCCCTCAGCTGGGGTTTGTTTCTGCTTCTTCTGGATTAACGCGTCCTGGAGATGATACATTGTATCTATTTGCCACAACCTTTATAAGAGGAATATTACAAAGCCTGAAGCATGGAGCAATGAGTGGATGGGGAATAAGCGGAGGGTTAAGGTGGAGGGATAATTATCATGGCGCCTCATGAAACATTGATAGAAGGAGAAGTAATCAGTCTCCAAATCTCTTCACCTGATGTCACATTCTCTGTGCACAAATATTCCCTCATTACAGCCGGAAAGCATCAGAGATGGTGGAAGAATATTATACACTGACCTTCTAAATAATGGAGGGCCGATACTCTGTAATCAGCCAGATACTCAGCGCAATAAGGAAGGCTCCCGGGGAAATACAGGCTGGCAGGGCTGCAGCTGCTGCCGAGCAAGAACAGACGACCCTCCCTGACTACCAATGCCCGGGGAACCGGAATGTACAGAGAGTAACCCCAGCAGCAGAATAGTGAGTGCAGCTCTGGGGTATAATACAGGATGTAACTCAGGATCAGTAATGTAATGTATGTACACAGTGACCCCACCAGCAGAATAGTGAGTGCAGCTCTGGGGTATAATACAGGATGTAACTCAGGATCAGTAATGTATGTACACAGTGACCCCAGCAGCAGAATAGTGAGTGCAGCTCTGGGGTATAATACAGGATGTAACTCAGGATCAGTAATGTATGTACACAGTGACCTCACCAGCAGAATAGTGAGTGCAGCTCTGGAGTAGACTGGAGGATAGGCGGGTGTGGTCACTCTCAGTGTGTGTAGGTGTGTCTGTCTGTGCTCCTGAGCTCCAGAGAGAGCGGCTGATTTTCCACCTGCCTTTCCCAGGAGTGTGGCAGGCTCCTGGGAGAGGCTTTCAGCATGGATCCCCGGGAATCCCGGGCCTCCATCTCCCGAACCAGGCCGGCGGGGGGTGGAGAGGAAAAGCTACCGGCCAGCGCTCCAGCCTGTGGACTGAGGAGATCTGGAAGGGTCCGCAGCAATGTGGCCCCTGGCCCCCAGGCAATGACTTCCAGTGATGGAGGAAAGAAAACTGCGGCTAAGAAAACTCCAGCAGTGTCCAGGAGTCAGCCGGTGGAGATGTGGGGTGAGCGAGGCCCCAAGGAGTCTGCCAGCACATACTGCTCCCGCATCACCGCTAAGTTTGCGGAATACGAACAGCTTGGGAAAGAACTGAAGGCAGCAAGAGAAGATCTGCGCCTTCTGAGGTACCAGGCTAATACAGCTCCCAAGAGGAAGAAGCCCGAGTTCTCTCCCAGGATCAAGTCCCTGAGTGCCCAGGTAAAGGGGATAGAGGAGAGGAGGGCGGCCATCCTGGAGGGGAGCGACCTGTTCAGGGAGAAATTACACAATGAGGATCGCTTTGCCACTATGAAATCTCCTAGCAGCAGAGCGGATGATGGGGGTGATGCTGCAGGAGATGGGGAGAGTAGTAGTGGTGAGGAGGAAGAAATGGAGGCTGAGGAGGCTGTGAAAGCTGAGGACTTGGTGGAGTGTAAGGAGGAGGACTGTGTGGTGAATGAAGACCCCTCTGATGTCACCCAAAGTACCCCCCAAAGCATGCAGGAGAGCTACAGCATTATGGCAGCGCAGGTGGCCCTGCCAGACACTGATGAGGATGATGATGATGGTCTGTCAGATGGAGGACTACTACAGGCCATAGTCAGGCAGGAGTCCCCGCTGAGGATGGAGGCCTTCACATTTGGAGAAGATCTTGGTGATGATGTTCCTGTAAAAAGAAAAGCAGCAAAAAAGCAAGAGAGTCTGAGTCTTGTATTCACTCCATTCCAGCAGTCCGGGGCGGCTGAGAAGTCAGTCCGGGCGGCTGGTGACTCCTCTACACTGCCAGTCCCCATTTCTGATGTGGAATGGGGCCAGCAAGGAGGAGAGATAGATGGCAAGATGGCGGAGAAAGCCGCTCCTGCTTGTGTCAGTAGTGGGGGCGGCCATAGTAAAGGTAAAGAAGGGCCGGACAGGAAGGTTCAGGGCCACTCAGGAGTCTCGGGTGCTGCAGGACGCTCCTCTGTGGGGGGTGCCCGGGCATCAGAGACTGGTGCAGAAGGTTCCGGAATGTCACATCCACCCGGAGTGACTGCGTTTCCGGTTGCCGTGTCTCCTGCTGTTGGCTCTGCGGGGTCGCAGCGGGATGGCGCATCTTCTGGGAACGCAGTAAGCAACTCTCCCAGGGCAAGAACATTGGAGCCTATAATGGGTTCCAGCGGGAGAGTTCATGATGATGCGGGGCCATGTGCGTCACCTGTCATGGCATCCGCAGCTAAAGAGACTGTTGGGACTGAGACACGAAAAACAGTGCTAAAACCTGCCACACTGATCCATAAAGCCAGCCCAGCTACTGAGTGTATGGAGGTGACGGATGGGGGGAGTAGTAGTAGTATGAATGTTGTGCAGACTGGGGGAGGGAGTGGTGTTATTGATGGGAGTGGTAGTGGTGTGCATGATGGGGATGTGAGTGGTTTGAATGCTAGGGGTGGTGAAGTTAACCCTTCAGGTGCCACTGGAGAAGTGGCAATTCTCAGGGCAGATACTGCTGGGGTATGTACTAGTAATGTGATTAGTAGTCAGTCAGGGCCGGGTCCGGCTGCCCCTCCGGCTGCCATCAGGAGTTACGCTAATGTTGCGGCAGCCGGAGGTCCAGGGAGATCTTCACTTCCACCCCCTGGGGAGGGTCACTTGCAACGACGCCTTCTGGAGGCACTTAGGAAAGGAGATAGAACGCTCCAGGTAGAGGGGAGGGAGGTCGACTTGTCCTTCTACATAGAAAGACATGGACTTGGAGCCTTCCGAGAGAACAATGGGGAAGTGGTCTGGTCGCTTCCAACACCCGGGCAGGAGGTGGGCCGTAGGAACGTGGCCCGTCTGGTATGGAGAGGCAGTGATGCGTGCCCACAGAGAGGAAAGGTGGTGGAGCTTCTCTTCCAGATGAGGTTCAAGGCCAGTGACATCTTTGCCTTGATCCACCCCTACGGCTCCTCTGAGTTCGACATCAGCTTTGTAAGACCAGAGGGGCTTGAACTTTTCTGGTCTAATTATGAGCTGGTGAAGGACGAGCCCGGATGGCGAGATTTCGTTGTTAAAGCGATATCTCGCCAGAGCATGGTAAAGAAAGTGACCGTCTTGACACGTAACGAATCACTTTCTTGTTATGACATCATGACTTGGTTGGGCAGGTACGGGGAAGTGACGGACGTTCCCCGGAAGAACTTAGATCAGCATGGCATCTGGTCTGGGGCCTGGACGTTCTCAGTCCGTCTAAAACGTTCAGGCAATACTGTTGCGCACATACCATCAGCCGCTTTCCTTGGTCGCGACAGAATCCAGGTCTTTTACCAGGGGCAACCGAAGCTGTGCCACAGGTGCGGTGATCCCACCCACTTTAGCGCAAACTGCTCTAAGCTGATGTGCGCACTGTGCGGTGCGGAGGGTCATCTTGCTGCATCCTGTGGCCGGATTAGGTGCCACCTGTGTGGTGACCTTGGTCACCCATTTAGTAGGTGTCCCCGTTCTTTCTCTTATGCTGCAGCCACCCGAGCTGGGGAGAGCCCTGAGGTTGCCTCAGCGGGGGAGGGGACCAGCAGAGGAGAGGGAGCACCAGAGCCAAGGAAGAGAACTGACAAGGAAAAGCGTAAGAGCCCCACTCAGCTTAGGCGAGAGAAAATGCGCAGAGGGAGCAAGGACCTTGGAAGTTCCAAGATGGTCGGGGTAGTCCAGGGTCCTGCTCCTGGCGTTGGCTCAGATGGTCAAGCTGAGGCTTTGGGGGGTGCTGAACTAGATGAAGAGATGGGGAGACTGCGCAAAGAGGAAAGCGAGGCTATAGCCATCTCCTCAGATTCTTCCCAGTATGAAAGTCTGGATGAGGATGGAGGGAGATGGCAAGAGGAAAAACCTAAGCGCAGCAGAAGGAAGAATGTTAAGAAGATGCCTAAAAAATCTAAGGCGACTTCTTCGTCTTCCCAAAAAATTATTAAAGGCCAGATGTCAAAGGAAGCTCCGACTGACCCCCCTCTGATCGGTCTATCTAACAGATATCAGTCCCTCAGTGAAACCTCTCCATTTATAGAGGGGGAGGTTGAGGGACTGGTGTCTAGGGCAGAGGAACCTCCAGGAGGTGCCGAGCCTGCTCCCCCAGAGGTACTTTCCTCAGGGGGTCAGGTGGCCTCAGGTGGTGGAAGTGAAGATCAAGAGATGGATATGTCCACCTCTCTAAAACGGTCTAAGGAACCATCTAAGGGGTCTTCCTCTGATGTTGAAGGGGGTGGAAAGAAAAAGGGAAAGAAAACAAGTAAGTAGGGGTTAAGGCCGTCCAACTCAATCACCCATGATGGCGGCACTCACCCCATTGACGCTGGCATCCATTAACTGTGCCAGCATTAAGTCGGATACGGCTAGATTTGCAGCCTTTGATTTTCTCGGTCGTATTAACGCCGACATTTTGTTTTTGCAGGAGACCAGGTTGACAGATCTAGCCTCTCTAATAAAAGCCAAGAGAGAGTGGAGGCATGGGCCTTCACACTGGTCTCTTGCGGCTGAGCCGTATAGTGGGGTGGCGGTCCTTTTTACCGCTCCTGTAGAATGCAGACGGGTTATCGAGTTGGAAATGGGGAGGTGCCTGATCTTGGATGTCCTCATGAAGGGGCAAGAGCTCAGGCTCATTAATATCTATGCCCCACAGACTAAGTGGGATCGTAAAAGCCTTTTTATGAGGATTAAGCCTTTTCTTTTTACGAGTCGGCAGGTGGTCTTTGGTGGAGACTTCAACACTATCACGAGGTCTCAGGACAGGAGAGGCGCCAAAGACAAGCTGGCTTATGATAGCATGGCCCTGATCAGCATAGTTAGGGAAGCTCGCCTAGAGGATGCCCACATCCGGACACCCTCGGGCCACGCGGGTTTCACCTATCATCGAGGTAGCTGCAGGTCTAGATTAGACAGGTTTTATTTAAAGGAGGAAGCCGTCTCTTCCGCAGTGTCCGTGGTTGAGGTGGAGTTCTCCGACCACTGTCTAATTTTGTTTTCCCTGAATGTTTCAGAGACCCCCCGGATGGGTAGAGGCTACTGGAGGCTGAATTCGTCCCTCCTGGAAGAAGCAGAGGTAAGACAGTCCTTTGAGGATTTTCTTCAGAGTCAGGTACCTCTACTGGGCCTATGTAGTAGTAAGTCAGAGTGGTGGGAGATATTCAAGAAGCGGGTTGCGAGGTTCTTCCGCCAGCTCTCGAGCCTCAGATCCCTGAATAGGTATCGTGTGTATCAGGGCCTGAGGAGGAAACTCGAGCATCTCGTCTCGACTGGAGGTAGTAGAGAGGAGATCTCCAGAGTGAAAGCCTTGCTCATGAGGTGTCAGTATGATAGGCACGCATCTTTAGTTTTTGAGAGGGATTTCGGGAGGTACCGCTCGCCCGACCCCTACAGAAACTGTAAGATGTCAGTGAGTAGTAAGATTGTGACTGGACTGGTTGATAGTACGGGATCTCTGAACCGGTCCAGATCAGGGATCCTGGAGGTCGTCAGATCCTTTTACTCACACCTCTTGGGGAGGAAGGATCTAGATCGAGATGTGATGTCGGGTTTCCTGGCTGAAGCCGTTCCTGAGCCAGGGGTAGACCCCTCTCTTGATGTTTTGGCAGAAGAGATCAGGGAAGAGGAAGTTAGACTGGCGATTGAAGGGCTTGCCCTCAAGAAGTCGCCAGGTCCAGATGGCTTAACATCTGAGTGGTATAAGACCTTCAGGGACCTCTTGGTTCCCCTCTTGACCGAGGTCTTCAATGAGTGTCTCTCCTCGGGCACTCTGCCGAGGTCAATGAGGAGGTCAGCCCTGATTCTTCTGTCAAAAGGTAAAGATTCGAGCCGCATTGAGAATTGGAGGCCCATAGCTCTTCTCAATGTGGACAGGAAGATTCTGGCCAAGATACTGTTTAATCGGCTGGTGAAGTTTGCACCCCGGCTCCTTTCGGAGGCTCAGTACTGCTCTGTTCCAGGCCGAAGCACCTTAAGTGCTGTCCTTAGTGTCAGGGAGGCAGTGGAGCGGAGTGGTGCGGGTCTTTGGAAGGGGTACTTGCTGTCCTTGGATCAGGCCAAGGCATTTGATCGGGTGAACCACGAGTACCTCTGGTCTGTCCTTCTGAGATATGGCCTACCAGATACTTTTGTCAATTGGCTTAAGATCTTGTATGCAGGGGCAGAGAGTTTCCCGCTGGTGAACGGTTGGTCTGGCCGCTCTTTTGAGGTTGGGTCTGGTGTTCGCCAGGGCTGTCCTTTGAGCCCACTGTTGTATGTGTTCGCGATCGACCCTTTCCTTAGGAGGGTTGGTTGTGGACCATTGGCAGGGGTCGGGATGAGCCTGGAGGAGCCAGAAGCCACCCTGAGAGTGGTAGCATACGCTGATGATGTCACTATCTTTGTGTCCTCGAGAGAGGAGGTCGATGTGGTGATGTCGGAGGTGGACCGCTACTCAGAGGCATCTGGGTCCAGCATCAACCCGGATAAGTGTGAAAGTCTCTGGCTGGGAGGGGGAGATCCCGAGTTTGATCTCCCGGACACCCTTCCAGAGCCCCAAGACTCGGCAAAAATCCTAGGCATTACATTCGGCCAGGGTGATTACCCCACTAAAAACTGGGATGGTAGGCTCCAGGATGCCACTCGGAAGGTGGACCAGTGGAAGGGTTGGTCCTTAACCTTAAGGGAAAGGGTACACCTGATCAAATCGTACCTGCTCCCTTTGTTCATCTACCTGGGCAGTGTGTGTATCTTGCCAGAGGCTTCCTATACTAGGATCTACAGCCTGTTCTTCCAGCTGTTATGGGGGAATAGGCTGAACCTGGTCAAGAGAGAGGTTACGTACCGCACGAGGAGACTAGGGGGTTTGTCTATGGTGAACCCTGTGGTGTTCTTAGTGAACACCTTCTTGAAAGCTAACATCGCAAACCTCTGGAAAGAGAGGGCTCCTCCGTGGGTACTCTCCTGCAGGGAATGGTTTCGGCCTTTCTTCCAGGAATGGGAGACAGGAGGGCGAGTGAAGGACCTTCGTACACCCCATGGATATCTTCCGGCTTACGCTACCCCGACTCTGAAGATGGTACGTCGGTGGGGTCTGGGAATGTGGGAGATCAGGACTCAGTCGAGGAAATTCCTTGACCAAAGGGTTCTGTTGACCCATTTCCAGAAGCCCCTGGCGCTCAGGGACTGCCCAGGCCAGGATCTAGAGGTTGGGCTTAGTCTTTTAAACTCGAAACGGATCCCTCAGAAGTTTGGGGATTTGGCCTGGCGCTGTTTCCAGGGGAAGCTATATGTGAGGGACAACTTGAAGTGCAGGAGCTCCGATGATCGGGGGTGTCCCCGTGAGGAGTGTGGTAATACGCTAGAGAGTATGGATCATTTCCTGCTTCAATGTCCCTTCAATATAGGGGTTTACACCAGGGTGGGCGCCTCCATAGGTTGGAGTCAGTTAGTCAGTCTCACCTATCCGGAGTGGGCTTATGGGGCATTCAGGAACCTGGGTGGCCGAGATCGCTGCACGTTATTTCTAGTCAGCTTAGTGGTTAGGTACCACACGTGGAACGCACGGTGTCTAGTATCTACACAGCGTAGAGTCCTCTCCGAGGTGGAGGTCTGTAGGAACATCACTGGTGACCTTGGGAAGATCAGGTCTTTGGAGTATGGCAGGCTGGGTACCAGTAGGGCTTCTCTCCTGTGGAGAGGTTTTTCTTTCGCTGTGCCCTAGGTACTGAGCCCACTGGGTGAGGGACCATAATTCTGGTTAGGGAGAGAGCAGGTAGGGACAGCAGTAGGGAAAGCGTGTAGGGTCAGTTTAAACTTAGGGTTAGAGATAGGGGGAGAGCAGGGTAAGATAGTAAGGGATAGTTTATAAATTTCTGGTACCCGGTCTGCCATCCTCCGATCCCGGTGGAGGGCTGGTGCATGCCACTTTAGATTTTTGTTTTGTTTTTCTGGTCAGCAGTAGGTATAAAGGGCCTACAGGCTACCGAACTTGGGCCTTATTATAATTGTGTATAATATTGTTCTGTTATGTTATTATGGTGTGCTATGTTTATGTTAATATATGTTTTGTGATAAGTGTAGGCAGGGTTATGGCTGAATAAGCCATGTGAGCTTTATGGACATAATAGTCATTGTATATATTGTATATATGAGGGGATACAGAATAGGTTGGGAGGGGGGATATGGGGGGCGGGGTCTGTGGGAAGGTGTGGGCTGAATGGAGCTGACACCAAAAATGGACTGAACTTTGACTCCATGAACTGAGCTCACACTGGGGTCTAGGGGAAGGTGGAGGGGCACGTGGGTAATAGATAGAATTGTTGTGTGTTTTCTTTCGCTGTTACTGGTGTTTAGGTACCTTTTTAGTTTTTCAGGGCAGCCGGGCCCGAGTGTTGTACTGGAATAACCAGTTAGTTAGTTAGAATTTTATTTTTATACTGATATGTTATATGTTATATCTTTTGGTTACGCCTGGATGGCTTTCATTTTCAGTTCATGTATAGTTATTGTTTGTAGTATCAGGTGGTCGTGTGTTGGTCTAGAGGTGGTTGTATGTGTGTGTTTATGTTTTGTTTATTTACTATAACCCAGGTTTGGGAGTTTTTTTTAGCCAGGGTGGCTTCTCTTTAGTTATGATTACAGCCGAGGATGGCTTTGTAGTTTAAGTTTTATGGCTTATTTTGCCTGGATTGAGAACATTTTTATTTATTTATTTTATTTTATTTATTTATTTATTTATTTATTTATTTATTTTTGTTAAGTAGGAATGCTGGGCTGGCTTGGTGGCAAAAGGTTAAAGATTTCATTTTGCTTTATACTATTATAATGGTTTATCATTATTATTTGTTATTTATGTAATTTACTGTTATGTTTAAGTTATGGCCAGATATGCCTTGTTTGTTAATTTTTCTATTTTTCTAATAAAAGAATTACAGGATGTAACTCAGGATCAGTAATGTAATGTATGTACACAGTGACCCCACCAGCAGAATAGTGAGTGCAGCTCTGGAGTATAATACATTAGTCACAATATAAGGAATTAAAGAACCCAAACAATTAAGCACTTACTGTAGGATGATGATGTGACCCTCTCCAGGTCTTAGTGCTGCTTCTTTGCTCACAGCCGCACAGGTGAGGGACGCTGCTGCAGTCGGGCTCTTCTTACATTAATAGACACTTCATAAATGTTCAGTTATTACAGATACAATGATAGAAATAGGATGGAGCTGGGCTGGATATGTTCTGACCCAGGGAACACCTAGTGCATTATCTGCACCGAGAGCATTACTAACACCCTGGTATCTGTGGTGTACACCCGGATATATATTCTATGTATCCTATAGGGGATGTTACATAGGACTGCAGAGAGCTATCACTGTGTTATCTGTGGCGTTACATAGGACTGCAGGTGACATCTACTACATTATCTGTACTCAGAGCTATCACTGTGTTATCTGTGGTGTTACATAGGACTGCAGGTGACATCTCTTACATTATCTGTACTCCGAGATATCACTGTGTTATCTGTGCTGTTACATAGGACTGCAGGTGACATCTACATCTTCTTCCCTGGTCAGTTGCACATGGTGGACGAGTCTTATATATCATTATAACTCTATGTAATGTATTTTTTGTGCAAGAACAGAAGACAAACGTCTCCATCTATATTAGTGATCCCCAATGTGTGGCTCTCCTGCTGGGACTTGTGGTTCCACATCTGGACGCATTGGAGACCACTAGAGATGAGCGAACCTGGAGCATGCTGGAGTCGATCCGAACCCAACCGATCGGCATTTGATTAGCGGTGGCTGCTGAAGGTGGATAAAGCCCTAAGGCTATGTGGAAATCATGGATATAGTCATTGGCTGTATCCATGTTTTCCAGACAACCTTAGAGCTTTATCCAACTTCAGCAGCCGCAGCTAATCAAATGCCGAACGTTCGGGTTCGGATCGACTCGAACCCGATTCGCTCATCTCTAGAGACCACCGATCTACATAATAAACATGAATTTTGTCCCTAGAAGATTCTTTCCACCTGAAACAAACTTCTCAGTGAGGAAGGAAGGAGCGGCTGTAAGTGCTGAAGCCTCCTGCAGGGGGCAGTGTGAGTCCATACAATAATCCTCGCCTCTCTATTATGGAGAGGCAGCGGTCGTGGTTAAGCGCTGCTCTCCTCCTCTCCTCTCCTCCTCTCCGTCTTCTACGCACAACAATTTTCCTAAGTTATTTTCTTGATTGATAATGTTGGCGAAAGCTAAATCACTTCTGTTTGCAAACTGGTGTCTGTATAAATTTACATTTGTATACCTACACAACAAAGAGAGCGGGCTGTGGAGAGGCGCTCATTATGTCATCCTGTCACCGCATTATCCATCCTGTAATATAATATTACGCTACACTCTCAAATTAACTCCTGTCTTTGTCTGCAGTCGGCGTTCCCCGGCGCCCAGGGATGGAATCGTTCCTGGGTGTATAATGCGGAGTGATGGGGTCCATGTCAGGGAGCGGGATATGGGGTAAGATTAGAGAGCTGCGCGTGCATTGTGCCCCGGCTGCAGAGGGCGCCAGCGTGCACTGCCAACAGATCAAGGCCATCAGGATTAGGGGCTGTTCACACTGAGGAAAAGGTTGGAGATTTCAAGCGGAATCCACCCTTAATTTTACAACATATTCTGCTTGGAATTCCATCCATAGTAATAACAATGTCCCAGTGTGTTCTATGGGATTCTTAGACATGTCTAGAGAAATCCCATAGATGTCATTGGGGCTTTGCCTTTCCGCATTTCGCTTTCTGAGGAAGGCCGGGTTCACACCACAGTTTTTTTCCCATTTTTTTTTCCCATCTGTCTTTGCAAAAAATCTGATGATAAAGCGGATGCTTATGTGTGCATCTGTTTTGATCTGTTTTTCCATTGACTTGCAGTTTAAGGGATTTTTTTTTTTTTTAACATACACAAAAACGTGGTTGGCCATATTTTTGTGTACGCTAAAAAGAAAAACATGCGTTTTGATCCTTTTTTTTTTACAATAAAAGTCAAGCTAACATTTTGCACCAGGGCCCATCAGCCTTTAGCTACGCCCCTGCCGGTATCCCACAGCTCCGGTCCCAGCTGCCTCTGGGTGGGGACCTGGGATGGGATGTGTCAGGCCCGCTCAACCAGTCAGCTGCTGGAATGGGAACCCGCCTCAACGGCCGATTGGCTGAGCAGGCCTGACACGTCCCATCCCAGGTCTCCACCCAGAGGCAGCCGGGTCCGGAGCTGTGGGACCTAAGTCATAGGGTCTCCATATTCTCTATCCATGATCTGGTGGATGCAAAACATGAGACGTTACCCATCATGTTAAAGGTAATTTCCAGAAATTTCTTGAGTTAAGACACTAAGATGGCTGTATATATATATATATATATATATATACTGCAGAGAAGCAGCTAATAGAACTTATAGACCTTGGGGGCTGTAATTGTAAAAAGGCAGAGAAGTAGTGAAGTGAATAATCGCTGAGTGAACGGGGATGAACTGAGTGAACTAACAGCAAAGACAACAGAACAGAGCACTGGTATACAGGAGCCCCCCTCCCAGCCCCCAACAGGACAGCGCACTGGTATACAGGAGCCCCCAACAGGACAGCGCACTGGTATACAGGAGCCCCCCCTCCCAGCCCCCAACAGGACAGCACACTGGTTTCTATGTAGACAGGTATCTAGGTGTATACAGGTATCCATGTGTACAGGTATCTATCTATGTGTTCAGGTATCTATGCATACAGCTATCTATGTGTATACATCTATGTATACAGGTATCTATGTGTATACAGATATTTATGTATACAGGTATCTATGTGTACAGGTATCTAAGTGTGTACAGGTATCTATGTGTATACAGATACTTATGTATACAGGTATCTATGTGTACGGCTATCTATGTGTATACAGCAATCTATGTGTATACATCTATGTATACAGGTATCTATGTGTATACAGGTATCTAAGTGTATACAGGTATCTATTAGTGATGAGCGAATACTGTTCGATCAAATAGATATTCGATCGAATAGTGAGATATTCGAATATTCGATATTCGTACGAATATCCCGCGAATATTTGACAAATAGTCGATAAGCTTATAAACCCCCCAGCTTCCGGTGTTACCATCCAAATGGTCAAATAGATGTTTTTCACTTATTGAATATTTGTTCCCATAGACTTTTAATGGGATCGAATATTCGAATATTCGCGGGATATTCGTACGAATATCGAATATTCAAATATCTCACTATTCGCTCATCACTATGTAAAGCATATGGACTTTTTTTTTCATATTAATTAGTTTCCTTAATGCAAAATGAGAAAACTGTCTAAATATTCTTCATTCAGATTGGGCTTCGATTGTGCTGCTGCTCGGAGGAAGATAAGAACAATTAAATAGATGGGGTCTCTGTTCCCTCTTCCCTTCTCTCAGTGTTAAACAGACAGAGAGGGTTATACACATCCGATCATTATATGGTGGGTTGTACAAGTGTACATGGAGGGCAGCATACGCAGACTGTAGATAGGGAGGAGAGCATACATGGAGGGCAGCATACCCAGACTGTAGATAGGGAGGAGAGCATACATGGAGGGCAGCATACCCAGACTGTAGATAGGGAGGAGAGCATACATGGAGGACAGCATACACACTCTATAGATAGGGAGGAGAGCATACATGGAGGGCAGCATACCCAGACTGTAGATAGGGAGGAGAGCATACATGGAGGGCAGCATACCCAGACTGTAGATAGGGAGGAGAGCATACATGGAGGACAGCATACCCAGACTGTATATAGGGAGGAGAGCTACATGGAGGGCAGCAGGGGCGGGCTGGGCCGGGGGGCAGGGGGGCATATGCCCCCTGGGCCGGTCTTCCCCCAGTTGTCAGGGCCGCATGGCTGCTGACAGCTGGCTGGAGTCCTCAGTGCCTCCCCTGCTTACAGCCCCGCCCTCTTCAGTCATATTTACCTGTGGCTGTGGTGGATCCGGTCTGTGATGGAAGCGGCCGCTGAAGCCCCGCCCCCATGCCGGTAAGCCCCGCCCCCTGTATGGCCATTATGCTTTCTATAAGCCTATGAGGCTTATGGTAAAAAGCAAACTGCTGTAGGCAGTATCTTCCTCCGGCCACCAGAGGCCGCTCTCTCCTCCCAGCTGGTTCTTCTGCAACTGGGCTAGAAGAGCCTGAAGACAGAGAAGATGGTGTCTGCAGCAAGCAAGGTACCTACACAGCAGGACATCTACACAGCAGGCCATAGGGCAGGGGGAGGGAACCAAGGCCCTCCAGCTGCTGCAAAACTACAACTCCCATCATAGCTGGAGAGTGATAGGCTGTCCATGGATGATGGGAGTTGTAGTTTTGCAACAGCTGAAGAGCCAAGGTTCCCCCTCCCTGACATAGAGGATACATATATACAGGAGGATACATATATATAGGAGGATACATATATACAGGAGACCTACACAGGAGGATACATATATACAGGAGACCTACACAGGAGGATACATATATACAGGAGACCTACACAGGAGGATACATATATACAGGAGACCTACACAGGAGGATACATATATACAGGAGGAGACATACAGAGGAGTATATAGAGGATACATATATACAAGAGGAGACATACTGAGGAGTATATAGAGGATACATATATACAGGAGGAGACATACAGAGGGGTACATAGAGGATACATATATACAGGAGGAGACATATATACAGGAGGATACATATATACAGGAGACCTACACAGGAGGATACATATATACAGGAGGATACATATATACAGGAGACCTACACAGGAGGATACATATATACAGGAGACCTACACAGGAGGATACATATATACAGGAGGAGACATACAAAGGGGTACATAGAGCATACATATATACAGGAGGAAGCATATATACAGGGGTACATAGAGGATACATATATACAGGAGGAGGCATATATACAGGGGTACATAGAGGATACATATATACAAGAGGAGACATACTGAGGAGTATATAGAGGATACATATATACAGGAGGAGACATACAGAGGGGTACATAGAGGATACATATATACAGGAGGAGACATACAGAGGATACATATATACAGGAGGAAGCATATATACAGGGGTACATAGAGGATACATATATACAGGAGGAGGCATATATACAGGGGTACATAGAGGATACATATATACAAGAGGAGACATACTGAGGAGTATATAGAGGATACATATATACAGGAGGAGACATACAGAGGGGTACATAGAGGATACATATATACAGGAGGAGACATATATACAGGGGTACATAGAGGATACATATATACAGGAGGATACATCTATACAGGGGTACATATAGGATACATATATACAGGAGGATACATATACAGGGGTACATAGAGAAAAAGAAATGGTGTGGAGACAGCATCCATCCAGTGAAAAAATATTTTTACTTTATTTTAAGCCATTGCATATAAAAAGATTACCGACGTTTCGGCTCTAACACTTGAGAAAGGCTCAGGAGTGTTAGAGCCGAAACGTTGGTAATCTTTTTATATGCAATGGCTTAAAATAAAGTAAAAATATTTTTTCACTGGATGGATGCTGTCTCCACACCATTTCTTTTTCGCTATTGAGTATCAGGTGTGGGCCCACCTGACGGAGACTGTGCATCCCTGGGAGGTTCCGCTGTTCCAACCTTGGACTTTACCAGGGGTACATAGAGGATACATATATACAGGAGGAGACATATATACAGGAAAAGACATACAGAGGATACATATATACAGGAGGAGACATATATACAGGGGTACATAGAGGATACATATATACAGGAGGAGACCTACAGAGGATACATATATACAGGAGGAGACATATATACAGGGGTACATATAGGATATGTATATACAGGAGGAGACCTACAGAGGGGTACATAGAAGATACATATATACAGGAGGAGACATACAGAGGGGTACATAGAGGATACATATATACAGGAGGAGACATACAGAGGATACATATATACAGGAGGAGACATATATACAGGGGTACATAGAGGATACATATATACAGGAGGAGACATATATACAGGGGTACATAGAGGATACATACATACAGGAGGAGACATATATACAGGAGGAGACATACAGAGGATACATATATACAGGAGGAGACATATATACAGGGGTACATAGAGGATACATATATACAGGAGGAGACTTATATACAGGAGGAGACATACAGAGTATACATATATACAGGAGGAGACATATATACAGGGGTACATAGAGGATACATACATACAGGAGGAGACATACAGAGGATACATATATACAGGAGGAGACTTATATACAGGAGGAGACATACAGAGGATACATATATACAGGAGGAGACATATATACAGGGGTACATAGAGGATACATATATACAGGAGGAGACTTATATACAGGAGGAGACATACAGAGGATACATATATACAGGAGGAGACATATATACAGGGGTACATAGAGGATACATACATACAGGAGGAGACATACAGAGGATACATATATACAGGAGGAGACATATACAGGGGTACATATAGGATATGTATATACAGGAGGAGACATACAGAGGTACATATAGGATATGTATATACAGGAGGAGACATACAGAGGGGTACATAGAGGATACATATATACAGGAGGAGACATACAGAGGATACATATATACAGGAGGAGACATATATACAGGGGTACATAGAGGATACATATATACAGGAGGAGACATATATACAGGAGGAGACATACAGAGGATACATATATACAGGAGGAGACATATATACAGGGGTACATAGAGGATACATATATACAGGAGGAGACATACAGAGGATACATATATACAGGAGGAGACATATATAAAGGGGTACATAGAGGATACATATATACAGGAGGAGACTTATATACAGGAGGAGACATACAGAGGATACATATATACAGGAGGAGACATATATACAGGGGTACATAGAGGATACATACATACAGGAGGAGACATATATACAGGAGGAGACATACAGAGGATACATATATACAGGAGGAGACATATATACAGGGGTACATAGAGGATACATACATACAGGAGGAGACATACAGAGGATACATATATACAGGAGGAGACATATATACAGGGGTACATAGAGGATACATACATACAGGAGGAGACATATATACAGGAGGAGACATTCATAGGATACATATATACAGGAGGAGACATATATACAGGGGTGCATAGAGGATACATACATACAGGAGGAGACATACAGAGGATACATATATACAGGAGGAGACATATATACAGGGGTACATAGAGGATACATATATACAGGAGGAGACTTATATACAGGAGGAGACATACAGAGGATACATATATACAGGAGGAGACATATATACAGGGGTACATAGAGGATACATACATACAGGAGGAGACATATATACAGGAGGAGACATTCAGAGGATACATATATACAGGAGGAGACATATATACAGGGGTGCATAGAGGATACATACATACAGAGGAGTTAGGGCTGGGCGATTAATCAAATTAATTTGCCCAGAAGGTTAGAATCAATTTCGATTAAAACCGTAAATTCAATTTTCACAAAAAATCATTGCAGGTGGAGCAGCGTAGAGTGACGGGTTGGCGGCCGGGCAAGAGGTGCAGGTCAAGCAGGCGGCGCGGAGGTGAGGTGCATGGCGGGCGGCGGTGCGTGGAGTGTCGGGCCGGAGGTGAGGTGCAGGGCAGTCGGCAGTTCGCCTAACAGAGCCGCGACTGACCTACCCCAGCTATACATATCACGTCCTGCTCCCCTCCCGGCCACATGTGCAGGTCCCCGGTCTCTGGAGGAGGCTGCAGGGACTGTAGTGGTGATAACGTTGCTTCGGGTCCTGGAGCTGAACAGCGGGATCTGCATCCCCCGATCCCGCTGTACAGCTCCAGTAATGGCAGTGACGCTATCACCTCTACAGTCCCTGTGGCCTGCTTCAGAGACCGGGGACCTGCACGTGTGGCCGGGAGGGGAACCTGTGTGCCGGGGTGAGAGGAGGAGGGATATGTGCACTCCTGCCCCAATCACCCCCAGCTGCCCAATCCCTCTAGAGTCACCCCCAGTCTGCCTCAGTCCCCCTCTGTCACCCCCAGCTGCCCCAGTCCCCCTAGAGTCACCCCCAGTCCCCCTCAGTCATCCATAGTCTGCCCATTCCCCCTCAGTCACCCCAGTCTGCCCCAGTCCCTCTCAGTCATCCACAGTCTGCCCAGTCCCCCCTCAGTCGCCCAAGTCTGCCCCAGTCCCCCTTCAGTCACCCCCAGTCTGCCCTAGTCCTCATTCAGTCAACTCCAACTGCCCCAGTCCCGCTTAAGTCAACCCCAGTTTGCCCCAATCCCCCTCAGTCACCCCCAGCTGCCACACTCACCCCCCAGTTTGCCCCGTACACCCCCAGCTCTCTCAGTCATCCCCAGCTGCCCCAGTTTCCCCCAGTATGCCCCTGTCACCTCTCATCTATACCTTTATTCCTACTACACCCCACATCTATACCTGTACTACTACAGCCCACATCTATACCTGTACTACTAATCCCCCTCATCAGTATTACTAATACCCCCCATATCTATACCTGTACTACCTCACCCCTCATCTTTACCTGTACTACTACACCCATTATCCACTATACCTCCACTACTACACTCTACCTAGATGGAGGCACCATGTGTCCCACTACCCCCCCCCCCCCCCCTCGCTTATCCCGGAAATGCCCCTGCCTGCATGTGTCCCTGCTACATAGAGGATACATATATACAGGAGGGCATAGAGGATACATATATACAGGAGTACATAGTGGATACATATATACAGCAGTACATAGAGGATACATGTATACAGCAGTACATAGAGGATACATATATACAGGGGGAGGCATATATACAGCAGTACATAGAGGATACATATATACAGGGGGAGGCATATATACAGTAGTACATAGAGGATACATATATATATATACAAGAGTACATAGAGTATACATATATATACAGGAGTACATAGAGGAGGCATATATACAGAAGTACATCGAGTGATATAAACTATTGTAAAAATACAGTAACCCCAGCTTTCCCAGCATCTTGCGTAGTAGTCAGTATAATGAGGGTCAGGCAGCTTTCCCAGCATCTTGTATTTGTAGTCAGTATAATGGAGGTCACCCAGCTTTCCCACCATCTTATACTCAGTATGATGGAGGTCACCCAGCTTTCCCACCATCTTATACTCAGTATGATGGAGGTCACCCAGCTTTCCCACCATCTTATACTCAGTATGATGGAGGTCACCCAGCTTTCCCACCATCTTATACTCAGTATGATGGAGGTCACCCAGCTTTCCCACCATCTTATACTCAGTATGATGGAGGTCACCCAGCTTTCCCACCATCTTATACTCAGTATGATAGAGGTCACCCAGCTTTCCAGCATCTTGTACACAGTTTTATGGGGGTCACCAGCTTTCCCACCATCTTATACTCAGTATGATGGAGGTCACCCAGCCTTCCAGCATCTTGTACACAGTTTTATGGGGGTCACCAGCTTTTCCACCATCTTATACTTAGTATGATAGAGGTCACCCAGCTTTCCAGCATCTTGTACACAGTATTATGGGGGTCACCAGCTTTTCCACCATCTTATACTCAGTAGGATGGAGGTCACCCAGCTTTCCCAGCATCTTATACTAAATATGATGGAGGTCACACAGCTTTCCCAGTATCTTGTAGTCAGTATGATGGAGGTTACCCAGCTTTCCCACCATCTTATACTCAGTATGACGGGGGTCACCCAGCTTTCCCACCATCCTATACTCAGTATAATGGAGGTCACCCAGCTTTCACAGCATCTTATACTTAGTATCATGGAGGTCACCCAGCTTTCCCAGCATCTTATAATCAGTATGATGGAGGTCACCCAGCTTTCCCAGCATCTTATAATCAGTATGATGGAGGTCACCCAGCTTTCCAGCATCTTATACTCAGTATGATAGAGGTCACCCAGCTTTCCCACCATCCTATACTCAGTATAATGGAGGTCACCCAGCTTTCACAGCATCTTATACTCAGTATCATGGAGGTCACCCAGCTTTTCCACCATCTTATACTCAGTATGATAGAGGTCACCCAGCTTTCCCACCATCCTATACTCAGTATAATGGAGGTCACCCAGCTTTCACAGCATCTTATACTCAGTATCATGGAGGTCACCCAGCTTTCACAGCATCTTATACTCAGTATCATGGAGGCCACCCAGCTTTCCCAGCATCTTGTACTCAGTATGATAGAGGTCACCCAGCTTTCCTAGCATCTGTCTATGGGACCGTTCTGTGTTATCACTGAGCCGCCCCATAGACTTATACAGGAAAGTGAGTTCTGACCCTTTCACAGGGCACAGTAGGATATTTGGTCACAAATGACTGGAAGGACCGAAGATGTTATAGGTAAGAGGTAAGAGGCCAGAGTGGTCCTTTAAGGATGGGCTGCCAGCCTGCTACTCATGGGCCAGTGCTGTGTACTTGCCCCCCGGGCTAAAATTTGCCAGCCAGCCCCTGGAGGGCAGCATACCCAGACTGTAGATAGGGAGGAGAGCATACATGGATGGCAGCATACACACTCTATAGATAGGGAGGAGAGCATACATGGATGGCAGCATATGCAGACTGTAGATAGGGAGGAGAGCATACATGGAGGGCAGCATACGCAGACTGTAGATAGGGAGGAGAGCATACATGGAGGGCAGCATACCCAGACTGTATATAGGGAGGAGAGCATACATGGATGGCAGCATACGCAGACTGTAGATAGGGAGGAGAGCATACATGGAGGACAGCATACACACTCTATAGATAGGGAGGAGAGCATACATGGATGGCAGCATACGCAGACTGTAGATAGGGAGGAGAGCATACATGGAGGGCAGCATACGCAGACTGTAGATAGGAGGGGGGGGGGAATACATGGAGGGCAGCATACCCAGACTGTATATAGGGAGGAGAGCATACATGGAGGGCAGCATACCCAGACTGTAGATAGGGAGGAGGGCATACATGGATGGCAGCATACCCAGACTGTAGATAGGGAGGAGAGCATACATGGAGGGCAGCATATGCAGACTGTAGATAGGGAGGAGAGCATACATGGAGGGCAGCATACCCAGACTGTAGATAGGGAGGAGAGCATACATGGAGGGCAGCATACGCAGACTGTAGATAGGGAGGAGAGCATACATGGAGGGCAGCATACGCAGACTGTAGATAGGGAGGAGAGCATACATGGAGGGCAGCATACGCAGACTGTAGATAGGGAGGAGAGCATACATGGATGGCAGCATACACAGAATGTAGATAGGGAGGAGAGCATACATGGAGGGCAGCATGCACAGACTGTAGATAGGGAGGAGAGCATACATGGAGGGCAGCATACGCAGACTGTAGACAGGGAGGAGAGCATACATGGAGGGCAGCATACACAGACTGTAGATAGGGAGGAGAGCATACATGGAGGGCAGCATATGCAGAATGTAGATAGGGAGGAGGGCATACATGGAGGGCAGCATATGCAGAATGTAGATAGGGAGGAGGGCATACATGGAGGGCAGCATATGCAGAATGTAGATAGGGAGGAGGGCAGCTCACACCAGCTGTAAATAGGGAAGAGAGCATACACTGAGGGCAGCTCACACAGGTTGAAGATAAGGAGGAGAGTATACATGGAGCGCAGCATACTCGGACTGTTGATAGCAAGGGGAGCATACATGGAAAGCATCTCACACAGGCTGGAGATAGCGAGGAAAGGATACATGGAGGCAGGGCTGTGGAGTCGGTAAGCCGCAGCTCCGACTCCTGAATTTTATCAGGGCCGACTCCGACTCCCAACTTTGACTCCTGCTCCTTGATAAATGGCCGGTCATATACCAGGGGAGTTATCTATCACACCGGCTCAGCAGCTTCTCCCTAATGTCCTACATGATCCTGGGGCGACTTCTGAGGGAATATATACTGTATATAAAGTAGCTTCTCCTGTGTGTGCAGTGGATGCAGCCAGTCTCCAGCCTCAATGTCCTGAACAACTCAGAACTAGACTAGATGGAGCAGGGGGTCTTTTCCTGCTGACAGTCTTCTATTTTTCTAACTAAATATTCACCATACTTAAAGTAACACTGCTAACACTGCCAGATACCTGTAATATAGAGGGGTCACATATAGTGATATACAGGGGGTCACACATAGTGATATAGAGAGGGTTCACACATAGTGATATACATGGAGTCACACATAGTGATATAGAGGTCACACATAGTGATATAGAGGTCACGCATAGTGATATAGAAGGTCACTGTGGGGGCACGCAATAGCACACACACACACACACACAGCCTGCTGCAGCCACAGCACGCACACACAGCCTGCTGCAGCCATAGCACGCACACACACACACACACACACAGCCTGCTGCAGCCATAGGGCGCACACACACACACACACACACACAGCTTGCTTCAGCCATAGCACACACACACAGACTGCTTCAGCCATAGCATACATACACACAGCCTGCTGCAGTCATAGCACACACACACGCACACAGCTTGCGGCAGCCATAGCACACATACACACAGCCTGCTGCAGTCATAGCACACACACACACACACGCACACACAGCTTGCTGCTGCCAAAGCACACACACACAGCCTGCTGTAGTCATAGCACACACACACACACACACACACACACACAGCCTACTGCAGCCAAAGAACGTACACAACATACTGCAGCAATAGCACACATACACACAGCCTGCTGCAGCCATAGCACACACACACAGCCTACTGTAGTCATAGCACACACACACACACACACACACACACAGCCTACTGCAGCCAAAGAACGCACACAACATACTGCAGCAATAGCACACATACACACAGCCTGCTGCAGCCATAGCACACACACACAGCCTGCTGTAGTCATAGCACACACACACACACACACACACACACACACAGCCTACTGCAGCCAAAGAACGCACACAACATACTGCAGCAATAGCACACATACACACAGCCTGCTGCAGCCATAGCACACACAGCCTGCTGTAGTCATAGCACACACACACACACACACACACACAGCCTACTGCAGCCAAAGAACGCACACAACATACTGCAGCAATAGCACACATACACACAGCCTGCTGCAGCCATAGCACACACACACAGCCTACTGTAGTCATAGCACACACACACACACACACACACACACACAGCCTACTGCAGCCAAAGAACGCACACAACATACTGCAGTAATAGCACACATACACACAGCCTGCTGCAGCCATAGCACACACACACAGCCTGCTGTAGTCATAGCACACACACACACACACACACAGCCTACTGCAGCCAAAGAACGCACACAACATACTGCAGCAATAGCACACATACACACAGCCTGCTGCAGCCATAGCACACACAGCCTGCTGTAGTCATAGCACACACACACACACACACACACACACACACAGCCTACTGCAGCCAAAGAACGCACACAACATACTGCAGCAAAAGCACACATACACACAGCCTGCTGCAGCCATAGCACACACACACAGCCTGCTGCAGCCATAGCACACATACACACACACACACCCTGCTGCAGCCATAGCACACATACACACACACACACACACCCTGCTGCAGCCATAGCACACATACACACACACACACACACACAGCTGCAGCCATAGAACACTGGAGAAAAATACGCAATCTTCTCCGAGAGAGAAAGCACCACACTGAGGACAGAGGTTACTGCTACACTACTTATGTCTTCTCCTCCTCCTCTATATCACACAGGATATCTTCATATTACACGTGTCTAATCAAGAGGAAATAACAACTCCCGGCACCACTACCTTCTCGGCTTGGCACAAACAAAAGCACCGCTATCGGATTTCCACAGTACTGCTGGAGGTGTTGCTCAACAATAAGGAAAACATATCCAATTGTATCCAAAAAAGAGAATTGCTATACGGGTGAGTATCTTCATATTACACTGCTGCTTATATACAGTCATCCAGCATCCAGGAAGAGAACAGCACAGATCTCCCCCCACACAATGGACTCTTCCAGATCAGAAACAAACTGCCAAATAGTGACCCACAACTTTTCCATGACCACCCTTATGTAATAGGGCCAGTGTCCTATTACTGATATATTCCCCGACCACCCTTATGTAATAGGCCCAGTGTCCTCTTACTGATATATTCCCCGACCACCCTTATGTAATAGGGCCAGTGTCCTATTACTGATATATTCCCCGACCACCCTTATGTAATAGGGACAGTGTCCTATTACTGATATATTCCCCGACCACCCTTATGTAATAGGCCCAGTGTCCTCTTACTGATATATTCCCCGACCACCCTTATGTAATAGGGACAGTGTCCTATTACTGATATATTCCCGACCACCCTTATGTAATAGGGACAGTGTCCTATTACTGATATATTCCCCGACCACCCTTATGTAATAGGACCAGTGTCCTGTTACTGATATATTCCCCGGCCACCCTTAATAGGGTAAGTGTCCTATTACTGATATATCCCCCGACCACCTTTATCTAATAGGGCCAGTGTCCTATTACTGATATATTCCCCGGCCACCCTTATGTAATAGGGCCAGTGTCCTATTACTGATATATTCCCAACTACCCTTATGTAATAGGGCCAGTGTCCTATTACTGATATATTCCCCGACCACCCGTATGTAATAGGGCCAGTGTCCTATTACTGATATATTCCCCGACCACCCTTATGTAATAGGGCCAGTGTCCTATTACTGATATATTCCCCGACCACCCGTATGTAATAGGGCCAGTGTCCTATTACTGATATATTCCCGACCACCCTCATGTAATAGGGCCAGTGTCCTATTAGAATGTTGCTCATAATATATATTCATGAGCAAAACTTCTAAAATTCATTCAGTCGGTACATTTTTTTCCGGCTCTGACTCTGACTCCGACTCCACGACTCCAACTCCGAATCCACAGCCTGCATGGAGGGCATCTCACACAGGCTGAAGATAGTGAGGAAAGGATACATCGAGTACAGCTAATACATTGTGTAGATAAGGAGGATAGCATATATGGAAGGAAGCATACACAGGCTGTATAAAGGTAGGAGAGCATATATAAAGGGCAGAACACAAAGGCTGGAAATAGGAAGGAGAGGATACAAGGAGGGCAGAACACACAGCCTGTACATAGGGAGGGGAGCAAACATAGAGGACAGCTCACACAGGCTGTAGATAAGGAGGATAGCATGCATGGACGGCAGCTCACACAGGCTGTAGATAAGGAGGATAGCATGCATGGACGGCAGCTCACACAAGCTGTAGATAAGGAGGATAGCATGCATGGACGGCAGCTCACACAGACTGTAGATAAGGAGGATAGCATGCATGAATGGCAGCTCACACAGGCTGTAGATAAGGAGGATAGCATGCATGGACGGCAGCTCACACAGACTGTAGATAAGGAGGATAGCATGCATGAATGGCAGCTCACACAGGCTGTAGATAAGGAGGATAGCATGCATGGACGGCAGCTCACACAGGCTGTAGACAAGGAGGATAGCATGCATGGACGGCAGCTCACACAGGCTGTAGATAAGGAGGATAGCATGCATGAATGGCAGCTCACACAGGCTGTAGATAGAGAGGAGAGAATACATGGAGAGCAGAACGCACATGCTGAAGATAGAGAGGAGAGCATACATGGAGGACAGCTCATAAAGGCTGAAGATTGGAATGGAAATAGACACAAGGTAGGCTTCTTTGGGAATCACATGCACTGGGCACAAATGTAGAGGGGAAAGCAGACAGCAAACCGTAGACTACTGAACACACAGACCTTCCATCCAGCAAGTATTAAGGGAAGAACAATTCCACATCAGAAGACTCTGACCCTAGGAACAGGCTGCAAACTGTCCATCAGGGGGTCTGACAGTGAATGAAGGAATGAAGGCTGCTGATTGAATCTGCAGATGGCAACGTTTTCAACTCAAAGAAACCACTAACATATAGAAAATTACTTTTTCATTTTCAAAGGTGTCTATTTCCTTTGAAATTCTAGAGCCAAAGCCATGATGGAGGGCGTAGGAGTTAGTGGATGAGAAGAGTAGGGGGGATAGATACATGTTCATAGTGAAATAAGGGCAATGAAAATGTCCATAACAGAAACCCATGTGCTTGAGGGTGTACATACCATAGACATATACTGAAGGCACGGCTCATATAATAGGGGTAGATCAGACTGCTACAATGGCTGTATGGCCCCTGTGCATGGTTCCTGGAGACGCCAGGATGGGATATGTCTGTGAAAATTAGAGATGAGAAAACCATGAGCACTAATAAAATGCGACACGCTTGGGTTCGGATGAACACGACTGTGCGGCATTTAAATACTGGTGGCTGAAGTTGGATGCAACCCTAGGGAGTCCTGGGAAACAGGGATATAGTCTATGGTCTATGTATGTATCCATGTTTTCCAACACTCCCTAAGGCTGCACCCAACTTTTTTAGCCCCCGCTATTCAAATGCTGCACACTCAGGTTTGGATGAACACGAGCGTGCCGGAGGTTCTAAGCTCATCTCTAGTAGTAATGTGAATTGCTGGTGGCCATAACTGAGGACTATAGCGATCCCCAAGGCCAAGTGGGATGGAAATGTTTCTGTTTCTGCAACAAGGAAATTGCATCCTCTCTGCAGGTAAACGTATCTGTTGCTCAAAGGGGTTGTTCACCAAATTGTTTTTTTCTACTACTCTACTCTATAGAGCTCTACTCTACTGTACTCTACTCTATGGAACTCTACTCTTCAGAGCTCTACTCTACTCTACGGAGCTCTACTCTACGGGGCTCTACTCTACTCTATGGAACTCTACTCTACTCTATAGAGCTCTACTCTACTGTACTCTACTCTATGGAGCTCTAATCTACTCTATGGAACTCTACTCTACTCTTCAGAGCTCTACTCTACGGAGCTCTACTCTACTCTATGGAACTCTACTGTACTCTACTGTACTCTACTCTGTGGAACTATATGGAGCTCTACTCTATGTAGCTCTAATCTACTCTATGGAACTCTACTCTACTCTACAGAGCTCTACTCTACTCTATGGAACTCTACTTTACTCTACGGAGCTCTACTCTACTCTATGGAACTCTACTCTACTCTATGGAACTCAACACTACTCTACTCTACTCTACTCTATGGAACTCTACTCTACGGGGCTCTACTCTACTCTATGGAACTCTACTCTACTCTATGGAACTCAACACTACTCTACTCTACTCTACTCTATGGAACTCTACTCTACGGGGCTCTACTCTACTCTATGGAACTCTACTCTACTCTATGGAACTCAACACTACTCTACTCTACTCTATGGAACTCTACTCTACTCTATGGAACTCTACTTTACTCTACGGAGCTCTACTCTACTCTATGGAACTCTACTCTACGGGGCTCTACTCTACGGAACTCTACTCTACTCTATGGAACTCAACACTACTCTACTCTACTCTACTCTATGGAACTCTACTCTACGGGGCTCTACTCTACTCTATGGAACTCTACTCTACTCTATGGAACTCAACACTACTCTACTCTACTCTATGGAGCTCTACTCTACTCTACTGAGCTCTACTTTACTCTACAGAGCTCTACTCTATGGAGCTCTACTCTACGGAGCTCTACTCTACTCTATGGAGCTCTAATCTACTCTACGGAGCTCTACTCTACGGAGTTCTACTTTACGAAGTTCTACTCTACTCCATGGAGCTCTACTCTACACTATGGAACTCTACTCTCTACTCAGTTCTTTTGTGGCGGCTCCATAGAGAGTAGGTCACATGTCGACCCTCTGCTCTATTCAAATTAAAGGCACCAGGGGGCACTGAGGTCGGAACCCTTCTTGATATTTTACTTGTCCTGTGGATAAATATATTTTAATTGGAAAACCCCTTTTATTTACCCAAACTAGGTAGGTTTTTAAAAACATTATGAAAGAGGTAATTCACAAACATAAATTAATTAATAAATAAAAATATTAATTCTTTCAAATCAACTGGTGCCAGAGATTTGTGATTTACTTCTATTTAAAAATCTCCAGTCTTCCAGTTCTCATCAGCTGCTGTATGTCCTGCAAGAAACGGTGTATTCTCTCCAGTCTGACACAGTGCTCTCTGCTGCCACCTCTGTCCATGTCAGGAACTGTCCAGAGCAGGAGAGGTTTTCTATGGGGATTTGCTGCTGCTCTGGACAGTTCTTGACATGAACAAAGGTGGCAGCAGAAAGCACTGTGTGAAACTGGAGAGAATACACCACTTCCTGCAGGACATACAGCAGCTGATAAGTACTAAAAGTTTTTTTTTTTTAAATAGAAATGAATTATTACAAATCTGAAGTGTCCCTTTAACTTTTTTTAGACGCCTTAGTATAAATGATGAGACCAGAAGCTTTAGCTGCATCGCTGCCTCCCTAAGCCGATTGCTAATGATGATATCAGAGAACAATCTCATTTACAACCACAGCTTTGATTTGCTAAAACAAAGCGACAATTGGTAAAAATTCCATCTCGCAGCTGCGAGCCCGGAGCAGAATATCCGCGATTGTCGCCGTCGTCATCATCACAGAATATTCCAGAATGTCAGCAATCTGATTCTCTAATTACAAATAAGTGTTGGAGGCGGCTGCACTTTGGCCATGGAGAGCTCTGGCGGCCAGGAATGGATTCCAGCGAGGAGTTAGCAGATTTACTCCACGGCATTTACGCTGAGCCTTTATTCTCCCAGAAAAATAATTGATCAGTTGAATAATTGCCTGAAGAAGTGAACAGCAACGAGTAATGAAAGACACCAGCGTCACTTGGCTTAACACTTCTTAAAGGGGTTATGGAGCTTAGAAACCCATTTCCTGTTCCCTATTATGGAGCTAATAGAGGAGACTGCTGGAGGAACCAGGTTACAAGAGTGTCTCCATCTCTGGAGGACCTGTCCTGGATTATACAGACAACAGACACTGTGCAATACCAAATCCCTCCAGAGATGGCGCTGCTGAGTAATTAAAAACTTAATGACAGGTTTTCCTACACATTGCAGCTAATTGTCTCAGCAAGACGGCATTTTTTATCGTGTTGGAACCATTATTTAAAGGGGTACCCCAGAGGAAGAAAAAATAAATTCTTTCAAATCGACTGGTGTCAGAAAGTGAAAGAGAATTATAATTTACTTATATTAAAACATCAGTCTTCCAGTACTTATCAGCTGCTGTATGTCCTGCAGGAAGTGGTGTATTCTCTCCAGTCTGACACAGTGTTTTCTGCTGCCACCTCTGTCCATGTCAGGAACTGTCCAAAGCAGCAGCAAATCCCCATAGAAAAGCTCTTCTGCTCTGGACAATTCCTGACATGGACAGAGGTGGCAGCAGAGAGCACTGTCAGACTGGAGAGAATACACCACATCCTGCAGGACATACAGCAGCTGATAAGTACTGGAAGACTGGAGATTTTGTAATAGAAGGAAGATACAAATCTGTGACTCTTTCTGGCACTGGTTGAAAAATAAAATAACAATATTTGCCGGAGTTCCCCTTTAATTGTCCAAATGTGAAGAAACCCTGTGACTGGTCATGGAATAAGAGCTACTAAAGGAGCAGATGTAAAAATGTAATAAAACGAATTGGTCACTAAATGGCAGGCATTAGCTTCCCCCTGAGTGCTGACTGTTTCTCTCTGTGCTCAAATACCCCCAGGACTTACAGTAGAGCCTAATAGTTTGACAACTAGACAATAGCAAGAAGGGGAAAAAAAACAAGACATACAAAGCACCTATTAATACTGATAGGTAGAAAGAATATGAACAGCAATTAACCTATAGATGGCATATGACGGGAAGCTACAAAGAAGCTACAATGTTGCAGATACAGCCTGCCAGGGACTTGTTTATATCAGTTGTCTCAGAAAGGGGGGAGGAGGAGACAGAGAGAGAGGCACACACACAGATATCTGTGTCTTCAGCAGAAAGCAGCAGCTGAGAACTGGGGGAAGGAGACTGAATAGATAATAGCAAGTATAGAAGGAATTGTTAGTCTCACCATGGGCAGTGACAGATAGAAAGTTATGTTTGAGTGGAGTACCCCTTTAAACAGCAGTTTTGTGCCCCAACTCCAGAGGGCGTTGTTTGGAATTCCATACAGTGGGGGTGTGATGGTGTTTGCTGTCAGTATTCCATATATCCGCAGGATTATACGGCCCCATCTGCTCTTTCTAATGGGCTGTAGGATGAGGCGTCACTATTTCCTAGATCTTTTATTACTAATTAGAGATGAATGAATTAATAAATCCCGATAATGAGGGCGACCTGCGGGTTATTCTTCCTGTTTAGTCTGTCTCCCTGGTGGAGATGTAACATTGTATAGTACAGAGATATCAGCCCTCCCTCCCCTCTATAACAGCAGTGGAAGGCTATAGCTATAATAACATGACAGGGATAATCAAGAACAATGTAAAGCTCGTAGTCAGTGACAGCAAAGAAAAATCCAAATCCCCCAGTGATGGGCTGAGCCGAATCACAGGAACCGTCCCGGCCTTAGTCAGTAAGTGCCCCGGACCCTCATAGCACCAGATAAGTGGGTTATTATTGGCCATTCCGGGCCTTTCCATGATATCCTCATCAAATAGAGCAGATTTTTTTCTGGATTTAAAGGGATATTTCACTCAAATATAATTTCAGATATGTTGGTGTTCATGGTGAGACTAACAATTCCTTCCATACTTGTTATTATCTATTCAGTCTCCTTCCCCCAGTTCTCAGCTGCTGCTTTCTGCTGAAGATACAGAAATATGTGTGTGAGCTTTTCTCTCTGTCTCTCCCTCCTCCCCCCTCCCTTCTGAGACGGCTGAAGTAAACAAGTCCCTGGCTGGCTGTATCTGAGACAACCTTTAAATGGGTGTGTTGGGCCAGGAATGTGCGCTGGGGGTGGAAGATGGTGCCAGTGACTGCTCCACTAGCACACTGTTGGTGGGCAGCGCCCAGACACTGTCAAGGGGATGTAGGGGCATGAGGTGCAGACAAAGGATGTTACCGTCATACTGCCGCTTAGGAGGGGTGTCGCCAGTGTTGAAGGTGGTTGCCAATGCCCTGTCGCCTCTGCCACTATTAGGGGGGGGGTGCGGTGTGCTGCTGAGCTGTCAGTGCCAGTGCTGCCCATAAGAACCATGGAAGCAGGCCCCGTGCCCCCCCCCCCCCCCCCCGCCCCACAGCAGTTGCGTGGTCTGCCTTCATGCTACACCACTGGCCTATACCACTTTCAGCCCAGGGAAAGTGCTGCAGGGGTACCACAACACTGTCTCTTGCTAATAAGATCTAGCGCCCCTGGGTTACCCACATTGCTCAGTAGCTGGATCAGCTCCTGTTCACCCTGTGGTGTGTGTGTATGTAGGGGGCGGGGGGATAGGGGCTATTGGGAGCTTAATTTTGCCACCTTGCAGATTGATGGCTTATCCCAAGGATTAGACATCAACCATATGAGCTCTCAAAACCCCTTTAAATGCTTCCAAACACTTGGCCTCTACAGCAAGGTCCTGACATAAAATAAAAAAAATTAAAAAAAATCCTCAAAAACTACTCGGTAAAACAATCAAAGAGCAGTAAAAAAGAGAGAGACTTGTTTTAGTTGTAACTCGAGTCTGATCATCACCAGCTCTTCCCTATGGGGCACATCATGTGGATCTTCTTGGTGAGAATGAGATTCTCCGTTACCTGCTGAGTGTTTGTGATCTCACATTTATCACATTATATCAGTCATTTCCTCCCTGCTGATAGACTACAACCCCCATCATTGCCCATAGGCGGCATGCTTAGTACTGTAGTATTGTATCAGATACCAGGAATACTCCGCTCCCCCCCTGGGGTCTGTATATAGAGGCTCCGCACACATATATAGCACTCCCGTATCCGTCTCGCTGCCGCCGCCGCGGTGACCCTATTTTGTGCCTCATTTCCTGCACACTTAATGATTCCTTTTGCACCTTTTTATTTATCGGATCCTAATAGCGAGGAGCCTTATGTTTTTATTCATTATCCTGACAAGTCGTGGAGCCATGTTACTGCAGCGTTAACAAATAATACCTAAATATGCTGATGTTATCGCTTATCCCCAAACTGTGACATCTCCTTCCTGGTCCATGAAACTAATAAATACCTTTAATAAATGGGACCGAGCCATCTTAAAGGGAGAGGGCGCCCATAATTCCCTCTAAAAATGCCCAACTTGTTAGGTGGAACTTCTCCTGGACACAGATTGTGCACAGCCGTGCACTTCACTCCCCAGGTCACGACCCCATCCAGCTTGTTGCAGGAGACTCCATTAGTCTACAGAGATAAGGTCGAGCTGCTCGCTTCCACAGGAGGATCTCTGCAGTTTTACAGAGTCCCTGACACAGACGGGCACCGGGGGAGAGCCGGAAGGCGTCCGATCACTGGCAGAGTTGATCAGGAAGCAGTGGAATATAAAAGGCTGTTTAACCCCTTACAGTATCAGGATGGGGACACAGGGGTATCCGCTCGTATTAGGAAATCTTGCTCTTTTACCGAATTACAATTTTTTTTTTTTTAATTATTAGCTCTTAGTCCAAATTACTTGTGATCCAAGGTTTTAGTGAATAAATAAAAAGCTCAAAGCACAAATATGCTAGAAATCACAATCCACAACACATAACTAAATCTTCCGATACAAAGAATTGTCCTTATTTACTATCCATCCATCCTTACATACATACATACATACATACTGTATATACATACACATATATACATACATACATACTGTATATACATGCATATATACATACATACATACTATATATACATACATACATATATACATACTTACTTACATACATACATGCATATATACATACATACTTACATACATACATACATATATACATACTTACTTACATACATACATGCATATATACATACATACTTACATACATACATACATATATACATACATACTTACATACATACATACATATATACATACATACTTACATACATACATACATACATATATACATACTTACATACATACATACATATATACATACATACTTACATACATACATACATACATATATACATAATTACATACATACATACATACATATATACATACTTACATACATACATACATACATATATACATACTTACATACTTACATACATACATACATACATAGGAATAAAATATAGCTTTTATTTGTCTTTTTTAAAAAAAATCCAAAAGCACAGGGAAAAATATAAACAATAATTAATCTTCACGACCATCATCTTAGTCCTTAATCATATTTAGTTTTTGTGTGTGACACATATTGCATACTTCTTATTGCACAGTTCCTATTGCACATATGGTATTGCACACTTATATTTCATAGATGTTATTACACTCTTTTATCTTGCATTTGCACCCAGTCTCTATTGCACTTAGTTGATTGCAATCGTTTAAACTTTATTTTTTATCCATATTGCACATCAAATTGGTATTGCAACAGTCTTTTCTTGTATCTAAGGTGCTTTCATATCATTATCCCCTTCAATATTCTTTAGTATTATTTCCAAAACACACGTCATATAAATGATATTTCATTTGTTGTACACGTGTACGGCCATCATCAGAGCTGACCACATGGATACCCTACAATGAAGCTCCAACACTACAAGCGTAACAAGCCCCTGAGGACTAATCGCACAAGAAACGCGTAGGGCTTCAATATCGTGTATGAACGGACTTCTAAAGGGAAGTAAAAAACATATACAACAAATGAAATATCATTTATATGACGTGTGTTTTGGAAATAATACTAAAGAATATTGAAGGGGATAATGATATGAAAGCACCTTAGATACAAGAAAGGACTGTTGCAATACCAATTTGATGTGCAATATGGATAAAAAATAAAGTTTAAACGAGTGCAATCAACTAAGTGCAATAGAGACTGGGTGCAAATGCAAGATAAAAGAGTGTAATAACATCTATGAAATATAAGTGTGCAATACCATATGTGCAATAGGAACTGTGCAATAAGAAGTATGCAATATGTGTCACACACAAAAACTAAATATGATTAAGGACTAAGATGATGGTCGTGAAGATTAATTATTGTTTATATTTTTCCCTGTGCTTTTGGATTTTTTTAAAAAAAGACAAATAAAAGCTATATTTTATTCCTATTAATTCAGTGAATATATATGTTATAGAAGGGAATACTAATACCAAATCAAGTACCTGAATTATCAGTGCTATACATACATACATACATACATATATACATACATACATACTTACATACATACATACATGCATATATACATACATACATACTTACATACATACATACACTACCGTTCAAAGTTTGGGGTCACATTGAAATGTCCTTATTTTTGAAGGAAAAGCACTGTACTTTTCAATGGAGATAACTTTAAACTAGTCCTAACTTTAAACAAATCCACTCTATACATTGCTAATGTGGTAAATGACTATTCTAGCTGCAAATGTCTGGTTTTTGGTGCAATATCTACATAGGTGTATAGAGGCCCATTTCCAGCAACTATCACTCCAGTATTCTAATGGTACAATGTGTTTGCTCATTGGCTCAGAAGGATAATTGATGATTAGAAAACCCTTGTGCAATCATGTTCACACATCTGAAAACAGTCTAGCTGGTTACAGAAGCTACAAAACTGACCTTCCTTTGAGCAGATTGTGTTTCTGGAGCATCACATTTGTGGGGTCAATTAAACGCTCAAAATGGGCAGAAAAAGAGAACTTTCATCTGAAACTCGACAGTCGATTCTTGTTCTTAGAAATGAAGGCTATTCTATGCGAGAAATTGCTAAGAAATTAAAGATTTCCTACAACGGTGTGTACTACTCCCTTCAGAGGACAGCACAAACAGGCTCTAACCAGAGTAGAAAAAGAAGTGGGAGGCCGCAATGCACAACTAAGCAAGAAGAAAAACACATTAGAGTCTCTAGTTTGAGAAACAGACGCCTCACAGGTCCCCAACTGGCATCTTCATTAAATAGTACCCGCAAAACACCAGTGTCACCATCTACAGTGAAGAGGCGGCTGCCGGATTTTGGGCTTCAGGGCAGAGTGGCAAAGAAAAAGCCATATCTGAGACTGGCCAATAAAAGAAAAAGATTAAGATGGGCAAAAGAACACAGAGATTGGACAGAGGAAGACTGGAAAAAAGTGTTGTGGACGGATGAATCCAAGTTTGAGGTGTTTGGATCACAAAGAAGAAGGTTTGTGAGACGCAGAAGAAATGAGAAGATGCTGGAAGAATGCCTGACGCCATCTGTTATACATGGTGGAGGTCATGTGATGGTCTGGGGTTGGTGCTGGTAAGGTGGGAGATTTGTACAGGGTAAAAGGGATTGTGAATAAGGAAGGCGATCACTCTGCACCGCCATGCCATACCCAGTGGGCAGCGCTTGGTTGGAGCCAATTTCATCCTACAACAGGACAATGACCCTAAACACCTCCAAATTGTGCAAGAACTATTTCCAGCAGAAGCAGCAGCTGGTATTCTATCATAGGTAATGGAGTGGCCAGCGCAGTCACCAGATCACCACCCCATTGTGGGAGCAGCTGGACCGTATGGTACGCCAGAAGTGCCCATCCAACCAATCCAACTTGTGGGAGCTGCTTCTAGAAGCGTGGGGGGCAATTTCTCCAGCTTACCCCAACAGATTAATAGCTAGAATGCCAAAGGTGTGCAATGCTGGAATTGCTGCACAAGGAGGATTCTGGGACGGAAGCAAAGTGTGATGGAAGAACAATGTTATTTCACATACAAATCATTATTTCTAACCTTGTCAATGTCTTGTCTCTATTTTCTATTCATTTCACAACGTATGGTGGGGAAGAAGTGTGACTTTTCATGGAAAACACTAAATTGTTTGGGCGACCCAAAACTTTTGAACGGTAGTGTACATACATGCATACTGTATATACATACATATATACATACATACATACTGTATATACATACATACATACTTACATACTTGCATACATGCATACATACATAATGTATATACATACATACATCTGTATACTCCAGCTACATTTATATTTATGTCTCATGTAATTCCCTGAGGCCCCCGACACTCACAAAACGTGTCACACGTCCCTGCAGGTAGACGCTGCAATATTTGCGCATTTTATAATTACCTGTTTTGCAAGTAAAAATACATTCATCACTATCAGGACTGGGGGGGGGGGGGGTAAATGGGATTTATGTGATTTGTGGAATTAAACGTTAACTTTATCCTGCTAGACAGAGCGATTGCAGAGATAAACAATTTATAGCATCCCCCCCCCCCCCTCCATATATTTTACAACTTTTAAAAATAAAAAAAAAATTGTTGGAATTTTTCTTATGCGGATCTCTTGATGACTTACAGTATATAGTACGGCATGACAGCTACGTATAACAATGAACTGTCAAACTACCAGTCTCCTACTGCAGCCTGCTTCAAGTATAGCCTATGGCAGGGTGTAATAGGAGTGCTGTTATGGCAGCTACAGAGGCCATCGGAAGGTCCCTGGCTGCCATGATAACTGTATTACCTCCAGGATTGTGTCACAAAGGGGTGATTGGCCCAGCAACCAGCTTCTGACCACCTAGATGCTGTGGTCACTGTAGACTGTGGCATCTAGGGGGGTAAATTAGCAGAAACAAACTGAACTTGCTTCATACACGGAGCTCCATATTGCTCCATCGCATGTGCGGCACACCTGTATATTAGAACACAATAATGGGTTATCCTGGGCAGAACTTTTTGTTTGACTTGGGTCCTAAATTTAATTGAGCGAACACTAAAATGATTGTTTGTAACTCAAGCTGAACATTCTTCAGTGCTTCACTCAAGTAAGGAATCCCACGAATGTGCCCCCTGCTCACAGAGAGGAGGGTGCCTGGTTAATATATTACTAATTTTTGTATATTTCATCCCTTGAAGGGATGTTCAAGTGAAATATACAAAAATTTTAAAAAGGCTTCTGCAAGACATATTAGAACTCTGGCGATATGCCGGCAATTTGGAGATATAACTCATTTGGCGGCCATCAGTTATTGAAGGTGGATGGCCACCATTACCCGGGTAGGTGCAAGAATCAAGCTTGACTGAGCATCCCAATGCTCGCTCAACACTGAACAACTCAAAACAGAACAAAGTGATTCAAAAACACGGAAGAGAGAATTTTTGTGTCATGTTTCTTCTCCTTGGGCTCCGCACTTGACAAAACACGTTGAATTATCTTTACTTTGAACATTTTTGAATCTAGGAGAACATCTGCAATCAGGATAACAAAACGTTCTTATGGATGGAAGGTTCTTTGTCCTTAGGGTATTTCCCGGATGAGTTTTTTTTTTTCAACAAGAGGCAACAAGATTGGAAGGTAAGTCTTATTACTATCCATGTGAATCTATGATGTAGTTCATCATCCACAGCAGAAATCTGAGAAGACTGTATGTGTCAGGAGGATTAAGAAATTTTTTTTTTCCAATGAAAAAATCTATTACTTTTGGTTTACCTAAACTTTTTAATGACCTTTTAATAATTAAGAAATATTTTCCCCATAATATTTAGCTGAGGCTGGCTCCACACTACGTTTTTTTTGCAAAAAAAAAAACAAACATATTTTTTTTAAAACATACACAAAAACATGGTTGACCACATTTTTGTGTATGCTAAAAAAGATGCGTTTTATAATGGAAGTTAATGGAAAGATGGATCAAAATCAATAGGGAAAATAAAAAAGGATGAAAAAAGTAGTGTGAACCCTGCCTGATTTGGAGAACGAGAGCCGAGGGGCCGGCGGGTCTGATCCAATTCCACTTTTTGCTTCTGTTACTTCTGTAAATTCTTTTTGGATAAAGAGAAGGTTCTTAAGTTGTAAAGCATTGCTCAATCAGAAAATCTGATAAATGAGCCAGTCACTTCCGATCAGCCGCTTACTTTGTTCTTTAAGGACTTTATATTTTTCCGTAATGGCATTGCGGGATTGTGTGCCCGCGGCGGCGCGTCTCGCTGAATCCCCAGACTTGCTGTATATTAAGGGCTGAGACGCTAACAGCAGAATTGATGGCGTCTTCAGTAACTTTCATAGAGTTGTGGAGATTTGTTAAGTACGTGGTCAGCAGAGAAAGATGGATGATCCCGGTTACATCACCTCGTGCCGCCACATTCTATCCGATTGATCTGTTTTTTATTACTTATATTTTGTATGTTCAAACACAATGAGACCAGAGAGAAGATTGTCCACCAATCCAAAGTTTTATTCAGAACAAGTGAAATATAATCAAAACCTCTGGGTGGTCGAATAAGAAAGAAGACAACAAACCAGTGAAAATATTTCTCATCGTACTTGAAATGACATTAACCTGTACCCCAAGTGTCAGCGTGTCACTATCCTGTACCCCAAGTGTCAGCGTGTCACTATCCTGTACCCCAAGTGTCAGCGTGTCACTATCCTGTACCCCAAGTGTCAGCGTGTCACTATCCTGTACCCCAAGTGTCAGCGTGTCACTATCATGTACCCCAAGTGTCACTATCCTGTACCCCAAGTGTCAGTATCCTGCACCCAAAGTGTCATTATCCTGTCCCCAAGTGTAAGACTGTCATTACCTGTACCCCAAGTGTCAGTGTGTCACTATCCTGTACCCCAAGTGTCAGTGTGTCACTATCCTGTACCCCAAGTGTCAGCATGTCACTATCCTGTACCCCAAGTGTCCCTATCCTGTAACCCAAGTGTCACTATCCTGTCCCCCAAGTGTCAGCGTGTCACTATCCTGTACCCTAAGTGTCAGCGTGTCACTATCCTGTACCCCAAGTGTCAGTGTGTCACTATCCTGTACCCCAAGTGTCAGCGTGTCACTATCCTGTACCCCAAGTGTCAGCGTGTTACTATCCTGTACCCTAAATGTCAGTGTGTCACTATCCTGTACCCCAAGTGTCACTATTCTGTACCCCAAGTGTCACTATCCTGTACTCCAAGTGTCAGTGTGTCACTATCCTGTACCCCAAGTGTCACTATTCTGTACCCCAAGTGTCAGTATCCTGCACCCAAAGTGTCATTATCCTGTACCCCAAGTGTAAGACTGTCATTACCTGTACCCCAAGTGTCAGTATGTCACTATCCTGTACCCCAAGTGTCAGCATGTCACTATCCTGTAACCCAAGTGTCACTATCCTGTCCCCCAAGTGTCAGCGTGTCACTATCCTGTCCCCAAGTGTCAGTGTGTCACTACCCTGTACCCCAAGTGTCAGCGTGTAACTATCCTGTCCCCCAAGTGTCAGCGTGTCACTATCCTGTCCCCAAGTGTCAGCGTGTCACTATCCTGTACCCCAAGTTTCACTATCCTGTCTCCCAAGTGTCAGCGTGTCACTATCCTGTACCCCAAGTTTCACTATCCTGTCTCCCAAGTGTCAGTGTGTCACTATCCTGTACCCCAAGTGTCACTATCCTGTACCCCAAGTGTCAGTGTGTCACTATCCTGTCCACCAAGTGCCAGCGTGGCACTATCCTGTACCCCAAGTGTCACCGTGGCACTATCCTGTCCCCCAAGTGTCAGTGTGTCATTATCCTGTACCTCAAGTGTCAGTGTGCCATTATACTGTACCTCAAGTGTCACTGTCCTTTACCTCAAGTGTCACTATCCTGCACCCCAAGTGTCAGTGTGTCACTATCCTGTCCCCCAAGTGTCAGTGTGCCATTATACTGTACCTCAAGTGTCACTGTCCTTTACCTCAAGTGTCACTATCCTGCACCCCAAGTGTCAGTGTGTCACTATCCTGTACCCCAAGTGTCACTATCCTATACCCTAAGTGTCAGTGTGTCACTATCCTGTACTCCAAGTGTCATTGTCCTGTACCCCAAGTGTCAGTGTGTCACAATCCTGTACCCCAAGTGTCATTATCCTGTACCCCAAGTGTCACTATCCTGTACCCCAAGTGTCAGCGTGTCACTATCCTGTACCCCAAATGTCAGTGTGTCACTATCCTGTACCCCAAATGTCATAATCCTGTACCCCAAGTGTAAGCATGTCATTATCCTTTACTCCAAGTGTCATAATCCTGTACCCCAAGTGTCCACGTGTCACTATCCTGTCCCCCAAGTGTCAGCATATTATCCTGTACCCCAAGTGTCAGTGTGTCATCCAGTACCCTAAGTGTAATTATACGGTACCCCAAGTGTCAGTGTGTCTCAGTAAGTCATTATCCTGTACCCCAAGCAGGGCCGGCGTCAGCACCAGGCTTACCTGGGCAAGTGCCGGGGCCCACAGCACCTCTAGGGGCCCAGAGAGGGAGAGGGGCCTGGTGCTCTAATGTTCAGCCCGCTCAGTGTAGTGTAGGGTGAGCGGGCTGAACATCAGAAGACCAAGAGAGCAGTAATGTGTGTGTCAGTTTGTGTGTGTGTCAGTAAGTGTGTGTCAGTCAATGTCTGGATCAGTAATGTGTGCTTGTGTATGTTGGTGGTATCTTAAATGATTGTGCATAGTGGATGGATGGATGAGGGGCCCACTGAGGCTCTGTCGCCCAAGGGTCTGCAAAAACCTGGAGCCCTCCCTGACCCCAAGTGTCAGTGTGTCACTAATCTGTACTGCTAGTGTCATTATCTTGTACTCCAAGTGTCAGTGCGTTATTATCCTGTACCCCAAGTGTCAGCAAATCACTATCCTATACACCAAGTGTTCACGTGTCACTATCCTGTACCCCAAGTATCAGCGTGTCATTATCATATGATAAGTTACCCTCTAAACCCAAGGGAAGGGCAATCCTTCAGCCATGGTTTCCTAGAGGTTTCTTCCACAGGGCTTTTTTCCGCTCTTCTGAGTGTTGGAGGATGAATCTCTGTGAGTTGATAAATAACTTTTTTTTAGCACAGTTTTTTTTTTTTGTCCAAATTTGTATTTCCAAGTTATACGTTTATGACATTTAATTAAAGTAGTTTTGGATGCAAAACGTTCTAATGAGCTATTTATAGGATCTACAGGATTACTAATCAGTACGTGAATGGTGGTTTACTGACACCTGGCACCCACACTGATCAGCTGTTCATCATTACTCCGTGGATGGAATTTGTATCTGTTCATGGGTAGTAGTGTAGTGTGCAGCTCCTCATCAAGTGAATAAGTTTTTTTTTCTAGTCCATTTGTGTATAGTATACAGTACCATGGAATAAAGCAGCGGAGCATCTGTGGAGACTCCGGGAGAAACTCCTGACTCCTGAGCTTTGCAGTATTTCTGCACTCTGATATAATGTTATAGCCACCTATAATGCACACCTTTAGGCGGACACGCCGCTCGCCCCGCGTGTGCACGGAGGAGACTACTACTTCAGCCCTGCTCTTCTGCAACCTTGCCACTTCCTAATGTCACCTAAACGATTTCCTCACCGAGCCGTCACTAAATATATCCACCGCCCGGCGCAACTGCTGCTGCTGCAACTGGCATGGCCCTGTCCCTGTTAGCACAGTATGGCAGACAATATGTGAATTTATTTCTGCCGCAATAATGGAACAGATGTCTGTCAAACAGAAATGAAATTACATGGAGGCCGGGGTAATTTAAATAAACAGCTGTCACTTTATGTAAAGCCGCCTCAGCTGAGTTTTGATTTATGTGTTTCCGGAAAGCTCATTGCTACATGTGGAGGAAAGTTTAGGGGACGTGCTCTGAGAAAGTCAATGGAATCCTCATGGTGGGAGATATGGAGATCTATAGGGCGAGACCACTGCAAGTAATGAAAAGTATAAGGGGGGGGGGACTCATACTCAACACTAATGGATTACAAGTGACCATTTAGATCTTCCAATGCCGACAAAGGCTTCCGTACAATCCATATGCCCAAACACAACAACTATCTAAGGATTATTCTGCGTTAACGCCTAATGAACCATCGTTTTTCTATAAGGAGAACTGGGAACTAGATGTTCAAAAGAAATTCTCAGAGGAACACTGGTGGCTTACTTATCTCTACAGTTACAAGTACTCCCATTGTGCCAATCACATAGAGGCTTCACGTAAATTGTTATATCAGTGGGATTTAACTCCACAATGTCTGGCCAAGATGTCCCCCACGTGCTCCAGGATGTGCTGGAGATGTCCCAGTGAAGCAGTCACACTTCTTCAGGTCTGGTGGACTTGTACAGTGATACAGTATAGCAGCATGTGGTGTATAACGTATAGTAACTGTATAACCCTGATAACACAGCAGCAGCTGGATATGTGATATATAAGTTACTGTACAGTATAGCAGCATGTGGTGTATAATGTATAGTAACTGTATAACCCTGATAACACAGCAGCTGGATATGTGATATATAAGTTACTGTACAGTATAGCAGCATGTGGTATATAATGTATAGTAACTGTATAACCCTGATAACACAGCAGCAGCTGGATATGGGATATATAAGTTACTGTACAGTATAGCAATCAGCATGTGGTGTATAATGTATAGTAACTGTATAACCCTGATAACACAGCAGCTGGATATGTGATATATAAGTTACTGTACAGTATAGCAGCATGTGGTATATAATGTATAGTAACTGTATAACCCTGATAACACAGCAGCTAGATATGTGATATATAAGTTACTGTACAGTATAGCAGCATGTGGTATGTAATGTATAGTAACTGTATAACCCTGATAACAGAGCAGCTGGATATGTGATATATAAGTTACTGTACAGTATAGCAGCATGTGGTATATAATGTATAGTAACTGTATAACCCTGATAACACAGCAGCTGGATATGTGATATATAAGTTACTGTACAGTATAGCAATCAGTATGTGGTATATAATGTGTAGTAACTGTATAACCCTGATAACACAGCAGCAGCTGGATATGTGATATATAAGTTACTGTACAGTATAGCAGTATGTGGTGTATAACGTATAGTAACTGTATAACCCTGATAACACAGCAGCTGGATATGTGATATATAAGTTACTGTACAGTATAGCAATCAGTATGTGGTATATAATGTGTAGTAACTGTATAACCCTGATAACACTGCAGCAGCTGGATATGTGATATATAAGTTACTGTACAGTATAGCAATCAGCCTGTGGTATATAATGTATAGTAACTGTATAACCCTGATAACACAGCAGCTGGATATGTGATATATAAGCTACTGTACAGTATAGCAGCATGTTGTGTATAATGTATAGTAACTGTATAACACTGCAGCTGGATATGTGATATATAAGTTACTGTACAGTATAGCAGCATGTGGTGTATAATGTATAGTAACTGTATAACCCTGATAACACAGCAGCTGGATATGTGATATATAAGTTACTGTACAGTATAGCAGCATGTGGTGTATAATGTATAGTAACTGTATAACCCTGATAACACAGCAGCTGGATATGTGATATATAAGTTACTGTACAGTATAGCAGCATGTGGTATATAATGTATAGTAACTGTATAACCCTGATAACACAGCAGCTGGATATGTGATATATAAGTTACTGTACAGTATAGCAATCAGTATGTGGTATATAATGTGTAGTAACTGTATAACCCTGATAACACTGCAGCAGCTGGATATGTGATATATAAGTTACTGTACAGTATAGCAATCAGCCTGTGGTATATAATGTATAGTAACTGTATAACCCTGATAACACAGCAGCTGGATATGTGATATATAAGCTACTGTACAGTATAGCAGCATGTTGTGTATAATGTATAGTAACTGTATAACACTGCAGCTGGATATGTGATATATAAGTTACTGTACAGTATAGCAGCATGTGGTGTATAATGTATAGTAACTGTATAACCCTGATAACACAGCAGCTGGATATGTGATATATAAGTTACTGTACAGTATAGCAGCATGTGGTATATAATGTATAGTAACTGTATAACCCTGATAACACAGCAGCTGGATATGTGATATATAAGTTACTGTACAGTATAGCAGCATGTGGTGTATAATGTATAGTAACTGTATAACCCTGATAACACAGCAGCTGGATATGTGATATATAAGTTACTGTACAGTATAGCAATCAGCATGTGGTATATAATGTATAGTAACTGTATAACCTTGATAACACAGCAGCTGGATATGGGATATATAAGTTACTGTACAGTATAGCAATCAGCATGTGGTATATAATGTATAGTAACTGTATAACCCTGATAACACAGCAGCTGGATATGTGATATATAAGTTACTGTACAGTATAGCAGCATGTGGTATATAATGTATAGTAACTGTATAACCCTAGATAACACAGCAGCTGGATATGTGATATATAAGTTACTGTACAGTATAGCAGCATGTGGTGTATAATGTATAGTAACTGCATAACCCTGATAACACAGCAGCAGCAGCTTGTAGATACAGAATGGAGCTTCAGATCCCCATAATGCAGTAGTGTAGTAAAACAGGCTGGAATAGAGAAGCAGGGCTGCTGTCAGAGGTCTGTGTGGTCACATGACAACAATAGGAAAGGGGCGTGTGTTCAGCATGGACCAATCAAGGAGTGAGAATCACAGAGCTGTGCAGAAGGACAGTGACAGAAACTTTTCTATACAGCAGTGTGAATGGAGTAGTGTAAGTGCAGCAACATTATAGCAGCAGTGTGTATAGCTGAGTGTAAGTGCAGCCACATTATAGCAGCAGTGTGTATAGCTGAGTGTAAGTGCAGGCACATTATAGAAGCAGTGTGTATAGCTGAGTGTAAGTGCAGGCACATTATAGCAGGAACAGAGAGGATGGGAAACACCAGGGCTGACAGAGACTGCAGGGAGCATGAAGGAATGAGCGGGGCAGATGTGGGCACATACATGCAGCACTCTCTGTCCGGGGAGAGAGGGGGTACAGCTATGGAGAGATTACCTCCACAGTCCTGTCCCCTGATGTCAGCCCCAGCCTGAAGTGGATCTGCTATGATTTGGAAGGTGAGGGAGACTTCCTGGGTCAGAGTACAGGGCTGTAGACCCTGCTATGCAGACCTGTCTGCCCCAAATCTGAAACCACCACAAATATATTTGTTTTGTATTTCTATATTTCTCTCCCCGTAAATGGGCAAATATAGAACTGTTCCGTTTCTGTCTTCTTGTACATGGGCACAGATAGTGCTAGCTCCATGTCACCGTCCCTGTAAATGGGCATAGATAGTGCTACCTCCCTTTCTCTTTCCTTGTACATGGGCACAGATAGTGCTACTTCTCTGACTCTCTCCTTGTACATGGGCATAGATAATGCTACCTCCCTTTCTCTCTCCTTGTACATGGGCACAGATAGTGCTAGCTCTATGTCACCGTCCCTGTAAATGGGCATAGATAGTGCTACCTCCCTTTCTCTCTCCTTGTACATGGGCATAGATAGTGCTACCTCCCTGTCTCTCTCCTTGTGCATGGGCACAGATAGTGCTGCTTGCCTGTCTCTCTCCTTTTGTATGGACACAGATAGTGTTTCCTTCCTGTCTCTCTCCTTGTACATGGACAGAGATAGTGCTACCTCCCTGTCTCTCTCCTTGTACATTGACACAGATAATGCTACCTCCCCATCTCTCTCCTTGTACATGGGCACAGATAGTGCTGCCTCCTTGTCTCTCTCCTTGTACATGGACACAGATAATGATGCCTCCCTGTCTCTCTCCTTGTCCATGGACACAAATAGAGCTAGCTCTATGTCTCCCTCCTTGTAAATGGGCACAGATAGTTCTACCTCCCTGTCTCACCCTTGTACCTGGGCACAGATAGTGCTGCCTCCCTGTCTCTCTCCTTGTACATAAACACAGATAGTGCTACCTCCCTGTCTCTTCTTGTACATGGACACGGTAGTGCTGCTTTCATGTCTTACTTCTTGTACATGGGCACAGATAGTGCTACCTCCCTTTCTTTCTTCTTGTACATGGGCACAGATAGAGCTACCTCCTTGTCACCCTCCCTGTTAATGGGCACAGATATTACCTCCCTGTCTCTCTTCTTGTACATGGGCACAGATAGTGCTGCCTCCCTATCTCTCTTCTTGTACATGGGCACAGATAGTGCTGCCTCCCTGTCTCTCTTCTTTTACAGGGGCACAGATAGTGCTACCTCCCTGTCTCTCTTCCTGTAAATAGGCACAGATAGTGCTACCTCCCTGTCTTTCTTCGTGAAAATGGGCACAGATAGAGCTACCTCCCTGTCTCTCTTCTTGTAAATGGGCACAGATAGTGCTACCTCCCTGTCTCTCTTCTTGTGCACAGGCACAAATAGTGCTACCTACCTGTGTCTATTCCTGTAAATAGGCACAGATAGTGCTACCTCCCTGTCTCTCTTCTTGTGCATGGGCACAGATAGTGCTACCTCCCTGTCTCTCTTCTTGTGCATGGGCACAGATAGTGCTACCTCCCTGTCTCTCTTCCTGTAAATAGGCACAGATAGTGCTACCTCCTTGTCTCCCTCCCTGTAAATGGTCACAGATAGCACTTTTTCCTTGTCCCTTAGTGTTTAAAAAAGCATACTGCTGCCATTCCCATTTATGTACATGGCAGTAAGTAATAAAAGTGAGAAAACATAACTGAGAAGCGAGTGAACAGAAAATGACGTTAGGAACTGTAAACAATGATTAATTCTGATTTCCATAACCCCATGTATTAGCTACCTGTTACACCAGGGAGGGGGCCGGAGATTGTCCGTGAATTAGAACCTCCATTTTACGCCGCCATCATTCAGAGTCACTAAACCCTTGTAAAATATTTACTAAAATGAATTATTAAAAACGCGGCGTAAAGATCCCGATGATGAAACCTACAGAGCACACGGGTAACATCATTTCTACTTAATGAAATCGCCGGCCGGATTAATCTATATTTCAGATCAATAGAAAAAGGAATCAATACTCGTCCGGCTGTTAGCGGCGGTGGCTGCGGCTTGGGCGCAGTTTGGGAAAGAGCTGGTTACACTTCATTGCAATGATCCAGCAGCAACTGGTGCAGCATCATCTCCCTCAATAGGATAAATGGCTTCTCCATCCAAGCAGGAGATGGAACATCTGGTGACACATGTTACAGGCAGGTGCTCCGACAGCAAAGCTTCATCATTCGCCAACCAACAGATGAACAATGACAAACGTGATAAACTACTCAGGGCTAAGAAACTGTCAAAACTCCAAACTTCTCAATTCATGTAAATTATAAAGCAAAGCAAAGTCAATGGCATGTAAAGGAGCCCAGGGCTGAGCAGATCGGGATCCTTCCTTAGGACTTTCTTCAATCGCATTTAAGTATCAGGATGTTACAGCGGAGATGGGAGGCCTCCTGTGCCGGGACGCGGCTGACGCATGATAAAGCCTCCTAACCGGACGGATTGAGATGTAACGGCCTGACATTTGCTGCATTACAGCCATTTATGCTACTTGTCTCCTTCTATCTGCTGCGCGGAGCTCTGGATAAGTGATCACACCTCGGCCACATAGTAATGTAAGAAGGAAGCCTGACTGCTCTCACAGTACAGTGCTCATTTTATTACCATATTACTTAAAGGGGTACTCCGGCAAATTGTTTCAGTGCTCTCTGCTGCCACCTCTGTCCATGTGAGGAACTGTCCAGAGCAGGAGAGGTTTTCTATGGGGATTTGCTGCTGCTCTGGACAGTTCCTAACATGGACAGAGGTGGCAGCAGAGAGCACTGTGTCAGACTGGAGAGAATACACCACTTCCTGCAGCACATACAGCAGCTGATAAGTAACCTGTTTTTCATCTGCTTTTTTTGAAGGAATAAACCACATCTTTTACCATTTGTTGGCGTGCTGTGTTTTGCTATATACTTTGGGGATCTCCAGCCAAGAGATTGTCTCTGCTAGTGCCTACATCTTACATTTTTGGAAGTGCAGCTTTTTTCTGGATTTATCTCCTATCTATCTATCTATCTATCTATCTATCTATCATCTATCTATCTATCTATCTATCTATCTATCTATCTATCTATCTATCATCTATCTATCTATCTATCTATCTATCTATCTATCTATCATCTATCTATCTATCTCCTATCTATCTATCTATCTATCTATCTATCTATCTATTATCTATCTATCTATCTATCTATCTATTATCTATCTATCTATCTCCTATCTATCTATCTATCTATCTATCTATCTATCTATCTATCTATCTCCTATCTATCTATCTATTATCTATCTATCTATCTATCTATCTATTATCTATCTATCTATCTCCTATCTATCTATCTATCTATCTATCTATCTCCTATCTATCTATCTATCTATCTATCTATCTATCTATCTATCTCCTATCTATCTATCTATCTATCTATCTATCTATCTATCTATCTATCTATATCCACTGTATGTTCAGCAGCACAAAAAATTAAGTTGAGAGTGCAGTTGTAGCTTCCAACCAAAAAGCTTCCATATATATTGCAGTAAGGTCAACAGCACTCCAATAGTAGTGAAAAAAATTCAAGTGTTTATTGTGATACAAATCATCTTCAGCACAGCAAACAAATTAGGCAGCGTTTCTGTGGCCTCTCGCCACCATTTTCAAGCCAAAGTGTGGGAACAATCCACTCATTTAAATACTGGTGTGTTAAGTCAGACACTGTCTTTCTATTGGTGCCTGATGGTGTCAGTCACAATAATTATGTGCACATGTTTCAGTGTTCTCCCCAATACATATCAATGTGAGCCATAACATTATACATCTTAAATATTGGCATATACTTCTGTGCTTCAAGTCCCAATGTGTAATAAAGTTCATCTCAGTCCTTAGAAAAGATAAATACATGTTGCAACAATGTGCGGATCCACTTCGGAACTCATCTGGTCGTAGAGCTGAATGTGTGTAGTAAACAAGAAACTCCCAGTATCCAGGACCCAGTCAGCGCTTGGCAGTTAAAGGCATCGTACACTATGTTTTAGTCCTTAGCAGACCTGGCAGTCCGCAAAAACTCCAGTAACAACCACTCCATAACCGCATGTGTTTCAATCTTTAGCAGACCTGGCAGTCCGCAAAAACTTTAGTAATAGCCGCTTCATAACCGCATTATGGTGGAGTGATCTCCACCCCTCCAGAGCTTGTTAGTCCGCAGGTAGGGTCCAGCCGACCTCATAACGCAACACACTATTAGACTTATTTCTCAAAAAGCGCTTAATCTGAACTGGTCCTTACCGGTAGAGGCTGAAAAAACACATTCTTGCTCAGATTTATACAATCCAGTAGTGAGTTCCATCTGTGTCTCCATATTCCATCTAAAAGAGTTAACAACAAAGAAACTATTAGTTATATCATAATATAATACATGATTTTTACGGCAGGTGAATTGTTCACTCTCCACCGGTTACACTGTTTCTTATCCTGGGGCCGTTGGGGAGAATTACCTTATATATGTCTAGCTGTTTTCTATTCAATATTAAGACCATGTTCACCAAGGGCATCTGTTTTAAAAGTCCACTCCAATTCTTTTCTTTTTAGAAGGAGTTGTCTATCCCCTCCTCTCGGAGGTTTTTCCACTCTGTCCACTATCATGAATCTGATGTCCCTTTCTGTATGTCCTTTCTCTGTGTAATGTTTGGCTACGGGGAGATCCAACCTCTGCCTCCTGATCGTGTATCTATGGTGGTTAAGTCCCAGGAGGTCTCTCCCACGTAGATCAACCCGCATGGGCACCATAGGACATACACAATCCAATCCGATGCCCATGTCAGGTACTTGTCTATTTTGAACCTTTTTTTGTGTGATGGGGTGCACAAAATCAGAAGAATACCGCAGCACTCATGGGATAGAATTCAACACAACGCGTTTATTTCCCCAAACCGCAACGTTTCGCTCTCCACACTGAGAAATAAACACGTTGTGTTGAATTCTATCCCATGAGTGCTACGGTATTCTTCTGATTTATCTATCTCCTATCTATCTATCTATCTATCTATCTCCTATCTATCTATCTATCTATCTATCTATCTATCTCCTATCTATCTATCTATCTATCTATCTCCTATCTATCTATGTATCTATCTATCTATCTATCTATCTATCTATCTATCTATCTATCTATCTCCTATCTATCTATCTATCTATCTATCTATCTATCTATCTATCTATTTATCTCCTATCTATCTATCTATCTATCTATCTATCTATCTATCTATCTATCTATCTCCTATCTATCTATCTCCTATCTATCTCCTATCTATCTATCTATCTATCTATCTCCTATCTATCTATCTCCTATCTATCTCCTATCTATCTATCTATCTATCTATCTATCTCCTATCTATCTATCTATCTCCTATCTATCTCCTATCTATCTATCTATCTATCTATCTATCTATCTATCTCCTATCTATCTATCTATCTCCTATCTATCTATCTATCTATCTATCTATCTATCTATCTATCTATCTATCTATCTATCTATCTCCTATCTATCTCCTATCTATCTATCTATCTCCTATCTATCTATCTATCTCCTATCTATCTATCTATCTATCTATCTATCTATCTATCTATCTATCTAAGCAAAGGAAAAATCCTGCAGCACTCCACAAATGAAATATAAGTTGGTGCCAAGCGGTAGGCACGAGAGACCAGTCGTGTCACACGTATAGCAAAAGTAGAAAACCGCAGCACTCCAGATGAATTCAAAAGAAAGTGGTGGTTATTTTCACCCAAAAACTTGCGACGTTTCGCTCTCGCTGAGAGCTTTATCAAGCAGTGTAACAACATGTGCTCAAGTCAAAGTATAAATGTGTTCACATACAAATAAGATGATTGGCAAACAATCAATCAATAAAGTGAAAAAAAGTATAAAATTCATATGCCATATAGTGACAGTGATTGACAAAAAATACAATACAGTTATATTTTACATAGTGCATGTGTAACAGTACTGTGAATCCATTTTAATGTAATATAATAATAAATATAACAGATAGATCTTCATAATACATCAATAGGGTACACAGCGGGGGGTCACTCACCAAGGAGACATGTACAGGTGTGGCAATCAGATCATAACAAGATACAAGGAAATTCATGGCGCTTGTATCCATTCGGCAGCAAACAGCGGCGTCTCTGCGGAACAACTGCGCATGTCCATGCGGCAGGCCAATCAGGTCACCCTGTATACGTCACAGGGTAACCCGCACAGTTCATTGGTGGAGCCGACATGTATAGTAAACAAAACAACATGAGTTGCTGTAGAAACTGTTGCTAAATAAACAAACCATCTGTAGATAAATGGGCATATACTCGGTATCATAACACTCAAACCTCCGTTGCCTGGCTCTCCAATTAACATGGGAAACAGATGCAGCCCGCCGGCGTGCAGCCAGCCAAAGGTCAGCCACGTACCGGTACGGCAAACCTGTAGAATGTGACAGTAAAAACCGCAGGAGCGCCAGCACCGGAACACCACGCGATCCACCGAACATTCACCCCATGGGGGCCAAGGCTTGGGAGAAACCACGCACACCACCGAGTCGGGAGTGGAGCATTAAATAAACAATAATGAAGAAAAACGCAACAGTGTGTACAGCAACCAAGCTTAAACCGATTTTCATGCCACTGTCATCCTGGATTTTGTTAACCCCATGTGTCCCATAGAAAGATTGCTTGATTCTTTACATCTAAATAAAAGAGAAAAAAGATTTTTAGATATACATAAATATATACAAGTATATACAGAGCATCATGTCTATACAATGGTCCAATCGTCACTAGAGTTAGAGACCACAGGAAACCGCAAAGGCAGGAGTAAAGCGACTATCTTAGGTACCTCGGTAATATTTTGTAGTCAACATTGAGACCCTTAGGCTTAAGGGAGTCAAGTTCGTGGATCCAACGTAACTCTTTCTTCTTAAGTATAGCTAGCCTGTCACCACCCCTAGTGGGTACAGGGACCTGATCGATGATCATCACCTTCAGGTCACCTTCATGGTGTTGCATCTCAGAAAAGTGCTTAGGCACAGGAAGATCCATCCGTTGTACACGGATGGTGTACCTATGCTGGTTAAGTCGCGTCTTGGCGTCGTAAGTTGTCTCACCAATATAGAGGAGAGGGCAAGGGCACCATAGGGCATAAATAATCCATGACGAATTGCAGGTGAGGTGTCCCTTAATCTTATATGTTTTACCTGAATTGGGATGGATAAATACATCTCCTTTAACTACATGCTTGCAATTAACACATCTTTTACATGGATAGCAGCCATCTCTAAGTGGGCCAAGCAAAAGTTGTGTTGGGGGTCTGTCCTTATGTGTACTGGCTTTGACCAGTTTATCTCTCAAGCTAGGTGGCCTTTTGTATGACAATAAAGGTTTGTTTTGAAATTCTTCAATGTTCGGGAAACTCCTTTTAAGAATTGGCCAATGTCTATGCAGAATCTGTGCTATCTGGCCGCTAATGCCACTGAATTCTGACACAAAGGGAATACGCTTAATGTCAGCACGTTCCTGGCTTTTCTGCAAAAGATTACTGCGCTCAAGAGACATAACTTCGTTTTTATACCTGGAAGTAATTTTCTTGGGGTACCCTCGTGAGTGGAATTGTGCAGCTTTTACATCGATGGCAGTACGTGCTTTGTCAGGGTCCTCAACTATCCGTTTTATGCGAATAAATTGGCTCTTAGGCAGAGAGTCAATGGTTTTTCTGGGATGGTTAGATTCGTACCTTAGGAGAGTGTTTTTGTCCGTTGTTTTAGTATATAAGTCAGTCTTAAATTTGTCACCGTCTCTGTACACCAAAGTGTCCAAAAATTGGACCTGGTGCTCAGACACAGTGAGGGTGAATTTAATATCAGGGTCCATGTTGTTGAGCAGGTCATGAAAGCTATGGAGGTCAGAAAGGCTCCCCCCCCAAGCCAAGAACACATCATCTATGTATCTCCACCACGCCACAATGTGGTGGGCGTGGTGGGACACATAGATGTGTGACTCTTCAAGATGGGCTACAAATAGATTAGCGAACGAAGGCGCCACATTAGAGCCCATAGCGGTCCCCTTCTTTTGCAAGTACATCCTATTGTCAAAAAGAAAAAAGTTACATCTCAAAATCATGTCTAATAAGGTTAGAAGAAAATCAACACAGCCCCTACTGTAGGTGGAACCATGTAATGCAGCAGCAATAGCTGCTACCTAAGATAGTCGCTTTACTCCTGCCTTTGCGGTTTCCTGTGGTCTCTAACTCTAGTGACGATTGGACCATTGTATAGACATGATGCTCTGTATATACTTGTATATATTTATGTATATCTAAAAATCTTTTTTCTCTTTTATTTAGATGTAAAGAATCAAGCAATCTTTCTATGGGACACATGGGGTTAACAAAATCCAGGATGACAGTGGCATGAAAATCGGTTTAAGCTCGGTTGCTGTACACACTGTTGCGTTTTTCTTCATTATTGTTTATTTAATGCTCCACTCCCGACTCGGTGGTGTGTGTGGTTTCTCCCAAGCCTTGGCCCCCATGGGGTGAATGTTCGGTGGATCGCGTGGTGTTCCGGTGCTGGCGCTCCTGCGGTTTTTACTGTCACATTCTACAGGTTTGCCGTACCGGTACGTGGCTGACCTTTGGCTGGCTGCACGCCGGCGGGCTGCATCTGTTTCCCATGTTAATTGGAGAGCCAGGCAACGGAGGTTTGAGTGTTATGATACCGAGTATATGCCCATTTATCTACAGATGGTTTGTTTATTTAGCAACAGTTTCTACAGCAACTCATGTTGTTTTGTTTACTATACATGTCGGCTCCACCAATGAACTGTGCGGGTTACCCTGTGACGTATACAGGGTGACCTGATTGGCTTGCCGCATGGACATGCGCAGTTGTTCCGCAGAGACGCCGCTGTTTGCTGCCGAATGGATACAAGCGCCATGAATTTCCTTGTATCTTGTTATGATCTGATTGCCACACCTGTACATGTCTCCTTGGTGAGTGACCCCCCGCTGTGTACCCTATTGATGTATTATGAAGATCTATCTGTTATATTTATTATTATATTACATTAAAATGGATTCACAGTACTGTTACACATGCACTATGTAAAATATAACTGTATTGTATTTTTTGTCAATCACTGTCACTATATGGCATATGAATTTTATACTTTTTTTCACTTTATTGATTGATTGTTTGCCAATCATCTTATTTGTATGTGAACACATTTATACTTTGACTTGAGCACATGTTGTTACACTGCTTGATAAAGCTCTCAGCGAGAGCGAAACGTCGCAAGTTTTTGGGTGAAAATAAACACCACTTTCTTTTGAATTCATCTGGAGTGCTGCGGTTTTCTACTTTTATCTATCTATCTATCTATCTATCTATCTATCTATCTATCTATCTCCTATCTATCTATCTATCTATCTCCTATCTATCTATCTATCTATCTATCTATCTATCTATCTCCTATCTATCTATCTATCTATCTATCTATCTATCTATCTCCTATCTATCTATCTATCTATCTATCTATCTATCTATCTATCTCCTATCTATCTATCTATCTATCTATCTATCTATCTATCTATCTATCTCCTATCTATCTATCTATCTATCTATCTATCTATCTATCTATCTCCTATCTATCTATCTATCTATCTATCTATCTATCTATCTATCTCCTATCTATCTATCTATCTATCTCCTATCTATCTATCTATCTATATATCTATCTATCTCCTATCTATCTATCTCCTATCTATCTATCTATCTATCTATCTATCTATCTATCTATCTATCTATCTATCTCATATCTATCTATCTATCTCCTATCTATCTATCTCCTATCTATCTATGTATCTATCTATCTATCTATCTATCTCCTATCTATCTATCTATCTATCTATCTATCTATCTATCTCCTATCTATCTATTATCTATCTATCTATCTATCTATCTATCTATCTATCTCCTATCTATCTATGTATCTATCTATCTATCTATCTATCTATCTATCTCCTATCTATCTATGTATCTATCTATCTATCTATCTCCTATCTATCTCCTATCTATCTATATCCTATCTATCTCCTATCTATCTATCTCCTATCTATCTCCTATCTATCTATCTCCTATCTATCTATCTCCTATCTATCTATCTATCTATCTATCTATCTATCTATCTATCTATCTTCTATCTATCTATCTATCTATCTATCTCCTATCTATCTATCTATCTATCTATCTATCTATCTATCTATCTATCTCCTATCTATCTATCTATCTATCTATCTATCTATCTATCTATCTATCTCCTATCTATCTATCTATCTATCCTGCAGTATAGAGTGGATGGCCCTGAGTATATTCCTGTCCATTGTGTCCAGGATTTCATGTCGTCCGTTCTATATTCCGCTGGGACGCTTTCGTTCTGCTGTTCGGTCTTCGCTGCATTTTATCTGCGATTACAGATGTAATTCCTAGAGGTTAAGATAAAGGAGAAATTCCATTATTCGGGGACATTACTCAGGTAGTTTAAGAAAATGCAGCCTGGGCATTAAAGTTTCAGGATCTGACTATATTCCGGCGTGGTGTGAGATCTATCTAATTTCAATGTGCGCTCTCCCTCCGTGTAATAGAATTCAGCCTTCCCATACAGGTGGATTGTGTTTTTAGGATATTAAATTTTAATGGTTAATGACTTAGGAGACACAATGGTGCTGTGTCAAGGATTCCCAGATATTACATTTATAAAAAATATATAGCTGTAAGTGAACTGCGCGGCTATTCTGCGCCTCCTCTCCATTGGATTAAGTATCAATTGTATTCGAGTGGCGGCTGCAATATCATCCATAGAGGAGAATTTACACATATACATGGGGTGCGGTGAGCGCGGTGTAATAGCGGCCTCACCTTGTAATGGGATTAGGGGGTAACTCTCACCCAGATTCCTTGTATATACTGTATAAAGCTTGTCTCCCTCACGGTGTATAACATTGGGCTCTCTGTATCCATTGTTACACTTTGGTTGCTGCAATGTTGCAACTTCTATCATGCAGAATTTCCCACTCTGGCCAATTAATATTAGACTCCACATCACTTAGCCAGAACATGGAATGGTAGAGAGCATGTACCTGCTTTACATTACCCCTGTAGCCGCCTTATGTTACCTCTGTTCCCGCTCTATGTTACCCCTGTATTCGCCCTACGTCACCCTTGTACCTCCCTTACATTACCCCTGTACCTGCTTTACATTACCCCTGTACCTGCTTTACATTACCCCTGTACCCGCCTTATGTTACCTCTGTACCCACCTTTTGTTACCCCTGTTGCTGCCTTATGTTACCACTGTACCCACCTAATGTTACCCCTGTAACCACCTTGTTACCCTGTAGCTGCTTTATGTTACCCCTGTACCCGCCTTACATTACCCCTGTAGCTGCTTTATGTTACCCCTGTAGCCGCCTTATGTTACCCCTGTACCCGCCTTATGTTACCCCTGTAGGTGCCTTATGTTACCCCTGTACCCGCCTTATGTTACCCCTGTAGGTGCCTTATGTTACCCCTGTACCCACCTTACGTTACCCCTGTACCCGCCTTACGTTACCCCTGTACCCGCCTTATGTTACCCCTGTACCCGCCTTATGTTACCCCTGTACCCGCCTTATGTTACCCCTGTAGCCGCCTTATGTTACCCCTGTACCCACCTTACGTTACCCCTGTACCTGCTTTATGTTACCCCTGTACCTGCCTTATGTTACCCCTGTACCCGCCTTATGTTACCCCTGTAGGTGCCTTATGTTACCCCTGTACCCACCTTACGTTACCCCTGTAGCCGCCTTATGTTACCCCTGTACCCGCCTTACATTACCCCTGTAGCCGCCTTATGTTACCCCTGTAGCCGCCTTATGTTACCCCTGTACCCGCCTTACATTACCCCTGTAGCCGCCTTATGTTACCCCTGTACCCACCTTACATTACCCCTGTACCCGCCTTATGTTACCCCTGTAGCCGCCTTATGTTACCCCTGTATTCACCTTACGTTACCCCTGTAGCCGCCTTATGTTACCCCTGTACCCACCTTGTTACCCCTGTACCCACCTTATGTTACCCCTGTACCGCCTTATGTTACCCCTGTACCCGCCTTATGTTACCCCTGTACCCACCTTATGTTACCCCTGTACCCACCTTATGTTACCCCTGTACCCACCTTATGTTACCCCTGTACCCACCTTATGTTACCCCTGTACCCGCCTTACATTACCCCTGTAGCCGCCTTATGTTACCCCTGTAGCCGCCATTCTTGAACCTGACGGATGATAAGTGCAGGATAATCGAGGGTTAACGTTCTCTCGTATTTCGGTGTATCCCATCAGGGGTCACGTCCGCAGTCACATTTCTTATGATTTTCTCAGACATTAGCGTTAATACATTTACAGACAATTACATGAAACAATCATCAATGAAGGGAACGGTACAGCAGGAAGGAAATTAGAAACCTGTTCTTCTCTGTCTTCGCTTCTTTAATATTCACTTTTCTCCCTAATATAAAGTGATTTTATTGACAAACTGTCATGTGACGGCGGCGGATACGAGACTCCCAGCGCACGGAGCCATCTGATTCATTGTGAAATGTGTTCAGACAGTTTATTAAGAAGAGCAGCTGTTCCTGGAACTCCTGGAAACTTCAAGAGATCAGCGTCTCCATCACCGGATCAAACCCATAGGAAACTATTATATTATACACCTGTGTCCTACAACTCCCATCATCACTCACCCCAGGAGCTCACACTCTAATATCCATATGTACTGTATCACTCCCATCATCCCTGACCCCAGGAGCTCACACTCTAATCTCCTATCACACACAGTGTATCATCACTCCCATCATCCCTGTCCCCAGAAGCTGACACTCTAATCTCCTATCAGACACAGTGTATCATCACTCCCATCATCCCTGACCCCAGAAGATGACACTCTAATGTCCTATCACACACAGTGTATCATCACTCCCATCATCCCTGACCCCAGAAGCTGACACTCTAATCTCCTATCACACACAATGTATCATCACTCCCATCATCACTCACCCCAGGAGCTCACACTCTAATATCCATATGTACTGTATCACTCCCATCATCCCTGACCCCAGGAGCTCACACTCTGATCTCCTATCACACAATGTTTCATCACTCCCATCATCCCTGACCCCAGGAGCTGACACTCTAAACTCCTATCACACACAGTGTATCATCACTCCCATCATCATCCCTGACCCCAGGAGCTGACACTCTAATCTCCTATCACACACAGTGTATCATCACTCCCATCATCATCCCTGACCCCAGGAGCTCACACTCTAATCTCCAATCACACACAGTGTATCATCACTCCCATCATCCCTGACCCCAGGAGCTGACACTCTAATCTCCTATGACACACAATGTATCATCACTCCCATTATCCCTGACCCCAGGAGCTGACACTCTAATCTCCTATCACACACAGTGTATCATCACTCCCATCATCACTCACCCCAGGAGCTCACACTCTAAACTCCTATCACACACAGCGTATCATCACTCCCATCATCCCTGACCCCAGGAGCTGACACTCTAATCTCCTGTCACACACAGTGTATCATCACTCCCATCATCGTCCCTGACCCCAGGAGCTGACACTCTAATCTCCTATCACACACAATGTATCATCACTCCCATCATCCTCCCTGACCCCAGGAGCTCACACTCTAATCTCCTATCACACACAGTGTATCATCACTCCCATCATCTTTCCTGACCCCAGGAGCTCACACTCTAATCTCCTATCACACACAGTGTATCATCACTCCCATCATCCTATCTGACCCCAGGAGCTCACACTCTAATCTCCTATCACACACAGTGTATCATCACTCCCATCATCATCCCTGACCCCAGGAGCTGACTATCTAATCTCCTATCACACACAATGTATCATCACTCCCATCATCATCTCTGACCCCAGGAGCTGACACTCTAATCTCCTATCACACACAGTGTATCATCACTCCCATCATCTTTCCTGACCCCAGGAGCTCACACTCTAATCTCCTATCACACACAGTGTATCATCACTCCCATCATCCTATCTGACCCCAGAAGCTCACACTCTAATCTCCTATCACACACAGTGTATCATCACTCCCATCCTCCCTGACCCCAGGAGCTCACACTCTAATCTCCTATCACACACAGTGTATCATCACTCCCATCCTCCCTGACCCCAGGAGCTCACACTCTAATCTCCTATCACACACAGTGTATCATCACTCCCATCATCTTTCCTGACCCCAGGAGCTCACACTCTAATCTTTTTATTTCACTCACTTGAAGCAATTTCATAAGATGCCAATCACCCAACTAATATTTGGTGAGAAGAAGAAGAAGACAATGATGATGATGATAATGAGGAGGAGGAGGGAGGGTGGGCGCTGTTTGCAGATGAGGCCCCTGGCTGGATACGCTGTGGGTCGGTCCTGCCCCCCCCCCCCCCTCATCAGATCCCGCCAGACCCTCGGGGCACAGATCCCTTCCCTCCTCCTGGATCTCTCAGGACGCCCGGCCTGGCACCAGTGATGGCGGCGGCTTCCATCCTAGAGGCCTTGTTACGGTGTAATTTGCAGCCAGCGATTTGATTTTCCTATTAAACAATCTGCTGGGTGATTTTGGTTATTTGCTTCCTGTGAATAATTCCCCCGATCTCCTCTGGAGGCTCCTGAAACGCCAACAAACAATTACTTTCATATTTTCATAAAGCATTTAGCGAATATGTTTTTCTTTATTACTTAGTAAATGATTCCATTCTGGCATGGAGGAATCTCTATCGCAGCCGTTCCTCGCTCCGCCACCGGCGCTCCCCGCACCCGCGCTGCCTCCGCAGCAGAATGTGTGGTCCTCCGCTGTACAATTACAGCCTCAGCTATTAACACCAGCGCCGCGCGGCCAAACGTTTACGTTCCAGTCACTACTTAAAAAGAAAATTGATTACACTTTACTTTCTGGATCTCAATCGACGGAACGTGTCGGCTGTTTTTATGCCAAAAGAACCAACATCTGTCTGCTGAGTCAGGAGCCTCCCTGTAAGGACACCGCTACACTCATCCCTCAACTTCACTTTCTTGGGATGTCGACCAAACAAAATCCAGGAAACACTGTGTGGAGAGAGGAACAGGGGACGGGTTGTGCTGAAAATGCTTCCACGTGACGGGAGGGGGGGGGGGGCGCAACAAAGTAGCATCCATTTTACTGAGTGTCAATTACCGGTTTATAGATAGAATTAATGTACTTAAAGGGGTATTCCAAGAAAATCTACTTTTCCCCTATGCACCGGATAGGGGAAAAGTAGGTTACAGGGGGTCCAACCTCTCTCCTCCTGCCGATCTCCATATCGGCCCCGGCTTCTGTATGAGAGCTGCATAGGTACGGAATGTAATCCGTGGCTCTATTCATTCCTATGGAGCGACGCAAAGAAAGAAAAAAAGAGAGATATTCATTGCAATGTTGCACATCCCCTATAGCCATGCCCCATATCACCCATTACCATTATACCAGCGGTGTAGCTACTATGGAGACAGACCACGCAAATGCTATGGGGCCTGTGCAACATGTGGTCTGCCTCCATCTCAGCACCCACTTACAGGGTCCCTGCCCTGGCAGTTTCTCTTGTGGCCGGAGGCAGTATTGCACCTCCATCCACAAGAGCCCCCCCCCCCCCCCCGGAACATACTTACATGACCCAACGGCCATCGAAATCTTTCATCATTATGTTTTCCCATCTCCACAGCATGCCAGTATGGTGGGGTCTAGGAGAACGTAACACTGTGGCATTGTGATGGCCGCCAGGTCATGTAACTATGTGCATCAGTGGGGGGTTGGGTGGCCTACAGGGTTCATGGGGCCACATACACTTTCTCACTATGGGGCCCAACAAATCCTAGCTATTCCCCTGCACTATAGTGGATAAGAATTAAATATTATCACCGCACCTTCCCCACACACATACCATATACCATTACTAAATAACATCCACTAAACAAAGAAAAGGTATCTCCCCATACAATGACCCATATGGAGTAGATACAAATGATACACTAGTCCGGCACACCATAAGAGTCATTATAGTGCAGCTACATCCAGTGACTCACAGGTGACATCTTCTCTGATTGCAGTCGCCCGCTTTTCCATTTCTTTTCCATCTGGCCAGGCTATCATGAAATCGTCTCCTGGCAATGCCTCGTCTCTGTCAAAAAGACATTTTAGAATTTTCATTCTTGTCACCATCCTCATCTTCTATACAAAGTCCCCATCTGTATTGTTCCACACTGTAACAGTGTCCACTTTGTGACCCCATGTAGTGTTTAGGCCCAATGTGGACCCTTAAATAGTACTTTATCCTTATATAGTATATAAGTTCCCTCTGTGCCTTCATATAGTAGATCCCTCTGTTCTACCCATCCAGTAGTTAAGACCCTCTGTCTCCATGTAATAGACCCTCTTTGCCCCATATAGTAGTTAGGTCCCTCTACACTGCTCCCCCCCCCATTTAGAAGTTAAGTCCCTCCCCATAGAGTGGTTAGGTCCCCTCCATGCCACCATTTAATAGCTCAGCCCCTCTATCCCCCATATAGTAGTTAGGCCTCTTCTGTGCATTTGTATAGCATATAGGCACCTCTCTGCCCCGATATAGTAGTCAGGCCTCCTCTGTGCATATATATAGTAGTCAGGCCCCTCTGGGCATCTTAATAGATTTAAAGGAGTGTCCAGCGTTCTGTTAAAGGGAACCAATCACTAAAAAAAGTGACTGTATCTACTGTATTTATAAATATGTTTGTACAGAGGCCCCAGCCCATTGGTATAGAGCCCCGAGCACTGTTTTCAGCCATATAAGTAATCACTTTAGGTGTTACTTACATGGTCCGAAAATGACAGAAATTCGATGGCCTAAACGGAGACTTCTGTTGTAACCTATACATTGGTTTTATGGGCTTTAATAAACTACATTGGAAACTTCAACTAGCGCTGATCCTGCCTCTACCTTGGGATCACTGTGGGACCCAGCAAGGGGCATTATGTGCTTAATGAAAAGTGCCCTTCAAACAGGTAAAAGTCATCTCTATTGAAGAACCATCTCAATATTATTACGCAAGATGTAAAAAATCTTCAGACTCATCTGCATCCTCAGCTATTACCATAATTATCACCATCAACACTAACAGCATGATTATCATCTTTACCATAAACATAGTCATCATCACCATCAACACTAACAGCATGATTATCATCTACACCATAATCATAGTGTAACGCTGCTGGGTCCCGTTACTCACCTCCCACGGTGCGGTTCCAGTCCTACTTCCGATCCCCGTCACTCCTGTCTGCTCCTTTAATGTTTTCTGTGCTGGCATTGGGGCTCCTTGTCCTCATGTCTTCTGGCATCTTCTTCCTCCTTCCTTTGTCTTCACTGCCGTCTGCCAATCCAGAGCCACCTGTACCTGGTTAAAATAGCCCCACCTGCCTATCCCTGCCCGAGCATTGTTGCATTCCAGCACACGTAGTGAAAGTGTCTTTCTGTTCTTCCTGCTGAATTTCCATAAATCCTGACCTGTGCCTGTTCTCCAGATTATGTTTCTTGCCTGATCCCTGTCTGTACCGTGTGCCTCTCCTTTGTCTAACTTTCTTCTGAAGTCTGGCTTTCCTCTTGGCCAGTTCCCCAGCGCCTTGCTCCAACTCTGTTTGGTCCTTGGGGACCAGCTACTGCTCATACTGTGACCACATTTGTGGAGCCACTTGGTGCCCACTAGCCACAGAAGTCCAGCCTCCACATCCTGGATCGGGATAAAGGGTGAAGATCTAGACTCCGCTCTATGGTGTGGCCCAAAGCGAAACCGGAACCGAAACAGCAGGTCCACACTTACTGTTACACATAGTCATCACCATCATCATGACCATCAATACTAACATCATGATTATCACCTTCACTATAATAACAGTCATTATCATCCACACCACCACCACCATCCGTGCCGTTACCACCATGATATTCATCACCACCAATTTCAGCATCATCAACACCAACATCAATCCTCCTCCTCATCATCATCATCACCATGATCCTTCTCCTCCCGGCTCCAGCCATTTACCTCACTATTACCATTGATTTAAAAAAAAAAAATTCTTATCAGTTTGCAAACTTTATAAATAAATATTTTGTTGGGTTCAGCATCTTTGTTGGCTGTGACAGCTCGGAGGCTGAGGCTGGATGATGAGGCTGCGCTAATGTGTAGAAATGATCTATTATGCATCGTCTTACATTGAAGAGCTGGAATTAACCTTTGTAACTGCTGAACATTGCTGTTTTCTGCTCGACTTTCAGAGAATATTTTATATAAATGGGGAGATAAAATAGGCCAAAACATCCGAGATTCAATGATCCCATCTCCTTTGTCGGAAGCAATTATCACCTGCAGGAATGGCGACGCCGCTCATTTGGCTTCTTGATGAGTCGTTTCACATGATCTTAGAGCTCTGACCTTCTTGTATCATCATATAGTGAGGTCCATCGGAGTAACCAGCCAGACATAGAGGAAAGCTCAAAGGACCGATCAATGATCGGGGGATACAAGAGGTAAGCCTGGGTTCACGCTATCTTTTACAAAAAACGGATGGAAAAACTGATGTATTTGTGTGCATCTGTTTTTATCCGTTTTTCCATTATAAAAAAAAAAAAGAAAACCTATCCTTTTTTTTTTTTCGTGTACACAAAAATGTGGTCGATCACTTTTTTATGTACGTTAAATAAAACAGATGCGTTTTATTGCACTTTTATTTATAATGAAAATCAATGGAAAAAAACAAATCAATATGGGTGCACACAAATGCAAAAAAAAAGGATGAAAAACACCTAGTGTGAACCCAGGCTTAGGAAAAAATTTTAAAATTTTCGACTCTACGAACAATACGAAATTATTTTGTATTGTTCCATGCAGAATTTATTCCAGAACCTTCAATCACAAACCATGAAATCAATATAGAACCATGCATGCAATAAGAAAGCTAATACAGAACAATGTAGTATATACAGTAACTGTAGGATCAGACTACACAGGGCTTGTTTGTAGTCTGTAACCATGGAGACACATAGGCTTGTATAGGAAACAACTAAAAGGGAAGCAGGTAGATTTGAATTGCACAACCACAAAAATATAAAAATATTAATATACTTTATTAACAATTATACTTAGACAAAAACCTCCAAAAGCTTAAAAACACTTAAAACCTATACCAGAACTCTACTCCTGGCTCAAATACAGCCCAGTGTGTCACCACTCACCCCCTACTGATACAAAGGGGAACACATACCAATATCCGTATATATCTGTAAATACATAACCATATACAAAAAGATAAACTACTGTACATGGTCAAACCTAAAGTGCACCAATAACAAATAAAGGGCAAGTGCAAAACATCCACGAGGCAACTAGGTAGCAAAGATTAGATAAAAAGACAACATGGCTGGTGTTCACTGGGTGAGTGGAGGAGAAGATGCCCCACACGTTCCATTCTGCAGGAGAACTTCCTCAGGGGTCTATACATAGACATGTATAGGAGCTGTAAATGGGAGGAGTTTTTTTTTTTTTTATAATCATGACCATGTGACGTCCTCTAGTAAACTAACTAAATGATTGAATGGCGCACAAATATTCTAAACACAATTTCAACCAACAAATAAAGACCCTATTTTCCTTTTAAAAATTTTTTATCAAATTAAATCAAAGCTAGGATTTTTTATTTTATTTTTAGGATAGAATTTAGACTTTTCTGAATATTTTTTTTTAACTGTAAAGTTTCAGAACCTGGATAATTACTAGAAAGTGTTTGCTTCAAAGAGGTTGGGGATGTCATAGAGGGGGTTACTCCACTCAGGACCATCCACAGTCAGACCCCCCCTTTCCATACACTTTATTAGGCCATGGGAATGTAAAGAGAGGCTCCTTGCAACCCCAGGACTTGGATGGAATACAGGGATAGACAGTATGATTCCTAGCGTTAGAAACTGGAGATGTCAGAATGGTACAAGAGCAGCAGGCAAAAGTGCAGACTCTCATGTGTTTTACAGGCTGAGGACCATGCTGAGCTGTGAACACATGCAGAGATGACACTTCTACTTTAGAGAAACAGGGGAGGCCATGATTCTTCTCGCTGTATCGCCGCATACATAAAGACTATATGGGTACTTCCATTCTAACCAGAAGTGATTGTGGGAGTGGGGTCGGTGGGACCCCCTTCAATCTTTGTCAGGGGTTCTTTAAGAAATGGCCGCCTGACTCTTATGGTAGAACCAACCAGTAGGGTGGTCTGTGTTATTCTCTACTTCTTGTGTTCCTCGCATTATGATCAATAAATGACTAAACTCAGAGGGAAATTCACATGAATCCAATTATCATCAACCCAAGACAAAGTGAGAAGACGGAGGTGTGCCGAGCTCCATTGATACTGACATCTTACTTTTCACTTCATGAATTAATTATTGAATGTCATGGTGCGGCTTCTATTGCCTGTGGTGCTCCCCGGGTCTTGGCTTCTTACAAAGACTGTCAATCTACCGAAAGAAAGCCACAAATTAAGAGAAGCTCCTAATTAGAATATGTCATTAATAACACACAGACGTCTGTGGTAGAGAAAGAGCCTCCAGAGAACATCAACACCTTACGAGGCGCGGGTAGGACATGATGGGTGCCAACCAAGTGGGCGACCCCAGAGCTGAGCCCCACTAGTGGGGGAGTTGGAAAGAATATTTAATTCTTACAAGTCCAGGTTACGTTGACCATTACTAGATATATTGTGCAGAGATCTGGAAGGATCTGGAAGATTTGGCTTTGTCAGTCTTTCACCAATGGTCGAACGTTCTATTATTGAGCTGCTTTTACCTCTTTAATTCTATGGAGGATTCACTTCAGGAATATGGTTCCCTACTTTAATCTTAGGCTGGGTTCGCACTACCTTTTTTCATCCTTTTTTTTTTTTTTTTTTTTTTTTACAAAGAATAAGCGACTGGTCTTGGGGGTTCTGACATCTGGACCCACCCTGATTGCAAGAACCAGGACCTAACTTTCTCTGCTGAGCAGACGCTGCCACCCCATTCATTCTGTATGGAGTCCTTATATAGTCTTCCTTTGTATTTTTCTGAGAGGCACCAGAGGTGTTAGTTTCACTGCTGGGTCAGTGGGTACGATGTTGGGTAGCTGGGTGGGTCTAGGGTCACTTGGACACTTGTCCCAATAGCCTGGAGCATTATAGGACAAACCCAGGACAGTTTGGTGCCCTGCTGGCACAAGCCCCAGGCCTAGTTATCTGGGCTAAGCAGACTTCCAAGACTTCCCGGTCATCCTGCACTGCGCAGTGGAGTACCTAGACTTTTAGTAACTTTGTTTCACTGGTATCAGTACCGGTCACTCCTAGGTATCTGCCCTGCATTTTTAGAGAGATTTCTGCCATAGATAAGGTGATTCTTCTGTGGCTGCTCTCCTCCTGTGTACTTTCTAGCACTGCATAGTTCCTATGGCTTGCTTAGAGAGAATCTGTGACTTGTTTGCAGGTGTCAGGGTCATCGGACCTGGCCTAAGCCAGGCCCTGGCTTAACTTCAGCAGAGACCTGATTCCTTGCTGCCTCTCCAAACACTGTCTGGGACCATCTACTGTAACTAATGGTGCGTTTACACAGACAGATTTATCTGACAGATCTTAAAAGGCAAAGAAAGGAATGGACTATAAACACGGAACAAGGTCATAAAGGAAAACAGAAATCTCTCCTTTTCAAATCCATTCCTGGCTTTGGCTTCAAAAATCTGTCAGATAAATCTTTTTGTGTAAACGCACCATAACTCCTCCCACCAGGAAGTAAGTCCTTTCTACAGGGACTAACCAAACCTTCCTGTGTGTACAAAGAGAAAGAGAGGACAGAGTATAGGACAGAAACTGGAGGGAAGCACCTGCACCTGTGAGTGGACCAAACATTACATGTGACACAAAACAATTAACCCTATGAGTCTCTTTTAGCCGTGCTTCACATAGAACATGCAACATAGGGCAGCAGCTAGTGGGGAAAACACTAACTACGCTGGATACTTCATCCCCACTGGTGTGAACCCTAGGGAATTACCTTACTGAAGTGCAATAAGACTTAGGGACTTGTACCGGGTCACTACACTTTAATCTCATTGTGCTTTCACCTTACCTGGAGGAGAGTGCAGATCTTGAAGTCCTCCCTGCAGCCATATTATACACTTTACACCGATTTACTATGACTTTTCAAACTTTGCACCATACCGATATAAAATCACAATTACAATGCGAGTTGAATAAAATCCCTTCTGCTTCTATAACAGTGATGAGCAGATTCACTGTAGAGGTCAGAGGGCATCCATACTGTAACTTTAATATAATGATGATAAACAATGCGGAATAAACAGCCTCTTATTCATTGTAATGAGAAATACTCCCACTAGGTGAACCGGATTCTTCGCTTCTCTCCATCCGAGTATTGTCGGCTGCCGCCAGGTAATGTACCACTCTGGTTTTCTACCGCAAACTGGTTAATACGGGAACAAATAGATGGAATAAAAGCAATAAAGGGAAAGTAATGTGATGTCATGGCCGGCGGACCTCCTGCGGCTGGAAGGGTCTGTAGTTATCTGGGAGCTGAAGCCGTGAACCTGATCCAGCATCTGATAACGCTTCTCCTGCTCTTTTCCTTCTTCATTTCTTTTGTGTTATTTTTCAACAAAAATTTGGTCATTTCTAACAATTTCTAATAATGTTTGTTGGAGAACAAAAAAACAGAAAGGTTTCTTCTGCTTATATATTGCAACATAGGCAATTATTGGAGAATAACGGTGAGATTTTGAGTAGCTTTGTATATTCCCTTTTTGCTTAAGTAGCCGGCTTGGGATTTTAACCATATTCCGTCACTGAAATGATGACCTAATTGTCAGGGACGGGGAGGCAGGTACAAGACAGTGGGCTCTAAGTCTGAACCCACCCACTGTCCCTACCTACTTGCCTTAGGCCCTAGGCAGCCGCGGACAACCACAACGACAGTTCCTATACTAAGTATGTGCAACACAGAACAAGACAGACAAACAGACGCACCAGCGCATAGTGAACAAGCCAAGTCAGAACCAAACAGGCAACACAGTACAAAGTCAGCAAACAATCAGATAGTCAAAGGTCAGGCAGGAGGTCAGATAACAAGTCGAGCAAGGCAGAGGGATTAGGAACGGGGATCGCAGGAATAGACAGGGGAGCTGGGATCAGGGAATACACCTTAATAGCCAACAATCAGGCAGTGGCCACTGGCTCTTTAAATACAGGACCAGGAGCCCGGACCAGAACACCATTGGTCCAAACTCCTGAGTCCTGACTACAATCAGCTGTAGCGCAGCAGAGCGAGTGGAAGCGATGTCTGCCACTAACCCTGAGTGCTAAACACCGCTCAGCTGAGCAGCCGAGTAAACGGAGCCTGCAATGTCCCTGGTTACTAGGGACGCCGTCGGGTATCCATGACGTCACTCGGGAGGACGTCGGGAGGATGTCAGGAGGCGGCGGAGCGGCAGGGAGGCTGAGAGCGGTGCTGGATTCTGGTCAGGTAAGTTCCTGACACTAATGCTGCCTACATTCCCCATAAATCCTCTGGCTTTGCAGAAGGGGGGAGGGGGGAGATCAGTCCCATCAGATCACCTGATGACCTAACAGCCTGTTATATGTGAAAATAAACCGAAAGAGGGAGAACCGAAAGTTTGGTTCTGTACGTAACACTAAAAAAACAAAAACAGTGTTTTCCTCACCTGTCCACGCTCCCCCAGTGTCCTCCTCCAGGTCTCCGGTGTTTCCAGCAGTCTCCAGCCAATTACTTTCTGAGATGGGACAATGCTAAGGCCAGTGATTGACTAAGTGGGCACTCACTCTTAAGGCAAGAGCCACTCACTGACTATCTGAGACGGGAAAGCACGATGGCCAGTTATTGGCTGAACGGGATTTTGGTTGCTGTGGGGACCAGAAAATAACTCTGGGGGAGTGTGGACAGGTAAGCATAGATAAGCATTTTTTTAACCGCACTAACACAGCTATATGCCTGCAATTGTTTAGCCGTTTTAGTGCAGTTGGTTTAAGGTTTAGTTTGGATGATGGCGTCACCCTATAGTTCATATGGAGCTGCCCCAGGACTGATCCCTTATTGTGACTCCTTAAACACTGTGATTTTTTTGTGGGTCATGCAGGTGATCACATGACCTGGTCACAGTGTGGATGCAGATGTTCTGGAACACAGCAGATGGCGCTGTAGGATTAGGGACTGTACATGATATGGGCAAAAAGAAAAGAAAAAGGAAACAAATTCTTTGAAGCTCATTCCTCCATATATTTCCACAAAACTAAATCAGATCATTTACAATTTTGAGAATTTTTTTTCCCTACTTCAACAGAAATCAACAAAAATCCCCACAATCTGCAGGATGCCGGGGTGTGAGTGCGGCGTTCTCCAGAAGCGCGGCGTCTTGGCGCTGTCTCCTCGCTGCCGCCCCTGACAGGGCTCGATTAATAATGAAATCTTCAGAGATAATTATTTCTCTTTCTTCCCGGTGAATTACGAGAATTATTAATACGCCGCGTCGTAATATCTGAGCCTCATCCCTAATAGGAAGAATCCACAGGATATGAATCATTCCGGCAACTCACGGAAATCTTCTCCATCTTAAATATAATAAAAAAAGATCAAAAGATTTTTAATGGTGAAAAAAAAAAAAATTCCCCCTGACCCCGGGGGCTGCGCCCAGCAAATCACCGCTATATACCTGCGCCTCCACGCCATTGCTTGTCACATTGATCCGGATGTAATAAAGTGCTCGGCTGTCCCCACCGCTTAGAGTACGGAGGGCCAGGTAATGATATGGTGATAATACAGAATCGGGCCTCAGGGGAGGGATACAGCAGCAGAAAACCCTTCAAACCTCAATGAGATTTACTCCTCATAGCCGGGGGGTGAGGATAACCTAATATCATGGCCGACTCTTACTGTGTGATTATGGTCTATAATAGGGTAATAGGGTCATAGAACGAGTAGGTTACAAATGGCAAATCTGACACTTATTGTATAATGACCCAAGGGGGGCACATACTTATGATTAGAACAGTCTCTTCTGACATGTTTGGAAAGCCGATTGATGATTTATTGCTGAAGGCTTGGGATCGAATGTTACGCCTTATACATACCAAGAGGGATTTAGATGGTGGCTTATCAGAGTGTATAGGTCCACCATTTTCTTTTTCAGATGAACTGGTGTCAGAAAATTATATAGGTTTGTAATTTCCTTCTCTTTAAAAAAAAAAAAATCACCAGTTTTCTAGTACTTATCAGCTACTGTATGTCCAGCAGGAAGTGGTGTATTCTCTCCAGTCTGGAGAGCAGGAGAGGTTTTCTATGGGGATTTGCTGCTGCTCTGGACAGTTCCTGGCATGGACAGAGGTGGCAGCAGAGAGCACTGTGTCAGACTGGAGAGAATACACCACTCCCTGCAGGACAAACAGCAGCTGATAAGTACTGGAAGACTGGAGATTTTTTAATAGAATTAAATTACAAATCTCTGGCCCTTTTTTAGCACCGGTTGATTTGAAAGAAAAAAGTTTTAATGACTTTTTTTTATTATTATTTTCATATTTATATAGATACAATTGCTGATTCTTTTGGCAAACATAACAAACTCACAAACTAACAAACTAACTAACTAACTAACTAACTAACTAACTATTTTCCTTATTCTATTACTTCTAACTGCTATACCATAATCCATTTGGAAGTTGAATGCCGATGCCTTTATAACTTCTCTTCTGGAGGGGATTTCAGTGGCTCTCCATCTTTTTGCCATGGAGTTCCTAGCTGTGGGTATGTCCTGGGTGGCCATCGTATATGTACCTAATGAAATTAAAACTAAAATTGGTCCCCATAGGATCGGACAAACTTCCCCTTTAAACTTTTTGTAGGTTTCCCTATTTGTCTCCTGGCAATTTTCACTTTTTTTCTGTCAAGAATCCAATTTCCACCATAAAAGAAACAAGTAGACTGAAGCTCTTATCAGACCACCATGCCGAATCCATTAGACAATGGACATGGCCCACTAGACACATTGGGGGGGGGATTTATGAAGACTGACGTACAAGTATGTTGGTCCTCTATTAAGCCCCACCCCCTTTCCCGACATGATTCACTAAAAGGCGCACGCCTCTTAGTGAATCCGGCCGAACCTGCGCGCGGCGTACTAAATCTACACCTGCTTCCCCACCTGCTCTTTCTCCCTGGCGTACGCCTCGGGCAGACATGTCATAAATGTCCCCCATTGACTTCTATTTTTCAGGAAGTTCTTTGTCCACATTCTTCCCATGAGACCTGAATAAACTGTACACGATGGCGGTGTGATGGCGGTGTGATGGCGGTGTGATGGCGGTGGGATCCAGGAACAGGACCCGTTTAACCGAAGAGCAAGCTCTGACATTTTTTGCTAGATTGAACAAAAAACTTTTCTCACCAAGCAGATCTTAAAGTGACTCTGTACCCACAATCTGACCCCCCCCCCCCCAAAATTACTTGTACCTTCGGATAGCTGCGGTTCGTTCGGCAGGTGATGCAGTTATTGTCCTGAAAAACAACTTTTAAACTTGAAGCCCTGTGCCAAATGGGAGTATCTGTGCCCTAACTTTGCACCACACCTCCATCCCTCCTCCTCACCATCTTCATCATTAGGAATGCCACTGAAACATTTTCTCCATGCTAAACATTGCACAGGTCCTTAACGATCCAGCCCATGTGCCGTGCTGACACAAGTGGGGAATAGGAGGCAATCTGCCTGGAGCATTCCTAATGATGAGGAGGGCGGGGAGGAGGGACGGAGGGGTGGTGAAAAGTTAGGGCACAGATACTCCCGCTTGGCACAGGGCTTCAAGTTAAAAAGTATTTTTTTAGGACAATAACTGCATCACCTGCCGAACGGACCCCAGGACAGATCTTGGATTAAAAGCAGCTATCTGAAGGTACAAGTGGTTTGGGGGGGGGGGCAGATTGTTGGTACAGAGTTGCTTTAAGATCCACAGACAAGTTAAATTCATCCAGGACAAAGGTGACTATGAGTGAGCAGTATTATAGTAGTTATACGGACAAGAAGAGAAAAATGCGCTGCACCTCACACCTATGGCTGATACTAATGCCTCTCAGCTACATTTAAAAACCAACTCCAGGATGTTGATATATAATTTCATCAAACTATATTGCCCCATGTACCACATGCAGGTCCCCTGGCTCACACGGGTCACTACACCAACTCATCACCGTGTCAGTCAGCGACCGCCATCCCCGCCAACCCGTTCCTAGCCCGACGAAGCGCCTCTGTAGGCGTGAAACATTTTGTTGCTCCTGCTGAACACACCTGCTCTGCCATCTCCCCTCTCCCCGCCTAGCCTACTCTGATGTATCGGAAATAAACCACTTGCAGCTACAGTCCGGTGAGTGCGAGACTCTGTTTCTTGACCCTTGTCGATTATAGTAGTTATATTCCTGTATATAGGATCACTATTATAGTAGTTATATTCCTGGTATATAGGAGCAGTATTATAGTAGTTATATTCCTGTATATAGGAGCAGTATTATAGTAGTTATATTCCTGTACATAGGGGGCAGTATTATAGTAGTTATATTCCTGTATATAGGAGCAGTATTATAGTAGTTATATTCCTGTATATAGGGAGCAGTATTATAGTAGTTATATTCCTGTATATAGGAGCAGTATTATAGTAGTTATGGTTCAGGGAAGAAAAAGAGTGCTGCACCTCACACCTATGGCTGATACTTGTACCTCTCGGCTGCATTAACAACATCAGAATTCTGTATGTGAATTGATCAAGCCACACTGCCCCATGTACCTCGTGCAGGTATCTGATACACATGGGTCCCTACACTAAGTCCACACCGTGCCAGTCAGCGACCACCACCCCCGCAGGCGTGCACAGTCAGGGAAGGGAGGCCATGGAACGGCCCTGCAACCCCCATGCCACAGGACCAGACCCAAAAATGCCACACCAAAACCCAGCCAGCACCACCGGCGGAGGAAGCTGCCCCCAAACAGCACAAGTCTGGATAAGGTATTGCACTCACCAATATGGCTTGATCAATTCATATACAGACACTCTGGTGTTGATTTTTAATATAGGCCTAGCGGCATTAGTGTCAGCCATAGATGGGATGTGCAGCCGTTCCATTCTCTCCAGTTCGTGTTTTACAGTTCTCCCTCTCTGAACAGCTAGCACTCCTTTATAAGACCCACATGACCAAAATTAGCAGGATATGCCTGTGCTCACATGTCTGGATCCTATGTCTTCCCCATTCTGTGAGAGCAGCAATGGTAAGTGTAATACCATATCCATACTTGTGTCGTTTGGGGGCAGCCTTCCCCGCCGGTGGTGCTGGCTGGGTTTTGGTGGGGCTTTTTGGGTCTGGTCCTGTGACATTGGGGTTGCAGGGCCGTTCCATGGCCTCCCTTCCCTGCACGTGCACGCTCTGACCGACACGGTGTGGAGTTAGCGTAGGGACCCGTGTGGACCAGAGGACCTGCGCGGTGGTACACGGGGCAATATGGCTTGATCAATTCATATACAGACACTCTGGTGTTGATTTTTAATATAGGCCTAGCGGCATTAGTGTCAGCCATAGATGGGATGTGCAGCGGTTCCATTCTCTCCAGTTCGTATTATAGTAGTTATATTCCTGTATATAGGAGCAGTATTATAGTAGTTATATTCCTGTATATAGGAGCAGTATTATAGTAGTTATATTCCTGTATATAGGAGCAGTATTATAGTAGTATATTCCTGTATATAGGAGCAGTATTATAGTAGTTATATCCTTGTATATAGGAGCAGTATTATAGTAGTTATATCCCTGTATATAGGGGGCAGTATTATAGTAGTTATATTCTTGTATATAGGGGCAGTATTATAGTAGTTATATTCCAGTATATAGGAGCAGTATTATAGTAGTTATATTCCTGTATATTGGAGCAGTATTATAGTAGTTATATTCCTGTATATAGGAGCAGTATTATAGTAGTTATATTCCTGTATATAGGAGCAGTATTATAGTAGTTATGTAGTGGAGACGGAGCGGCTGGCACTACTATCTGCACAATCAGTCTGCGATGCAACGGACAGGCAAGCTCTAGACTGGATAGAATATACGGCTAGTGGAGGTGCCCAATGCCAAAGAAAACAGTCCAACTTGAATTAGGTAGAAGAATTGAGGCGGTCACTCACCACGTTAGATGCCGAAGATACTTTATTCATCCGAGAATGAACATAGCGGGAAAGGGGGAAAATGGAGGAGCGGGTGCACTCAGTCTGAGTGCACCCGCTCCTCCATTTTCCCCCTTTCCCGCTATGTTCATTCTCGGATGAATAAAGTATCTTCGGCATCTAACGTGGTGAGTGACCGCCTCAATTCTTCTACCTAATTATAGTAGTTATATTCCTGTATATAGGAGCAGTATTATAGTAGTTATATTCTTGTATATAGGGGCAGTATTATAGTAGTTATATTCCTGTATATAGGAGCAGTATTATAGTAGTTATATTCCTGTATATAGGGGCAGTATTATAGTAGTTATATTCTTGTATATAGGGGCAGTATTATAGTAGTTATATTCCTGTATATAGGGGCAGTATTATAGTAGTTATATTCTCCTATTTGCAGTCACTGCAGTAAAGTACTTTTCATCTGACCGGTAATTTTTTTTATTTCTTAATCATTTTCCAGTAATGTATTCTCTCGCTCTCAGGAGCAGTATTATAGTAGTATATTCCTGTATATAGGAGCAGTATTATAGTAGTTATATCCCTGTATATAGGAGCAGTATTATAGTAGTATATTCCTGTATATAAGAGCAGTATTATAGTAGTTATATCCTTGTATATAGGAGCAGTATTATAGTAGTTATATCCCTGTATATAGGGGCAGTAGTATAGTAGTTATATTCCTGTATATAGGAGCAGTATTATAGTAGTTATATCCCTGTATATAGGTTCAGTATTATAGTAGTTATATTCCTGTATATAAGAGCAGTATTTTAGTAGTTATATTCCTGCATATAGGAGCAGTATTATAGTAGTTATATTCCTGTATATTGGAGCAGTATTATAGTAGTTATATTCCTGTATATAGGAGCAGTATTATAGTAGTTATATTCCTGTATATAGGAGCAGTATTATAGTAGTTATATTCCTGTATATAGGAGCAGTATTATAGTAGTATATTCCTGTATATAGGAGCAGTATTATAGTAGTTATACGAACTGGAGAGAATGGAACGGCTGCACATCCCATCTATGGCTGATACTAATGCCGCTAGGCCTATATTAAAAATCAACACCAGAGTGTCTGTATATGAATTGATCAAGCCATATTGCCCCGTGTACCACTGCGCAGGTCCTCTGGTCCACACGGGTCCCTACGCTAACTCCACACCGTGTCGGTAAGCGACCACCAACCCCGCAAAGCGTGCACGTGCAGGGAAGGGAGGCCATGGAACGGCCCTGCTACCCCAATGTCACAGGACCAGACCCAAAAAGCCCCACCAAAACCCAGCCAGCACCACCGGCGGGGAAGGCTGCCCCCAAACGACACAAGTATGGATATGGTATTACACTTACCATTGCTGCTCTCACAGAATGGGGAAGACATAGGGTCCAGACATGTGAGCACAGGCATATTATTATATTATAGTAGTTATATTCCTGTATATAGGAGCAGTATTATAGTAGTTATATTCTTGTATATAGGGGGCAGTATTATAGTAGTTATATTCCTGTATATAGGAGCAGTATTATAGTAGTTATATTCCTGTATATAGGAGCAGTATTATAGTAGTTATATTCTTGTATATAGGGGCAGTATTATAGAAGTTATATCCCTGTATATAGGAGCAGTATTATAGTAGTTATATTCTTCTATATAGGGGCAGTATTATAGTAGTTATATTCTCCTATTTGCAGTCACTGCAGTAAAGTACTTTTCATCTGACCGGTAATTTTTTTTATTTCTTAATCATTTTCCAGTAATGTATTCTTTCGCTCTCAGTAAATCTTTCCACCTTAAATTAAGAATTACCTTCAATGTTTATTTAGACACTAGAACAGATTTTTCCCATTTTAACCGGTGAAGAAAATAGAAATTAGCTAAACTCAATATCAGTGCTCTCTTAGTGGAAATAGTTTGTAATAATTAGATTTAAGATATCAGAGATGTCAACTTGTAGAAGAGATGAAGCCTCATCCTTCCTTCAGGCAGATGGATAAAAGAAAAGGAAAGTTATTAAATTAAGCCAGCTCTGTATAATATTTCTCTGCTCGAGAATTAATGGGAGATGTTCGCTTTGATCTGGAAGGAGCGCAGCTCCGCTAGATAACGCTTACAGTAAAGGTGTCGACAGGTGAAGGCAAGAAGACTTACAAAAAAGGTGCAAGATCCAAAAACAGGTCAACTCAACTCTCGATAAACGCTCGTAATTATGGTAAACGCAGCTGGAATTAATATTAAAGGATTTCTTTATGGAAAATACATCATTAACCTAAAACTCCTTGAGTTATATGTTTTCGGGAAAGTCCCCATTATACGTATTGGACATTGTACCATGAATTCTTCATTATAAGGAGCGATAATCGGCTGGATCAGGCTGATATGGATGATCATAGCTCCATGTAATTCAGACAATGGTCAGTGGCCAATCGTGTTTTGTGGTTCTGACCCAAAATCATTGGCCACCGACCACTCTGTTCTACTGCGTTTCAGCTGTTCACTCATCAATACTTACCTGTCCAATATCCCCGGTGTCCTCGGTCTCTGTTCTCCAGTGTCCCAAGCAACCAAAATCCCACTCAGCCAATCACTGACTGAGGGACAGAGCTGCGGCCAGTGATTGGCTGAGCAGGTTGTCACTCTCAAGACACAAGAGGGCACCAGCGGAGCACGGTCAGGTGAGAATACAATATTTTTTTTATTTTTTAGGTGTGCGGTCGACCATCTTGAAAGAATTTTAGAAGTTTGCAATTATTTCGCTCTTTTAGTGCGGTTCATTTAAGGTTCTTTTGAAAACTTTGCTCATCTCTATTTAAAGCCATGGGGTTTGAGTGGATTTAAAGCTCCCCCAAGAGTGATGGGTGGGCACTTTCGCCTAAGAATGGTGCTTCACATAACCTTCACTTTTTTTGCACACACATCTCTATCTGCCAAGCTTCTGGCCAGGTCCTATGAATTTCTATAGGTGTCCAGGATGTATAACATGGCGCACACACAGGAAGCCTCCTGGACCAGATGGAAAGGCCAGCACTTACAAAACGTGACTACAACACTCCTCCGCTGCCGCCGGGACTGGTAAGCAGCGGAGCACAGTAGAGAAGACCGGGACCAGGGAGAGGTAAGGTATGAGGTGTTTGGGCAAGGGCTTCATGGACATCGCTAATGATGTCCATGCAGCCCTTACTGCCGATTCTTGGGCTGTTAAATAGGTCCAGTAAACAAGTGCTGATCTAGCAGATCAGAGCTCGTTTACTAAATTGATCGGCCGTATTTGGCCGGTGTAATAGTACCCTGCTTTCTGCTTTCTTCTGGAGGACATCTTATCTGCAGATGGTTTGTTTCCTAAGAGGCATTGCCTGGAAAATAACTCCCCAAAGCACTGATCTGCCCAATGACAATTCTACACACGCAAAACAATAATAATAATAATCATAATAATATTCATAATAATAATATAGTTCATGTTAAGGAAAATGCTTCCATGGTCATAGTCAGGAGATTACGGCTCTGTACGACTCGTGTGCATTTCTTTTTCTGGCAAATGACCTTGACAGACCCGGAGGATGGCAGACTTTGCTGACGGACACAATATGTCTGCCTTTTCTGCTTCTCTTTCTGCTGTGTCCCTTTCCACATCCCTCCATCTGTTTAACAGACAAAGTGCCGGTAAGCAAGATGCGGAGCACCAAGTCTAGCGGCTCCTGAACGTTCCCTCAGCAGTGCTCAGCAATTCATACAGGTTTATAGCCAGAGCCCATAATAACTCATACATCTGGATCATCAGGTTTTTTACACCTTACTCTGCAAAACTATATTATTGGGTTACGGTAGGCAAGGGTGACACCAAGCCATCCATCTTCTGATGGTCCTGATGGCAGAACGTCCTGTCCTTGGTATTGGGTTATTCCACCTGGGATATAGACCTTGTGTCTGGACCAACAATACATTGCATTACTTCTTTACTTACACACTTATTATTTCGATTTAGTTTTTTATTTGTCTGACATATAAAATAACAAGTTTTTTATACAAGCTTGTAGTAGCCTCTAGTTCATTTCATAGTTTGCCACCTTTAATAATGCAGATCTGCGGCGACTGTATAATAATAGTAATAATAATGATGGTGATGATGATGATAATAATAATGGCGGAGAATGTGTATTTATAACTGTAGTCAAATGGTCCAGGAGCCCAATGTACTTGAAAACTGTATTTAAAGAGGTACTCTGGCCAAAAAATATTTCTAATTAACTGATGTCAAAAACTTATTTAGATTTGTAAATTACCTCTGCATAAAAATCTCCAGTCGTCCAGTATTTATCAGCTGCTATATGTCCTGCAGGAAGTGGTGTATTCTTTATGTACTTTTATTGTCCAATAGAGATGCTCTTTCTTTCAGTTAGTTCAGTTTTTTCAGTGAGTTGGTTAAGACATGTGTGCAGATGCAACTAGAGACAACCAGTTCTTGCAGTACTTATATTATATCCACAGTGCAGTGCTAGACACTACAAAAGAAGAAGAGTCAGAGATCATCCTAGCTCACGCCGTGAACAGTAGAGCGGTTCTATTTTTCCATCACTGGGACTCAGTCATCTTATCGGAGGTACCGATAGTCTGGGTGGGTCAGTTGCCACTCAGGACTACCCAAGGGACCCATCACAACCGGGCAGGTCATCGACCATTTCAGGGGAATACAGTCAGCCACTCTACAAAGCAGGTACCAATATCACACCGGTGTGCTGGACTAGCACTGGATCACGACACTTACATCTTTGGCTGAGCTGTATCATAGCACTGATAACATCTACCTCCCAGTGGTCACCACACTATGACTTGGTAAGAGATGGGAAATAAAGCTTGGTATACCTTCTATGAACAGTGGGGATGATCAGGTACACAGGCTGCACATAGCAGATACCAAACCTTGCTCCTGCTTCCTGTGATTTGTCCCGGGTCTCTCTGTTTCCCAAGACAGATCTTGTCTGACAACAGGCAATGGACTGAAGATTGCAAAGAAGGGAGACACCTAATGGCCAAGACTTTAGAGCTTTAGATTTTTCTTTGGGAATATTAGGTTATTTTTAGGTAATTAATTGATTTACAAATATGCTATAAATCACAAAGGCATCAGCCAAATAATAACCTTCCAGGGCATGCCTCTCTGCCTGTGACTTTATATCAGAGTCTAAGGGGAATTCTATGGATGAAGGATTTTAAGCTGCAGGACTTCATCCGGTGGATGGACATTTGGACAGTAAGGCTTATGGTGACCAGGACAAGGTTCAGGTTCGTATGAACCTGAACCATCGGCTTTTGAATCCCGCTGTCTACCTGTTCCATGGGGAAAGTAGAGACAGCCCGAGTCCTGTCTAGAAAACAGGAATACAGCCTAGGTCATATTTTTCAGGCGGGAAGACATGGGATTCTCCAGGATTCAAAGTTCGTATAAACTCGAACCTCAGCCTGGTTTGCTCATCTCTAGTGACTATGTTCTTCCCTCTTTGTTGGCTGATTTCCTCATGGTCGGAGACTGTGATCAGAACAATGCACTGTCCCCATGGGTCGTATAGTCATAAATTGGCTCCAATCCATGGCTCCAGCTCTTCCTATTCCCCAGGTCTTAGTCTTATAGACATTTCTGAAGGAGATAGAACCGACTGTTCAGAACATATCAGGACTTCCATCTAATGTGCGGAGAGAGGGACCGATATTATAAATAAATGTCATCCCCTAACAGAATGGATGCCATAGCAAATTCCTTCAGTTCTCAAGACCAAAGGCGTTCCTACATACCCTGTTCCCCAAAAATAAGACACCCCCTGAAAATAAGACCTAGTAGAGGTTTGTCTTGAGTGATAAATAGAAGGCCTCCCCCGAAAGTAAGACCTAGCAAAGTTTTTGTTTGGAAGCATGCCCGCCGAACAGACCACCAGGACAGGCAGCTGGGATTCTTTTTAGCCCGCCGCAGTGGTTCCCTACCTTCACCGTCTGTTGAAGAGCAGCTGCATGCAAAACATGAAGACCGTCACCTGCTGCCAACCCTGATGTTTCCTTCCATGGCTGTTACTTGTGAATGTGCAGGCAAGGAATCGAGATGCTGGAAGCCACCATACCATATGCTATCCTTGCTATGCTGTACAAGTGTGCTGTGGTGAGCTCCCCTTGGTGACTGGATGCCACCATACCGTACACTGTCCCTGCTGTACTGTACCAGTGTGCTGTGGTGAGCTCCCCCTGGTGATCAGAAGCCGCCATACCGTACACTGTCCCTGCTGTGCTGTACGAATGTGCTGTGGTGAGCTCCCCCTGGTGGCCGGAATCATAAATACTGTATGCTGTCCCTGCTGTGCTGTACGAGTGTGCTAGGGTGAACTCCCTATGGTGGCCGGAAGCAACCATACCATACGCTGTCCCTGCTGTGCTATACGATTGTGCTCAGGTGAACTATCCCTGGTGGCCAGAAGCCTCCATACCATACACTCTGTCCCTGCTGTGCTGTACCAGTGTGCTGTGGTGAGCTCCCCCTGGTGGCCGGAAGCCACCATACCATACACTCTGTCCCTGCTGTGCTGTACGAGTGTGCTGTGGTGAGCTCCCCCTGGTGGCCGGAAGCCGCCATACCATACACTCTGTCCCTGCTGTGCATGTGACGTGTGAATACGTCTTCATGGAAAAATAAGACATCCCCTGAAAATAAGGGCTAGTGCATCTTTGGGAACAGAAATTATATATAGGACACTGTCTAATTTCCGGTACTACTAGATGGGGGGCCATTGGGGGCCAGTCATTGCTCGCTGACTCCTGCCGTCCTTCTGAGTTATCTTTTTCAATTCCAGTAAAAATTATTTCTGTAATTTTCTACCATTGTGTGAAGTGATGAGAATGTGAGTAGCGGCCGGTGCCATCCGGTGCCCTCGGGGCTGGTATTAATGATGCCATGGTAGTGGGGGCGATGCGGCAGGGAGAAGCTGGTGGGCACCATGACGCCGCCCGATCTGCAGGACACTTAGTTATCGCCATCAATGTATTTATCAGTTTTCAGGTCTTTGTTACAGATGAAGCATCAAATATCTTACAGTAAAAGCCGTAATAAACGTCCGCCCAGATGGAACCACGGCACATGAAGCAGATCTGTGCAAGGCGCGCGGCATCGCAAATAAACACCCAGAAACCCCCTGGAAACCCGCCGGAACGCCTGCAGTTTTCCTTACTAATTGGTACAAGACATTTTCTAGCACAAACACGGGGAAGTGAAAAGAAAGCGCACAGAAAACGTCCCCCAGGTGCGCTGGAGCCAGAATAAGTAAAAATCAGAATGTTCTCATTTAAGAAGAGATACCCCGCGTACACCGCTTATACCCAACCGTGCCGGCGGCACATTCTGCAGATCATCGCGACCTCCCCAGAGTTAACACACTCCTTGCCGACAAGAGATCAGAGTTTTCTGCTTTCATGACTATGAGGTCTCTACGGGGGCTTCTATACGGGGAATCGAGCAGGTTATTCCCGAGTTCTGGAGCGGCTTTATATGTTTTATGTAAAGTATAGGCATGCTGTGCTAAACATTGGCAGCGACAACTGTGTTTAAAAGGGGAACTCCAGGGACTTTTTTTTTTCAAATCAACTGGTTTCAGAAAGTTATATAGATTTGTATTTTACTTCTGTTTGAAAATCTCCAGTCTTCCAGTACTTATCAGCTGCTGTATATCCTGCAGGAAGTGGTGTATTCTCTCCAGTGTGACACAGTGCTCTCTGCTGCCACCTCTGTCCATGTCAGGAACTGTCCAGAGCAGCAGCAAATCCCCATAGAAAACCTCTGGACAGTTCCTGACATGGGCAGAGGAGGCAGCAGAGAGCACTGTGTCAGACTGGAGAGAATACACCACTTTCTGCAGGACATACAGCAGCTGATAAGTACTCAAACATAAGTTTGCAAGAAACATAACGGCAGCAATTAAAGGGTTACACTAAGCCACGATTGTTGCCTGTGAGATGCTGGAACAAGGAGAGAGATTACATTTCAGCACTGTGGACATCCACCAGTACATTCTCTGCTATATACAGCAGGCACAGCTGCCCAGAGCTCTATGACTTGGTAAGAGATGGGAAATAAAGCTTGGTATACCTTCTATGAACAGTGGGGATGATCAGGTACACAGGCTGCACATAGCAGATTCCAAACCTTGCTCCTGCTTCCTGTGATTTGTCCCGGGTCTCTCTGTTTCCCAAGACAGATCTTGTCTGACAACAGGCAATGGACAGAAGATTGACAAGAAGGGTCAGACACTTGAGAAAGGGATCGGTGCGATCTTGAAACGCGTTGTGTCGTTTTAAATAAATTGTTAGTATTTTATTTTGCCTTGCTTTTTTACCTGGACCTGCGCCCATTGGACCCAGTTGTGGAGTGGAGGATTTTGTTGCTGGACAGTTCCTGACATGGACAAAGGTGGCAGCAGAGAGCACTGTGTCAGACTGAAGAGAATACAGCACTATCCCCCCCCCCTCACTGCCAAACACAGACAATGACTAGAGATGAGCAGAACTTTCCGACCTTCAGTCTGAAAGCCGCTCACTCCAGTGCGATGCCTGCGATCCCAGGCGCGTAGATGCGGGCAGGATTTCCAGGGAAATCCAGGGAATGTATCTTAAATCCCCTGCAAGATCCTGCCCGCAGATGCCTGGGAGCGCAACTACACACCCGAGATCGCAGGCATTGTAATAGAGCGAAGACCTAAAGTCTGACGGTTCGCTCATCTCTAACAATGACGCACATATACACACACAGAGGCACCATTAACATATATACAGATACGCCACTGACATACACACATATATACTCTGTAATGTGATTACACTAGTGCTGATGTATACACCATGAATAGACTGTACACAGGGAAATCATCTCAGTGTAATAAGAAATACTCAACCAGAAATAAAAGAAAATGCAGCAGATATTAGTGGTGGGTTCTTTTATTAGAGCCCAGCATTAATAGAAGCTGCTGCAGAACATCTTTGGGAGCAAACCTGTCAATCACTTGAGACACTACTGACATACACAAAGACACACATATACACCAGTGCTACAGACATTGCTGACATACACACACATATAGCCACAGATACATATATACACACACTGACATATACATATACCCACAGATACATATATACACTCACTGACACAAATATACAGCACTTATAGCTCCCAGGCTTCCCCCCTCCTCCTCCTGTAGTCCGGGCTGATCTTCCCTTAGAAGTTTTCAGGACCTTTGGGTCATGTGACCATAAGGTCCTTCATCCCTCTCCTGTGCCATGCAGGACCTGGCAGGTCCTGCTCCTCTGTTCAGCCCGCTTACCCGGAACTACAGTGAGGGGGCTGAACAGTGCAGTGACGGGTCCCTCTTCCTCACTGGATCCCTGGGGGTACAGTGGTCGGATGTCAGTGTCAGTACCTACCATGAAGGCAGGGCAGGCTTCCTCGGGCCCCCTTCCTGCAGGGGCCCCATAGCAGTCGCCTTCCCTGCCTTCATGGTAGCTACGCCACTGGAACGCATTCATCGCACTCTTAATAACAGACTGTCAGGAAATCCTGAGACTGGTCATGTAATGAGGCCATGGGGGATCTGCTGGGCCTCATAGTTCTACAGATTGCCGCTCTACTCCAGCGGTATCCGTGTACGTAAAGTCTGGAGCATTGCGAGCTTCTCAGATGTGGAACGAAACAACATATTAAAGAAAACAAGGCGCCTCTTCTCCCTCTGTAGCGCTTGTTTCTCTGCTTCGCTAATGAATTGACTGTGACAGAACGTGTACAGCGCCTTCCCCTCCGGGACTACAAGAACACCTCCGCTCAGAAGGAGCGCCAGAAGCCCCCGGGGACGCCAAGAAAACTCCGCTCAGGAAATCTTCCTGAAAACCTGGAGAGAGAAAAAAGAGACAAAACAACATAAACACCACAAACAAATCATCATATCGGAGCAAGAAACGGCGGCAAAGACGGCCACAAAATGGAGGTTAAAGAGGAGAGTAAAAGCCGCTACGACTTCACCCCGTCCTTATATCGAGTTATTAAAGCCGTATTTCTAGGAGGAGAAGACGAACGGCGGCCGTGTCATCACTGGAAACCTCTCTATTTGTATTGTTAGAATCAGGTTAGAGTTTTCTAGCTGCTTCCAATGGAGACGCAGGGCCGGACGCTGGAGGACCCCAAAGTACTGAAATCAATAGATGTGATGGAGACAATCAATCTCAATGGGAGGGTGGGAGATCTCACTGTCCCTTCCCCCTATAAGACCCAGCTTGTATAAGGGCTACTGCAGAGGAAAAAATATTAAATCAACTGGTGTCAGAAAGCTTCATAGATTTGTAATTACTTCTCCAGTCTTCAAGTACTTATCAGCTGCTGTATGTTGTGCAGGAAGTGGTACATTCTCTCCAGTCTGACACAGTGCTCTCTGCTGCATCCTCTTTTTCATGTCAGGAACTGTCCAGAGCAGCAGCAAATCCCTATAGAAAACCTCTGCTGCTCTGGACAGTTCCTGACATGGACAGAGGTGGCATCAGAGAGCACTGGAAAGAATGTACCACTTCATTCAGGACATACAGCAGCTGATAAGTACTGGAAGACTGGAAATTTATAAATAGAAATGTTACAAATCTCAGTCACTTTTTTATCAGCCGCTGTATGTCCTGCAGGAAGTGTGTATTCTCTTCAGTCTGACACAGTGCTCTCTACTGCCACCTCTGTCCATGTCAGGAACTGTCCAGAGCAGGAGAGGTTTTCTATGGGGATTTTCTGCTGCTCTGGACAGTTCCTGACATGGACAGAGGTGGCAGCAGAGAGCACTGTGTCAGACTGGAGAGAATACACCACTTCCTGCAGGACATACAGCAGCTGATAAGTACTTGAAGACTAGAGACGTAATTACAAATCTATAAAGCTTTCTGACACCAGTTGATTTATTATTTCTTCCTCTGCAGTACCCCTTATACAAGCTGGGTCTTATAGGGAGAAGGGACAGTGAGGTCCCACATACAGCAGCTGATAAGTACTGGAAGACTGGAGACTTTTTAATAGAAGTAAATTACAAATCTCTGGCACTTTCTGGCCCCAATTGATTTGAAAGAAAAAAATTTAAGTGAATCTTCCTTTAAGATGATCAAAAATGCAAAGATGTCCCATCAATGTGATCCGGACTCCAGAAGACTCTGACTCACAATCCGGAGATGTTTCACCAACAAATTTTATGCATAAAAACGTAAACTTCCATAATCCGAGACGATTTATGTGTCGCCCATTACCATTCCTCGCGCACTGTAGAATTTTCTTACCGCGTTTGCTGAGGAGTAAAACACGTTGCTCCTTCCCCGTTTCCTCTGCACCATGCGGTCGGCTCCCCATAGCGTCTTGCATTGTGTCTCCTAATACATCGATTTAGATGCAGATGACCCGAGACTGTAAAAATATCATGGTCTGAGGCAGGTCATCTAAATGATAATAATGTGGTGATTAAGTTGTTGTAAGATGCGCGGTGCAGGGGAGGGGGGGCAGACTGCCGCCTCTGCCAGCATCTCATTTCCATTATAATTAGGGGGAAGACAAGGATTTCATTACCAATTAGAGGCCAGAATTGTGTCATCTGTTATAGGGAAGTGGTGTGGGGCTGCAGCTTATAAGAGTACAGAGAGGAGCAGACACAAGCGCAGCGGCAGAGTACAAGCCCCACCTGTATCTATCTGCACCAGTGACGCAGGGATTGTATCACTAGGAATATATCAATAAGAGTCTGAGCCTCAGCAGCTGCCACCTGTAACCTCCCCCGCCTCCCTGACACATACAGATACATTGTAGCAATTCACATAGGATGTAACCGGTGTTTATATTGACGTTTTGTTATTGTTGTAATGTTTATATTAATAAAAAAAACATCTACAGGATGTAACTCCGGATCAGTACAGGATCAGCAATGTAATATATGTATACAGTGACCCCACCAGCAGAATAGTGAGTGCAGCTCCGCAGTATAATACAGGATGTAACTCAGGATCAGTAATGTAATGTATGTACACAGTGACCCCACCAGCAGAATAGTGAGTGCAGCTCTGGGGTATAATACAGGATGTAACTCAGGATCAGCAATGTAATATATGTATACAGTGACCCCACCAGCAGAATAGTGAGTGCAGCTCTGGGGTATAATACAAGATGTAACTCAGGATCAGTAATGTAATGTATGTACACAGTGACCCCACCAGCAGAATAGTGAGTGCAGCTCTGGAGTATAATACAGGATGTAACTCAGGATCAGTACAGGATCAGTAATGTATGTACACAGTGACCCCACCAGCAGAATAGTGAGTGCAGCTCCGCAGTATAATACAGGATGTAACTCAGGATCAGTAATGTATGTAAACAGTGACCCCACAAGCAGGATAGTGAGTGCAGCTCTGGAGTATATAATACAGGATGTAACTCAGGATCAGTAATGTAATGTATGTACACAGTGACCCCACCAGCAGAATAGTGAGTGCAGCTCTGGAGTAAATGTGGAGTAAGCTCCTTATCTTCTGGGGTAACAGGTCCTGGGACATTACAGAGAAGTAGAAGCTCCCAGAAAGTTCCTGTCCCATTTACAGCTGAGATTTCCCATCAGTGAGACGGTGATGAGAGCTGCGGTATGGGAGCAGTAAGAATGAGTTTGTCAGGTCTTATTGATGCCGCCTTCTGATCTACATAGCTGAAACGTATTTGTATTTTTACTTATGTTTTTCAATCAGAATTTCAAAGATAATTCGTTAAGGTAAAACAAGACATTGATTTTACTTGTCAACTAAATTCTTAGATCTGAGCAAAGGAAAACATGAAAGAGAATGTGTATCCGGTAGACGTCTGCCACTGATGCCACCTTCATCATCCGCCTTGAAAAGTAACAATCAATTACCTGCTGCTCCAGCGGCGGAGGAGCTGCTCTTCAATAGAGAGGGGCGCTCCCAGCTGGGGTTAAAGGGCCCGGCACACGCCTCCATGCTGCACCAACTTATAGAACAGTGGAGCTACGCTCCACTGAAGGTTTGGTAAAGAATATTCTGAGAGGAAATATATATATATATATATATATATATATACATATACACTGATGCCAGAAAGTTATGCATACAGTGATAATAAAATTAATTTGGAGATAACTATAATTCTATTTTTCTACATGCTCTGGAGGATGTCAAAAAGACACAGTGCTCTCTACTGTCACCTCTGTCCAGAGTAAGATTAACACCAACAGTAAACCTCTCCTGCTCTGGACACTTCCTGACATGGACAGAGGTGGCAGCAGAGTGCACTGTGTCAGACTGGAGAGAACACACCACTTCCTGCAGGACATATAGCAGCTGATAAGTACTGGAAGACTGGAGAGTCTTGTATAGAAATAATATATAACACTGTATATGTATTTACACCAGTTGACATTTTTTTTTCTTCTGGGGTAACTCATTAAAACCATAACTGGGGATAAAAAAAAGAAAAGTGGAAAAGAACGAAGGAAAAGTAAAGAGTTGATAAATTAGGGTGGAAGTAGGGAAAGAAATAATGAAAATGTGATGGGAGGAAGGAAGAAAGAAAGAAAAAAGGTAAGTACGGAGGGAAGCAAGGAAGTAAGGAAAGAAGGGAATAAAGGTAGGAAGGAAGAGAGCAAAGAATTGGGGAAAGGAGAAAGGAAGGAGAAATGGAAGGAAGTAAGAAAGAAAGGAGGAAGAGAAGTAGGAAAGCAATAAGAAATGGAAGGAAGTAAAGAAGAAAGAAAGGAAGGAAAGCTTAAAATAAGGAAGGGAGGAGGTAGGGGGAGGAAGGAAGGGAGGAAGAGGAAGGAAGGAAGGAAGGGAGGAAGAGGAAGGAAGGAAGGAAGGAAGGAAGAAAAGGAGTAAGCATGGAAGGAAGGAAGAAAGGAAGGAAGGAAGGAAGGGAGGATGGAAGGAAGGAAGGAAGGACGGAAGGGAGGGAGGAAGGGAGGAAGGAAGGAAGGAAAGGAGTAAGCATGTAAGTAGGAAAGGAAGGAAGGAAGGACGAAAGAAAGGGAGGAAGGACGAACGGAAGGAATGACGGACGAAAGGAAGGGAGGAAGGGAGGGAGGGAAGGAAGGAAGGAGGGAAGGAAGGGAGGAAGGAAGGAAGGAAGGAAGGAAGGAAGGAAGGAAGGAAGGGAGGGAGGGAGGAAGGAAGGGAAGGAAGGGAGGGAGGAAAAAGGATGGGAGGAAGAGAGGAAGAGAGAGAGGCGAGCTAGGAAGGAAAGAAGGAAGGAAGGAGGAAGGAAGAGGAAGAAAGGAAGGGAGGGAGGAAGCATGGAAGTGAGGAAGGAAGGAAGGAAAGGAAAGGAGTAAGCATGGTAGGAAGGAAGGGAGGAAGGAAGGAAAAAGGAAGGAAGGAAGAGAGAGGCGAGCTAGGAAGGAAGGAAGGAGGTAGGGGGAGGAAGCATGGAAGGAAGAAAGGAAGGAAGGGAAGAAGCATGGAAGGAAGGATGGAAGGAAGGAAGCATTGAAAGAAGAAAGGAAGGGAGGAAGCATGGAAGGAAGAGAGAGAGGCGAGCTAGGAAGGAAAAAAGGAAGGAAGGAAGGAGGAAGGAAAGGTGCAAGGAAGATGAAAGGAAGAAGAGAAAGAAAGAATGAAGTAAAGAAGAAATGGAGGGAGAAAGAGAGCAAAAAAGGGGGGAAGGGAGGAATAAAGAAGGGGAGGAAAGAAGGAGAAATGGAAAGGAGAAAGAAAGGAAGGAAAGATTGAAGGACGGAAGGGAGGAGGTAGGGGGAGGAAGAGAGGAAAGTAAGGAAGAAATAAAGAGAATCCGAAAGGAAGGAATGGAGGGAAGAAAGAAGGAAGCGAGGGAGGGAGGAAAAAAGGAGAGAAGGAAATATTGAAAGGAAGGGAGGTACAGTAGGTAGGAAGGAAGGATTGAAGCAAGGAAGGGTGGAAGAAAGAGAGGCAAACAAGGAAGAAATGAAAGCAAAGATGCAAAGAAGGGAGTGATGAAGGAAGGCAGAGAAGCAAGGAAGTAAGAGAGGAAAGCAAGGAAGGGAGGGAGGAAGGGAAACGGAAGGAAGGGAGAAAAGCAAGGGAGGAAAAGAGGTAAGGGAGGAATGAAAGAATGAAGAAATGAAGGGGGAGAGGAAAGAAGGAAGGAAGCAAAGAAGGAAAAAAGGAGGAAGGAAAGAAAAAAAATGACATAAATGTATTTATGGAGGGAGAAAGGAAGGTTGGAGAAAGTAACAACGTCTTTATCCCTCAGCAGGCGGCTTATTCTCCTCCTCACATTAGGACATTGGGGACTACTTCCTTCCATTATACACGGTTGATCCCGGCACGCGGCGTCCTTCCATTATATACTGTAGATAGAACCTCTGGCTCCCGGCACGCGGCGTCCTTCCATTATATACTGTAGATAGACCCTCTGGCTCCCGTCACGCGGCGTCCTTCCATCCTCCGTCCTCAGTGACCACCAGATCCCACGTCTTCAGTTTCTTCCGTCGCCTCCTTAGCTCCGTCTCTTTTATTCTCTCTCCTGATATCTTGTGATACCTGACTGGTGGCGCGGAGCGTAGAGCGCAGTTTAGACTCCTAAAAGGATAGCCATAAATAATTTACACAATATTCTGCTTGCTCAGCTCCAAGTGTTCTCAAATTATTATGTAAAATGGCTTCATAACATGTAATGTGAGTCTTTTATCTGCCTGCCAGGATGGTAACTGGTTTTATTATTGGGAATATGTAAGCAAATATTTCTGGGCATTAAAATGGATCATGGAGATGTATTCCCACTAATTAAATGCTTGATGTTGCCGGCTGCTATTGTCCTCTACAAATGGCCTATATGTAATGGATGATATTAAGTTATAATCAATACTCATGTAAGATTTACAGGCCCATTTAATGCAGACAGCTACAACGCCGTCCCGTGAATTATGGATGAAGGAGACTCTGTCGTTTGATGCTGGTAACTTCCAAAATGTGGAGGAGCCCAAGAACCAATCATACATGATCCCGGGATGTATCAACACCTGGTGATGACCTGCAGCCAGGATCGGGGGATGATTAACCTAAAATATTTATTTCTCGATTGGGAAGCGGAGGAAATAAGTCATATACAATGCCACAATAACCTCAGTGGAAATCCGTCCAAATGATGCCCCTTGGCTTATTGAAGTAGAAATCCTCATACAATGTAAAGGTAATTCCTAAACTCTGAATGAACCAAATATTCTGAGAGAAACTGAAAACATAGAGAAATCTCATTAGACATTCCTGTACATAGGGGGCAGTATTATAATAGTTATATTCCTGTATATAGGGGGCAGTATTATAGTAGTTATATTCCTGTATATAGGAGCAGTATTATAGTAGTTATATTCCTGTACATAGGGGGCAGTATTATAATAGTTATATTCCTGTATATAGGGGGCAGTATTATAGTAGTTATATCCCTGTATATAGGAGCAGTATTATTGTAGTTATATCCCTGTATATAGGGAGCAGTATTATAGTAGTTATATTCCTGTACATAGGGGGCAGTATTATAATAGTTATATTCCTGTATATAGGGGGCAGTATTATAGTAGTTATATCCCTGTATATAGGAGCAGTATTATTGTAGTTATATCCCTGTATATAGGAGCAGTATTATAGTAGTTATATCCCTGTATATAGGAGCAGTGTTATAGTAGTTATATTCCTGTATATAGGGAACAGTATTATAGTAGTTATATTCCTGTACATAGGGGGCAGTATTATAATAGTTATATTCCTGTATATAGGGGGCAGTATTATAGTAGTTATATCCCTGTATATAGGAGAAGTATTATAGTAGTTATATTCCTGTATATAGGAGCAGTATTATAGTAGTTATATTCCTGTACATAGGGGGCAGTATTATAATAGTTATATTCCTGTATATAGGGGGCAGTATTATAGTAGTTATATCCCTGTATATAGGAGCAGTATTATAGTAGTTATATTCCTGTATATAGGAGCAGTATTATAGTAGTTATCACGAACTGGAGAGAATGGAACGGCTGCACATCCCATCTATGGCTGATACTAATGCCGCTAGGACTTAGTGTAGGGACCCATGTGTATCAGATACCTGCACGCGGTACATGGGGCAGTGTGGCTTGATCAATTCACATACAGAATTCTGATGTTTTTTATGCAGCCGAGAGGTACTAGTGTCAGCCATAGGTGTGAGGTGCAGCACTCTTTTTCTTCCCTGAACCGTATTTTGTTTCTCTCTTTTCTCCGTGTTTTGCACTCCTCCTGGTGAGACCCACATGACCGCAATTAGCAGGAGACACCTGAGTGCTCATGGTTTTAATCCCTCCTGTCTGTCCCATTCTATCTTTGATAGCTATGGTGAGTGCAATACCTTATCCAGACTTGTGCTGTTTGGGGGCAGCTTCCTCCGCCGGTGGTGCTGGCTGGGTTTTGGTGTGGCATTTTTGGGTCTGGTCCTGTGGCATGGGGGTTGCAGGGCCGTTCCATGGCCTCCCTTCCCTGACTGTGCACGCCTGCGGGGGTGGTGGTCGCTGACTGGCACAGTGTGGACTTAGTGTAGGGACCCATGTGTATCAGATACCTGCACGCGGTACATGGGGCAGTGTGGCTTGATCAATTCACATACAGAATTCTGATGTTTTTTATGCAGCCGAGAGGTACTAATGTCAGCCATAGGTGTGAGGTGCAGCACTCTTTTTCTTCCCTGAACCGTATTTTGTTTCTCTCTTTTCTCCGTGTTTTGCACTCCTCCTGGTGAGACCCACATGACCGCAATTAGCAGGAGACACCTGAGTGCTCATGGTTTTAATCCCTCCTGTCTGTCCCATTCTATCTTTGATAGCTATGGTGAGTGCAATACCTTATCCAGACTTGTGCTGTTTGGGGGCAGCTTCCTCCGCCGGTGGTGCTGGCTGGGTTTTGGTGTGGCATTTTTGGGTCTGGTCCTGTGGCATGGGGGTTGCAGGGCCGTTCCATGGCCTCCCTTCCCTGACTGTGCACGCCTGCGGGGGTGGTGGTCGCTGACTGGCACGGTGTGGACTTAGTGTAGGGACCCATGTGTATCAGATACCTGCACGCGGTACATGGGGCAGTGTGGCTTGATCAATTCACATACAGAATTCTGATGTTTTTTATGCAGCCGAGAGGTACTAGTGTCAGCCATAGGTGTGAGGTGCAGCACTCTTTTTCTTCCCTGAACCGTATTTTGTTTCTCTCTTTTCTCCGTGTTTTGCACTCCTCCTGGTGAGACCCACATGACCGCAATTAGCAGGAGACACCTGAGTGCTCATGGTTTTAATCCCTCCTGTCTGTCCCATTCTATCTTTGATAGCTATGGTGAGTGCAATACCTTATCCAGACATGTGCTGTTTGGGGGCAGCTTCCTCCGCCGGTGGTGCTGGCTGGGTTTTGGTGTGGCATTTTTGGGTCTGGTCCTGTGGCATGGGGGTTGCAGGGCCGTTCCAAGGCCTCCCTTCCCTGACTGTGCACGCCTGCGGGGGTGGTGGTCGCTGACTGGCACAGTGTGGACTTAGTGTAGGGACCCATGTGTATCAGATACCTGCACGCGGTACATGGGGCAGTGTGGCTTGATCAATTCACATACAGAATTCTGATGTTTTTTATGCAGCCGAGAGGTACTAGTGTCAGCCATAGGTGTGAGGTGCAGCACTCTTTTTCTTCCCTGAACCGTATTATAGTAGTTATATTCTTCTATATAGGAGCAGTATTATAGTAGTTATATTCTTGTATATAGGGGGCAGTATTATAGTAGTTATATTCCTGTATATAGGAGCAGTATTATAGTAGTTATATTCTTGTATATAGGAGCAGTATTATAGTAGTTATATTCTTGTATATAGGAGCAGTATTATAGTAGTTATATCCCTGTAAATAGGAGCAGTATTATAGTAGTTATATTCCTGTATATAGGAGCAGTATTATAGTAGTTATATTCCTGTACATAGGGGGCAGTATTATAATAGTTATATTCCTGTATATAGGAGCAGTATTATAGTAGTATATTCCTGTATATAGGAGCAGTATTATAGTAGTTATATTCCTGTATATAGGAGCAGTATTATAGTAGTTATATTCCTGTACAAGGGGGGCAGTATTATAATAGTTATATTCCTGTATATAGAGAGCAGTATTATAGTAGTTATATTCCTGTATATAGGAGCAGTATTATAGTAGTTATATTCCTGTATATAGGAGCAGTATTATAGTAGATATATTCCTGTATATAGGAGCAGTATTATAGTAGTTATATTCCTGTATATAGGAGCAGTATTATAGTAGTTATATTCCTGTATATAGGGGGCAGTATTATAGTAGTTATATCCCTGTATATAGGAGCAGTATTATAGTAGTTATATTACTGTATATAGGAGCAGTATTATAGTAGTTATATCCCTGTATATAGGGAGCAGTATTATAGTAGTTATGTTATTGTAGACAGAGGCAGTATAATAGATGTTATACTCCTGTTCCTAGAGGACACTATTAATATAAAAATGACATTCATTTCTTGCATCTTTTTCACCTTTTTACAAATTCTGTCTTTTTTTTCACGTTCCTGAACTACTTAGCTATGACCTGGGTTTCTAGGATGAAAACTAAAATGCAGTGAGAAAAGATGAACTTGCGTTGTGCCGTTTTTCACCATCTCTTTGGTTTAATCATATTAGGGGTAGAGAAAGCAATTTAAAAGGCAAATTTTGACTTTCCCGATGTCTGAGAAAATACTCAATGCCTCTGGGAGCTTATTTACAATACGGAGCCGAGAACTTCCCTTTGGAGAAATCTCCTTTCACTTTGATTATGGCGAAAGTTTTATAAGCTGCTCTAGAAAATAAAACAAGATCAGACGCCATGATTTGCGGCTTGCTGGGCGCAGGGTAGAACTTTCGGTATCATATTTATTTCTTTTGCTTCATTGTCTTTTTGTTATAATTTTTATAAACCTTCTCGTCTCCGCGCAGAATCTCACCGGCATCGCGCAGGAAGAATCTCGTCTTGTCCTTGAGTTGTGTCGAAATAAAATTTGGGTGGAATTAACGAGAAGCTGAGCCATGTTTCCCTGTTTGCGTCCTCCTCTCTCTGCTTGTTAGCTGCAGCCTTCACTTAGTAGCCTTTGGCGTGTTCTGATGGGGTCGAATCTATTTAATGAGGAGGAAGACGTGTAACCTGTCTGGTAAAGCTTTAACAAACTTCATCACTTAAACAATGAGAGGAGTGAAAACGCATTCATCTTTATAGATGGAGAACAGAGACAAGAGCTCGCAACCAAGGCCATAAAAACATACAGAACATTAGTAATGGAAGCGGATGGAACGCGTAGTAATAGAAGGCACACTTCAATGTCCTCACCTTATATGAATGATAAAGTGATGGTACGCTACTGTCTGGAAGCCGTACTGTGTATCTACCGAGGTTCGAGATTATTAATGTTCTTAGAAGGGGTGAAAAAAGTTGTGCCCCATAGCAAAGTTATAATGGGCCCCTATAGAGCGGAAACATTTTCCCAGCTCTTTGTAAAAGTAAATGCAAAGGTACAAAGATACTTTACTGCTGTTATGGGGGATGTTTTATTGCCGTTTTGTTACATTTTAAAGAATTTTATGATTGTAGTTGCACTAAGTTTCCATCTGCAATCTCCATTTCTTTATTCATCATTAGACACCAGATATACAGATTGTAGCCTGCCCTTAAGTTCAGATTCTTCTTATGTAGGTTTGAGCAGTCCTTAATGTATGCTCTCCTCCTTATCTACAACCTGTATGAGCTGCCCTCCATGTATTCTCTCCTCCCTATCTACATCCCGAGTGAGCTGCCCTCCATGTATGCTCTCCTTCCTATGTGCAGCCTGTGTGTATCCCTGAATGTATGCTCTCCTCCCTATCTACAACCTGTATGAGCTGCCCTCCATGTATGCTCTCCTCCCTATCTACATCCCGAGTGAGCTGCCCTCCATGTATGCTCTCCTTCCTATGTGCAGCCTGTGTGTATCCCTGAATGTATGCTCTCCTCCCTATCTACAACCTGTATGAGCTGCCCTCCATGTTTGCCCTCCTTCCTATGTGCAGCCTGTGTGTATCCCTGAATGTATGCTCTCCTCCCTATCTACAACCTGTATGAGCTGCCCTCCATGTATGCTCTCCTTCCTATGTGCAGCCTGTGTGTATCCCTGAATGTATTCTCTCCTTCCTATCTACATCCTGAGTGAGCTGCCCTCCATGTATGCTCTCCTTCCTATGTGCAGCCTGTGTGTATTCCTGAATGTATTCTCTCCTTCCTATCTACATCCTGAGTGAGCTGCCCTCCATGTATGCTCTCCTTCCTATGTGCAGCCTGTGTGTATCCCTGAATGTATTCTCTCCTCCCTATCTACAATCTGTATGAGCTGCCCTCCATGTATTCTCTCCTCCCTATCTACATCCTGAGTGAGCTGTCCTCCATGTATGCTCTCCTTCCTATGTGCAGCCTGTGTGTATCCCTGAATGTATTCTCTCCTCCCTATCTACAATCTGTATGAGCTGCCCTCCATGTATGCTCTCCTTCCTATCTACATCCTGAGTGAGCTGCCCTCCATGTATGCTCTCCTTCCTATGTGCAGCCTGTGTGTATCCCTGAATGTATTCTCTCCTCCCTATCTACAATATGTATGAGCTGCCCTTCATGTATGCTCTCCTTGCTATCTATTGTCTGTGTTAGCTCCTTTCTATGTATGCTCTCCCAACTCTCCAGACTCTTGCCTGCTGTATACAACCCCATCCTCCTTCCTGCTGCTATCTCTAACAATGAGCTAAGAGAAGGGGTGATCAGCAAGCTGACCTGGCCAAATTTTGACATTCTAGAAGTTGCTTTGGTGTGACTGGTTACTAGTACAGTGGTGCCTTGGATTACAAACATAATTTGTTCCGGGGCCGCACTTGTGAGTGTGAGTGCAGGCCCATTATAGCAGCAGTGTGTATAGATGACTGTGAGTGCAGGCACATTATAGCAGCAGTGTGTATAGATGACTGTGAGTGCAGGCCCATTATAGCAGCAGTGTGTATAGCTGAGTGTGAGTGCAGTCACATTATAACAGGAATGGAGAGGATGGGAAACACAAGGACTGACAGAGACTGCAGGGAGCAGGAAGGAATGAGCAGGACAGATGTAGGCACATACATGCAGCACTCTCTGTCCGGGGAGAGAGGGGTTACAGCTATGGAGAGATTACCTCCACAGTCCTGTCCCCTGATGTAAGCCCCAGCCTGAAGTGGATCTGCTATGATTTGGAAGGTGAGGGAGATTTCCTGGGTCAGAGTACAGGGCTGTAGACCCCGCTATGCAGGCCATGCCCCTCCCCCACTCCCCCTCCCACCCAGTACAGGGAGCTCTTACACCAAAGCAATGCTCTTACACCAAGTCACAATTTTGAAAAATTGTGATCTCTTCTTGCAAAGCGCTCTCAATCAAAGTTACTCTTAAACCAAGGTAGCGCTGTACAGGGATGGGGCTCCCTGCTTCTGTACTTACTGACCAGCAACACATAAACAGTTGGCTTTTATATACTCTTCATATTCACTGAAGTGAGTGTGGAGTGTCATGTAGGCTAGAGAGCAGGGACGCCTGTCATTTGCACAGTGCCTGCTCTGTAGTCCCTGCTCCTGTGCAGTAATCAGCGATGTGCTATGCTGCTCCTTTCATGCACTGACATCCTTCAGCATGTGATCATATTATAACACAATGTTCCCCAGTCTGTGGCTCCCCAGCATGCTAGCTTCAGTCCTATACATGTACATAGTAATGTAGTCAGTGCAAAATCCAAAAGCGAGAAAAGCAGAGAGCGCGGAGCGGGCGTGACCTCAGGGCGCAATGATACGAGAAGAGGTCGCGACCAGCGGACGTCTCCTGTAAAATTAGGAGATATCACAGGGAAGCGGAAGGATGAGAAGAGAACACTTCAAGAGGAAAGACAGGGAGAGAACACTTTAAGTGGAAGGATAAGGAGAGAACACTTTAAGTGGAAGGACGAAAACAGAGAACACTTTAAGTGGAAAGACGAGAGAACACTTTAAACGGAAGGACGAGGAGAAAACACTTTAAGTAGAAGGATGAGAAGAGAACACTTTAAGTGGCAGGACGAGGAGAGAACACTTTAAGAGGAAGCCCGAGGAGAGAACACTTTAAGTGGAAGGATGAGGAGAGAACACTTTAAGTGGCAGGACGAGGAGAGAACACTTTAAGAGGAAGGATGAGAAGAGAACAATGTAAGTGGAAGGACGAGGAGAGATCACTGTAAGTGGAAGGACGAGGAGAGAATACTGTAAGTGGCAGGATGAGGAGAGATCACTTTAAGAGGAAGCCCAAGGAGAGAACACTTTAAGAGGAAGCCCGAGGAGAGAACACTGTAAGTGGAAGGACAAAGAGAGAACAATGTAAGTGGAAGGACAAGGAGAGAACACTTTAAGTGGCAGGATGAGGAGAGAACACTTTAAGTGGCAGGATGAGGAGAGAACACTGTAAGTGGCAGGATGAGGAAAGAACACGGTAAGTGGCAGGATGAGGAGAGAACACTGTAAGTGGAAGGACAAGGAGAGAACACGGTAAGTGGCAGGATGAGGAGAGATCACTTTAAGAGGAAGCCCGAGGAGAGAACACTGTAAGGACAAGGAGAGAACACTGTAAGTGGCAGGATGAGGAGAGAACACTGTAAGTGGAAGGATGAGGAGAGAAAACTGTAAGTGGCAGGATGAGGAGAGAACACGGTAAGTGGCAGGATGAGGAGAGAAAACTTTAAGCTGCGATTCTTGTAATGTAAATTCTCCGGCACAATCAATGAGATGAATAACTATTCTGCAGGTTGTGAGTGACCCCGAGATGTCTGAGCGGAGTGTCAGGGAGGAACACCGACCCCCCCCCCCTCCCCCCTTCATCCTCACAGACTCATAACCGAGCTGAATAATTTATATTCACGGTTTCTGAAGAAATTACATTAATCCAAGACAAATAATTAAACTTGGAGGGAAGGGAAATAGAAAAGGAAGAATAAAACTGCAAAATGAAGACGATGAGACAGTGAAATCTGATGAATATCCGACACCTGGGCGGCTCACACCCCAATAATCTACATCCCCAGGTGCTCCCGTGGTTCCGGAAAATCTGCTGCTGCTTAACCCCTTAAGGTCATAGCCAATTTTCGTTTTTGCACTTTTGCTTTTTCCACTTTATGTTTAAAAGGCCATAGCGCTTGCATTTTTTAACCTAGAGACCCACATGAGCCCTTATTTTTTGCGGAACCAATTGTACTTTGCAATGACAGGCATTATTTTTCCATAACATATGCTGCGAAACCGGAAAAAAATAATTTGCGCTGTCAAATTGAAAAAAAAAAAGGAATTTGTTTTGATTTCGGGGAGTTTTGCATTTACGCCGTTCGTCCTATGGTAAAACTGACTTGTTATATATGTTCCTCAAGTCGTTATGATTACAACGATATGTAACATGTATAACTTTTATTGTATCGGATGGCCTGTAAAAAATTCAAACCATTGTTAACAAATATATGTTCCTTACAATCTCTCCATTCCCAGGCTTATAGCGCTTTTACCCTTTGGTCTATGGGGCTGTGTCAGGTGTCATTTTTTGCGCCATGATGTGTTCTTTCTACCGGTACCTTGATTGCGCATATACAACTTTTTGATCACTTTTTATAAAATTTTTTCTGAATTTCATGCGACCAAAAATGCGCAATTTTGCACTTTGGAATTTTTTTGCGCTGACGCCATTTACCGTGCGAGATCAGGAATGTGATTAATTAATAGTTCGGGCGATTACGCGCGCGGCGATAGCAAACATGTTTATTTATTTGTTTATTTATTTATATTTATAAAATGGGAAAAGGGGGGTGATTTGGACTTTTAATAGGGGAGGGGATTTTTTATTTAAAAAAATGTTTACTTTTATTTTTACTTTAACTAGAAGCCTCCTGGGGGACTTGTATATACACAGCAAAGATCCATCAGATCGGTGATAGATTGCTATATCCTGCTGCAGGCCCCAGCAATCTATTGCCGAGCCGGGATCAGTGTCATTCCGACGTGGAGGCCTGGGCCGGCCAGAAGAACGGATCTCCCCCCCCGTCCCACTAGACACCAGGGACGTGCAAGCAAAGCCTCTAAGTGCAGCTGTCAGGTTTGACAGCTGCACTTAGAGGCTTAATTAGCCGGTGCGGCAACCGAATCCGCGCCGGCTAAAAGAGGCACTGCCCGGCTGCACATGTCAGCCGGGATCAGCGCCGCTCAGAGCGCTGTGAACACCCCCCACGGCACCATGACGTATCAGATACGTCATGGGTCGCTAAGAGGTTAAAGGGGCACGCCAGCGGAAAAAAGAATTTCATTCAAATCAACTGGTGTCAGAAAGTGCTGGAGATTTGTAATTTACTTCTATAAAACTTCCCAGTATTCCAGTACTTATCAGCTGCTATATGTCCTGCAAGAAGTGGTGTATTCTCTCCAGACTGACACAATGCTCTCTGCTGCCACCTCTGTCCATGTCAGGAACTGTCCACAGCAGGAGAGGTTTTCTATGGGGATTTGCTGCTGCTCTGGACAGTTCCTGACATGGACAGAGGTGGCAGCAGAGAGCACTGGGTCAGACTGGAGAGAATACACCACTTCCTGCAGGACATACAGCAGCTGATAAGTACTGGAAGACTGGAGATTTTTAATAAAAGTAAATCATATTCTCGCTGGAGCATCCCTTTCATCAGTAGTGGCACTGCATGGACCAGCATGCCCACAGGTTACATCCCCGCACCTTAATGTAGTGATTCTCTCTATGGATGTTCAGCTGCCATTTTCTCTTAGTACTCACAGTAACGTCCGTGCACAGAGGAGAATGTTCTATACCTGCTATACCTACGAGGCTGGCTTCTGCCATGAGGCAAAGTGAGCACTTGGCCTCAGGCGGCAGATTCTGGGTCCCTAAGGGGGCGGCAACTCAGCCTGTCATTTTAGTGAAGTCAGTGTGACAGGGCTGACCCGCTGACTAAATGTTGTGTTAGGTGTCCCTGGTGTGTGCAGCGGGCGGCCGCCTCTCTATCAGTCAGTGCTTTCCTGTCACAACTCCCCTGCGCTTAGAATGATCAGGTTCAGGACCTGTGAGTGTTCTGTGCAGCTTCATCATCACACACAGGTCCTGCACCTCATCTGCGCTCGGAAGCTGGAGGCTGTTTGCTGTTGGTCCGGCTGCTGACCTGTCAGGACCTTCCTAACAGTGCAGACTGCTGGAGTCCCCACTACCTGACCACCACGCTGCTGCGGCCGGTGAGTGCTAATGACAGGGTCAGGGAGTGGCAGGGTCAGGGAGTGGCAGGGTCAGGGAGTGACGGGGTCAGGGAGTGACGGGGTCAGGGAGTGACGGGGTCAGGGAGTGACGGGGTCAGGGAGTGACGGGGTCAGGGAGTGACGGGGTCAGGGAGTGACGGGGTCAGGGAGTGACGGGGTCTGGGAGTGACGGGGTCTGGGAGTGGCGGGGTCAGGGAGTGACGGGGTCAGGGAGTGACGGGGTCAGGGAGTGACGGGGTCTGGGAGTGGCGGGGTCAGGGAGTGACGGGGTCTGGGAGTGACGGGGTCTGGGAGTGACGGGGTCTGGGAGTGACAGGGTCAGGGAGTGACAGGGTCAGGGAGTGACAGGGTCTGGGAGTGACAGGGTCTGGGAGTGACAGGGTCAGGGAGTGACAGGGTCTGGGAGTGACAGGGTCAGGGAGTGACAGGGTCAGGGAGTGACAGGGTCAGGGAGTGACAGGGTCTGGGAGTGACAGGGTCTGGGATTGACAGGGTCAGGGAGTGACAGGGTCTGGGAGTGACAGGGTCAGGGAGTGACGGGGTCAGGGAGTGACGGGGTCTGGGAGTGACGGGGTCAGGGAGTGACGGGGTCTGGGAGTGACGGGGTCAGGGATTGACGGGGTCAGGGAGTGACGGGGTCAGGGAGTGACGGGGTCAGGGAGTGACAGCCAGGGTCAGGGAGTGGCAGGGTCAGGGAGTGACAGGGTCAGGGAGTGACGGGGTCAGGGAGGTCACAGTGACTGGACCAGGAAACAGAGCAGATTCGCTCCTCTGATGCTCTGGACACAGGTTACCCCCTGCAGCCCCATAAGCCATGTGTATAGTGTATCACACTGTGTCCTTATTCCTGGGGAGGTCAGACTGTGGTTAGTTACCAGTGACTGGAGCCATGACTTCTTATGGGACACTGTCAGTTACACCGCCGCCATGTTTCAGAAGAGTGCATTGTGTGTTCGGTGTTGCACTACTTTAATCAGAGGGCACAGTATGTGGCACTTATATAATAGGGGATGTGGTAGGGGGCACAGCATATGGCACTGTTGTATGTGGCACTATTATAATAAGGGGGTATGGTATGTGGCTGCATTGTAGTCGGCACTCCTCAGAGGGGACTATGTGTGGCAGTATTATGCTCTGGAGCCGCAGCATTTGGCAGTATTATATTCAGTTGGCACAGTGTGTGGCAGCGACTACATCCTTACAGGGCATACAAATTTTTAAAGCTCAAACAATTGTGTGGCCTATTAAAGGAGTTAAACATGACGACTTTCTTCCAGAAGCAGCACCTTTTCTTTCCTCAGTTTCAGGGTACATTGACTCTGCAAAATACACATAGAGACTTCAAGCAGATTGCACCAGGCGGACTCCGCTTGAAGTCCTGTCTATTCCATAGGCTCAATGATATTTGCTGTCAAGAAAGTAGCTGTGCTTTTCTAATTCTGGATAATCCCTTTAATTTCATGATGGTTGCCCACATATTCCTGTTTACATGGAAATATGGAAGCGACTATGGATTGATGCCTGCACAGAAGCTGCTGTCAGGCACCATTTTAATTTTCGCCTCAGGCAGCAGAAAAGCCAGAATCGGCCCTGATACCGATACCTGATTATTTATAACATTCCATGATAATAAGTCAATGAGCGCCAGGTCCATGGCCACCCAGGTGGGAGCGCCTCCCTATTCAGCCTCCATTAGCAAATAATTAGGTGGAAGGTCAGAGGTCGTGCGGGGCTAATTGGTCGTCCGTCGCTTTCATCTCACCTGTGATGTATAAAAGATGACGATAATTGCAGCCGTCTCTTTAATCCAAAGACTTGAATTAAAATATGTAATAGGCGGCGCGGGCACCTGTGGCTCCAGTACCTGGATCTCAATTAGTCTGTAGTGCCGCTCGGTGCCCCTCATTGTATAGTGTCAGTAATTAGGCGGCCCCCGGCCCCTCGGCCCCCTCCCCCTGTCATGTTCTCACTCCTGACTCTTTGTTGATAAATGTTTTCCTGACCTTTGATTCTTGCAGATCAGCAGGGATTTTCCTCTTAATTAAGATCCTGATTGTGGAGCCCGGGGCCCCCGTGAGGGACCATAGGACAACGCGCTCCATGATGTGGATAGGTGGTAGTACCTGACGGTATATGTCTGCCACAAACATATCTGACACTGGAGCAGGAGGACCAAGTGGTCGGGTCATAGGTCAGCGATCAGGGACCCGACAGCTTAGAGAAGGCAGTGCCCAGGGATACAGGATCAGCCGAGCCCGGGGGTACAGGATCAGCAGAGCCCAGGGATACAGGATCAGCCGAGCCCGGGGGTACAGGATCAGCCAAGCCCAGGGATACAGGATCAGCCGAGCCCAGAGATACAGGATCAGCCGAGCCCGGGGATACAGGATCAGCCGAGCCCGGGGATACAGGATCAGCCGAGCCCGGGGATACAGGATCAGCCGAGCCCGGGGATACAGGATCAGCCGAGCCAAGGGGTACAGGATCAGCCGAGCCCGGGGGTACAGGATCAGCCGAGCCAAGGGGTACAGGATCATCCGAGCCCGGGGATACAGGATCAACCACACTGGGTGTTAAGAAAGGATCTTATATAATGACAACTAAGCAGCAGCTCCGCCAATATCCCAGTGATGGGTGCAGGTCTCACCAAACTGGACCCAGGATCATAAATAATCCAAAAAGGGGCGATGGAGACAGCACTGCCAATACATCCTTAGGCTATGTTCACGTACGTGAAAGTACGGCCGTTGTTGCCATTGTACTTTTTGTGGCGCGCAACATAACCTTATTTGATATGGGATCCCGGTCGGAACGTACACACATTGCAGACCTGTCGCTTGCTTCACTATGGGCTATGGGAAGCTCTGATGCGGGCGCGCACTGATGCGCCCGCATCAGAGCTCTTCGGCCGGAAAGATTATCCGATGATGATTATCCGGTGAACATAGCCTTAACACTTTTAGGCTATGTTCACACTGCGTATGAGTACGGCCGTAGTGCAAACTGTGAATATACGCACGTAATTCTGAGGTTGATGCGTTCGCTTGAAAGTATACGATATACGGCCGCACAGTGCACACTACGCATGAGCTTACAGACGGATCGTATACGGCGCCGTGAAAAATGAACAAGACCATTGTTTGAGGACGGAAATGTTCCAACTCACGGCCGTGGGTTTCCATGCGGTCCCGTACGCAGTACTTATTTCAGCCAAATTGAACTTGATTTTTTGATCCAAAGAGTTCTGTGTTGTTTACGGGGCTGGGCGAAGATTTCCAAGTAAATGACCTGCCTCAGATCACTTCAAAACAAGCAAGGGAAGCATAACTGTACTGCGGGCGTATGTTCGCGGTTCGTACGCATCCGGCCGCATGTCGATTTTTCCCACACTCGTAGTTTCAGCCGCACATGTACAGCGGCATACGAAGTGCGGCCGGACTCATACGCAGTGTGAACATAGCCTTATATAGTCCCTATATACAATGATAATAATGATAAATATTATTGTTTTTACACTGCTGTGTGTTATTTATCCTGATTATTATTATTATTATTAGTAGTAGTATTTTTGTGTTTTTGTACAATTGTGTGTATTATTAATATTATTTTTATTATTATTATTATTATTGTTATTATTATTATTTTTGTGTTTTTCTACAATTGTGTATATTACCATTATTATTACTATTGTTGTTGTTCTTATTAGTTTTCTTTTTCATACATATTTTATTCCTTTAAGGTCACTCCATTGAGTTGGTGCATGTTACACAATAGAGTCTATTGACCTTTCGCAGGCAGATTGCGCTGATGGTATTTCGCAGCGTATTTGGCGTTCGCCCTCGGTCACCCGCAGGATAACACAGGTCGACATCCTGAGCAGCAGTATCTGATGAGCGGCTATTCTCTCTCACACCGGGGGAGGGGACGAACCAGGCTTCTTTATTACTCATCTGAATCTTATCAATGTCCAATATTTGCATTAAATGTCAGATGTGCAATTAGCTGAGAGGTGAGCAGTGGGGACCGGGGGCCCAGGCCGCAGGGCAGAGGGTGCTGCCCCCTAGAAATGCCGCCATACAGTCCTTAAAGGGCTCAGCCACTCTCATGCAGAAAGCTTCATCCCTGCTCAGCAACTATCTAATCTATCTATCTATCTCCTATCTATCTATCTATCTATCTATCTATCTATCTATCTATCTATCTATCTCCTATCTATCTCCTATCTATCTATCTATCTATCTCCTATCTATCTCCTATCTATCTATCTATCTCCTATCTATCTCCTATCTATCTATCTCCTATCTATCTATCTATCTATCTATCTATCTATCTATCTATCTATCTATCTCCTATCTATCTATCTATCTATCTATCTATCTCCTATCTATCTATCTATCTCCTATCTATCTCCTATCTATCTATCTATCTATCTATCTCCTATCTATCTATCTATCTATCTATCTATCTATCTCCTATCTATCTATCTATCTATCTATCTATCTATCTATCTATCTCCTATCTATCTATCTATCTATCTATCTCCTATCTATCTATCTATCTATCTCCTATCTATCTATCTATCTAATTATCTATCTATCTATCTCCTATCTATCTATCTATCTATCTATCTATCTATCTATCTAATTATCTATCTATCTATCTCCTATCTATCTATCTCCTATCTATCTATCTATCTATCTATCTATCTCCTATCTATCTATCTCCTATCTATCTATCTATCTATCTATCTATCTATCTATCTATCTATCTATCTCCTATGTATCTCCTATCTATCTATCTATCTATCTATCTATCTATCTACCTATCTATCTATCTATCTCCTATCTATCTATCTATCTATCTATCTATCTATCTATCTATCTATCTATCTATCTCCTATCTATCTATCTATCTATCTATCTATCTATCTCCTATCTATCTATCTATCTAGTTGTCAGGTATGTCTGTATACTGAGGATTCCGATTAGTTGGATGTAGCAGGTGAATAAGTTTCCGTCCCTTTCCCTCTATGTCTCTCAGACGTCTTCCATGTCTTCTTGCAGGATGTAATGGATCTGATATGGGGAGCAGAGATCACCCGCCATGTAGCGTCTCCTATGAATCTGTCACGTTACTTCTGAGGGTTTAATAAGCCTGTGAGATCACATATGGCCGACGTCTCCAGCAGATGCAAGAAGTCAGATTCTGTTGCAGATAATTAAGCAATGAGCAGACGACGCAAGGCTGAGTATTATTCATTCTGATCCCTCCGCTCTGCGCTCTCCCTTCTTCTTATTAGTAGTAATAATTTGCATTTCTTGTATGATATATATATATATATATATATATATATATATATATATATATATATATCTATCCTTATAGACCTGTGTTCTATGTGATCGCTGATTCCTCTATGGAGTCCCCAGGAGGATCAGTTCTCCTGGGACTTGTGGACCTTCCTGCCTCGGTGACAGCTCCGGTGCGTCATACTAATATGGTGATTATAGGAGGTGAAAAGCTTTTATGGGACCTTTATATTGAAGAATTAGACTTATAATATCTGATCGGCAGGGATCCAATTTTTGGCACCCCACAATTCAGCCGATTTAAGTGGCCATGATGCTAGAGGGACCTATTCCTGCTCTTCTCTGCACCATTCTGACTATCCGAACCTTTTCTTGTATACCAATGTATCAGTTCATATAATGTATTGGGTTATAAAATGTATCAGTTCATATAATGTATTGGGTTATAAAATGTATCAGTTCATATAATGTATTGGGTTATAAAATGTATTAGTTTATATCATATATTGGGTTATAAAATGTATTAGTGTGTACAATTAAGCTATGTTAACACAATGTATATTTTCGTAAAACCACGGCCGTTATACAACAGCTGTGATTTATACGAAAATATATGTGCCATTGCTGCCTATGGGAACCTGGCCGGAGCATATACACATCGTATACTTTTCGGCTGGGATCCCTAGCAGCGCCGCAGACAACTGACATGTCTATTCAGTGAATAGCGGCTGTAGAAAACCCTGTCAGTGCACACTATGGAGCGAGCGGCCGGTACTGCACTACCAACCAGGATGATCTTTTCAGAGACCGGCCGGGTCACAGAACAGCCGGTCTCTTACGTTGTGTGAACAAAGCCTAAATTGCTTTATATAATGTATGAGTTTGTTTGATGCATCAGTTTATACTGTATAATGTATCGAGTTGTATCATGTATTAGTTTGTATAATGTTTTAGACCAGGTTCACACTATGTAAAAACAACAGCCGTATTTCATAACAACTGCCGTAAGTGTGCAAGCAACAGCCGTTATTTGTAAAACACAGCCGTTGTTTTTGCATATTGTGAACCTGGCCTTAGTTTATACATTGTAACTATTTGTCACGTATGTGATCCCAGCAGTCCTCCTTCTATTCCCTCCGCTGTACTTTGTATTGTTAGGCTATGGTCACACGTACTATGAGACCAGAGTGTATACTGTGTGTATGTATACAGTATATGTACTATGTGTATACTGTACACTCCGTCCGGGATTCCCTCAGCCTGCAGGACTACGTAAGTACCGCAGGAATCACGGACGTAGTAACAACGGCTGTGATTTCTGCAGAACTTTTGTAGTGTGAACATGCAGCATTCACAGTCATTCTCTGCAGTGATTTGGATGCTGAATCATCATCTTTCAGTGTCTCATCCACCTGCATTGATTTCAGTAGGAAACAGCTTGATTGCACACAACACCCAGACCGCGCACAACACCCAGACCGCTCACAACACCCAGACCGCGCACAACACCCTGACCGCGCACAACACCCTGACCGCGCACAACACCCAGACCGCGCACAACACCCAGACCGCGCACAACACCCTGACCGCGCACAACACCCAGACCGCGCACAACACCCAGACCGCACACAACACCCAGACCGCGCACAACACCCAGACCGCGCACAACACCCTGACCGCACACAACACCCAGACCGCGCACAACACCCAGACCGCACACAACACCCAGACCGCACACAACACCCAGACCGCACACAACACCCAGACCGCGCACAACACCCAGACCGCGCACAACACCCAGACCGCACACAACACCCAGACCGCACACAACACCCAGACCGCGCACAACACCCTGACCGCGCACAACACCCAGACCGCGCACAACACCCTGACCGCGCACAACACTCAGACCGCGCACAAGACCCAGACCGCGCACAACACCCTGACCGCGCACAACACCCTGACCGCGCACAACACCCTGACCGCACACAACACCCAGACCGCGCACAACACTGAATTCCCATCAGCGCTGAGGATGAGGGAACTGATTTCAGAAGCTTTGCTCTAATTGTCTCCCCAGTGCGTTTTGTGTTCAGTGGATGATTCTAACTTGTCCAGGTGCAGAGCCCCCCCACCCATCAAAAAGAAGCAACCACCCTGGGCCAGACATAGGGATGCACCTGATCCAGGGCTCTAACTCGGGGATGGGGAACCTTGGGCTCTCTGGCTGTTGCAAAACTACAATTCCCATCATGCTAAAGTAACATCTGGAGGGCCGATATTTGTCTCAACCAGAGCTCGAGTTTTTCTGAACCATAGCGTGCCGTATTTAATTAGTAGTGGCTGCAGTTGGATGGAGCCCTGGGGAGTCCTGGTAAACATGGATATAGTCTGTGTCCATGTTTGTCAGGACTCCGCAGAAGCCATGGCCAATCAAATGCCGCATGCCCGCGACTGGACAAACCTGAGCTTGCTGGAAGTTTACTCAGCTCTATCCCCCATCCCTGCTCTAGATCGTCTGTGAATGTAAACTATAGTAAGTGCAGGGGCAGGGACACCTTTTTTTGACAGCTGTCCCCGTCATGTACAGAGACATCGGCAGCAAATCACCAAAATTTCCGATTCAGACAAATCCAATTTTTTGGATAAAATTCAAAAATTGCAAGAGATTTGGTTTGTTGTGAGTTAATTCTTTATGGATTTATTGTCTCTTTCGCGTCCCCTGAGCTCTTCCTTACAGCCCAGTCCTGTACATTATTGTAAGATGGCAAATTATCAAGTACCTGCTCGTATTGACAGCGGCGACAGATGGAATAAAGCCGATCAGAGCGCGGAGCGGTGACAAGAGGCATTGTTACTTCCTAATAGCGGCAATAGTGGGTGATTTATTTGTTGACTCCTCCATAGATCTCACCATCATTACATGTTCATTAAGCTATAATTGTCATTGATCGACATGGCGGCGTGTGACGAATGCGGGGGGAGAAGCAGTGAAGCCCGTCGTGACGCCTGTACGGATGACTAAGAAGAGATGAGCCGCATTAGGAGGAAATATTGAGCTCCAGGTAATGATATTGCGGATTATTTCCTATAGTTTTGTGTCGCCGGTGATCACTGTCAGCAGACGCGCCCGATCCTTTAAGAACGCGGTGGTTGTTTTGACACCGACCGTCTACGGTTATTGCCGAGCGGAGCGTAAAGACGGTTGACAAACGGATTGGATGAGATCTGGAAACCTCAGACAAGTCAGACAATGAAGGAGGAGGTTCTGCAACTTTCTGCCAGACTTTGTGTTTCTATTACTCACAGTTTATTATAACGTTTTATGTTGTTTTTATGGATATTATGAAATGAGAACAAAAAGGAGATGAAGCGAAGCACAAAGTAATCAGCAAAGAGTCGTACATTATTCTTCACTTCAGTCGTGGGGATCCGAGGATCTAGAAGTTATTCCTTCCATCTATTGTAAACATGTGACCACCTTATAATGTTTTTCTTTCATGATGTCAAAAGTGGCAGAGATTTATAATTTACTTCTATTAAAAAATCTCCAGTCTTCCAATACTTATCAGCTGCTGTATGTCCTGCAGGAACTCGTGTTTTCTCTCCAGTCTGACTCAGTGCTCTCTGCTGCCACCTCTGTCCATGTCAGGAACTGTCCAGAGCAGGAGAGTTTTTCTGGTTCAATGTTTTTATTAGGTTTTTTAAGAACAAATTACAAAAGAGAAGCTGCTCTGGACAGTTCCTGACATGGACAGAGGTGGCAGCAGAGAGCACTGTGTCAGACTGGAGAGAATACACCACTTCCTGCAGGACATACAGCAGCTGATAAGTACTTCTATCTTCTATGTACAGTACATCCTTTATGTATATCCATGCTGTCAGCTTCCCTTTATCACCATCAGCCTCACATTCCCTGTTTACATAGGAAGATTTGTGGCTGATGGCAATAAGTGTCAAACCTGCTCCAAACAGACGATCATTTGAGGATCAGGCATTTTCCCGGTCCCCAGCTGATGATCGTCACTTTTACACTTTTACTTTGAGTCGATAATTGGCCAAATTCACGTTTCTTGCAGCGCTCCTGGCCGATAATCGCCCATGTAAAAGGCATTTCAAAGCAGTATTCCGCACAAACATAACGTTTGATATGTTGCTGCTTATGGGGAGACAAAAAATTCAGTTAATTATCTATTCAGTCTCCTTCCCCCAGTTCTCAGCTGCTGCTTTCTGCTAAAGACACAAAAATCTGTGTGTCAGCTTTTCTCTCTGTCTCCCCCTCCTCCCCCCTCCCTTCTGAGACGGCTGATGTAAACAAGTCCCTTGCTGGCTGTAGACTTTGTGGCTTCTTTGTATTGCTGGGAGGGTTATTCTGAGGTCAAGTTGCTGATGAACTCACTGGGAATAAGCCTCCCAGCATTACAAAGTAGCCACAAAGTTGCAGATACAGCAAGCCAGGGACAGAGGGAAATGCACAAATCAACAGGATCAGAACAGGGGGGAAGAAGACTGAATAGATAACAACAATATGTGTAGATGTGACCTGTAGACTGGAGCTTTCTGTGGAGTTATCATTGGTTTTCACTATCCTTGTATTCATTGCACAGTTTCTCGGGGTTTCAGCAGAAGAGTACGGCGCAGTTTCTCGCACGTTGTCGGTGACATTTATAAAGTTCACGGGACATTTTTTCTCTTTCATTGCAAAATATTGCTTTTCTGCTCTCCAGGTCTGCTATGTGATTCCCCTCAGGATACCGCGGGGAGCAGCCAGCGCCGGGGGCTCATTAATATTTACGCCTTTCAATGTATTACATTTTGCAGTTGTTATTTTGTTGCTGTTTGTTGTCAATGTGAAGGACGGTAACCCGAGAGACGTATTGGCATTCATTTGTGAATGTGCGGAGGGGAAATGTGTGCGGCTACTTACCAGCACAGAGCGCGTATAGAATGAACAGAATCAATGGACAAATCCTATAGTCTGGCGGCAGGCTTACATCTTGAATTAGTGAGATTTCTGCAGGATTACTGACAAGACAAGACATTATCTACAGAAAAAAGGGAGGCCGCAACATTGGTTAGAGGGACTCATGATGAAAAGGTGCCCAAATATATCAAATACTATACATAGTAATAACCATTTCCTATGTACAAATAAATATGTAGTTTCCATATGCATAAAAATATAACAACTAATAGGCTAGGTTCATACAACGTAAAAAAAAATGGCCGTTTTTCAATGCAATGTATGCATTGGACGTCCGTCCTCCCATTGACTTCAATGCATTGCCATTGCAGTCAGTTAATAAAGGCAAAAGCAAACCTTTTTAAATATAAAAAACTGCCGTTTTTTTTACTTTGTGTGAACCTAGCCTAATACTGCTATATACAAGAATATAACTACTATAATACTGCTCCTGTATACAGGAATATCACTACTATAATACTGCTCCTATATACAGGAATATAACTACTATAATACTGCTCCTATATACAGGAATATAACTACTATAATACTGCTCCCTATATACAGGAATATAACTACTATAATACTGCTCCTATATACAGGGATATACTACTATAATACTGCTCCTATATACAGGGATATACTACTATAATACTGCTCCTATATACAGGAATATAACTACTATAATACTGCTCCTATATACAGGAATATAACTACTATAATACTGCTCCCTATATACAGGAATATAACTACTATAATACTGCTCCTATATACAGGGATATACTACTATAATACTGCTCCTATATACAGGGATATACTACTATAATACTGCTCCTATATACAGGAATATAACTACTATAATACTGCTCCTATATACAGGAATATAACTACTATAATACTGCTCCCTATATACAGGAATATAACTACTATAATACTGCTCCTATATACAGGGATATACTACTATAATACTGCTCCTATATACAGGGATATACTACTATAATACTGCTCCTATATACAAGAATATAACTACTATAATACTGCTCCCTATATACAAGAATATAACTACTATAATACTGCCCCTATACACAAGAATATAACTACTATAATACTGCTCCTATATACAAGAATATAACTACTATAATACTGCTCCTATATACAGGGATATACTACTATAATACTGCTCCTATATACAGGAATATAACTACTATAATACTGCTCCTATATACAAGAATATAACTACTATAATACTGCTCCCTATATACAGGAATATACCAACTATAATACTGCCCCCTATATACAAGAATATAACTACTATAATACTGCCCCTATACACAAGAATATAACTACTATAATACTGCTCCTATATACAAGAATATAACTACTATAATACTGCTCCTATATACAGGAATATCACTACTATAATACTGCCCCTATATACAAGGATATAACTACTATAATACAGCTCCTATATACAGGAATATACTACTATAATACTGCTCCTATATACAGGGATATAACTACTATAACACTGCTCCTATATACAGGAATATACTACTATAATAGTGCTCCTATATACAGGGATATAACTACTATAATACTGCTCCCTATATACAGGGATATAACTACTATAATATTGCTCCTATATACAGGAATATAACTACTATAATACTGCTCCTATATACAGGAATATAACTACTATAATACTGCCCCCTATATACAGGAATATAACTACTATAATACTGCTCCTATATACAGGGATATAGCTACTATAATACTGCTCCTATATACAGGAATATAACTACTATAATACTGCTCCTATATACAGGGATATAACTACTATAATACTGCCCCCGATATACAGGAATATAACTACTATAATACTGCTCCTATATACAGGGATATAACTACTATAACACTGCTCCTATATACAGGAATATACTACTATAATAGTGCTCCTATATACAGGGATATAACTACTATAATACTGCTCCTATATACAGGAATATAACTACTATAACACTGCTATATACAGGAATATACTACTATAATACTGCTCATATATACAGGAATATACTACTATAATACTGCTCCTATATACAGGAATATACTACTATAATACTGCTCCTATATACAGGAATATAACTACTATAATACTGCTCCTATATACAGGAATATAACTTCTATAATACTGCTCCTATATACAGGAATATACTACTATAATACTGCTCCTATATACAGGAATATACTACTATAATACTGCTCCTATATACAGGAATATAACTACTATAATACTGCTCCTATATACAGGAATATAACTACTATAATACTGCTCCTATATACAGGAATATAACTACTATAATACTGCTCCTATATACAGGGATATAACTACTATAATACTGCACCTATATACAGGGATATACTACTATAATACTGCCCCCTATATACAGGAATATACTACTATAATGATTCCTTCTATGCAGGCAATACCTTTGTTTGTTTCACAATTAATAAATGTTATATTTATTTATTTATTTGTTTATTCTTATAGCAGTCTGACCCTAAACACTCCTTGCAGTATGACGTTATGCACCCCCTAGTGGTGGTTGGAAGAAGACATAATTTTATTCTTTACCCATGTACAGGGGTTTGTAGCTCTGGGACGGCTATAAGATACGGTTTGCAATAAATCTAATCTGCACAGAATAAGCAGCACTGTGTGTGCAGGTGGAGATCACTATACAGTAACAAGGAAGGTGCTGCACTTTGTCCTTGTCTTTCTCTAGTAGTGATTGTTATATCAGTGTAAGAAGAATATGGAGCGTTGTCCTCGGATTCTCCTGACTCACTCCATGTGTCCTCTCCTGCTGACACATCACCCTATAACAACCCGTCGCACTTGGAAGCTGTTACAAAGTGTTAAGCATCCTTATTTTTACATAATGCCGCCACTTAATCTGAAATTGTTGACTCAGCAACGGACACGGAGTCAATTCTGCTGAATCAGCTATTTTGTAGTGAATCTGACTTTGCATGACAAGGAGCTGGCAGCTGTCCACCTGGCTGACGCTGGGACGTAAACCGAAGGAGATCCGGCTAATCCGAAGTAATTTCAGTGAAATCTCCCCGTACACTAATTGCAGACAAATTATTGCAACTCAGCCGATTCTATGACAGCAATTATCATGTCAATAGGAGAAGATGGACACCTCATGGATTTGCTTCATGGACTTTGGGTTTTTCATCTATTAATTCCTAATATAGCTCCAGTATGTAGGGGAAGGACTGTGACTTCAAGGTTGTACATGTCCATAATACTCCGGATCCTACACCTTTCATAGAAGAGGCTTTAAAGCGTGACTGTCGTTTCATTTTTTTTTTTTTTTTTTGCAGAAATCAATATTCCGGGCGATTTTAAGAAACTTTGTAATTGGGTTTATTAGGCAAAAATGCCATTATCTGCATTCAAAAAGACTTTCCCCAGCCCCCCACCCCCTTGTCTCTCTCTTTCACTGCTCATTATCAGGAAATCTCAACTCTTTTACATCAGTCGGGTCCTGTGTAATCTATGGAGAGGGAAGAAGGGAGATTAGTCACCAGCAGAGAGCAGAGAACAAAGGATTGCACAGTGGAAGCTGTGTGAAAGCCGGTATTCAGAGGTCAGTGATAGACGGTGATGTAGCTGTAAATTAACTCTTTGTTGTACCATCCCTCCACCCCTCCTCTCTCCATAGAAAACAATGAAGATAGCGGGGAGAGCGTCAAACTGCTTTTTCATGATAAAAATGCTTTTTTTCAGCTAATAAACCCAATTACAAAGTTTCTTCAAATCGCCTGTACTATTGATTTCTGCAAAAAAATGTAAACAGGGAGACTTTAAGGGCATATGTTGTAACCCAGGGGTTCTCATCAAAGAAAAAAACTAAACCTTTCTCCGGATGGCTCTTTATGTGTAATGGCTTTCAAAGTTTATATTGCTACTCCAAGCAGTGATGTTTTTTTTTTTTTTTTACTTTGATTCTCTTCTAGTGCATCTTCCCCCTGGACCTCCATCCTGGAACCACAAGGCTCCTGCACAGGATATCGCATATTTAAAGGGGTAGTGCAACATGCTGTTTCCTTTCCTCCATCAATGCCCTTCAAATTGTCTATCCTAGTACTAACCCTCACTGTTCCTGATAGTTTGCTTGCTTGACCTTCTCCCTGGTATGAGTTGACTGAATGCTGCCTGTCCTGACCTTTGACCTGCTATGTGTTGACTGAATGCTGCCTGTCTTGACCTAAGTACTGGAAGACTGGAGAATTTTGACTAAACGTAAATTACAAATTTGAAAGATTTTATTTATTTATTTATTTATATTTATTTATTTATTTATTTATTTTTTGCTGGAGTACCCCTTTAAGAATTTTTGAAAAATAAATATTGATGCCAAAACCATTTTTTACTGAGTGAAATTTCTGGGTTTTATTCTGTTTGTTTTAAGAAGAAATGAGACATTTAAATGAAAAGTGAATAAGCTGAAGGCGAATGTGAATCTTTCCACCAACGGTTAAATGATATATTTTTATGAAATGTATATCTGAGTCTTAACTAAGAGGAACCTCGCGGTAATGAGCGCTCGGCATCCGGCGTCGGGTCATTTACATTCTGAGGAGCTGCCTCCAAATTGTTCCAAACACAAATATTTAAATTGGCGATGGAAGAGTGAATTTTATACTGATTTTTATTCCGCGGCAATTTTGCGGAGGGAATTTTCTATGGCGTAGATGTTAGACTTCATCCCACAATATCCGCGCTGAGTTGTTTTAAATAGTGCGTTTTCGGTCACGGTGATGTGACTTTAGTTTGGTTCAATAAAATGGAGAACGGATTAAAGTCTCTCGACCATTTTACAAATAGAAAATTTGCATTTATCAGAAACTGATAAAATTGAGCTATAAAAACAGGTTCTTGCCGGTTTTGTATGGGCATAATAAGAAACAGGGGTGCAAGCAGGGAACCGGGACTAAAAGCATCCAGTGTTATCAGAATTACAGCCATGACTGTTTATTACTCCCTTAAAGGGACGCTAAACTGACGCTCGATCTTCTCACTATTTGCAATCCATCATTTCTGTGTGAATGCGGGCAAAATATACAATTATGCATCCAGTTTTGTGATAAAGCAGCAATGTGATGAAGATGTGATTGGCTACAGAGATTGGCAGAACAGTGCAGGTGATGGGACAATGTGATTATGTGTCACACAGAAGTGATTGGTGAGGCCATTGTCAGATTCAATTGTATGCACATCCTAAGGACGCACACAGGTAAATGCAGGATGGCATCACACTGCTCCCCGTTCCACATTACTGGCTGTTGTTTAGTATCCAGTACAGGGGATAAATGGCTAAATCCTACCCCTTCCAGGGAATCCAGATATCATGAATATATCTGGAACAATCCTTTGTGAGCTAAACAGCCCAGACTGATACATAATACATGCACTGACACATTGGAGCAAACAATATAAGGCAGCACTTTGTACAGCTTAAATATCAGCAGAATAAGATTTGTTTTCTAAATTTTTCACCAATATGTCCATAATGATTGTTGTCTACGGAACTGTGCAGCATATTGATGCTCAGTGTGCGGCCGGGAGCCATTCCTCTGGCTGCTCATCACCGTCCACCGCCACCCACTGAGCATCATCTGCAATAGACAGTCTCATCTCACAATCAATACTTATTCTTTAAAACCATCCATTATGTATAATACATGCACGGCCATGTACAACTGTCTGATAAACAGAAGAATTGAGGCATATCTATCTCTTCTAGAACTCAAGAAAAAAACCGGAACAGATGTCCTGGCTCTTATGGCGGCCAAAAGACACCAACCAAGAAAGAGACCAAGCAGACGACGGTGAGGGTTACCAATGTGGGGATGACCGATGGTTAAGATGACCGATGGTGGGGAGGACCGATGGTGGGGATGGCCAATGGTGAGAATGACCAATAGTAATAACCGATGGTGAGGATGGCCAATGGTGGGGGATGGCCGATGGTGAGGATGGCCGCACTCATTATTACACCAGTGAAGAAGCTATAGTGATGCTTGGATGGCCTATAGGTTTCCACATATTAGCAGGGCCGACTCTAAGAAGAGACATATTACCTGAACTGAATGGAAATGTGCTTCCAAGCTGCCACTAGGGGGCAGGCTATATTTTCTCTGGATGGGAGCTCCTTTATTTTTCTCAGGGAGCATTGCTTTACATATTTTCATACATGTAGACAGGATCCTTAGTCCTTTTTTTGCAGCCCCTTTCTTGTCCCATAAGGATGACAAGCCCCATAAGGAGCACTAGCCCCATAAGGAGGACTGGCACCAAATGAAGGACTGGCCTCATAAGGAGGATTGGCCCCATAAGGAGCATAAGCCCTATAAGGAGAACTGTCACTATAAGAAGGACTGCCTCCATAAGGAGGATTAGCTTCATAAAGAGGACTGGCTCCACAAGTAGTACTGGTCCATTGAAGAGAACTGGCCCCATAAGGAAGACTGGCCTTTTTAGGAGGATTGGTTCCTTAAGGAGAAGTGGTCCCATAAGGAGGACTGGAACCATGAGGAGGACTGGCCACATTAGGAGGACTGGCTGCATAAGGAGGACTGGGTCCATAGTACCTGGCACCATGAAGATGATTGGTTGCATAAGGAGGATTGTCCCCATTAGAAGGACTGGGACCATAAGGAGTACTGGCCACATTAGGAGGACTGGCTGCATAAGGAGGACTGGCTGCATAAGGAAGACTGGCCACATTAGGAGGACTGGCCACATTAGGAGGACTGGCCACATTAGGAGGACTGGCTGCATAATGAGGACTGGCTGCATAATGAGGACTGGCTGCATAATGAGGACTGGGTCCATAGTACCTGGCACCATGAAGATGATTGGTTGCATAAGGAGGATTGTCCCCATTAGAAGGACTGGCCACATTAGGAGGACTGGCCACATTAGTTGGACTGGCTGCATAAGGAGGACTGGCCACATTAGGAGGACTGGCTGCATTAGTTGGACTGGCTGCATAAGGAGGACTGGCCACATTAGGAGGACTGACCACATTAGGAGGACTGACCACATTAGGAGGACTGGCTGCATAAGGAGGACTGGCCACATTAGGAGGACTGACCACATTAGGAGGACTGGCCACATTAGGAGGACTGGCCACATTAGGAGGACTGGCTGCATTAGGAGGACTGGCCACATTAGGAGGACTGGCCGCATAAGGAGGACTGGCTGCATTAGTTGCACTGGCCACATTAGGAGGACTGGTCACATTAGGAGGACTGGCCGCATAAGGAGGACTGGCCGCATAAGGAGGACTGGCCGCATAAGGAGGACTGGCCGCATAAGGAGGACTGGCTGCATAAGGAGGACTGGCCGCATAAGGAGGAATGGCCGCATAAGGAGGACTGGCTGCATAAGGAGGACTGGCCGCATAAGGAGGACTGGCCGCATAAGGAGGACTGGCTGCATAAGGAGGACTGGCCGCATAAGGAGGACTGGCCACATAAGGAGGACTGGCCACATAAGGAGGACTGGCCGCATAAGGAGGACTGGCTGCCTAAGGAGGACTGGCCCCTCTGCTGCCTTTGCAACAATCATAAAACTTTGGTTCCTTAAACCTTTTTGTTAACTTATTAAATTGTTACCTGAAAAGACGACTGCACGACTAATGGCGGCCTGTGAGCTGATCCCATATAAATAATTTGTAGAACGTTTTGGAGCGGAGTCCTCCCTAAGATTTATTATTTATTAAAGTAAAATAAAAAAAACTGTAATCCCTCAAGAACTGGTAACAAATAGCAATAGATTTGCACAATCCCACTATATAAAGGCATAACGGGGTAATGTAGATAATAAAAGTCACATGTGGAGCGATACAGTGTGGTCCCCGCTTCTCAGTCCCTTCATTACTGTCATCGATTCATTAATCAAACCCAATCAGGTGCTCAGGAGGGAGAAGAACACCAAGCAGGAGCGAGAGCTGTGCACTCAGCAAATCCACACTAAGATATCACTTATAGTAATATACATGCAGAACACATCCCAAAAGTGGATTATACCTGAGAACAATAACTGGTTATAGACACAGCCTGGGAAACCAAGGCCATAAATATTATAACACAACCATTCACAAGAGACAGTAAGGTGAGGGCGGTATTATAGTCCATATAGTCCATAGGGTCAATAATATAGTTATGTTCTTGTACATAGGACAGAGTATTATAATGTTCCTTCCAATGTATAAGATGACGACCAAGAAAATACCGCCCCTATGCCTAATATGTAGTATAATACAAGAATATACGTCAGGACCAGTCGCACAACACAAACAGACAGCAGTGACGAAGCTACCATAGAGGCAGGGAAGGCGGTTGCTATGGGGCCCATGGAAGGAGGGGGCCCAGGGAAGATAAGAGCCTCATGTGTCCTTTTGCTTAACCCCTTATGTACTGCAGTGTGTAAGTGGACCAGTGTTCTCTTACATGCTGCAACACAAAAAAGGGTTAATATAAGCTCAAGACAATTAGCTCTCTGATAACCTCTGACCTCTGAGCTTCTGCAGAGGTCAGGGGTTATCAGTGCAGGAGTAGAGAAGGAGAGAACTAATTGTCTTCTGTGCTAACCCTTTGTGTTGCAACACTAGAGAACACTGGGTCACTTACATACTGCAGTATGCAGTAGTTACGTACAGTGGACGGACAGAACAAGCAGCCATTGGCTTTCTGCTCTGCCAGTTATATATATATATATGTGTGTGTGTGTGTATGTATTATAGTGTGTAGGGGAGGGGGCCCCATACAGTTTTTTGCTATAGGTCCCCATGAATCCTAGCTACGCCCCTGACAGACAGACACCTGACTGCAGAGCATATACAGGTGACAATGAGGAAACTTACTGGCTATAAGATCCTTCAATCACAGAAACCAGAGCAATAAAGCTTAACTGTGAACCTGCCAGAGAGCTACACAGGTGAACACAGGTGTGGTGGAAGCCTGCTAATCACCACCCAGAAAGGGCTGGAATAAGACAGTGTTCAGACCAGGTTTAGTCATAAATGTAATACATAAAAGTGTAGAATCGCGGCCAAAAGCGCAGTCTCGGTCGTATCTTATGAACTGAGGACTGTGCCAAGGTCCCAACAGGAATATTCATGACAAAATACTAATAATGTTCCTATATCCAAGGATATAACTACTATAATACAGCTCCTATATACAGGAATATAACTACTATAATACTGCTCCTATATACAGGGATATAACTACTATAATACTGCTCCTATATACAGAAATATAACTACTATAATACTGCTCCTATATACAGGGATATAACTACTAAAATACTGCCCCCTATATACAGGGATATAACTACTAAAATACTGCCCCCTATATACAGGGATATAACTACTATAATACTGCTCCTATATACAGGAATATAACTACTATAATACTGCTCCTATATACAAGAATATAACTACTATAATACTGCTCCTATATACAGGAATATAACTACTATAATACTGCTCCTATATACAGGGATATAACTACTATAATACTGCTCCCTATATACAAGAATATACCTACTATAATACTGCTCCTTTATACAGGAATATAACTACTATAATACTGCTCCTATATACAGGAATATAACTACTATAATACTGCTCCTATATACAGGGATATAACTACTATAATACTGCCCCTATATACAGGAATATAACTACTATAATACTGCTCCTATATACAGGAATATAACTACTATAATACTGCTCCTATATACAGGAATATAACTACTATAATACTGCTTTATATATACAAGAATATAACTACTATAATACTGCTCCTATATACAAGAATATAACTACTATAATACTGCTCCTATATACAGGAATATAACTACTATAATACTGCTCCTATATACAGGAATATAACTACTATAATACTGCTCCTATATACAAGAATATAACTACTATAATACTGCCCCCTATATACAGGAATATAACTACTATAATACTGCTCCCTATATACAGGAATATATCTACTATAATACTGCCCCCTATATACAGGAATATAACTACTATAATGCTGGAAAGAATGGTACCAGAAGGATAATAATAAAGCAATATAATGAAGGACACAGTAACTCTAATGGCAGCCTCATGAGCAGGTCCCACTTGTCGGTGGTCAGTCTGCAGAGTGCTGCACTTTACATTGGGACTTGCAGAGCGCAGATGTTCTCCGAACACACACACACACACACACAGACACACAGATTTAGACACACACACACACACACACAGACACACACACACAGACACACAGATTTAGACACACACACACACACATACACACAGACATACGCACTCACAGACACTGCGCTCCTGGCTCGGGAACACTCTACCGACTTGCATGACAGATTTGTACAAGATGGAAGTTTGGAAGGTTAAACAATCGCAGCTCTAATGGGAAATTCCCACTGTGAGGAGCTGCCTGGACTCCGCTCAACTCCACCGGCTTCTGGCTCTAACCGATAAAACAGATTCTCTGGCATCTCGGTCAAAATATCGAGAGGAAAGGGACAAAGTGAACTTTCTGCTGGTAAGTCCAACTTATTCCACTGACATGAGGATAAAGGCTCCGTACCACCGACTGCACAGCGTCACCCTCTTCACCTCTCTAATAGCTTTCTAATCATTCCTGACTGCTGTCATTATCTTTGCTTGCTGTCAGTGAATATGGAAATCCTGAATATATTTGGAGGTTAAAAATCCATATGTGGAAAGGTTTAATTGTAGTGATTTTTTAAATCACAGAGAAAATAAACAGATCAACTGGTTTCAGAAAGTTATACAGATTTGTAATTTACTTCTATTTAAAAATCTCCAGTCTTCCAGTACTTATCAGCTGCTGTATGTCCTGCAGGAAGTGGTGTATTCTCTCCAGTGTGACACACTGCTCTCTGCTGCCACCTCTGTCCATGTCAGGAACTGTCCAGTACAGCAGCAAATCCCTATAGAAAACCTCCCCTGTTCTGGACAGTTCCTGACATGGACAGAGGTGGCAGCAGAGAGCACTGTGTCATACTGGAGTAAATACACCACTTCCTGCAGGACGTACAGCAGCTGATAGGTACTGGAAGACTGGAGATTTTTAAATAGAAGTAATATACAAATGTGATCTGTATAACTTACTTGTACCAGTTGAATAAAATAAAAAAAAATACCCCCGGGGGAAGCCACAGCGCTCCTGGCTGTAGTCTGAGGCATCAGCTGCTGCAGGGAGTGTCGGCTCTATAACGTAGTGGGTAGAGATGGGCAAAATAAATTGTGTTACTCACCAAGTGAAGCTCCTCATTTGCTCGGCACTCGGTTTATACGCCGGCGGTCTTTGATCTCTGTGCTACGCCTTCCCGGATGAAAAAGCTGGATCCTGTCCTGGGAAACTTCTCCCAGTTTCCCAGGACTGGATCCAGCTTTTCCCAGGCACCCGGGGTGGAACGGCACAGAGATCAGAAGCAGCCAGCGTATAAACTGAGTGCCGAGCTTTGCTTGGTTTGTAATGTAAATTGGCTCATCTCTAGTAGCTTTTCTTCCTCCTGTAGTTGTGCTTGTCCATGTTTTTCCTTGTACAGAGGCTACAGACTGGGGACGCATTACCAGTGGGCGTCTGTCAGGTCACATGAGGGATGGGTATGTCCTTGGCTTATGGACCTGGTCACGACCCCTGTGACCCCTATAGCTGCAGCGCTGGTGACAAACACTCGATGCCTCGATTACCATTCCCTGGGCCAAATCCCAGGCTGTCTACAAATGTTTTACAGATGATGTTTTCTGTAGACTTTAATATAGATTGAAAATACTGCTGTGTTTTATACAGTTTTTATTGTTATTTTGGCTTTTATTTTACTGTGTGTGAACGTAGCCTAAAGATTCACAGGATGTTAGTAAGTGCCTGGACCGCTGCGATGCATCTGGTGCTTTATGTCATTCGTTGGTCTAGAACTTTTAAAGCCTTTTTGAGGAATGTATAGCTGTGTGATTTATGGTGAATTTAGGGCATTTTGTAAATCTCCTTTTTTTTTTTTTCTTACCTTTGTGGATTTTTATGCAAATAAAAGTTTTGTCCAAAGAACAGATTGCAAGTCGGGAAGATGACCATGATAAAATGAGTGCACATTATGCCAAAATATAGACCTCAGGGCAATGTTAATTAGCCAATATATTTTTTTGTAAAAAAAACAGCCGTTCTTGTTGGGTAAAACAATTGCCATTCTTGTTGGGTAAAACAATGGCCGTTGTTTTCTAACATTGATCTTTTTCATTGCCTTGAATGCAAACAATGTCTGTTGTTCACCAGAGCCGCAAAAATAATGAACGTATAATTTTTATTTCCGGCCGTTGTTCTTAGTTGTTCTCACACAGTACTTTTTTTTTTAACCTTTTCTTTGCAATAAAGTCAATGGAATTTTATTATGACAGCGGTCAATACTGAGCTAATATAATGTTCCTACAGCTGTTATTACGATGTCAGCCGTAGGACCATGCTAAACAATGGCCGTTGTTCAGAGTGCCAAATAACGGCCATTGTTCATACAGTGTGTGGACATGGCCGATGAGTTGACCTGCGCCACAGTATATAATCAGAATCTTGGAGTATGGAAAGGGTTAATGGAGAGGAAAATAATTTATAATCCAAATAATGTCCTTCTTCCCATGAATCTTCCGCATTGTCACGAGAGCAGATGGCGAGACTCGATGACTTAATGAAATATGACATTAAGTGATGTAGCATGTCAGAAACGCTTAACATGACTACCAGGCGGGAGGAAGAAATGAGGGAACTTCATATCAAAGACCGAATCTGACCGCCACTCATTAACATTAATTACAATGTGTCACAGTATTAATAAGAAGTTCCCATCCCGGCCCGCCGAGCCACTGCCCGACGTACCGCCAGATCCCTCCGGACTAGCCTCCGCCAGATCACCGGATCAATGCTCCTATCACCATATGGTTAAAGTCTACAGGTGAATGTAAGGTCTTCATGGTTGTCACTTGTGTAACACGCTGTCACTTTGAGATTCACGCTTACTCATAGAGAACTCCAGGTCATCACCCCCCAACTCCACATTTGCAAATGGAGTAAGAAAAAGGTGAGAGACGACTTGTCACCACTTCTTATCCTATGGAATAGACACCGGACTTCTGGTATTCCTAAGTGTACCCCAGGGGTGCCGGCCATGTGCTGAGGTCATGCTCTAATTATATAGCAGTGAGTGTTGAGCAGAGTTGTTGAACTGTTTGCGTTTTGCAATGTTCTCTAAACTGGAACACTTGCCATTTGACTCCCGGCGTGTGGAGAAGTTAGATGTCGCCCTAGGGTGGCATCTAATTGTTTTCAGATGCCGGGAGTCAAATGCTGAGTGTTCCAATTAGGTTGGGTTCACACTGCGTTTTTTGCAATTCCTTTTTTTCATCCACTTTATGCAAAAAAAAACAAAAAGAACAGATACGTCTGTTTTTCCATTGACTTCCACAAAAAACGGATCAAAACACATTCTTTTTTTTTCCCTTCAGCGTACACGTAAACAAGGTCGACCACATTTTTGTGTATGTTAAAAAACAAATAATTGCATTTTGATCTATTTTTTTAAAAATAATTTTATTATTGGAACGGATTAACGGATCAAAACACATCCAATCTTTCATCCATTTTTCATATGTTTTTTTTGCATAAAATGGTTGAAGAAAACGGATTGCAAAAACCCAATGTGAACTCAGCCTAAGGAGAACGTTGCAGAACCCGAACAGTGCAGCAGCTCTGCTCAACATTGATTGTGACCTCTTAATGTGAGTCTGGAGAGGGTCAGCCAAGAAAAGTTAGAGAAGACTCATCTAGACAATGCTGAGGGAAGGGGCACTTAATATTTTATGGGGTGGTCATTGAATATAACTTTGTTTTAGGGTACAAACACACACACCGTATACGCAGCAGATCTGCAGCAGATTTGATGCTGTGTTCAGTTATGTAGATCTAATCTGCTGCATATCTGCTGCATATCGTCGCAGCAGAAAATACTCTGGGTATACGTTGTGTGTGTTTGTACCCATAGACATAAAAGAGGAGTTACTAATTGGTCAATGGGGTAAGGGCATTATTTTTGGGAAATAGAAAAGGGGCACTAGTACTGGCAGGCACTGATGAGTAGCAACAGGATGGGAAGTTTTTTTGCAAAGGCAAGTGGTGGCTAGAAGAATCCTTTATGATGGTCTGGGGAGAGTGGAAAAGAATTGAGAAAGCTGATGTCTGAAGTCCAGACACATGCCCCCTGTGGTCAATAGATATAATTGCACTGTGGTCACTCTTCACTGTGTAGAGCAGGGGGCTGCTTAGAGGTGTAATCACATACATAGAGATAAAATGCTATATATAAGCCCTATAAAAGTGTGAGTTTTTTTCTGTCAAGGGGATTGGGAATAGAAACATACAGATGTGTCCACTCTCACCTAATATCTAGACTGAATATTTTATAGTGGTCTATGTCACAATAACTTGAGGTTGTGACCTTCTCTTACAGAATGTAAACGCTATATAAGTCTATGGGAGGAGATAAGGCTTTTGATTGCACTGTTACTCTGGTGGAGTTGTTGGGGTAATTATACTTAACTTATCTAAGAGAAGGATTAGAATGGACACATGTATTTGACCCTACATCTGCCCATGTTTCTATTCTGTGTCTTGTATTACACTCTGTGTAAATTTTTGCTGTCATTTCGGATAAATCTGTCCTTGGTTGCGCTTAATGTGTTGCTTCTCGAACAGTTATGGATGAAGCTACGAATTTCTCGACTTATTGATAAATCTGCTTTTTCATTTGCATCTAATCAAGAAGTAAAGTATCTGAAGACGACAATGGCGGCCGTGATTTACTGATTAATCTGCTTCCGGAAGAGACAAAAGTTTCTTACAAAATGGAGGAGAAGTCGGAGGCGCGCTCTGTATGATTCATTAGCGAGAGCGGCATTTTACCATCTGCTTTGTGAAATTATCGCTGTAAATCATGTCGGCTGTGATGAACATAGGAAGACGAAGAACAAACACTGCACTTGCCGCAGCTTCACGGGAAAACAAAGCTATTTGTTAAAACATTTTCAACATTAGCATTTTAGTCAATCTTAGAAGCTTCCAGTGTAAACGCACCAACGATCGCGTCCCGTATACTTCCGAGGTCCCTCAGCGAGGATTTACATGGGGCAGCGGTGATGCAGCACAAAGCTCCACTGCTCCAGCGCTGAACACACTCTGCTTAATCACGTCTGAAGTTGTATGTATAATATGTGTCTTTTCTCCACTGGGAGGTCATTGTCGCCTTTGTTTTTTTGTTTTGTTTTTTATAAACCACTAAAAACGACCGACTTATTATTATTTTGTGGCACATAGAATTTATTGGGTGACTGTTATTCTTATTTTTTTTTTAGGTGGGTACTTTTTTGTGTTTTTGTTTTTTCTTGTTTTTTTTTTTCATTGAAGAGAGATAAGCAAACTTTTCAAAAATTTGGTTCAGCAGGTGCACCGAACTTTGACATAAAGTTTTCATCTCAAACAAACCTTAAACGGACCACACAAAAACAGCTACACGATAGCAGGCATTTAGCTGTTTTAGGGCAGTTCAAAATATTTGCTTATCTATACTTACCTGTCCGGGCTCCCCTTGTGTCCTTGTTCTTCAGTGTCCCCTGCAGCCACCAAAATCCCATTCAGCCAATCACTGATTGAGATGGGATGGCCAGTAATTGGTTGAGTGGGCTGTCACTCTTGATTCGCCCAGAGCTTGCCTGCCCCTGATAATCAGTGGGGATCGGTGACTGGTCGCTGTGGCCCTGCCGCCTGTGCACCAAAATAAATTAAACTCTTAATAAACGTACCCTCATCCTCAGCGCCCTATAGGGACATATAAGCTGATTAGATGCTTGTAACCTTCTGATATATATATATATATATATATATATATATATATATACTATGTATAGTCCAGTTGTCTCCTTCACATAGTGATGATTCAGGGAGTCCGTATCTAGTGACTGCTCGAGGGATTGATATTCCTCCGGTATCATCTCTGATTATTGAAATGTCTTGTATGCGGAGGAGGAAAGTGGTGCAGACATGTGCATCACAAGTCCTGAAGATCGATCGCTCCGTCTGTTCTTTCCTCACTGTCACGTCCACCGTTGTCAGTACCCGACCCTCATCCATTATAGGATCACACAATATCCTGTAAGACCACAAAAGATACACTAAAGATTATTATTTACGAGTAACAAGTCCAGAATCCTAATAGCAGATGCTACATTTTCTATAGACAGGAAAATAAATGCCCTTCCTCCACTTATCCCCCTCCTTCCCTTCTAAACTCATCATTCACTCAACCCCATAGAAAAGCTCTCCTGCTCTGGACAGTTCCTGACATGGACAGAGGTGCGTGAACAGGTGTTCCCCTCACCTGGTGTTTCCCCCTTCTTTAGCTTAGTAGGCCATAGCCTGGCTGTCAGAGACTTGTAGAAGAAACTAGAGTTACTCCGGCACCTGGTGCAGGGCCAGGCCCCGGAAAGGACTTCCTTTGGTTCCTGCAGTACTCAGGAACCTGAATCTGACTAAACAAGGAACTAGACCAGTAACTAACCCCAGACCAGGGCTCTGCTCACCGGCCTGGACTAGTTTCCTATTGATGGAGGCTGCGTGGTAACTAGACACCTGACAGGGCAGAACTGGAGGGAACCTTCTAGAAGGGCTTGTGATAGGCTCAGAATAGAGGAGGTGGCTGGCAAACTTGCTCTAGAGTACAAACAAATAAGTTACTTCAGCCTGTGCTGGCTGGAAAGAAATAGCGCCATCTTGTGGCCAAAAAGCAGTAAGACACTTTCCCATAGAAAACCTTGTAATAGACAATACTTAGTGCAGACTATATACATATACAGCAGTAGTGGCACACTGCAGTCAGTTAGCAGCTTACACTGCCCAATACTGTCCTATAATGTCCTCTATGCTGCTGCTTCTGGGGGGCTGCAGTAGAGATATAGAGAAGCAGGATCCTCTCTTCTCTGTGTGTTGAGTGTTATGGGGACCTCAAAGCAAGTAGCTTACACCCACTAGCTTAAAAAGAGATGGTGCCTGTAGGGGAAAACTGGTGGGGGAAAAAAGTTATATAATGGGCAGAAACAGTAATATAAAGTCATGTGACGAATAAAAACCTGTATGGCCTACGACCTCTGTATCGATACTCTAATAATCAGGACACAGTCCATTCCCTTCCCATTTCTTTGCATATGCTATATGTGATGTTTTTTCCCTTTGCAGCTGACATACTCAGCTCTGCTACATCTGTATTTTCCCTCAGAGTTTTCTAATGAAGCATTTTATTATACTTTTAACCTTCTGGGGTTAATTTTGGCAATTTCCAATCGTTTATAAATCCTAGAAAAAAATCTGTACAGTAGAAGTAACACAACGGCGTTCACACCAGGGAAGTCAGTGAGGCGCGGAGCAATGTGATGATTATTGGAGAGATCCGCACATTATGTAATAAGTAGAATGGTGTTAGGGAGATGGTGATAATGGCTGGCGTCAAAATAAAGCTAAATAGGAGATCAGAATAGTGGCCGAGATATCGGCATTAAAGATGAGCGAACCTCGAGCATGCTGGAGTCCATCCGAACCCGAACGTTCGATATTTGATTAGCTGGGGCTGCTGAACTTGGATAAAGCTCTAAGGTTGTCTGGAAAACATGGATACAGCCAATGACTATATCCATGATTTCCACATAGCCTTAGGGCTTTATCCAACTTCAGCAGCCACCGCTAATCAAATGCCGAACGTTCGGGTTCGGATGGACTCGAGCATGCTCCAGGTTCGCTCATCTCCAATCGGCATTACAGGGCACCCCCAAAAGTCTGGTATGACCCCCGACCCTTATTACTAATCTACACACAGAGATATACTTATATGTGTGCTCTGCTATACTGCAGTCTGTGTGCTCTGCTATGCTGTACTGCACTGTGCGGGCTCTGCTATGCTGCAATCTCTGTGCTCTGCTCTGCTATCTTCTTCAGTATGTGTGCGATGCCCTGGCCCCTAGGGGCCACTCCGCAGTGTAGATGGTGCTAACAGGCAGGAACCGGGGCAGCTGTAGGATAATGTGGTCACGGTGTAGGCACGAGGGTGATACAGATGGAAACCGGGCTCCTGACCATGCGGGAATACTGGGCGTGCGATTCTTCGTTGTCCTTAGTCAGGGCACCAATGATCACACCAATGCCAAGGTTCAGAAACAACGGTAGTTGTATATTTATTGTAACGGTGGTAACTAGTAGTAACAGTCTCTCCGGATGCAACCGGGAATAAGGCAGACTTGGATAAGGCAGAGTAATGGGTGATGCTGCAATAGGCTGTGAGAGTAGCATGCTGAATGATGGGAGTAGTAGTGATACTGAAGCAGAGATGCTGGGTGGAATGAGACTTGAATGAAATACTTGCTGTTGATGATTAGAGAAGATGATGAGAGAAATGACTGAAGAATCGACACCCAGATGAGAATCTTGAGACTTGAGACAGGAACACAGGCAGCGGACTGGAGCAGCAGAGCACACAGAGGCCTCTCTCTTATCAGGGAGAGAGGACAAACACACAACTTGTCTCCTGAAGGTGGAGGACAAGACTGAGGTAGAACAGGAAGTCACATGGTAACCCCAGCCAAAGCTTGATGACCATTGGAGTTACCATGGCAGCAGGGCACAGTCACATGACATCCAGCCATTGCATCATCACACCATTAGACATATACAGAGAAATATACATGAGAAGTACCATACTTGAACACTAGGAGGCGACATAATACCATTAGACACTGATACCTGAATATACATACAAGAGATGAATGGAGTAGCAGACCTGAATACTGAGAGGGGTGACACCATACACACAGTTTGCAGTTAACCATAGCTTTCCAGAACAGAACTGGTTATATTAAAAGTGTGAGCATAAGAGGGTCTGTTCTGGGACACTGCATGTGCCTTCCTATGCTCTCTGTTTTGTGTTCTGCTATGTACAATGTGAGCACTGCTATGCGGTCTGCTATGTACAGTGTGAGCTCTGCTATGCGGTCTGCTGTTTACAGTGTGAGCTCTGCTAAGCGGTCTGCTGTGTACAGTGTGCGCTGCTATGCGGTCTGCTATGTACAGTGTGAGCTCTGCTATGCGGTCTGCTATGTACAATGTGAGCTCTGCTATGCGGTCTGCTGTGTACAGTGTGAGCTCTGCTATGCGGTCTGCTATGTACAGTGTGAGCTCTGCTATGCGGTCTGCTATGTACAATGTGCGCTCTGCTATGCGGTCTGCTGTGTACAGTGTGAGGTCTGCTATGCGGTCTGTCGGTGTCTGCTTCGGTAATTATTCCGCCTTCTGTTTTTATTCACCAGATGAAGAAGTGAGTCTCTGGTCTCTGATCGGCAGTAGACAGGAGAGGACTGTGCCCGAGCAGCCATGGAGCGCTGAACGACCCTCGTAAAAATGAACGGAGGAAAGATTGTGACTGAGAATGACCGGGCAGATGGCTCCATTTGGTAAAGAGGAACATCCTGATAAAGACTGTTTGCTGATAATATCCCTCGCCCCGGCATTCTGCCGCTGCTGCCATCAGATAGTCGGAGCAGAAGGCCAGCACACCGCCAGCATACCGCACACAATCTGGCAATGGCCGCTGTCAGGATCCTCCCGTCCATTATGAGCAGTGTATCTCCATTCTAAATAATATGCAGAAATGTCCATAGAAATAGAGGAGGGGTCTGATCATCATTCAGGTTATGGTGCCGGTGATGTCTCATCATGGAGGATGCTCAGAATCGGCACAAAGAAGATCAGTCCGGCTCAAAGAGGATCAGTCCGGCTCAAAGAGGATCAGTCTGGATCAAAAAAGATCAGTCTGGATCAGCCAAGAATCGGCACGTGTTGGGGTCGGGTGGAGTCACAATAATGTGGATGACTGGGGGTCATTGATATTAGGAGGATCTAGCACATAGTCCCTCACACTCTGCCTAACTCACGTTGATCGGCTTTCAAAATCTGACTCCAGGTTTGTTTGTTTTTTATTGCATCTGGGTAAAGTAAATCATTAAAGGGTCCCACTGTGGGATATGGTTGAAGTGTATTCTATGTTTTCCCCACTAGGTGTCACTGCTGTAGTTTGTGTATGCCTTATGTTCTGCACAGCTGAAGGAACACACAGTTAACTGTTGTATGTCACATGTTCACTTTCCTCCTGTTACAGGTGCAGGCTTTTCTACCTATCCTCTTCCTTCTCTCTTTGCATCACACAGCCCCACCAATCACAAATAAGCTAGTTTGCCCCTACAAAAGGGAGGTTAGTTCCTGGTGGGGGGAATCTTTTATTTCAGTCAGTGGAGAGAGATACAGACAAAGAGACAGTTCCTGCTGCAGTGAAGCCAGGGCCTGGATTAGGCCAGGACCCTTGTCAGGGACCAAAATACTTTTCTCCATTGTTATGCAAGTAACCACCGCTAGCATGCAGTGCTAGACCCCTCAGGAGGAAACAACGTCCTCTGAGTATCACCTTGTCCATGCCAGGGATACACTCAGCAAACACACAGGGCAGTTTACCTCAGTATGGTACTGACCCCAACAGGACAAAGCTGCCACTTACCTATGTATCCTGCTGTAACACACGGCTATTTTAAAAGGAAGTCTGCTTCACCCACTGCAGGGACCTGGGGCCTTGTACCACCCTAATAGGACGGGTATCCCAACACTCCAGGGCATTAGGCAGTCAGATACGTGAGTATGAGATTCTTCTCTCAGCTACACTATCCAGGCAGAGTACACAGCTACCTTGGACAGGGCCCCCAAGATGTTGCTCTATTCTCAATTCTGCTGTTACAACTTCTTCTGCCTCCTGCCTGCAGCTGCAATTACTGAAGCCTTATTGTGTATTGCACTGAAGAACCTAAGTAAATGGACGTTATTCTGGTTAAGCTGCTGGACTCTGCCTATCATTCTGCACCTACACACCAGCGTACACTTGGCTTATCCAAACCTGCGGAAGCAGTGCCTCTCTGACACCACTCCAGGCTGCCGTGACCCTACACCCACCTAGCCGCCACAACAACGCCAGGGCTACCCCGGCCAACAGCAACACCAGACTGATTCACCACATTAACTGTATCGCACTGAAGATTCTAAGTAAAAGTTATACTACAGTGCCCAGTGTCAGCGTGTCTGGGGGGGAGTATCACCACTCCTGGCCACCATGACAAGTACCCAAGCAAAGAAGCCCACCAGAAGCCCACCTGATTTTGCAATGTAGCAACCCCGGGTATCAATGCAGACAATTGGTGCAAATAGATGGGTGGGAGGGGTCTTATTAAGGGGGAGGGGCTTGGAGATTTGTATTACGTTTTTGATACCTAGCGAACGTGCTCGTCCGAGCTTGGTACTCGATGGAGTATTAGGGTACTCGATGGTACTCGTTACTCGGACGAGCATCTAGCAATACTCGAGGAAATCTCATCATCCGTTTGCTGTAAGTTTGGGCGCTATTTCTCAGCCAATAAACATGCAGGAGACTCTTTGGTTCATCCTGCGATGACGTGGGACCCATACATGTCGATAGCAGCGATTGGTTGGCCAGATCAGGTGACCCTGCCATATAAAACTGGGCGCCGGCAGTGCTCGCTTCAGACGCATGCTGTGAGAGATCAGGGAGAGAGCTGCTGCTGGTCAGGGAGAGTGTCAGTGTAGGATATAGCCTTCCAGTAGGCAGGGTATATACTAGCAATATAAACAAACAGACCTTTTCTGGGCTTAAAAGCTTTTATTAATACTATTACTACAGACTGCTGGCTGGGAGTTGTAGTGCTGCTACCGTGATTTAACCAGCACACTGTGGTGACCCGCTGCTGGCAGAAAGGGGACATTAGGTGTTGCATACACACCCCTAAGAAGTGCTCAGTGGACTCCTTTTCGATTTTGGGGCTGGTGATCCTGCTGTACTACATTATATTGCTGGGATTTGTAGTACACCTGCATAGAACTTCACTGCTCATTGTAAGGGGGTATCACAGCGTGTATCTAGGTCCATCCACTACCTGATTGTACCGTACAGCCCCCCCTAAACTAGTGGGTACTACACTGTATTGCTGGGATTTGTAGTACACCTTTATAAAACTTCACTGCCCATTGTAAGGGGGTATCACAGCGTGTGTCTAGATCCAGCCACTACCAGATAGTACCGTATAGCCCCCCCAAAACTTGTGGGAGCACAAATATTTTTCCTGATTTCTGTATTTCATATGCAAGGCCTATCTCAGTTCCATACTGTGGAGTGTCCATAAAATGGTGAACCCCAGGGGTAAGGGTCGAGGACGAGGCCGTGGGGTTCCAAGTGATATGGTTCCCGGAGGCCATGGTTCAGGGCAGGGTGACACAGCAGCACCTGTTGAGGAGGTAGCAGTGGCACACCGCAGACGTCCACTCCCTAGCTTCTTTGCCCAACTTACGGGGTCTCATGGTAGACCGTTATTGAAACCGCAGCAGTGTGAACAGGTGATCATGTGGATAACGGATAATGTGTCCAGTAACTTATCCACCATCCAGTATTCCACGCAGTCCACCCACGCTACCCAAGGGAGTGGAACCCTTGCTCCATTAGCTCAGCCTCCTTCCCCACAGCCTGGCCCCTCCATCCACCACCACCACCAGGCTCCCAGGGACTGTTTTCTGGACCCTTCCCTGAGTCACAGCAACCTGAGCAGTCAATCTGTCCTGATGCCCAAACTATGCAGCTCAGGCAGTCAGTGGGTGATGAGAGTGGGGACTTGCAAGCGGGGTTGGAAGAGGTGTCTGATGATGACGATGAGACCCGGTTGTCAGACAGTGAGGTTGTTGTCACGGATGTAACTCAAAGTCAGGAGGAGAGCGAGGAAAAGGAGTTGACAAAAATGACGTTTAGGATACACACCGCCACAGGTAATAGTTTGTTAATGCTGTTTGTGCCTTAAAGGGGAGGGTAACTATCACTTCATAGAACGATCGACGTGACCATACCTTTCCTATTGACATGTCAGCCTCCTGACCCCCAACAGTTGCCAAAATAGGGCAGAGGTGGTCCGGTCGTCACCTTTTTGTTTCTGTTTGTCTATCCTGGAAGTGATGATCAGGAAGGAACAGATGCCGCACCCGGCTGAGGGCCCTCTCCCCCTTCCCTTAAGCAAGTAGGGTTAGGGTCAGCACTTGGACCCTAACAAGTTTGTGACATGTCAGAAATTTGGAAATGATGGTTACCCTTCAGTTTATTTTGTTGGGATATATACATATTGTAAGTTTGCACAGTATGAGAGAGAAATCTATCTAGCTGTGCTCAGGCTTGTTTGTTAGCACTTAGAATTGTCACATTAGTCACCTAGGGAATGGGATGTCACTATTGGTGGGTGACTGTTTTCGGTTCATAGTTCACATTGTAAAAGTTTAAAGTTCTGCACTTATCTCACTTTTCATTGGTTGTATAGATATAGATGTATAGATATATTGTACTTTTTTCTTAATTAAATTTTTTTTCTTAAAGGGGAACTCCGGATCGAGGCAAGAAAAAAATGAAACTTCTGCAGAAGCATATAGCATTATTTATTATTATTACCTATCTATCCCAGTTTTGAAACTACCAAAAATCCATTTGTTTTGTGGTTTTTTGTTCTGTTTTGTGTTTCTGTATTTCCTGGTTGAGCAGATGTACTCAGTACTACAGGTTCCAGAATGCATTGCTGTCCCTCAGTTTTACCCAGGCTGTTGCCCAGAATTAGGCATAATGGTGCCATTAGGCAGCATCAGAGGCATCCATACATGCTGCCCCTGCTGTTTCCTGTCCATTTCCGTCGTGTTTCCATCAATTTCTGAGGTTGACGGGTTTTCACACGACCTTCCCTCTACCGAACTTGAGTCTCCTGCAAAAATACTCGAGTCTCCCATTGACTTCAATGGGGTTCGTTACTCGAAACGAGCACTCGAGTATTGGGAAATACTCGTCTCGAGTAACGAGCACCCGAGCATTTTAGTACTCGCTCATCACTAGTCTTGCCCTTTGACCTGAGGCGACCTCCAGCTTTGTATAAGATGCCACAGACAGACACAAGTTTCCTTCCCCCAAACAAACATAAAAGAAAGAATTCATCTTGGACATTTAATATGAAAGAAAACTCCGGAAAGTCTTTCCTCTGTAAATGTCATTGTAAAAGCCGCTTATTGATTGAAGCCAAATGTTTTTCTGATTGAAAACAACCATCAAGGAGCATCCGAGGATTAATGCATAAACATCTCGGAGTCTTCAGAAGAGGAAGATAAGCCGGAGAGCGACGGCCGAGTCCTCTGTGCCATTCACTATGTGATCGGCCTAATGTCTGAGCGAGAAACGGAAGATATGGGGACCGCGGCGCCATTGTGGATGACCTCATGGAGGCGCTAATAGGGTCAAGTTTTTTATTTAGTTATTTATTTATATTATTATTTTTATTATTATTAGGTATAAAAGTTTTAAACTTTTACAAAGAACGGCCGCATTTATCAAACATCTTGGACAACTGTGATAAGACTAGTACATTCTTTGTCCGTGTAGTAATTCTCTGAAGAAAAAAACAGACATGGTAGCACATCCATATACTTATCACTGATCACGTGTGTGTCTCTAACTAAAAATGGCGCAGCCCCACGCAGTGACCACCACCGCAACAACAACAACAACGCCAGAGTGGGGGGCAACACAGCAGCCTTAATGCTGTCATTGTTTACGGCCGTTATTACTAGTGTTGAGCGAACTTTCCGAACTGTTCTGTCCCACACCTAAATGCTCGGCCTCTGACTCCCGATAGCTGGATGCCGCCCTAGTCCGAGTCCTAGAGAATATGGATGCAGCCATATGGAATTCACAATCAATCCATATATATGGACAATGTGCTATGGAATGGGATCCACAAACTCCCAATCTCATCGTCCCTGATGATGCCAGGAGCTCCGGAGCTTCTTAAATCTTTGCACCCCTGTACTGACACAGCGTATGTGACAATGAGGGTAACTATCCATCGTTTTACCCTCCCACCTGTCCTGTTCACATTTCACATCAGCGCCGCAGGTCATACATATTGCAGGGTACGGCACTGCCATGGCCTCACCTCTCCCGCCGCCATCCCTCTGCCTGATAGAACAATGCAGCTAACAGACCAGGCGTCACAATCCTAAGTACAAGCCATTTGCATATGGAATGAATTAGGCGACAATTACTGCTTAATAGTGAGATTTCTGTCAATAGCGAAATTCGCTGTCGATTGTTTCTTTGTAATCAGAGAGAATTTTATGTTCGTTGTTAACAAGTTAACACCTGACAAATTTCTCACTTTGCCGAAAACAAGGCAGTTTGTTTCAATTAGCGGGAGCCTTTGTTCCCTGGGAGCGGGCTTTCTGCTGAGGTGCACAATCACGGACCTGAGTCCATTTTTTGCATTAATTGCTTTCTGACTGCAGCATCTGTTGGCAGTAAATATCCCTGATTCATATTTATGCCGGGGCTCATAATGTGCCGGGAATTTCACCTTCCCAAATTACCTTCCTTTCCTCTCTGCATAATTTTAATGGAAACACATTTCACTGAAATGAATGGGAAGGTCTTGGGGGGATCGACAAATGGACACATATAACCCAACCCTTCTTTGGGGCGCAATTACTTACGCCGTTCTCGTTTTACTGGTGTTTGTGAAAGTCTGGCGCCTGTTATTTTTTATCTGTGGGTGAAAGATTGGAAAGTGGCACAAGATTTTACGTCAATGTCTCAAGGTTCCCCGGTAATCAACGTCCAAATATATAATTATTACACCTGACTACCATTAATAATAATAATAACAGTAATAATAAAAACAATAATAAATTATTATTATTTATTATTATTATTATTATTATTACACTATTGGTATAAATATTATCATAATCATTGTTTTTAATTGATTTTACTCCTCACTACTATTATTATTATTATTATTATTATTATTATTATTCCTCACTGTCAATATTATTATTATTATTATTATTATTGTTGTTTTTGTTATTATTATTATTATTCCTCACTATCACTATTATTATTTTTATGTATTATTATTATTATTATTATTATTATTATTATTATTATTATTATTTCTCACTATCACTATTATTATTTTTATGTATTATTATTATTATTATTATTATTATTATTACACCTCACTATCACTATTACTATTATTATTTGATTCCATTCCCTTCATCCATCCCTTCCTTGGTTGAACTTGATGGACATATGTCTTTTTCTTTAACAGTTCTAACTCTTATCATTAGGTTTTTTAAGCTAAAGTTAAAACTTTTACTATATAAGCACAAAAAGCTGTACCGCTATATATAATACCGCACCACAAAGAATAAAAATAAAAGCGCTATATTGTGGATATGGAATATCAGATAACAGGAGGAGGTGACCAGTCAGTTCTGTTGGAAGTAGAGATGAGCGCAGCTGGAGCATGTTGGGGTCGGAGGATGCAGCATTTTATTACTGGTGGTTGAAGAAGTTGGTTGCAGCCCTAGAACAGATGGATACAACCATAGGATGTGTCCACCAGAACTCCCTCTACAGCCACTGGTAATCCAATACGGAATGATTGTACTCGAGCGTGCTCCAGGTGCATCTCTAGTTGGAAGCAGAGGAAATGGGTGAATGTAATTATATGAGTGACTGTGATTGGGGTAAATAGCGAAGAATACATGCCAGGGTCAGATCTCACCAAAAGTGTCCAATAAAGGACAACCAGGGACTGGAGAGATGATCATGGGGGCACAAGGCTCATAGATGTGTAGGGGGTAAAGGCTAGCCTGGCGGGTCTGATCACACAGAGGAGCTGCTGTAGAGCAAACTGCTGAAAAACTTCCTGCTGGCTATAATAGAAAGGAGTCAGATCACACAGGAGAGTGCTGAACTGGTCCAAAGCGTTCCTCGAACGCGAACGCTTGGCATTTGACTCCCAGGGACTAGAGAGTCAACGTTTCCAAGGACTCCCTAGGGCGGCATTTAACCTCTCCAGATGCCGGTAGTCAAATGTCAAAAGCCAAAACAGTTCACTTAACGCTAAACAGGACATGTATGGAGCCCATGTGACCACTTTCCACCACCAGAGGTGTCTACAATAGAGCTCAAACCTGGAGCATGGAGCAATGGAAGAAGGTGTCTGGTCTAAGGGGTCACGTTCTCCATCATGTGGATGGCCGTGTACATGTGGGAGGAGATGGCACCAGGACTCGTCTTGCCCACCAGGACACTAGAGGATCCTCCCATGGCTCAGATATTTTTTTTCTAGCACCATGGTCCATGGTCTGTGTAGAAGTATCAGCCTATGGATGCCGTTTCCTGATAGTCATCGCTCTATCTCTCCTGTTCACACCAGTAAACTCTTTTACTTTACTCTTACACTTTTTTTTTGCTGGCAGCACATTATGGTAATGTATGTATACAAACGGTATAATCGTCAAGATTGCCTTGTTCCTGCAGAGAAATGTTACACCTAGGCAGAAGACGTTCCTTGCCTCCGAATGCTGACAGCTCCGATACATAATGAGGTGCCGGTAATTGCTGTACATGCATCCCGGTTGCGGTAATGAAAGACGCCGCTGTGAAATGTGCCGCTCTTTACAGCTCTTCTTGGTTGAGCAAATGTGCTCTAATGTGTGGACACAATACGTCTGTGTTACCGCTCTATCTTATACAATTTCCTATTTGGGACTTGGAGATATATATATTTTTTTGCATTCATGATCTACCGCTAACCAGGGGCGTAGCTAGGATTCACAGGGCCCCATAGCAAAAATTTTTAAGGCCCCCCCCCCATATTTTTCACTTTATAGGACGCGCCTTTTGATAAGACGCACCCCTGATTTTAGGGGGGAAAATAGAAAAAAAATATTTTGCTTATTGTCACAGTTTGGAGATAGCAGCAGTGTAATTGGTGCCAATCCCCCCATATAGTGCCCCACATAGTAGCCAATGCCCCCATAATATAGTGCTCCCCATATAGTAGCCAATGCCCCCACATAGTGCCCCTACATAGTAGCCAATGCCCCCACATAGTAGCCAATGCCCCCATATAGTAGCCAATACCCCCACATAGTAGCCAATGCCCCCATATAGTGCCCCCCATATAGTAGCCAATGCCCCCATATAGTGCCCCCCATATAGTAGCCAATGCCCCCATATAGTAGCCAATACCCCCACATAGTAGCCAATGCCCCCATATAGTAGCCAATGCCCCCATACAGTAGCCAATGCCGCCATATAGTAGCCAATGCCCCCATACAGTGCCCCCATAGAAGACAGTGCCCCCCATAGTAGCCAATGCCCCCATACAGTGCCCCCATAGAAGACAGTGCCCCCATAGTAGCCAATGCCCCCAGACAGTAGCCAATGCCCCATATAGTGCCCCCATAGTAGCCCCCCTGCGACCAGAAAAACAACAAACAGGCTACTCACCTGTTCGCCGGCCCCAGCAGCTCCTCTCCCGACACTCCGGTCTCCCGTCATCCTCATCTGCCGCTGCAGAACACTTCGGGGACACAGGCAGCGTCTCTGTACCCTGCTGCCTGTGCCGGAGGATGACGGGAGACCGGAGTGTCGGGAGAGGAGCTGCTGGGGCCGGCGGACAGGTGAGTAGGACAGCGATCCCCTCCGCCTGCCCAGCCCGCCCCCTCCATCGCCGCTTAGCCGATCAGGAGCCCAGGAAAGTGCTGCTCATTGCACTTTCCCGGGCTTCTGATCGGCTCAGCTGAGCGGCGATAGAAGGGGCGGGCGGGGGGATGGCTCAGGGCCGCTCACTATGCATATGCATAGTGAGCGGCAATACAGGGGGCGGGGGCATGTTTTAACGCGGGGGCCCGGGCCCCCTGAACCCCCGGGCCCCATAGCGACGGCGTACCCTGCCCCCATGGTAGCTACGCCAGTGCCGCTAACCGTTCTCTTCTATCTCTGTCTTTGTTCTACCTCTGTTTCCTTTACATTCTGTATCTGTTGTGTCTGTGCTCTATCCTTGTTCCGTACATGTTCTGCACCTGTTCCCTCCATATTTCACCTTCATCTTCTGCCTCTGATGTTCCTTCTATGTGTTATTCCAACATACGTGAGATTGGATGTAGGTGGTGAGCAGGGTCTCTAGCCTGTTGGTGTCACTGTCCCTCATGGTGGTCTAAAAGGGGTCTGGAGGGAAAAAGTTATATTTAAATAAACTGGTGCCAGAAAGTTATACAGGTTTGTAATTTGCTTCTATTAACAAATGTCCAATCTTCCAGTACTTATCAGCAGCTGTATGTTCTGCAGGAAGTGGTGTATTCTGTCCAGTCTGATACGGTGCTCTCTGCTGCCACCTCTGTCCATGTCAGGAACTGTCCAGAGCTGCAGCAAATCCCCACAGAAAACCTCTCCTGCTCTGGACAGTTCCTGACATGGACAGAGGTGGCAGCAGAGAGCACTGTGTCAGAGTGGAGAGAATATACCACTCCATAGACCTGTGTACCATAGTCCCATCTAGCATAGTCTTGTCCACCATAGTTCCATCTACCACAGGCCTGTATACCATAGTCCAGTCTGCCATAGTCCCGTCTACCTTAGTCTCTTCTACCATAGACCTGTTTACCATAAACCTGTCTACCAAAGTCCTTGTCCTGTCTACCAAAGTCATGTCTACCATAGTGCCTTGCAGCATAGTTCCTTCTACCATAGTTCCTTCTACTATAGTCCCATCTATCATAGACCTGTCTATGAAGAGTATAAAAAATGGTGGTTTCAGAAGCACTCTAATGCAGCTGCGGTGCCTTAAATCTGTTGCTTCCACTGCAATAAAGTTGCAGTGCTTCTTAAATTATATTTCTTACTTTTCATTCTAATCCTTTTCTAGACCCATCTACTATAGTCCCATCTACCATAGTCCCATCTACCATAGACCAATCTACCATAGACCCATCTACCAAAGACCCATCTACCAAAGACCCATCTACCATAGACCCATCTACCATAGTCCCATCTACCATAGACCCATCTACCATAGTCCCATCTACCATAGACCAATCTACCATAGACCCATCTACCAATGACCCATCTACCAATGACCCATCTACCATAGACCAATCTACCATAGTCCCATCTACCATAGACCAATCTACCATAGACCCATCTACCAAAGACCCATCTACCAATGACCCATCTACCAAAGACCCATCTACCAATGACCCATCTACCAAAGACCCATCTACCATAGACCCATCCACCATAGTCCCATCTACCATAGACCAATCTACCGTAGACCCATCTACCATAGTCCTATCTACCAAAGACCCATTTACCAAAGTTCCTTCTACCATAACCAGGGCTGTATTAACAGCTGCTGCTGCCCTAGGTACCAAACCTGAAGATGCCCCATTGTCAGTCACCATTTAGCATCACGATTTTCTAGATTCTGAACATCATATTGGTAATAGCTCCAGGCGTCATTTAATACCGCCACACCAGATCTTAACAATACTGCCATACCATGACTGGATAACACCGCCATACTACGCCTGACCAATAGCACCATATACCCCCCCCCCCCCCCCCTTTGAAAAGACACCAGATTTAATGGCAAGTCTGAATGGGAGTTGGATACTTAAAAAATAAAACCAAACAAAAAAGTTGTTTTCTTTCCCCTGCTCCCTGGTGCTGCTCCCCTGCAAGGTGCTGCCCTAGGCACCGGACAACGAGTGCCTAGTGGTAAATACAGCCCTGACGATAATCTCGTCTACTATAGTCCCATCTACCACAGTCTTATCTACCATAGTCCCTTCTACCATAATCTCATGTACTATAGTCCCATCTACCATAGACCCATCATGGACCTGTCTACCATAATTCTGTGCACCATAGACTCTTCTACCATAATCTCATGTACTATAGTCCCATCTACCATAGACCCATCATGGACCTGTCTACCATAATTCTGTGCACCATAGACTCTTCTACCATAATCTCATCTACTATAGTCCCATCTACCATAGACCCATCTACCCTCGAACCATATACCACAGTCCTATCTACCATAGTCCCTTCTACCATAATCTCATCTACTATAGTCCCATCTACCACAGTCTTATCTACCATAGTCCCTTCTACCATAATCTCATCTACTATAGTCCCATCTACCATAGACCTGTTTACCATAAACCTGTCTACCAAAGTCCTTGTCCTGTCTACCAAAGTCATGTCTACCATAGTGCCTTGCAGCATAGTTCCTTCTACCATAGTTCCTTCTACTATAGTCCCATCTATCATAGACCTGTCTATGAAGAGTATAAAAAATGGTGGTTTCAGAAGCACTCTAATGCAGCTGCGGTGCCTTAAATCTGTTGCTTCCACTGCAATAAAGTTAGAGTGCTTCTTAAATTATATTTCTTACTTTTCATTCTAATCCTTTTCTAGACCCATCTACTATAGTCCCATCTACCATAGTCCCATCTACCATAGACCAATCTACCATAGACCCATCTACCAATGACCCATCTACCAATGACCCATCTACCAATGACCCATCTACCATAGACCAATCTACCATAGTCCCATCTACCATAGACCAATCTACCATAGACCCATCTACCAAAGACCCATCTACCAATGACCCATCTACCAAAGACCCATCTACCAATGACCCATCTACCAAAGACCCATCTACCATAGACCCATCCACCATAGTCCCATCTACCATAGACCAATCTACCGTAGACCCATCTACCATAGTCCTATCTACCAAAGACCCATTTACCAAAGTTCCTTCTACCATAACCAGGGCTGTATTAACAGCTGCTGCTGCCCTAGGTACCAAACCTGAAGATGCCCCATTGTCAGTCACCATTTAGCATCACGATTTTCTAGATTCTGAACATCATATTGGTAATAGCTCCAGGCGTCATTTAATACCGCCACACCAGATCTTAACAATACTGCCATACCATGACTGGATAACACCGCCATACTACGCCTGACCAATAGCACCATATACCCCCCCCCCCCCCCCCAAGTCTGAATGGGAGTTGGATACTTAAAAAATAAAACCAAACAAAAAAGTTGTTTTCTTTCCCCTGCTCCCTGGTGCTGCTCCCCTGCAAGGTGCTGCCCTAGGCACCGGACAACGAGTGCCTAGTCGTAAATACAGCCCTGACGATAATCTCGTCTACTATAGTCCCATCTACCACAGTCTTATCTACCATAGTCCCTTCTACCATAATCTCATGTACTATAGTCCCATCTACCATAGACCCGTCATGGACCTGTCTACCATAATTCTGTGCACCATAGACTCTTCTACCATAATCTCATCTACTATAGTCCCATCTACCATAGACCCATCTACCCTTGAACCATATACCACAGTCCTATCTACCATAGTCCCTTCTACCATAATCTTATCTACTATAGTCCCATCTACCATAGACCCATCATGGACCTGTCTACCATAATTCGGTGCACCCTAGACTCTTCGACCATAGTCCTGTTTACCATAGATCTGTCTGCCATAGTCCCATCTACCATTGAGGAGTTTATTATAGTCCCATTTACCATTGTCCCGTCTTACATAGTCCCATCGACCATAGTCCCTCCCTACACGGTGCAGCCTCTTGTAGGTTCTTTCAATTCGAAGCCAAATCTTTTTCTTAATATTTTTTCTTCCTTTAAAAGCCGCTATAAATGCAGCCTCATTTCTATGGGAGCTGGTCTTGAATTAAAGCCTGCTTATTCACCCAAGTTGGTTTTATGTACAAGATGTGCATTTAGCTTCAATATACGCTATAAAATGCGATAATGTTAATTTTATACCTGTTTCATTAGCTGGAATCTTTTCCTCTAACTCTAATGGTCATTATCTATGTTGTAACATATGTTCCAATGACCATAATTCTTTTGGCTATAAACTTATATTGCTAAGGTCACACTAAACATTAAACAGTATCCTTAGGAGACCTCTCGTTCTCGCATCGCTTTTATTACATGGACTTTTTCCTCTTCTCATTTAAGAGCTGGAACTTCTGCCAGTTGACAAAAATTCTATCCTGGAAGTAATGTATTTATGAAATATTTCCTCTGGGATATTGTTGCTTAGGAAAATCTGAACATTGTGTCCTTCATGGAGCTGATAGCAACGTGCAGCCAAGTTACGGTGCGGGGCGGGGAAGGGGCCAGCACGCTTATTGGTCATTTTGGGAATGGGTACAAATTTCACGTTGTCGATAAAACCTGTTATCACTGGAAACATTTACATGTAAAATACACATAATGCCGAAAAGTTGGCACTGGGGAAATGTGAAAGTCCAGGAAAAGAGCCAAGATATTAGGTATTTGCCTTCTGAAAGTTGCAGGAAATATTTAACTTTGAAAAGCAAAAAGTCCACAGTGGTCTAAAGCAGATGTCCAGCGGTCGGCCTGTAAACGACACTCTGTGGGACGTCCACACATACAGATCGGTTTTTGGTTGACTAAATGTGGATGTGTGCTAGAGGCCTTAGAGAATAGGCATTGTGGTGCTCAGGTAAAGGTGGCCGCACACCTTCAGTAACTGGCCATTGTCCGGCTGTCAGTAATATCTCCCGCCTTCCACAGAAACCTATAACATTCTTTTGTTCTAATTTTTTTTTGATATATCATCCCTTGAAGGGATTTTTAATACGTATACAAAAATTAGATCGAAAAGTTTTAATGGGTTTCTGCAAGACACATTAGAACTCTGGCAGTATGCCGGCAACAGCGATCTATGGTGCACGGTTATCCAGACAGAGGGGGATCGTTCCTTTACCTGATGCTGTGTCCTTGTTTTAGTGTTTTAATAAATTTATTAAAAGTTCTTTATAAGCTATATACTTACGTCTTCTACTGGAGTTCGCTCCTCTTTTTCGAGGAGTGGAGGTTTGCGTCCAATCACAACGTCGGCAGACTTTAGTCAGTTTTCGGCCATTGCCAACAATTGTTTGCAGGTAATATACAAACATTGGGCCAGACTTATCAAACTGTGCAAAACTGAAACTAATGTAAACTGTTCACAGTAACCACTGTAACAGTAACCAATCACAGCTCTAGTTGTATAGGCTGGGATGGCAGCCAATTGCCACGTGTCTTTTTATTGTGAATTGCTGAGGTATTGTGGGGGGTTTGGTCATGGGAGTTTTAAATCTGAAGCACATTTTAAGGATGTATTACTGTGTGGACTATGCAAGAATAAAATTAAAAAAATTGCAACTTCCTGACAGAATGCACCAAGCTCAAAAGTGTGTTACACCATAAGGGTACAAACCCACTTGGCGGGTCTGCAGCGAGTCTCCATGCTGCGTTTTTGCAGCGAGACTCGCTGCAGATCCCGGCCCTATGCTTTTAATGGCAGACAAACACGCAGCAGGGATGTACATCCCTGCTGCGAGTTTGTCTGCAGCCCACCCCATCAACCCCCCGGCCGCCGGAGCTGATACTTCACCTGATCCCGGCTCCGGCGGTTCCCGATGTCTTCAGCAAGCCGGAGCGGGGACCAGGTGAGGCATATGCTCCAGCCAGCCGCCCGCAGCCCCGGACGCCCAATCGCCCCCCCCCCCCGCAGCCCCGGCCGCCCGATCGCCCCCCCGCAGCCCCGATCGCACACACTCCCCCCCGCAGCCCCGATCGCACACACGCCCCCCCGCAGCCCCGATCGCACACACGCCCCCCCCGCAGCCCCGGCCGCTCGATCGGGGGGGCGTGCGATCGGTGCTGCGGGGGGGCGTGCGATCGGGCAGCCGAGGCTGCGGGGGGGGGGCGATCGGGCGGCCGGGGCTGCGGGGGGGGCGATCGGGCGGCCGGGGCTGCGGGGGGGCGTGTGTGCGATCGGGGCTGCGGGGGGGCGTGTGTGCGATCGGGGCTGCGGGGGGGCGATCGGGCGGCCGGGGCTGCGGGGGGGGGGCGATCGGGCGGCCGGGGCTGCGGGGGGGCGTGCGATCGGGGCTGCGGGGGGGGCGATCGGGCGGCCGGGGCTGCGGGGGGGGGGGGGGGGGGGGGGGGGGGGGGGGGGTCGATCGGGCGGCCGGGGCTGCGGGCGGCTGGCTGGAGCATATACTTCACCTGGTCCCCGCTCCGGCTTGCTGAAGACATCGGGAACCGCCGGAGCCGGGATCAGGTGAAGTATCAGCTCCGGCGGCTGGGGGGTTAATGGGGTGGGCTGCAGACAAACTCGCAGCAGGGATGTACATCCCTGCTGCGTGTTTGTCTGCCATTAAAAGTATAGGGCCGGGATCTGCAGCGAGTCTCGCTGCAAAAACGCAGCATGGAGACTCGCTGCAGACCCGCCAAGTGGGTTTGTAACCTAAAGTTTATAGTAGCTATACAGGGGCCTAACTACCACTGTAGCAGCCATAGCAGCTGCTATGGGGCCCACCACATCAGGGGGCCCTGTTGCTCACTCCTGCAATACACTGGGCCCCCTGAGCGGTCATCATTTGCAGCACCAGGTGGCCAAGCAGGGCTCCTGGGTTCTGCAAATGTCCCTTAAACTGCAAAGACTCCTGATGAGCGCTTGCATGTAGACTTGATGGCTTAGTGGTCAGTTCGGGAGGGGGGGCCCAATTAAAAGTATGCTATGGGGCCCAGCCATTTTTAGTTACAGACCTGTAGCTATAACAATAGAAAAGGTGCAATAGGGTGATAACTGGAGAATAAGCAGTGTCAGGTAAGTATGGATATGCTCACCTGTGCGCTGTCAGTGGAGATAGGCAGTGGCTGCAGCAGCCTGGTCTAAAAGAGCTACACCATGATCCAAAGCCACAGGATGGGGAGGAGAGTGATGAGAAGTAGGTGTCCGGTCCACAGAGCTTACCAGAGGACAAGGAAACTACAGCGCTCACAGCTTCATCAGTCAGCAAACTTGGTAAAACTGCAGTTTATTGTTTTAAAGTTAAGACCAATAAAGTACACTTAAACAGCACTGTAAATTGGTTCCCGTGTCCTCCGGTAAGCTCCGTGGACCTGACACCTACTTCTCTTACACCATAAAGTGGCTGGGTCCTTCGCGGAGGGATATCTGGCTTGTGCTCGGTTTCAAGACTCTTTAATGAGGCTCCACGGGCTCTTCTTTTACACCCTCAGGCTATGTTCACACTATGTAAGTTACGTAATAATCATTGCCCTTGTTGCCGATGTGCAACAACAGCCATGATTACTACGGAACTTACGTAGTGCTGGCGTCTATGATATCCCAGCCGGCGTGTATACACATAGTACATACAGTATATACATAACACATAGTATACACTACGGGCGGGATCCCTAGCGGCGCCGCAAAAAAACCTGACATGTCAGTTTTCTGTGGCCGCTATTCACTGAATCTTAGAACCTGTCAGTGCACACAATGGAGCATGCGGCTCTGGCCGCATGCTCCATTGTGTGCAGTGGGGAATTCAGATGTGGGCGCACACTGATGCAAATCCAAATTCAGCAGCAGTGAAGATCATCAGGTCTGTACTGCAGTACTGGCCGAGATGATCTTCTCTGACGACGGCCGTTCCGTAGCCAGGTCACGGAACGGTCGGTGTCTTACGCCATGGCCTAAAGTGGCATGCCAGATTTACTTTAATTTACACCCACAGACAGTTATACAGAAATCTACACCAGCTACAAAGTACACCCAAACAGCCTCGAAAGCTGGTGAGGGATTATTTAAATGGATACTCCGAGCTAACTTAAAAAACCTGGGAATGTGGGGGAGGTGGGAGCATAATGAAAAAGTTATACTTACCTGTCCTGAGGCCCCCGCAGCCACAGCGCCACCACACATGGTCCCCCAATTGTCTCCTGTATCTCCTGGTTTCCATGAAGTCACGGCCCCACCCAGAAATACCAGCTCAGCCAATCAGGTGTGCCACTAATAGCTGTAAAATACAACTCAGGCAAGGCGAAAGCTACCATAAGAATAGAAAATAAAAGCTGAGCTGTGATTGGTTGCAACAACAGGGATCTTACTAGAAGACAGCAGTATAAGTGATGAATCATAGATTTCACAAAAACCTTCCTTCAAATCTACTAATGCCAGAAAGTGCCAGAGGTTTGTAATTAATTTTTTTTTTAAAGATTAAAGATTTAAAAAAAATCTCTTGTCTTCCAGTACTTACCAGCTGCTGTATGTCTTACATGAAGTGGTATTCTTTTCAATCTAGAGAGCAGGAGAGGTTTCTATGGGGATTTGCTGCTGCTCTGGACAGTTCCTGACAAGGACAGAAGTGGCAGCAGAGAGCACTGTGTCAGACTGGAGAGAATACACCACTTCCTGCAGGACATACAGCAGCTAATAAGTACTGGAAGACTGGAGATTTTTTTTACAAAAAATAATCTCTGGCACTTTCTGGGACCAGTTGATTTAAGAGAAATTTTTATTTATGGTGAACAACCCCTTTAACGATTCTGCAGCAGAAAACTATTACTTATAAAATGTTAGTATACAAAATAAATAAATAAATAAATAAATAAAAAAAATAATAATAATAATACACTGTCCATTGAAATCATAATCCACAGAATTCAATATTCCCACTCGTTATAATACTAAACTTTCAGCCTCTTGATCCCAATATATTACAGAATTCAGAGTCCTAATTAAAACATCATTTCTCCTGAGAAAACTGTGGAGATCCGACCATACAGTGCAATCATTATTGTTTCAGTGGTCAATGAAAAGCGATTCACACATCAGAGATTTATTCTTGCTGCTACCGATCTCTAGAATAAATGAAAGAGAAAACCTTCTCAGTCTATAAACAACCATAGGGGTTTTGTGGTCATAGAGCGTCGGGAGGCGGCCGGGCCTTAATTGCCGGGATTGTGTAATGTCGATGACATTTCGAATCTTGCAGATGAAAGGGTCCATGTGTTATACATTATTGATTACACATTAAACACAAAATAAGTCAAGTACCTGCGCACAGTACACCGTGTCTCTTATTATTGTGCTAATAAATCTGCTGCCTATCAATAATTTATGTTAAATATTTGCAGACTGACTTCATGGGATTATTGACGAGGAACAGAAAATTATTAATGTAAACTAGTGCTGGAAACCAATGGCATTGCCCTTACATTCGATACAAAGTACAGGCAAGAGGTGAATTGGGGAGAGAATATCAGTGTATAGAATATAACTACTATAATACTGCCCCCTATATACAGGGATATAATTACTATAATACTGCTCCTATATACAGGGATATAACAACTATAATACTGCTCCTATATACAGGGATATAACTACTATAATACTGCTCCTATATACAGGGATATAACTACTATAATACTGCTCCTATATACAGGAATATAACTACTATAATACTGCTCCTATATACAGGAATATAATTACTATAATACTGCCCCCTATATACAGGGATATAACAACTATAATACTGCTCCTATATACAGGGATATAACTACTTTAATACTGCTCCTATATACAGGAATATAACTACTATAATACTGCTCCTATATACAGGGATATAACTACTATAATACTGCTCCTATATACAGGAATATAACTACTATAATACTGCTCCTATATACAGGAATATAACTACTATAATACTGCTCCTATATACAGGAATATAACTACTATAATACTGCTCCTATATACAGGGATATAACTACTATAATACTGCTCCTATATACAGGAATATAACTACTATAATACTGCTCCTATATACAGGGATATAACTACTATAATACTGCTCCTATATACAGGAATATAACTACTATAATACTGCTCCTATATACAGGGATATAACTACTATAATACTGCTCCTATATACAGGAATATAACTACTATAATACTGCTCCTATATACAGGGATATAACTACTATAATACTGCTCCTATATACAGGAATATAACTACTATAATACTGCTCCTATATACAGGGATATAACTACTATAATACTGCCCCCTATACACAGGGATATAACTAGTATAATACTGCTCCTATATACAGGAATATAACTACTATAATACTGCTCCTATATACAGGAATATACTACTATAATACTGCTCCTATATACAGGGATATAACTACTATAATATTGCTCCTATATACAGGAATATAACTATTATAATACGAACTGGAGAGAATGGAACGGCTGCACATCCCATCTATGGCTGATACTAATGCCGCTAGGCCTATATTAAAAATCAACACCAGAGTGTCTGTATATGAATTGATCAAGCCATATTGCCCCGTGTACCACCGCGCAGGTCCTCTGGTCCACACGTGTCCCTACGCTAACTCCACACCGTGTCGGTCGGCGACTGCCAACCCCGCAAAGCGTGCACGTGCAGGGAAGGGAGGCCATGGAACGGCCCTGCAACCCCAATGTCACAGGACCAGACCCAAAAAGCCCCACCAAAACCCAGCCAGCACCACCGGCGGGGAAGGCTGCCCCCAAACGACACCAGTATGGATATGGATATGTTTGGGGGCCACCTTCTCCGCCGGCGGTGCTGGCCGGGTTCTGGTGTGGTGTTTTTGGGTCTGGTCCTGTGACATGGGGGTCGCAGGGCCGTCCCATGGCCCCCGTTCCTTGACTATGCGCGCCTGCGAGGTTGGTGGCCACTGACTGGCACGGTGTGGACTTAGTGTAGGGACCCATGTGTATCAGATACCGGCACGAGGTACATGGGGCAGTATGGCTCGATCAATTCATACACAAAATTCTGATGTGTTTTTTTTTTAGCCTAGGGGCACTAGTATCAGCCATAGGTGTGAGGTGCAGCGCTCTGTTTCTTCCCTGAGCCATAACTACTATAATACTGCTCCTATATACAGGAATATACTACTATAATACTGCTCCTATATACAGGAATATAACTACTATAATACTGCTCCTATATACAGGAATATAACTACTATAATACTGCTCCTATATACAGGAATATAACTACTATAATACTGCTCCTATGTACAGGAATATAACTACTATAATACTGCTCCTATATACAGGAATATAACTACTATAATACTGCTCCTATATACAGAATATAACTACTATAATACTGCTCCTATATACAGGAATATAACTACTATAATACTGCTCCTATATACAAGGATATAACTACTATAATACTGCTCCTGTATACAGGGATATAACTACTATAATACTGCTCCCTATATACAGGAATATCACTACTATAATACTGCTCCTATATACAGGAATATACTACTATAATACTGCTCCTATATATAGGAATATACTACTATAATACTGCTCCTATATACAAGAATATAACTACTATAATACTGCTCCTATATACAGGAATATACTACTATAATACTGCTCCTATATACAGGAATATAACTACTATAATACTGCTCCTATATACAGGAATATAACTACTATAATACTGCTCCTATATACAGGAATATAACTACTATAATACTGCTCCTATGTACAGGAATATAACTACTATAATACTGCTCCTATATACAGGAATATAACTACTATAATACTGCTCCTATATACAGAATATAACTACTATAATACTGCTCCTATATACAGGAATATAACTACTATAATACTGCTCCTATATACAAGGATATAACTACTATAATACTGCTCCTGTATACAGGGATATAACTACTATAATACTGCTCCTATATACAGGAATATAACTACTATAGTACTGCTCCCTATATACAGGAATATAACTACTATAATACTGCTCCTATATACAGGGATATAACTACTATAATACTGCTCCTATATACAGGGATATAGCTACTATAATACTGCTCCTATATACAGGGATATAACTACTATAATACTGCTCCTATATACAGGAATATAACTACTATAATACTGCCCCCTATATACAGGATAACTACTATAATACTGCTCCTATATACAGGAATATAACTACTATAATACTGCTCCTATATACAGGGATATAACTACTATAATACTGCCCCCTATATACAGGAATATAACTACTATAATACTGCTCCCTATATACAGGAATATAACTACTATAATACTGCTCCTATATACAGGGATATAACTACTATAATACTGCTCCTATATACAGGAATATAACTACTATAATACTGCTCCTATATACAGGGATATAACTACTATAATACTGCTCCTATATACAGGAATATAACTACTATAATACTGCTCCTATATACAGGGATATAACTACTATAATACTGCTCCTATATACAGGAATATAACTACTATAATACTGCTCCTATATACAGGGATATAACTACTATAATACTGCCCCCTATACACAGGGATATAACTAGTATAATACTGCTCCTATATACAGGAATATAACTACTATAATACTGCTCCTATATACAGGAATATACTACTATAATACTGCTCCTATATACAGGGATATAACTACTATAATATTGCTCCTATATACAGGAATATAACTATTATAATACGAACTGGAGAGAATGGAACGGCTGCACATCCCATCTATGGCTGATACTAATGCCGCTAGGCCTATATTAAAAATCAACACCAGAGTGTCTGTATATGAATTGATCAAGCCATATTGCCCCGTGTACCACCGCGCAGGTCCTCTGGTCCACACGTGTCCCTACGCTAACTCCACACCGTGTCGGTCGGCGACTGCCAACCCCGCAAAGCGTGCACGTGCAGGGAAGGGAGGCCATGGAACGGCCCTGCAACCCCAATGTCACAGGACCAGACCCAAAAAGCCCCACCAAAACCCAGCCAGCACCACCGGCGGGGAAGGCTGCCCCCAAACGACACCAGTATGGATATGGATATGTTTGGGGGCCACCTTCTCCGCCGGCGGTGCTGGCCGGGTTCTGGTGTGGTGTTTTTGGGTCTGGTCCTGTGACATGGGGGTCGCAGGGCCGTCCCATGGCCCCCGTTCCTTGACTATGCGCGCCTGCGAGGTTGGTGGCCACTGACTGGCACGGTGTGGACTTAGTGTAGGGACCCATGTGTATCAGATACCGGCACGAGGTACATGGGGCAGTATGGCTCGATCAATTCATACACAAAATTCTGATGTGTTTTTTTTTTAGCCTAGGGGCACTAGTATCAGCCATAGGTGTGAGGTGCAGCGCTCTGTTTCTTCCCTGAGCCATAACTACTATAATACTGCTCCTATATACAGGAATATACTACTATAATACTGCTCCTATATACAGGAATATAACTACTATAATACTGCTCCTATATACAGGAATATAACTACTATAATACTGCTCCTATATACAGGAATATAACTACTATAATACTGCTCCTATGTACAGGAATATAACTACTATAATACTGCTCCTATATACAGGAATATAACTACTATAATACTGCTCCTATATACAGAATATAACTACTATAATACTGCTCCTATATACAGGAATATAACTACTATAATACTGCTCCTATATACAAGGATATAACTACTATAATACTGCTCCTGTATACAGGGATATAACTACTATAATACTGCTCCCTATATACAGGAATATCACTACTATAATACTGCTCCTATATACAGGAATATACTACTATAATACTGCTCCTATATATAGGAATATACTACTATAATACTGCTCCTATATACAAGAATATAACTACTATAATACTGCTCCTATATACAGGAATATACTACTATAATACTGCTCCTATATACAGGAATATAACTACTATAATACTGCTCCTATATACAGGAATATAACTACTATAATACTGCTCCTATATACAGGAATATAACTACTATAATACTGCTCCTATGTACAGGAATATAACTACTATAATACTGCTCCTATATACAGGAATATAACTACTATAATACTGCTCCTATATACAGAATATAACTACTATAATACTGCTCCTATATACAGGAATATAACTACTATAATACTGCTCCTATATACAAGGATATAACTACTATAATACTGCTCCTGTATACAGGGATATAACTACTATAATACTGCTCCTATATACAGGAATATAACTACTATAGTACTGCTCCCTATATACAGGAATATAACTACTATAATACTGCTCCTATATACAGGGATATAACTACTATAATACTGCTCCTATATACAGGGATATAGCTACTATAATACTGCTCCTATATACAGGGATATAACTACTATAATACTGCTCCTATATACAGGAATATAACTACTATAATACTGCCCCCTATATACAGGATAACTACTATAATACTGCTCCTATATACAGGAATATAACTACTATAATACTGCTCCTATATACAGGGATATAACTACTATAATACTGCCCCCTATATACAGGAATATAACTACTATAATACTGCTCCCTATATACAGGAATATAACTACTATAATACTGCTCCTATATACAGGAATATAATTACTATAATACTGCTTCTATATACAAGAATATAACTACTATAATACTGCTCCTATATACAGGAATATAACTACTATAATACTGCCTCCTACCTGTGAGGACGTGTGTTGGTAGCTCTCCTGCATTGCTCGGATGCCTGGAGAAAGCCCAGGGCGGGGCCACCCTGGGTGGGGAAGCTCCCCAAGTGAGGCCCAGGCTCCAAGGCCTACACTGGGAGACAACTCCCAGCATTCTACAGTGGATGAAAATCCCAGAGTGTCAAGCAAGCAAAGCAGCAGTGAGAATGTAAGCTGCAAAAGTATAGTAAAGAAAGATTTGAAGATGGAAGTCAGAAAGACAACTAAAGAAACAGCAGCAGCAGGAAGCCCAAAGCCAAGCCAGCAAAGTGAGTGCATGGTGAGACAAACAGGAGAAGCAGCAGGTGCACAGCCCCCCACTCCTGCACCCAGACAGAAGAGGACATCTCTGGAGAGACAGACCCTGCAGGAGAACATCAGGCAGCAGGTGATGGTCTCCAGGATGGTGGGTCACAGCAAGACCAGATCTGCCGCAAAGCTGGAACCAGGTGATAGCAAACAGCCTGAGAGACCACAGAGACCAACACCTGAGGAGAAGCCAGAGAGACCAGCAGCACCAGCAGAGAAGGAGCCAGAGAGAGCACCTGAGCTGCAGATGGCGGAGGAGATCCCAGGTCTGGTAAGGAGGATGGGGGAGCTTAAACACCATAAACAAATGCTGCAGTTACAAATAGACTGTATTTACAACCTTAAAACTGTCAACCCTGAGAGTAACACCCTGTATGATGCTAAGCTGCACTCACTGAGCGTTGAGCTGGCTGAGGTGGTGAGGGAGATGGACTGTGTCCTGGAGAGGATGGGGCCTCTGGCTGAGACTTACCACAACCAGGAACGCTTTGCTGCCCAAGCCCAGACTGTATCATCCCAGTCCAGACCCTCAGACGCTGCGTCTATGTCCCAGCGAGGGCCCCGTGTCATCCTGCAGGCCCCAAGCTTTGTGTTCCAGGAGGGCAAGAAACACCAGCAGGGACAACAGCCAAAAACATGTCCGGCTGTCCCTGAGCAACAAACTATCCGTCAGACTAAACATGCACTACAAGTCCCAGCCAACACAGCACAGCAGCAGGACAGTTTAGAGTCATCAATGTGTGAGACTATGGCTAGTAATGGTGATCATGCTGTGTCTGACCCTCAGGCAGCAGCACATGAACTACAAGTTCCAGGAGTAACAGCAAAGGCACTACAAGTCCCAGCCAACACTGCACAGCAGCAGGATAATGGAGAGTCATCTGTGTGTAAGACTGTGGACAGTGATGGAGGTCATGGTTTACCTTTCCCTCAAACAGCAGCACATGGACTACAAGTCCCAGGAATAACAGCATTGGCACCACAAGTCCCAGTCAACAGTGGACAGTCATCTGGGTGTCAGACTGTGGACAGTAGTGGTGCTCATGGTGTACCTGAGGGGTCAGGGGTTGGAGGGGATACGCAGTCTGTGTGGGAGATGGAACCATCTGATGATGCCATGGTAGATGGGGTGGTGGAGATAGAAAATAATGTTGCATGTGATTTCCCCCCATTACCCCCACATGTTGAGGCTGCCCCCTCTAGTACAGATCCCCACCCTAAACCCCCTGAGAGTGCCCCCCGTCAGGAACCTCCCAGAAATGCCTGGAGTCGGGGTGCTCCATCATTCACCCCCAGTGCCCATTATACCGGCCAGGCGTTTAAGAGGAGGAACGTGGTGAGGTTCAAGCATAAGGGCAACAAGGAAGACCTCCCAGCCAGGAGACTAGTCATCCGGGAGCTCCTGTGCCACCAGATGGGGTTTACACCAGCAGACATCCTGGCCGTAATAAACCTTCCAGACAGACAGGGCTATGACGTTAGCTTTAAGCTCATGTCCAGTCTGGATCGGTTTTGGGCGCAGTTTCCCAGGTTTAGGGACACAGAGGGCTGGAAAAATTTCATCCTCATTCCCATTTCTAAGCCTGATACCGCTACTGTAAATATAATTTTCTGGAATGAGTCTGTTCCCCCCCAAGATATAGTGGTATGGCTCAGGAGACACTGTGACCTCATGTCTGACCTCACCAAAGCCCGTGATGATGATGGTATCTGGACTGGAGGGTGGAGGGCACTGGTGAAACTACGCCAGCACAATAACATCACGCTGCATCTCCCCAATTCCTTCTTCATTGGGAGAGAGAAGGGGGTCTGTTTCTACCCCGGTCAGCCCAGGAAATGTTTCAAGTGTGGTAAACTGGGTCATGTGGCGAGTGTGTGCACGGTGCTGAGGTGCAACCTGTGTGGGGAGGTCGGCCATGTCAGTTCCATCTGTAAAAACATCCGCTGTAACCTATGTGGTAGGATTGGCCACCCGCACAGGGAATGCCCAGATGCCTGGCACAATATATGTGGAGATCTCCCTGACCAGGACTTGCTGGCAGCGACAGATGTCTTAGAGGAGGAGGCTCTAATATCAGGGACAGTACTGACCAGACAGGAGGTCCAGCAGGGGTCAGACAATGTAACACCAGGTCCATCATCAGAGGGGGTGCAGGGACACACAGCAGGGGTACAGAGACGCACAGAGGGGGTGCAAGGACACACACAGGCCACCTCAGACCAGCAGCAGCCACAAGTAGTCTCCTCTATGTCACCATCTGTTTTTGAGGAAATAAAGAGTAACAAGAGGAAGAAAAAAGACCCGTCCACCCGCAAACCTGAGGAGAGTCCCAGTGCAGGCCAGAGGGCCAAAAAAACAGTCACTAGCAGTGATGGAGTCATGGTCTTATCTAATAGGTATGATGTCCTCTCAGAATCAGATGGTGACTATGAGAAAGAGCTAGAAAGGATTGATAAAGAGTGTGAAGAGGACACAGGGCTCCCCCGCACAAAAAAGAAAACCCCCACTATAGAGACTCCGACACAGTCAGACATGGAGACTGGGGGTAGAGACAGCGACTCTGACATGTGATGATGGCAGTCACTTATATGGTATTCCTCTATTGTCTTCTCATGGCTGGGTTCACATTAAATATCATCTCTAGTAATGCCAACAGTATAAAAGTAAGAAGGACGAGACATACAGTGTACGACCATCTGAAACACCTTAATGCTGATGTCATCTTCTTACAAGAGACACGTCTAACGTCATCTGGACTGTTGTCTGAGGCACAGAGAGATTGGACGTCTGGTCCATCCTTCTGGTCACTGGCTGTAGAGCCTTATGCGGGAGTAGCCATATTGTTTAACACCACTGACGTGACTGTACATAGGATGACAGAGGTTGTTATGGGGAGGTGTCTGGTCCTTGAGGTCACTGTCCATGGCAGACGGCTCAGGCTTATTAACATCTATGGCCCACAGACAGTGACTGAAAGGATCCATGTCTTTAATGAGTTGAAGCCATACCTCTTTACCTCTATTCCCGTTGTATTAGCTGGAGACTTTAACGTTGCCCGGTCATCAGGTGACAGGTCCTCCGGCAGAGCTGTGGTCAGGGACTCTACAGTCCTTAATAATATCATTTTGCAGGCTGGACTGAGTGATGTCTTTACACAGGGTGGAAGGAGGCCGAAATTCACATACTGCTGTGGTGATAGGAGGAGTAGAATAGATCTGGCGTTTGTGAATCCCACAGAAACTGTTAGCAGGATAAGTGAGAAAGCCGTCCCATACTCCGACCACCTGGCCTTGTGTTTCTGCCTGGGAGTCGCAAAACGCCCAGATCTTGGTAGGGGGTTATGGAAACTTAATTCCAGCCTCCTGGATGACTTTTATGTCCAGCGTTGTGTTCACTCCTTCTTTCAGAACCAACTTGAGAGAGTGGATTTTTATGACAGTATGGCTGACTGGTGGGAGGATGTCAAGGAGGAGATCCGCTCCCTCTTGAAGAAACTGTCTATTAAAAGAGGGAAGAGTAAGTATGGCCAGTATCTAAGACTGCGCAAAGAATTGGAGTCACTCTATTCGGCGGGAGGGGATGACCAACAAAGGATTGACCGACTGAAATCTGAGATGAGGCAGTATCAGTACAGTAGGTATACCTCCCTGGTAGTTGAACGGGATTATGGGTCCTTAGGGTCTCCTGATCCCTTCGAGAGTTGCCGGGAGCGTGTGGCAAAGAAATCTGTCACTGGTCTCACTGACTCCCAGGGTGTTTTGCAGGAATCTCGGGAGGGTATCCTGGGGGTTGTGAGATCCTACTATACTGACTTATTTCAGAGGAAGGCTTTGGATAAGGAAAAAGTGACCCAATTCTTGGAGGCAACTCCACTCCCTGATACTAATGATTTGGACTTTTTTCCTTTGACAGCAGAATTATCAGTGGAGGAGGTCAAAGAGGCCATTGATAAGTTACATCTGAAGAAGGCACCAGGTCCAGATGGGATAACAGCAGAATTTTATAAGAAATTTAGAGACCTCTTGGCTCCAATCCTCGTGGATGTTTATAGGAATTGTTTAGAAAATCACCTGATGCCTCCATCCATGAGGGTCTCATCACTAATTCTGCTGTCTAAAGGTAAAGACCCTAGCGACATCAAGAACTGGAGGCCAATTGCCCTCTTGAATGTCGACAGGAAAATTCTGGCAAAAATTCTGTTTTCTAGATTAGTTTGTTTGTCCCCGGCACTGTTGGCAGGCTGTCAGTATGGCACGGTAAAAGGGCGGAACATCTCTGGAGCGGTGCTCTCTATCCGGGAGATGTTTGAGAGATGTAAAGCCCTTGGGTGTGGGAGATATGTTGTAGGTCTTGACCAGGCTAAAGCCTTTGACAGAGTAGATCATGCGTATCTATGGGCCACTTTATCAAAGTATGGTATTCCCGGACAATTCATAGATTGGCTGAGAACTTTGTATTGTGAGGCTGAGAGCTTTCCTCTGATCAATGGTTGGCAAGGTGGCACGTTCAGGGTTGAGGCAGGGGTGCGACAAGGTTGCCCACTGAGTCCACTGCTGTATGTGTTTGCTATCGATCCGTTCCTGAGATCACTGCAGCGGTGTGGTTTTCAGGGGGTAGCGGTCCCCCATTGCTTGCCCCTGGATGTTGTTGCCTATGCGGATGATGTGACTGTAGTAATATCTGAGCCTCGAGAGGTGGAGATGTTGTCTGCAGCCATCAGAAGCTACTCGGAGGCCTCAGGGTCTCTGGTCAACCTTGAGAAGAGTCAAGCTTTCTGGACATTGAGTACAGACCCAGATTTTGATCTGCCGCAGTTTGCCAAGGCCTCCACCCATATTAAGATCCTTGGGGTTAAATTCGGGAGGGACGATAATTCCAGGTTAAATTGGGAAGAGAAGTTGGATGCCGGAAATGTAAAGGTTCAGCGATGGAAGAACTGGAGGCTGACCTATAGAGAGCGGATCTCAATGTTGAAGACTTACCTGGTCCCCGTCTTCTTGTACGTCTCTGTCGTCTTTCCTTTGCCAGAATCTTTCTCGGCTAGGCTCTTTAGCCTGTTCTTCCAGCTCTTATGGGGGAACAGGTTGAATCCAGTAAAAAGAGGGGTAACTTACCTGCAGAGGAGAGAGGGTGGGCTAGATATGTTAAATCCAAGGGTGTTCTTTGACTCCATGTTTCTTAAAGTCAATTTTGGTTGCCTGGACTCAAACAACAGTCCTCTGTGGGTGAATAGTATCAGGGATTGGATATTGCCTTTTGCAGAACCTTGGATGCGAGGCGGCAGTCTCAAGAGGGTCAGATTGACTTGTGGCTTCCTCCCCCAGTATCTGGAGTACGGAATAAGATGTCTCAAGAAATGGGGTATTGATAAATCTTTCATTGAGAGCAAAACCAGGAGAGATTTATACTCCAGAGTGTGTAAGACGTTCTACAGTGTACAGCCTGTACTTAGGGACTGTCCAACCACAACCCTGCAGGACAGTCTGAGGCTTCTCAATGGTCCGCGGCTCCCCCCTAAGTTCTGGGATATCGCTTGGCTGTCATTACAGGGGAAGCTTTTTGTCAGGGGAAACCTTAAGTTCCTCAGTGTGTCAGATCGCATGTGTCCCTTGGGTTGTCAGCAGGAGGAGACTATGGATCATTTCTTCTCAGATTGCTGGGGTGGACGGAAAATCTGGTGTGACATATCAGCCGAGCTACAGATCCCCACATTACAGTCACTGAAATACCCGGAAATCATCTATGGGGTCACATCTAGTGGGAATAACATCAACCGGGGGACCCTGTATCTGATCATCTCTGTGATCAAATATTACCACTGGCACACAAGAACACGAGTCTCTGTCCATAGTGAGCCATTCAATCACAGCAAAGCCATATCCCTCATTATGTCAGAGCTCAGGTGGATCCAGGCATTAGAGGTCAGGAAAAAAGGGGAAAACATTAAATTATGGAGGAACGTCCATCTGGATTAATGTATTGTAGTGTATTGTATATTGTATATTGTCACGGAGGCTATTATTTATTTATTTACTTCTTTTTCTTTTCCCCTTTAGTTAAATTGGACTTAAGTTACAATTAGTATAAATTTATTTTCCTTTGCAAAAGTATAAGTGATACTGTATGATTATTTTTTTATTTATTCTGATGGAAAAGTATTTCTGTATTTATGTTTGTTTTATACCAATAAAAATTGCCTCCTATATACAGGAATATAACTACAATAATACTGTTCCTATATACAGGGATATAACTACTATAATACTGCTCCTATATACAGAAAAATATATTTCGGTGCATTATTTATATGACATGTATATAGCAAAGCTTTAATAAACCAATTATAAGATTGCTGTCTTTTTATTCCTATCGTGGTATAATATAATAGAATATGTTTTTTCCTTCAGTAGGTGAAAATAAGTGTTATGGTAAAAGGTCAGGGACCTGATATATTTGGTGAGTGTTAATAAAGGCTTAAAAGTCAGTGTGAAATGAGCTAATGAGGTGTTTGTATGTGAATAGCAGGTAATTTGCAGTATGCCACTTACGTCTCACTAAGTCTTGATCTCTTTTACTCCTTTATAATTTCCTATTCTGGGTGATAAGTATGTTAGTATATCTCTATGTGACCTGATGAGAATAGATTAATTAAAGGGAAACTTTATCCCACAGGGCGCTAAAGATAACGACACGTATCTTACCTTGGTTCTCACAGCTGTTTTCATGGACTTTGTAGTTTCATCCCATGCCAGTGAGGCAGTTCGGTGCTTTTGGTGGTGGTCACTGCAGCGCGTTGGATGAATATTGATTAAATAGGGCAGCCTCTTCTCTATACATTTCTCTTTTTCTTTTCAAGCTACTAAATATTATTAGCAGCATACACGGAGGTAAATTACAAAACAAGGTAACATTGCTGTAAGAAAGAAGGATGCCTTGGTCACATGTTTCTCTCAGTGTGTGCACAGTCTGATCTTAAATTTTTCCATAACCACGTGGCTGCTAGCTGAGCTCGTCAGTCAGCTCTCAAACCCATGGGTCAAGCTGTAAGCAGCAGGAACTTGCCTCTGAGACCCCTGGGAAGCCAAGCTGGAAGAGGAGAAAGTCTGCCTCTTAGGGCCCCTGAATCTGGGAAGCCAAGCTGGAAAAAGAGAAAGTCTGCCTCTTAGGGCCCCTGAATCTGGGAAGTCAAGCTGGAAAAAGAGAAAGTCTGCCTCTTAGGGCCCCTGAATCTGGGAAGCCAAGCTGGAAAAAGAGAAAGTCTGCCTCTTAGGGCCCCTGAACTTAGAAGTTTGAGTACGGTGTACAGATGTAGCAAGGTTTAACTTGATCACAATGACGCATTTAACTCGACACTCTAATTGACTTAGCATAGCTCCCTGACACAATTGTTGAGTCAGGGATCATGTTAACCCTGGCTGCATCTGTATGTAGACAATAAGATTGGGGGGGGGGGGGGGGCGGAGCCAGATCTTCAAACATGCGGTTTCATGCATGAACTCAAACTTGTTAGTTTGAGTTCACTCACCCCCTACTTGTAAGTAGAGAGAATGATAATTGAGTTCCCTTTAAAAGAGTTATTCACAATTAGAAGCATAGCTTCTTTCTTCTCCCCCCCCCCCCCCCCCCCCAGTTACATGAATGGATTGGACCTGCAATAACACACCCAAACTAAGGACTAGAGTTCCGCTGTTTCTTGAAGAAAGAAACTGCTATGTGTCCCTGAAAACAAGAAAGTCTTACATAATTTTTTTGCTCTTAACGATGTGCTAGGTCTGATCAGGGGATGTCTTATTTCCCCATGAAGAAGAATTCACGTATGGTATAGTGGCCTCCAGCCACCAGGGGGAGCTCATCACAGCACACGTGTACAGCACAGCAGGGACAGAATACAGTATAGCAACTTCTGGCCTCCAGGGGGAGCTCACCACAGTACACTCGTACAGCACAGCAGGGACACAGTATGGTATGGCGGCAGGTGATGGGATAACGGCAAACTGTGTGCAGCTTTACATCTGGCGGTAGGGGACAACAGGGCCTCATGATGCCTTGCCTTCACATTTATAAGTGACGGCCGTGGAAGGGAGCATTAGGGTTCGTGGCAGGTGACGCTCTTAATGTTCTGCAGTAAAGGTAGGGGACAATGCCGGCGGGCTAAAAGGAATCCCAGCTGCCTGCCCTGGTGGGCTGTGCGGTGGGCATGCTTCCATACACTTTGATGGGTCTTTCTTTCAGGGAGGCCTTATATTTAGCAATTAAGCAAACCCTCCACTAGGTCTTATTCTCAGGAAAACATGGTATGCTAAGGAAACAAGCGAGTGATTTAGATCCCAGTTCAGAAGTAGTGAAGAAGTGAGGGGGTCCACGTTGCTTGGCCCCCTCCTCTCCACTACAGAAGGGCAAGCATTTTCAGTAGACTCTCATGTCTAGAAGATTGCACTGCTGGCAAATAAGGGTCAGGGTGGAATGAACCCAAATGTTATGGGATATGGTTGGAAAAATGAATATAGGACTAGACTTGGCATCATTATGGGGAGGTGGCCATTTTGGTCTTTGCCGTGGGGCCAATCTCTTTAAAGGGGTGGTTCGGCAAAAATAAAAAAAATAAAAAATTATATATTTTTTTCAAATCTACTGAAGCCAGGAAGTGCCTAAGATTTGTAATTTACTTCTATTAAAAAAATTCTTAGGTCTTCCAGTACTTATCAGCTGCTGTATGTCCTGTGGTGAATTCTTTCCAGTCTGGAGAGCAGGAGAGGTTTGCTATGGGGATTTGTTGCTGCTCTTAACAGTTCCTGACATGGACAGAGGTGGCAACAGAGAGCACTGTGTCAGACTGGATAGAATACACCACTTCCTGCAGGACATAAATCAGCTGATAAGTACTGGAACTGGCACCAAGATTTTTTCCCCCTAACCACCCATTTAATGTTGTGTATATCCTTAATTGTAGACTATTAAAAAGGGAACAAGAAAAAAACGGAAAGGAAATGAAGAGACATTTGTGGCCGTTCTGTAAACCACCAAACCTAATGCTGTTACAGTCAGAAAGACAAATGACAGGGTGTCTGCTGTACTCTTGCAGCCTCCTGCCTCCAGGATACAGGAACCTGACCTGCCGAGTGCTAATAATGCCGGCAACAGCTTCTCCACGGCATAAAACTCGCAAAGTCAAAAGGCCAGTGTTTCTATCAACTGGAAAATAATTGACAAGTGCCGTCAGACAATTATTTTCTCATGCAGGTTACCGCAGGAAGGTGAGAACAAACATGGCAGAGATGACTGAGTACACAACGCATTTCAGTGCGGAGGGCTGGACAAGTTGTTAGAGAAATGCCACTTACTGCTTTGTAGAAGAGGTCGAGGTGGCGCTGTGACATTTAAAAAAAAAACAGCAAAACACCTTAGTAACAAAGCGCCACGTGCGATCCCATAGACCAGGTGCCCCCGGGAGTCGGTGAACAAGATCTCCATTAGCTGTAGAGTTCAGGCAACTTATAATTGTTATTCTGGAATGAGAACAATGTCATTATATAGAGGTAAGTGACATGTTGAATTGTCCTGCTAGAAGATCCCAACAACAGAGAAGACAACTCTTAACCAATCAGAGGAAGAGAAGACAGCCCTTTACCAATCAGCAGAGAAGACAGCCCTTTACCAATCATCAGAGAAGACAGCCCTTTACCAATCATCAGAGAACACAGCCCTTTACCAATCACCAGAGAAGACAACCCTTTACCAACCAGAGGAGAAGACAATCCTTTACCAATCAGCAGAGAAGACAGCCCTTTACCAACCAGCAGAGAAGACAGCCCTTTACCAATCACCAGAGAAGACAACCCTTTACCAACCAGCAGAGAAGACAACTCTTTACCAATCATCAGAGAAGACAACCCTTTACCAATCATTAGAGAAGACAGACCTTTACCAATCACCAGAGAAGACAGCCCTTTACCAATCACCAGTGGAGAAGACAACTCTTTACCAATCACCAGAGAAGACAGCCCTTTACCAATCATCAGAGAAGACAACCTTTACCAATCATCAGAGGAGACAGCCATTTACCAATCAGCAGAGAAGACAACTCTTTACCAATCACCAGAGAAGACAACTCTTTACCAATCACCAGAGAAGACAGCCCTTTACCAATCAGCAGAGAAGACAGCCCTTTACCAATCAGCAGAGAAGACAACCCTTTACAAATCAGAGGAGAAGACAATCCTTTACCAATAAGTAGAGAAGACAACCCTTTACCAATCACCAGAGAAGACGGCCCTTTACAAATCAGAGGAGAAGACAGCCCTTTACCAATCATCAGAGGAGACAGCCCTTTACCAATCACCAGAGAAGACGGCCCTTTACAAATCAGAGGAGAAGACAATCCTTTACCAATAAGTAGAGAAGACAGCCCTTTACAAATCAGTGGAGTAGAAGACAGCCCTACTGATCTTCAGAGGAGACAACTCTTTACCAATCAGAGGAGAAGACAGCCCTTTACCAATAAGTAGAGAAGACAGCCCTTTACCAATCACCAGAGAAGACGGCCCTTTACCAATCAGCAGAGAAGACAACTCTTTACCAATCAGAGGAGTAGAAGACAGCCCTTTACAAATCAGTGGAGTAGAAGACAGCCCTACTGATCTTCAGAGGAGACAACCCTTTACTAATTACTGTAGTAGACAGCCCTTTACCAATCACCATTGGGGATAGCCCTTTACCAATCTGCCGAGCTAAGCATCAGAGACCTGTGCCCGGCAGCTGTAGGGTACTGGGGCCAACTTATTTTCCGACAGGGAGGTGATTGATTCCCTTTAACACCCTGATTTCAGACATTAGCGGCCAGGATATATGGGACCAGTAAGACAAAGGACGAGTGCAGCCCTAACACTGGCACCCACCCCGCTGTCCCTGCCTACTTGCTACAATAGTCCTAAATGACAGTGGATAACTGGTTGACGGTCTTTATCCTTTATAGTGTGAACACAGAACAACAGCTGAGCGCTCGGCCGGGCAGCAGCGCGGTCCCGGCCACGGTGTGGTTCTAGGGACTCCGCTGACGCGCCCTCAGCACCTGGCCGGTCTGTATACCAGGGACGCAGCCGGTGTGTCTGACAGGCCAGCAGTCGGCTCATGACATTAGCAGGACAGAATGCTACATTCCCTGTAGCACTCACAGAACCACATAGAAGCTAAGCAGCTGAGCCTTTTGTCTCTAATGCTAAGTGTAAGCCAACCAGAAGTGCTGAAATGACCTAGCATAGTAATGTGCACTGTCATACTCTATTATAGGAAGGTGAGCAGCCAATCAGCAGTCAGCTATATGTAACCTTTCTGCTTAAGCCAATTGCTACATCCAAAAATCAGGACAATATGGCGCAAAATAACACTTGTTCATCATCTTAGGAAGTGACAAGTCAAGTGGTAGTCAACACAGGGAACTATAGCTCCCCCCAACTATAGAGTCTTCTTTTATGGGGAACAATACCAACGTCCATTATTTTCTTATGGGTTTTCAGTCTCTATCCCAGATCACGGACGCGGGACAGAGAGTCATCCTCCCACATTAACCATAGAAATATTCCGATCCTACAAGCTTTTATGATTTTCAACTACTAAGAAATGGATAAATGATAATTGCTGTGATAATTGTCTGCACGGACGGCAAAATAACGATCAGGACAACTATTTCCGGACGTCTTTTGCAAACAGCGGCCGTTATTTTTTAGTTCTTTTTTCACCGTTTTTACTATTAACTTTAATGAACTTTTCAATCAAAGACAAAGGACGATCAGTCCACCTGACCTAGAATAATGGACCGACAGCCGACATTGCACCAACAGCTAAAGCACCAGACAGCGAAAGAACGGATGGCATTTTTTCTTTTTAAAAACAGAGAGGAAAAAACGTAGTGGTAACATAGCCATAGAGCACAAGCGACATAACACAGTGCCAAAATAAAACCATCAAGAAGTCTTCAAGATCGAGCACAGAAGGATGATAAAATAATGACCTGGATGCAACATTTAAATAATACCGGAATATAGTGCCCCCAAATACCACCATATACATGCAAAATAAATACACTTAGTAGCCGCCACACACTCTATAAATAATACTACCATAATGTGCCCAAAGGATTTCCAGGTCTGTCAATGATAAAGCTCTTGGAATTGAATATTATAGCGCATCATCCTGAGCCGGGGTGGCGATCTCCGGATTGTAGACCCGTCCCAGCACTCACCGCCATCCACCCTCCTGTAGCGCTTTCCTCCTACAGGCGGTATAATAAACACTGTCCGTCAGACTCTCTACAATCAGATTGATGAAACAATAGGCGAATCAGGAGGCAAATAAAGAAACACAAAGCGATAAACCTGTAAATAATGAAATATTCAAAGCTCTTAATTAATGTGATTTCAGATTGTGTTTACTTAGAAGGTTCCCCCGGGAGCCGTTACCAATAGACACCAGCCCATAGGTGGCGGTAATATACAGGCCATTCATTAGGTGCTGCGCAAACAAGACGGTAATTCAACTTTTTCCAGCAAGGTGTTTAGAGAGAATTAATTATGTATCGAGAGCCGATCCCGAAAATGCTAAACGGGGAACATCTGGACCTTCAAGCTTTTATTTTAATTGAATAAAAAATGAATCTCTCCCGCTGAGGGAAAAATTACTATATAATAGAAGTGGTCGTGTTTCTTCATCATACAGCACTTAGTGTCTGCTCTGTACTATCTGCTGGATGGGACGGGAATAACGGCTGGGATAATTATACAGGTCATGCTGCTAACACTTATATGTACTCCTATATAGAGTGATATGGAGCCTGCTGGTATAACCTGGGGATCTCCTGTATATATGTACAGCTGGTATAACCTGGGTATATACTGTATATATGTACATCTGGTATAACCTGGGTATATACTGTATATTATTATATATATGTACAGCTGGTATAACCTGGGTATATACTGTATATAATTATATATGTACAGCTAGTATAACCTGGGTATATACTGTATATTATTATATATATGTACAGCTGGTATAACCTGGGTATATACTGTATATAATTATATATGTACAGCTAGTATAACCTGGGTATATACTGTATATTATTATATATGTACAGCTGGTATAACCTGGGTATATACTGTATATTATTATATATATGTACAGCTAGTATAACCTGGGCATCTCCTGTATATAATGACATATGTACAGCTGGTATAACCTGGGGATCTCCTGTATATAATTATATATGTACAGCTGGTATAACCTGGGTATATACTGTATATAATTATATATGTCCAGCTGGTATAATCTTGGTATATACTGCATATAGTTATATATGTACAGCTGGTATAACCTGGTTATATCCTGTATATAGTTATATATGTACGGCTGGTATAATCTGGGTATCTCCTGTATATAATTATATATGTACAGCTGGTATAACCTTGGTATCCTCTGTATATAATGATATATGTACAGCTTCTATAACCTGGGGATCCTCTGTATATAATAATATATGTACAGCTGGTATAACCTGGGTATATACTGTATATAATTATATATGTACAGCTGCTATAACCTGGGTATCTCCTGTATATAATGATATATGTACAGCTGGTATAACCTGGGTATATACTGTATATAATTATATATGTACAGCTGCTATAACCTGGGTATCTCCTGTAAATAAATATATATGTACAGCTGGTATAACCTGGGTATCTTCTGTATATAATGATATATGTACAGCTGGTATAACCTGGGTATATACTGTATATAATTATATATGTACAGCTGCTATAACCTGGGTATCTCCTGTATATAATGATATATGTACAGCTGGTATAACCTGGGTATATACTGTATATAATTATATATGTACAGCTGCTATAACCTGGGTATCTCCTGTATATAATGATATATGTACAGCTGGTATAACCTGGGTATATACTGTATATAATTATATATGTACAGCTGCTATAACCTGGGTATCTCCTGTATATAATTATATATGTACAGCTGCTATAACCTGGGGATCCTCTGTATATAATAATATATGTACAGCTGGTATAACCTGGGTATCTTCTGTATATAATGATATATGTACAGCTGGTATAACCTGGGTATATACTGTATATAATTATATATGTACAGCTGCTATAACCTGGGTATCTCCTGTATATAAATATATATGTACAGCTGGTATAACCTGGGTATCTTCTGTATATAATGATATATGTACAGTTGGAAGTTGTACCTGTGACACCTGTGCCTTGCCTTCCTTTGTGCAGTGATGTCATAATGTTTTCGAGCTCCTTTGAGTCGTCTCAGTGTTTCTTGTATTTTTTGCTGATATTTATAAATAACGTAATAAACATGAAAATAACAAAGCTAATCTGTGTCCTGGTCCTGCCGTTCGCTAATCTCCGCAGTCACATTTGTGTGGTAATACTCCGTCGCACGATACTTCTCTACAATTCCTAATCACCTTACAGCTGGCACGGTGAGGAGTTGGCGGTGATACGACTCCGAGTCGCTTGCCAGAATCATTCCAGGTGTTACCATCATTTAGATGATATGAATGTGAAAATCTAACGACTCTGAAGTTGCCGATAACTGTTACTTTTTACATTTGGGAATTTTGTTTATTTTTCTCCTCTTAAACATATGGAACATTCCTCTAACTGCCCAATATTTTCCAGGTTTCAAGGTTTTGGAAAAGTTTAAATACTGAATGGCAAAAATTTTTTTATTTTGTCAAGTCTGACAGCTGCATTTGAATGTCCTTATTAGTGGGCGCGGTGACCGGCTGCACCCGCTAATAGCTGCAGTCCTGGCCTGCAGAAAGCAGCAGGGATGGCGACGTGGCCCCTCTCTGAACTCCCCTTATGGCGCCATGATGTAAAAGGTACGTCATGGGTCGTTAAGTGGTTAATAAATCATGATACCAAAGGAGTCAGTATTAGGCTATGGTCACACAACGTGAGAGACCGGCCGTTCCGTGACCCCGCCCGGGTCGCGGAACGGCCGGTCTCTGCACGGATCATTCCGGGCGGTACTGAAGTACCGGCCGGATGATCTTTTGGCCGCAGGGTTCTGATGCGGGCGCATCAGCGTGCGCCCGCATGAGAACCTCCGATAGCACACAATGAAGCGAGCGGCCGGAGGCGCTCGCTTCACTGTGTGAACTGACAGGGTTTCCTACGGCTGCAATTCACTGAATTGCGGCCGCAGAAAACTGACATGTCAGTTATTTGCAGCCCCGCATGGGATGCCGTCAGGAGCGAGTACAATGCGTATACGCTCCGGCCGGGATCACATTGAAAATAAGGCATTGTTTCACTCCGCATAAAGTACGGCCCTTGTTAACGATGGCAACAACGGCCGTACTTTTGCGTAGTGTGAACATAGCCTTATAGTAGTCATATTCTTGTATATAGGAGTGATATTCCTGTATATAGGAGCAGTATTATAGTAGTTATATCCCTGTATATAGGAGCAGTATTATAGTAGTTATATTCCTGTATATAGGAGCAGTATTATAGTAGTTATATCCCTGTATATAGGAGCAGTATTATAGTAGTTATATTCCTGTATATAGGAGCAGTATGATAGTAGTTATATTCTTGTATATAGGGGGCAGTATTATAGTAGTTATATTCCTGTATATAGGGGGCAGTATTATAGTAGTTATATTCCTGTATATAGGAGCGGTATTATAGTAGTTATATTCTTGTATATAGGAGCAGTATTATAGTAGATATTTCCCTGTATTTAGGAGCGGTATTATAATAGTTATGCAAAAAGAAGATACAGCTGACCCGCACCGCCAGTCAATGATCCAGTGTCTATGGATCCACGGGTATGAGTATGCAGGATACACCGCGGTAAGTTCGGCTGAGCACTGGGGGTGCAAGACGGTAGAACAGGAGTACACTGTGTATAGGGTAGACAAAGACAGCACTCACCCGGTATCTTCAATCAGCTCACTTTATTCCATAGACCGCGGATAGCAGGGAGGGAGAGGTAAGGACGCGCACTGGGACGGCCGTTTCGGGGACACGCCCCCTTTGTCGACCAGGTAATGACATCATGTGAGAGGAGGTGTGCTCTATATACAGGTAACGTGCACGTGATCAAAAAGAAAAAAATGTCAACATATATACAATTTCTTACACAAATACACTGAGATCATTCCGCTCCTTAAGGCCGAGCGGACCAGTAGCGTTGAGTCGGGAGATCCAGAGAGACTCTTTTCTTAAAAGTATTTGATGTTTATCAACTCCCTCTGGTGTATTTGTGTAAGAAATTTTATATATGTTGACATTTTTTTCTTTTTGATCACGTGCACGTTACCTGTATATAGAGCACACCTCCTCTCACATGATGTCATCACCTGGTCGACAAAGGGGGCGTGTCCCCGAAACGGCCGTCCCAGTGCGCGTCCTTACCTCTCCCTCCCTGCTATCCGCGGTCTATGGAATAAAGTGAGCTGATTGAAGATACCGGGTGAGTGCTGTCTTTGTCTACCCTATACACATTATAATAGTTATATTCCTTTATATAGGAGCAGTATTATAGTAGTTATAATCCTGTATATAGGAGCAGTATTATAGTAGTTATATTCTTGTATATAGGAGCAGTATTATAGTAGTTATATTCCTGTATATAGGAGCAGTATTATAGTAGTTATATTCCTGTATATAGGAGCAGTATTATAGTAGTTATATTCCTGTATATAGGAGCAGTATTATAGTGGTTATATTCCTGTATATAGGAGCAGTATTATAGTAGTATATTCCTGTATATAGAAGCAGTATTATAGTAGTATACCCCTGTATATAGGAGCAGTATTATAGTAGTTATATTCCTGTATATAGGGGCAGTATTATAGTAGTTATATTACTGTATATAGGAGCAGTATTATAGTAGGCATATTCTTGTATATAGGGGGCAGTATTATAGTAGTATATTCTTGTATATAGGAGCAGTATTATGGTAGTTATATTCTTGTATATAGGAGCAGTATTATAGTAGTTATATTCCTGTATATAGGAACAGTATTATAGTAGTTATGTCCCTGTATATAGGAGCAGTATTATAGTAGTTATATTCCTGTATAGTAGTTATATCCCTGTATATAGGGGCAGTATTATAATAGTTATATTCCTGTATATAGGGGCAGTATTATAGTAGTGATTTTCCTGTATATAGGAGCAGTATTATAGTAGTTATATTCCTGTATATAGGGAGCAGTATTATAGTAGTTATATTCCTGTATATAGGAGCAGTATTATAGTAGGTATATTCCTGTATATAGGAGCAGTATTATAGTAGTTATATTCCTGTATATAGAAGCAGTATTATAGTAGTTATATTCTTGTATATAGCAGCAGTATTATAGTAGTTATATTCCTGTATATAGGAGCAGTATTATAGTAGTTATATTCCTGTATATAGGAGCAGTATTATAGTAGTTATATTCCTGTATATAGGAGCAGTATTATAGTAGTTATATTCTTGTATATAGGAGCAGTATTATAGTAGTTATATTCCTGTATATAGGGAGCAGTATTATAGTAGTTATATTCCTGTATATAGGAGGCAATTTTTATTGGTATAAAACAAACATAAATACAGAAATACTTTTCCATCAGAAAAAAATAAATAATCATACAGTATAACTTATACTTGTGCATAATAAAATAAAATTATGCTAATTGTAACTTAAGTCCATTTTAACTAAAGGGAAATAAAAAGTAAGTAATAGCCTCCGTGACAATATACAATATACAATACAATACATTAGTCCAGATGGACGTTCCTCCATAATTTGATGTTTTCCCCTTTTTTCCTGACCTCTAGTGCCTGGATCCACCTGAGCTCTGACATGATGAGGGTTATAGCTTTGCTGTGATTGAATGGCTCACTATGTATGGAGACTCGCGTTCTTGTGTGCCAGTGATAGTACTTGGTCACAGAGATGATCAGATACAGGGTCCCCCGGTTGATATTATACCCATTAGATGTGACCCCATAGATGATTTCCGGGTATTTCAGGGACTGTAATGTTGGGATCTTTAGCTTGGCTGATATGTCACACCAGATTTTCCGTCCACCCCAGCAATCTGAGATGAAGTGAAGCATAGTCTCCTCCTGCTGACAACCCAAGGGACACATGCGATCTGACACACTGAGGAACTTTAGATTTCCCCTGACAAAAAGCTTCCCCTGTAATGACAGCCAGGCGATATCCCAGAACTTAGGGGGGAGCCGCGGATCATTGAGAAGCCTCAGACTGTCCTGCAGGGTTGTGGTTGGACAGTCTCTAAGTACAGGCTGTACACTGTAGAAGGTCTTACACACTCTGGAGTATAGATCTCTCCTGGTTTTAATCTCAATGAAACACTTATCAATACTCCATTTCTTGAGACATCTTATACCGTACTCCAGATACTGGGGGAGGAAGCCACGAGTCGATCTCCCCCTCTTGAGACTGCCGCCTCGCATCCAAGATTCTGCAAAAGGCAATATCCAATCCCTGACACTATTTACCCACAGAGGACTGTTATTTGAGTCCAGGCAACCAAAATTAACTTTTAGAAACATGGAGTCAAAGAACACCCTTGGATTTAACATATCTAGCCCACCCTCTCTCATCTGCAGGTAGGTTATCCCTCTTTTTACTGGGTTCAACCTGTTCCCCCATAAGAGCTGGAAGAACAGGCTAAAGAGCCTAGCCGAGAAAGATTCTGGCAAAGGAAAGACGACAGAGACGTACAAGTAGACCGGGACCAGGTAAGTCTTTAACATCGTAACCCGTTCTCTATAGGTCAGCCTCCAGTTCTTCCATCGCTGAACCTTTACATTTCCGGCTTCCAACTTTTCCTCCCAATTTAGCCTGGAATTATCGTCCCTCCCAAATTTAACCCCAAGGATCTTAATATGGGTGGAGGCCTTGGCAAACTGCGGCAGATCAAAATCTGGGTCTCTACTCAATGTCCAGAAAGCTTGACTCTTCTCAAAGTTGACCAGAGACCCTGAGGCCTCTGAGTAACTTCTGATGGCTGCAGACAACATCTCCACCTCACGAGGCTCAGATATCACTACAGTCACATCATCCGCGTAGGCAACAACATCCAGGGGCAAGCAATGGGGGACTGGTACCCCCTGAAAACCACACCGCTGCAGTGACCTCAGGAACGGATCGATAGCAAACACATACAGCAGTGGACTCAGTGGGCAACCTTGTCGCACCCCTGCCTCTACCCTGAACGTGCCACCCTGCCAACCATTGATCAGAGGAAAGCTCTCAGCCTCACAGTACAAAGTCTTCAACCAATTTATGAATTGTCCCGGAATACCGTACTTTGATAAAGTGGCCCATAGATAAGCATGATCCACTCTGTCAAAGGCTTTAGCCTGGTCAAGACCTACAACATATCTCCCACACCCAAGGGCTTTACATCTCTCAAACATCTCCCGGATAGAGAGCACCGCTCCAGAGATGTTCCGCCCTTGTACCGTGCCATACTGACAGCCTGCCAACAGTGCCGGGGACAAACAAACTAATCTAGAAAACAGAATTTTTGCCAGAATTTTCCTGTCGACATTCAAGAGGGCAATTGGCCTCCAGTTCTTGATGTCGCTAGGGTCTTTACCTTTAGACAGCAGAATTAGCGATGAGACCCTCATGGATGGAGGCATCAGGTGATTTTCAAGACAATTTCTATATACATCCACAAGGATTGGAGCCAAGAGGTCTCTGAATTTCTTATAAAATTCTGCTGTAATACCATCTGGACCTGGTGCCTTCTTCAGATGTAACTTATCAATGGCCTCTTTAACCTCCTCCACCGATAATTCTGCTGTCAAAGGAGAAAAGTCCAAATTGTTAGTATCAGGGAGTGGAGTTGCCTCCAAGAATTGGGTCACTTTTTCCTCATCCAAAACCTTCCTCTGAAACAAGTCAGTATAGTAAGATCTCACGACCCCCAGGATACCCTCCCGCGATTCCTGCAAAACACCCTGGGGGTCAGTGAGACCCGAGATTAATTTCTTTGTCACCCGCTCCCGGCAATTCTCAAAGGGACTAGGAGACCCTAAGGACCCATAATCCCGTTCAACCACCAGGGAGGTATACCTACTGTACTGATACTGCCTCATCTCAGATTTCAGCCGGTCAATCCTTTGTTGGTCATCCCCACCCGCCGAATAGAGCGACTCCAATTCTTTACGCAGTCTTAGATACTGGCTATACTTATTCTTCCCTCTCTTAATAGACAGTTTCCTCAAGAGGGAGCGGATCTCCTCTTTGACATCCTCCCACCAGTCAGCCATACTGTCATAAAAATCCACTCTCTCAAGTTGGTTCTGGAGGAGGGAGTGAACACAACACTGGACATAAACGTCATCCAGGAGGCTGGAATTAAGTTTCCATAACCCCCTACCAAGATCTGGGCGTTTAGCGACTCCCAGACAGAAACACAAGGCCAGGTGGTCGGAGTATGGGACGGCTTTCTCACTTATCCCGCTTACAGTTTCTGTAGGATTCACAAACGCCAGATCTATTCTACTCCTCCTGTCACCACAGCAGTATGTGAATTTTGGCCTCCTTCCACCCTGTGCAAAGACGTCACTCAGACCAGCCTGCAAAATCATGTTATTAAGGACTGTAGAGTCCCTGACCACAGCTCTGCCGGAGGACCTGTCACCTGATGACCGGGCAACGTTAAAGTCTCCAGCTAATACTACAGGAATAGAAGTGAATAGGTATGGCTTCACCTCATTAAGGACATGGATCCTTTCAGTCACTGTCTGTGGGCCATAGATGTTAATAAACCTCAGTCGTCTGCCGTGGACAGTGACCTCAAGGACCAGACATCTCCCCATAACAACCTCTGTCATCCTATGTACAGTCACGTCAGTGGTGTTAAACAATATGGCTACTCCCGCATAAGGCTCTACAGCCAACGACCAAAGGGACGGACCAGATGTCCAATCTCTCTGGGCCTCAGACAACAGTCCAGATGACGTTAGACGTGTCTCTTGCAAGAAGATGACATCAGCATTAAGGTGTCTCAGATGGTCGTATACTGCATGTCTCGTCCTTCTTACTTTTATACTGTTGGCATTACTGGAGATGATGTTTAATGAGAACCCAGCCATAAGAAGACAATAGAGGAATACCATATAAGTGACTGCCATCATCACATGTCAGAGTCGCTGTCTCTACCTCCAGTCTCCATATCTGACTGTGTCGGAGTCTCTACAGTAGGTGTTTTCTTTTTTGTGCGGGGGAGCCCTGTGTCCTCTTCACACTCTTTATCTATCCTTCCTAGCTCTTTCTCATAGTCACCATCTGATTCTGAGAGGACATCATATCTATTGGATAAGACCATGATTCCATCACCGCTAGTGACTGGTTTCTTGGCCCTCTGGCCTGCACTGGGACTCTCCTCAGGTTTGCGGGAGGACGGGTCTTTTTTCTTCCTCTTATTGCTCTTAATTTCCTCAAAAACAGATGGTGACTTAGAGGAGACTGTCTGTGACTGCTGTTGGTCTGAGGTGGCCTCTATGGGTGCTTGTACCCCCTCTGTGCGTCTCTGTACCCCCTGTGTGTGTGCTTGCACCCCCTCTGATGATGGACCTGGTGTTACATTATCTGACCCCCGCTGGACCTCCTGTCTGGTCAGTACTGTCCCTGATATTAGAGCCTCCTCCTCTAAGACATCTGCCGCCGCCAGCAAGTCCTGGTCAGGGAGGTCTCCACATATATTGTGCCAGGCATCTGGGCATTCCCTGTGCGGGTGGCCAATCCTACCACATAGGTTACAGCGGATGTTCTTACAGATGGAACTGACATGGCCGACCTCCCCACACAGGTTGCACCTCAGCACCGTGCACACACTCGCCACATGACCCAGTTTACCGCACTTGAAGCATTTCCTGGGCTGACCGGGGTAGAAACAGACCCCCTTCTCTCTCCCAATGAAGAAGGAATTGGGGAGATGCAGCGTGATGTTATTATGCTGCCGTAGTTTCACCAGTGCCCGCCACCCTCCAGTCCAGATACCATCATCATCACGGGCTTTGGTGAGGTCAGACATGAGGTCACAGTGTCGCCTGAGCCATACCACTATATCCTGGGGGGGAACAGACTCATTCCAGAAGATGATATTTACCGTGGCTGTATCTGGCTTAGAAATAGGAATGAGGATGAACTGATTCCAGCTCTCTGTGTCCCTAAACCTTGGAAACTGCGCCCAAAACCGATCCAGACTGGACATGAGCTTAAAGCTGACGTCATAGCCCTGTCTGTCTGGAAGGTTTATTACTGCCAGGATGTCGGCTGGTGTAAACCCCATCTGGTGGCACAGGAGCTCCCGGATCACCAGTCTCCTGGCAGGGAGGTCTTCCTTGTTGCCCTTATGCTTGAACCTCACCACGTTCCTCCTCTTAAACGCCTGGCCGGTATAATGGGCACTGGGGGTGAATGATGGAGCACCCCGACTCCAGGCGTTTCTGGGAGGTTCCTGACGGGGGGCACTCTCAGGGGGTTTAGGGTGAGCATCTGTACTAGAAGGGGCAGCCTCAACCTGTGGGGGTAATGGGGGGAAATCACATGCAACATTATTTTCTATCGCCACCACCCCATCTACCATGGCATCATCAGATGGTTCCATCTCCCACACAGACTGCGAATCCCCTCCAACCCCTGACCCCTCAGGTACACCATGACCACCACTACTGTCCACAGTCTGACACCCAGATGACTGTCCACTGTTGGCTGGGACTTGTGGTGCCAATGCTGTTATTCCTGGGACTTGTAGTCCATGTGCTGCTGTTTGAGGGTAAGGTGAACCTTGACCTCCATCACTGTCCACCGTCTGACACACAGATGACGCTCCATTATCCTGCCCCTGTGCAATGTAGTCTGGGACTTGTAGTGCCTTTGCTGTTACTCCTGGGACTTGTAGTCCATGTGCTGCTGCCTGAGGTTCAGACACAGAACGATCAACATTACTATCCTCAGTCTCACACACCGATGACTCTACACAGTCCTGCTGCCGTGCAGTGTTGGCTGGGACTTGTAGTGCATGTGCACTCTGAGGGATAGGTTGTTGCTCAGGGACGGCCAGAGATGTTTTTGGCTGCTGTGGTCCCTGCTGGTGTTTCTTGCCCTCCTGGAACACAAAACTTGGGGCCTGCAGGATGACACGTGGCCCTCGCTGGGACATAGACGCAGCGTCTGAGGGTCTGGACTGGGATGTTGCAGTTCGTGCTTGTTTTGCAAAGCGTTCCTGGTTGTGGTAAGTCTCAGCCAGAGGCCCCATTCTCTCCAGGACACAGTCCATCTCCCTCACCACCTCAGCCAGCTCAATACTTAGTGAGTGCAGTTTGTTATCATACAGAGTGTTACTCTCAGGGTGTACAGTTTTTAGATTATATATACAGTCAATCTGTACTTGCAGCATTTGCTTATGGTGTTTTAGCTCCCCCATCCTCCTTACCAGACCTGGGATCTCCTCGGCCATCTGCAGCTCAGGTGCTCTCTCTGGCTCCTTCTCTGCTGGTCTCTCTGGCTCCTTCTCCTCAGGTGTTGGCCTCTGTGGTCTCTCAGGCTGTTTGCAGTCACCTGGTTCCTGCTTTGCTGCAGATCTGGTCTTGCCATGACCCACCATCCTGGAGACCATCACCTGCTGCCTGATGTTCTCCTGCAGGGTCTGTCTCTCCAGAGATGTCCTCTTCTGTCTGGGTGCAGGAGTGGGGGGCTGTGCACCTGCTGCTTCTCCTGTTTGTCTCACCATGCGCTCACTTTGCTGACTTGGCTTTGAGCTTGCTGCTGCTGCTGTTTCTTTAGCTTTCTCGCTTACTTCCATCTTCATATCTTTACTTTTACTTGTGCCGCTTACTTTCTCTTCATTACTGGTAACTTTGGGATTTTCATCCACCTTAGAATGCTGGGAGTTGTCTCCCAGTGTAGGCCTTGGAGCCTGGGCCTCGCTTGGGGAGCTTCCCCACCCAGGGTGGCCCCGCCCTGGGCTTTCTCCAGGCATCAGAGCAATGCAGGAGAGCTACAAACACACGTCCTCACAGATAGGAGGCAGTATTATAGTAGTTATGTCCCTGTATATAGGAGCAGTATTATAGTAGTTATATTCCTGTATAGTAGTTATATCCCTGTATATAGGGGCAGTATTATAATAGTTATATTCCTGTATATAGGGGCAGTATTATAGTAGTGATTTTCCTGTATATAGGAGCAGTATTATAGTAGTTATATTCCTGTATATAGGGAGCAGTATTATAGTAGTTATATTCCTGTATATAGGAGCAGTATTATAGTAGGTATATTCCTGTATATAGGAGCAGTATTATAGTAGTTATATTCCTGTATATAGAAGCAGTATTATAGTAGTTATATTCTTGTATATAGCAGCAGTATTATAGTAGTTATATTCCTGTATATAGGAGCAGTATTATAGTAGTTATATTCCTGTATATAGGAGCAGTATTATAGTAGTTATATTCCTGTATATAGGAGCAGTATTATAGTAGTTATATTCTTGTATATAGGAGCAGTATTATAGTAGTTATATTCCTGTATATAGGGAGCAGTATTATAGTAGTTATATTCCTGTATATAGGAGGCAGTAGTATAGTAGTTATATTCTTTTATTTTTAGGGGAATTGTTAAAATAGTTACTGCAGGTCCAGTGTTGATATTAAACTCAGTGGATTAGACCAGCAGCTAAATATTTTCTAAGGTAACCAGTATGTTTGTGAGGAAGAAATATGCTGCAAGCAGTCGTGTTCTCACTTACTCGTATTAAATACTCTTGTGTCAAAGACAAATGTTTTACAGCAAAAATAGCCAGTAGGAGACAGTACCCCTATTATCCCATATTATATGTTATCTGGCGTTATTCTTCAGGGAACCATTGTGAAAGACATGTTAGGATGACGCCACATACTGTATGTGCTCTATCCTGTGCCGTGACAGATAGAACATATAGAAATACTCAGTCACTTAGTAATATTGTCACTGACCAGATAATAGAGCAAATAAAGGAAGAACAGGAAGAAGAATAACGGCTTTTCATATTTCACGCTCCAAGTATCGTCTGTCATATTTCCTCAATGTGGCACTGTTGTGCAATTCATTTTTATAGCAAGTAAAACCAGGTTTATATCTGCAATTAACATAAGCATTAAGAAGAGAAATCTTCTAATCCTCCGTTAATTATTGCAGGATTTCTAATTTAATATTCACTTTAGGCGATAGGACACCTGAGTTAATTTGAGCACTGTATCCTGCAGCTTGTTCTATACTATACATCACAGAGCTCTGACACAGGACTCATCATCCTATGGATCCGTATTGACGCCATCACTCAGGGTGATCAGCACTGCTCGCAGAGTGCAATAGGTTGAGTTCTTCAATACTTGTATTTATGTACTGGCACAGGTTGTTGCACAATTTTTAAAGCTAAATTAATGTAAAGAACTTTAGATAATAAACATAATACATAGTACAATGATAGTAAGCAATATGATTGGGAAATACATGAGAGACAGGGGACCCGACAAAGCAGAGAGTCCCATAATATGACTGCTGTAATCTCATGATATAGATGCCTACTTGTCATGCTCAAAGATTACAAAAAAGTCATTAGATCTCAACACTTCCCCAGATATCTGGATCCATCTGACCGGTCATGTTTCTCCCCAGAGATCTCGATCCATCTGACCGCCCATGTTTCTCCACATAGATCTAGATCCATCAAACTTTCCATGTTTCTCCTCATAGATCTGGATCCATCTGATCGGCCATGTTTCTCCTCATAGATCTGGATCCATCTGACCGCCCATGTTTCTCCACAGAGATCTAGATCCATATGACCAGCTATGTTTCTCCACAGAGATCTGGATCCATTTAAATGGCCGTGTTCCTAATCGGAAGTCTACATCAATGTGATCAGCTGTGTTTCTTCATAGAAATCGCAATCCATCTTTTCAGCCATGTTCCTCCACGCAGATCTATATCCATCTGAATGTCCATTTTTCTCCACAGAGATCTGGATCCATCTGACCGGCCATGTTTCTTCTCAGACATCTGGATCCTTCTGACTGTCCATGTTTCTCCTCAGAGATCTGGATCCATCTGACCGCCCATGTTTCTCCTCAGACATCTGGATCCATCTGACTGTCCATGTTTCTCCTCAAAGATCTGGATCCTTCTGACGTTCCATATTTATCCACAGAGCTCTAAATCCTTTTCCCTGAGATGTAATGGGGCTGGAGCTGGTCATCCAGTGTTGTAAACTATCTGTGCCCATGAGCTAGGAGTTGTGGGTCAGACACCTGTCTTGTATTTCGCTACAGTTTCCTGTCCTTCAGAATGACTTCTGACTAGTGATGAGCGAACCGGCCGAGGTTCGGGTTGGTATGAACCTGAACTATCGGCTTCTGCTTCCCGCTGTCTGCCCGCTCCGTGGAGAGGGTGGATACAACCTTGAGGACCTCCTGGAAAACTGGGATACAGCCATAGCCATAGGCTGTATCCCAGTTTTCCAGTTTTCCTCAGGCTGTAGCCACCTTCTTCACGAGCCTGCAGACAGCGGGAATCAGAAGCCGATAGTTCAGGTTCATACCAACCCGAACCTCGGCCGGTTCGCTCATCCCTACTCCTGACATCCTCATCCTTCTTTTCATGCCTTCAGTTTGGCTGTATTTTTTTTTTTATTATCTATATAGTATCATTCTCTGTATACTCTGTATAAGCAAAGTCGAGAAAAGAGAAAACCTGATAAAGTTGGCTGTGAGCTCCTGTCCCTGGCTTGTCTCCCCAAATGACCAGGAATCCCTCTAAATTGCTCAGATTACTTAACTTTCCCACAGGTGCCTCTAATAATGTGATCATTCAGTGTCGTTTTTTTAGTCACCCCCTTAGTTATTTCCAAATTAAATAACCAGAATTTGATATTTTTTTTTTGTACTTTTGCATTTTTTTTAATCTGATTTTCAAACAAAATCCTGAATCCTAGCATAGGAGATTACAAGGGTATGTTTGGGGGCCTGACCGCTGGGACACACATGATGAGAATAGAATAATGGATTATTGGATGGAATGCAGGAACACTGTCCCCCTGAATGAACAGATTGCTGTGCATGGCGAGGTTAGGAGAAATGCCCTATGACCTCCACTACGTACCCCCACCATCCCAGGTTGGTCATATGACATTTACAGTATTTAAAAGTGGTATTGTTGGGTGCTGTAATATTTGGTCACTGATTTTTAAGAACTATAAGGGCCCTATTACATGGTGCAATAATTGGCTGAATCCAGCCGATTCGGGTGATTATCACCCCGTATAATAGAGGCAACGATCAGCTGATAAAACAAATATTGGCTGATCATTTCTTTAGGTCCAGACCTAAAATCATCGAGCGTCAGGCGTGCATTGCTACGTGTAAAAAAATATATTAGTAACCTCCTACATACCACTGCGTGCTCCCTGATGTCCAGCTAGCTTTGGCCCACTCCTGGCACTGTCTGACGTGACAGGCCCTTCAGCCGTGGCACTGTCCCATGATTGGCTGAGCAGCCTGTGACCTCAGACAGTTCCAGGAGCGGGCTGAAGCTAGAAGGACGTCAGCGAGAGATGAAAAGATATGTAGGAGTTCATTTTTTCCAAGGGCTGCACAGACATCATTAACGATGTCTGTGCAGTCCTTGCTTTATCAAGATGATCAGGCAGTGTATGGGCTCAGTAAGCGAGCACCAATCTAGGAGATTGGCCCTCGCTTATAGAAAGTCATTGGGCCGTGTAATAGGGAAGAATCATGGCAGCATATCTGCATTTACCATCTTCTTGCTTTGCATGCAGTTTTGCTTTGGGGCTGTCAGGAGTGTGCAGTAGCCTGGTGTGAACTGGGCCAGTTTGTACTTTTGTGTGACATAGTCTCTTGCTTCTCAGCTTCCTGGCAATGCAGGAGTTAAACTGATCACTGCTAGACCTGATTATACACCTGAGTAAGTCTTTTGACTGACTGGTTTCTCTACCTGTCTGAAACCTGGAAGATCAGAGTGTTGGTCCTATGGGGATCCGGACCGGGCTCTTGGTCAGCATAAAAGAAAACTAAGCCAGTCTCCCAGTGTTGGCTATTAGGTTTCATACCCGTCCTAACTCCCTCTGCTTGCTGGACTTTGTTATCTGACCTCTGGCTTGACTTTTTGACTATCCGATTGTTACCTGATTTTGTACTACGCTGCTCGTTTGGCTCTGACCTTGCTTGTTTGATTATCCGATATTGTGTTTGTTTGTTTGTTTGTTTGTTTGTCTGTCTTGTTCTGTGTGCACATATCCAGTGCAGGGAATGTCTTTGTGGTTGTCCCCGGCCACCTAGGGCCATTTAAGGGAAGTAGGTAGGGACAGTTGGTGGGTTCAGCATCAGGGCTCACTGTTGTGTCTTGTCCCTGCCTCCCTGTCCCTGACAGGGGCATTTACCAGTCCAGATCCAGCCCTGACCCCAGTCCAGTCTGGAACTCTCCCCATAATGGCACACACTCATACTAACATGATCCTAGATTTGTATTTAATCACATAGTCCATCTTAGCTTTTTATAAACTTTTACAGTTCACCAAGCGATGAGGTTAAATAGAGAAAGTTGATTTTGCTGAGTATTTTTTCTTGACAAAATGTGAAGATTTTTTTAAACATCAGCTGCAATAAGACCCAAGGTTCTCCACCCAAATACACACATGAGAACGATTCATCTAAATACATAATTTAAAGCACCTGGATCTGTTGCGTATAAAAAGAAGAACTAAACTATTTAGATGGCCAAATCTCTCCCTCTATACCATCAGCATGGCGGAGGTGGGAGAGGTGGGAGAGGTGGCGGAGGTGGCGGAGGCTAGAGAGATGGGGAAGGTGACGGAGGTGGGAGAAGTGGTGGAGGTGGCGGAGGTAAGAGAGGGTCACCTTTTCTATTTGCAGTATATAGCATGCAGACAGTATTAGCATTCCTCACCAATGAAGAAAACCTTTCCAGTGCTTCTATAGGTATGTAAGTGGACGTTTGACCCATATAACTAGAGACTAGAATTATACTAAAGTACTAAAATTGTTACTTGTAACTCGAGTCAGCTATGACCGTGTTAAAAATTGTGGGTAAGAGGCTGTTGTGACCCTGACATCATCCCCATACCCTGAAGTCATGTGATCCTTCCTGCTCCTTCTCCTTTCTGCAATATGGCCAATATCAGGTTGGAAGGAAAAGAACTGCCCAATATATGGGTTCCCGCAAACCAAACTTTTAGGTTCAAAGAGTTTGGGTCAATCATCTGTAATGTGGAGCCATATCATCACCTCCCAGACTCCTTGTTCTTCTTCTTTACGATGAGGATAGTACAATTCATTTTTGGTGATGCCTCTCTAATAAGAACTTTTTTTAAAAATTATTATTACACCTGGGTAACATTTTTCACTGCTCTTTATCTTACGTGTATGGCTTTAGTAAATTGTGTTGTTTTTTTTTCAGACTACAGACAGATGAAAATCTCCCACCTGGAATATCCATTTTTCTCAAGAACAATAATTGTGATGAATTAAAAAAAAAAAAATCTGTATAGTACAATGTCTCCCATTTGGCTCCAAACTTGTATTCTGCAGCAGGACAATGATCCTAAACACCCAGCCAATGTCATCAAGAATTATCCTCATCGTAAAGAAGAAGAACAAGGAGCCTGGAGGTGACCATATGGCTCCATAGAGCCCTGATTATAGATGATCGAACAGTGGAAAATCTTAGGTTCTATAGAACTCGAACCTTGCGAACCTTCTGCATTTGATTCCCAATGCCTTCTTGGTCCGTGGGGAAGTAGGAGACAGCCTGGAATTTGGGGATTCAGCCTAGACAATAGGCTGTATCCCGGGCGGTCTCCTCCTTCTCTATGAACCAGGAAGGCATCGGGAATCAAAGGCGGAAGGTTTGACAAGGTTCGAGTTCTATAGAACCTAAGATTTTCCGCTGTTCGATCATCTCTAGCCCTGATCAGAGATAAGTGAAACAAACCCTTTGAATCTAAAAGTTTGGTTTGAGGGAAGCTGAACCATGGTCAGTCCTTCACTCTTGGCATCTTTGCTCTAATGTCTATGTGTAGCTTTACCTTTGGTTTAGTGTTACATGTGGGGAGATGAACGATTCTTGGAACTGCAGAACCTGGCGTTCAGCCCTACTCCTCTAATATCTGTGATTATGTGTAAGAGCAATAATACAGTGTAATTACTCTAAGACTATGGATAAACTAAAACACTATTTAAGCATTCAGTTTTCCCATAGTTCTCAGTAATCTTATTATAGAAAACAAGAGTTTCCATTTACTAAAATTACAATATGGAGCGCTGCGAGGCAGGTACTTGACACGCGGTATAATTAGGAAATTACAGATGTATCGGGTTTACCTTTGTTACTACATCCTGGGGTGCCAGTCATAGGGAGTGCCAGAAAAAGTCACCATAGAACAAGGTGAAATATGAGAACCCATTCCAGAGGAATTAGAAGGAAATTACAGTCTGGACTCCCCAAATTCAGAGGAAGGTTGCCAGCTTTATCACTACTGTATGTAGAAAAGTTTAAAGGGGTTTTCTGATTTAACCTTAGTTATCCCTATCCACAAGATAGGAGACAAGTATGAGATTGCAGGGGTTCGGACCTTTGTGCCCCCTGGGGATCTCTCGATCGGTGCCCTGGATCCCCTGGGGAGGGGGGGGGGTCGGATTATGAGTTAGGAGTTCATGTGTGCCTATTGTATTATTATAAGGAGGCTGGGGTTTAGTATTAGATATAACTATCTGTCTTATCAATATATTATCCTTCTACCCTCCCTCCATTTTAATCTTTGTCCTACAATTGTTTATCATTTACATGTGTAATTATACACGTATTATTGTATTATTGTTTCCCTTAATTGTTTGATAATTATTAATATATATTTAGTATCTTGTACAATTATTTTCACTTGATGAATGACAGGTTAGTATTAACCCTCTAAACCTAAAGTAGGGGAAATCCTTTAGCCATGGTTCCCTAGCGGTTTCCTCCATAGGGGTTTTTTCCTCTCCTCTGTCCTGGATAACTCTTTATATGTTGAGGATCGGGAGATTCAGAAAGTGAAAGCTGCAGGCATGTTATGATGGACTCATTTTAACTAACAGAGGAGGGCAAAGCTCATAATTTGAGCTAGTGTTGTACATCGGCTCCATAGAGAATAAATGGAGCCGCCGAAGAGAGACAAGTATGGCCTTCGGCTCTTTTAAGTAGAGGTCTGTATTCATTACAACTAGAAACATCTCCGATACTTTATATAGGGTTGACTCCTATTTGGAAGCTAACCGTTCAGCCATTGCTCTCCTACAGTTGTTACCAATGTATTTTACTAATCAGTTATATCCTTTAGTATATCCTACAAATGAAGTCAGATAACTGCATTTAAAGGAGAAGTCTGACCCTGACTAAACTTTAACAGGCATCAGAGGCATGGGCGAACATAACATCCAATCCTTGCTTACCTCTGCCCGTGCCTGCAATTCATCACGTGACTTGCTCTAGGACCCCCACCGGAAGGCATTTTTCTCCAAGTTTCTCCTGTCTCGGCAGATGGACTGGCCGCTCATCTAATCAGTGACTGGAGTTGCGTCCTGCCCCAATCGCTGATTAGCTGAGCAGTCAGTCCATCAGTCGGGTCATGAAGTGTCAGCGTAGGAGATTCTGAAGCTCGGCTTGGGTCCTGAGGCCAGTCCTACCACTCACCGCAAGGATGGGGAGGAGTAAGTTCATACTCCTGATCAAATTCCCCCCTGTTGGCTGCCAGAGTATAAAAATGGACGGACTTCTCCTTTTAATGGACGGACTTGCCCTTTTAGCTCATTGGTTGTGACTAGTAACAATTCTCTTTTCTTCTACTATTAATAGTAATTTATTGACTGTACTCGACAATAGATTTCCTAGGGAAAAGTTAGAAGAAGGAGCAGACAAAGCCTCGAGAGGAAATGTTGTTTTCCCTGATGGAGAACATTATCTTTTTTTTTATACCTTTGTTATAATTCAGATGGTGAATTTGTTTTCGTTCTGAGAATTTGTTACAGTAAATCAGCAGACACAAATAAAAGTGATCTCTTAATTTTGTTTTGTTCGGGTAAAAGCTTCATCCATCGCTCTATTTGTCAGCATTTTTGTGATTTGCAAATAGACAGTAAATTACATTGTATTTCGGCGATGAGGGGACGTTCAGGGGTCCCCGATGTTTGCAGATTGTTTTTATAAAACCTAATTAAAGTAACGCTTTACACCGAGTCGGGATTGTTTCGTCTTGCTCAAAGGAAGACGGATGTGCACAGAGAGGAATATGAATGCCGTCCTCGGGGTTTGTTTAAGTTGGAAAGACATCATTTTCCCGAGATCTATGAGCTGCTATGACAAAGAATATTAAAATGCAGCTGTGATAGAACCAAGAAAAAAACTCCAAAAAATAAAGATATATGACACTAGAATTGTCAAATGTGTTGCAGTCATTGAGTATCTAACCTTGCCAAAACTGTAGAACTAGGGGGCAGCTCTGATTTCCATTATTGCTTGTAGCCATGAGTTCCTATCGGACTGTGGTCAATATTAGAGATGAGCTAATAGTGAAATATTCAATTGGATTCGATTCGAATAGCTCCCGATATTCGACTATTCGATCGAATATCGAATCCCATTATAGTCTATGGGAGGAAAATCCTTGGGACCTGGAAATCAAGATTCGACGAATTGGAGGTCACCAAGTCCAAGACATCTTTAGAAAGTAATGCAAACACCTCTGGATGCATCTTGGTAAGCAGGGAAGCAAAATTACAGGGAACGGTATTACCGGGGTTAGCGATCCCCAGCAATAATGCCGAATTCTGTCATAGTTAATATTTAATTAATAAAACAAAGTTTCGTTCTAAAAAAGTTATTTTTTTTGGTTCGCTTAATTAAAACTAATCCATGCTTTTGCAATTAAATATACTGTTATTAAAAACTATATAAATAAATGTGTATATATATCTGTTTATTTATTTATTTAATTATTTACAGTATATTTAATTGCAAAAGTATGTATTCGTTTTAATTAAGCTATTGAACAACGAAAATAACTTTATTAGAAGGAAAATGTGTATTATTAATTAAATATTAACTACTACAGGAAGCTCTATTATTGCCAGCAATACCCATTGCCGGTAATACAGCTCAATGTACTAATTAATACAATTTTTTTTTATCACAATAGCAACATTAGAAGAAACATTTAGATTTATATGTCTGCTCAACTGATTGGCTGCGCGGACATATAAAGAGTCGGTCCCGTCACACTAAGCTCAGTGTACCGGGGACCAGTGAAGAGAAGAAAAACACATCACAGGGTGAGTATAAAGCTCTCCCGCCCCCCTGCCCTACACCCATCACAGCAAGGAAGGGGGGGGGGGGTCACTTATCCCCTTCCTTGCTGGTATGGGTGCAGTCTGACATCAGTCTGGCCCCCAAGGGGTTAAGTCGGGACCCTTTACTTAACCCCCTGGGGGCCAGATTGTTCAGTATGGCATCTAAAGGGTTAAGGGGGATGCAATGCTTCCTCCCTTAACCCCTTGGGTGCCACACTGTAAGCAGCGATCTGTAAAGATGCTGCATACTGTAAGGTGCACAACACCGCTTACAATGATGGGTGTTGTGCTCCTGTTTGTGTGTTTTTTTGTGTTTTTCTCCCTTTTTGTTTTTCAGATATCGGTATCCTGGGGATTACGTTGGATTCGATGGACTACGTTGATGACCAGCCGTTGTTGGGATTTTTTTTTTTTTTTAATAAAATGGTCAACAAGGTGTGTGGGGGGATGAAATATTTTTCACTTGTGTCTTGTCTTTATTTCTTTACTATATAGACTTAGTAGTGGAAGCCGTCTAATAGACGGAATCCATTACTAAGTCAGGGCTTATTGTTAGCCGGTATAAAATGGCTAACACTAACCCCCCCATTATTACCCCAGCACCCAATACTGGGTGGTCCCGGAGCTTCAAAATTGGCGCTCCTGGACTGGGCGGCAGCAGGCTGGTAATATTAAGGCTGGGGAGGGCCATAAACAGTGGCTCTTCCCACCCTGGTGTTACTAGGCTGCTGTTGCTTGGTTTTTAACCCGGCTGGTTATGAAAATAGGGGGAACCCTACATTTTTTTTTATTATTATTTATTTATTTTTTTAAAATAACGTGGAGTGTTCCCCCTATTTTTATAACCAGCCGGGTTAAAAACTAAGCAACAGCAGCCTACTAACACCAGGGTAGGAAGGGCTATTGGTTTTGGCCCTCCCCAGCCTTAATATTACCAGTCTGCTGCCGCCCAGTCCAGGAGGGCCAATTTTGACGCTCCGGGACCACTGGCACCCGGCTCCTCCTAGTACCCCTGGTGGCATTGGGTACTGGGGTAATAATGAAGGGGGGGGGGTAGTGTTAGCCATTTTATACCGGCTAACACTAGGCCCCAACTTAGTAATGGATTCCGTCTATTAGACGGCTTCCACTACTAAGTCTATAAAGTAAAGAAATAAAGACAAAACACACGTGAAAAATATTTTTTATTAAAATAAAAACACCCCCACACCCCTTGTTGACCATTTCAAAGGGGTTGTCCGGCGAAAAAAAATTATTCACAGAATAACACACATTACAAAGTTATACAACTTTGTAATGTATGTTATGTCTGTGAATGGCCCCCTTCCCCGTGTCCCACCACCCCCACCCGTGTACCCGGAAGTGTGGTGCGCTATACATTACCTGTCGCGTGCCGACCACGGTCTCCGATCGTCAGCAGTGACGTCTTCTTCGGGAGCTTGGCGGATCTTCCCGAGTGCCGGCCGCCCTCTGCAGCGTCATCCGAAGCTCAGCCGCGATTGGCTGAGCATAACTGTGCTCAGCCAATCGCGGCTGAGCAGCTGATGACGTGGCCGCGTCATCAGCCGCTCAGCCGCGATTGGCTGAGCACAGTTATGCTCAGCCAATCGCGGCTGAGCTTCGGATGACGCTGCAGAGGGTGGCCGGCACTCGGGAAGATCCGCCAAGCTCCCGAAGAAGACGTCACTGCTGACGATCGGAGACCGTGGACGACACGACATGCGGTGAGTATAATGCACCACACTTCCGGGTCTAGCGTGGGTGGGGGGAAACACGGGGAAGGGGGCCATTCACAGACATAACATACATTACAAAGTTGTATAACTTTGTAATGTGTGTTATTCTGTGAATAATTTTTTTTCGCCGGACAACCCCTTTAATAAAAAAAAAATCCCAACAACTGCTGGTCATCGCTGTAGTCCACCGAATCCACGGTAATCCACAGGATACCGATATCTGAAAAACAATAAGGGAGAAACAAACAAAAAAAACACACAAACAGGAGCACAACACTAATCATTTAGAGCGGTGTTGTGCACCTTACAGTATGCAGCATCTTTACAGATCGCTGCTTACAGTGTGCTTGCAAAAGCATGGATTCGTTTTAGTTAAGCTATTGAACAACGAAAATAACTTTTTTAGAACGAAACTTTGTTTTATTAATCAAATATTAACTTTTACAGGAATCGGCATTATTGCCGGGGATCGCTAACCCTGGTAATACTGATTCCCTGCTTTCCCAGCGAGCATTAACTTTCTTAAAACAGCTAAATAATTGTTTAGCTGTTTTAGTAAAGTTAATTTAGATTCGAATATTCGATCACATATTCAATCAAACTCGAATCTTTCAAATACTGCAGTATTTGATCGAATAGTTATTTGATCGAATACTATTTGCTCATCTCTTGTCAATATCTGTATAGAGTTTGCATCTTCTCCCTGTGGTTTACATCATCTCACAGTCCAAAAACTTCCTGATGATTATCTTTTTATAACTGACCCTGGTTTGTTCATGAGGAAGAAACTTTAAAGGGAAAGTAGCGGCAGTAAACTTTTATGTAATTATTTATTTTGTGTGTTTTTGGTGATTTACTTTATCATTTTATTAACTAATAATATTTTTTTTACTAACTAAAAATAATTTTATTAACTCTAAGTATAAGCCCAATAAAGTATCTCAGACTTCCTATTCTGTACAGATGACTTTTCAGCACTAACCTGCTTATTATCACATGCAAAATTACAGTGAAAGGTGAAAGCATATCTCATAATGCTGTTAAAATCACCTTAGGCAAGATGGCTGCCCCTATAATATTGTACTTAAAAAAATATATAAAAAAATATAATCAGAAAATAGGAACAAATAAAAAAGAACATGTTTCTGTATATGACACTGGTGAGTGGAATAAAAATCTGGTTGGTATACTCACTTTGAGAAACATCTCTCTACAGCAGTTTAAATATGTTGGTTCTATACACCGATTGGCAATACATTATAGTCATAATCCTATTGTCCTAATCCTATCTCTCAAAGCCTAAAACCTAGAGCCCTATTATGTGTTATCTTGCACCCCATAGCCTTGTAATGTGCCCCAGACCCCATAGCCCTGTGATGTGTTTCCCCTGGACCCCATAGCCCTGTGACATGCCCTCCCTAGCCGTGTCAAGTGCCCCCCCCCCCCGACTTCATTGCCCTGTAATGTGTCCCCTTGGACCCCATAGCCCTGTAATGTGTCCCCCCTGGACCCATAGCCCTGTGAGCTCCCCCTGGAGGCCAGAAGCCACCATACTGTACACTGTCTCTGCTGTGCTGTATGAGTGTGCCGTGGTGAGCTCCCCCTGGAGCCAGAAGCCACCATACTGTACACTGTCTCTGCTGTGCTGTATGAGTGTGCCGTGGTGAGCTCCCCCTGGAGCCAGAAGCCACCATACTATACACTGTCTCTGCTGTGCTGTATGAGTGTGCTGTAGTGAGCTCCCCCTGGGGGCCAGAAGCCACCATACTATACACTGTCTCTGCTGTGCTGTGGTGAGCTCCCCCTTGGTGGCCAGAAACCGCCATACCCTACGCTGTCCCTGCTGTGCTGTATGAGTGTGCTGTGGTAAAACCCCCCTGGTGGCCAGAAACAGCCATACCCTACGCTGTCCCTGCTGTGCATGTGTTATGTGAATTTTTCTTCATGGAAAAATATCACATAGCCTGAAAATAAGACCTAGCGCATCTTCAGGAGCTAAACTTCTATTAGTACTGTCTAGACTGTATAGATACTGAATTTCTATTAGTACTGCCTAGACTGTATAGATACTGTCTTATTTCCGGGGAATTATTACTGCTATTCTTCTTAGTACCGTCTCTTGTAATCCTCCTCCTCCTCCCACCTCTATTACTCTTCATACTAGTCTGCTGCTACTTTGACTTCTTCTCTTATTAATGACATTTTCCGTGCCTACGTATAGCCCCCATATACTGCTCACTTGATACATGCTTTTTTTCTCACACTTTATTGATTGACACATGATCTATATGGAAGGAATACCATATGCAGATCAGCTGAAATTCATAGGAAAGTTAATTAAAGCTGTTAATTTCTTTCAGGTGTGAATCGGGGCTATTTCCAGCTGAACTGTCTCACCTACTCTTGGGATTGTGAATATCTCTTACAGGACTGTTCAGCTTTGAACGTTATTGAAAGTGACTGATATGCGGCAAATAATCATCTGTGCTGCAGGTGACAATTCATTAGTACGACAAGAGCGGCCGCTCACAGTCCGGAGCGTCGTATACATGGAAAACTACCAACCCCGTGTAATGTTATGTATACCAGCAAACACATCATTAAAGTCAATCTCCAGGCAAGATGCTCATGGAATGAAAGACAACTCTTATTTTATCTTGTAGCATTTTCTGCCCAGTAAAGATCTCATGTTCTAAAGGCCCTATTCCACGGAACAACTATCGGCCGTGTTCGGCTGTATTCGGTTGTTATGGCCGATAATTGCCCCGTGGAATAGGAGGCAACAATCAGCTGACATGGTTCATGTCGGCTAATTGTTGACATCGTTTGTCTTTCAACCATGTTGAAAGACAAACGACTTATAAAGCAGCGATCTGGTGCCGTTGCCCCATAGAATAGGAGCGGCGGCAGCAGACCGAAGTTATATCCTATGGGCTGCCCGGACGATCAGCAATCCCCCGGGCAGCCCCCCCGCAGCTCCCCCTGGCCCTTCCCAGACTCACCCGCTCACTGCTGCCGCATGTAATAGCGGTGGCAGCGAGCAGGGAACGAGAAGCAAAGGAGTGCTGATAGCGCTCGTTTGCTCCTCACTGTCGGCCCGTGTAATAGGGCCTTTAAGGTGGAAATATGAGGGGACTTGACTGGTCCACTATATTTTGGGGTATTTACTTTTCAAGTTATAAGATGCTCTGGGGAGTGTCTTTATATCACAGTTTTAATGGCCGTAGCAAGAAGAACTGGTGGGTGTCACTTGTCATCTTCAACCTCTTACAGTTCGGGTCTATTCCACAGAGCGACGGCACCAGATCGCTGCTACATAAGTTGTTTGTCTTTTAACATGTTGAAAGACAAACGACTTCAACGATCATCCGACATGAACAATGTCGGCTGATCGTTGCCTTCTTATCGGACGATTATCGTCAGTAACGGTCGATATCTGCTGAATATGGCCGATAATCGTTCCGTGGAATAGGGCCTATAGATTCAGCCCTGCTTGCCACTTCAATGCGCTCTCCACTTGGTCAATAGCAGTGTCTTATGGCATCCACTCTCCTGCCAGGCTTCCCAGATTCCTTACTTCTGGTACCGTTTCATTTCCTCCACTGGCATCTAGTACATGTGTGTGCCCATCCACCTAGATTGAAAGGGCCAGTATATTTCTATTTATCCCTCTTAAAACATTTCTGTTTTTCTTGCCTCCATCTTGCCTGAGTGTTATTGGTTCCTTGTGTTTCTCTTGTGTTTGCTATTCTGGGTATCCTGACCTGTGCCTGTTTCTCAGATTACCCTTTCATGCATGACCCATTCTATACCCTTTGCCTCTACATGGACTGCTTGTCCTACATCTGAAGCTGAATGCCCTGACCCTGCACCTGATAGTCCATGCCGCTGACTCATCTCTGGTCTTGGGTTCATTCTCTCCCCGGTTGCTGACTACACTTATTGGGGCTAATTTACTAAGGTTTTCCCAGCAGCAAATGGTCAGGTTTTTGCCCATTTTTTGTCCACTTTTGGTGGACTGACACATTTCCTAAAGTTGGTGTGTTGTAGGTGTGTCCCTTAAAACCCAATAAAACCGACAGATTTACTAAGCAAACCATCATTTTTTATTGGTTTTCTATTCTAAACACACTAGTCACTACTAGTGTGGCGGGATGATCGGTTTTTAATTTTGTCCTTCCAGACCTTCCAGATTTAAATAGGACGGACAAAAAAAACCTAGGTGCAAACAACAGCTTAACGGCTTGTAATTGATGGATTGTTAGTAAATGAGGCCCAATGTGTCACCTCTCTGGTGTCTTGCACCAACACTGTCTGGTTCTTTGGACCAGCCAATACCCACACTAGGACCATGCTTCTGGAGCAGTCTGGTGTCCTCCAGAAGTCCAGCTTCTGCATCCTGGAACAGGATAACTGGTGATCACCTAGGGGGCAATCAGACTCCACTCCCTGGTGTAGTCCAAAGTCAAACCAGTTTGCTAGCACGGCAGGATCTGCTACCTGTAACATGAGGTCTGAGGATGGCAACATTAGATGTAGGCTTACATTGGTAGACAGTAGACATAGCTCTAAGCAATGTTGGACTAGCCCAAGTACCAAGAATGTTTTAGGACAACAATGATCACCAAAGGTAGAACACAACCCCCCTATATAATACATGGATGACCGTGAGAGGATAGAGGTTACTGACTATTGGTTCTTCACTATAATGGGGAATCTCAAGAGAAGCATCCATTATACGGCACATGCGGAAACCTCTTTAACCTTTTTATATGTGATTATATATAAGTCGCCCAGCAATCTGTGTAATTTTATAGCCATCTCATATAACACCTACCATCTGTTCCTGTCTAGCCCTTCACGGCAAAGGAATGAAGAGGGCGCCATATGTCAGCCATGCTGCTGTATTCTACTATGGTCATTGTGCAATTATAACTTCATAGACACATAAGTGAGTGGTGCCTTTAGTGCTGGTTTACCCCAGGGGGTAAAAATAAATAAATAAATAAATAAATTAGTTGTTGGGTTATCGCGATCTGTTGCGCGAAACACACAGGAGACGCGAAACCCGCGGTGAATTCTCCGTACAATATGCAGACATAAACCGCAAAGCCCCGACTTGCTTGGTGCACTTCTGCAGATCAAGCGGTGACCTTTGTTCCGCCTCTCGTGGTTTGTATAAACTGTTACACCATAATTAAAATTCAGTAAATTAATGCAAAATGAATACCTTTAATATGTTTGGAGCTTAGCTAATTACATATGAAAGACACTGGGTCCCGGCGGTGCGATTCTCTATTAGTCGTAAACAATTGATACCATGCCTATTTCTTATAACACTCTGTACAGATACATTGTAATTCTCCCCCCGGACGCATGTTAGGACGGCTTAATTTGAGGAGGTCGGATGATAAATTGCGCACGAATACCATGAGATGTCCCGGCTAATTCTCCATCGTTCTCCTCCCGGATCACATTGTTGGCTTTTTAGATATGTAAAAAAGGAAGCTTCAACGTTTCTAATTTGCAGCTAGCTGGTATTAATCTAAATATATTTGCACATGAACATTATAATTAAAAGTTCTTTAGTAATTTTAATGTTTGCATAATTTGGAAAATAAATACGGCACGAATACCTGGCACAGAGGCGGCAATGAATATACAATGTAGAATTAATTGCACAACAGAGCAATCATCATTGCCAGCCCAGAATCCGACGTCAAGTACAGTTTGGGATTCTTATTTTTCTTCTTCAAAAAAAGTGATTTTTATGAACTTTGGTCGCCATGGAAACCAGTTTGCTTAGTGTCAAAAATTGTGAAATTTGCAAATATGCTTATATATATATATCTGTTCTACCAGTCACAATTAAGTCCCTTCATCTCTCGATTTTTAGGAATCTGCAATCTGGTCAAGTGGAGACGATTCACAGTAACAGCCATATGTAGATTGATTCTTGAAGAATTCTGTGAATAATTAATATCCCTGGAGATAAAGGCCAATCATAGAGAATTTATGCTATTATATTAAGGTGAATTCCCCAAAGCCACTCAGGATTGTTACTGGTTAAACTAAGATATGGAGAACAAGAGAAGTTGTCTTCCCGGGAGACATCGCTGATTTACAATAACATTCTCTTTACCTTTGAACTCTATTCTCACATTACATATAGAATTAATTTACATAAATTGCTGCCACTTTAAATCCTGTATTATACTGCAGAGCTGCACTCACTATTCTGCTGGTGGGGTCACTGTGTACATATATTACATTACTGATCCTGAGTTACATCCTGTATTACTGTATACGCCAGAGCTGCACTCACTATTCTGCTGGTGGGGTCACTGTGTACATATATTACATTACTGATCCTGAGTTACATCCTGTATTACTGTATACCCCAGAGCTGCACTCACTATTCTGCTGGTGGGGTCCCTGTGTACATACATTACTGATCCTGTACTCATCCTGTATTATACTCCAGAGCTGCACTCACTATTCTGCTGGTGAGGTCACTGTGTACATGCATTACATTACTGATCCTGAGTTACATCCTGTATTATACCCCAGAGCTGCACTCACTATTCTGCTGGTCGGGTCACTGTGTACATACATTACATTACTGATCCTGAGTTACATCCTGTATTATACTCCAGAGCTGTGTGTATTGGATACAATGTATTAAAAGGCACTTGCCGAAATTTGGTGTATTTTGTTCTGTTGTTTAAGTCCCTTTGTGATTGTGAAGCTGCAGGTTCAGAGCTCAGTGGGTGTTCCCTGTGGATCTGCAGGTTCAGAGCTCAGTGGGTTTTCCCTGTGGAGCTGCAGGTTCAGAGCTCAGTGGGTGTTCCCTGTGGAGCTGCAGGTTCAGAGCTCAGTGAGTGTTCCCTGTGGAGCTGCAGGTTCAGAGTTCATTGGGTGTTCCCTGTGAAGCTGCAGGTTCAGAGCTCAGTGTGTGTTCCCTGTGGAGCTGCAGGTTCAGAGCTCAGTGGGTGTTTCCTGTGGAGCTGCAGGTTCAGAGCTCAGTGGGTATTCCCTGTTGAGCTGCAGGTCCAGAGCTCAGTGGGTTTTCCCTGTGGAGCTGCAGGTTGGGCACTTAGTGGGTGTTCCTGTGAAGCTGCTCTCCTTCCATTATTTTCCTAAATCCTCTCTCCTATTTACCTGGGCCTCCTCTCCTTCATCTTTCTTATTACCATGACTGCAGAACCTATTAAGCTGAATCTCCAATAACTCTTTGAGGGCACATAACCTATTGCATGTAAATAACACCAACCTGCTCTGACCCCGATGTCTCTACAGTTCTTACAAGGAGGTTATCTAAGAAGTAAGAAATAATTATATCATTTCAATACCAGACCACTCATGTGACTTCAATTTTATCTATAACCATGGAGAAACAGCTGCATCTACCTGGTGCACAGAGATCTGCAGAGAAGTTACAAGCACAAAGTGTAAGGACATAAGGAATCAACAGTTCCAGGTAAAACCCCTTCAAAGGACAAGGGGGCGCTGCCTCCGCCTGGAGAGACAAGGGGGCGCTGCCTCTGCCTGGAGAGACAAGGGGGCGCTGCCTCCGCCTGGAGAGACAAGGGGGCGCTGCCTCTGCCTGGAGAGACAAGGGGGCGCTGCCTCCGCCTGGAGAGACAAGGGGGCGCTGCCTCTGCCTGGAGAGACAAGGGGGGCGCTGCCTCTGCCTGGAGAGACAAGGGGGCTCTGCCTCCGCCCAGAGAGACAAGGGGGCGCTGCCTCCGCCTGGAGAAAAAAAGGTTCAATCTCCGGAGGCGACAAGCCTTCTTTACCATGAGAACTGTGAATCTGTGGAACAGTCACCACAGGATCTGGTCACAGCAACAACAGTAGAGGGCTTCAAAACCGGACTAGGCAAATTCTTAGACCAAAATAATATAAATGCATATGTATAGAACCTATCACCCCTCCCCCTTCCCTGTATCCATCCCCTCCTTGGTTGAACTAAATGGACATGTGTCTTTTTTTAACCGTATTAACTATGTAACTATGTAACTATGCAACGTGATTGGCAGATGGTTCCTATTTAAAAGGGTTTCCCAGAGGGAAAAAAATGTATTTATATCAACTGGCGTCAGAAAGTTATACAAATTTGACTTTAAAAATCTCCAGTCTTTAGGTACTTATCAGCTGCTGTATGTCCTGCAGAAAGTGGTGTATTCTTTCCAGTCTGACACAGTGCTCTCAGCTGCCACCTCTGTCCATGTCAGGAACTGTCCAGACCAGGAGAGGTTTTCTATGGGGATTTGCTGCTGCTCTGGACAGTTCCTGACATGGACAGAGGTGGCAGCAGAGAGCACTGTGTCAGACTGGAAAGAATACACCACTTCCTGCAGGACATACAGAGGCTGATAAGTACTGGACGTCTGGAAATTTTTAAATTACCAATCTGTATAACTTTCTTGCACCAGCTGATTTAAAGACAATAATTTTTCCCCTTCCAGAGTGCTCCTTTAAGTTTATTTCCATAGGGTGATTGCAAAAATAGGGGAAAATAGCTGCACATTTCCTTTACATACAATGTTTGACTTGATATAAGTAACAGTGTAAGATAATTATATGATCAGGACCCAACGTTATCGAGAGAAGGTAGAAAGTGGTAAAATAATGATGGAGAAAGACTCCGACTATATATAGGGAAGCGCAGCAAGGCTTCAGTGAGTGTAATAGCTCCAAACCTGTCTCCTCTGAGAATCTTTTCATATGAAGCAGCGAGTTCATTTACGTCTGAGATACATCAAAACAGACAGAATGTTCTTCTTAACACGAGCTGTTTAAATTTTAATAGAACTACAGTAAGTACAACTTGTTAACTTGGAGCGCTGCAGGTGGTAGAATCCCTCCCCTGTTTTAGCCCCGGCGCTCGGCTCATCTTTTGTGCGTCTTGCAGACACTTCACTTTGATGTGATGAGGAAAAAAAAAAAGACTCCATTTGCACTGTTAAAAAAACGACAAAAAAAAAAAAAAATTCTATTGTTGCATAATTCAATGACAGCCGTTGTGTAATAAAATTCGGCTCATGAACCGCGCCGTGAAACGTCAAATCCTCCAAATTATTATTTTGTAATTATTTGACTCTCATGTCATTTCATTATTCCCTGCGCTGACACACAGGAACGCACGGCGAGCTGGGAGGGCGGCGTTAGGCGCCTTCATATCTCTTTATTAAGTTACTCTCCTTGGAGCGTCGCCGCTGACCCATGCTGGAATTAGTCAAGGGAATATTACATTTGCCTTTCAGCAAAATTCTGTTGAAAGAAAAGATTTACTTAAAGAACTGCAGTTTGTACCGATAAGCGCACTCGGATTAACTCTTTGCTGCGTGCATCGGACCAGTGGTGGGTTTAAAGGGGTACTCTGGTGGGAGGGAAAAAAAACGCAAAAACGGAAATAGAAGCCTATTACAGAATGCAGGTAAGTATGCTTCTACATTTTTTAAAATTATAAAGGGTTTTGAGGGGAATACCCCTTTAATGCTCAAGCAATGGTTTTGGTCCAATACTAGTGGTTTACTCTAATGTTGAGCAGGTATTATTAGTAAGAGTAGAAGAAGGAAGAAGAACGAAGTAAGAAAGAGAAGAAAGAGAAGGGGAGGAGAAGAAAGATTTTCTTAGATTTGTACCTCCAGTCTATTTTTCAGGGTCCCTGTACAGACCAGTCATTTCTGTAATGCACATCTTTTCTGGGGTTGGTGCCGGATTAGGCTTACTGTACGAGTGCTGCTCTCCCCGCTCCCTAACCATACATTGAAACCTTATGTGTCCCACTCCATATCCATAACTCCTGTCTCCAATGACCCAGTGCTATAGACTGACGCTGGGTCTCTTATTGGACCAAGAGCTATGGAGACTGGGTGGAACGCTCAGTCTGAAAAGCTTCACCCCTATGCGACGGGACGTGGGGAGAATGGCGATTGGAAGCCTATTCCGGCACCAAAGTTCAGAATAGATGTGCGTTACAGAAATGGCGGCATGGGCTATACTATATGGGGAAAATATGTATGAGGGAACGCAAAGGGTTACATGAACGATCTGGTGCCCACTGGTCTCCGAACCTGAACGCTCGGCATTTGACTCCTCGTAGCTGAAGAAGTTGGATGCAGTTGGGATACATCTCCACCCAACTCTAGTGATCACTTGTACGTGACTGCCGAGCTGTATAGTAGGCTGTAGAGAGATCTTGGATATTGATGCTTATTAACTCATTGATCGGGGCGTGTAATATGACCCTAACTCAGGGCCGATCTAATGATTAAGGATATCAATACATAACCTATGGCAAACTCTTTCATCTCCTTTGGCCATGACAGGTGATTGTCAGGTTGTGAATAATCGAGACTCAATGAATGTTTGCTCTGGTAAGATGAAAGGTAATAAGTGAATTGTGTATGAAAGGCGTGCGGGCGCTGGAGCTGATAGGGACATCTGGACGAGGTTTACTCAGCACCGCTCCATGGGGGATGGTTTCAATCATCCTTCTCTCTAACATTCCCACCATACATGAAGGAAAGTTTTCTTCTATCACATCCCCTCAAGCAAGATGGAGGAAGCCCAATGTGAGATGCCATTACATCAACAATTTATGGCCGCATTTTGTTCCTTTCTTTCACCTATCTTATTCTAGTTATAAAAGCTTTGTGCATATTTAAAGTCTTTTATTTCTTTGATCTCAGGCATCTGAAAGAGACAACCGAGCAACTTTGATACCGTTTTGTGTATACAGCTCCTAAGAAAATCGAGAGAGAGAGAGAGAGAGAGAGAGAGAGAAGGAACAGAAAGAAAGGATGAGATAGAGAGGGAAGGAGAGAAATGGTGAAGGAGAATAATTGCTAAACAGGGAAAGAAAAGTAGGTGGAAAGTGAGAGTCCTAAAGAGACGGAAACATGGGGAGTAAAAGAGAGAAATAAAGAAAGAAAAAAGAAACATTCAGAGAAAGACAAAGAATGAGAGACAGGCAGGTACAGAGATCTCCCCTACAATCTATTCATACCCAGGACTGTATCTGTAATAAGAAGACATCCATTATGTTTTTTGGGGGAAAAAGCTTGTACAGAAAGAGATTCTTTACTGTAAGAGCTGTAAGACTATGGAGCTTTCTATAGATTCTTTACTGTAAGAGCAGTGAGACTATGGAGCTCTCTATAGATTCTTTACTGTAAGAGCAGTCAGACTATGGAGCTCTCTATAGATTTTGTAGTGTGCAAGCAGTGAGACTGTGGAGCTCTCTATAGATTCTTTACTGTAAGAGCAGTGAGACTATGGAGCTCTCTATAGATTTTGTAGTGTGCAAGCAGTGAGACTGTGGAGCTCTCTGTGAATTATTTACTTTAAGAGCATTGAGACTATGGAGCTTTCAATAGATTCTTTACTGTAAGAGCAGTGACACTATGGAGCTCTTTCTCAGAGGAAATCCCCATTATAATTTCATTAAACAGAGATCAGGAGGGACCTGGAGGCATCTCTGGAGTGTATTGATACTTATAGTTTATTGTTACTAGATTCTAGAGAAGAGCTGTTGTTCCAGGGATTTATTCAGATTTTTTCTCCCAAAAATGAGGAAAAATGGCTTGTACCACATGGCTTTTTCACCTCTCCGTGGGCCAACAACTATGAAAAAGAAAGAGCAGGTTTATCCGGAAATAGTGTCACCTCTTCTGCTCTCTGGTGCTTTCCTTCCTACCTGACTGTCTCCGGTGATAACTTTCAAGGCAAGAGGGGGGTGAGAGCATGTACCAATGTTGCAGAGATATCGACTTTTGGATAGCTATTGGCCAACATGCAATGCCCATAACACTCACATGCAATGCCCATAACACTCACATGCAATACCCATAACACTCGCATGCAATGCCCATAACACTCGCATGCAATGCCCATAACACTCACATGCAATGCCCATAACACTCGCATGCAATGCCCATAACACTCGCATGCAATGCCCATAACACTCACATGCAATGCCCATAACACTCACATGCAATGCCCATAACACGCTTCTGCCCCCCTCTCGTCCCAGGAGTTATCACCAAAGATAGTCAGAAGGAGGAAGTGGAGTCCTGGAAAGTGAAGACCTTTGCTGATAAAAAAAAAAAAAAAAAAAATAGAAATAGAATATGAAAGATAGAGAAAGAAAAAGAAAGGGAAAAAAGCTATGGTGAGGACAAAAAGATGGGGAAAATAGAAAAAGAGAGTGAGAGAAAGAAAAAGAAAGAACAGAAACAGAAGCAAGGATAGTCAAATAATAGAAAAAGAGGAAACAGATTAAGGCTATGTTCACACACCGTCTTTTTTAAAAGAAAAAATGGACGTTTTACGATAATGACTGGTGTAAAAAATGATTATTATTTACGGTTGTCATTGTGAAGTAATGGTTGTTATTTTAGAAACTCCCAAAAAATGTTGTGGGATTGTAGCCTGAACAAGAGAGAAGAAGCATTACAGGAGATGCCCACTGAGCTCTGAACCTGCAGCTCCACAAGCAGCCATGAGAGTAAGAAGATAAGAACTAGAAGATAAAAAGTAACCAGAGTAATATTGAACAATGTAAAAAAAAGGCAAAATACCATGTACTCCTGCACTGAAAGTACAACCACAACCGGACCCATTGTTCGTCAGATTTACAGAATCCCCTTTGTATTTTTTTACCCCCGGTTGTCAGAATTTCCCAGCTGCTCCGCCTCTACCTGCTGCCGCTGTGCCGCACTCTCCTCGGCAGCTCGGCCTTGATAAACATTCACGGTGCACTTTCAATGCATAAATATTTTAAGTTGAATTTGTTTAATCAAGTTACAAAAACACATCACATTTCATTGCTTGGATATTTCAATTGAACATCTTCCAAGCTCTCCGTTTCTGAAATAAACCACACAGGGAAAGCAAATATTCATAAAAGAAATATGATTCTATAAATGTAATTCAGGATCATATTTGAAGTTCAGAGCTGAATAATTATTACTTTCTTATGAGGAGTGCGGTTGGTCGCTATGTTTGAATTATAAAACTGCATGAACAAACATTTAAATCATGTCTCTGCATATCTAAATGTCTCATTCCGAAGCATTTGCCGAGAACAACAAACAAATAAGAATGCAACTCAGGAAATATTAATTGCCGGGATAATCATATATTGCAAAGTAAAGAGTCACCGAGTTTGGAGAATTGTTTCTTGTCGTGAAGGACGTAACGGGAGCGGGATAACTCTGCCGATATTTCAGGAGGTGGTTACGGCACCCGGTGACTTCTTGGCTGAATAGACGATAGGAGCCGAGCACAAAACACCGCTTCTAAAAATAGTTTTCAGAAACTCGAGATTTAATTGCATTTTCAAAAGTTTCATTAATTATTATTAAAGTAATAAGTTGTCGGTAAAAATTTGAAATATTCATGCGGCTGCGTTCACACCTGTGGGGGAGGGGGTAGGCATTTCAGCTTTATATACAAAAAAAAAAACATCTGGCCAAATGAAAATTATGGATCCAGATTGTTCCCAAGCTGTTATTGATGCCTACAGGCCCCACAATGTTTCATCCAAAAAATTCAAAATATGGATTTGCATATAAAATAATAGGAAGTAATCAGACATTGGAATATGGAGGGGACGGAGAGGTGAGGACTCCTTATGGATGGGTTAGGATAAAGGACCGGTAGCACTCACCAAACACGTAGAGTACAACTTAGTGAAATCTAAGAAGTAAAATCTGTGAATGCTTTAAGAACACTACATGGTATATGGAAAACAACATTGCTCAACATGCTGCGACATGATCCCGCACATCATATGGTTTGGTGTGTAAATAAGGTTTGGCTTCTCTTGCTCCATGCGTCCTCTACCCAACTTCCCGCTTTCCCTTCCTTCACCCCCTCCCTTAGCCCTAAATGTTATATGTCCCGCATTTTGCATATTGAAAGAACCCTCACAAATTAGAAAATCCCGCACCCTGATCATGTTGGTTTTCATTGTATTGAACTGTGTCTAACGTGATGAGGCGTACTTACCTTTAGATGTTTGACTGCTTTACCCACAAGATCTGCTATTAACCTTCTTCAGATTTTAGCTTGTCACCAGATTGTATTCACTTATCCCATCCCCCTCCCTTTTATGTTGATGTTAAAGCAAATTGTTTTTTTTTCACATTACTATACCGGCGCTGGCACATGGATGCTGGTGCCGCACTCCGTTTTTCTGAACTGTCACCTGGTTCCCACGCACGGGGCCGGTCTATTCCAGAGCAACAACCCGTGCCGGAGCATTAGGGGCAGACCTGCCTGCCCCCTCTGTGACACGGCTCCATTGATATATAATGGAAAGGGGGTTTCGTCACACTGCGGGCTGATGGGCCTGTCCCCAGTGCTCTCGGAATGGTGGTGCCCATGAATAGACCTGTGTGGGTCAGTCAAAAAAGGACTGTGCCCCAGCATCCCTGCGCCAGTGCCGGTATAGTAATGTAAAAAAAAACAAAGCGACGTACTTGGTGGTACATTTGCTTTAATATGTAAAAGTAATAAAGAGATTTTTAAAAAAAAAAAAAATCTTTTTATCTCTTTTTAGAGAGTAGACGACCTGGCAAGTCCACATAAAGGAGAAGCTAGTGTGTTTGACATACTGTAGCTAGAGTAGAATATATAAACATAATTTTGTTATATTTATCCAAATCACTTCAAGCTAAAGTGAATCTAGGCGGTTACTCACCTGACCCGGTTCTTGCGTCAGATTCTAATAAGCAGTAGGAGATCCAGGTGACTCCTCCTTCTCTGGTAGTCCTGTGATGTCCTGCGATGTCATCTGTCTCCTACCATGGTCCTGCTGGATTAGACTGCCCCGATCTAGCTGCACATTAACATCAGATAACCAAGGCAACGAGAACCCAAAGAGGACATCAGTCCTAAGAACCTATTTATAGGGAAGCATTTCTTGTGCTATTAGTCCCAGATTCCGATTAATTCTGTTGGACCTCCAGATTTCTCCTTGATATCTTTTTCTTTGGCCCTGGGACAGCAAACTACAAAGTATCAAGCTGGTTAGGGCTTAGAGAGTCCACGTTTCCAGTTATTGATGTCACACCTTAACGTTTTATTAACCTATTATTCTAGACATGATGTCAAGGAGTCAAATGTGATCAGTACATTGTTCTTGTTGATTAAGGCAATACCTGGCCATCTGATACCTGAGATCTCACCGGGAAACAATAGAATTGGTAAAAACCAAGTCTACCATGTTTTTCCTATGGTCACTATTGGATTAAGGTCTAACTAGGATTTGTAGACATTGGGTATATTTAGCAGCAGTATAGAGCAGGTTTATTAAGATTGTCTGTCTTGTATTGAAGACTGATGGGGTAGAATACACCAGATATATTAAGGTGCGACTCACCTTGGGCTACACAGTGAAACCTATGCCATCTATGACCTGCCGTGAATTTTTTTCTGTAGTTTTTCCTAATTTGTGGAAACTGTTGGACCCCACTAAACCCTGACAGTTTGTTTTTTCTTACATCTTAAATGTATTCCATGATCCAAAGACTTATTGTAAACCACATTTATGGACGCCTTTGTGAGGCCATGACTACACCACATACAAATGACTATTTTTGCAAATTTTTCTTTACGGCCAATATTTTGCACCCAAATAATGCTGTTTTTTTTTTTTTTTTTTAGCCTGACATGGCAGACATTTAAAAAAAATGTCTGCAGGGCCATTCCGTGGCCCCCCTTCTCTGCTTGCGCACGCTTTGCGGGGATTGTGGTCGCTGACCGGCACAGTGATGTTTTTTGGTTAGGGACTCATGTGTATCAGAAGACCTGCACGTGGTACATGAGGCAACATGGTTTGGCCAAATTATATACTAACTTCTGATGTTGGTTTTAAATGTAGCTGAATAAGCTTTCGTGTCAGCCATGGGTGCGATGTGCAGCCATTTCTGTCTTTTTGGCTTGTGCATATTTTATGTATTCTGTCCCTTTTTTCATTGTGGCTAGCACTCGTGCTGTGTAAGACCCATGTGATCCAAATTAGCAGGAAGCACCTGTGTACGTAAGGGGAGGATCTCCTAGTATTCTCCCATTCTACCTGCAGAGGAATGGAGAGAGGTAAGAGCTTGTTCACACTTGTGTTGCTTGGCGTCCACTTTTTCCGCCGGTGGCGCCTGCGGGGTTCGGGGGGCCCTTTTGGGTCTGGTCCTGTGACAATGGGGTTGCAGGGCCATTCCGTGGCCCCCTTCTCTGCTTGTGCACGCTTTGCGGGGATTGTGGTCGCTGACCGGCACAGCGATGTTTTTTGGTTAGGGACTCATGTGTATCAGAAGACCTGCACGTGATACATGAGGCAATATGGTTTGGCCAAATTATATACTAACTTCAAAAAAAGTTGCATGCATTTTGGTTCTTCAACAGAGTTAAAGAGGTTGTCCGGGCAAAATCAGTTTTTCCCCTATCCACAGGAAAATAAGAGATTGCAGGGAAGTCTGACCTCCGTACCCCCTGCCAGTCTCCATATCGGGTCCCGGCTTCTCTGTTATAAATAGAGCTAAGGGTATGGCACATGACCTGCCACTCTATTCATTCCTATGGAGGTGCTGGAGTGAGCAGAGTGTATCCCTCTTCTGGCTTTTCCCAGCGGCTTCATAGAAATGAATAGAAGGGCGGGCCACGTCCGTATCGGTGGTTCTATAACAGAGAAGCCGGGGCCTGATATGGAGATTGGGGGGATACAAAGGTTGGATTCCCCCCAATCTCTTACACTTCCCCTATCCTGTGGATAGAGGAAAAATTGATTTTCTTAGCTAGTTCCTGTGACGGCTTAATACAAGGGAAGGGCATACTCCATATGATAATTCCCGGCTACTCTGATGGATGAATCTACATGTTATAACTTTCCCATCATCAGTAATTGCTATCGATTATTGGGTATAATTGCAGTAATGGAGCCTGCAACTTTTTCTTATAAATTAAAGCCGGTTCCTTTAATTAAATTTCTGCATCGCATTCGTTTTAAATATTTAAAATGCAGGTTTTGTTGTCTATAGATTTCACATCACTTAACTATTCCGCGCATGAAACCTGCGATGGAGCCGTCATTCATTACATCTGCAATATCTCGGCACCGGCTCCGCCGCTCAAACATTTGATTAAAGCATTTTCTTCGTCTTGTGGAAACATTGATTTATTTTAATTATTTTGCTTAATAAGAAATTTAATTTCCGACTAATGTGTCATATATGTCAGGAGATCTTTTAATTGTGAAATAATTGCATTTCTTTACACTGCGTCTTTCTTGATTTTTGAAGCTTGTCATCAATCCTTTAGTGATTACTGACCTGATAGAGAAATACATATCCAATTAATCAAGCCTTGTAGGAGGAAAAACCTTTATTTAGATGTACAATAATTAGATAAGGAAAAGGCAGGGAAAAAAAGCAAGAAAATGACTCCCAAGGTAGTTACGTCTGCAGCTTCCACTTGGAGGAATCTGTGCAGTTTGCAAAGTTGATTAATTAGTTTTCGGCAGTCTCCAAAGGCTTGGTATTTAGAGGCATCGGTGGTTATGGGGGGAGGGGGGGGGCGCTATCCCAAATATAGATATACAAGAGATGGTTGGGTGTATATATCGTCTGCATGTAGCCAGAGCTGTGTCCTGGGGCGATCTATCCCGACCATGTGTCAGTTAGGTCGTGTTCACACATTACACATGGTCACTATAATGTTGTGGTTTTTGCAGTAATTGCATAATATTCTAAAAAACATTCCCTTTGTTCCCATCATTTTGAAAAACTATCACAACACAACTACAAAGTGAGGCCACGGCTTTATAACAAAAGTCTCTTCTCATTTAGTCCCCCTCCGTCTAAGGCACCATGTCTGTCATCTTACCTCTGCCCTTTTGCCCCTCTTAATCTGCCCCAATCATGTAAAAAAAAATTTTTCTTTATAAGAATATTAAACTTTCACCTGTGCAACACAACAAAGAGAGTTCTTATCTTATCCGGTGACCAAATGGTTTTCCCTCTAATCATTTCAGGATTTCTTCTTCTCGATACCCAGTCTTCTCGGAAATGTACAGGTATAATTTCTAGCAAGTTTTTAGTTGGGATCAGTAGCAGATTACAATAGGTTCGTTTCGAACGGTAGCCCGGGGCCCCAAGCTCCTGGGGGGCCCATGGCCCCTAAACAGAGTTATACTTTCAGTTGTAGATTATCTCCAGGCTACAGTTCCGCCATGATTTGCATAAAAATTGCTGCTTTTTACTGCAATTTTGCACAAATCTGCAGCCAGGAGACAATTCAGTAACATAAGAGAACATACTGAAGGACCTTATGTGACAATGATGTCACCACAGGTCCTTTACAGGCTACATTATGGAGGAAAGGGACTAAAGCTAGTGCTGCCATAGTTATAGTGGGTTGGGGGGGCAGGCAAGCTTGGCGAACAGCCCGGGGCCCATGGTTAAGTTAATCCGCCCCTGGTTGGGATGTTTATTCTTAGTCTTTATTCCCACAATGTCTTTTGGAAATGGAAAACAGCAGAACTTCGAAATGTGGATTGGCTCCTCCTGCTCTCCATAGACAACGCATCATCCTCTGATGTCCAAGGAAGTGTGGCTGGATTTTGTCTCAGATGTCAGATCCAGATGTCACCATCTCTGACCAACCCCTCCAGCCTACATTATCATCTCCCTGTCATATACAAAGTTACATATATATCCTCATTTATGCAGTTTTTGTTACATCTTTGCCATTGGGCTGGGTTCACACTACGTATATTTCAGTCAGTATTGTGGTCCTCATATTGCAACCAAAACCAGGAGTGGATTAAAAACACAGAAAGGCTCTGTTCACATAATGTTGTAATTGAGTGGATGGCCGTCATATAACAGTAAATAACGGCCATTATTTCAATATAACAGCCGTTGTTCTAAAATAACAGCAAATATTTGCCATTAAATGACGGCCATCCACTCAATTACAACATTGTTTGAACAGATCCTTTCTGTGTTTTTAATCCACTACTGGTTTTGGTTGCAATACTGACTGAAATATACATATACTGACTGAAATATACGTAGTGTGAACCCAGCCTTTATGTGTTTTTACTAAAGAAAAAGGAAAAAACAAGGGAGAGCGGACACAATTCTCTAATAGATATACATAGCTTGCGTGCAATAGTATGCAAGCCAATTACTCACGTTTTCGGAGAGGAGTATAGCCACACCCCCCCCCAGGCCGGGATCGTAGTACCGAGCATGGCCATCTGTACTGATGGAGCTGTTGTGCAACCACACCGAAACAATATACCCCCGTTCAGCTTGATCTTACAACAAGAATGGCTGTATGCAGGACATCAAATACAGGTTAAAAAAAACGTTTTACCTGTATTTGATGTCCTGCACGCTATATCGTCTCGGTGTGGTTGCACAACAGCTCCATCAGAACAGTCGTCCATACTCGGTACTACGATCCCGCCCTGGAGGGGGGGGGGGGGAGTGTGGCTATACTCCCCTCCAAAGACGTGAGTAATTGGCTCGCATACTATTGCACACACGCTATGTATATCTATTAGAGAATTGTGTCCGCTCTCCCTTGTTTTTTCCTTTTTCTTTGGCATATTGTAATACCGGTGAGGATTACCAAGATTGTAAGATAGTTGGGAGTTTTTTATCCAAGGAGAAGATAAGTGCTATTAAGTAAGTGCTAATTTTGTGGAGAGCGCTATTGAGACTGTAGGAACAGTAACGCTCCCGAAAATGTTCTCTTTTTTTCTTTTCTTTGACGATAGTTATGTGTTTTTACTGTGATTTCCTCGCTAATTTGCTGCAATCTTTTGCTATTTTACCTCAAATACACAACTTATAAATAGGGGGGAAATCATAGCAAAAACATCACGTGTGAACACAGCCTTAGGATCGTGCAGTGTTATTACAGCGTGCTGCCTTGTTGTGTTGAATGAAGCACTATAATTCTCAGCCGGGGTTGCTGGAATCCCAAGAACGGACAATAAGGCTTTTCTGTACAGTTGATATAATTTCCAAAGACATGAAAGGGAAATACAGAAAGATTGTGGCACTGTGACCACCTATAAGCTATATCTGTAACCCCCTCCTAAGGCCTCCTTCACACACCTGGGAAATTTACCTGGATTTCTTATCTGTGTAAATTTACGCACCCATAGGTTTTCATTGGGTACAAATACCTTTCAGGATTTTTCCTAAAGGGTGTCCATGCCATAAATTAGCTCATAGGACATGTTCTATATTTGTCTGGATTTCCAGTACAGATTCTCCACAGCACCCTAAGGAATAGGATTTTTTTTTTTTTTTTACATCACCAAAAGTTAAGTTGATAGTAAATTTCCAGCAGATGCCTTTGTATAAGGGCAAGAGGACTGCATAGATATGTCCGTGTATATAACGCACAGACTAAGGTAACTGCTTTCTCATATCTGACAACCTGCTACAAGAGCAGCGCTCCTTAATGGTGTTGGTTTTCTCCTCCTTGCACATTTCTGCTCGGTAACTCACACATCAGCTGGAGGAGCCGCATTATTTCCCAGCTTACACCATTTATATAAAAGAACGGGTTGCACCACCGTAATTAAATCCCTGCTGGGTTTTCTGAAAGTGCTAAACATATTTGGCTAAATCAATGGCAAAGTGACCCGAAGAAAAAATTACATTAAGCGACAAATTACAGTACACGACGAGGTCATGTGAACGAGCGGCCTGAGAATGCACAAACGGCCTGATTAAACCTTCTGTACCGCCAAGATGCTCAAGAGTAACATAACGCGGAATGGTGAGAAGGAAAGAAGACATCGAAAAACTCGAAGATAAAAAGTATATATACAATGATCCGCTATAGCGCTAATGACCAGTGACGGGAATAACATGGATGACACTGATGACAATGGCGTTCGGGACCCGAGTAGTTTGGACTATTCCTTCTGCCTCATCATTTACATAGAATAAATAGCGATAAATATTTCATGTTCAATAGTCATGACTAAGCCGAAAGTCTTAAAACACATAGGTGCTTTTTTTTTTCTTTCTTTTTTTTTTGGCACATTCAACTGGTTTCAGAGGACTATTAGATTAACCTCTTTGTCAGTAATCTGTGTATATACGTTTCTACTGCACATACCCAGTACAGTAGGAATTTATATATACGTTCCTGACTTCAGGGCCTGTAGATGTGTGCGGGACCGCTGCAGTGAGAGCGGTCCTGCACACATCAGTGTGTTCGGGGCTGAGGATAATGAGATAACGGTCCTGCAGCTGCCTCTTATTAACCCTTTAAACGCCGCAATCTATGGTGATCGCTGTATTCAGTGACAGGACAAGCTCCTGTCACTGAGTGGTTGGGACCGCCGAAGCCATGCTGCAGGGGTCCCGATTGCTTGTACCGACGGGCAGAGTCACTTATCTCCATCCTGTCGGATCGACCATCCATGAATAGAGTCTGCTTTCAGGCAGGTTCTATGCATAGATCGCCGATAACACTGATCTATGCTATGCTATGGCACAGCACAGATCAGTACATGCAATCTAACCTATGTTTTACTGTAAAATAAAAGTGTAAAAAAAAAAAGTGTAATAAAAATAAAATTTAAATAAAAAAATTGACCCCCCCCCCCCCCCCAATAAAGGTTTAAAATACCCCCTTGACCATTATAAAACTACCAATATTTAAAAATATTATAAAAAATATTATAAAAAACATTTAAAAAATAAACATATTGTTAAATATGTTAAATAATTTCCGGCCTAAATGGAAAACAAAACAAAAAACAAAGATTGCTGATTTTTTAAAATTATATATCAGAAAAAAAATTAATAAAAAGTGATAAAAAATTTTCTGTTACACCAAAATGATATTAATAAAAACAAGAGATCATGGCGCAAAAAATGACACCTCAACCAGCTCTGAAGGTGGAAAAATAAAAGCGTTATGGCTCTTAGAAGGCGAGGAGGAACATTGCATTAATTTAACCCAGACGTCCGTGCATCAATGGGCTCTGTCTTGAAGGAGTTAAAGGAGACATCTTTTTAAAGGGGCACTCCAACGAAAATCTTTTTCTTTCAAATCAACTGGTTTCACATACTTATATAGATTTGTAATTTACTTCTGTTTTAAAATTTCCAGTCTTCCAGTACTTATCAGCTGCTGTATGTCCTGCAGGAAGTGGTGTATTCTCTCCAGTCTTAGGGTACTTATCAGCTGCTTACCTGCTATCGGCGCGTGTAATAACACCAGCAGTAAGTGGGGAATGAGGAGCAAGCAAGCGCCGACCTGTCAGATCAGCAGACCTGATCAGATTGGTCCGTGTAATAGGGTCTAATTAAAAAAAGCTAATTTCACACAATTTACCAATATTGTGAGGAATAGTATACTGGTATATAGCTAGTAATTGTCTGTTATACCCACATTCCACAACTAGAGTCCTTTTTAGAACTAGAAAAAACAAACAAAACCCCCATCATGTACAGTATACAGTATTTTACAGTCTAACCAGTGTCATCGTGCAACGGTCGAGTGGTGGCGACTGAGTATATGTTGTTGTATACTATGTGTAATCTGATTTATTTATTTTTTTAAAAAGGAAAAACTAAAGTAAAGTGGCAAGAATGTAAAGGGCAAAGGGGTAAGGCCTGGTCAGACTAGTGAGCGTTTCAGAGGAGGAGGGATCTGCAGCACTGGCTGCAAGAGTTGGTGGTGTGGCCAGAGGGAGAAGGTGGGCAACAGCAAGTGGTCCCACAAGTGTTCCCCGGAGCACCTACTCTTCAGTTGTGTGACATTATTTTGATGAAAGTGCTGAAGATAAAAAATTTGTCTTTAGCAAACTGTGCTGTGCAAAGAGCATCAGTCTGGCCACCACCATCAGTCTGGCCACCACATCAGTCTGGCCACCACCATCTGTCTGGCCACCACCATCAGTCTGGCCACCACCATCTGTCTGGCCACCACCATCAGTCTGGCCACCACCATCTGTCTGGCCACCACCATCAGTCTGGCCACCACCATCAGTCTGGCCACCACATCAGTCTGGCCACCACCATCTGTCTGGCCACCACCATCAGTCTGGCCACCACCAGCATGCCCTGGCACGTGTCAGAAAAGTGGGATGAAGGCTGTGCTCCTCAATGAGCACCTGCGGGTCACACCACTGACACTGGCCTTTCAACCATTCCCCTCAACCACAATTTTTTGAGTGTCACAACAGGTGATAAGGAGGTCACAATAGGATCTAGCCCACAATTTTTATGGGGTCACCATGAGGCTTTCTCATCCAATTATTAGAAGAGTCGCCACTAAGTTCTCCCACCAAATGTTTACAGCGTGTGCATGGGTCCCTCCTTTATTTGGGGTTCCCTCTTTCTTTTTAACTTTTGGCAGCCATTGCACTTGGTGCATTGGCTTGATGAGTCTACGAGTCCATCCTTTAAAATTTAGGTCTGACCATGTCACATGACATGTCTATGTTGAGAACATTTCTATAACTTTTACCATTAAAACAATTTTCAATTTTGGGCAAACTGTATGAACCAACACCAACAGGTATAATTGTGCATTGTAGCTTAGATGTTATAAAGCACACCTACACCTTCAGATAATGTGTCAGGATGGCCAGTCCTGTGTGTACATGGGGAGTAACACTATTTCTAGCCATTATATAACCTATTTATGGTGTTTTCTACCAGGCTCCAGTACTGTATTTACCTTCCTCCTTCCCCTTCTGCCTCCATTCTCACAGAGCCCCGGTCCTGCTGCTCATCCCTTTCACATTCAGACTAGGCACAATGATACGCCCGCTTAGCCAATCAGTGACTGCAGTTTATGTCCTACCCTACCCATTTATTGCTTCAGTGGCATATGCACATGTCGACTTCAAACCCAGAAGAACGGGGGCATCATGGGTAGAGATGAGTGAACCGGTTCGGCCGGTATGGGATCCAGTTTGGATTTTCCCAAACATCCGAGTCCAATTCGGATTTTTGGAAATCCGCTGTTTTTTTTCTTGCTTTCTAAAATGGCAGTCGCCATTCTAGAAAGCAGGAAGTGTTCCGGGCGGAAAAAGCGCTTCCCCATGATGCCCGGAACACATCCCATCAGCAGGGATCTTGTTCTAGCCCACCCCCTGTGTGACGTCGGTATTGCTTTAAAAGGAGCGGACCGCACCATGCAGTGTGTAGAGGGAGAGAGAGAGAGAGAGAGAAGAAGCAAGCTGCTGTTGTGTACTACAGACTACTGAGAAGATATTGTGGGAAAGGAAAGATTAGGAAAGCGGAGAAACATCTAGTGATTGAGAGAGAAATATAGAGAGGGCGACAGATAGATAGATTAGGCATAGGACAGCAAAGGGTGCACGGAACCAAAACGTGCAGTACAGATATACAAGTATATCACATCCGTCTTATCCTGAGAGACAAAAATACCTGGTGCAGGTGTAAGCATTATATCTTAAAAAAAAGTGCTATATATATAAATATACAGAATTTCTATACTTGGACCCTGCTGATTGAAATTGTGTATATCACATCCGTCTACTGCTGATCCTGCCTGCCCTCCATGTTGACTACTGTTGCTCCTGCCTGGCTTCCATGTTGGCTACTGCTGATCCTGCCTGGCCTCCATGTTGGCTACTGTTGCTCCTGCCTGTCCATGATGGCTACTGCTGCTCCTGACTGGCCTCCATGTTGACTACTGCTGCTCCTGCCTGGCCTCCATGTTGACTACTGCTGCTCCGGTACTGGCCTCCAATGACTACTGCTGCTCCTTCACTGCATTTGTGACCCTTTTCCTACATAGACCCTGTAATGGTGGGTTTCCTGCATAGATCCTGTAATGGTGAATACTGAAGTCTAAAAAAAAATAATTTACTTTGAGATATCAAAAATAAAATGATGTTACTGAAAAGTAAAGCCCTCAATTCAACCAAATTCACTACCCCCTTATCATATAGATGCATTAAACTATGAAATGCGAAGAAACCCGAAATTCGGTCGAACCAAACTTTCCGAAAAAATCTGAAAGCCCGGTCGGACCGAACTTTTAAAAAGTTTGCTCATCTCTAATCATGGGAGCGAAGTAGGTGAGGGCTGGGTATTTTTACTCTTATAACCCTCTGGGCAAAATGATTGGATTTTTCATCAATTTTTGGTCTTAGTTTTATTTATGAACCAGTATTTGACCGGCGGATATTTTTCAGATGTAATTTTTTTTTTATCTGCCTGTTTGGAGTATTCACTAAAAGTTTGCATAATCCAGGATTTGCGCCAAATTTATCATTTGCAATTTTTTTAAAAGTCATACAAACAGGTGCAGGCCTACATCTGGTCAGTACCAGGTGAATATGCTTGCACAATTTTTGCAACTTTTTCTGCAATTTGTTGCTTAGATACATTCACTATGGCAGTGCTACATTTAAATAAATCAATCACAAGATATTGGAACAAAATATCCACCAACCCTCATTAGAAGAGTCACACAGATTAGGCTCCTTAGTAAATGTCCCCCATAGATATTCAAATTAAGTGAATAATTTCACCTAATGCACAATTTTTTTATTGTATTTTTTTTTTCTTCCATGATTGGTTTTGTGCCTTTACTGCACGGCACATAGGATGATAACACTTCCAAATTTTATAATCATTAATTAGAAGGAAATTTGCAAATTTCAGCCCAATCTACGAACAATGGAAATAGCCGTATTAACTTGAATGGTAGAAATGTATTCTGCAGCTCGGTGTTCACAAATAAGTCCCCGTTCATTGTAATTTTCCATCTGGCAATCCTTGACTTGTCAAAGTAATAAATGATTACAGAACATTCTAAATATTGCAATGAAATGATTATTTGAATAGCTCCCAGTTGTTCACCTTCACTTTGAAAGTGCTAAACTATTACCGGGCAGGATGCAGATTTCAGTCCACAAATACACGGATGCGAAATTTATGGAAATTAAAACACAGTTATATCATGAGGCAGAAGAAGAGGCACAAGAAAACCACTTGATATATGGATTTTTTGTAATAAGAATCAATAGAGATCCGGGAGTGGGATTTCACATGAATTTATTGAAATCCTTTATGCCTGTTCTTCAATTCCAGTACAGAGTAATAGGAAAATCTGCCATGGGTTCTTGATGGATAATGAAATTGTGTCCATTGTCGGTTACGGAAATATGAGCATGACACTGGGACGCAACTGTTTCATTATTAAAGAGAGAATAAGTGTTGGCATTGTGACTGCACCATGAAGTGTGCTAATGGGCTCAGCCAACTGTGCCTCCATGGTGTGAACTTAATACATGTCCTGTCACGAGAAGGAAATCTAAAGTCAAGAACCTTTATCTGGAGAACAAATTATATAAGGACCAATGAGTTTGGCCAAAAAATGACTAAGAAAATAAGTATTTTTGTAAAGCTCTTTAAAGCCACTATTGGTTTTCCAGTCCATATAAAATATTGGCTCATTTGGGTAAAGCTCACATTTCTTTTGTATCATTCCTGTGTTTAGTAACATACACACACACACTATATATATATATATATATATATATATATATATATATATATATATATATATATATAAAGACCACAGTAGATATTTTCCTTCTCTTTTGTCATCATCATCTTCATTAATATATATATATATTTTGTGTCAGTGGTGTTTCTAGCACACATGTAGCTCCGTGAGCCAAAGCCGCCAGCCCATCCCTCTAACTGTGCTAACTGTGTCTGATTATTTATAAGTAGAGTATTTGTGTCTTCTTTCTCTTATTCTTTTTCTTCTTCTCCTCCTTTATCCTCCCCCTCTTTTTATTCTCCTTATCCATCTCCTCCATCACCTTCTTTTTCATCCTACCTTTTTGCTTTCCTCAACGTCTTCTTCTTCCTCACCTTCTCCTTCCTCCTCTTACCTCACCTTCTCCTTCTTCCCCTCCTTTCTCACATTTTCTCACTTTTTACCTTCTCCTTCTTCCTCTCCTTCACCACCTTCTTCTTTTTTTTTAATTACCTTCTCCTTCCTCCTCTCTTTCCTCACCTTCACCTACTTCCTCCTCTTCTTCCTCACCTTCTCCTTCTTCCTCTCCTTCACCACCTTCTTTTTCTTCATCCCCATCTCCTTCTGTCTCTAATTCTCACCTTCTCCTTCATCCTCTTGTTTCTCACCTTCTTGTTCCTCCGCTATTTCCTCACCTTCTCCCTCACCTTTTTCTTCCTCCTGCCCTTCCTCCCCTTTTCCTTCGTCCCCTCCTTTTTCAAGTTTTCCTTGTTTTTTACCTTCTCTTTCCTCATCTCTTTCACCAACTTCTTTTTCTTCATCACCTTCTCCTTCTTCCTCTATTTCTCACCTTGTCCTTCATCCTCTCGTTTCTCCCCTTCAACTCCCTCCTCGCCATTCCTTCTTCCACTCCATTCTCACCTTCAACTCCTTCCTCCCCTTTACCTTCTTCTTCCTCACCTTCTCCTCTTTTTCCTCTTTCTCCTGCTTCTTCTCCCTCCTCTCCCTTTCCTTCCCCTCCTCTACCTTCTTCCTCTTCTTTTTCTCCGATAAAGCCCTTGAGCTAAACTCCATGTTTTCCTTTCAGAAGGCCATCAATGAACCAATTATTGTAAGATCAGATATAACCATTATCACGTATAATAAATGACTTGTACACTTCAGAAGAGAACGGCTTATTGTAAATATCAACAAAAAAAACAAACAAATAAAAATTAGTCTAAAAACCCCAGACAAATCCGGATCCGCTTTGGTATTTACAATATATCTTCAAACAGTAAGTCACATTACACGAGCAGAGAGGTCTGGTGGCGACCCCGGAATCAATAAAACTCTTTGCTTTCATTCAACTTGATTAATATTTGCAAATCCACAATACTCCATTTACAGCTTGTTGATTAAGATAAACTTAATAGCATAATCATTACTACAACAGGCATAATAGCCGTGTAGCCGCGTTGCTGATGAGCGCGCACAATCATTCCAAGCAGCTGCACACAACTCTGGGGTGAGCTCAGAATATGGATAATTACTCATAAAGTTAACAATATTTACAACTGATATTTTTCCTAAGACCTCCGACCACATTTCTGGCAGCATCCTACATCTTTTTCCCTATGTAATTATTGTTTATAATCACAGTTATTACTCATTTTTCTAACAAGACATTATATGTTGTTTGTAAAAAAGTTCATTGTTATAACTTTTCTACATCCATCAATTGGGGACGCGGACATCAATACATCCGTCACTCTTTCTGTCTTGACAATAAAATGACAATTATCTTGACAATTATATTTTTCCATCATTATTGGTCACTTTTGGTTTTGAATTAAAAAAAATTGCATAAAAAAGGGGCAGATTGACTAGAGATTAGAAATTTTACATCTTGGTTTTAAAGGGGAACTATCAGCAAGTAAGACTAAACTAACCTGCTAATAGCCCCCTAATGCACACAGAGCACCGAGGTGGAAGGTATGTGTGTTACCTTCCTCCTCTGTGCCATTCCCATGCAGTTAGTAGTTTAGGAGCACCTTTAGGAGCACTGTCCTGCCCTGCCCTCGTCCCGCCGATCCATTAATTATCGTCAGAAGGAGCGAGCGAGCTCAGTACTCCTAGCAGGGCTCCGGGCCTTGAATTCAACTATTGCACAGGAATGGTGACGAGGAGGAAGAGACATATCTTTTTTCTTACCCCCCCCCCATGCCCATTAGGGGACTATCAGTAGGTAAGATTTGTCTAATCTGCTGATTGTTCCCCTTTGAAGTAAGCTCTGTTGGAGTAGTTTCTATAGAGGTCCAGGCCTATATACAACTCTGTGCACCATAGATTGAAAGCTACGCCATCCCTGATTACAATTTGCTCAACTTCAGGTGTAAACTATAGTAAATCTGTAACTTTGTGAAAAACTACTCTCCCCTCCAATGCAGCCCCACCCACTTTAAAAGAAAGTTTTAAAAGCAGCACCACATGATGAAGCCTACATTTGTTTTTTTGTGCAGCAACAATGGGCAACTTGATATACGTAAATGACCACAGCTCTGATGACCAGAACCTATGATGGTCAGTCTTGGCTTTCAGACCCGTGGTCAGGCCAGGCCTTGTAGCCATAAGGGCAAAACTGTAGTCAATGTCAAAATGAAACCTTAAAAGAAAGAAAAAGATTTAAAAAAAGACTAAAACTAATAAAAAGCCTCCTTTGGATCCATTCTTGGCTTTAGTAAAAAAAAAAAAAAAAAAGAATCTAACAAAATTGCATGATTTTTGAATTACGTTTTCTTTCTTCTCACCTTCTAAGACAATAACCTTGTTATTTTTGGAAACAAGTAGAGACAATCAGCCGTCACCATGTGCATCACAGACACTGCTCAGTATGGAGTCTAAATAACAATTTGGACAGTCCTTGTGTGTACAGTGAAGCCAGTGGGGTGCAGGGAACCAGAGGCAATCGTAACACTTAGGTACAAAAAGAATCAGGATCCCGCACTCACCGCTCTGTAGCTTCAGGTTGAACCTTATTTCATTCCTAAATCACACGGCAGGAAGGGGATGGAATGGGTGCAATGGGTTACATCTGTTTCAGGTGTAACGCCCTTCTTCCATCTCCACACGGCTTCATGATGAACTCTCCTTCAGGAGAATTAGTATCCCTTGGACCCACAAGAATTATAGGGGCTTTACCAAATACATAGGGTGGAACAGTGAGATGGGGAATTCCTCCTTTTCCTTTTTATGTCATTGGGGAAATGGTTGTGAAGGAATAGCAGCAGGGTGCCCTGTCCTCAGGTGATGAACTATGATGTAGAGACCCATTAGCATTATTGGGCTATATTTTTATTTTTGTTGATGCCTGTACAGTGGATACACCCCATCTGCTTACAGTATAAGGCTATGTTCACACTACGTAAAACTGCGGCTGTTGTTGCCAATGGCAACAACGGCCATAGTTTTTTGCGGGGTGGAACAATGCCTTAATTTCAATGGGATCCCGGCCGGAGCGAATACACATGTCAGTTTTCTGAAACCGCAATTTAATGGATTGCGGCTGTAAGAAACCCTGTCAGTTCACACTATGAAGCGAGCGGCTCCGGCCGCTCGCTCCATAGTGTGCAGGGGGGAAGCTCTGATACGGGCACGCGGTGATGCACCCGCATCAGAGCTTTGCGGTCGGACAGATCATCCAGCCGAAACTTAAGTACCAGCCGCGATGATCTGGGTAGAGACCGGCCGTTCTGTGACCCGGCCGGGGTCACGGAATGGCCGGTCTCTTACCTAGTGTGAACATAGCCTAAATACACATTCATATGAACTGTGTGCACTTCATGCTGTTTAAGGCTGCGTTCACACTACGTATATTTCAGCCAGTATTGTGGTCCGCATATTGCAACCAAAACCAGGAGTGGATTGAATACACAGAAAGGCTCTGTTCACATAATATTGAAATTGAGTGGATGGCCGCCATTTAATGGCAAATATTTGCTGGTATTTTAAAACAACGGCTGTTATATTGAAATAATGGCCGTTATTTACTGTTATATGGCGGCCATCATCTCAATTTCAACATTGTATGAACAGATCCTATCTGTGTTTTTAATCCACTCCTGGTTTTGGTTGCAATATGAGGACCACAATACTGACTGAAATATACGTAGTATGAACATAGCCTTAATCAGTGTAACTATATGATTTAACACTATGTCAACTCTGCAGAAAACATAAAACATGTGAATATACTCAACAGTAAAAAAAAAAAAAAAGTTTGACCTAAAGCAGTCAAATTCATTCAATTAGTAAACCTAATCTATTCTACATTACGCCTCCAGGAAACAGAATGCAGCGATACTTGCGATATCTGCCGCTGTAAAACCTCTTTCTAATCATATTTCAACACATACTTATTAGTTAAATTAACCTTAATGGATAAAAGTCTTGGGTTTTGTTACCGATCATAACAATCAAATACATTATCTGTCAACCTCGCTCCGTCATCAACTTTGACGACTAGTAACTTGAAACTTAATCGCCTGTTACCATTGGTTACATCACTCTTGCTCTTTCCCCATCTGTGATAATTAACAACAGCTCTCGGAGTGATAAATAACCATCGACATTTTCAGGTATTAATTAAAAAACTAATTAGAACATTATTACATGCCATACCAATAAAATCAATTCAGAAATTCCGAGGGCTAAAAATATTCATATTTAATAACACATTCAATTAATTCTAGCATTGAGCAATGTATCATCGAGGACTTAGCCATAGAAGATAGGAAATCAGCTTTCAAATGTATTTTATAAATTAAAATCTTAAGTTGGATTTGCTTTTCAGTTCTTTTAGTATTTTTTAACCTTTTTACTTTATCTTTTTTTTTTAATTCTTTTTTTCTTTTTAAACTGGAATTTAAATAATTGAATTCATATTTCTCACTAACTAATATAAATCCAATTTTCTTTCCACTTTGCCTTCGTGAACATCTCGGGTGACATTGCGTGATGTCATCAGGCGGCCCGCAATGTTTGATAGATTTCACTTGACTGGAGGTATGTTTGTAATTAGCAAATCAGTTGCTGAGCGAAACATTAAGAGATCAGGCATCTCTCTTCAGGTGTAAATTTTAAAATGAGAAAGCGTTAGGGCCGCTACTTATTAATTTGTAATGCATTGTAATAACAAAGTGTACCCATGTGAATGATTGAAGCAGGTTAATTTGCTTGAAAAAAAAAAACAAAAAAAAAACCTCCTATGAAGGGCATACGATGCAGAAACGCGCGTTCCCTCCCATTCTGCTTTACTGCTAATTAAACATGGCCACTTGGCACAAATTCATTTTTTTTTTTAATGAAATAAATTAATTTTGTTTAAATTGAATAAAAACATTTACTCACAGAGTGTATGATATGTTTGGAAGCAGGTGAGAATACTAAGTACTATTGACTGGCCACAATACGTGGAGAACATATTTATGAATTGGCTGTTCAGTTTCTCATCATCACAGAAGGTTTTCACCTCACTAAAATCTCACTGTAAACTTCCTGCTGCTCCCCAAATTGGTTACTATTAACAAAAGGGGCTTAAATACATATGTTACATCCTGTATTATACTCCAGAGCTGCACTCACTGTTCTGCTGGTGAGGTCACTGTGTACATACATTACATTACTGATCCTGAGTTACATCCTGTATTATACCCCAGAGCTGCACTCACTATTCTGCTGGTGGGGTCACTGTGTACATACATTACATTACTGATCCTGAGTTACATCCTGTATTATACTCCAGAGCTGCACTCACTATTCTGCTGGTGGGGTCACTGTATACATATATTACATTACTGATCCTGAGTTACATCCTGTATTATACTCCAGAGCTGCACTCACTATTCTGCTGGTGGGGGTCACTGTGTACATACATTACATTACTGATCCTGTACTGATCCTGAGTTACATCCTGTATTATACTCCAGAGCTGCACTCACTATTCTGCTAGTGGGGTCACTGTGTACATACATTACATTACTGATCCTGTACTGATCCTGAGTTACATCCTGTATTATACTCCAGAGCTACAATCACTATTCTGCTGGTGGGGGTCACTGTGTACATACATTACATTACTGATCCTGTACTGATCCTGTACTGAGTGAGGCAGCACACTCACACACTTGATGATCCAGAGAGGAGAGGGCCCCAGAATATAACCCTTCCTCTACATGATAAATCATTTCTCATCGTCCTATTGTAGCTGGGAATAGAATAGAGGACTGTGCACATTACCAATCATACCGTAATAATAAGTGCAAACATTTAATTGTGTGATCTAATTATCCTAAATCCTAATTAATAGCAATAAAAAGCGTCATGAGGACTGAATAGTAAGTTATTTAGTGGAAACAAAAAGCGCAGAAAATTACATTATAATTATATTGTTGTAAGTGTAAAAAATGAAAAAAAAAAAAAAAAGATTCTAAGTACATTATAAAGAATACAATGAATATCATGTGCACACTAAGTATACCAGTAGAATAGTGAGTGCAGCTCTGGAGTATAATACAGGATGTAACTCAGGATCAGTAATGTAATGTATGTACACAGTGACCCCACCAGCAGAATAGTGAGTGCAGCTCTGGAGTATAATACAGGATGTACACAACCACTTAATCCCTCACATAGGTGGGTCAGGGATCACTTAACTAAATAAATTCCAAACCCACAGGCCGAAGCCCGGGGTACAAAACCCCTTTAACTGATAACACCCCCCCTTAAAAAATAACTTTTATTTCACAATTAAGATGTACACGTGTACATCTTAATTGTGAAATAAAAGTTATTTTTTAAGGGGGGTGTTATCAGTTAAAGGGGTTTTGTACCCCGGGCTTCGGCCTGTGGGTTTGGAATTTAATACAGGATGTAACTCAGGATCAGTAATGTAATGTACACAGTGACCCCACCAGCAGAATAGTGAGTGCAGCTCTGGAGTATAATACAGGATCAGTAATGTATGTACACAGTGACCTCACCAGCAGAATAGTGAGTGCAGCTCTGGAGTATAATACAGGATGTAACTCAGGATCAGTAATGTAATGTATGTACACAGTGACCACACCAGCAGAATAGTGAGTGCAGCTCTGGAGTATAATACAGGATGTAACTCAGGATCAGTAATGTATGTACACAGTGACCCCACCAGCAGAATAGTGAGTGCAGCTCTGGAGTATAATACAGGATGTGACTCAGGATCAGCACAGGATCAGTAATTTAATACAGTGGTAAGAAGAAGTTATATATATATTATTTATTTACATTAACTTTTCTATGGTGAACCAAGACTTCTATCTATTCCCTGTCCTATAACATAAGGCGTCCTGGTGCCTGTAGTCAGTAGTGGATTATAATAGGGGTGTTTTGGGCGGCAGCCCGGGGCCCTGAGCTCCTGGGGGCCCATGACCACCCAAAAGACATACTTTCAGTGGTGTATTGTCTCCTGACTACACTTCCGTTTTTTTATGGCAATTTTGCACAAATCAGGACATCATGACATTATCTGTCCTGTACTATGAACGCCAGGCTAGTGCCGCCATAGTTACAGTGGGGGGGGGGGGGGGTGCTTGGTGAACAGCCCGGGGCCTATGGGAAAGTTAATCCGCCCCTGGCTGTAGTACAGCAGTATGTCTGTCCCGCAGTCTTGCAGTCCTGTGCTGTATACAGTGCTCTGTACCTCCTCCTCCTCTGTGTTTTGCACTTTTTTGACTGTCTCTACAATTAGCTGTATATCAGGTGACTAATGACGGCAAAGGTTACATTTCCACACATATTAGGGTTCTCTACACGGGAAGGTGTTCATAAACACTGTGACATTTTGCTGCTCAGTCACCTTTATTAATGGAAACATCTAGCGGCATAAAATATCTCCCCAGTAATGAAGAAGCAGAAATAGTATCAACCATATCCCAGAGACCCCGAGACCCCAACCACAGGGACCCACATTGTTACATGTCCCATATCCTTGTATGATTCACAATGATTATCTATCTCCTATCATCTATCTATCTATCTTCTATCTATCTATCTATCTATCTCCTATCTATCTATCTACCTATCTATCTACCTCCTATCTATCTATCTACCTCCTATCTATCTATCTATTCCCTATCTATCTATCTATCTATCTATCTATCTATCTCCTATCTATCTATCTACCTATCTATCTACCTCCTATCTATCTATCTATCTATCTATCTATCTATCTATCTATCTATCTCCTATCTATCTATCTATCTATCTATCTATCTCCTATCTATCTATCTATCTATCTATCTATCTATCTATCTATCTATCTATCTATCTACCTCCTATCTATCTATTCTCTATCTATCTATCTATCTATCTATCTCCTATCTATCTATCTATCTATCTATCTATCTATCTATTACCTATCTATCTATCTATCTATCTATCTATCTATCTATCTATCTATCTCCTATCTATCTATCTATCTCCCTATCTATTATCTATCTATCTATCTATCTATCTATCTATCTATCTATCTATCTCCTATCTATCTATCTATCTATCTATCTCCTATCTATCTATCTTCTATCTATCTATCTATCTATCTATCTATCTATCTATCTCCTATCTATCTATCTTCTATCTATCTATCTATCTATCTATCTATCTATCTATCTATCTATATATCTATCTCCTATCTATCTATCTATCTATCTCCTATCTATCTCCTGGTGTTTCCATTACTTGCAGCCATCTCGGAGCAGCAGCAGCTTGTTCTCCCTGACTGTGTTCCCGACACCTTGTGAGAATACACAATGCCGGCGGCCTCCATATTGTGCGCTGTTACATTGTTACGCGGCTCTGGGGATTTCTCTTATTGGATTTGCCGGTCTCTGTGGACTGGTAGGAATGGCAGCTGTTAGATGTAAAGCTCTGGGTCAGCACATAACCACATTTCCTATAAGTGAGATTAGGTGGCTGAGGCTGCACATCTCCATAAATCTCAGCTTCCGCCTTGAAGGGTGACAGAATCAAAAAATAACAAGTTAGAGAAGTTTTGTAATCACGTCCTGTAATATTCCTCCTACCTTGTGCTGCAGAAGCGGCCGCTAAGCCGGTAATAATGTGGCGTTGGCGCCGTTTTCATTAACAACAAATATTTTTGGAGATTAACAAGGTGACGATATGAAAGAATTTAATGTAGAATCTACTAAAGAAAAATTACATAACTCAAAGAAAATGGAAATTTCTGGCATTTTTTGTCACTTTATTACTTAATTTCCTGAATTCATTGTCGGTTAGAAGAGCTGGGCTTCACCCGCCAGCAGAGACACAAGATCTTAAAGGGGTACTCTGGTGAAATGTTTTTTCTTTCAAATCAACTGATGTCAGAAAGTTACAAAAAGAAAAAAAAAAAAATACATATATACACTTCTGTTTAAAAATCTCCACCCTTCCTGTACTTATCAGCTGCTGTATGTCCTGCAGGAAGTGGTGCATTCTTTACATTCTGACACATCTCTGCTGCTCTCTGCTGCCACCTCTGTCCATGTCAGGAACTGTCCAGAGCAGCAGCAAATCCCAATAGAAAACCTCTTCTGCTCTGGACAGTTCCTGACATGGACAGAGGTGGCAGCAGAGAGCACTGTGTCACACTGGAAAAAAATACATCCAGGTGAAAACAACAGTCAGCAAACATCATCCGGATTCTGGTGTAACGCTATGGAGGAACGAGGACTGCTACACATACAGGTGCCTTGTTTATTAAGCTCTCCCACCCCCCCTGATGGCCTGACTCTTTTTTTTTTTTTTTTTTTTTTTAACTGGACTTCTCCTTTAAGGTTGACTTTGGACAAAACCAAACTTTGCTTAACAGCGTGGTGAGTCTGTTGAATCAAACTTATAAACTTAAAATGCAACCAAAATAATAACACATAAAAAGTTGTACAATTCATGTATTTTATTGAGCACATTAAGTAAATGCCCACAGTGCAGGGAAAAGAAAGGTAGGTTAAACTTTTGAAATGAATCACATTGCTGCATTGCTTACACACATATATATATATATATATATATATATATATATATATTTTTTTTTTAAATATAATAATTTTAAACCCATATTGAGTGGACATCCACAGTGCAGGGAGAAAAGGGAACTGCAAGCTTAATAACCTAATTTATTGATAACAAGATGGATGTAAGGCAGCTGAATCCCTTTACTCACCTGCGGCACCATTTAAGAGCACACAAACACAATGTGGTGCCATTTGAGTCCCGCTCTTCCTTCCCGATGCCATGCTCCTGTCCGCTCCACTGCTGTGTTCTGTGCTTCTTCTTGGGGTTTCTTATGTCTTGCAGCTTCTCCTTCCTCCTTCTGCAGCAACGACACCTCTGATCACTAGAGTTCGCAGGTGGCCAACTGCTCTGAATGTAAAGAGGCAGCTTGTCTCCACCTGTTACCGCTGTCTGCCAATCCGGAGCCACCTGAACTTATTTCATCTAGCTCCACCTGCCCCTCCTTGCCTGAACGTTGCTGTATTTTAGCACATGTAGGGAAGGTGTTCGTCTGCTCTTCCTTCTGTGTTCCCATGTATAATGACCTGTGCCTATTCTCTTCATGACACTTTCTTCCATGACCTTGTATGTCCTTTCCTGCCTTTCCAATTGCCAACTCAAATTGCCTGACCTCCTTGGAGCCTTTTTCCATAACCCTTCGCCCGTCTGACTACAATAGCCGTCTCATCCCTGGTACTGCCCTTACTCTTACGCAGAAGACCCGGCTTGCTGACCACGTGTAGTCGGCCTGCTTTCCATTTCCTTGCACTGACTGTCTGGTCCTTGAGAACCGTCTGCTGCTCGTGCCGGGCTCACACCTGGTGGTCGCATTAGTCAAGCTTCCACATCCTGGAGCTGGATAAAGGGTGAAGACCTAGAGGGCACTTAGACTCCACTCCCTGGTGTGGCCCAAAGCCAAACTGGTTGAGCAGCACTCAGGGTCCACACTCATTGTCTGTTACAATGGAAAGAGACAACCATGGAGACGTCTGAAGACTCAAAGACATGGCTACACATATTGATAGGGAGGCTTGAATATTCATATTAATAGAAATATTACTAATCTATGTATGACCGAGTCGCACTTCTTTTACAGCCCGAGTTCCATTTGTGTCGGAGACATTTATGTGCGGCCCCTGTTGGGTATTAAAGGCTTCTCTGACAGCCGTATGCATCATACTTCCACCTTCTGAAGCAATTACCTCCTAAATGCAGCTGTCCATGAAGCCTCCGCTTTACTAACAGGTAAAAAATGACAAATGGCTGCTTGGACTTGGGTGTTGGGAGAAATGATTTGATTGCCTATGCATTAAAAGCAATGTCTAATGCTGTTTTTAATCCTCAGCGCTCTCTTTTATAGATAGAAGCCAGCTGAAATCAGTTAAGGCTCATTAACAATGAAATCCATCCAGGGAGGCAAGAAAGTTAGAATCATTGCTACATTAACTTTTACAGCTGGGTCCCACTATACAATGTGCAGGTTGAGAACATGACCCCGATCATGCAGTTAATTTTGTAAAATTCTTCTCATATTATTATTAGGAATTTGCAAATAGAGAAACTCTGCGTAGAGCACGTCGCGGGGCCACTTTAATTATAACTCAGTCGACGGAATTCAGCTAAAGTTTTAATAAAAGTGAAAAGACATTAAGTAAGTGCAAGTATGTGAAAACCATAGAGGTAGATTATGTGACTGCTCTAGAGCTATAGGGGAAGCCTAGTTGGGAGCTGCGACGGGGGAGCGAGGCGTTAGGTGAGTTGTGTTTTTTTTTTTCTTAGTTTTTATCTGCTAGGCAAGATAAGGGGGGCATGTATAAGGGGACAACACAGGGGCCATTTACAGGGGGGGGCATCTAAATAGGGGACAACACAGTGGGGGCATCTACAAGGGGGGGCGACATAAGGGAGCCATCTATATGGGGGAAAAGATAAGGGGGGCATGTATAATGGGGACAACAAGGGGGAGCAACATAAGAGGGGCATCTATATGGGGAAAACATAAGAGGGCATATATAAGGGGACAACATGGGGGGAAACATAAGGGGGACAAGACAGAGGGGCTATCAATAAGGGGGGAAACACAGGGGGGCATCTATAAGGGGAAAACACGGGGGGCAACATAAGGGGGACAACAAAGGGGGGTCATCTACAAGGCAGGAGCATCTATAAGTAGTACAACACAGGGGGCCATCTATAAAGGGGGCAACAAAAGGGGGCCATCTATAAGGGGTACAACACAGGGGGGCATCTAAAAGAGGGGCAGAGGGGGACAACACAGGGGGCATCTGTAAGGGGGACTCTATACGGGGGGGCATCTATAAGGGGGCCATCTGAAAGGCAGACTGCACAGAGGGGGGGCGTATACTATAGGGGATACACAGAGGGGACCATCTATAAGGGGGGCATCAAAGGGGCCATCTTTAGGGGGGACTACACACGGGGGGGCAACTACTATAAGGGGACTACACAGAGAGGGACTCTCAAAGAGATGCACATGGGGCCATCTATATGGAAGACTGAGCAAGGGGCCATCTCTACCCAGAGGAGGGCATATACTATAAGGGGGATCACATAGAGTCAGCCTACCCACTAAATTAGGGTGTAAAGGGGCCAATACAGATGTGCAGTTTGTAGAGAGATGAGGATGGTGCCATAGTGAGAAGCCTAATATGTCTGTCTGGCAGATTCTGTGGATTCGTGGCTCAGAGAAGTTCTCATAACGGCCCAGGGCAGATGGAGAAGAAGATAAAAAGGGAACAACTTTGATCAGAGAAGACGCCCCCTGTGAGTCACCTGATGTAACTGCACTGTAATGTATATGGTGTACAGAATCTGTGTAGACCTGCGTCCACCTCTATATGACTGTATGAGGTGATAGTGATCTGTGTACAGTGGAATTTATTCAGTAGCAGCGGCGGTATTTGTCAGTATGTGGTGGTGTCAGTCAGTATGTGGTGGTATTATTTGTTAATTGTTATCTGGTACTGTGTTTTATTGGTCTTAGTATACTGGATTTGGTCAGTAACAATATGGTTCTGATGGTAGTGGTGTGGCGGTAATATTTCCCTGTTGTATACTGGTATTATTGGTAACCTTGGTCTCAGTATACAGGATTTGGTCTGTAACAGTATAGCGGTAATATGTATAGTGATAATATTTCCTTCCTATATACTGGTATTATTGGTTATATCGGTCTTGATATATCTATCTATCTATTTATCGCATCGCTTGGTTGAGGAAGGGGGGGCCCAAGTTGAACTCTTGGACCAGGGCCCAAGGGACATAAGCTATGCCCCTGGTAATGATGTATAGTATCAGAACTCACTTCCACTGCAAAGTGAACTGCAAAGCATAATGCATAACTATTCCTTATATAAAAGCAGGGACGCCTATCACAATGAAAGGAGTCCCTGCTTCTCTAGTGATCACTCATTGTCATTACTGTAGAGGCTACAGATGAAGACACTGGACCAGCGAGTTTTACATCACCGAGAGGCTGAGCTGCCTGACCACCAGCAAAATCTTGACTGCTCAGTAGGTGCAGGAGCAGGGACTGCTATCTTTGACAGGAGCCCTTGCCTCTCTAGCAAACTGCTATAAGTTTGGATTTAAATTCATTAGAATTTTTTGTAACATTGGGAACAAGTCTATTTTACTTATCACTACAGAGCAATTTACAGACGAATCTTAGTATGTGTTCCTGGAGATCATCAGCAGGAGTCTTCCCCTCTGTAAGACAAAAATAAGCCCCACCCCCTTGATAATTGCCACCCCTTAAGCCCCACCCGTCCTCCTTTCCCCAGCTGAAAATGGAGCTGATCAGCAGGAGATTACCCCATTTGTTGTTTCCACAATCCCACAGGACTGCCGAACCGCAAGGTTAAATTTATATCTTATTGACATGTATCTTTTATTTATTTTTTCTTTTCATTAAAGGGGAGCTACAAGCAGATTGTTCAGATCTAACCTGGTGTTACCCACCTATGGGCTCTGGGCGCCTAGGAAGAAGGTTTCTCTCTTATTTTCCTTCTTGGCACTGTTCCCATGCAGTAAGCAGTTGAATCCACAGCTTGGAGCACCATTAGGAGCACTGCCCCGCCCCCATAGTGCCGAGCTGGCCCACTCCTTCTAATGATAATGAATGGAGTTGGCAGAGCAGTGCTCCTAACGGAGCTCCGGAACGAGGATTACACAGCAGGGGAACGGTGCGAGGTGGAAGGTTAGAGACATACTGTCCTCTCAGTGCCCCGTGCACAATAGGGGGATATGAGCAGGTTGGATTTGTCTACCCTGCTGATAGTTCCCCTTTCACAGTTTTATATTTTAAATGTTATATATTTCTGAGAATATTTTCCAGGCATTCTAAAATGTGTGAAATAATCCAAAGTCTTCAGTCATTTCCCCATCTGCAATAGGTTAAAAGAAAAGTTGTTCACTTTGGTCCCGGGCAGGTCTAACTTTTAAGCACAATTTATGTCACCGGCCGTATCTCTTCTATTCTCATCCCAAGGAGTATTAGCGAAGAGTAAAAATTAAAATCATTAATCGGCACCTTTCTAATAAAACCATCACGGCCGCGATTCTCTTGGGAGATCAAGTAAGTAGAATTTTCCATCCCACATGGCAGATCTTCCATAAAGACACAGCTAAATGGCTTTTTGTGCAGTTCACCAATAAATTATGGGCCATTAATCAGGACGCTCAAATACAAATGCCAAAAAGAGCAGGTTAAATGGCTCTACCTTCCAGATCCTTTACACTCAGCCATAGAATCATAATTACACATCAAAAATTCAATATTAGACCATGGCGGAATGGATGGAAAATCTATCTATAGTGCACTGAGGAAACAAGACATTCATCAAAATGTTCCTATTTGGGAAGAAAGTGTTAGAAAAGACGGAAATTGCCCTTAAGCAAACGATCGCTGTGGACTTAAAGGGGAAATCTGTGATTTATTTTATGAGGGCACATTGACCCGGCCTGACATCTATGCTCTGTGTTTAAACAATTGGAGCAGTTATTAAAGTGGAGCGGTAAGATTATTTTTTTATCTGCTTAGGTGACACCTCTCCCCGATATCGCTGTCAATATAAGCCTATAGGACAGGATCATGCTAGGGCTTGTAGTTCTTGGAGAGCCATCCATGTAGAATTAATGGGGTTATGTCATATTGTTGCACCCATGTTGTATATGTCTTTGTTTGATATTGCAGATTCTCCCCATTCCATGAACTTTACCCAGGCAATATATATATATATTTTTATCTGTTTTTATTGGCAAAAAGTATAGTATATATATAGTATATGTAACTGACAACGGTACCAACTTAGTACCCCTAACAGCAGTACATAAAAACCACAACAGTAAGGAAAGAGGTAGGAGTAGGGTGAGTGGCGGAGGGAACCGTCACTGAGAAGGAAAGGAAGCTAGGGGGGTAGGAGTAGGGTGAGTGGTGGAGGGAACCGTCAATGAGACAGAAAGAAATCTGGGGGGGTAGGAGTAGGGTGAGTGGTGGAGGGAACCATCACTGAGAAGGAAAGGAAGCTAGGGGGGTAGGAGTAGGGTGAGTGGTGGAGGGAACCGTCAATGAGACAGAAAGAAAGCTGAGGAGGGGAAGGAGTAGGGTGAGTGGTGGAGGGAACCATCAATGAGAAGGAAAAGAAAGCTGAGGGGGGTAGGAGTAGGGTGAGTGGTGGAGGGAACCGTCAATGAGACGGAAAGGAAGCTGGGGGGTAGGAGTAGGGTGAATGGTGGGGAACTCACCCTACTTTCTTTATAATGGAGATGGAATAAGACATGAGTCCCAACTACAGTACATCCATAGGATCTGTGTAGATCCCTCAAGCAGACACAGAGCCATGAGGTAAGATGGCCAAGTGTACAAACGCCATCAGGAGTTTTGATCCAGGTGTTGCGGTGCAACTGGTTCTTTGACTAGTAAAGCCGTCCCTTAGTGTGTAAACATGTCAAACAAGCTTTAAACCATAAACATTATAGTACAAGGTTACATGGGATTAGAAATGTGAGGATTACATGGTAGAAAGGGATGAGAGTGAAGAACACTCTTTATAGGACGGCCAAGGGGACCAGATCTTCAGAAACCTCTAATATCTACACTCAGCCCAGCTTGTCCGTTCCTCCAGTCTACAGATATGGTTCAGCTTGTCCAGCCATTGATTTGTCGTGGGCGATAATTTACAAAGCGTGAGGAGGGGGGCGAGAAGCTTGGCCGCCACTAACATGTGTGCGGCCAAAGATAGTTTGGAGGGTTTAAAAGACTTTGATGGGAGTGCCAAAGCTATAGTCGCTAAGGAAATGGCTATAGATGTGCCACAGACTTTGTTAATAATCTGCTCCACTTACGGTTTGATAGCAGGGCACAGCCACCAAGTATGGGAAAGGGAACCAGTGTTCCGGTAAAACCGCCAGCACAATATAGATTTGACAAGACCTAGATGATACAGCAATTCTGGAGTCCTGTACCACTTGGTGAGGAGTTTGTAGTGGTTTTCCTTTAATTTAAAGAGAACCAATCACCTAAAATTCACTATCCCTATTATCAAAGGTCCTCTCTCCCTAAGTCTATCTATGAAGATACAGACTGCCTTTGCAGTCTGTATCTTATTCTTTACCTAATTCTTCCTCTTCTGTGAAGTAATGCCGGGCGCCGCCATCTTGATGACGTCACGCTGGAACGCACCACTGGAACGCAAGTGACGTAATCAAGATGGCGGCGCCCGGCCTTCCTCCACCGAACAAGAGGATCAGGTAAAGTATAAGATACAGACTGCAAAGGCAGTCTGTATCTTCATTTTGTCTATTTATGAAGACACAGACTGCCTTTGCAGTCTGTATCTTATACTTAACCTGATCCTCTGGTCCGCTGTAGCATGGTCGGGCGCCGCCATCTTGATTTAGTCTCTTGCGTTCCAGCGGTGGAACGCAAGTGACGTCATTAAGATGGCGGCACCCGGCCTTGCCGCTCTGCATGACGGGAGCTTCCTGTCTCGCAACCAAAAAAATAATCAATTATATTTACAAATATTAATAAAATAATGAAATACATCTAATTAGGGAAAAAAAAATTTTTGATTATCATCCATGATTGGTTCTCTTTAATACAACGTGAGGAGACATGCGAGGGGCTCAAAATAAATTTCTTCTTTGAATCGGAGAGGGATATATGTAATTCTGGTTCTCAAGATTGGGGAAAGAGGGATGAAGAAGTATATAAGTCTGACAACAGTTGGGAGTAAAAAGAAGGAAAGACCTATCTTCTTCCCAAGTCTGGTGAGGCAGGACCCATCTAACCAAGTCAATTCCCTTGTCAGTCTCTCTGTAGGCAACAAATCAGAGTATGTGTTTTTTACAGTGAGTTTTTGGAGTGCCACCCAAGACCTTATCTTCTCCTCTGATGGAGCAGTGTTTTTCTCTTCAGAAGTTGTGGGCAGTCATAACTCAAACAAAATGTTACCCCAAGGGTACTGTTTCCAAATGAGAGCCTCTAACAGAAGCCAGGTCAACTCATTGATAATAAAGTTTTATATCCGGCCTCCCTGGCCTCCTCTCCATTTTTTATAAATGAGAGTTTTATGTAAGAGTCTAGATTTTATCTGTTTCCAAAAAAAATTCTGAAATAGGCGTTTAAGCTCCAGAAACAATGGTAACAGTATTTGTCACTTTATGGGAAATGAGAGGGAAGTATAACATTGAGTTAATTCTGGCCATAGGGGTTGTGTGAGAACAATTTTTATAAATTCGGTAGGGAGCCCGGATTTGTGTAATACCACCTCCATGTAGTCCCATGCCACTCTGTTGAATGCCTTTCCTGGAATCAGTGGTGAGAAGGATCAATGGAGTGCAGGTATGGTGGGCATGATGTATGGCCTGCAACACTCTATGTGCGTTATGTCTCCATTCCCTCACCCTCACAAACCCTGTTTGGTCGCTGTGGATTAGATGTGGAAACATGTCACCCATTCGCTTTGCAGGCAATCTGTTCCATAGTTTAAGGTCAATATTTAACAATAAGATAGGTCTGTAATTGGAACAAAGCGTTCCCGTGTTTGAGAAGGCAAAGACCCCCCTGACAAGAGGAAATTACAAGTCTCAGTGAGGTAGATAGCAGAATGTCCCTAAATCACCTCCATTAGGCCTCTCAGAGCAAATCTGGACCTTGGCTTTTGCCCTTGGGGAATCGGTATAGGGCATCCTTGACATCCTAAGGGCTGAATGGGGTTAACAGGGCCTTCACCTTCTTTGGTTTAAAGCGACTGCTTACCCACAATCTGACCCCCCCCCCCCCGAACCACTTGTACCTTCGGATAGCTGCTTTTAATCCAAGATCTGTCCTGTGGTCCGTTTGGCAGGTGATTTTATTGTCCTAAAAAAATACTTTAAAATTTGAAGCCCCGTGCCAAACGGGAGTATCTGTGCCCCAACTTTGCACACCCTCTCCGTCCCTCCTCCCCGCCCTCTTCATCATTAGGAATGCTCCAGGCAGATTGCCTCCTATTCCCCACTTGTGTCAGCACGGCACATGGGCTGGATCGTTAAGGACCTGTGCAGTGTTCAGCATTGAGAAAATGTTCCAGTGGCATTCCTAATGATGAAGAGGGTGGGGAGGAGGAATGGAGGTGTGGTGCAAAGTTAGGGCACAGATACTCCCATTTGGCACAGGGCTTCAAATTTAAAAGTATTTTTTTAGGACAATAACTGCATCACCTGCCGAACGGACCACAGGACAGATCTTAGATTATAATCAGCTATCCGAAGGTACAAGTGGTTTGCGGGGATCAGATTGTGGGTACAGAGTCGCTTTAACCTGTGGAAGGTTGAGTGTGCTCAGGAAGGCAGAAATAGCATTTTCTTTTGGAAAGGAAGTCCGAGAAGGGGTAGGGAGGGAGTAAAAGCTTTAATAAAAGTAGTGAAAAGCATTTACAATATCCTTGGATGAATTTAGGACTTGGCTATCCTGGGAGCGTATGGGATATCTTTTCTGTTGTTGTTGCAGTCATGAGTTTACCCCCCTTATCCCCATGGGTGTAGACTTTTTGTTTAAGATAAAGAAGATTATTTGCCATCTTGACATTTAGGAGCTCTTCCAATTTTTCCCTAAAGGATTTTAATTCCTCAGTGCTTGACTGTGAGCTAGGTGTTTCTGGTGTACCTGCTTCTCTCTTTTTTTTTTACCTTTCACCCCCAGAGATCCAAGGTAGTGATTTTTAAGGGGTTATTTCAGCCTTTTTTTTTTTTTTTTTGGGGGGGGGGGATAATAACAACAACAAAAAAAAATACTTACCTAGCCACACAGCCCTCACCTTTGTCTTATTCTTGTCCTGTCCTGGATGCAAGACCCGCAAGCTCAGCCAATCGCCGATCTTTACAGGACACTATTGGGAGAGCCATTGGCTAAGCTGGCAGGTCTTGCATTGATTACTCATTTCTAAAACAGGAAGGTGACAGAAGAGGGAGGAATGGGAGCTGTGGAGGACCGGGGCTAGGTAAGTATGGTTGTATTTCCATTTTTCTCACCAACTAACAACATATTATTTTTCACAAAAGGCATACCCCTTTAATGTGAACATAACACCAACCTTGTACAATATATTTCAAAATATGTTAATGGCCTAAATTGGTGCCCTGGAGGCGGTCCCAGTTTCCCCAGTGCCATTTGTTTCCTGACGGCTCATGATGCCACCTAATGACTATGCAAGGGGCATAGTCACTGATTCAGCCTGTTGCATATATTTATAAGGCAGCATCATGGGAAGACTGGAACCGCCTCAAGGGCACCTAGTCATTAAAGTATCTGAAGGAAACACTTGCAAACATGGGGGGCAGCATACGATCTCCAGGCAGATGTTGTCCTTGGTCGGACTTGGATCCCAGGACCCCAGTGCTGCAAGGTAATAGTGCTAACTGCTGAACCACTGCTTTAAATTCCCAGAACAGGAAAAATATACAGAGATGAAAAGAAGGTTTCTTAATTCAAAATTTTGTATATTTTATCGATATGAAAAAGTGCAAGACACATTAGAACTCTTTAGAACATTTGGCCAGTATGTTAGGAAGGGATAGGTTTGAAGAACCAGGAGGCTAAAGAAGCAGCTGATATTACTGGAAGCAGAAACATGTATGATGGTGTCACGTGACATCATAGGATACTATATGAGATCACCTGCTGCATGTATGTTCCTGCTAGAGGAACCATGTCTCATCACAGTGATAGAGTAGGGCAAAAAAAAAAAAAAACCAGGGAGGATCTCTAAAGAATATTATAAGCCCTCTGACATGTAATGAAGATATTTGGTAAGGAACGGTATGGGGGGGGGGGGGGGGGGGGGCAAGAGCTCAAGCCACCAAACATTGGCCTAGAAACATACAATTCTCCTTGAATTAGATTTGGGTTGAAGTTTCGACCAGAGATGAGTCTGGAGGAGTTTGAACTTTTTGGCTTTGTTACTATCACCAACCACAGTCACCAGCAAACATAAGTCTATCCAATCATCTATATAGAGTAAGGGTCCATTTACACAAACAGATTATCTGCCAAAGATTTGAAGTTGTGTGCCTTTCAACATGTTGAAAGACAAGCGACAGCAACAATCAGCCGACATTGTTCATGTTGGCTGATCGTTGTGTTCTATTACGCAGAATGATTATCGTCCGATATCGGTTGAGTACGGCTGATAATCGTTCCGTGTAAAAGGGCCTTAACTGTTCCCGAACCCCAAGGACTGGAGAGAAATAGAAAAAACAAAACAGGACAAAAATGTTTAATTCATTTACATTTCGCTCGGTTAGCAATTTTACACAATGTACCGAGCAGAGAGAAGCAAATTACGTCTGACATCCTGACTTCACCTCCATCAGGATCAATGAACGTTTATGATTTGTGAAATCGCTTTTTAATCATCAACACGGAAAATAAAACACAGAGAAGGAAAATGGTGAAATAAAAGTCCAAACATGATCCAGGGCTAAAGCAACGAGAAACACATCAATCTCTGATCTATCTATCTATCTATCTATCTATCTATCTATCTATCTATCTATCTATTATCTATCTATCTCCTATCTATCTATCTATCTATCTATCTATCTATCTATCTATCTCCTATCTATCTATCTATCTATCTATCTATCTATCTATTATCTATCTATCTATCTATCTATCTATCTATCTATCTATCTATCTAATAATAAAATCCGCAATGGAGTGCACTCTCTATAGATGAATCAGGGTGCCAGCGGCTGAAGACTGGATCCACGTCTTTCCTTATACAAAGAGTGCAGCGGAACTCTGTTCTTTATCTATCTATCTATCTATCTATCTATCTATCTATCTATCTATCTATCTATCTATCTATATATCTATCTCCTATCTCCTATCTATCTCCTATCTATCTCCTATCTATCTCCTATCTATCTATCTATCTATCTATCTATCTATCTATCTATCTATCTATCTATCTATCTCCTATCTATCTATCTATCTATCTATCTCCTATCTATCTATCTATCTCCTATCTATCTATCTCCTATCTATCTATCTATCTATCTATCTATCTATCTATCTATCTATCTCCTATCTATCTATCTATCTCCTATCTATCTCCTATCTATCTATCTATCTCCTATCTATCTATCTATCTATCTCCTATCTATCTATCTATCTCCTATCTATCTATCTATCTATCTATCTATCTCCTATCTATCTATCTATCTATCTATCTATCTCCTATCTATCTCCTATCTATCTATTATCTATCTATCTATCTATCTATCTATCTATCTCCTATCTAGCTATCAATCTATCTATCTATTATCTATCTATCTATCTCCTATCTATCTATCTATCTATCTATCTATCTATCTATCTATCTATCTCCTATCTATCTCCTATCTATTATCTATCTATCTATCTATCTATCTATCTATCTCCTATCTATCTATCTATCTCCTATCTATCTATCTATCTATCTATCTATCTATCTATCTATCTCCTATCTATCTATCTATCTATCTATCTATCTATCTATCTATCTATCTCCTATCTATCTCCTATCTATCTCCTATCTATCTATCTCCTATCTATCTATCTATCTATCTATCTATCTATCTATCTATCTATCTCCTATCTATCTATCTATCTATCTATCTATCTATCTATCTATCTATCTATCTCCTATCTATTATCTATCTATCTATCTATCTATCTATCTATCTCCTATTATCTATCTATCTATCTATCTATCTATCTATCAATCATCTATGGACAGGTAACAGCAGGGGCACCATGCTTGGATTGATCTGAGGCTGCCTAATCGCACCATTACGCCAAATTCTGGGCAACAGCATGGCAGTGAGAACACCGGCAACCATTAAATCAGAGGTAGCATATGAACCACCCAAAAATTAAGCCAGACAGAGTACAACCCTGATGACTGGCTGCAGATGATAAAATATAGAGGTCACACTAGGTTTTGGAGGTTGTCGTATAGAGTGTGTGTAAGTGCTGCTATATGTTGTATGCCACCCTCTTACACAGGACAATTAGCAGTGAGGTTGGATAGGGCTGCACTAAGAAATAATAAAGCAACCCTGATGACTGGCTGCAGACGAGAAAATATACTGGTCACACTAGTTTTTGGAGGTTGTCATATAGTCTGTGTGTAAGTGGTGGTATATGGTCTATGCCACCTTTTACACAGGACAATGAGCAGTGAAGTTCTATGCAGGTGTACTACAAATCACAGCAATGTAATGTACAATAGTAGCAGCACCAGCCACAAAATAATAAAATAGTACTGAGCACTTCTTAGAGGTCTGTATGCAACACCTGCTGTCCCCTTTCTGCCAGCAGCCGATCACCACAGTGTGCTGCTAAAATTGTGGTAGCTGAACTGCAAGTCCCAGCCAGCAGTCTGGAGTAATAAAAAAAAATAATAAAGATTTTAAGCCTTTACAAGGGCTGTTGGGTTGTGTATATACTATTCCCTGCCTACTAGAATGCTAATTCCCTCCCTAACGCTCTCCCTGACCAGCAGCAGCTCTGTCCCTAATCGCTTCCAGCATACATGTGAGCCGAGCCTCGGCGGCCGAGATTTTTATATGGCAGGGTCATCTGATCTGGCCAACCAATCGCTGCTATCGACATGTATGGGTCCCACGTCATCGCAGGATGTACCAAAATGTTTCCTGCATGTTGATTGGCTGAGAAATAGCGCCCAAACTTACAGGAAACGGATGATGAGATTTCCTCGAGTATTGCGAGATGCTCGTCCTAGTAACGAGTACCATCGAGTACCCTAATACTCGAGTACCAAGCTCGGACCAGCATGCTCACTCATCACTAGTTGGGATGTGATTTTTTTATGCTTTTGTTTCCGCATTGGATATGTAAATCTGAGCACATTAACGCTCATCTGATTATAGAGTTATGCTATAGAAGTAAAGCTACTTTATTAGTAGGATTTTTTTTAGCCTTTCCACACTTACTGTATAAATGTTTTCTAAAATTGGAGGGGCTAAAGACTGACCCTGAGACTATAGTATATTCTTCTTCTGTATTAGGACTATACTGTCCTTACCCCCTGTATTAGAGAGGGGAGGTGCTTCTTCCGGGTTGGTGACTTCATCTGGTATCGTCTCGGGGAGTCTCCTCCTCAGAAAAGATTCCCTCTTATAATCATAGTAATAAAAGAAAATCATAAGACGCGTCCTAAGACGGAAGAAGGAAGAATCCAGGAGAAATATTACCAATCCTGAAGTCATGTGATACAACATATGCTAATGAGCCAAGAAGATGGTTCCACCAGGGAAGGAGAGATAGATGTGTAGATGGGACCTGTGTGTCGCTCAGACTGAAGGAGTTCCCCAAGAAGACTTCGAGACTAAATAATACAAATGAGAAAAACTATGTCTGCCAGGAGGATAATGAAGCTTTTAAGATACATATAGTTTGTTGTTTGGCTTTGGGAATAATGGCTATTGACATCTCATCTGCAGTCGGTGACAATATGATAATCACTGTATACAAAGTGGCCTTGTTGTCAGGATTACCACAATGAATGTCTCCAATCCCAAGATTAGCCAGCAGGGGGCGAACACATCAGCCTGTAAAGAGCAGGTTCACCTCTACATGTCTCACATTGGGGTGCCCGATTGTGCTCAATGCTTTTTAAATATACGCACTACTGTACTGACCTCTATTGACCTCCAAGTCCCCAGTGATTTAAATCGGTTTCCTATTGACCTAGTAGTCCCCAGTGATTTGGATGGGTCTCCTATTGACCTCGTAGTCCCCAGTGATTTGGATGGGTCTCCTATTGACCTCGTAGTCCCCAGTGATTTGGATGGGTCTCCTATTGACCTCCAAGTCCCCAGTGATTTGGATGGGTCTCCTATTGACCTAGTAGTCCCCAGTGATTTGGATGGGTCTCCTATTGACCTCCAAGTCCCCAGTGATTTGGATGGGTCTCCTATTGACCTAGTAGTCCCCAGTGATTTGGATGGGTCTCCTATTGACCTCCAAGTCCCCAGTGATTTGGATGGGTCTCCTATTGACCTAGTAGTCCCCAGTGATTTGGATGGGTCTCCTATTGACCTAGTAGTTCCCAGTGATTTGGATGGGTCTCCTATTGACCTCACAGTCTCTAGTGATTTGGATGGGTCTCCTATTGACCTCATAGTCCCCAGTGATGTGGATGGGTCTCCTATTGACCTCCAAGTCCCCAGTGATTTGGATTGGTCTCCTATTGACCTCGTAGTCCCCAGTGATGTGGATGGGTCTCCTATTGACCTCGTAGTCCCCAGTGATTTGGATGGGTCTCCTATTGACCTCACAGTCTCTAGTGATTTGGATGAGTCTCCTATTGACCTCCAGGTCCCCAGTGATTTGGATGGGTCTCCTATTGACCTCGTAGTCCCCAGTGATTTTGATGGGTCTCCTATTGACCTCATAGTCCCCAGTGATGTGGATGGGTCTCCTATTGACCTCATAGTCCCCAGTGATTTGGATGGGTCTCCTATTGACCTCATAGTCCCCAGTGATTTGGATGGGTCTCCTATTGACCTTATAGTCCCCAGTGATGTGGATGGGTCTCCTATTGGTCTCCTATTGACCTCATAGTCCCCAGTGATGTGGATGGGTCTCCTATTGACCTCATAGTCCCTAGTGATTTGGATGGGTGTCCTATTGACCTTGTAGTCCCCAGTGATTAGGATGGGTCTCCTATTGACCTCGTAGTCTCCAGTGATTTGGATGGGTCTCCTATTGACCTCGTAGTCCCCAGTGATTTGGATGGGTCTCCTATTGACCTCACAGTCTCCAGTGATTTGGATGGGTCTCCTATTGATCCATAGTCCCCAGTGATTTGGATGGGTCTCCTATTGATCCATAGTCCCCAGTGATGCGGATGGGTCTCCTATTGACCTCCAGGTCCCCAGTGATTTGGATGGGTCTCCTATTGACCTCCAGGTCCCCAGTGATTTAGATGGGTCTCCTATTGATCCATAGTCCCCAGTGATTTGGATGGGTCTCCTATTGACCTCCAGGTCCCCAGTGATTTGGATGGGTCTCCTATTGATCCATAGTCCCCAGTGATTTGGATGGGTCTCCTATTGATCCATAGTCCCCAGTGATGCGGATGGGTCTTCTTTTGACCTCAATAGGGTTGTAATGTACAGAGCAGGAAAAGTTCACAGTAGAATTTTCACCTCCAGGTATCACTCAGACTTCCATTCTTTGGGGTCCCATTACTTTTTTTTTATTTTCAATTCATCACTGTGCTGCAACAGTAACTATGATTTAAAAATGTAAAAACCTGCATGGGGTATTACAATTACCACTGGGATCAGTGATTTTAGTGTTTTTTTCTTCTGGGCTAAGGAGTCATTTTTTGTAAATTCAGTGATTTATACAAATATTAGGAATCACGTAGGGAAATTCAAACAGCAGAGGCAAAAATTTTAGTTGTTTTATTCACATATTCACATGTTTGTGCATTTTTTTTATGAGGATGCTACGTTTTTAAGTACACACCATGGGGGACATTTATAAAGGCTGGGCCACTAGTGTACGCCAGGGAGAAGGCGCAGATTTGCCCCTACTCCCTGATGTACGCCAGCCGTATCCACCTCTCGCCCGATGCACGGGCAGGGGGAGCATCAAGGCGGGCAGGAGGCGGAGCCTACTCTAGTGTCTGATTTACTGTGGTTTACGCCTGATTTAGGCAGAAATCTACACCTGCTCAGGTCAGGTGCAGGTCGGGCGGTTTCACTGAGAGTCATGCTCCTCTTAGTCAATCTGGTGAAGTCATTGGGGGCGGGGCCTAATTTTACACCGGTGTACGAGTAACCCAGTCTTTACAAACATCCCCCCGTGTTTTGTCTTTTAAAAGTTCATATATTTCTTCTGGTTTTAACAAAATAAAAAAAAAAGAAGTAAAGAAAAGAGAAAGTTAATTATTGAACAAAAAACAAATACAGATGAATAAGACAAAAGGGTAGAAAAAACACACAAAAAATTGAACAAATTGTTAATAAAATAATAATATTAATAATCATCATCATCATCATCAGAGAATATCATGTATCATTAGAAAATATTGCACATGCCTTAGATACGCTAGCTCAGCAGACAGTATCACACACAATAGGCTTAGATACTCCAGTTTATCAGACAGTATCACACATAATAGGCTTAGATACACCTGTTTATTAGACAGTATCACACATAATAGGCTTAGATACACCAGTTTATTAGACAGTATCACACAAAATAGGCTAAGATACACCAGCTCAGCAGTCAGTATCACACATAATAGGCTTAGATACACCAGTTTATTAGACAGTATCACACAAAATAGGCTAAGATACACCAGCTCAGCAGTCAGTATCACACACATAATATGATTAAAAGCACTGGTTAATCAGGTAGTATCACACATAATTGACTAATGGTGCATTTACACAGACAGATTTATCTGACAGATCTTTGAAGCCAAAGCCAGGAATGGATTTGAAAACAGGGGAAATCTCAGTCTTTCCTTTATGACCTGATCCCTCTTTATAGTCTGTTCCTGGCTTTGGCTTCAAAGATCTGTCAGATAAATCTGTCTTTGTAAACGCACCATTAGATACATCAGCTGAGCAGATAGTATCAGGCATAATAGACTTAGATAAACCAGCTCAGCAGACAGTACCACACATAATAGGCTTAGATACACCAGTTTACTATACAGTATTACACATAATAGGCTTAGATACACCAGCTCAGCAGTCAGTATCACACATAATCGGCTTAGATACAACAGCTCAGCAGACAATATCACACATAATAGACCTAGATACACCAGCTCTGCAGACAGTATCACACATTATCGGCTTAGATACAAAAGCTCAGGAGACAGTTCGTCTCTCCCTCCACGTGTCACCGCTCTATGACGTTCGTCTCTCCCTCCACGTGTCACTGCTCTATGACGTTCGTCTCTCCCTCCACGTGTCACCACTCTATGACGTTTGTCTCTCCCTCCACCGATCTATGACATTCGTCTCTCCCTCCACGTGTCACTGCTCTATGACGTTCGTCTCTCCCTCCACGTGTCACCACTCTATGACGTTTGTCTCTCCCTCCACCGATCTATGACATTCGTCTCTCCCTCCACGTGTCACCTCTCTATGACGTTTGTCTCTCCCTCCACCGCTCTATGACGTTTGTCTCTCCCTCCACCGATCTATGACGTTCGTCTCTCCCTCCACGTGTCACCGCTCTATGACGTTCGTCTCTCCCTCCACGTGTCACCTCTCTATGACGTTTGTCTCTCCCTCCACCGCTCTATGACGTTCGTCTCTCCCTCCACGTGTCACCGCTCTATGACGTTCGTCTCTCCCTCCATGTGTCACCTCTCTATGACGTTTGTCTCTCCCTCCACCGCTCTATGACGTTCGTCTCTCCCTCCACGTGTCACCGCTCTATGACGTTCGTCTCTCCCTCCACGTGTCACCTCTCTATGACGTTTGTCTCTCCCTCCACCACTCTATGACGTTCGTCTCTCCCTCCACGTGTCACCTCTATATGACGTTCATCTCTCCCTCCACGTGTCACCTCTCTATGACGTTCGTCTCTCCCTCCACATGGCACCTCTCTATGACGTTTGTCTCTCCCTCCACGTGTCACCTCTCTATGACGTTCGTCTCTCCCTCCACGTGTCACCGCTCTATGACGTTCGTCTCTCCCTCCACGTGTCACCTCTCTATGACGTTTGTCTCTCCCTCCACCGCTCTATGACGTTCGTCTCTCCCTCCACGTGTCACCGCTCTATGACGTTCGTCTCTCCCTCCACGTGTCACCTCTCTATGACGTTTGTCTCTCCCTCCACCGCTCTATGACGTTCGTCTCTCCCTCCACGTGTCACCGCTCTATGACGTTCGTCTCTCCCTCCACGTGTCACCTCTCTATGACGTTTGTCTCTCCCTCCACCGCTCTATGACGTTCGTCTCTCCCTCCACGTGTCACCACTCTATGACGTTCATCTCTCCCTCCACGTGTCACCTCTCTATGACGTTCGTCTCTCCCTCCACGTGTCACCTCTCTATGACGTTTGTCTCTCCCTCCACCGCTCTATGACGTTCGTCTCTCCCTCCACGTGTCACCGCTCTATGATGTTCGTCTCTCCCTCCACGTGTCACCGCTTTATGACGTTTCATCACTTCTCATCTCTTCCATCACGTATCGGTGTGTGATATATGGAAAAGAAATCTTACAGCAGCACAAACCCAAATGCGGTTGAGGTGGGTGCCCGTCTCTCCACCCTGGCCCAGGGTGGTATAAAATCCGGCAATGAAGTAGGAGACGTCCAGCAATAAAGTTGAAAAAAGTGTTTTAATGACACATCAGTGCGCGACGTTTCGGCTGAATAAGCCTTTCTCTTATTCAGCCGAAACGTCGCGCACTGGTGTGTCATTAAAACACTTTTTTCAACTTTATTGCTGGACGTGCTGTCTCCTACTTCATTGCCGGTGTGTGATATATGTAGATTCTCTTCCTGCGTCTTCTCTCAGCGCAGACAGCGCAGCTTTCATCAGGGAGATCTGACACAGTATTTATAGGAGTATTGTCCCCCCCCCCCTGCCTCCGTATTACGCTCCTGCGCTGTCATCATCCCGCCATCTCCGCAGCCTTTGATATCTTTATTGTCACCGTTCTCTCCCTATCTGAGTCACGTAATTCCCTTATGATCAGAGGACGGACGGGGCTGGTAGCTTGTTATCATCTCACCCGTTCCATCGCCCCCGCCGCGCTGTCCCCACGTCTCACTGACCCCGTCCGACGTTGCGTCAGGACTCGTTCCCTTTGCCGTCATGTTACACGGGATCTTACACGTCCTTTATTTGTTGTGACACGTTAACACGAACAATAATTAATCCCTTCCTGCGACGTGAACCAGAAACGAGGGCGTCACGGTCCGCCGCCTCCGGGATGGGATGGATATTAGCAGCAGTAATGGGCTGTGTGTATATATATATATATATATATATACACTGGCAGTCACCACATAATCACTCACATAGAGGGGAGCAGCCAGTCAATATAGAGAGGGAGATCACAGACAATAGACAATGAGATCTCATAGATCAAAGAAATGACAATGTATCCGTTTTATAAATGTTGAGGATTGGAATTTTATACATAAACAAAAGAACAACAGAAAAGTCATTGTAATCGTGACTAAGTAAATAGACTAAAGGGAAACATCTAATCTGCTGTTATGTCTCTATAGTGCACGGGGCGCAGGGGGTCAAAGTCATTGTCTTACCTTCATCCTCGGAGCAGTTTGGTTCACTGGGGGTGGGGCTACAACCTTCAGTGCACCCATCTGCCCCGACAATCCCTTCTAATGAATATATGTTCAGCACAGTGATGAGCGGCCGTAGGGACCAGGGGCTGGCTGGCAACTTTTAGCCTGGGGGCAAGCACACAGCAGTGGCCCATGAGTAGCGACCAATCACTAGGATACAGTAACATGTACCAATAACTCTATACAGAGGGCAAATAATACCGCTATAGCCACATATCACCACCATATACTGACTAATACCATAATACTGTATACAGCACCCAATATGCAGACCATTTGTACCCCATACAGTGAGCATATTACAGCACAGATACTGTACATCCAGTTACTCACAAGTGACATCTTCTCTGATTGGAGTCTCCCTCTTTCATTGTTTTGCCCATTTGGCCCAGGCGACGTCTTCTGGTCACAACCCATCTCCACAGAATCTGTCGGACACACATCTTAGGCTCTGCGCTTTTACAACATACAGTACCTACCCACCTCTATACAAGCTGCCCATCCATAGTGCCCCCAAATGGTAATAATGCCCCCTTTTGTAGCCCATGCAATATTAATTCCCTCCCTTAACAGTACCCCTTATTACTGCCCCATACAGAAGGTACCCCTTAATAGTGCCACCACACAGTAGTTACCCCATTATTTCCCCCATACATCAGGTAATCCTATAATAGTGTCCCAAATATAAGTTAATGCCCCCATTGTGCCCCATAATGTAGGCAATGCCTCCCAACAATGCCCTATATACTAGTTAATTCCCCCATATGTGCCCTATATTGTAGTTACCCCCCCAATAGTGCCCAATATAGTTTTTAAGCCCAATATATTAGCTAACTCCTCCCAGTACTGCCCCATATACCTGTTACTCCCCCAATAGTGCCCCCTATAGTAGTTAGGTTCCCCATAGTACCTCATATAGTATCCAACCCCTTAATAGTGCCCCATATAGTATCCAATCCCCCTAATGGTACCCAATATAGCAGCCAATTCACCCAATAGTTTCCCATATAGTAGCCAATCCACCCAATAGTTTCCCATATAGTAGACAATACCCCCCAATAGTTCCTCATATAGCATCCAGCCTCCTCAATAGTGTCCCATATAGTATTCAATCCCCAGAATAGTGCCCTTTATAGTATTCAATCTACCCCAATAGTGCCCCATATAGTATTCAATCTACCCCAATAGTGCTCCAGCCCCACCCCTCTGTGTAGTGCCCCCACCAGTGACACCAGCCCATCTACCCCCCCCCCCCCCCCCCCCCCCCCGACACTGCCCCTAGCAGAAAAAGAAAAAAAAAAACAGCAACTCACCTGTCAGGCGTTCCCGGCAGTTCTTCTCCCGGAAGAGCACGCACTCCTGTCATCTTCTGGCGCAGGCATCAGGGTATTGAGACCCTGCCTGTGCCGGATATGTCCTGCAGCCTCTATAATACGATACAGGGTGCAGGACACATCCGGCACAGGATACGTCTCTATACCCTGCTGCCTGCGCCAGAAGATGACAGGAGTGCGCGGTCTGTTACATAGGACTGCAGGTGACTACTACATTATCTGTACTCAGAGATATCACTGTGTTATCTGTGGTGTTACATAGGACTGCAGGTGACTACTACATTATTTGTACTCAGATATCACTGTGTTATCTGTGGTGTTACATAGGACTGCAGGTGACTACTACATTATCTGTACTCAGAGATAGCACTGTGTTATCTGTGGTGTTACATAGGACTGCAGGTGACATCTACTACATTATCTGTACTCAGAGATATCACTGTGTTATCTGTGGTGTTACATAGGACTGCAGGTGACATCTACTACATTATCTGTACTCAGAGATATCACTGTGTTATCTGTGGTGTTACATAGGACTGCAGGTGACATCTACTACATTATCTGTACTCAGAGATATCACTGTGTTATCTGTGGTGTTACATAGGACTGCAGGTGACATCTACAACATTGTCTGTACTCAAAGATATTACTGTTATCTGTGGTGTTACATAGGACTGCAGGAAACACCTTATCACATTTTCTGTTACAGAGCCCAATTTACATGTTACCTTTTAATCGCTCTGACACCATCCACACTTAACCTTCTCATGTGAATTTGCTCCTATAACCCTTGTATATAGAGAGTATGAAGCGTGGCCGTTATTGCTGAGGCCGTACACCTGCATTCTATCTGTCAGTAATAGACACAATGTAGCAGTGTGAACGGCCTCCATCACTCATCACGCATCACTCACTGAGGATTTGTTCCTAAATTCAGTAAATCAATTACCTCCACTTCATATCACATTGAAGCCAAACATGTGAGATCCTCCTAACAGGCCAGGAGCCAAAGTACAGCCGGCAAATCAATACACACAATCTTGTCGAGAATCTTCAATGAAACGGAATTCTTAGATATATTCAGACAATGAATGCAGGAGGCTGCACTGATAGAGCTGTGAGAACTGACAGGAACCACGGCCAACACTGCACAGAAAGGAAGCTAAAGCCCCTCTGCAGCCGTGTCTGGGCCCCTGACCATGAAGCTTCATCCTGGGACCTTCTCATAGAATTGCACTTTGATGCTTCATGTTGGACCTAAACTACAAAGCTTCATTATAGACCTTTACCAAGAAGCTTCACTTTGGTTTTTCGTGGGAACATTCACCTTGAATATTTATCTTTTCTAAGCTTTTCTTTATGGTGTAGACCTTGGAGTTGTAGAAACCTTTACCATGAAGCTTTATCTTGGTTCTTTACCATGAAGCTTTATCTTGTATCTTTACCATAAAGCTTTATCTTGTCTCTTTACCATGACGCTTTATCTTGTCTCTTTACCATAAAGCTTTATCTTGTCTCTTTACCATGACGCTTTATCTTGTCTCTTTACCATGAAGCTTTATCTTGTCTCTTTACCATGAAGCTTTATCTTGGTTCTTTACCATGACGCTTTATATTGGCTCTTTACCATGAAGCTTTATATTGGCTCTTTACCATGAAGCTTTATCTTGTCTCTTTACCATGAAGCTTTATCTTGGTTCTTTACCATGAAGCTTTATCTTGTCTCTTTACCATGACGCTTTATATTGGCTCTTTACCATGAAGCTTTATCTTGTCTCTTTACCATGAAACTTTGTCTTGGTTCTTTACCATGAAGCTTTATCTTGTCTCTTTACCATGAAGCTTTATCTTGGTTCTTTACCATGAAGCTTTATATTGGCTCTTTACCATGAAGCTTTATCTTGTCTCTTTACCATGAAACTTCATTTTGTATCTTTACCATAAAGCTTTATCTTGGTTCTTTACCATGACGCTTTATCTTGGTTCTTAATTACCATGAAGCTTTATCTTGGCTCTTTACCATGAAGCTTTATCTTGTTTCTTTACCATGAAGCTTTATCTTGGTTCTTTACCATGAAGCTTTATCTTGGTTCTTTACCATGACGCTTTATCTTGGTTCTTAATTACCATGAAACTTCCGCTTGTATCTTTACCATGAAGCTTCATATTTGTTCTTTACCATGAAGCTTTATCTTGGTTCTTTATCATGACACTTTATCTTGGTTCTTTACCACAAAGCTTTATCTTAGTTCCTTACTAGAGATGTGCGATACGATTCGATTGAGTAGGTATTCGATCGAATATTGCAGTATTCAAAAGATTCGAATTTCAATCGAATAGTGAGGTGAATATGCGGGAAACATTCGAAACCCCTCCCATCGCAGTTGGCATTTTTTTTAATCCAATGACCATGCAGGGAGGCCGTGAGGGACCCTGGGAGTACACACACAGCGCAAAAACGCCATCTACTCTCATTGGATGGCTGAACCACATGACCTCGAATCTTAAATACTTGGCTCCCGGCTCTTGACCGCAGATGAGCTTTCAACCTAGTCAGGGAAAGATCTTGGAGCAGGGAGAGATAAGTTTTAGTAGCGTTTTGGTTAGGTAGGATTACTACAGAACCCAAAAGTCCTTTTCAGGGCGAAGATCAAGCGAAAAAGTCATCTCTGAATCCAAAGCTTCTCAGTGCTAAGATATAGATGATATAACAGCATCAGCAGCAGGTGTATTCATCCCAGTGCCCTGTGTGTACAAGTGACTTATAGTGTCCCTGGTTAACACCACTAAGGGCACGTGATTAGAGATAAGTGAACCGGGTTCGGGTTCAAGTCTGGAAAACATGGATACAGCCAATGACTATATCCATGATTTCCACATAATCTTAGGGCTTTATCCAACTTCAGCAGCCGCCGCTAATCACATGCCGAAAGTTCGGGTTCGGATGGACTCCAGCTGCTCCAGGTTCTCTCATCTCTACACGTGATACATATTGTTCCAGTAGCCCAGAAAAAGGCACACCATACATACTGTTCCAGTAACGTTCGTACAGCATGACGCGTGATACGCGCGAATAACATGGCGCTCTGCAGACGCACATTGGAATCATGTATGTAACGCTGCGCAAGAAATACGAAGGAAATGTGTGAACATTGCCATAAATGTTCATAAAGCGTTCGCAAATATTTTTCCTGCAGAGAGTGGCATTATACTGCGATTTTGGGGTGTTGGGTGCACCCAGGCATGCTCCCCCTAATGTCCCAGTGTCATTCCAGAGGGATTTGCATCGTTTCGGGAGGTTTTATGGGGGACTTGGTGACCTCCAAGTGGTCGAATTTTGATTTGCAAGTGGCGAGAATTTTTTTCCCATAGACTATAATGGGATCGAATACTCGTTTGAATAGTCGAATATCGGTGCCTATTCGATTTGAATCCTCGAAAGTCGAATATTTCACTACTCGCTCATCTCTATTCCTTACCATGAAGTTTATAGTGACTCTTTACTATGACACTTTATCTTGTCTCTTTACCCTGACACTTTATCTTAGTTCTTTACCATGAAGCTTTATTTTCCTGACTTGACTTGGAATTTCACCTTGAAGCTTTCACGCTATAGCAGGACTGTACAGTCAGACACTTCCAATGGAGCTTTGGATAGGTTGGAGCTCCTGCTGTTCCCCTTCTCCATAGTTTTAGTCTCTTTCCTCTCGGCTTCTGTTGGGGTATTGGGGTAAGACCATTGTCAGAGGTCCGAGGTCTCCATCACCTGCATCACATTTACCGCAACAAATGTTACTGGATATAAAGTATAATAATAAACACATAAAGCACTGTCAGTACATGGAGATCTATTATCAGTCTGCAGCCATTCTGCTGGCGAAGCGTAATCTGGAACAAGAGAGATTCTCTGCTCAACAGGAAAAAATGTCAAACGTCAAACTTTTAATGTGGCTTGTTAAAGCGTTTTACATTTTTTGTGTGTGTATTGTGGATCTGGAGAATCAGCGGGAAACGTTAGGATGCTGCGCGCTGTTATGTGAATGCTAAATGCCTTTAAAGAGATGCATATGTTGGTTTTGACACTTTAAATGATATTTGATTGGCATCCGGCAGAAAGAAATTTAGCTAAAAAAACTCTGCTAGAAAAATGTTGGTTTTTGTAAACAGCTCCGGCTGAAGACTGCGCGGCGGATACAAAGGGAGGGAACGTTTTCCTGAGTGTTCCCATTTAACTTCATCCATACCGACCCTGCTTACACTGCAGATCTGGCATCCTTAGGCTTTGTTCACACTCTGGTCACTATCCCGATCAGTATTTTCAGCCAAGCCAAGAATAAAACTGATGGAGGAGAAGGTATAATGGAAAGATTTGCATTTTTTTCTGTTTTATAATATTGACCTATTCCTGGTTTTGATTTAAAATACTGATAGAAATACTAACCCAAAAATAATGTACAGTATGAGTACATAGCTTTAGGAGGAAGAGTTTACAAAAAACTTTTTTCTTTCAAATTGACTGGTGTCAGAAAGTGGCAGAGATTTGTAATTTACTTCTATTAAAAAAAAAAAAAAAAATCTCCAGTCTTTCAGTACTTATCAGCTGTTGTATGTCCTGCAGGAAGTTGTGAATTCTCTCCTCCAGTCTGACACAGTGCTCTCTGCTGCCACCTCTGTCCATGTCAGGAACTGTCCAGAGCGGGAGAGGTTTTCTATGGGGATTTGCTGCTGCTCTGGACAGTTCCTGACATGGACAGAGGTGGCAGTAAATTACAAATCTCTGTCACTTGATGGGACCAGTTGAAGTAAGAGATTTTTTTTTTCTTGTGAAACAAGACTGGCCACAATTTTTTAATGTGTATTAAATTGTGAGGGACAGTGACGGCTTAGCCTTACGGCTAAAACAGGAAGCCATGTTTTTCATATATGCAATAAAAACTAATTTTGGGATTTACCTTTTAAGGTATTTCTAACCCCTAAAAAATTGATGTATTTGCTGCCTTTTTGACATTCACAAGGTTCCTATATCGTTACCTTCTGTCAGTACAAGGGCGGCTGTGGTCAGCTATCTGATACTATGCATTATATAGGGTAACAACCCAGGTTACTTAGCAGTGCAAATTCTATAAGAAGTTACAATGTGTACCGGCTCCTCATATCAGCTTTATTCCTCAGGTCAGAAGACGCCTCGGACGTGTGGCCGTCACCCAAGGACGTTAATCACAGCCGGACTCTAAATCACTCAGGAATCAGAAGTCCCCAGGAAAAATACAGCTCTCGTTTCTAATGCTCCAATCAAAACCTTCAAGAAAGTTTCTTCTTAATTAAACTTAATCAGAAATTGTGTCTCGTTAAAATGTTTAATAACGTATAAAGTGAATCTATTATTCCGATGACGAGGGACGGAAGGCTTCGGAATCAGGAGGAAAACCTCTCCGAGGGGACAATTATTACAGGACAATCCTAGATGTGATGGTCAGAAGAAGAAGAGGCCCAATTCTCCTAAACTTTCTTCCATTCTCTTGTATCATCCATGAAACAATCACAGTGTTCAGATTATATTTTCAAATATCTATCTCCTATCTATCTATCTATCTATCTATCTATCTATCTATCTATCTATCTCCTATCTATCTATCTATCTATCTATCTATCTATCTATCTATCTATCTATCTCCTATCTATCTATCTTCTATCTATCTCCTATCTATCTATCTCCTATCTATCTATCTATCTATCTATCTATCTATCTATCTATCTCCTATCTATCTATCTATCTATCTATCTCCTATCTATCTATCTATCTATCTCCTATCTATCTCCTATCTATCTATCTATCTATCTATCTATCTCCTATCTATCTATCTATCTATCTATCTATCTATCTATCTATCTATCTATCTATCTCCTATCTATCTATCTATCTATCTATCTCCTATCTATCTCCTATCTATCTATCTATCTATCTATCTATCTATCTATCTATCTATCTATCTCCTATCTATCTATCTATCTATCTATCTATCTATCTATCTCCTATCTATCTATCTATCTATCTATCTATCTATCTATCTATCTCCTATCTATCTCCTATCTATCTATCTATCTATCTATCTACCTATCTCCTATCTATCATCTATCTATCTATCTATCTATCTATCTATCTATCTATCTATCTATCTATCTATCTCCTATCTATCTATCTCCTATCTATCTCCTATCTATCTATCTCCTATCTATCTATCTATCTATCTATCTATCTATCTATCATCTATCTCCTATCTATCTATCTATCTATCTATCTATCTATCTCCTATCTATCTATCTCCTATCTATCTATCTCCTATCTATCTATCTATCTATCTCCTATCTATCTATCTATCTATCTATCTATCTATCTATCTATCTATCTCCTATCTATCTATCTCCTATCTATCTATCTATCTATCTATCTATCTATCTATCTCCTATCTATCTATCTATCTATCTATCTATCTATCTATCTATCTATATATCTCTCTATCTCTTATCTATCTATTTACAAAAACAACAACAGGTCGGCATGGTGACAGGTTCCCTTTAAGTTTTTATAAAACTCTCCTCCTTCTCAGTGTTTTCTTGTGTTGCCCCTAGTGGTGGAGTTAGGTACTGCAGCATTAGGTTTTCCCTGCCCTTAATGGGTTTGTCCAGCATTAGAAAGACATGGCCACTTTCCTCCGCACGGCTCTAGTCTCCAGATCAGATGTGGCTTGCAATGAAGCTCCATTTGTTTTGTTTGTAACTGAGTTGCAAAACCTGCAGCCAACCTGGAGACAAGAGCAGTGCTGTCTCTGGAAGACAGTGGCCATGTTTTTCCAACACTGCAGAACCCCTTCAATAAATATAGTCTGTAACATTTCTTCAGCTATAGACAACACGTTCGATCAGATGTTACCGCCATTATTGAGCCTTTCCATCTTCATTCCGGCAGGGGCACAAGGTTCATAGACTCCAGATTTTTCCTAATTAAATCCATTTTGATTATTCGGCAGAAATAATTATTCCAGATCCGCAAGTTTATGAAATCCCCTTGTGGGAATCCAACCCTTGGGAGACATTTAATAAAGAGCATTGTGCAAGATTTCTCAAGGTTTCTCAGCACCTGGACCTGAGTGATGGAACGTTATCATAAGCAGACGGATATTTACTAAACGTCTGACTAACTGAATTTAATTTGAGGAAAAAATAAAATAAAAATAAAAAAAATAAATATATATATATATATATATATATATATATATATATATATATATATGGAAAAAAAAACTAAAGCTTAAAAATAATAATTAAAAATTAAACATGGAAAAAAGTCAATAAAACCGTCTTATAATTTCACTATTACATATAATTTTTTTTCCTATAGTTTAGCCACAGTCACACAAACCTGTAAGTATTTCATGGGTAGAAGTGGTGGCGTAACATGAAGCTCGGGGGCACCAATGCCGAATCTGTGACATGCCCCCCCTTCATGTGCCGTTTATAATCCTGGTGTCTGCTCATGTGGCAGAGATGCCTTTGGGCCCCCTCAGGCACAAGGGCCCTGGTACAACCGCTACCTCTGCAGTTCCTTCAGTTCCACCACTGGGGAGAAAGGTTTGACAGCTGACGCATTTTTTTGCATGAGTTGTCCAATTTTTACGCCATTGAACTCTGTGTCAAAAATCCTAGCGAAAAGGAAATATATCTCCAAAAATGTATTTTTTTTTTCTTGTTTTGTTTAAATTTTTGACAATAGTGTAAACAATTGGTTCATACAAACTATTCAACCATTGTCTAATTCCCTGTAATAACGTACAAGTTTTATTTTGTTAATGACCCTTTATATCTCTTTTTATGGTAGCTTGGTGGTCGTTGCATTTGGAGTGGGATTGGGATTTGAGCCGGCTTTAGACGTGGCAGACGCCGGCGGGACCCGACTACAGTCCCATTCTAGCTGTTTAACCCTCTACATACAGTGATCAGAAACGAAATGACGTGTTGCTCCCCTGAAGGTCTCCAATAGCTGCCTAGGTATATTTTCTGGTGCAGACTGCTCAGGTAGTACAGAGAGCTGATCACAGCGATCAATGTAATGCAATAGCACTGCAATGATCAGTATAAGCAATCTGATGACTGCATTGAAATGTCTACTAGGAGAAAAAAGTTACTAAATTTTTTTAACATATAAAGAAGCTCCTCCCCTTAGATTAGGTAAAATCCCCCTGTTCATTTTTAAATAAAAAAATACAGAATTAAAATAAAAGTTCAGTTATTAAACAGTGTAAAAAATTAAGAATTGCAATTTTTTTTCCCAATTTCAGCCCACATTTTTTCCCTTAGTTTGGCTACATTCACAAGTTTCATTATTTTACCTGTAATTGTGGATCTCCGATTACGGACAAATTTAAGGCCCACTGATTCTATTTGGGCTGTTCACACTATCTGTAATCTGCAGAAATTACTGTCCAGGCTTAGTATAGACTGTAATTGCAGCTCCCATTGACCCTTCTCCCAAAGAAGTCAATGGGAGCGTCTGTGCTTTTTGCAGATCCGTACTTTGTTCAGAAGAAACACAGCACTCCCGTCAGTTCCCTGCACAGAGCTGCTGCAGTACATTTCAATATACATCAGATTATTTCTCTGTATTCAGTAAATCAGCAGCTCCCGCTGCATTAATTCCCTGTCTGCTCCTCAGCTTGTGGCATTGTTCAGCACAAAACAGCATGCTGTAAACTTCTTATTCCTCCAAATATGTATATATATATATATATATATATATATATATATATATATATATATATATCCAGTTTCATAACCCCTGTTCTAAATATCTGACTGTATATTGAATCCCTTCCACAGCTTGTCACAATATATTTCTATCTTTACTAATTTACATAGAAACACAACTATTAATATGTGCTTCATCAATATATTAGCGTCCCTCTCCCCGTCTCTCCATCATCCGGCTCTATGATAGATGGCTCTTTCCACTACAGCCCACTGTAAAGCAAAATTAAAGGAATCCAGTTATCCGCATACGTCCGCTAAGTAACGTTACACTCCATTTATTTTATGACACAAAATGTATTTTAAATGCAAATCCTGTCCGGCCGTCGTCTCCCCTCATCCACCATATTTTAGAGATAATAGCAGGTTAAAATAATCAATTATTTGATAAATGTGTAACATGTGAATGTGAGGCTTCCAGCAGGTTCCGGGGAAACCATTCATCACATAGATAAAGGTTAAACAGCCATAATGATAACAATAATAATAATAATAATTTACTTAATGTCTTCCCACAATGACCACATCTATTTCTCACCTGTCTTCTGCCTTCAGACTCTTATTTTTAGTATCTTAAAGAAATGACGACCTTTGGTTTCAACCAAATCAAATCTTGTTCTGCAGGAAAAGCCATTTATTACTTCATTATATATATGTCACATCTCTTCTTATTTATTCTGCCTTTTTGTATGTTTTATTTATGCATTTATTATTATTGTAGCTATTGTTCTTATTAATATCTTACTATTGTATTTCCTTTTTTTTCACAATGTATTCAATTATTATTATTATTATTATTATTATTATTATTATTATTAATATTTGTATACTGTATTTATGAATTTATTGTTGTTATTATATATAAATTCTTTTTGTAATTTATGCATGTATTATTATTATCATCATCATCATCATCCCCTTCTCCTGGCATACATTCTGGGCCTTAAATCTGGAGAGCAGGAAAGGTCTTACTTCTTCTGTTCTCCAGTGCTCCAATCTTCCCGTCTGCCTTTCCGTGATGATGTTTTAAATAGGAGTGGGAGGATATTGTGGGTGCTGCAGGTATTGTGTGTGGGTGAAACCATGGCCACATGCAATGTCTAACAGCTGCCCAATCTTGCCACAACATCTGTAACATGGAGCAGCTATGGATCCCTGCCCCCAACGTGCTCCCCTCCCTCTCATCTCAGAAGTATCAGCACAGAGGGGCAGAAAGAAGAAGTGGAGCACCGGAGAGCAGAAGAGGTGGGACCTGTCCTGCTCTCTGTTTATCTTCTCTAATGCCCAAGTAATTTTTTACCCCCATGGTCGCCCCTCAAGCAGTGTAATCTTTCTATTTTTCCTTTGATATAGTCAAATTTAGACTTATTTTTTTGCGGGACAAGTTGTACTTTTTACTGGTACCATTAAGGAATACTAATGGCTTATTACCAAAATACAGAAATCTTAGCTTTTTTACATCAGTTCTTTCTTTACTGTGCGGGATAAATAATAAATTAATGTTCTGGTCATTACAGATGTGCAGACACCTAATATGTGTATGGTTATGGAAAAAGGGAAGATGTACTGTTATATATATATATATATATATATATATATATATATATATATATATACTTGAAGGCCATCACAATAAACTTGAGGGCCCCACGGCTGCCATGGAGAGGCATCAGCACCTGAGATCCTGTTATCTGGAAACTGCTAGGTAAGTATCTCTTGCAGCAATCTTTATAGGTCGTACTCATGATCTCACTGTGGCATAAAAAGGGTTAATCTACTGGGAATGGAGAAACCTAATAGCCAACCTCTAGTGCAGGAGACATGTACTGACATTCCCCAAAACACTTGTTTGTGATTGTTTAACATTAATTTGTGAAAATAATAATAATAATAATAATAATATTTATTTGTATATTTATTTGTTTATTTGTATAGTGAAACCTATAAATGGCTTTGTCTGATAGGCCCCTTCTTCTAGGTCCACTGTAAAAAGGTGACTCAGTGATAATTAAAAGGGTATTATCATTGGAATGGTTCCCATATAACACTACACACTATCCCAATAGCCATACGCTGCTTACTCGTGGGTTTGGCTTTATTCAAAATAGAAATCATCCAGTTAATTGGATGTTCAGTATTTTGAGATGAGATGAAGCTCTAACCTCTCTGACGCATTGTATGTATGAGATGAAGCTGTGGACTCTGTGATACTTTGTATATATGAGATGGAGATATGGCCTCTCTGATACATTGTATCTTTGAGATGCAGCTGTGGCTGCTGTGATACATTGTATCTATGAGATGCAGCCGTGAGCGCTCGGATACATTGTATCTATGAGATGAAGGTATAGTATAGCTGCTGTGATACATTGCATCTATAAGATGCAGCTGTGGCTGCTGTAAAACATTGTATCTACGAGATACAGCTGTGACTGCTTGGATACATTGTATCTATGAGATGCAGCTGTAGCTGCTGTGATACATTGTATCTATGAGATGCAGCTGTGACTGCTTAGATACATTGTATCTATGAGATGAAGCTGTGGACGCTGTGATACTTTGTATATATGAGATGGAGATATGGCCTCTCTGATCCATTGTATCTTTGAGATGCAGCTGTGGCTGCTGTGAAACATTGTATCTATGGGATGCAGCCATGACCGCTCGGATACATTGTATCTATGAGATGAAGGTACAGTATGGCTGCTGTGATACATTGTATCTATGAGATGCAACTGTGGCTGCTGTGATACATTGTATCTTTGAGATGCAGCCATGACCGCTCGGATACATTGTATCTATGAGATGAAGGTACAGTATGGCTGCTGTGATACATTGTATCTATGAGATGCAACTGTGGCTGCTGTGATACATTGTATCTATGAGATGAAGCTGTGGACGCTCTGATACTTTGTATCTATGAAAGCAAAACTTTTACAATTAATTTTCTCACTTTGTTACAGTCGGAGAATGAGCGGAGAACCTCGCTGCATTACCAGGCGGCATTAAACCTTCTCATTTCATCAGAGGTCAGCATCTCATTAAAATCTATAATTCCCGGGTTACTTTGTCTATGTCGCCGACGTCTTAACTCCCCGAAGACATGAAACACGACAAGTTTAGCATGAAAAACTGTGTCCCTGTTTATCTTTATTGTGAACACAGAGAAAAACATCTTCAATATGAGATAATTACCGCTTGGCCTCTTTTTTGCTACTTAACAATAAAAGCTGCTGAAAAAGCCATTTCCCTCGGTGTTCTGCTTTACATTCATTTATAGGTACATTTACCATCTCATCCGGGGAGGCAAATAATAGCCTCATAATGACCCAATTAATTGTCCGCCATTTTTAGGTTTTTATATAAATAAATGTAAAGTAGTGAAAGAGCGAAGGCCAAATGTGTGGATGGAAGCGAGCTCCGAATATAAATAACATATGGAAGATGTTATATAATAGAAGGTATACATGTCCATGGCAGGAACTGTCCAGAGCGGCAGCAAATCCCCATAGAAAACCTCTCCTGCTCTGGACAGTTCCTGACATGGACAGAGGTGGCAGCAGAGAGCACTGTGTAAGACTGGAAAGAATACACCACTTCCTACAGGACATACAGCAGCTGACAAGTACTGGAAGAATGGAGATTTTTAATAGAAGCAAATTACAAATCTATATAACTTTCTGAAACCAGGTGATTTGAAAGAAAACTATTTTTGCTGGGGTACTACCCCTATAACTGTAATAATAAAAATAATAGCAACTTTTTTTTAGTTTTTTTAATTTTACAATCCACAATTTTCCAACAAATACAGTAAATTGAAAGCAAAAAGGTGGTTAACATAGCTTTAAAGGGATTCAGTCTTGGGTGGGGTTTCGCAACTTATTTCTATTGAAGTGAATGGAGTTTATCTGCAAACTGCCTTTGAACTGGACACCAGGGCGGCGCTGTCTCTGGAAGAAAGTGGGAATGTTTTTATAACCCTGGATAACCCCTTTAATAGTTCTGCAGTTCCTGCTATTGCTTCTATTAATGAGGCTTCGGCTACCAACTACATAGGCCATATCACCTGCAGCCATTTTTGGTTTACTGTGTGTGAATCTAGTCTGAGGCTGTGAGACCTGTTCATCAGCCAATGTCACCGCATGGTCCTAGCCTTATATTTAGTTTGTTTGGGTGTAATTACTGTTATGATTTGGGTATGTTCTGTGTTGTACAGTGCTACGGGATATGTTGGTGCTATCCATAGAAGGAGATGGTTATAAATCTATAAATCTTAGTAGTAGAAGCTGTAATGAGAGAATGGTAGCAGTAAAAGTAATGAAGGTAAAAGGGGTCGGCATAGACACATTTATTATTAGAGGAGAATTTATCATTAAAGGAGAACACCACCGCAATGTAACAAAAAAATCAGAGCAAGCTGGGGGGGGGGGGGGGGGGGGGGGGGGGGGGGGTTGGGGCGGGGGGAGCTGTGATGTTGCAGAATAAGGAGCAACTCACCAGAGATCTACTTTCACATCATTATTATGTCCATCCCTTCATTTCCTTCCTTCCTTCCTCCATTCTTTCCTTCCTCCCCTCCTTCTTTCTTTCCTTTCTTCCTCCCTTCTTTCCTTTCTCTCCTTTCTCCTTCCTTCCTTCCTTCCTTCCTTCCCTTCCTTCCTTCCCTTCCTCCCTCCCTTCCCTTCCTTCCTCCCTTCTTTCCTTTCTCTCCTTTCTCCTTCCTACCTTCCTTTCTTCCACCTTCTTTCCTTCCCTCCTTCCCTTCTCCCTCCCTACCTTCCTTCCTCCCTTTCTATCTTTCCTCTCTCTCTCTCTCCCCCCCCCCAGCAGTGCGACCATACCCCTGCCTTTCTCTTCCTTTCTTCCTATTCTATCATCTACCCCCCCCCCCTCTGTCTTCCTTCATTCTCTATCTGCCCCCCCCCAGCAGTCCGGCCATACCCCTGCCTCTCTCCCTTCCTTCTCTCCCCCCCAGCAGTCCGGCCATACCCCTGCCTCTCTCCCTTCCTTCCCCCCCCCAGCAGTCCGGCCATACCCCTGCCTCTCTCCCTTCCTCCCCCCCCCCCAGCAGTCCGGCCATACCCCTGCCTCTCTCCCTTCCTTCTCTCTCCCCCCCCCCAGCAGTCCGGCCATAACCCCTGCCTCTCTCCCTTCCTTCCCCCCCCCCCAGCAGTCCGGCCATACCCCTGCCTCTCTCCCTTCCTCCCCCCCCCCCCAGCAGTCCGGCCATACCCCTGCCTCTCTCCCTTCCTTCTCTCCCCCCCCCCCCAGCAGTCCGGCCATACCCCTGCCTCTCTCCCTTCCTCCCCCTCCCCCCCCAGCAGTCCGGCCATACCCCTGCCTCTCTCCCTTCCTTCTCTCCCCCCCCCCCAGCAGTCCGGCCATACCCCTGCCTCTCTCCCTTCCTCCCCCCCCCCCCCAGCAGTCCGGCCATACCCCTGCCTCTCTCCCTTCCTCCCCCCCCCCCCAGCAGTCCGGCCATACCCCTGCCTCTCTCCCTTCCTCCCCCCCCCCCAGCAGTCCGGCCATACCCCTGCCTCTCTCCCTTCCTTCCTCCCCCCCCCCCCAGCAGTCCGGCCATACCCCTGCCTCTCTCCCTTCCTCCCCCCCCCAGCAGTCCGGCATACCCCTGCCTCTCTCCCTTCTCCCCCCCCCCAGCAGTCCGGCCATACCCCTGCCTCTCTCCCTTCCTTCTCTCCCCCCCCCCCCAGCAGTCTGGCCATACCCCTGCCTCTCTCCCTTCCTTCTCCCCCCCCCCCCCCCAGCAGTCCGGCCATACCCCTGCCTCTCTCCCTTCCTTCTCTCCCCCCCAGCAGTCCGGCCATACCCCTGCCTCTCTCCCTTCCTTCTCTCCCCCCCAGCAGTCCGGCCATACCCCTGCCTCTCTCCCTTCCTCCCCCCCCCCCAGCAGTCCGGCCATACCCCTGCCTCTCTCCCTTCCTTCTCTCCCCCCCCCCCAGCAGTCCGGCCATACCCCTGCCTCTCTCCCTTCCTTCTCTCCCCCCCCAGCAGTCCGGCCATACCCCTGCCTCTCTACCTTCCTTCTCTCCCCCCCCCCCAGCAGTCCGGCCATACCCCTGCCTCTCTCCCTTCCTCCCCCCCCTCCCCCCCAGCAGTCCGCGATACCCCTGCCTCTCTCCCTGACCTCCCCCCCCCCCCCAGCAGTCTGGCCATACCCCTGCCTCTCTCCCTTCCTTCTCTCCCCCCCCCCAGCAGTCTGGCCATACCCCTGCCTCTCTCCCTTCCTTCTCTCCCCCCCCCCAGCAGTCTGGCCATACCCTTGCCTCTCTCCCTGACTCCCCCCCCCCCCAGCAGTCCGGCCATTCCCCTGCCTCTCTCCCTGACTCCCCCCCCCCCCCCCCCCCCCCCAGCAGTCCGGCCATACCCCACCTGCCTCTCTGTCTTGCATTCGGTGTGTGGTTCCGGCTTCTCTGTAATCCATGATGGCTGATTCTATCACTATCAGATTAGCTTCTGCATTTATTCGCTGGCGGATTCTACACAAGAAGAGAGATAATGTAGCAGAATATGTAAATAGTGGTGTTAGATATTTTACCAGATACAGTAAGAGAGTAGCAGGGAGTTCTGTCTATTAGGAGGCGGATGGGGATTCTTCTATATGGAGATTATGGCAGGTGCCGGCGGCTGCTATTATTTCTGTGGAATCCTTTCTTTCCTCCTCCCGTTGTCTGCGGGCGACTCAGGTGCACAGGACAGATAAAGAATCCCCCGATCTGTAAGCGGAGACAGTGACACCCCCTGGAGTAACCGCCGGCTGAAGATTATAAACCACCTCAAGGGATGGGGGGGGGGGGGGGGGAATCAACGAGAGGAGACACAGGATCAGGACGGCATAGTCATATCACCTAGAAGGCAACCTGAGTCACCAGTCACACCTTACAGGTGACCAAAGGGGGCGATACTGAGCAGTAACCACTCAGAACTGGACGTTATTTTTAATGCTTTCTATTCAAATCCTCATCATGTATCAGTGCAAAGTGTAAGTAACCAATAAACAGAATAAGAATAAGAATAACAAGAGAGGTAAAGTGTCTGAAAGCGAAATCCTCTATACTCCAGAGCTGCACTCACTATTCTGTTTGTGGGGTTACTGTGTACATACATTACTGATCCTGAGTTACATCCTGTATTATACTCCGGAGCTGCACTCACTATTCTGCTGGTGGGGGTCACTGTGTACATACATTACTGATCCTGAGTTACATCCTGTATTATACCCCAGAGCTGCACTCACTATTCTGCTGGTGGGGTCACTGTGTACATACATTACTGATCCTGAGTTACATCCTGTATTATACTCCAGAGCTGCACTCACTATTCTGCTGGTGGGGTCACTGTGTACATACATTACATTACTGATCCTGTGTTACATCCTGTATTATACCCCAGAGCTGCACTCACTATTCTGCTGGTGGGGTCACTGTGTACATGCATTACATTACTGATCCTGTGTTACATCCTGTGTTATACTCCAGAGCTGCACTCACTATTCTCCTAGTGGTTGTCATACAGCTTGTGGCCTGATAACCTCCTGAGCTCCTATAATATAAGCCGGTAGCAATCTTCCCCCATTATATGACTTTTCTTGTGTTTTATACAATGTCACTAGTTCTCAGGATGCAGATCAGTAATGTCAGGTCTGTGTAGACAGTAATCAAGCAGGGAGTGCTGCAATATGTCAACTCTGAAGCCTTCAGGATTGTGACAACATGTCTGGTGTACAGGAATATGTTCACACATGACAGATTTGTTGCAGAGAGTGCTAAATATACCATGGCTTCTAATCCATCGTTGTTGTTTTCAGTCTTGGAAGCACAGCAGTAAAGATCCAAGAGAAGTGTTAAAGGTTTTTTTTTTTTTTTTTTTTTTTAATATTTTCTATTTTTTTTTCAAATCCTGTCTTCCAGTACTTATCAGCTGCTATATGTTCTGCGGGAAGTGGTGTATTCTTTCCAGTCTGACACAGTGTTCTCTGCTGCCACCAGCAGCAAATCCCCATAGAAAACCATTCCTGCTCTGGACAGAGGTGGCAGCAGAGAGCACTGTGTCAGACTGGAGAGAGTACACCACTTCCTGCAGGACATACAGCAGCTGATAAGTACTAGAGGACTGGAGATTTTCAAATAGAAGTAAAGTACAAATCTGTATAACTTGAACAGCAATTGTTTTGTAAACATTTTTGTTCGGGAGTACATATAGTGGAATTCTACATTTTGAGACGTAATTTATCCCAATTTGGGAAAATTTAATAGTAATCTGGCAGAACCATAATAAAGGGGATGCAATATCCAATAATCTGTTATATTTTTTGTGAAGATCTAGTTTATTGTGATGTTACTTTTTCTTCATCTCTCCTCCTCTGGGGTGGAGCTTAGTTGTCACATGACAATTCGCAGCCAACAATGGTAAGTAAATATAAACACCATAAAGGGGCGGAGTCTGACAACTATTTACTGCTGTGGTAAAATCAGTGTCATGGCGATAACGGTTTCAGGTTGTTACAATGTTACGCACCAGTCGTAGGGAAGGAGTCGTCCTCGCTTTATGGCGGTGATAATCATCTCTCCTTTCTGCAGGATTTTCCCTTTAAGCGATCCCCGTCATATTGCAGATCTCTAATGTTTCTTTTATGAGGTTGCTGTATATTTCTATCCGTCGTGATGTTTGTTATCTCAGTTTACACATCCGATTACTGCGGCAGTTTATTTACCGCGCGGCCGGGAGAGTGGCTAATATTGGGGGAGGGAGGATTCGGCGGCCTCTAAATGCTTACAAGCCTCATCCTATTCACTTCACTAGCAGGTAAATGTTGCCAGGTTGTGATGTCGCCCGAGGCAAAGTGACACGAGGAATCACTGAAGCGGGATCATTGTCTTGGTTTTCTCCTCTTACTGTAGAGTTACTGTTCTCATGTATTATTAAAATCCATCCCAGTTGCGGCTCGGGCTGTGACTCTGGATTATTTTTGTAGATTTACAAAGTTTATGAGACGTGCGGCCCCGTACGAGCTGCTGACTAACGTCCAATGTAATCCCGGAGGCTGCATAGGAAATATTGGGGAAAGTCGGGCAATGCAGGAGGTGTGGAGCTACCGATAGAAGGTAGATGACCTCCAAAAGGAAGAGAGAGAGAGTTCTTAGAGGGATTGTGTCACCTACATTTACTGATTAGAGTCCGACACTAAAACTTCTGACTTTTTTTTTTATTTCACTTTTTTTACATTGTTATGGGGGTGGCCAACTTGCCTGGGCTGTTCTTAACAGCATTTAGTGACATGCTTTACAGCAAGCCTCATGGACATAGACGACAAGAGACAGACTCTGTCCCCTTCAGATGAATGTGAGACATTACTGAGCGCATTGTGTGACCTGTGAAGAGGTCATTCCACAGGGAGCTGCTATCGTCTCCTCTATCTACTGGTGTCACATGACTTCAATGCTGTACAGATCACTTTACAGCAGCCTCCTCTTATCACCACAGACACTACAGGAAGTCTCAGCTTAGTTTTAGCACCAGTGGTGAGAATGAGGACTGCAAGATATCAGGAATATTTTATAATATAGATAGAAAAATTGGAAATTAGGAAAAAAAATGACACCAAAAACACAAAGTGGGACATTAACTCAGGAGTCTAATAAGTGCAACTATTCTTATGGGGATTGGTGTGTATTTTCTTCTAATATCTTGTGACTGATTCATTAACATGTAGCACTGCCATAGTAAATGCATCTAAATAAAAAGGCGCAAAAAAAGGCGCAACTATAAAGAAAATTGCGCAGTTTTATTCACCTGGTTCTGACCATACGTAAGCTTGCGCCTGTTTATGCGACTTTTTAAAAAGTCGCAAATGATAAATTGGGCGCTAATCCCGGATTATGCAAACTTGGGTGAATACTTAAAACAGGCAGATTAAATAAAGTCACATCTAAAAATATTCACCCATCGAATACTGGTTCATTAATAGAACTTAGACCAAAAATGGGTGAAAAATGCAATTATTTACCAAAGATTAGGCGCAAACCCCTTGATTAATGTCCCCCAATATGTCATTTTCTGATGACACTGTCCCTTTAACCTTTTAAAGATCTGAGCTTTTCAGTCCTAAATGACCTGAGACTTTTTTGGCAGTTTATAGTTGTTTATAATTTTTTCCCCTTCTTGTTTAATTTGTACCTTTATTAGGGAAAATAAATTAGCAAAATAAATAAAAAATGTTGGTTGTGTGGTGGTGAACAGTGCTTTCTATAACCTGTATGTGGTAATGTAAGTCTACTGGACAGAATGGTAAGTGCATTACATTGCATCCATTGTAACATACGAGTTAACATTTGCATGGTCATTGCAGTAGGTGAGTGATGCCTTGGTCACTTGTCCACAAGGTTTCCTATGGAAACATGTGCAAGGTCCTGGGGGAGTGAACCCTAGACTAGCCCCTTAACCCTGAAGAGGTGGTCCTAGTATAGCTAGTACTGAGTCTGGCAAAGTGTATACGTGTATAATTGTGCTGCTCTGGCCTGTAACCGGTAATTATTCTATAGTGTTCCTGAATCACTTGCAAAAAGATAAAGCAAAGCTAAGAGAAGTTTTTGCCTCTTCAGTGCTTCTGAACCTGATCCAGCACCAGTAAAGCTGCTGCAAGCGAGACAATGACCTTTTAGCATTCTGCCATGTGAGGATAAAGAACAGGTTATTCAGTCTGCTGCTCCAAGAAATCTAACTGAGTACACCTGTCCTGTCATTGTGTGACGGACTAGAGTTAAACAGTTGTGCAAAGTATAAGTATTGCACCATAGTAAACCCAGTCAATGTAGATCCTCATGTAACCTAAAGTGGATTGTGTAAAATGTCTTCTTACAACAACTCTATAACATTGTATTTGGAACCAAAAGTTTCAGAAAAACTTTTAAAGTTGTTTCATGGAATTCTTCTGTCCAGACTTCTCAATCCTGAACCCCGAGTTTTCAGTCTTCAGTGACTGAATCAACTAAAGTGACAAAAGACAGCTGGAGTACAGAGGAACATCAAGCTAAGTACATCACCCTGCCATGTGGCAAAGAACTACTACTCCCAGCTTGCCTGCATGGTAACTGAATGCAGGCACTACAGATGAGGGAACCTTGAGCACACTTGAGTTCATCCAAACCCAAGCATGCAGCAATGGATTACTGGTGGCCCTAGCAGTTGGATGCAGCCCTAGGGGGTCCTGGAAAACATGGATATGGCATATGGCCTATGGCTGTATCCATGTATTCCAGGCAGCCCTAGGACTCCATCCAACTTCTTTAGCCACTGGCAATCAAATGCTGCCGGATTGATTTAGGATGAACCCAAGTTTTCTCAAGGTTTACTCATCTCTAATAGAGAGATCTTTGGGCAAAGTGTACAGAAGAGAAAGACTAAGGAAATCCTGTCCAATAGGAGATTTATTCTGTCATGTTGATGCTTATTCAGGGCTCTGTGATAGGAGTTACATACTGTAGTTACACAGTTAATAAGGTTAAAAAAATACAGTCCATGAAGTTCAACCTATAACCCTGTTGTATATTGATGTCATATTGATGTGGTGAACTTTGATGAGATTTGCTTCCTAAGTTCTTCATCTTCCAGATACATAGGTAGCTATTGAGATTCATGTAGTTGTGCAACTTTTCATCCCACAATGATTAAGCTTCATTTCCATTGACTTGGGCAAGCAGCTTTGTTCCGGGAGAAGCAGGAACAGGTGGCCAAAAGTTATAGACAAATGAAGGAAACGCAAGAAACCTCATCGAGTCCATTACTCCTCCCCGGCCATTTATTATCCTCATAGACAATGTGCTTTTCATCCTCAGCGTGAAGAACAGAGAACGAAGGTTTGAAGAACAACAAGGTGCAAGAGAATCAGATGGGTGGTGGGGAGATAATTCTGTACATTGTAATAATATCCATGGTTTTGGGGCTGGTGGAAAGAATAGAACACAAAAGAAGAATTAAGAGAAGAAATCCATGAAATCCATCTTATAAATCAAAGCTTTAATTTACCGCCTGTGACCAGCGCGGGAAACATCTGTGGAACAGCAGGCTATGCATTCCATTAGGAGACGATGGTTGCTACGTTTGCCGCCTTCTCTTCAATTCTCCGCTCTATCTCTCAGAACCATCTTTACAACACAGTAATAGAAAAAGTTTTGTGCAACGTTGAAATTTTCCATCGCTGACAAAGAAAGCAATTTGTACATTGCTGTTGTCTGTCACCTCGAGAAAAAGAGGTCAACGCATGTAATAACAGCACTCGGAGAACACAACAATGTCTGCGCTAATATGACGGCCCACTCCAAAGTAGCAATACACGGAAGTCATTCACGGTTAAGTATAGTTCTATAAATAGACTCAATACCTCCAAAGTTTTAAATCTTTACCTTTATCCCCGGTTTATAGAAATGGCGCACAACATGTGGTCAACGAATCTGCTGGAGGGGAAAGGGGCAGCGATGAAAGGGACGGGACTTGTATGGAGTTTCATTATTGTAGAGACTGTGTGTTATATAACATACAGAGTCGAAAGAATAGTAGCGAAGTCATTTAACGTTGAAAAGAACAAACGTATTTCCATCTCTGTTCATGGTTTAAAGGGTTTCCAGGATTTTTTTTCCTTTTAGGGCCTAAAGTGGTATTCCTACTGTACGTCAGTAAAAGATGGCTTCTCAGTCTCCTGACAGAGTATCAGCACGGTTCTTAATGTTTTGCAATTTAAAGTCCGGCACAGAGGAAAAAAAAAACTCATTTTGGGCAGGGAGTGGGGGGAACATAATAAAGAACATATACTTACCCATCCTGGTGCCCATGCAGCACCCCGACCTGCTCCTAGACCCCGCTGACAATCTGCATAGCTTCCCTGCTGCTACGTCATGACCCAGCTGATGGTTGCCCCGCTGAACCAGTCAGTGACTAGGGCGGGACCCTGCTGCAGTCACTAATTAGCTGAGGGTGCTAAATCCCACCCTTTGGTAATGTTTCAGCCAGGTGGTAATGTACCCTGAAAGTCCAGCGGGTTCTGGAGCCCAGTGATGTGACACAGCCCAAGCACGAGGTCCGGTAAGCATACTTTCCTTATTATGTCCCCCCCTGCACTGGACTTTTCCTTTAAGCAACTCCACTCAAAGTCTATGGGAGTTATGCACATTGCTTAATACAACCTGGTGTAGTAGTTTACAACTTCCTGGTCTATATTGACAGCCAAAAGCAGGCAAGAGGGGCAAGGAAGCCATCTCTTTACCCACATGGGAATACCCCTTTACAATTGTTCACCAGTCTAAAAGCTCATGAACTAAAAACAAATCATGAAAGTTCTTATTCTGACCAATACAATTTTTTTATGAAATTTAGACCAAATCTGATTTGTGCCAAATTAAACTTCCCTCAGTAGAGGAAGCTACCTCCAGTCATTGTCACCAGAGAGCAAGTTCTTTCAGTTCTAAAGGAGAGCTACTTAGCATATTTTCCCAGGTTCCATTGCGTTACCTATATGACTCCCTATGCCAGCTTGGTGCCCTCCATAAGGAGGAACCAGACTCCCTTACACCTATGTTTTTGATTTCAGTTATTGTCCATTTGTATTGTCTTTAATTGACAAATATAGGAAACACAACTGTGAAAAGATTGATCTATAGTATTTCTATTTTGAATCATTCTGAATATTGATGTTTTTGGGTATAGAAGTAATTGCTTCTTCTTATGTGACTGGATGGACTGAGGGTCCCTATGCTTTCGTGGCCGGTCAGAATTGTTCCACCCTGGTGTCCATTAAACATATTTTTCCCTCTCTGTATCCAGCAACGTACAGATAGTTTCCTGGAGTATATTAATAGACTGGGCTCATCCTGGGCACATTAACACTACAGTATATGCCGCCTTCCTCCATATCAGGTTTAATATCCCAGTTTTCCTGGTCAGACTAAGTGGTGTTGATACCTTGTACCCTATGAGTTCATTAGAATAATTAGTTACATTGAATTCTATGTATGGATTATATGTTCTGACAGCTCGGGGCATCCAGGACTTTATCACATATTCTATGTTTCTACACTTTTAAATTGCTTTAAATGACTGTTAATACAAACAGTGGGAAAAATATAAATCTGCCCTGCGGGTTTTGCCAGCTGTGGTCGCACACGGTGGAGATAATAAAACCTATTAAATGATACCTTGGCTTATTGCTAAAAAAAAAAGCTAAGAGAAGAGGCATTTATCATGTAACGCGGAGAATGATCTGGAAGTTCCTCCGTCTTTACATATGGAGGAGGCGTAGGATCCGTTGACTCGCTGTTTACCTCAGGTCTTACATCATTACAATTTCCCTCCAATATTAAAAATTGTGCTCTACATTATTAGTCTTCTTTTGTTTTAGCCATGCGAACAGCGCCAATATCATCTGGCAATAATAATCCAGGAAAGTAATAAAGAGAAGGTCCTCAAGGTTCTCGTTCCTGCAGCAACTATTAGTTGTAACGTGGCACAGACCATCTATTCAGTTTATTTCCCTTTGTCTCTTTGCAGAGGATCCGTGTTCAGCACCATGGACAGCGCTGTAATAGTTCACGAACAAGAAGTCTAAAAATTGTAACATGGTGGCGAAAATGTATTCCCCTTCTGTATGAAGAACTATAGATTAGGAGGCTTCCGGAGAACATTATGTTCTGCACAAATCCTAGATATGTGAAACACATGTCTATGGGTAAGACTTGTGTGCTACTAGAATTCATCAGATCCCGATAACAAAATGAGATGCCACCATGTCATGATTGGAAGGTAAACCAGCAGCATAAATAACCATAAAAAGTATAAACAATAGCACCATATAAAAGAGAACCAATATAGGAGTAATAGAAAGTAGAAATCCACCAATGTTTTATATTTTACTAAAGGCACCATGTACTCCCACCTCAGTGACTCCTCTCAACCTTTGGGCTCTATAGCAGTTGCCATGATTACTATAGTTATAGTGATGGCCAAAGCTCTGGAAAGTGATGGATAAATTGTACCATAGTTCCTGGACTCTTCTAAAAACTCTCCCCACTTACAAAGGGCTTATACACAAAATGCAATGAAATAGCACTTTATTGCTACAATTACCACAACAGGATGGCAAACATCACATCTTTATGAAATTGTAGCAAACAGACACTTATGGCTGCCCAGTCACATGTCTTCTGCTTAGAGATAAGTGAACCAAATCTTCTGAGCCAAGATTTGTCCAAACTTTGTTACCGAACCAAACTTTTCGCAAAGTTCAGAATGAGTTCTTAAAGATTGTGGCCACAAATCTAAAGAAAAGATGGTATGCTTACCTGTCCACGCTCCTCTGTTGTCCTCGCCTGCATCCTCAGTGTCTCCAACCAACTCCAGCTCGCTCAGCCAATCAGTGACTGGGACGAAACAGCGCAGCAGTCAGTGATTGGCTGAGCAGGATTTTTGCAGCTGTGGAGGACACCAGAAACCATAAAAGGAGAACACCATGAAAGTATGGACAGCTAAGTATAGATGAGCCGGAAAGCAGAGAAGGAGAACACTGGGGGAGCATGGACACCAGGGAGTGCAGACAGCTAAGTATAGATGAGTCAGAAATCAGAGAAGGAGAACACTGGGGGAGCATGGACACCAGGGAGTGCAGACAGCTAAGTATAGATGAGCCGGAAAGCAGAGAAGGAGAACACTGGGGGAGCATGGACACCAGGGAGTGCAGACAGCTAAGTATAGATGAGTCAGAAATCAGAGAAGGAGAACACTGGGGGAGCATGGACACCAGGGAGTGCAGACAGCTAAGTATAGATGAGGCAGAAAGCAGAGAAGGAGAACACTGGGTGAGCGTGGACACCAGGGAGGATGGACAGGTAAGTATAGATGAGGCAGAAAGCAGAGAAGGAGAACACTGGGGGAGCGTGGACACCAGGGAGGATGGACAGGTAAGTATAGATGAGGCAGAAAGCAGAGAAGGAGAACACTGGGTGAGCGTGGACACCAGGGAGTGTGGACAGCTAAGTATAGATGAGCCGGAAAGCAGAGAGGGAGAACACTGGGGGAGCGTGGACACCAGGGAGGATGGACAGGTAAGTATAGATGAGCTGGAAAGCAGAGAAGGAGAACACTGGGGGAGCGTGGACACCAGGGAGGATGGACAGGTAAGTAAAGATGAGCCAGAAACCAGAGAAGGAGAACAATGGGGGAGCGTGGACACTGGGGAGTACGGACAGGTAAGTATACAGTAGATGAACGAAATTTGTGAACCACACTAAAACAGCTAAATGCCGGCAATTGTTTTGCTGTTTTTTTTGCGGTTCATTTACGGTTCGGACAAACCCGACATTTATGCCAAAGTTCAGCGAACCTGTCGAATTGAAAAGTTCACTCATCTCTAGTTCTGTGTTCACTGGATCTCCAGTCTGCAGATCTGAAACAAGGATCATCTGGATTGCAGCTGGATTGTATATTTTTTTTTTAATATATAGTTAATGAGAGGGTCCCTGGAGAAGTAGAGAAAAACATACTGCTATAATGTGGGGGCAGGGTGGGGAGTGGAACTGTTGAGTGGGTCCACTAGAGATTTTTTACTAATATTTAAATTGGCAAAAAAGTGAGCAAAGCAATGGAACTATCTGGATTTGTGTATTGCTCTTCTCCATCTCCACAGAAGCATTGTGGGACATCCAGGTGGTCTCTGGTTAATAACTGTCATCAGCGTTTCCTTAGCAGTGTTGATCACCGGTCTTGTTCTGTGTCTTGGTGTACAGGAGCCATCCCTTTCTAGGCCCTTCCTGGAGGCATATGTGACTAGTCCATGTTTTGAGATTAGTAACTGAGGTCTCACAGACTTTTTTGCATATTAGTGTCTCTAATAGACCCATGGACAGAGGTTTTGCAGTCTCAGGAGTTTACTGTGGGTCTTTTGCTGTCCTTAGTCCTGAATTTCCTCCATTTATAGACACCATTTTATTAGTCAGAAATCCATGGTAGTCCAAAGGGTTCACTTTTTTATTTGTACCTGTAAACACTATACTACTACTACTACTACTACTACTAATGATGATGATAATAAAATAAACAGCATCAGTACACCAAAGCATCTGCCTGGAGGGGATTCCTTTTTTCTTTCGATGATCCCTGATCATGTCTCAAGGCTCCTTTGTAGGTCAAACATTAGCGTACAGAAATGTTACAGCCAATAGGTGGCACTAGAGAAACAACCTTTATGTAAGAGAGCTAATTTGCATAATGATTTCCCAGGGACCATTACCTGGCCTATAAAGCTCCCTACCCAACTTGGCGCTCTCCACAAGGAGACACATTGCCCCCTTAGGATTACCACTATTAATGATAATAGACAGAATGGCAGAAATAGAAATAAGTGTTATTTTAGTCCTATAATACGAGCAATAATTAATCATTTGACGCTACCTATGAAATAACCTTGTGAATAAAATGTTACCGTAAAGAAAATACACGACTCAAGGCTGCTGTGGCTGCTTCTATGAGGTGTGCAGTGAATAGCTGCCTCCGGAGCAGCGCTCTTGTTACCTGGGGGTCACGCGTATCACTGATAAAAGTCATTCGCTGAACATTAATTTGTGGCTTTGGGTTTGGATTTACGCCTACACATTAAGTCGTCGTCTGTAGGTTCCTATGCGCCGTATTTACTCCTCAATGCTCCTCTGGGGCCATTCAAAGCCGCACAATAATAGGGAAGGGGGGGGGGGGTCATAAAAATATCCACATAAAGCTGTTATTAAGGTTCTGCGTCAGCCGAGCTTTGATGTATCTCATCCCTCCATTGTGTGATGGTCGGTGAATACAGATGTAGCGATAGAGCAGATAACAGAGAAGAAAAGCTGAATTCTGCTTTATTTTCCTGCCTTTAGGATTAAAAGATTGACTTCATAAAATAGAGAGATATCTGTCCCGGCCCCCGCTGATTATTTAGATTGATCCCAACGTCCCGGAGTTTCAGGCCCATTTAACTTTATTATTAATCTTATCCAGGAAAATTCATCTACTACGATAGTAACCATCCAGTGACCTTCAGTAAATCTCCGAGAATAAAGGATCCCAGATAGACGGTAAGCTCCAGGGTTCAGTGATACCGGAGGGAGGGGGTTCATGTCAATAGATGAAAAGAGACCAAAAGGTCCCGAACAATGGACGCCAACTGGAGAAAACCAGATCCTTATGACGTAAAGATGTCCCCTTTCTTACCTTATCTCTAGACTCGATATATATTCTTATTTGTATAATGGGAGAGCTTGGGTGTCGTCAGGAGGGCGTCGGGAGGGCAGAGGGTGCCTGGTTCACCTTCTTGTAACCTAATGTATTTTTTGTTCTAATTTTTGTATATTTCGTCCCTTGAAGGGATGTTTAAGCAAAATATACAAAAATGAAAATGAAAAAATGGAATAAGTTACTGAGTTGGGCAGAAGATATAACTGATGGGCGGTGTTGGTTCGGCAGCTGGTTATTGACGATGCATGGCCACCTTTACCGAAGCCTCATGAGCATGCTCGCTCAACACTAATAGACACCCCTCTAACTATACAGACAAACGTATTGGCCCCTCCATGATCCACCTCCAGGAGGTGCTGGGCTCGCCATCTCTGTTCTCGTTCATCCCAAAAGAATTGGATGTGGTTGAGGTCAGTGCTCATGTTTCTTTACACTGGAGGTCGGCCCCCCTTTATGTCTTTATGGACTTTGCTGTGTGCATTGGGGCACAATCATGGGGACCAAGCTCAAACTGTTCCTACAAAACTGAAAGTGAAAATTTCCCACAATGTCTGGTGGAGAAGCATTTTTATTTCCCTTAACTACAACGAAAGCTCCTGGGCCCCGAAGGATGCCCCCATAGATTTATCCTCCTCCAGCACATCATACAGCTGGCACAGTGGAGTCAGACAGGTACTGCTCTCCTGGCATCACCACAACCAGACTCATCCATCAGCTGCCAGATATAAAAGTGTGATCCCTCACTACACAGAATACGTCTCCTCTCCTTCAGAGTCCAGTGGTGGGTGCGTTACACCCCTCCATCAGACGATTGGCATTGTGTTTGGTGATGGAAGGCTGCATACAGCTGCTCGGTCAATAAGCTCCTGTCAGGCACAGTCTTTGTGCTGATACCAGATGAGGTTTAGCCTCTACTCTTATGGAGTCAGTAGTGTTGGGGATTTTTCTACACTCTGCTCCTCTGTAACGTTACATGGTCTCTTCATTCTATGGTTTGTCATATTTCACTATCCACCTGAAAAATGAGCCCGCTCATTATCTTACTATCTATCTATCTCCTATCTATCAATCAATCTATCTATCATCTATCTATCTATCTATCTATCTATCTCCTATCTATCTATCTATCTATCTATCTATATATCTATCTATCTATCTATCTCCTATCTATCTATCTATCTATCTATCTATCTATCTATCTATCTATCTCCTATCTATCAATCAATCTATCTATCATCTATCTATCTATCTATCTATCTATCTCCTATCTATCTATCTATCTATCTATCTATCTATCTATCTCCTATCTATCTATCTATCTATCTATCTATCTATCTCCTATCTATCTCCTATCTATCTATCTATCTATCTATCTATCTATCTATCTCCTATCTATCTATCAATCAATCAATCTATCAATCTCTCTAGAGATAAAGAAATTCGACTGCAGCACATCCAGACTTTCGTGATAAAAAGCAAGTGAAAAGTTTATTCCATCCGTAAAACACAAGGAAAAAACAGCGACGTTTCGCTCCTCCGATAGGAGCTTTTTCAAGCCAGTGAATACACAAATAAAGCACAAGTGTTATATACCATCATAATTAGTCAATTAGTGACGTACAGTATACATCAGTGGGAGTGATTAACTCAACTAAGTCCGATACTATTCGTGCAATAAACATAAGTGTTTATTAGGGCAATGGTGGTACTGTCCGTGAGGAAACCACCATTGCCCTATTTTGTATTATTTCTTTATTTTTATATCAACTGATGAATTTAATTTTTATTTACTAGATTATTCACTTGATTTGGAAGAAATTCCCCTACCAGAAACACTTATGTTTATTGCACGAATAGTATTGGACTTAGTTGAGTTAATCACTCCCACTGATGTATACTGTACGTCACTAATTGACTAATTATGATGGTATATAACACTTGTGCTTTATGTGTGTATTCACTGGCTTGAAAAAGCTCCTATCGGAGGAGCGAAACGTCGCTGTTTTTCCCTTGTGTTTTACGGATGGAATAAACTTTTCACTTGCTTTTTAGCACGAAAGTCTGGATGTGCTGCAGTCGAATTTCTTTATCTCTGAATAGACACCTGTGGACCAAGGTGTGGCAGCAGGCACCCAGCAAAAAAACTTCTTTTGAACCTGAGTGCTGCATGAACTTTGTTTTTTATCTATCTATCTATCTATCTATCTATCTATCTATCTATCTATCTATCTATCTATCTCCTATCTACCTCCTATCTATCTATCTATCTCATATCTATCTATCTATTAATCTATCTAGCTCCTATCTATTAATCTATCTATCCGTCTATCTATTAATCTATCTATCCGTCTATCTATCTATCTATCTATCTATCTATCTCCTATCTATCTATCTATCTATCTATCCATCTCCTATCTATCTATCTATCTCCTATCTATCTATCTATCTATCTATCTCCTATCTATCTATCTCCTATCTATCTATCTATCTATCTATCTATCTATCTATCTATCTTCTATCTATCTCCTATCTATCTATCTATCTCCTATCTATCTATCTCCTATCTATCTATCTATCTATCTATCTATCTATCTATCTATCTATCTATCTATCTCCTATCTATTCCCTATCTATCTATCTATCTATATCCTATCTATCTCCTATCTATCTATCTATCTATCTATCTCCTACCTATCTATCTATCTATCTATCTATCTATCTATCATCTATCTATCTATCTCCTATCTATCTCCTATCTATCTATCTCCTATCTATCCATCTCCTATCTATCTATCTATCTATCTATCTATCTATCTATCTCCTATCTATCTATCTATCTATCTATCTATCTATCTATCTATCTCCTATCTATCTATCTATCTATCTATCTATCTATCTATCTATCTATCTCCTATCTATCTATCTATCTATCTATCTATCTATCTATCTATCTATCATCTATCTATCTATCTATCTATCTATCTATCTATCTCCTATCTATCTATCTATCTATCTATCTATCTATCTATCCATCTATATCATAGCAATTACTTTTTCTCTGTACTTCCCCACCTTCAGAACAGAAAGGTCACTAAAAAAACACCCCCCCCCATTCCTATCTCGGGGTCTTGTACCCCTATATTAACCCTGTGATATACAGGTAATAAGACATGAAGTCCTGATCCACTGCTGCCTCATCTCTTATATTCTTCCTATTAATAATTGAATGGATGGGATGCCGCTCAGTGCGCCCATAATGTAATAGAAGATATTGTCCATATTGGCGGCTTTGAATCCTTCTTCTCTGCAGTTTTCCGCGGCCTCCGATCCGGCCATCCATTATGGATGATGGGAAGAGGCCACAATGCTCTTTCTTAGAAACCAAAAACTTGTTATGTGATTTCCGCGGCTGTATGTAGAAAGCAATAAGATTTCTATGGAAATAAAAGCCATACATGTGCTTCCCTCCTAATAATACAGATGGTATTTGTCTATGAAAGGTCAGCGCCGCTTTCCATAGAAACAGACGACTGTCGCAACATCCGAAACTCGGAGAGCGATCAGCATATGCCGCTCACACACACCGCAGCAAACATTTACACAGCTACAGGAATAAAGATAAGTTACAGGAGACGGAACGTGTGTGAAGGATTACATGACGCCCCTGAACCAGCAAATACTCTGTGACCGCTCTACAAGGAGGCTGCACCAGGGAGTGCTGGAAAGCAAACAACAAAATGTTGCAAATAAACATGCAACATTGTAAAAGTATAATTTGTAACTAACATGGAGGGTTATACATACAACATATGTGGCGTCATCAAGGCTGGTGTTCCCTGTCATTGGCTGGGTCAAAATAAAGGCTACACCCCTATATAAATATCTCCAGGAAGTGGTGTATTCTCTCTAGTCTGACACAGTGCTCTCTGCTGCCACCTCTGTCCATGTCAGGAACTGTCCAGAGCAGCAGCAAATCCCCATAGAAAACCTCTCCTGCTCTGGACAGTTCCTGACATGGACAGAGATGGCAGCAGAGAGCACTGTGTCAGACTGGAAAGAATACACCACTTCCTACAGGACAAACATTTGAACTTGAAGTAAATTACAAATCTGTGTACCTTTCCGATACTAGTTAATTTAAAAGAAAAAAAAATCACTGGAGTTACCCTTCAAAGAACCAAAAAAGTAAAACATAATAATAATAATAATAATAATAATAATAATAATAATAATAATAATAATAATAGAAATGAATGGTCATTGTCATTTCCAACACCTTCCCTCTACTTGATTGCTGTCATATTTGTAACTTATTACAGGTCTTGGCCACTAGGTGTCTCACTTCACTGCAAACTGATTGTTGGTAGGCAAAACATTACACGCAGACCTGGACAAAGCACTTAAGTAGAGGCTGCTCTTAGCATGTGCTGTGTGGAGGGGAAGATACCTGCAAGGTGAAGCATCTGGGGAGTATGGGAAAGGACGTCCTGGTGTGAGCGCTACTGACAAACAACCCAACTCTGGTCACTGACAGCACTAACATCACCTGTCAAGGGGTAATCTAACAAAACCACCAAAAATCAGCTGCTAAAAATAGAAATATTACTGTAGCAGAAGTAAAAAGGTGATTTCCATTTAACTAGCAGTAAAAAATAGCCAAATCATTAAAGGGGTGATCAACATTTTTTTTTTTTCTTTTAAATCTCCAGGTACGAGAAAGTGCCAGAGATGTGTAATTTACTTCTATTAAAAATTCTTCCAGCACTTATCAGCTGCTGTTTGTCCTGCAGGAAGTGGTGTATTTTCTCCAGTCTGAAACAGTGCTCTCTGCTGCCACCTCTGTCCATGTCAGGAACTGTCCAGAGCAGGAGAGGTTTTCTATGGGGATTTGCTGCTGCTCTGGACAGTTCCTGACATGGACAGAGGTGGCAGCAGAGAGCACTGTGTCAGACTGGAGAAAATACACCGCTTCCTGCAGGACGTACAGCAGCTGATAAGTACTGGAAGACAAGATTTTTTAAATTAAAGTAAATTACAAATCTCTGGCACTTTCTGGCACCAATTGATGTGAAAGAAGAAAATTTAAAAATAAAAATAAAAAAAAGGTTGAACAACCCTTTTAAACCCCAAAACACGTGTGATATCAAGGGGTTAATGTGTAGACCTGGGTCATACACAGACATGTACAGTACATGCACCTCTGTTAATAAGGTTGGACTTGTTCTACTTGCATCTTTTTACCTGCAACACCAGTAACATTTTGTACAAGGACTTGGTGACAGCCGGGAGGCATTGTGAAATATCACATGGACGACGCTTCACCTGCTGGATCTGACCTGGTTTTGTGAAATGTCACTTCTCATTCCTTCTGCCCGGTGTACAGAGCTACAATGTAAGGTGAAGGCGTATTTGCTTTGGCTCTATACCAAGGATGAGGAACGTTCAGTGTTCCAGCTGTAGCAGAACTACAATTCCCTTCATGCCCAGACATCATGCCGCTCAGGCATGATAGGAACTGTAGTTGTAACAGCTGATAGTCCATGCCTCCCCATCCCTCTCTTATATTGTAATGCACAGGTATAACTTGAAACTCCTTGGCCCTAATGAAAAATCTCTGAGAACAAAGGGATCTGACATTTACAATTCAACATGTCCAATTATCCTACACTTACCTCCCTGGTTCCTGCACTGCATTGTGGAGATATTGTGCACTAGGTCCACGTGGCCATTCGGCAGCTGAGGCGGAAAACCACTGCAGCCACTAAAGGGTTGTGCCAACTTCCTAATTAACAGCATGTCCCCAAACCCCTCAACAGGGACCAGAGCAACATTGTAGAGGTGGCAGCGCAGGAGCTAGGGAGGTAAGTTTTATTTTTTCTTTTCACTCACCATCTCCCCAGGAGCAGAAAATTGTCCTAGCCGCACAATCCTGTAACCCCTTAAAGGGTTAAAAAATTATATATTATGTATATTATTATTCAGCAAAGTTCTACATGCCTCGTTCTGGCCCCACACGCTTTATGTATTTTACATTCCTGCTTCTGAGATGAGTCCAGCCAATGAGTGGCCCAGATGGGACACCACTGTGGCTAGTGATTGGCTGAGTGGGCCAGACCTGCTCGATATCTTGTCTCAGAAGTAAAAAGAAGAAGAGATGAGCAGTAAAAGACCAGCAGGAGCTGCACCGGACCTAAAACACCCCTTTAAGGACCTTGGAATGGCTACGTAGTTTGCATCCTAATTAGTCTTGAGCGGATTTGCCGAACTGTTTGGGTGCGGCAACATTCTCCAAACTATAATGCTCGGCATTTGACTCTCTGTGGCTGGAGAAATTGGATGCTACCCTAGGGCTGACAGAAAAACATGGACGGTCTGTGACTTCTTAGGGCGGCGTCCAACTTCTCCAGACACCGGGAGTCAAACGCCAAGTGTTCAAGCTTAGATACACTTTGCTGAACTGGTATAACTCTAATCCTAATTGTTATACCCTGACAGCCCGTCTTAGCTCTCCGTTATTGATTTGGCTAGGTGCCTGGGACCTGTGGGTCCTCAGGGCTTCTGGCCACCTGGGTGCCTCTTAGATCAAGGATGGAGTAAAGTGTGCCGGAAAACTTGGAGTCTGTACAAAGTAATTGCATCTCATTTCTAGACACGTGCAACGTCTCTGCGACTAGGAAACCGACAAAAACGCTAAAGCACTAAAAGCACAGTCACCAGACTGATGACTAAAACACCATTTACACGTGCTCAGTGATATTCGGTGTATTGTTTGTTAATGCATTTAGTATTGTAATTGAATTGGCTTCTATCAACAAAATAACTAAGAGGAAAAAAAAAAAAAAAACATCTCCCGACTCGAAAGCAAACAGAAGCCGAACAACAATAGCTCGGGAATAAAAAGGGAAAAAAAAAAAAGTCGAGATACAATCAAACGTCTTTAAGTCACATTTCAGATTCATGAATATTTTTGTTGGCATTCATTGCCCTTGGTATTTTTTTGTGTTGGTGCCGGCATTATGCAGAGTCTATTGAAGCTCGCACAAAAAAACAGTATTCTTCATAGAAAAAAGCAGAAATGAGTCAACCAGGTTTCTCCATCCTGCTGACTGGGGCTGCACAAATTCAGCTGGCTCATGAATTGTTTTGGCTCCGGATGCATTAGACACCAGCCGAGAGACAATATGGGGCGAAAACTTATTAGTCAGGCAAGGCTTTCATGTAACAGTTAATTTGAAATAAGAAAAAAAAGAAGATTCCTTAATGTAACGGGAGGAAAGGAGAAGAGCGTCGGCCTCTCACTCTGGTGTATGTTAGATGCAGGCAGCAGAGGAGACAAAGAAGCGCTGGGCTGAGTCCCTTTATGGAATAATTAATGTGGAGCTCTCCAGCAATTGAGCAGCCAGTCTCTGGGATAATTGGACAGCTTTAATTTACCGCCTGACGCTTGGCTGCCCTTGCCCCTGGTTACAGATGCCTCACAGCAGAAAACCTACACATTCCCAACCCCTTTCAGGCGTGCTCTCCAAACATCATCTTTTACCATCTTTACTTTATTTTTGCTAATTTTTTAATTATATTTTCTATATTTTATTCATATGAACATTATTTATTCAGTCGGTTTGTCTGCACCCCCCACCAGGTGCTTCGGTGTCTTCCATAGAATACGAATCCACAGAAACATATGGATAGGTTAATGGGCTGCATGTGAAATTGGATTGGTTAGAATTTTCCGCATAATGTTGTACCATGTAATAATTCCAATATCAATAAAACATGAAAGCACAAAAAATTCCTAAATCATAATTTTTTATACATCTTATTTTATTTTAAATTGTGTTTTTTTTTTTTTTAAATATTAAAAATTTTATAATTAACTATGAAAATTATTTCAATTAATTTGCATAGCATTTGCTTATCGGACACATTTTTCCCACCTGGTGCTCTGGTGTGAAAAACATATGGATAGGTTAATGGGCTTTATATGAAGTTGAGTTGGTGGGGGGGGGGGGGGGGGGGGATTGCAGTGTAATCATTTTCTGTAAGACAAAGGATCATTTATCAATATAAAGAAATACATTAAATCACAGAAAAATCTCGAAAAAATACAATATTTATTACCAGGATATTTTTTTTATATTTATTTCTATAATTATTTTTTTTTTGCTGATACTAAAATAAAAAATGAGTAAAAGAATAATAATAATAATAACAAAAACAACAACAACAACAACAATAAATAAAACATTTCTCATTTGATCCGCATAAAATGTGTTGGTCAGACAACTTTTTTTCCCCACCAGGAGTTCTGGTGTCCTCCATAGAATGAAAAATGTCAAAATGGGTTAATGGGTGTTATAAGAGATTAGGTGGGTGGGTGGGTTTCAAAATGATCGGGACATTTAAGCTGTTGGTAAAGTTTAATATCTAAAAAAATTATATATTTTAAAATAGGAATATTGGTTAATGATTAGTCATTATGCTGAGGGGTAATCTTTCCTTCTGGCTTGGCATACACTCCTAGCTATGTTTTAAGACACTGACTTTAAGAAAAAACTACCTGGTGCTGTGAGCTGATTTGCATATCCCTTCCTAGTTCGCTATTGGACTCCACCTATTTCTTAACTGGTCATTGGAACAAAAAGTGATCTTATTGGTAAGATCTGCACCAATCAGAAGATTGCATCATTGTGTGCAAGCAGTGACATCACTATATGCCTTGGGCTTCGGCAGTAATTTTTTTAAATTGTATTTTTTATGATATTATTAAATTGATAGTATTATAGTATTAGTAAGTTGATAAGTTCAGTATCCCTTTGGAGAAATAGAACTCACCCTAATCAGACCCTGGGATTGTGTAATAAGCTGCCCCTACTCACATAGGAATAACACCGCCTATGCCTAGACAAGAACAGGTGTCTGTATGCTGCACTTGCTTGTTTAATAAATTGCACCTTGATTTCTACCGAGGAGTGCTGTGGATTTTCCCTTACTATTTAACACGGTCCCTGGTCTCGACTTGGATCCGCTGGCACCCGATATTCATCTCTACGAAGTGCTGCTACCACTCTCTGATTCCTATCTATCTATCTATCTATCTATCTATCTATCTATCTATCTATCCAGATGTTCATATAGGTTAGTGTTTGAAACAGCGACTTACATCCAGTGACTCACAGGAGACATCTTCTCTAATCACTCTTCACTTTCTTTTTTTTCATCCTGCCTGAGCCGTGGCTCTTCTCCTCAACATCTACCAGAGAGATTTCAGGATCCTTGCTCCAGCACATGTACTGTAATACTATATGCCCCCGTATATTCTGTGCCCCTATATATTAGTTAGACTCCTCTGTTCCCCTATATAGTAGTTAGACACCTCTGTGTTCCCATATAGTAGTTAGCCCCCTCTGTGCCTCCATATAGTAGTTAGACCCTTCTTTGATCCCATATAGAAGTTAGACCCCTCTATGCCCCTATGTAGTAGTTAGAGTCTTCTGTGCCCCCACTTAGTAGTTAGACTTTCTGTGCCCCCTTATAGTAATTAGACTCCTCTGTGCCCCATATAGTAGTTAGACTCCTCTGTGCTCTCATATAGTAGTTAGACCCCTCTGTGCCCCCTTATAGTAGTTAGACTCCTCTGCGCCCCCATGTAGTAGTTAGACCCCTCTGTGCCCCATATAGTAGACTCCTCTGTGCCCCCATAGAGTAGTTTGGCCACATGGGCTCCAGTTTATCAGGTACTCCCACCAGCCCTGCCCCCCCCCCCCTGCAAGCGGGGGCGCTGCCTAAGGTTACCACTATAAGTAGCCTGATGGCAGAATCATCTGTCGTCATTGGTCTTGTTTTCTGGGTCCAGTTTGAACTATATGTGTTACTTGCAGGATACATACAAATATATATCATAAAGTTTTTATTGGTTGGTGTATTCCCTTTCTCTGATTTTAATCGATTGCTGTACATTCTGACACTAAGGTTTTAGGGCCCTGTGACCTATGACCCAGAAGATAACATGATTGTGTGGCTAAAGGGACCTCACTAGCCCAAACCATGGTTAAAATAAAGAAAAAAATTATATAATAATTAAAATATAACTAATAACAATTAAGTTTCAAGGCAATTTTAGGCAATGCATTTCCATGAATGTTGCATCAATACGCCCTTAGCTGCCCTTGTAATGCGATCCTCTATAGTCAATGCTGGACAACACCGTTGGATTTACTGTAGCTCATAAAATCTATTGACTAAGAAAGACATTACAATGGACTAAGCAGACAAGACCCATGGGACCAAACCATCAGATCTCATAATTTCCAAACCAATCAGGCTTATTTTATGTTCTGTTGCATGTCTCTTCTAGTCAAGCCTGGAGTCATGCAGTAATATCCACCATGTGTAGTCATCCAGAGCGTGGTCCACACATCCATCACCTGATCTGCCTCTCCTTCCACTATCTATTACTAGTTACATGCTGCTCCTGTCTTGTCATGCCGGATTGTTTTCTTCAATTACTTCCTAATTAAATGTAATTGCTATGATGCAGAGCAGCAGATTGCAGGGCGGCAGGCAGCGCTCGCTGATAAGAACCACCCAGGTCCGTTTATAAAAATTTATAGTAGATCTTTATCCATTCCTCCTTGGAGCAAACAATATAGCGATGTAATTACTGATCAACAATCTAATTGTCCAGAGCGATTTGCATAAAAGTATGAATAAAAGTATGAAAAAAGACAAAACAACAACAAATAATAATAATAATAACAATAATAACAATAATAATCATTATTATTATTATTATTATTATTATTATTATTATTATTATTATTACATCAACAAATAAACATGGATAAAGTTTTCATAAATAAACTACAGAGTTCTTGTAACTCCTCCCATATGTGAGATATAACTAGTATCATGAGCATGTGTAGTGAGGACAATTGCAGAACAATACATTACACATAATCCATTGGCCCCTATGTCCCCTGTTGGCATCAGGAGATGACATGCTGGTTTTGGTGCAGTTTATAGACTATGGTGAGATGGTGGACAGAGTAAGTCCCTCCGCTACAGAGTATTTAAAGGGGTTTTCCAGCCTTAAAAAATATTTATATTTTGCTGGTGCCATAGAAAAAAAAAAAAAAAAAAAAATACTTATCTGCCCTCAGTCACCCACAGGACCCACTGCAGCTTCCACTCACCTTTATTCCGTTCCTCCACTGTTCCTAGTTAGTGGTTATGGTGAGGGTTAGTGGTGATGGTGGTAGTGAGGGTTAGTGGTGATAGTGGTAGTAAGGGTTAGTGGTGATGGTGATGCTGAGGGTTAGTGGTGATGGTGGTCAGTAGTAAGGGTTAGTGGTGATGGTGGCCGGTAGTAAGGGTTAGTGGTGATGGTGGTCGGTAGTGAAGGTTAGTGGTGATGGTGGTAGTGAGGGTTACTGTTGATGGTGGTAGGTAGTGAAGGTTAGTTGTGATCAAAGTAGTGAGGGTTAGTGGGGATGGTGGTAGTGAGGGTTAGTGGGGATGGTGACAGCGAGGGTTAATGGTGATGGTTGTAGGTAGTGAGAGTAAGAGGAGATGGTGGTAGTAAGGATTAGTGGTGATGGTGGTAGGTAGTGAGGGTTAGTAGTGATGATGACAGTGAGGGTTAGTGATGATGGTAGAACTGAGGGTCTATAGTAATGGTGGTAGCGAGGGTTAGTGGTGATGATGGTAGTGAGGGTTAATGGTGATGGTGGAAGTGAGGGTTAGTGGTGATGATGGTAGTGAGGGTTAATGGTGCTGGTGATACTGAGGGTAAGTGGTGATGGTGGTCGATAGTGAGGGTTAATGGTGATGGTTAGTGGTGATGGTGGTGGTACTGAGGGTTAGTGGTGATGATAGGAGTGAGGGTAAGTGGTGATGGTGTTCAGTCAGTAGTCAGTGGTGGCTAGGCTTTTCTTTGTAAAGTGCTCAATTGGGGATGAAGGGAGAGCAACCCTTTTACCCCTTACCGCTTGAGCCCCTGTGTAACCCATTCTCTGCCTGCCGGTAACACTGGTAACATATAAAAACTTACATAAATACACCTTATTGCATTAAACATATAAAAAACATGATTATTAGGCAACCCTAGGGCTGAATTCATCTTCTCCCCCTATCAGGAGTTAATACAGAGAGTTTGGGTTTGGACCAACCCAAACTTACTGTAGACCCGTCCTAGGCCCAGCTTCATTGGGACACTACACAATCCTGATGGGACACATCACTCATTGGCCCCTATGTCCCCTGTTGGCATCAGGAGATGCTGGTTTTGGGGCAGTTTATAGACTATGGTGAGATGGTGGACAGAGTATTTAAAGGGGTTATCCAGCGCTACAAAGACATGGCCACTCTCCCCCTACTGTTGTCTCCAGTTTGGGTGCAGGTTTTGAAACTCAGTTCCATTGAAGTAAATGGAGCTTAATTGCAAACCGCACCTGAACTGGAGACAACAGTAGGGGGAAAAGTGGCCATGCTTTTGTAGCACTGGATAACCCCTTTAAAGGGGTTTTCCAGCCTTCAAAAATATTTATATTTTGCTGGCGCCATAGAAAAACAGACTTAGAATTAGAAAAGTCCCTGGTATTTCAGTATCAGGGCTGCTTGTTAAAGTTTTAGGAAATAAGAAGGGGAAGGAAAATGAGGTTCCAAAGCACCAACACCGCCGCATCCTAATGATGTAAATAGGAAACAATATCACAATAATAACTTTGTATAAATGTGAGAAAACAATCAGTAATGGTAAAACAATTACTCAGAGAATGTCACCGGTTTGTTTGCTGTATTACTCGGATTTATTGTTATATTTGCTCTTCTCCAGAAAAAAAAAAAATGTCACGACCCTTTGGCATTTTTAGAAGTTTCTGTGAAAACTCCCCAGGGCGGCGACCTTCACAGATTTTAACAGTAGGTTTTCTTGAAGTATCCCTGCCTTGAAGGATTTACGTGTTCACATGTCCTTTGACCCATGAATTAATGCTCAATGGCTGGTCTAAAGGGGAAGAAAAGCTTTTCACATCCTTCCTGTTAGTGCCAGATGCTGAACAAAGCGTGCATCAGGGAATTATGTGACAACTTTAAAGGTACTTACTTATCCATAAAATACTGGAGCTGTGGACCCCGAGGAAGAGGCTGGTTTGGACAAGTATTATAGCTGCACGAAAAATCAGACAATTACAGGAAATTACAGGGAAAAAAATATAAACCTAAATAGGAAATCAATGATATTGATTTAATAATAATAATAATAATAATAATAATAATAATAATAATTATTATTATTATTATTATTATTAGTATTATTGTTATTAATTAGTATATTAGAACAAATTACCTTTGAAAGAAAACTTCCCAAGCCCGGACATTTCCTAGGATTCTTTGTTTCAATCATGGAATCTGCTTCAGAAATCCAACCCTACCCTCCGATATTGCCGAAGCTTGTATGATGCAATACAGCCAATCCACATTCACACTATACAATGTGCAATCCACATAAATTTCCATAATAAAGTGAATTCTGCGCAGGAAAAGAATCCATGTAAAATGGGGTTGTCTCAGGAGCAGAAAAGGTGCTATCTGTTCTGCCTCCAGAGCTGCACTTCCTTCTTCTGGACGTCTTGGAAATATACCTTTCGAGACAAGAAGGGGCAGATGCCTGTCATGAGTATTGTTTGCGGGCAGAACCCTGATTATACATAATGTGTCCACAATAACCTGCCCCTAATGGATGTTGATGGTTTGCAACATGCTATGTTCACCCATCCTGGTCCCCTACACTTACTGTGTTGCTGGTCCCTATATCTTTCCCAGTTCTCCCTTGGTCTCCTTTATCTCTCATTTCCTTTGATGTCAACTGCCTGAGGAGGAACACCGCTGCTTGTACTACTCCTGTGAAATGTGAGTATGTGAGAGAAGCTCCAGGACACTTTTGGGGGCATTTATTAAGTCCGGCGTTTTTTACGCCGGACTTAAAAATGCCCCCGCAGCTCCGGCGCTACAGAGATTTATGTAGAGGCGGACTGCCTCTACATAAATCCGGTGCGCGCCGGTGCGCACCGCCGAAAACCTACGCCAGCTGAGGACTGGAGTAGGTTTTCGGCGTATATTTGGGCGGAACGGATGGTAAATCGCACGGAATCTGAGTCCGCGCCCTCCGTTCCGCCCACTACATGCCCCCTTTCCGCCCCCCTGGCGTACTCGGCGGAAAGTGCCGATTTGAGAATATTTTATTCGCAAATCGGCCATTTGCGTATAAAAAAAATACGCAAATTGGCACTTTCCGCCGAAAATCATCCGTTCGCAGGATGATACATGTGGCCCTTTGGGTTCATATACAAAATCAAGACTCTCCGACAAAGAAATCTGGCATATTACCATACCAATGCCATATGACTAATGACACAACGTTCCTGTGTGTGGCAACATGTGAGGCCTGGGGTTGCCAGGAATTAGGGACCACATGTTACTCCGACGTGTCTCCACACACAAGAGCTTTTGAGAACTACGTCATCGGTATGATAATATGCTTGATTTCTTTGGCACCAAGATTCAGTAATGACTAGGGATATATGACAAATCCGAAATGCGTTGGCTTTACATTTGAAGTATTAAATAAAGATTGATTTTATGGAGCTGGAGAGTTTCTGCTTCTTGTTCTGCATATAAATGGATACATGAAATAGAAATCCACTCTCTTCTACTCTTCTACTTAATTTTGCCCAAATTGCGGCAACAGTTCTCGTCTGTGAAACATTGCGTTAATAGGGTGCCCCAGAAGCCATGCAGATCCTCTAAAGTGGATGGACACGGTGGCAGAGATGTTTCATTAAGCTGCATTGTGCTCGTCTCCATCTTCCCGATAACAATCATTAGAATTACAATGTGTCCCTGTAAATCCATCTGTTAAGCCAATGGTTTCTCGTACAGGAAGCGGCACAGGATAACCATTCATACAGTACATGCATTTATAAGACGTGTTTTGCAACAATGTATCGAATAGAACAACAGTAGAAATAAAAGGTGCAGGAAGAGTCAACGAGGAGAAATCGCTCAATTTCAGCCAGATGAAAGGGTCAAAACGCAGGCGGATAAGTTAATTGTCTTCCCATGAATCTGACCCCAGCACTGGATTACAGCTCTGGCAAAGGCAAACGGCTGCATGTTCCACTGGTATAATAATTATTATGGGATAGAATAATAATAATAATAATAATAGTAATGATAATAATAGCTTCCTGATGGGCTCCGTTCTGTGTATTATATGCCAGATGTGAGACAGCTGCACCCAATCAGATTAATATTCATTGTCATAAAACTAGACTTTTGGGATGTAATATTTCAAAAATATTATTAGAGACAAGGTGATAAATGACTTATCTCATTCAGAGATACCAATCTCAGGGATACGGGAGCCCCACAATGGTCACTTTGCTGTGTATGTGATCAATCCGGAAAAGCCATGAAGAAAATTGCTGGTTTGTACGTGGACCAGAATAGACCAATGCTCATTTTCCATTTTCCATGTAAAAGCACACAGAAAACATAGGGCAATGCATACCCAGACTAGCTCCTTCACATCCAGGATTTATACCTAGCTAGGAGAAATGGACCGTCCCAAGAACACACAAAGAATGAAAAAACTAAGTTTTTCAGTTTTGTTTTACCTAGATGAGTAGTAGATGCCATATGGTTGACTATGTCCATTACTAAGCTGAGGCTTAGCACTAGCCAGTGAACTCCTATTACCCAAGTATACAGATCCACAGTGATATAGGGAAGAGTCAGGTCCAAGCAGGTGTGGACTGTCTGGGGTGGTAACAGGCTGGAGAGTGGAGGGCCAATATAAATGGATATTCCCATCTTGGTATTATCGGGTGATCTGCATCTGTCCGTTAAAGAAGAATAAGAAGGACCATATGCTTTTTTGTTTATTATTAATATATTTTTTATCCCCCCATTAATATTGGCCTTCCCTCCCCCCAGTCTAATAATGACAGCCTGTTACCACCTCAGACCCCGGGGCACTACTTTTCCATGATTCAGGACTGGCGATACAAGCTTTTCCTAGTACCCCTGTGGTGGTGGTGGTAGTTGTTGGGGTAATATAAGGGGGTTAGCCACTAGAAATATTCTTCTTTTCCCACTTGAATGAAACAGATAAGGTAGGCACTCCTATCCTACAGACACCAAACATAGAGGCCGTATGATCAAGACAAAGGAAGGAGAGGCCAAATGGAGGCAATGACAGAGATGGAAGAAGGGTCATATATATATATATATATATATATATATATATATATATATATATATATTATATATATATATATATATATATATATATAACCCCAACCTGGCCAGGATTAAGAAGTTTTGACCAGTTATATGACTGTCTAAAGTTAAATAAAACAGTAGCTATAGGGTTAAACCGAGATAGGAACATGAGCTGAGAAAACTACAGAATAAGGTCACAAGTGAAGTAAATAAGAGGCAGATCAATTAAATGGGACAAGACGCAACACAAGGAGCCGCGAGGAAGATTTCATGTACATGAAAAACTGCAAACACCACCCAACCAAATTACAGGTCAGCCGGGGAATGGGCCCGTTCATGGCCACAAATGGTTCAATCCACAATCTGATTGTTGTTCGTTTTGGCTCAAACACATTTGTTCATCTAAAAAAAGTGAGGTCATCGGCGTCCAGGATGAACGGATCATCTAATATCCTCATTATTAGTGGGAAAGGTCTGAGAGGAATTCAAATCAATCATAGGAAATCATAGAGATATTGCTAGCTGCATACAGTGTACTGGTCTACTCCGGGGATGATGATCGCTACTTATATATAATCAATACCATCATCATCTCAGCCATAATTGGGGCTAAAGGCTTCACAACTGTAGAACTGTCTCTATAGATGAACTTCATTATTATAATACATGGACTGGATACCATAAAGGAAGACCCTTTGGCTATGTCTGGAGGAAGGAGAGCAGCCAAGTTGAACACTTAACCCCCTTAACTCATAATTCATAACGCACCCCGTGTTAACATTAAAGGGTTTGTTAACCAATTTTTTTTTCCCTTTCAAATCAACTGGTGCCAGAAGATGCCAGAGATTTGAACATATACCATATACCTTATACTATACCCATATACATATACTATATATTATACCAATATACTATACATATACCATATACATATAAAATATACATATCCATGTATCAAATACTATACTAATATACATATACCATATACAATAGCTGTATACATATACCATATACTGTAACCATCCACATATACCATGGAGCTGTTTACTCCAGCCACAATCAGTATGTATCTCACAGGTAATGGGAATGATGTCTCCGTCTTAGCTGTATTCCTCAAAATAAGAAAAAAACATTAAAGTTGATAAAGTTTTTGTATACGGGGGATATCTAGCTTTGGGAAGAGAAGATACGGATCTCCCAAGGTTTGATGTTTCTGAGCGGAATGTAAAAGTTTTTGGAAGAGTAATAGAAACATAACTATAAAACGAGTCTCCGCTTTGCACTTTTGTGATCCCACATGGAAAGGTCATAAAGAGCAAACACCATAAGCCGACTCCTAATTGGCTACATAGTTCTGTGATTGTTCTCCTGAAAATCCTCGTATTCCCCTCGACTTCTGCTTTGCAGACCATGTCAGACGCGAGACGACAAGGGTAATAAAAGAAGCTTGCCTTAATTAATCCAAATTATTTTCCTTCTGGTCAGTCACAGTTACGTCGTAAAATAGAGGGAATTTAAATTACAATGATAAAACGGGCGATGGAAATCAGAAAAGACCCCCGAGCAGATATTTTATCACTTTAATTACTCTTTTACTAATCATCTCTGTCTCAAGAAATCCTGATGTCGACAAGTGATAGAACCGAAGAAAACTTTCCAATAAAGGAATGGAGGAATAACCAAGCTCTTCATTCAACACATAGGCCCGATCCCCTCCCGATGGGCCCATGTCTATGCTTTGTTATGGTTATTGTATGGTCTATGTTTTGTTATGGTGTGGTCTATGCTTTGTTATGGTTATGGTATGTTCTATGATTTGTTATGGTTATGGTATGTTCTATGATTTGTTATGGTTATGGTATGTTCTATGTTTTGTTATAAGGGGGGTTTATGGTTTGTTATGGTTATTGTATGTTCTATGTTTTGTTATAGTGTGGTCTATGGTTTGTTATTGTATGTTCTATGGTTTGTTATGGTTATGGTATGGTTTCTATGATTTGTTATGGTTATTGTATGTTCTATGTTTTGTTATGGTGTGGTCTATGGTTTGTTATGGTTATTGTATGTTCCATGATTTGTTATGGTTATTGTATGGTCTATGTTTTGTTATGGTGTGGTCTATGGTTTGTTATGGTTATTGTATGTTCTATGTTTTGTTATGGTGTGGTCTATGGTTTGTTATGGTTATGGTATGGTTTCAATGATTTCGGGTTATGGTATAGTCTATGGTTTGTTGTGGTATGCTTTCAACATTGTCTACTATGAAACAGCTGGAAACCCACAGGTTAGGGTTCCCTGGTTTGGGGGCATAAAGAAACCATTATGGATGATCTTGTAGTAGAGGTTGGCCAGTTTTACCTTCAGGGAATGAAGCAGGGGGCATGTAGTGTCACATGGAGGCTACTTAGAAGAATGGAGGTCAATGTACAGTAATACATGAACATCTTAATGACATAAGGGCTCTCTCTGCCATATGAAGGGTCACTCCTTGTTATGGCATCCATATGTTCTAATAATATAGACAGGGATTGTTGGGTGACACAACCCCTTTAACATTGATATTGTGGGCCACTAATAATTAGGATCCAACCCCTGAGACCTCTGCACTTCAGAAGGTGCAATGGTGTCTTTTTTATTATCCATTAAGTATTGATAACATTAAGCTGAGTTGCCGAGCTGTTCCTGTTCAGCATCATTCTCCGAACCTGTATTTGTCTCCAGACATCTGGAGACGTTGGATGCCACCCTAGGAAGTCCTGGAAAACACGGATACAGCCCCAGGCCATATTCATGTTTTCCTGGCGGCTCTAGGACAGCATCTAACTGCTCCAGATGCCGGGAGTCAAACACAGAACATTCAGGTTCGTAGAATGTTGCCAAACCCAAATGGTTTTGCAACTCCGCTCAACACTACTGATGACCTCTTAATGTCCTTGTATATTCATGATAGTTCATAAAGTGTCCCTGTTTTTTTTTGCAAAACCAAAAAACATTTGATTGGTTGAGTTCTGGGTGCTGAGACCCCACTAACTGGTAGAATGAGCAAAGGTTATGTCAAAGGTTTTTTCAAATAACAAGGTTAATGTTCACTTTTTTTTAATATCACCATACCTCCATGTATGAACTTATGGACCATAGTGAGATGAGATTCTTGTCTTTTCAATTCCCCCAATTGGCTAATCCAACCGAATGCTATAATCACTGTATTTCAGGTTCAAACATATTCTATTAGACTATGTACAAACAGTATATAACAACGGCTGTTGCTTAGCAATGGCCGTTGTTATAGTGGCCGAATACCGGACAGTGTTTTTTTGTTCCTGCAGACATCAGAGCTTTCATAGCTGCAGGAACAAGGATGAACAGACTTCATCTGCATTGAAGATTAATAATGGCCGCTGTTTGTGGAACAGTGGCCGTTATTAATTGATATGATCATTATTTTGCACGGCTGCACCAAACACTGGCCATTGTCGGTGCGGCTTGTGCATGGAATAGGCGGCATTGCATTGATTTGAATGCAACGCTGCCCAGGTTGAAAACAACGGCCTCTGTTTTCAATGAAAACAATCATTCTTTAAAAAAATAAAAAGTATTGTGTATGAACCTTATTCTGGTACACTCTCACATTGCCTAGGAGTTTCTTCATTTCTCTTGATCCCCCATCATAAGCGTGGCATGCATCGGGAAGAACAGGAAACAGGAAGTAGGAGATGAATATCCCCTGCTGAAAAATGAGAAAAAAGAAACTCGCAGGGTGTCACCATAAAATCACCCAAAAGTATAGATTTTATAAGGGATTAGTCACACCGAATGGAATAGGAAGCTTAGTTAAAACACAGGATAGATGTAGCGGCAAAGCATGATGTGATTATATTATATAATCTGTCTGTGGGTTGATTGTTCATCCAGGGCTGATATCAGATGGAAGAATAATTCGAAGAACGATATTTAATGATGGAATCATGGAGCTAACATGGCGCCTGGTCCTATTAGGCTGTGTGTCCTCCAGAAGAACTCACCGCCATTCCCATGTAATAAATAAGATGGAAAGCCTCGGCCCACATGGCCATCAATGAGCATCAAACATTAATGAGAGGAATGAGTTACATTGTTACCACTTAATGATATTGTTGTCTAATGATTGTTCCTAAACATTAATTAAGAGTTCACGAGGTGAATGCGGAAACCGATTAATCTGACGGAATCGTCGCTAATTGTCCTGTCTCCTGGTAGAAGGAACATTGTGAGACTTCATATTAGTGTTACAGAATGGGGGTAATTAGGGGAATACATGAAGTATCTGTATATGTTTATGCTGAAAACGAGGAATGAAATTTTAAGAACACATACCGAAATGGTCTATGTAATATGCAGAGAGGAGGCAGTGTATGGCCCCTTAGTTGTCTATGTAATATTATGTAGAGAAGGCAGTGTATGGTCCCCGGCTGTCTATGTAATAACATGGAGAGGAGGCAGTGTATGGCCCCCAATTGTCTATGTAATTTCATGGAGAGGAGGCAGTGTATGACCATGGTGGTCTATGTAATACCATGGAAAGGACGCTTTGTATGGGCCATGGTGGTCTATGTAATTTCATGGAGAGGACGCAGTGTATGGCCCTGGTGGTCTATGTAATTTCATGGAGAGGACGCAGTGTATGGTCCCCGGCTGTCTATGTAATAACATGGAGAGGAGGCAGTGTATGGCCCCCAATTGTCTATGTAATATCATGGAGAGAGAGCAGTGTATGACCATGGTGGTCTATGTAATGTCATGGAGAGGACACAGTGTATGGCCATGGTTGTCTATATAATGTCACGGAGAGGACACAGTGTATGGACCCCCGGCTGTCTATGTAATATCATGTAGAGGACACAGGGTATGGCCCCGGTGGTCTATGTAATATCATGGAGAGGAGGCAGTGTATGACCCCCGGTGGTCTATGTAATATCATGGAGAGGAGGCAGTGTATGGCCCCCGGTGGTCTATGTAATATCATGGAGAGGAGGCAGTGTATGGTCCCTGGTAATCTATGTAATATCATGGAGAAAAGGCAGTATATGGCCCCCGGTGGTCTATGTAATATCATGGAGAGGAGGCAGTGTATGGTCCCTGGTAATCTATGTAATATCATGGAGAAAAGGCAGTATATGGCCCCCGGTGGTCTATGTAATATCATGGAGAGGACGCAGTGTATGGACCCCCGGTGGTCTATATAATATCATGGAGAGGTTGCAGTGTATGGCCCCTGGTGGTCTATGTAATATCAGGAAGAGGAGGCAGTGTATAGCCCCCGGTGGTCTATGTAATATCATGGAGAGGACGCAGTGTATGGACCCCCGGTGGTCTATATAATATCATGGAGAGGTTGCAGTGTATGGCCCCTGGTGGTCTATGTAATATCAGGAAGAGGAGGCAGTGTATAGCCCCCGGTGGTCTATGTAATATCCAGAGAGGACGCAGTGTATGCCCCCCGGCTGTCTATATAATATCATGGAGAGGAGGCAGTATATGGCCCCGGTGGTCTATGTAATATCATGGAGAGGACGCAGTGTATGGCCCCCAGTTGTCTATGTAATATCCAGAGAGGACGCACTGTATGGCCCCCGGTAATCTATATAATATCATGGAGAGGAGGCAGTATATGGCCCCGGTGGTCTATGTAATATCATGGAGAGGAGGCAGTATATGGCCCCCGGTGGTCTATGTAATATCATGGAGAGGAGGCAGTGTATGGCCCCCGGTAATCTATATAATATCATGGAGAGGAGGCAGTGTATGGCCCCAGGTGGTCTATGTAATATCATGGAGAGGAGGCAGTGTATGGCCCCGGTGGTCTATGTAATATCATGGAGAGGACGCAGTGTATGGCCCCGGCTGTCTATATAATATCATGGAGAGGACGCACTGTATGGCCCCTGGCTGTCTATGTAATATCAGGAAGTGGAGGCAGTGTATGGCCCCCGGTGGTCTATGTAATATCATGGAGAGGAGGCAGTGTATGGCCCCCAATTGTCTATGTAATTTCATGGAGAGGAGGCAGTGTATGACCATGGTGGTCTATGTAATACCATGGAAAGGACGCTTTGTATGGGCCCTGGTGGCCTATGTAATTTCATGGAGAGGACGCAGTGTATGACCATGGTGGTCTATGTAATATCATGGAGAGGAGGCAGTGTATGGCCCCCGGTGGTCTATGTAATATCATGGAGAGGAGGCAGTATATGGCCCCCGGTGGTCTATGTAATATCATGGAGAGGAGGCAGTGTATGGCCATGGTGGTCTATGTAATATCATGGAGAGGAGGCAGTGTACGGCCCCTGGTGGTCTATGTAATATCATGGAGAGGACGCAGTGTATGGTCCCCGGCTGTCTATGTAATATCATGGAGAGGAGGCAGTGTATGGCCCCCAATTGTCTATGTAATTTCATGGAGAGGGAGCAGTGTATGACCATGGTGGTCTATGTAATGTCACGGAGAGGACACAGTGTATGGACCCCCGGCTGTCTATGTAATATCATGTAGAGGACACAGTGTATGGCTCCCGGTGGTCTATGTAATATCATGTAGAGGACACAGTGTATGGACCCCCGGCTGTCTATGTAATATCATGTAGAGGACACAGTGTATGGCTCCCGGTGGTCTATGTAATATCATGTAGAGGACACAGTGTATGGCTCCCGGTGGTCTATGTAATATCATGGAGAGGAGGCAGTGTATGGCCCCTGGCTGTCTATGCAATTTCATTTAGAGGAGGCAGTATATGGCCCCGGTGGTCTATGTAATATCATTGAGAGGAGGCAGTATATGGCCCCCAGTAATCTATGTAATATCATGGAGAGGAGGCAGTATATGGCCCCCGGTGGTCTATGTAATATCATGGAGAGGACGCACTGTATGGCCCCCCGGTGGTCTATGTAATATCATGGAGAGGTTGCAGTGTATGGCCCCCGGTGGTCTATGTAATATCATGGAGAGGAGGCACTGTATGGACCCCGGCTGTCTATGTTATATCTTGGAGACGAGGCAGTGTATGGCCCCCTGCTGTCTATGTAATATCATGGAGAGGAGGCAGTGTATGGCCCCTGGTGGTCTATATAATATCATGGAGAGGACGCAGTGTATGCCCCCCGGCTGTCTATATAATATCATGGAGAGGAGGCAGTATATGGCCCCCAGTTGTCTATGTAATATCATGGAGAGGACGCAGTGTATGGCCCCCGGTGGTCTATGTAATATCATGGAGAGGAGGCAGTGTATGGCCCCCGGTGGTCTATGTAATATCATGGAGAGGAGGCAGTGTATGGCCCCCGGTGGTCTATGTAATATCATGGAGAGGAGGCACTGTATAGCCCCCTGCTGTCTATGTAATATCATGGAGAGGAGGCAGTGTATGGCCCCCGGTGGTCTATGTAATATCATGGAGAGGAGGCAGTGTATACCTCCGACTGTCTATGTAATATCATGGAAAGGATGCAGTGTATGGCCCCCAGTTGTCTATGCAATATCATGGAGAGGACGCAGTGTATGGCCATGGTGGTCTATGTAATATCATGGAGAGGAGGCAGTGTATGGCCCCAGTGGTCTATATAATATCATGGAGAGGAGGCAGTGTATGGCCCCCGGTGGTCTATGTAATATCATGGAGAGGAGGCAGTATATGGCCCCAGGTGGTCTATGTAATATCATGGAGAGGAGGCAGTGTATGGCCCCGGTGGTCTATGTAATATCATGGAGAGGAGGCAGTGTATGGCCCCGGTGGTCTATGTAATATCATGGAGAGGAGGCAGTGTATGGCCCCGGTGGTCTATGTAATATCATGGAGAGGACGCAGTGTATGGCCATGGTGGTCTATGTAATATCATGGAGAGGAGGCAGTGTATGGCCCCGGTGGTCTATGTAATATCATGGAGCGGAGGCACGGTATGGCCCGAGGTGGTCTATGTAATATCATGGAGAGGAGGCAGTGTATGGCCCCGGTGGTCTATGTAATATCATGGAGCGGAGGCACGGTATGGCCCGAGGTGGTCTATGTAATATCATGGAGAGGAGGCACGGTATGGGCCGAGGTGGTCTATGTAATATCATGGAGAGGAGGCAGTGTATGGCCCCTGGTGGTCTATGTAATATCATGGAGAGGAGGCACTGTATGGCCCCCGGCTGTCTATGTAATATCATGGAGAGGAGGCAGTGTATGGCCCCCGGTGGTCTATGTAATATCATGGAGAGGAGGCAGTATATGGCCCCCGGTGGTCTATGTAATATCCAGAGAGGACGCACTGTATGGCCATGGTTGTCTATGTAATATCATGGAGAGGAGGCAGTGTATGGCCCCCGGTGGTCTATGTAATATCATGGAGAGGAGGCACGGTATGGCCCAAGGTGGTCTATGTAATATCATGGAGAGGACGCAGTGTATGGCCCCCGGTGGTCTATGTAATATCATGGAGAGGACGCAGTGTATGGCCCCCGGTGGTCTATGTAATATCATGGAGAGGAGGCAGTATATGGCCCCCGGTGGTCTATGTAATATCATGGAGAGGAGGCAGTGTATGGCCCCCGGTGGTCTATGTAATATCATGGAGAGGAGGCAGTATATGGCCCCCGGTGGTCTATGTAATATCATGGAGAGGAGGCAGTGTATGGCCCCCGGTGGTCTATGTAATATCATGGAGAGGAGGCAGTATATGGCCCCCGGTGGTCTATGTAATATCATGGAGAGGAGGCAGTATATGGCCCCTGGTGGTCTATGTAATATCATGGAGAGGAGGCACTGTATGGCCCCCGGCTGTCTATGTTATATCATGGAGAGGATGCACTGTATGGCCATGGTGGTCTATGTAATATCCAGAGAGGACGCAGTGTATGGCCATGGTGGTCTATGTAATATCTTGGAGAGGAGGCAGTGTATGGCCCCCGGCTGTCTATGTAATATCATGGAGAGGAACAGAGATGAGCGAAGCAAATGTTTTGCTGTATACAAAGCAAAACAATCTGCAATGCTATACTACAGGCTGCCGGCTTTGTGCGGAGGGAGGATGGCACCCGGAGTCTGCCCGGGAAACATGGATACAGCCATCTAACAAATACATGGATGCTTTATCAAGTACTATGCTCAACCGAGCATGCTCACTCAACACTTTTAGGAATATTGGTGAATTTGGGGTTTGGACCAAAGTTTTTGGGTGAAAGTCTGCAAAGTTGCCAAACTTTAGTAGTCACTCTCGGCAATGTGCAGCAAGTGGTGAGGGATTAAGTTAGAAACTACGGAAAACAATTATTTACTATATATTGAGGATTTTTACTTGAGCAGTAAACTTTCTATACCGGAATACCCCTTTATTTAAATATGGCGCCTTTTTAGACACTTCTCCAAGGTTTACCCACTCATTTTTTTTGTGCACAGTGTGACATTTAAAGGGGTACTCTGGTGAACATTTATTTATGTTTTCAAATCATCTGGTATCAAAAAGTTATAAAGATTTGTGGATTATTTCTATTTAAAAATCTCCAGTCTTCCAGTACTTACCAGCTGCTGTATGCCCTGCAGGAAGTGGTGTATTCTCTCCAGTCTGACACAGTGCTCTCTGCTGCCACCTCTGTCCATGTCAGGAACTGTCCAGGGCAGCAGCAAATCCCCATAGAAAACCTCTCCTGCTCTGGACAGTTCCTGACATGGATAGAGGTGGCAGCAGAGAGCCCTGTGTCAGACTGGAGAGAATACACCACTTCCTGCAGGACATACAGCAGCTGATAAATAGAAGTAATTCACAAATCTTTATAACTTTCTTACACCAGTTGATTTAAAAATATTTTTCCTTCAGCAGAGTACCCCTTTAAATTTCTTCCTGCTCAGCCAAATGTCTAAAAGGGTCTTGAAGAGATGATAAATGTGGTGCACATCATGTCTGCAGGTTTTTGTGGTACGTTAGTAAATGTCATCCCCCCATGATTCTATGTACAGAAGGTGGAGCAGGGATTGTGGTGGCGCAGTCTATAGATCAGTCTATGTAATGATGATACAGGAACACGCTGACATTGATATGAAGAGTTTCTAGAACTTTTTTGGGTTGTTTTTCTCTCTTGTCAGCTTTTCCTCACTTCGCAGCCACACTTTTTTTTCCCCGTCTTTTTCATCTTTGTTCTTTTCTTTTCCCCATATAAATAAAAGGCTTTGCTGATTTCCGTGTGATGATCTGAGTGAGAAGCCATCGATAGAAATAAACAAACTGAGAATAAAAAGTGCGGCGGCCGACGCTCCGGAGCTGAGGTTCCTTCACAGCCCGGCGAGGCGTCTTTCATCAGCCGCGGCGGCAGCAGATCGACGGCTATGAAGCTTTAATTCTCCCCAAGAACATGATAAACATTTTACCGAACAATTTAAAGAGAATTTCGCATGGAGGGTGGGACGCTATGTAGGACGCCACATCCGTGATACATGCCGCCATTATGACACACCAGCCCCCCCCATGTATTCTCCATTAATCTCCCAACATCGAGAGAATAGAAAACTGAGATTTACTTCAAGCTGAAAAAAGTCAGAGCAAGTAATTGATTGGGTTTAATGAATGATATTTATCTGTTTTCTGTTGTGTCCTCATCCATCTTGTCATGTCTATGGATCCATAGATAAATGGCGCAATGATGGCTGTCATTAATATCCATAGGAAGAGGGAAAAGAACCTGAAATATTTCATGGTGAAGAAATATCCACAAATCTATGGGACCCGACAGCTGCCAGATAATGGGATGGATCGGCCAAAGAGCGTTATCCTATAGGATTAGGGATGTCACCGAGTCTTCTAATACCGAGAGGAAAGGGGAAAACTAAGAGAAATCACAGAAATGGAAAGACTGGAGGAGAAGTCACCGGAGATGGAAAGTGAATGTCAATATTACTCATATTACTGATATCAAATAATACTCTATTACTACTTCTACAGCTGCTGCTACTACCACCACTAATAATAATAATAATAATAATAATAATAATACATAAACTCCTACTACTCCTAATAAATACACCCCTAATACTGTACTCCCCCTCCTGTTACTGCTAATAATAAACACCTTATTACAGTTGATTCTGCTACTACCGATAGTATAGGACCACACCAACTAATAATGACTGGTGTTGAGGGTGCAGTACAATGTTCGAGTGTTCGTTACCCGACGAACCGCAATGAAATCAATAGGAGACTCAAGCATTTAAACAGGTGCCCCAGATTAAATTATTTTTTTTTGGTCGGACATATCACAACTGATATTACAAAGAAGCTACAAAGTTGCAGATAAAGCCTACCAGAGACTTGTCTACATCAGCCTTCTCAGAAGAGAGGGGGAAGGGGGAGACAAAGAAAAGCTCAGACACAGATTTTTGTGTCTTCAGCAGAAAGCAGCAGCTGAGAGTTGGGGGAAGGAGACTGAATAGATAATAACAACTATGGAAGGAATTGATAGTCTCACCATGGGCAGCAACATAGAAGTTTTGTTTGACCAGAATACCCCTATAACCTCATTTTCATACTAGCTTAAAAAGACTGATTCTAAGGAAACCTATATCCGTCTCCAGCCCATAGCCCATAGCACTATGATACATAAAGTTAAGTTATGTATTTTACATGATTGGTCGCTGTCGCACCTTCCTTCCCGGATACAAGTAGTAAACAGACTGGTAAATCTCTTCTATATTGAAAGACGTTTCACCTTAAGAAGTAAGGAAAGGTGGAAGTGGTTTATTACCATACGATACACATAAGTAGAACAGAAATAAGCCAACTCATGCAACCTAAGACCTAACAGAAGAACTATAGGGAACTTTGGGGATACTACAAGTAGCATAAGCCAAGGACTCTTCCCCGGGCTTGGGGTGCCCCATAACTTCTTGCCACTATATGTTGGATTGTGCTAAATTAGCCCTAGATGTCCCAGCTAATAAACAAATCTCAGAAATCCTTCTTATAAGCTGTAAACACCTGCGATCATGGGAGAGGTTAGCCATTGGTGCTGTGTTACTAGTAGTGTGGTGTCCCACCACGGGTGTTGCTGTTGGTTAAAGCCTGTACTTATTTTGAGTGAGTGGTGATGAAGGTAGTGATAACGTTTCGCCACTAGATGTCGTTATTGTAGATTTATGTTCACAGATGCACGGCTGAAGTTTTGAAAGGGTTATTGTTTATTTGTGTGTCACATAAATCTGTGAACCTATGGGAGCATCTTCTTCTATCCTATCATCTCTCACTTTACTTCTTCTAATGCACTCTTCACCCACTCACAGCGCACCTAGATACGCTGGGGAAGGAAGTCACATGGGTAGAGGAAGTGTAGTGCAGTCTTAGTCAGGTTTCAGCACGAGTAGGAAGCAACACAAGACACAGCACACAGTTTTCCCTCAGTTTATTCTACACGACACTATGCAATGTTAAACTCTTACAGTCAGAGATACCCCCCAACTGTGGACTAGGAGAGTGACAGTGCAGGAAAGTATTTACAGACAGCAGTAAGCTAGGAACTGATCCGGATAGAGCAAAGTTGCTAAGAGCCTAGGAACTCTATCTCACAGTGCGGTTGTCATCAGGAAATCCTCAGCATTCCGCTCAACAAGGTAACAAGGTCTGGGGCCTTGTGTCACCCTCTAGGCAGGTCCCCCAACACTGGTGGGCATTAGGTGGTGTGAAGACCCCAAGGTCAAAACACGGGCGCAAGTATTCTCTTCTTCTTCTAAGTATTCTTTTACCTTATCCTCCAACCTCCCGGCAGAGCACAGTACTACTTGGGTTGGGACTCTCACGACATCCTCCTCTCTGCTCCTCTGATTCTTTGTACCTCTTAGCATGCAACTCAGTCAGTACGACTGTACTCTTCATGGTATCCCTATAACAGATCTAGTTGCTGTATTACCAAGAGTACGACCAAGTGTATTATCAAGTGCTTTCTCGAGAGAAACATACCCTGTCAAAGGCAAGTTGTATTACCTACTGCACACAAGTACTTTCTAAGTAAAACGAGATTGATTACTGCAAGACACATTAGAATGCAAATGCTAACAAAAGGACATACAGTATGGCGGCCATGATCCTGTTAGGTCTTACAATACCTCCGCCCACCACTAGGGACAATGAATCTTCTGACAAAGTCACCTGTAGAATCTCTAGTTTTTTTATGCAAAGTATAAAGGGATTTTATGGCGAACAAGAAGCAGGTAACAACACTGAACCTTACATTACATTATCTCATCTGAAAGACCAAAGTTTACGAAAAAAAAGAAAAAAAAAAGAAAGTGACACGGTAGAGAATGTGTGGAAAATCTGTCACCTTAGCGCATGGAGAAGTCTTTGTGTCGCCGGAGTCTTTGTTGTGCCTCCTGGTTTGATCAGCGTACAGAAAGGTGCGGATTACAATTGATCAATGCTCGCTTTTGCTTTTGTACATGGGAAATATTCTGCGGCTTGTCATTGTTTGAACTGCAGGTAAAAGCTAATTAAAAATGTTGATGGTGCGGAAAAAAAAATCACAGGAAGTGTCAATCCATAGAGCAGTACAAAGGCGGCAAACACATGTGGACAAGCAGATTACAGGAGGAACCCGAGCTCAACCTATTAATCAACATGTTGCATTAGGCCGTCATCTCGCTGTGCATTAATGGGAACATGGCATCAGATTTAGTGGCAATTGTATATTTTTATCCATTAAAATATCTGCAGAACGCATGTGACGTAGGAGTTCATTGAAGGTGAGCTGGAGAGCTAGAACCTTCTGTACATCTAGGGAATGAATATATACATCCTGCCTGACCTCGGCCACAGCTTTAGTTTATAGGGGAACTCTGAGCAGGTTAGAGGAACGCTGCTGATATGTCTCTACAGCGCAGGAGACGCCGAGGAGGAGGGTATGGGTCTTATAGTATGTCTCTTATCTTCCTCCTCAGTGCTGCTCCGGTACCGTTAGTCTTTCGCTCCACGATCTGGTGAGACTGACCGCCAGGAGCACTGCCCATCCCTATAACGCGATGATCCGCCCCTGCCGGTCCATCCCTTTCTAATGATAAAGAATGGTCCGCACGGGGGTGGGGGTCTAGTCTCGGTGGGCCGGGCAGTGCTCCTAACGGTATCACATCGGTATGCACCGGAATGAGGTCGAGGTGGAAGGTAAGAGACATACTATAAGAGACATACCTTCCTCCTCCTCAGCAGTAGGGACATATCAGAAGGTTAGATTACGACATCCTTAAAGGGGTTATCCGGCACAAGCACATTTTTAACATCTTGCTGCCATATAAGAGAACGTAACAAACATCATATGATTACCTTTCCCGCTGACAGCAGCCGCCACTACTTCTGAGACAGCCCTCTGAGCCAATCACTGACGGCGGTGCTGTCCCATCTTAGTGATTGGCTGAGCGGGCTGTCACTTCCAAGACAAGCTCATCTCGGAAGTAGTGGCGGCTGCAGTCATCGAAAGACACCGGCGACACCGCAGCAGGGCGCTGGGGGAGCACGGAGAGTATGTAACATAAACATGGCAGCAAAATGTTAAAAATTTGCTACTGCCTAAAACCCAGTTAAAGGGATTTTTGGATCTAAAGGTTAGGGCACAAGTATTAGATTGCGGGGTCTCACCTCTGGGCCCCCCAGGAATCTCTAGAGCAGCACTAATTGCTTAGTTTTGAATGGAGCATTGGATCTGCATGTGACCCCCCCGCTCAATCTATTCTCTATGGAGCCGCAAGACATAGCAGAGTGCTGTACTCGTCTCTCTCCATAGAGAATAGAGCTGTGGGTCAGGCCAGAATTGTGGCTCCATGTGGGTCATCGCTTTTGAGATTCCCAGGGGGCTTAGAGGCCAAACCCCTTGCAATCTCATACAAGCGGATATTTAAAATGGATAAATTTTGTTAAGATGTCACATACAAGTACATACTCATGATACCTTCAGCAGGATAGTCCCCCTAGATGACAGGACCACTATACAGGTGATACCAGAGAAACTGTTCTTTCTTCTAGGTAAAAAATAATTTGCAAAAATCCCTTTAAAATCCATTCCGCCCGATAGACAAAAAACTCATCCAAGAAAAAAACGGAGAAATCTCGAGAGAAATAGCGAATTCTTCCCCTCAGGGCGGCTAAAATTATCTGCGCACCTGTTTACTTCAAACTGGGATCTTGAAAAGTTTGAGAAATGAAATTGTCGTCGAGAGGAGAGTCGGTGGGAGGCGGCGAATAGCAGACAAAATGACATTAAGGACACAATGTAGTTCCTTGTCAGCGAGGAGGATAATAGAGAACATCATCAGCAAATAAATTGTTTTAGATTGACCTCCGTATGGTGTCTAAACAGAAATGATGCAGGCAGATGACATCCACGCCGGATTGTAGATGAGCTCTGCCAATTCTATCACTTCATGAATTCAAAGTCAAAGAGAGAAAGAGAGAAACGATGGAGTGGATGGCGCTCGGCGCTATTCATTGCATAGACGGTCATAGGGTTACACCACAAATACCGCAAATGCTTCAGAATCGAGACGCGAGAGAGAGAGAGAAAGAGAGAGAAAGTCATATAAGTTACTATAATGACCCCAGCCCGGAAACCAATGATAATTAGGTGAGAAAATGGATAAATCCTGTAACCGACGTCCTGCAAGAAGGAAAAACACAAGAGAATCGCAGTAGTCGGCACAGTATATTCATAAAAAAAATACATTTTATAGCTGCCTCTTGACATCATCATACTACAGTACCTACAGATAATACAGTACCTACAGATAATACAGTACCTATAGATTATACAGCATCTGCAGATAATACAGTACCTATAGATTATACAGCATCTACAGATAATACAGCATCTACAGATAATACAGCACCTACAGATAATACAGCACCTACAGATAATACAGTACCTACAGATAATACAGCACCTACAGATAATACAGCATCTACAGATAATACAGTACCTACAGATAATACAGCACCTACAGATAATACAGCACCTACAGATAATACAGCATCTACAGACAATACAGTACCTATACATCACCTATAGACAATACAATACCTATAGATTATACAGCACCTACAGACAATACAGCACCTACAGACAATACAATACCTACAGATAATACAGCACCTACAGACAATACAGCATCTACAGATAATACAGTACCTATACATCACCTATAGACAATACAATACCTACAGACAATACAGTACCTACAGATAATACAGCACCTACAGACAATACAGTACCTACAGATAATACAGCACCTACAGACAATACAGTACCTACAGATAATACAGCACCTACAGATAATACAGTACCTACAGATAATACAGTACCTACAGATAATACAGCACCTACAGACAATACAGTACCTACAGATAATACAGCACCTACAGATAATACAGCACCTACAGATAATACAGCATCTACAGATAATACAGCACCTACAGATAATACAGTACCTACAGATAATACAGCATCTACAGACAATACAGTACCTATACATCACCTATAGACAATACAATACCTATAGATTATACAGCACCTACAGACAATACAGCATCTATAGACATTATAGCACCTACAGAAAGTATAGAACCTATAGACAATACAACACCTACTGACACTATAGCGCCTAAAGACAATACAACATCTACAATAAAGCACCTACAGATACATCACCTATAGACAATACAATACCTATAGATAATACATCACCTATAGACAATACATCACCTATAGATAACAAAGCACCTGCAGACAATAAAATATCTATAGACAGTGGCGGTCTTTGGCACCAAGCACCCCAAGCGATCGCTTGGGGCCCCCAACATCCAGGGGGGCCCCCATGCCCCGCTCTTGTGCTCAAGAGCGCTGGACAGGGCCGCTGCCCCGCTCGCTGCTGCCATCTGAACTGTAACTATGAGCACTCGTAATGAGCGCTCATAGTTACATGCAGCAGCACTGACAGGGCGGGAGACATTGGCTCCCTTCCGGTCAGTCACTCTTGTGACCGCAGGAAGGGTTTTCCCTGCGGTCACAAGTGGCAGCTTTGTCCTTGTGGTGCTGGCGATCCAGTGACATCACTGGAGCATCGGCTCCAGGACAAGGGGAGTGCGGCCTCTTGTGATCGCAGGGAAAACCCTTCCTGCGGCCACAAGAGTGAAGAGAAGAGGAGACGCCCGGACCCAGGTGAGTATAAGTGTTTTATTGTGTTATATACTATATGGGAGGGGGAGCACACAGGGGTCTGTTTAACTGGGGGAGCGCACATCGGGGGTCTATATAAATGGGGGGAGCACACAGGGGGGCTATATAACAGGGGGAGCACACAGGGGGGCTATAGACTACTGGGGCTTCACAGAGGGGTCTATATACTACTGTGGGCAGCACACAGGGGGTCTATATACTACGTGGGGCAGCAGAATGGGGTCTATATACAACTTGGAGAGCACACGAGGTCTATATCCAAGTGGGGGAGCACACAGGGGGGCTATATACTACTGGGGGAGCACACAGGGGTCTATATACTACTGGTGGGGCACACAGGGGGTCTATATACTACTGGAGGAACATACAGGCGGTCTATATACTACTTGTGAGGCACACAGGTGGTCTATATATAACTGGGGGATCACACAGGGGTCTGTATACTACTGGGGCAGCCCACAAGGGGTCTATATAATACTGGTGGGGCACACAGGGGGTCTATTTACTACTGGGGGAACCTCACAGGGGGTTTATATACTACTGGAGGAGCACACAGGGGTCTATCCAAGTGGGGGGGCACACAGGAGGTCTATATCCAAGTAGGGGAGCACACAGGGGGGCTAAATACCCCTGAGGGAGCACACAGGGGGCCTATATACTAGTGGGGGAGCACACAGGGGGTATATACAACTGGGGGCAGCACACAGGAGGTCTATATACTTCTGGGGGAGCACACGGGGGGCTATATATAACTGGGGGAACACACAGGGGTCTATATACTACTGGAGGAACATACAGGCGGTCTATATACTACTTGTGAGGCACACAGGTGGTCTATATATAACTGGGGGATCACACAGGGGTCTGTATACTACTGGGGCAGCCCACAAGGGGTCTATATAATACTGGTGGGGCACACAGGGGGTCTATTTACTACTGGGGGAACCTCACAGGGGGTTTATATACTACTGGAGGAGCACACAGGGGTCTATCCAAGTGGGGGAGCACACAGGAGGTCTATATCCAAGTAGGGGAGCACACAGGGGGGCTAAATACCCCTGAGGGAGCACACAGGGGGCCTATATACTAGTGGGGGAGCACACAGGGGGTATATACAACTGGGGGCAGCACACAGGAGGTCTATATACTTCTGGGGGAGCACACGGGGGGCTATATATAACTGGGGGAACACACAGGGGTCTATATACTACTGGGGGAAGCAAACAAGGGGTATATACTACTGGGGGCAGGACACAAGGGGTATAAACTGTTGGGGGCAGCACACAAGGAGTATATATTACTGGCGGTAGCGCACAAGGGGTATATACTACTGGGGGCAACACACAGCGGTCTATTGTTTTGGACCGCGTGTCAAGGGGGGAGGGCCCAGACATACTGTAACTTCGCTTGGGGCCCCAGAAATGCCAAGACCGACCCTGTCTATAGATAATACAGCATCTACAGGCAATACAGTATCTATAGATAATACAGCATCTGCAGATAATAAATATACCACCTACAGCCAAAATAACACCTACAATACAACACCTATAAATAAGACAGTACCAATAGATAATACAGCACCTACAATAGATCACTTACAGATAACAAAGCACCTACAGACAATAAAATACCTATAGATTATACAATACATATAGATAATACAGCACCTACAGACAATATAACACCTATAGATAATACAATACCTACAGATAATACAGCACCTACAGATAATACAGTACATATAGATATTATAACACCTACAGACAATACATTCCTGGATTAGGAGGATATATTTTAGGGCTTAGAGGGATGAGATACGGTATTGCAGTTTCCTTCTGTATCTTTCAGTATCTTTCAGTGACCTACGATGAGCTGCGGTGTTAGATCTGGCTCTGACGTTCCCCGTACATCACATTCCATTGACGTGGCATTTTTAGCCCTTCGTTGCCGTAGACTGAGGAGACCTTTAAGTGTCTATTTTGCTGGATTTCATTGTAAGTGTCGGATTATTTTTAGTGTTCAGCAATATGGTAATGCTATTTTCTGCAGCAATGATTCTCCGTTTGTGGAGCTTTGCAAATGTTTTAATTAGTTGCTTGCCAGACATTTTGCTGACATACTTCACCTTGTGTAGCGATCTGGATTCCAGGTGTACGCCTGCGACATTGATGGAATACTGGGATTAGGGATACGCACAGCGTCCTGTACGAGGTGCACAACCAGACATCAACCAGAGGTCCCGGGGGTCATGTACAGAATCACAGACTTAAAGGGATTGTCTTAAAAATAAATAGTGTGTGATACTCCGCCACTACTGCTGCAGCTGCTCTGTGATCAACACTTCTTGGTGACACCTGATGCCCGCTCAGCCAATCATCAGCCACATTGTTAGTCTATGGAGATGTAGATCGGGGAGTGCTGATCACTGGGGACAGGAGCCATTGGGGCAGCAGCAGCAGTAAATGGGAGTATTGTGTAGGATTTATATGGCTATATAGGTGTTTTATAGGTGTGCTTTATATTTTTTAAGATTATAAATAGGGATAAAGTGGACTTTGAGTTAGTGAAATTTGAGTTAGTGCGTGAATCCACATGTGCGAGTAACAAACTGACACCCGAACAGTCATGTGTCTGAGGTCGCCTGTGCTGAGGGGCTGGTGGCTGTCAGAATGTCAGTGAGACAGGAGACAGGGGGTGAAAAACAACCCCAGATTCAAACCTCCGATCACACTAGAGATAGTAAGGGCTGAAAAGGTTCTCTAAAGAAGTCGTGCTGTGCTCTAAAGAGGTCGTCTGTGCTGAGGAGCTGGGGGCTGTCAGAATGTTAGTGAGAAAGAAGGATTCCACAGATTCTGACCTCCGGTCACACTAGGAAAAGGTAGCTCACCAAGGCCGGGATAGAAAGTCCTGAAAAAGTTCACTTAAAAAGTGGGGTTGTCTGTGCCGAGGAGCTGGGGGCTGTCAGATCATCAGTGAGACACGAGGAGGTTGGAAAGTTTATGTGTATTGCAAAAAGAAGTCTAGGCTGGTAAAAAAAAGTTTGTTCTATTGAATCCAAGGGGGGAAAGAAAATCTTCTGAAAATGAAACCCACAAGTGTGGACTCTGTTGTAAGTGGGAGGCCTGTGACATAGTTGTATCCAATGTATATCTTACAAGAAAGGGTTCTTAATAAAGTGCGGTCTTTGTTAAAAACGGAGGCCTATGACATTGTTTTGTCAAGTGTATCACAACGTCCCTGCTGCATGACAGTAATCCAGCTGGGCTAATGGGGAAGACTCAGGGCCACTTCCAGACTCTTCTCATTTTTATTACTAATACAATGTATACAGTGCTGGAAAATAATACAGCTAATGGGAAAACATTGACAGTGTTGGCCATTTTCTAGAAATAATGAGACTGTGTCTAATTTGGCAAGTGACCACTTACTTATCAGTCTTGGCTAGTGTATTCATAAAAAAAAAAATCAAGTATTTCTTGCATTAAGGTAACCAGAGTGAATCCACGTATTGTAAAGACATCAGATGTTATGTGAAGCCCTCCCCCACCCTTACACCCCTCTGTGGCAGAGTTTTCTCCGGGGTATGGACCCTGGTATGGAAGTCTGCCAAGCACTGCTTTTACATTGTTCTTTTAAAAATTCTTTGAAGCCTTGTTTTTTTTTAAATTAAGCTTGTAAAAGAAATTAAATGGAAATAGAAATAAAATGTGTCAAACTTAAAATAAAAAAAAAATTGAATTAAAAATTACATTACATGCCATCAATTTTAAATTTTTCTTCCTGGAGTAACACCAGGCTCTCGCCCACTTTTGATGCTTCACCATCCCGCTTGGCATAGATACTGTCCTTGAGTTCCTTGCCCTCTCATAGATAGTCATTAAAGGACTGAAGTTGTTTCCATTCAGATTCCAGGGCCTCTTAGAAAGACTGGATTGTTATTGACTCCACCCTAACACCAGTTATAAGAGGGTCACACCAAGCTGCTGTCCCACCGGCTGCCAGCTGCTCATGCATGCCAAGAACTTAATTCAGACTTGTCTTTTACAATTTCCCTTTTTTTTTTTTTTTTTTTTTAACTTAAATTAATTTTTTAATTAACTTAAATTAACTTAAATTAAATTTAAATTCAAATTAGTATTATATTTCAAAATAAAATTAAAATAAATTATGTACAGTAAATTCAAAATATTTTTCTGAGGGTCACCACAACTGACCTTGCATGTCATCCACGCCACCCCACGCCTCCTCTAACAGTTTCTCCTCTATAAAACATAAAAACTAGAGACAAGTGAATTTACAAAAAGAATGAAGTAAAGCGCTTAGTTCCTATCTGCGTTCTGCTCATCAGGCTAAGGGCATTGAAGTCTGCTCCACTCTGTGCCGCTCCTCCCCGGGTGCTGGGAAAAGATGGATCCAGTCCTAGGAAACTGGGAGAAGTTTTGCAGGACTGGATCCATCTTTCCCAGTACCCGGGGAGCAGCGGTATGGAGCCGTATGAGCAGAATCCAGATAGGAATTAACCCCTTCTGAGCCAGGCTAATTTTCGTTTTTGCGTTTTAGTTTTTTCCTCCTTGTGCTTAAAAGGCCATAGCACTTGCATTTTTACACCTACAGACCCACATGGGCCCTTATTTTTTGCGTCACTAATTGTACTTTGCAATGACAGGCAGAATTTTTGCATAAAGTATACTACAAAACCAGAAAAAAATTCAAAGTGTGGTGAAATAAAAAAAAAACAAAACACATTTCTTTTATTTGGGGGGAATGTGTTTTTACGCCATTCGCCCTGGGGTAAAACTGACTTGTTATGCATGTTCCTCAAGTCGTTACGATTAAAATGATATATAACATGTAAAACTTATATTGTATCTGATGAACTGTAAAAAATTCAAACCATTGTTAACCAATATATGTTCCTTAAAATCGCTCCATTCCCAGGCTTATAGCGCTTTTATCCTTTGGTCTATGGGGCTGTGTCAGGTGTCATTTTTTGATGTTTACTTTCTATTGATACCTTGATTGCGCATATACCTTGATTGCGACTTTTTGATCGCTTTTTATAAAAAAATTTCTGGATTTAATGCGACCAAAAATGCGCAATTTTGCACTTTGGGATTTTTTTGCACTGACGCCGTTTACCGTGCGAGATCAGGAATGTGATTAATTAATAGTTCGGGCGATTACGCACGCGGCGATAGCAAACATGTTTATTTATCTATTTATTTGTTTACTTTTATTTATAACCTGGGAAAAGGGGGGTGATTCAGACTTTTATTGGGGGAGGGGGCTTTTACTAATGACAACGCTTTTTTTTTTTTTTTTTACACATATACTAGAAGCCCCCCTAGGGGACTTCTAGTATATATACTTTGATCTCTCATTGAGATCTTTGCTGTATAGATATACAGCAAAGATCAATGAGATCGGCACTCGTTTGCTTTCGGCTGCTGCAGCCGAATACAAATGAGTGCCGAGCCGGGGACGGCGCCATCTTGGACGAGTCCCCGGCCGGCATCAGACAGGGAGATCTCCGCCACTAGACACCAGGGAAATGCTGTATCCGGTAATCGGATGCAGCTGTCATGTTTGACAGCTGCATCTGATTACTGTATTAGCGGGCACGGTCCGATCGCCGTGCCCGCTAATACAGTAATCAGATGCAGCTGTCATACCGGCGGTCCCGGGCTACAAGCGGCACCCGGGACCGCCGCGGTTCAGAGCGGGGTCGCCGCACAGCCCCGCTCTGAACGCCCGCACCTGCACGAGGACGTAACTGTACGGGTTAAGCAATTTGTGCAGCCGACCACCTGGTTCAGGGCCACTGGGTGGCTGGAGCCACGTGTCCACCACCTCTTTCCCAGAATCTCATGGGCTTCAGTCCTTGTGGGGTCTAGAACCTCATCATGACCCGCCGCATGCTCTGCCTCCTCACCACTGCCCTGCTAGCCACTCTCCACACTCCATTTAACCTCCATTTGACGGCCACATTTCTGGCTCAAAGTCCAGTTCTCCATTGACTTCAATGGGGTTCAGGTCTATGCATAGCATGATAAGCATGAATTGTGGTTTTGCAACAGCTGGAGGGCCAAGGTTTCCCCATCCCTGAGCAATAGGCTGAAACTGATGGACTCTTGTCTTTTATTACCATTATAACTATATACATGTCTAAAATTTTAGTTCTCTGATGTAAAAAGACAAACCAATACTATACAGTAACAAATTATTCCTTCAGCTTCTCGTCTCCTATCCGACATCTTTGTTCTCCTGCCTACCTTGGCCTCTCCTCTTCCCATAAGTGCTCCATTCCATTATGTGAGCCGTGACATCTTTTCCATAATCACCGCAGATGATTCCACCTCGGCTATAATTACCGAATGATTATGGAACGTGAAATGAGCCAAGATCAACCCCTGTTCCCGCGAAGCCAAAGTGGAGTCTGTCAGGAATTATTGATGAAGTACAGTGGACATTTAGCTGAACTCCCTCACAGTACAGAGGAATAATGGTCTCTAACTGGTATTAATGCAATCTCCACAGCTAAGAGCCCAGTGCACAATCCCAGCAGGACTTATATGTACAGATATTCTTCTCAGAGCAACAGGCTACTTTTTATATATAGAATAACTAGACATTAACATGGAGAAACAGGGTTCATACATTATATTACTGATCCTGAGTTACATCCTGTATTATCTCCAGAGCTGCACTCACTATTCTGCTGGTGGGGTCACTGTGTACATACATTATATTACTGATCCTGAGTTACATCCTGTATTATCTCCAGAGCTGCACTCACTATTCTGCTGGTGGGGTCACTGTGTACATACATTATATTACTGATCCTGAGTTACATCCTGTATTATCTCCAGAGCTGCACTCACTATTCTGCTGGTGGGGTCACTGTGTACATACATTATATTACTGATCCTGAGTTACATCCTGTATTATCTCCAGAGCTGCACTCACTATTCTGCTGGTGGGGTCACTGTGTACATACATTACATTACTGATCCTGAGTTACATCCTGTATTATCTCCAGATCTGCACTCACTATTCTGCTGGTGGGGTCACTGTGTACAAACATTACATTACTGATCCTCAGTCACATACTATATTATACCCCAGAGCTGCACTCACTATTCTGCTGGTGGGGTCACTGTGTACATACATTACATTACTGATCCTGAGTTACATCCTGTATTATCTCCAGATCTGCACTCACTATTCTGCTGGTGGGGTCACTGTGTACATACATTACTGATCCTGAGTTACATCCTGTATTATACTCCAGAGCTGCAGTCACTATTCTGCTGGTGGGGTCACTATGTACATACATTACTGATACTGAGTTACATCCTGTAGATCTTTTATTTATTTAAAAATATAAAACATAACAACAAACCAATAATATAAATAACATAACTGTACAATATATACAAGTCCATAAAAGTCCATAAGCGTATTGGCTGGTCCAGCCTCACACTCACCAAACGCACCGCTGTATTATCCCTCACACGTGCAAACTAGATTTTCCCACAAACACCACAATAATAACAACACTATGAAACTTAACTAACAATAACTAACATAACTATACTCTACACTAACCCCCTGGTCCGGTTGCGTTTCACAAAATTAAATAAATGCACAAATAAATACATAAATGAATACAGTCTTGAAAGAATAGTGAGGAAAGATAAGGGCACTCACCCAATTCTGGTGTATAATCTTCAGGCTTTATTTCATATGTTAGTGCGATAAAATATCCGATCGCGTACTCGGTCGGAGCAGACGCCAAACCAACACTGCTATGTCATGATGGCCATTTCGCGCGCAAGTTACGTGCATTTAAAGGAGCACCCCCCAGGTGTATCGGCTATAGCCCCCAGCACGCCCAGGTTGATTCCCTGTGCCTCGATATAGAAGTAGTGCCGGTGAACCTCTACACACGTATTACATAAATGAATATATACATAGAGCCCTACACCAAACACTAAAATATTTATAATTGTTGTTTTTTTTGCTTTTTTTTGGGCCCTGAGCTGGTCCCGCATCCCATGCCCCAGTACATGATAAGAGACGTCCATGAACCAGCCCAGGATTTTCTGTTTATACTAAATTCCCCCCCAAAACTCTCCCCCCATATAACCCACCACCCAACCTAACACTAAACCCCAACCCCAGGTGGAGACCCAACACAAAATAGGCAAACTAAATACACAATTAAACACACTAACAATATACACACTAACAATACACAGCAAACCATAGTGGGGCTTCTCAGCCCCACACACAACCCGAAAGCCCAAGTTCAGTACCTGCAAGCCCTATACTCCTATACAGCTATAGCACAAAACAAAAGACTACGGTGCCAGCATCAGCCCACCACCAGGAGAGGAGACGCAGGCTAAGGAACCTTATAGGCAAAGCCCCTCCAAAGACAAGAGGCCCTACCAGCCCCCAGCCTCTCGTACTCCAGAGAGCGCACCTTCACCAGGTCACCGAGTGTGCCCCTAACCACCTCATCCACAGGGGGGCGCTGTGCCCCTAACCACCTCATCCACAGGGGGGCGCTGTGCCCCTAACCACCTCATCCACAGGGAGGATTTTACGCTGCGTCGATACTAAACACCGTGCACTCCACGTGTGGTACCTGACCACTATGCTGACTAGGAATAAAGTGCTCCGGTCCCAGCCACCAAGGTTTCTGAATGCTCCATAGGCCCATTCCGCATAGGAGAGGCGGGCCAACCTGGGCCACCCGATGGAAGCGCCCACCCTGTTGTAAACCTCTGTATTAAAGGGACAATGAAGCAGAAAATGCTCCATGCTTTCCAGCATGCCTCCACACTCCTCCCGGGGACATCCCCGATCCTCAGAGCTCCTGCACTTCAGATTGTCCCTCACATACAGTTTCCCATGGAAGCAGCGCCAAGCCAAGTCCCAAAACTTCAAGGGGATCCTGATGGAATTCAATAGGCCCAAACCAACCTCCAGATCCCGGCTTGGGCAATCCTTGAGCGCCAGCGGTTTTTGGAAATGGGATGACAGGACCCTATTGTCAAGGAATTTCCTCGACAGAGTCCTAATCTCCCACATCCCCAAACCCCACCGACGAATGACCTTCAGAACCAGGGTAGCATAAGCCTGTATTATACTCCAGAGCTGCACTCACTATTCTGCTGGTGGGGTCACTGTGTACATACAGTACATTACATTACTGATCCTGAGTTACATCCTGTATTATACATTTATTTTTAAAGGGGTACTCCAGCTATTTTCCTTTCTTTCAAATCAACTGGTTTCAGAAAGTTTTATTGATTTGTAAATTATGTATATTTTAAAAATCTCCAGTCGTCCAGTACTTATCACCTGCTGTATGTCCTGCAAGTGGTGTATTCTCTCCAATCTGACACAGTACTCTCTGCTGCCACCTCTGTCCATGTCAGGAACTGTCCAGAGCAGGAGAGGTTTTCTATGGGGATTTGCTGCTGCTCTGGAAAGTTCCTGACATGGACAGAGGTGGCAGCAGAGAGCACTGTGTCAGACTGGAGAGAATACACCACTTCCTGCAGGACATACAGCAGCTGATAAGTACTGGAAGATTGGAGATTTTTAAATAGAAGTAAATTACAAATCTTCAGAACTTTCTAAAACCAAATGATGTGAAAGAAAAAAAGAGTTTCGCCTGAGTTCCCCTTTCATAAAAACTTTCTTGAGGAGGAGAGTTAATATTATGCCAATAACAAAATAGCTGAATAGAAATAGTAAAAAAAAAAAAAATCACTGAAGATTTTTTATTATATTTGAGTTTGTATTTCCTCGATCTCTTATGATTTGTGATTGCTACCGCTTGTTTTCCTTTTACATCGAGGTCTCAGGGAATATTAGCCGGGGATTAGGTGGCAACATTGACTTATAAACTCCTTGTCCTCCTCTGTCTGCTACTGAGATAATCTTTCCCACAGCAGAGGAAAGCACCACACTCCACAGGCTGACAGTAAAGCAAATCCTATAATTACAGCAGTTTGTAAGGATGGAAAGAAGGTTAAAGAGAAATCAGACAAGGAAGGAATCCGGTGGCAATTCAATATACAGGTCAAACAACAAGAGAGGAGCCCTTAAAGGGGAACTCACAAAAAATAAAATGGTTTATAAATCAACTGGTGTCAGAAAGTTATATGTATTTTTAAATTGCTTCTATTTAACGTCCCCATTTTCAGTACTTATCAAGTGCTGTATGTTCTGCAGGAAGGGGTATATTCTTTCACACTGCTGCCACTTCTGTCCATTTCAGGAAGTGTCCAGAGCAGCAGCAAATCCCCATAGAAAATCTCTCCTGCTCTGGACAGTTCCTGACATGGACAGAGGTGGCAGCAGAGAGTACTGTGTCAGACTGGAGAGAAAACACCACTTCCTGCAGGACATACAGCAGCGGATAAGTACTGGAAGACTGGAGATTTTTAAATAGAATTAATTTACGAATCTGTATAACTTTCTGACACCAATTCATTTGAAAAAACAAATCTCTATAGAGTGCCCCTTTAAGGGGTGACAGAGGGGTCTGAAAATAATTTATAACAATGGTTAAATGCCTTTTACTTTTCTTATTCTCTTTAAGTCACAGATTAAACTTAGAATTAAAAAAATAAAATAAAAAAATAAAAAAAACTTTACCGCCCCCCCCCCCCCCACACACAAACTCCCAGAACTAAGTGAACAATGAATCACGTCTATTACTATAATGGCAGCAGATTAATGGCGGGAATCCTGTAGTGACAGCAATGACAGCCGCCTGGTGTTTAGCAGCTTTCCTGATACATAGGAAATTGTCCCATTGTCCATGTGTCCTGCGGGATCTATTCATCACGTCCCGTCAGCTCGGATGGATACTGTGGTGGTGATTTACAAAGTCTCCTAATACCGGGGATCAGCCACCTCACCGCTGATCTATCTCCTATTGATAAGTGATATGAAGGACATGGATCAAAGAAGCTGATTATTGGTCTCATTCATCAAGGTGTGAATATTGGATGGAACGTGGCGCTCGTAAACTTAAGACAAGACAAGTGATGGTGTCCAGAGCCGAAACAAACAGCAAGTAATGTATCCAACAAGGATCGGCCGCATCTACTCACATAAGAGGTCAGCAAAGAAGCACTATAAGGAACATTGAGCGCGGTTAAAGGTGGCCAGACATCTGATGGACCAACGGTCGTTCGGTCGCCAGTAGATATGAGCAAAGCCGAAAATCTGTTTTGCAAGGTTCATGGATTTGGGGTCGGATTTACAGTAAATTGCGAATTGAATGCAAACGAATCTCATTAAAACAGTCAAACCATAGTAGCTACAATAGTGGAATATTACAGAGTAATGTTTTGTTCAACAGATGGTGATGTTTTGACAGTGTCAAAAACTGGGAAAATACAATAAAACAATGATAATCAGTCCGTCAATCATTCAGTTGTTGCCCTGGACAGCAGTAGACATTGGAGGACCAGCGGCATCAAATCAAATCAAACTGGTTGAAATGTACACTGGCTTTATAGCACCCACGCACTAGGATTCCAATGGGTTAACTTCCCACATAGCACCCAGAGACTGGTTGAATTGGACACTGACTTCACAGCAGCCATGCACTAGGATTCCAATGGGTTAACTTCACCCACAGCCTGGATTTAATGGACACTGAGCACTTGATCCACAACACCCACAGACATCCACCCACAATGGACTCTCCTCCCTGTCCCTTTGTCTCTCTGTATTTCTCTCCCTGCTCTGCACTTACTGCCTGCTGTGATGCTGTTCTCCACTACACATACAGCCGACTGCCCGCCTCCAGGAAGGGGATGCTGTCAATACAGTGGGGCTTAGAGGTGATTGGATGGCTGCAAGATATTATGGATAATCCCTTGTTCCCGCCAAGTGACAGTACTGTAAACTAATATGTGCGGCCGCCATGTCTAGCGAATTTTAGAGCAAATTGCACAGCGAAGCAAATGGACAGTGAGATTTGCAGAGAATCTGGATTCGCTACATTTGCTTCGCTCATCTCTAGCCTCAGTTATATTTTCCGCCTGCCACAGAAATCTATTACTTTTTTGTTCTAATTTTTGTATATTTCGTCGGTTGTTTAAACTAATTATATAAAGATTTGAACCAAAAAAATAAAAATCATCCAATAGTTTTCCTCAAGACCCATTAAAACTCCAGTGGTTTGCCAGCAATTGACCAATTACCGAATTGACTGAATGGAATTCCAATGTGTTTTGCTGAAAATTATTACATTTTATCACACTCGATGTGAAGAAGTTTGAAGCGGCAATGAGGAGTCCTGGATGGATGCAGCCTATGGCCTATGATCGTATTCACGTTTTCCAGGCAGCCTTAGGCCCCATTCCCACTGAGCAAAACTAGCCTCCCGCTCATAATGGGAGTCTATGGGAGGCGCACGCTCCTGCCCTGTCCGCGCTGAAGAATGAACATGGAATTTCCAAGTGAACATGGAATTCCGCTAGTTTTGCTCAGTTGGAACGGGGCCTTAGGGCGGCATCCAACTTCTTTAAAAGCTCCCTAGCGTGCCCGGAAATAGCTTACCTCTATGCATGAGGCATTTTATTACAGATGAGGAGCCCCATGATTTTGCACTGGGGTTCGCAGGCTTAAAGTTACTCTTCAGACTTTCCATAACATTCATACTGCAGAGTAAACAGTAAAAACAAAAATGGCAGAATTGTTTTTTTTCTAGTTTTTGTAATTTTTTTCTCTTTAAAAAAAAAGTAAAAAAAAATAATAATAATTACATAATTATAAAAAACAAGCCATCTACAACTCTACTAGTGGGAAAAAAAGTTATGGCTCTAGTGTGAACATTAATGTTAATGTGCCAAAACCAGAACAGGGTTAAACAGGAAAAAAGAATTAAAAGTCACATCTTTTGAATCCACTTTGGCACAAAAAACTGCAGTGGAAGTTATTAACCCCTTAAGGACAGAGCCTGAAATGGCCTTAATGACAGAGACAAATTTTATGAATATGACCAGTGTCACTTTATTCATTAATAACTTCGGGATGCTTTTACCTATCCGGCTGATTCTGAGATTGTTTTCTCGTGACATATTGTACTTTACATTTCTGGTAAATTGGAGTCGATAATCATAACAAATCTTTATGAAAAAAACCCAAATAATGTGAAAAAATGTGAAAAACTGCATTTTTCCAACTTTGAAACTTTTTTGCGTATACAGAAAGTGGTTATACCACATAAATTATATATTAAATAGCATTAGCAACATGTCTACTTTATGTTGGCGGCATTTATTAAACGATCTTTCATTTTTTTTAGACAATAGAAAGCTTAAAACATAAGCAGCAAATTTCCAAATTTTAAGTAAAATTTCAAAATCAGATATTTTTAGGGACCTGTTCAGGTTTAAAGTGTATTTGAGGGGCCTGTATGTTAGAAAGCCCCACAAAGCACCCCATTTCAGAAACTGCACCCCCCACACTCTGCAAAAGCATATCTAGAAAGTGTTTTAACCCTTTAGGGGAGTCACAGAAATAAAAGCTAAGTGTGTAAGAAATTTGAAAATTTTAATTTTCCGTGCAGAGATTTTATTGTAATCCAATATTTTTCATATTTATAAACCTATTACCAGAGAAATGCACCCCAATATTGATTGCCCCGTTTCTGCAGTTTATAGAAATACCCCATATGTGGCCCTATTGCGCTATTTGACGCAACCACAAGCCTCAGATATAAGGGAGCGCCTAGTGAATTTCAATGGCTCCGTTATATTTGGTCATTTCTGACTGTACCACTTCAGGTTGGCAGAGGCTCTGGGGTGCCAAAACCTAAAAAACACCCCTAAAGGGACACCATTTAGAAAACTACACCCCTCAAGGAATGTAACAAGGGGTGCGGTGAGCATTTGGACCCCACAGGTGCTTCACAGATTTTCCGAACAATATGGCGTGAAAAAAGAAAAATTTATTTTTTACACTAAAATGTTGTTCTAGCCTTCAATTTTTCATTTTCACAAAGGGATAAGAGGAAAAAAAAGACACAAAACATGTAGTGCAGTTTCTCCCGAGTACGGAAATACCCCACATGTGGCGATAAAGTGCCAAGGGGGCGCAGCACGAGCCTCCAAAGGGAAGGAGCGCCAATTGGCTTTTGGAAGCTAGATTTCACTGGAATGGATTTCAAGGGCCATGTCGCATTTACAGAGCCCTCGTGCTGCCAAAACACTGGAAACCCCCCACAAGTGACCCCATTCTGGAAACTACACCCCTCAAGGAATCTAACAAGGGGTGCAGTGAGCATATGGACCCCACTGGTGACGGGCACAAATGTAGAAAAATGTGACGTGAAATTGAAAATTTTCATTTTTTCACTTTCACGGCACATATGTGCCCGTCATCCAGCGGTACATATCCTCACTGCACCCCTTGTTAGATTCCTTGAGGGGTGTAGTTTCCAGAATGGGGTCACTTGTGGGGGGTTTCCAGTGTTTTGGCAGCACAAGGGCTCTATAAATGCGACATGGCATTCATCATCTGTTCTAGCCAAATCCAACCTCCAAAATCCAAATGGCGCTCCTTCCCTTCGGAGGCTTGCCCTGCACCCACATGGCGCTTTATGTCCACATGTGGGGTATTTACGGACTCAGGGGAAATTGCTCTACACATTTTGTGGCTTTTTTTCTCTTTTAACCCCTTGTGAAAATGAAAAATTCAAGGCTAGACCAACATTATAGTGTAAAAAATGTAATATTTCATTTTCAAGCCACATTGTTCCACATTTGTACCCGTCACCAGTGGGGTCCATATGCTCACTACACCCCTTGTTACATTCCCTGAGGGGTGTAGTTTCCATAATGGGGTCACTTGTGGGGGGTTTTCACTGGCTTGGCAGAACAGGGACTTTTTAAATGCAACATGGCCTTTGAAATCCATTCTACCGAAATCCAGCCCCAAAAAGCTAAATGGCGCTCCTTCCCTTTGGAGGCCCGTCTTGCGGCTGCATAGTGCCTTAAGTCCACATGTGGGGTATTTCCGTACACGGGGGAAATTTCTCTACGCGTTTTGTTTTGTTTCTTCTCTTTTAACCCCTTGTGAAAATGAAAAAACCAAGTCTAGGTCAATGATTTAGTGTAAAAATGAAAACATTTTTACACTACATGTTGGTCTATACTTGATTTTTTCCCTTTTCACAAGGGTTTAAAAGAGAAAAAAAGCTCAATGCGTGTAGAGCAGTTTGTTTCGAGTACGGAAACACCCAACATGTGGACATAAAGCGCATTGCGGCCGCAAGACGGGCCTCCAAAGGGAAGGAGCGCCATTTGGCTTTTGGAGGCTGGATTTGGCTGGAATGGATTTCAAGGGCCATGTTTCATTTACAAAGACCCTATGCTGCCAAGACAGTGGTAAACCCCCACAAGTGACCCCATTCTGCAAACTACACCCCTCAAGGAATCTAACAAGGGGTGTAGTGAGCATATGGACCCCACTGGTGACGGGCACAAATGTGGAACAATGTGACGTGAAAGTAAAAAATTTCATTTTTTCACTTTCACGGCTCAAATGTGCCCGTCATCAAGGGGTCAATATCCTCACTGCACCCCTTGTTAGATTCCTTGAGGGGTGTAGTTTCCAGAATGGGGTCAATTTTGGGGGTTTTCCACTATCTTGGCAACACAGGGCCTTTGTAAATGCGAGATGGCATTCACCATCCATTCTAGCCAAATGGCGCTCCTTCCCTTTGGAGGCTTACCCTGCACCCGCATGATGCTTTATGTCCACATGTGGGGTATTTCCATACTTGGGGTAAATTGCGCTACACATTTAGTGTTTATTTTATCTTTTAACCCTTTGTGAAAATGAAAAAATAAAGACTAGATCAATGATTTAGTGTAAAAATATATATTTTTTTTACACTAAATGTTGGTCCAGCCTTGATATTTTTCATTTCCAAAAGGGGTTAAAAGAGAAAATAAATGCAAAATGTGTAGGGTAATTTCCCCTGAGTACGAAAATACCCCACATGTGGACATAATATGCCATATGGGCACAGGGCAAGCCACCAAAGGGACAGAGCGCCATTTAGAGGCTGGAATGGAGGACGGAGGCCATGTTGCATTTACAAAGCTCCTGTGCTGCCAAGACAGTAGAAACCCCCCACAAGTGACCCCATTCTGGAAACTACACCCCATAAGGAATCTAACAAGGGGTGCAGTGGGCATATGGACCCCACTGGTGACGAGCACATATGTAGAACATGTGCTGTGAAGATGAAAAATACTATTTTTTTCACTTTCACAGCACAAATGTGCCCGTCACCAGGGGGGCATATCCCCGCTGCCCCCCTTGTTAGATTCCTTATGGGGTGTAGTTTCCAGAATGGGGTCACTTGTGGGGGGTTTGTACTGTCCTGGCCGCACAGAGGCTTTCTAATTGCACCATGGCATCCTCTAATGGGAATGGGGGCCATGCCTATTTGGTTGGGGAAAAGGAACAATTTTAATTAATTTGGGGGTATTGGGCCAATTAGAAGTTTATAAGGTTGAAAAGGACAGGAGTCCATCAAATTCAACCTGTGTTGATCCAGAGGAAGGCAAAAAACCCTAGTGAGGCAGAAAACAGTAGCCTCATCACAGGGGAAAAATTCCTTCCCGACTCCATAATGGCGATCAGACTAATCCCTGGATCAACGTGACCCCTGAAATAAGAATAAGGGACAGAATATTGAAAATGTAGAACTCCAATGACGTGTGGTACGCCTTGAAGCGATCCAGTATGCAGAGGCCGGGGGGATCAGGACAGGTGTCACACTGGTAAATGGTGTCCTTCCTGATCCCCCTTTTGTGGCACACTCTGCACTTCTTTTGGGATCTCCCCTTTTTTCCAGTGTGGGGGACTTCACCTGGAAAATGTTGTCCCTCTACGATACGGGGTCCTTCATATCCAGAAGCGCTGGGGCCCGCTCCGTGGCTGCAGAATATCAGGGCTTTGATTACTGCTTCCTGGAAATCAAGGAATTTCCCCTGGTGGCCGGCACATCGGTACAACACAAAAGCGTTGTACATCGCTGTTTGTACCAGATGTACGGCCACCTTTTTGTACCACGTTCTGGTTTTTCGCGTGGCGTTATATGGCTTGAGGACTTGATCTGAGAGATCAACTCCTCCCATATACTGATTGTACTCTAGAATACAATCAGGTTTGTTCACCACGTTTGTGGTACCACGTACAGTGACAGGGGTGGTGCTATTCCTGTGAATTGTGGTCAGAATAAGGACATCGCGCTTGTCCTTATATCTGACCAACAACATGTTTTCACAGGAATAGGCCTTGCACGCACCCCTTCTCATCGTTTCTCTAACAGGGTGACTTGGGAGGCCTCTTTGGTTTTTTCGGATCGTGCCGCAAGCTACTGTAGCTCGGGCAGCGAGTGACCGAAACAGGGGGATGCTGGTATAAAAGTTATCAACAAACAGGTGATAACCTTTATCCAGCAGTGGGAAGATCAGCTCCCAAACGATCTTCCCACTAACTCCGAGGATGGGGGGGCATTCTGGGGGCTGGATTTGGGTGTCCCTACCCTCATACACTCTAAATCTGTAAGTGTACCCTGAGGTACTCTCACAGAGTTTGTAGAATTTCACGCCATACCGCGATCTTTTATTGGGAAGGTACTGGCGGAAATGGAGTCTTCCTTTGAAGCTCAGGAGGGACTCATCTACTGAGATGTATTTCTCTGGGATATTCATCTCAGTAAATTTGGCTGAGAAGTGCTCTATGACCGGCCGTACTTTGTACAGTCGGTCATATGAGGGGTCATCTCGTGGGGGGCACCTTGCATTGTCATTGTAATGCAAGAATTTTAGGAGGGTTTCGAATCGTACCCGTCCCATGGCCATTCTGTAAAGTGGGGTATTATATATAATATCCCCACTCCAGTATTGCCGCATTGTGGGTTTTTTTACTAGGCCCATGTGCAGCAGGAGCCCCCAAAATTTAGTCATTTCGGCTGCATCAGTAGGGGTCCACGCCATGGGCCTAGCAAAAGAAGAGGAGGGGTTCTGGGCCAGGAATTGGTGCGCGTACAGGTTTGTTTGCGCCACCATCAAATTTACAAGGTCACCAGAGAAATAGAGTTTGAAAAAGTCTATTTCTCTGAGACCTGTGGGGTTAACCTGGATTCCCGCCGTTGCCGTAAAGCCAGGAATCCAGGGCTGATGATTTTGGGGGTCTGGGGTCCAGATGGGGTCACCTGTCTGGGGGACAGTGGGCGGGATTGGGTCACCTGTCTGGGGGACGGGGGGTGGGATAGGATGACGTGTCTGGGGGGCAGGGGGCGGGATGGGATGACTTGTCTGGGGGGCAGGGGATGGGATGGATTGACGGGGGGCAGCCCGAGGCGTTCTCCTTGGACGCCGTGGTGGATAATCATCATCACTGGATGATGATGATGAGGATGAATGGAGGAATGAAGGATCCCCCCATTCATCCTCACTGGCTGTTTCGGTGTCAGAGGCGATAAGTGCGTACGCCTCTTCCACCGAAAATCGTTTCTGTGACATTTTTATACGGGGATTGGGGTAGGGGGGTATGTAAATGTAATGTGGTGTAGTGGTGTAGTGTAAAGCTTTATTAGATGTATTGTAATGTAATGTGTGGTAGTGTAGTGTAGTGTTTTGTGTTTTACGTGTTTTTCACAGTAAGGGGGGGGGGGAACCTACGGCAAAAAAAGAGTTGCTGATAAATGTCGCACTTATGTGCGGTACTTTTCAGCAAACAGTGGCAGTAGGATATAGAAAAAAAAGGGTGAAAAGGGGGGAAAAAACCCCCTACGCCAAAAAAGCGGAGTTGCTGATCAGCGGCGCACTTACGTGCAAAGCTGATCGGCACTCAGCGGCGAAAGGACGCAAAAAAAAAAAAAAAAAAAAAAAAAATGGAGGGGAAAAAAAAAAAAAATGCTATTTCTTCACCCCAAAGCCACTGATTAGTGTATTATATACACTAACCAGCCGCTAGGGGGCAGTACTACGTACCTGACGGAAATAGCCGAAGATCTCCGGAAAAAACGCGACAAGACCCGAACGAAGAAGCCGAACGATGACGTGGAAAGAAGCCGACGCCGAACGAACGCGGACGCCACGGAATCGCCGATTCGCCGCACCGGACGCTACGATCAGGTGAGTATGGTGCACTACACACCACACACACCTGCTCTGCTCACCTCAGGTAACCGACTGAGGCGTGCAGATCAAAGTAAAAATATTTATTTTTACTTTGATCGCCGCTATTGGCCGGCCGGGCTTGGCCGGCCAATAGCAGCGATCTGGGGGGTGGCACCATGGCCCCCTCTAGTATACACACTAATGATGATTGGTGCTGTCTCGGACAGCACCAATCATCATTAAATTCCGGGTCCCCGGGTCACCGATGACCCGGGAACCGGAAAATCACTGTAGTTGGCTGATTTGGATAAATCAGCCAATTACAGCGATCGTCGGCACGGAGGGGTTAATCACCCCCCCGTGCCGGCAAGCTACGGTGGTCTGCTGTTAGTAACAGCAGCCATCATTACCCGATCGCCGCGTGTTTACACGCAGCGGTCGGGTAAACATCGGGCGTAAATTTACGCCCTGGTGCGTTAAGTACCAGGCTGCGAGGGCGTAAGTTTACGCCCAATGTCGTTAAGGGGTTAATCCGCCTGACCTTGGGATGTAAGATCTCTGCTATCTGCATGCAATGATTTGTATAAACATTTCCATAATTTTTGCCAAATCGGGCAGGTTGTACCGCTGCAATGTCGCTCGACTTTTAGCCGATGTAAACTGTATAATAAATGTGGGTCATAAATCCCGCCATGATATATCCCTCTATGTGGCGCGGTGCCACCGCCATCACCCCCTCCGCACATGTTAATCATCCAATGAAAAAAACTGCCTCTTCTGCAGCCAAGATCTTGCGAGGTTGTGGGGCCCTGAAGGAGACGTATGCTGCCGTCGGCACTCTTCATTATAGACTTCTCCTCTCCTCCTCCAGCGACTCCTCCGACGCCGCCATTCTACTGTAGTTTTATGTTAAAATATAAGTTTATATCTGACTTTCCTGTTTCAGGAATTACAATGAGTGAAACTTGTGCCTCTAGGCTACGAGTCTTTCACTGTGATTCGGAAAGAAAACATATTTCATGGAAAGTATCTTCTCTGGTATTAACCCAGCTGCTCCGAAGCCTCCAGCAATGATTTAGTCAGAACAGCTGCTTGACTTAAAATAAAATAAAAAATAAAATAAAAAACAAGACATTTGATTACTTCAGTTTTGGCTTTTTCTCGCGTCTATTCGAGGTAAAGTCATTTTTGGCATTTTCTTCAGTAAATATAGATTTTCTAAAGTTTCTAGGGGAGGAAAAAAAGAAGGTGAAATTATGAAGTATTTCTCCTAATGTGTTTTTTTTTTCTGTTTCAAAAAAGTAAGTGAACCGCTTGAGCTTACCTACATGCACTGATTACTAATAACATGCAGTCCTAAAGTTATTTAACAACCTTGTTAAACTAATAACACAGACAGCTGTACTCTTCATGTCCTTTATTGACAACATTGAGTAAATGCCCACAGTGCAGGAAGAAAAAAAAAAACTATACTAAAAAAAACAAAACAGAAACATTTCAAAAGGTTTTGTTTAGACCCTGACCAATCGCTAGAAAAGATTTCTGGTAAACTGGAATCTCTAAATAATTAAATTCAGAGGTTTACTATTACTCCCTGCTCTGTGGATGTTTACTCAATGTGCTCAGTAAAAATATGAACCGTGCAATGGTTTTATATCATTAGTTCAGTTACATTGTGTTTGTTGAGAATAATCATATTCAATCAGTTATCAGAAATCCACAAAAATATTGTATATTATAATCATTCCAAAGGGTTCACCTACTGTGCTTTCACTCCTTGCATTGCGGATGGGTGTTTTTTTTTTTTTTTTTTATGTTTTATGTAACAGTTTATTTTTAATGGGAAATACAATGTAATTTTATTATTGAGGGATGGGGGTAGTTTATTGTTTTATTTGTCACTTTTTTCACTTTTACACTAGTGTACATCAACCAGTGATCTGCTGATCACAGTTACAATGACTGTAGGGCGGTGTATCGAACGTGTCAGCATTATGCTGCCTCAGGCATGGATGTGTAGAGGCATCTCCATGGCAGGCACTATGGTTTACAAAAGGTCTGCAGGATTGCCATGGAGATGATCAGAGGCCGGGACCTCAAATAACCTCTTTACATGATCATAACCCTTTACATGCTGCTGTCAGGATTTGACCGCAGCATGTAATGGGTTAAATAACCTAGATCTATAGGTTATAGCAGTTGTCAGCTTTCATACTGACAGGTCTTCTGGGATGCCAATGCAGGGGTTCAGCAAACACTTATCCTGACCAGAATAAAGCCCAAATAAATAAAGCCTGTAGAAATGGGCGGTTACTAAGAGGTTAAATACTAATTCTAATTTTGTATATTTTGTTTAACCCCTTCCCCCAAATGACGTCCAGGTACGTCATAAAAAACAGCGCCATTCTGCCTCATGATGTAATAACCCCATCTATAAACCCGTTACATTAATTATCCTAACCGATAATATCCGTTAAAAAATAAAAAAAACTAACCAAAGTGACAGTTTTTTGTTAATCCCGCCCCCTTAAAAATATAGAAAAAAGCTATCAAAATGTAACATGTACCCAAAAGGTGTACTGCTAAAAATGCCAGCTTATGCCTAAAAAAAGCCCTCATATAACTCCATTGGCCAATTGGACATTTATATATTACATCTCTAACACTATGCAATATGCCACTTTTATTATTTTTTTTCCTACTTTTTTCTTTATGCCAATAAGGGATTACTAGTTAATAACTTGATACCCTGGTTACACTGTATTGTACTCCAGTATAATACTACATTATACCCTGGGTCTCACTACTCTAGCAGCAGGCCCTGGGGTCTTTTCTAGGACTATGGAGCACTTACCCATTGTCTGTTTTGGTGATTGGGAAACCCATTGACCCGAAGGGAATTAAAAATCCCCTTCGATCCCCGAACCTGCTTGTACTCTGGTGGACATGACAGCTGTATAGCCGCAAAGCCATAACAATCTATAGAAAACCAAGTAAAACTCTATGGTCTTGTAGTTCTCGAAGTCCATCACGAGACCCTATTGAAGGGTAAATCAGCCCTTCTGAGCAGCACACCATTACGGGGACAGGCCATGAAGACCTACTCTTTTGGGTGGACACTCCGCAATGGGATGGCTTTGGATGTGTGATGTAATATAAGAGTCAGGAACATTTACTGCCTGGGGAACATTTGTTTTCGGGATCTCAGATCTTCTCCAGTTCAGCTGTGTGGATCATAATGATGCGGTAATTTAATATCGAGCTGTGAGAAGGAACAGAATTGTGGTGGTAAGCGATTGCCTGGCGGCTAAGCCTGCTTCACTGGAAAATAGATGGCGATATTATGGGGCTACCTGCTGCCTCCGCAACACTTATATGATTAAATGACAATTAGGGGCCAATTTTCCTGCACATTAATTAGACACCAACTGCAGCCGCATCTGAACTGAGGACAATCATTTCTTTATGCTAACTGCATCTCCGGATAAGAGGCACCTAATATCCCAGAATATCAATGCCGGATTTACTAAATGTGCTGCCGAAGGAAGAAGAAAACAGGAGCTGATGGGTAACAGAGGCCCGAAGACTCCGAGATGAGAAGGAGAGACGGATGAGAGGGACAGCTAAGGTCAGGGGTCATGTGAGTAGGAGGAGGATTGTGGGAGTGAACACCACAGAGAGGGGAGTCGGCACAGAATACAGACTGTCCGGAGGAAGAGATGAGAGAGACAGCTCAGGTCAGGGGTCATGTGAGGAGGAGGATTGTGGGAGTGCACACTGCAGAACGGGGAGTCAGTGCAGAATACAGACTGTCCGGAGGAAGAGATAAGAGGGACAGCTCAGGTCAGGGGTCATGTAAGGAGGAGGATTGTGGGAGTGCACACTGCAGAACGGGGAGTCAGCACAGAATACAGACTGTACAGGGAGAGGTATGAGAGGGGCAGCTCAGGTCAGGGGTCATGTGAGGAGGATGTGAGGAGGAGGATTGTGGCAATGCACACTGCAGAACGGGGAGTCAGAGCTGAATACAGACTGTCCGGAGGAAGAGATGAGAGGGAGAGCTGAGGTCAGGGGTCATGTGAGAAGGAGGATATGTGAAAAAAGCCTAAAACTAATTGGAACTATACCCTAACAGCTGATCAATTCAGAATCTAGACCTGTATATCACCTAGTATGAGCAAAAAGCCTGCAAAAAAGTGTGAAAATGCATAAACGTGCAAAGTACCATCCAGCCCTGTATACAGGTCCCAGTTATATAGAAACCAGCATTTTTGGTGCCTTTTCAGTGACCCCTGCCAAATATCATTCAGAATAATTGCCGACCTCTATGGGAGAAGGAAGAGACCATGGATCTATGTTCGCACACACTGAGAGACAAACCCGCCAAGGGCAAACACATCTCCAATCTCCGCCATCACACGAGGCGTGCTCCTCTCTGATAATGTGGCGGTGGGTGGCCGCCACACACTTTATCATTTGCAGCATATGTTTCATCAAGAAAATTCAAAGCTTTGTTTGATCTTTTTCTCATCTGAGAACGAAGCAAGAGAGAGGATAGAAGCACTACCAGCTCAGATGTAGCAGAGCTGAGCGCGGCACATGTAAGAAAGCTAAGGCTGCAGATGGGGAAGAGCTGAGACGGTCCCATGTGTTAGTCCCCCGGCTCTATGTGGAATCAACATGTGCAGTCTTCCCTAGGGCTGCGGGGAACAGAGTAAAGAACTATTTGCAAGAAATGAGGATCGCAACGCTGAGAAGAAATCTGATTCTGGTCATGAAGACTTTACAATTAATGGTGAGTTTTGTAAAAGGTGAAAAAGGTTTCATCACAAACTTTGGATGTGGGATGGACCCTCATTTCCCCCCAAATAACTCCAACAAAAGAGACTATGAAATGAAGACACAAAACACACTTTTTGATGGTAAGATGGACAAGGCTTAATTTATATCACAGGACTAACAATCCCAGGAGTCAGGTGACGTGCTCGGTCACTGGGAGTCCCGGATACTGTAACAGCTGTGTGACATCCAGCACCTGGCCATACACCAAGAAAGGAGGCAGCATGTGCTGGCTGCCATTCTAACGGAGCCAGGACATCATAAAACACCAATGACCCTACTGATCCTCACTCCTGTGATTAACCACCACGCTCGTCCCTGGATGACGTTAACAGTATGACATCCTTAAGAATGGCCACTTCCAAAGTTCAGCCTGTTCACCACCAAGAGGATGTCACACCTCAATGAGTTATAATGAGTCCTCCATAATTGGCCTGTGAAATATAAAAAATGTGCAAAAAAAAAAGAAGCTAAACCTCGGCTCATAAAGAGTCATCCTCCAGAACTCAGGATAGGAAAAAACCCCTGTGGAGGAAACCTCTAGGAAACAATGGCTGAAGGATTGTCCTTCCCTTGAGCTTAGAGGGTTAATGCCAAACTGTAGCTAATGAAAAGATGATAAAATTGATATTGTCATATCCTGATAATATTTACAATAATATGTGTATTATTACACCTGCAAAAAGAGAATTCCCTTGCACGGCTCCAGTCTATTCCTAGGTACCGGCATGGTCTGAAGCACTGAAAATGAGCCCTAGTGTGACGAGACTCCTTCCCCTCTGTGACGCGGATCCATTGCTTTTAATGGAGCCATCTAACAGAGGGCGGGGGGGGGGGGCAGAATGTTACACTGGGGGTGGAAGAGTGTCACGGCCTCGGCGGCGTCCCGTGCTCCGGGCCGCCGCTGCAACCTCTCCATGCAGCTGCCGGGGTCCATGTGCAGGGACCCGGCGCTGCTACTAGTTCGGCCCCGGGGGGCGCCTTACCTCGCCCCGCTCCTGTCACCCGCTGTGCCAGCCGGCGCGCGCGTCCCCGCCTCCTAGGGCGCGCGTGCGCCGGCTGTCTCAGATTTAAAGGGCCGGTCTGCCCCTAATTGGAAGTTGCACTAATCACTTCCTATAAATTCCAGCCCTGCCCCACTACAGGTGTTGGAGACTCTGCATGCTTCCCATAGCGTTTGGCCCAGCTCCCTGTTGTTCCTGACCTTAGTCCTTGTCCCTTGTTCCTGTCTGCAGTCGTTGTCCCTAGTCCTTGCCCGCTGCTTTCCCATTGTTCCTGAGTCCTGTCCGCCACCTGCGATCACGTCTACAGACCTCTGCCTGCTCTATCTCCTGCCTACTGCTCCTGCCTCGCCTGCCGTCACTAGCAACCAAGCCAGGGGTAGCGACCTGGGGGTCGCCTGCCGCAGCAAGTCCATCCCGCCTTGCGGCGGGCTCTGGTGAAAACCAGCGGCCCCTTAGACTCCGCTCCCTGGTGAGGTTAGTGCTATCGCTGGTGACGGTCCAGTGGATCCACTACTCCAGGCGTTACAAAGGGCTCGTCTCCCGTGCTTCAGGCCATGACGGTACCCGGGAATAGACTGGAGCCGTGCACAGGAACCGGTTCAAAAAAAGGGCTGTGGCACCAGCATCCCTGGGCCTGTGCCGGTCTGCTGATGTAAAAGCGGTATACCCAATGGTACATTCACTTTAAAGCCAGTGGGAAGGATAGAAGCTGGTGAGATCTAGTAATGTTCTATGTAGAGCAGTGCTTCTCAATTCCAGTCCTCAGGCCTCACCAACATGTCATGATTTGAGGATAGCCCATTCACAGAACAGCTGTGATAATACCTGATGCACTGACTATAATTATATCACCTGTGAAATACTAAGGAAATCCTCAAAACATGACCTGTTGGTGAGGCCTGAGGACTGGAATTGAGAAGCACTGATGTAGAGGATACATGGACAGTTAATGTGATACAGTGGGTAACACAACAACCTGGTTACAGGTAATAAGAGCTTCTTTAGATTACGCTTCTTCACCTCCCCGTTGACATGATTTGTGTTTTTTCCCCATGCTTATTACTCTATGAACACATCCTGCAGCTCCGTATATCGTGTATTTTGCGCTTTATTTGCAGCTCAGGCATTTAAAGGTGTAAAGATCGTTGTTCCCACGTTATTTGGCTTAATTACGCTTTAATATTTTCTTCACACGTCTAATTTAAGCCACGGGCGAGGAAAAAGTTTTTAGTTTATTTTTCCCCTTCCTTTCGGTTACATCACCCATTGTAATCGACACAGAGGAAAATTCTGCAAAAAAAAAAAAAGTGCCATCGAGCCATCGAGCCACCTGGGAACTGCTGCCTGCCCTGTGACCTATGCCTGCCCTATGACACTGCAGATTGTCAAGGGGATAATCATAAAAATGGCAGATCAACAACATAGATGATGAAAAGGTCTAAAGCATAAAACGTAACTGAATACACTCAATGAACTAAATCTGTAGAGTTTGGGGGAATGATAGGAAAGGATAAAAAAGGAGTTAAAGGAGAACTCCGGTGAAAAGCAAAAATTCAGGTGCCTCCTGTAGATTCTGGTACTGAGACACTGCAATTTGGGTTGGAAAAGCCTGCTCAGCCAGTCAGTGACCGGGGCGGGGCATCTCTGCAGTCACTTCCTGCCCCATCAGGAAGTGATGACACTAAAAGCTGGGAAAACCTGGACACCGGAGGCTGAGAGTGAGCTGGTGACGCTGCGGGGGCACAGGGATGAGTAAGTATGACTTATTATTTTGCGACTCCCGCACATTACACCCCCTCCTCCCCTTTGCCCCTTGCCGGCCCTGGATTTATACAGGGGAGTTCCCGTTCTCCTTTAGATAATAATACAATTAAGTAATATTAGTAATAAAAACAATAATAGTAATAATAACAATAAAATGATATCTGAAAAAATATTAGCTATCAGTTTTTTTTTTTAAATTCCTGGACTTTATGGCAGTACGGGGGTCACAGACCGGCGCTCCTGTATAACCGTACTCCGCGCACTCCGCAGCAGTAACATCTAGTAACACAATAAATCCCGACATGGTGGCGGAGCTCATCCTCTGTCAGAGTTGTCTGAACTACTGTACAAACATTATTGATATCTTCAATCGAGAAGAAAAATATTGAAGAACCTACAGGGCCTAATAATGCTTCAGATTAAATATAATAAGGGCCGGCGGAGGAGGGGCCGCCACTGCCGCAGCTGCCATGGGGGCTCCCATTATTGTCTGCAATGTTCCACTTACTGTATTTACTGTCTTTATTTATTCTCCATGTTGGATTCTTCTCAGCTCAGAACATTATTGTGTTTCTGTGAAGTGTAAGGGATCTGTCATTTAAAGGGGTATCCCCATCTTTAGCCCGTCTTACAAGTCAGATTGTTGTCAGACCATCCCCGCATAGACATGCCCAACATTTAGGTGGGTTTGGAAATCGGGGGAGATGTTTCTGTGACTTTCTATTTCTTGTTCTTGTTTCTATTTCTTGTTCTTAATATAATAATCCAATAATCCAGCGCTGAGATCAGGAGATAAAAACCACAGGATGTTCCTTTGGGCTGCAAAAGTCCAGTAATTTTAAGACCCCTCTTTCCTAATAACCCCCCATATGGCAGAAAGATGACACCCCAAGGCGGGATAGGGTGCAGAATAGACCTGTGGTTCCTCAGGATCAGCCGGTGCCATGTATTATTCAACCGTGAACAGGTGTGGAGAGGAAATCAACAGGTTGTATGGCAGGCGGATCACCCCCCGAGGTGGATGTAGGCCGTTTAATGGTGCCTTAGTGCCCCAGAGTCACCAGTTGCCGGATGCTTGGGGTATTGATAATGGGCAGATGTTGCCAGGAGAAGAGCAGGTTGTATAGCAGGCAGGATGGACTGGTGATGCCTCGGGAGTCAGCAGGTGCCGAGTGCCCCACTGTGTATTTAGCTGTGGGCAGGTGAAGGCAAGAAAGAAGCAGGTTGTGTGGCAGGTGGGTCGCACCTCAGCAGATAGGTTGCAGAATTGACCCGTGATACTTCAGGAGTCAGCAGGTGGCAGGTCCTCCATTGTGTATTCAGCTGTGGATGGGTGGGCAGGAGAGCCCACCCCCAAGGCTACTCTATCCTTCACAGTGCCTGTGGACTCTCTGATTTTCCTGACTACAGACTACAGGGCACTGGGGACTTTTTAGCAAGATTACAGAAAATGCATCTTACATCTCCTGAAACATATGGTCTATGTCTATTGAGCAATTTTGATCTTTAAAGGAAATGTTCTTAAATTGTGTATTACGGATCCTTAAAAAAAAAATTATTAAAGAAAAAAAAGTAGCCTAAGAAGAGGCACGGCAATAATCTCCAAGTGGGAGTCTTTCGGCTTCACTTTGGGAAGTTCTCTAGACAATTGCTGGGTCTGTGCTGAGCTTTTAATCAGTGCAGACATCTGTATCTGATAAGACTCCACAAAGGAGAGCGCGGCACAAAATATTGATGACTGTTTGCTAATGTTTGCACCTAAAGCAGAATAAGTTCAAGGTAATCAGCGCCTTGGCAGAACGCTCGGCAAATTATTTTTTTTTCATTTTTTTTTCTTCTCTAAATAAAAGTACAGGTGCTCACATAATAGCGATCACATTAACACCAAAGTTAACCGGCGATAAATCAGCAGCCGGCCAAACACGAAAATACCAGACGTAAAAAAATCGAAAACATTTCATCTAAGCAATTATCTAGAAAAACAGGCATTATGGGGGCTCTCTGTGACCACTCTGGAGAATCCGACATCTTCTTTAAATACCAAGTACATTAAGTCAATGACAGGATGATTGATTATCGCAATACTCCCAGATTGGCCGCATAGCGTAAAACCGGGGAGAGAGGCAGATGCTGTGAACGTTTCCAAACAGTTAGAGGACACGTTGGCGCGAAGTCATAAAAACATTTCATAGAGGAATCCTACACGTAACACAAACAGAACGCATCAATGACAAATGACACAGATATCCGGCACATGTGGCGGAGAAAGGGTCTCATATCTGGAGGTGGAGACCATGTGACGGATACCATGGTCCAAGTCATTAAACACAGGAGAAGTAGAACTCCCACCAGCTGGACATATAGCATTGTTAAAGAGGAGCAAACTTTTCATGGGGCAGGTTCCACAAACTTCGGCTTCATCCGAACTAAACCTTAAACGAATCAAAGTAAAACAGATAAATGATGGCAGCTACTATAGTGGAACTATAGTGTCTCTTTTGCACCAAAACCAAGTCAAAAACATGCATTTTTTTTAACGACAAAAAAGTGCTTTTTAAAAGAGAAGTCTGGCATGGGGCAAAAAATATTCCGGGTAGGGGGTGGAAAAACATAAAAAAACTGAAGTTATAGTCATCTGTCCCAGTGCCCGCGCAGTTCCGTGTCCTGCTCCTGGAGCCCAGCCGGACCCCTCTGGCTACGTCATGACCTCTCAGTCAGTCAGTGAGTGGGGTGGGACACCGCTGCAGTCACTGATTGGGGACTAAATCCCACCCCCTTGTGATGTACCCAGTGTAGGAGGCCAAATTAACCCCCATCCAGATTACACCCGGGCAGGGCCGGGACAAAGAGTTTTGGTGCCCTAGGCAGAGAAGGGAAATGGCGCCCTCCCCCCCCTTTGGAACCCTGTGTTATCAGAATCAGTGTTCCCCACACAGTATAATGCCCTAAAAGTGCCCACACACTGTAATAAGAGCCCCAATACATACAGTAGTTATCTTATAACACTATTTCCCCCATACAGTGATTACATATTGCCTTCAAACTACTCTAAACAAAACATGAAGATATCTCCAATGATACCATTACATAATACCGCCACATCATGACCCCTAACACTACAACCCTATAACAGAGTGCAGTTACATCCAGTGACTCACAGGGGGAGTCTTCTCTGATCAGAGTCTTTCACTTTTTCTTTTTCTCTCCATCCAGCATAGACCACCTTGAAATCTTCTCTTGGCTGTGAATCATCTCTCCAGAATCTGCCAGATAAACATGTTAGGCTCCAGCACATACAGTAGTTAGGTCCCCTGTACCCCTATATAGTAGTTACACCCCTCTGTGCTCCCATAGTTTTTAAGGTGTCCCTGTGCCCCAGTATAGTAGTAAGGCCCTTCTGTGCAGCCGCAATTTAGTACAGACTGCTGTGTGCAGCCCCCAGTAGTTTATAGACTCCCTTTGTGCTGCCCCCGTTATATATAGACCCTCTATGTTCTGCCACCAGTGGTATATAGACCCCTGTGTGCTGCCAACAGTAGTATATAGACCCCTGTGTACTGCCCCCAGTAGTATATAGACCCCTGTGTGCTGCCCCCAGTAGTATATAGACCCCTGAGAGCCCCAAACACCATTATAATAATCTGCCACTGCTGCTGACCACAGACCTCTGCACAGTGCAGGAGCCGGGGAGGAAGCATATAATGGCCCGCTCTGCTGATCCTCCTCCTTTACTGCAGAAGAATACTCTACATCACTTATATTCTGCAATACAGAAAGAGTTAACATCAGAGCAGACAGTTAGGGTCCCTTTACACAGAAAGATTATCTGACAGATTTGAAGCCAATGCCAGAAACAGACTATAAACAGAGATCAGGTCATAAATGAAATCTTTTCAAATCCATTCCTGGCTTTGGCTTCAAATCTTTTGCAGATAATCTGTAAGATAATCTTTCTGTGTGAATGGACCCTTACTTCTATGCCCCTTCCCCAGCTCCTGCATTGTGTAGAGGTCAGGTTGGAGTTCAGCAATGCAGATAAGACATGAATGTAGCCTCCCTGCTGCAGAATATACTTACTCTGCAGTATTGAAGGGGTAACAGCACAGCTTCTGTAAACTTTTCCTCCTCTCCTGCAGCACCAGGGCTTGGGGATAAAGGCCAGGGTGGGCAGCAGCATGTGCTTGGTGTCTTCTAAGAGGAAACTGCTGGAGTCCATTGTCAGAGAGGGACCAGACTGTCCAGCAGCCAGAGTCAGTGCATCAGGTGCTCTGTGCTGTGTGATACCCTTCCAGAACCTGTGCTCTGGGCTGTGTGATACCCTTCCAGGACCTGTGCTGTGTGATACCCTTCCAGGACCTGTGCTGTGTGATACCCTTCCAGGACCTGTGCTCTGTGCTGTGTGATACCCTTCCAGGACCTGTGCTCTGGGCTGTGTGATACCCTTCCAGGACCTGTGCTGTGTGATACCCTTCCAGGACCTGTGCTCTGTGCTGTGTGATACCCTTCCAGGACCTGTGCTCTGTGCTGTGTGATACCCTTCCAGGACTTGTGCTCTGAGCTGTGTGATACACTTCCAGGACCTGTGCTCTGTGCTGTGTGGTACACTTCCAGGACCTGTGCTCTGGGCTGTGTGATACCCTTCCAGGACCTGTGCTCTGTGCTGTGTGATACCCTTCCAGGACCTGTGCTCTGTGCTGTGTGATACCCTTCCAGGACCTGTGCTCTGTGCTGTGTGATACCCTTCCGGGACCTGTGCTGTGTGATACCCTTCCAGGACCTGTGCTCTGTGCTGTGTGATACCCTTCCAGGACCTGTGCTCTGTGCTGTGTGATACCCTTCCAGGACCTGTGCTCTGTGATACACTTTCAGGACCTGTGCTCTGTGCTGTGAGGTACACTTCCAGGACCTGTTCTCTGTGCTGTGTGATACCCTCCCAGGACCTGTGCTCTGTGCTGTGTGATACCCTTCCAGGACCTGTGCTCTGTGCTGTGTGATACCCTTCCGGGGCCTGTGTTCTGTGCTGTTTGATACACTTCCAGGACCTGTGCTCTGTGCTGTGTGATACCCTTCCAGGACCTGTGCTCTGTGATACACTTTCAGGACCTGTGCTCTGTGCTGTGAGGTACACTTCCAGGACCTGTTCTCTGTGCTGTGTGATACCCTCCCAGGACCTGTGCTCTGTGCTGTGTGATACCCTTCCAGGACCTGTGCTCTGTGCTGTGTGATACCCTTCCGGGGCCTGTGTTCTGTGCTGTTTGATACACTTCCAGGACCTGTGCTCTGTGCTGTGTGATATACTTCCAGGACCTGTGCTCTGTGCTGTGTGATACCCTTCCAGGACCTGTGTTCTGTGCTGTGTAATACACTTCCAGGACCTGTGCTCTGTGCTGTGTAATACACTTCCAGGACCTGTGCTCTGTGCTGTGTTTTACCCTTCCAGGACCTGTGCTGTGTGATACCCTTCCAGGACCTGTGCTCTGTGCTGTGTGATACCCTTCCAGGACCTGTGCTCTGTGCTGTGTGATACCCTTCTAGGACCTGTGCTCTGTGCTGTGTGATACCCTTCAAGGACCTGTGCTCTGTGCTGTGTGATACCCTTCCAGGACCTGTGCTCTGTGCTGTGTGATACACTTCCAGGACCTGCCAAGCTGCCTGTGCCTGTGCCTGAAAAAAAAGACCTGTTTCGATTAATTACCCATCCAGTCTGCGCCCCCTGTCATTTGGCGCCCTAGGCCATTGCCTACCCCTACCTACTCTTTGTCCCAGCCCTGTACCCGGGTATAGTTTGGCCTAGGCCAGAATATACCCCGGGTGATAAACTCTATACCTGGGGGTATAAAACTGCCTAGGCTATGCTACATCTTTCCGGGCCATAATGTTATTACTTTATTGGTTTTCTCACCCCTGGCCCTATCATACTTGGATACACAGCTGTTTCATCTTGTTGGAAAATACAGTACAGCTTTTACATTAAGCTGCCAGTAGATGGCGCTGTCCTATCAATGCATCATTTGCACAATTTGTTTTGAGCAGGAGGAGCTTTTTATGAGTTGCACAAAATGTAACGGTTGTTGCTCTAAAACAGTTTGGCTAAAAAGCTACGCTGGGGAGGATTTTGCACAAAAACTTAAAAAAAATTTCAAATGATAACCCCCCCCCCCCCCCTGCAGTGCAAATGTTGAAAAAAGGTGCAGGCAGTAGAAACTGATGGAAAATAGCGCAGAATGCTTAATAAATCTTGCACGGATACTTGTTAAGTGCACAAAATCTCCTCATTAGAAAAAAAGAAAACAAAAAAAAAAATAGAACAAACGCAATGATAAATCCCCCTTTGTGTTTATGCCATCCTCCTCTCCCAAATCCAGCAGGATTAACAGGTCCAGCTACTCCCGATTATATTTATTATTAAAATAATTAAAACGCGTTTCTAGACCGGAGCGGTCTCTTCATCAGATGCTGCAAGCCCTAGTGGTTGGCACTACCGTCATATCGGCATTATGGGTAAGCTTATTATCCTTTCACTTTATATACTATGCCACAGTGGCGTCGCTAGGCATAATCATTCGGGGCCCAAACCCCGAATAAATTATACCTAGCCCCGAAAGTCATTTGATCCCGACTCACTGCCAGCGCCTATTAACAGCAGCCGCGGCCTCTCATCCTTGGCCACTGATGCAGCGTCTGAGCGGTACGTGAGGGTGGGCAAGGTGCGGGTCAGAACCTTGCCTGCCCTCACATACCGCTGAGACGCTGCATCAGTGACGTCACTTGTGCATTGGATGCGTGCATCGCGGCTGGCCGCAGCGACGCCACGCTCCTGCACAACCTCCCTCCTGCCCGCACCTTGCCCGCCCTCACGTACCGCTCAGACGCGGCATCAGTGAAGTTACCTGTGCAGTGGATGCGTGCACCGCAGCAGCACTACACTCCTGCACAGCCTCTCTCCTGTCACCGAACACGCACTCAACAAAGTCACCCGGCGTTTCTATAGGTGGCAAACTCCTGTCCTGCCGCACTTCTTTGCCATTGGTGAGTATTGTGACCCGGGAGGCGGGGGCTCAAGTGAGATAGAATGTGTGTGTTGGGGGGGGGGGGGGGTTAAGATGGGGCCCAGGTGGGGTAATGTGTGTGTAGGGGAGGGGGTAGGGTGAGGTAGTGTGTGTGTTGGGGGGGTTAACATGGGCCCCAGCCAGGGTAGTGTGGGGGGTCAGGTGGGGTAGTATATGTGTGTGTGTGGAGGGGGTCTGGTGAGGTGTGTGTGGTGGTGATGGGGGATGAGGGTCAGGTGGGATAGTGTGTGTGTGTGTGTGTGGGGGTCACGTGGGGTAGTATGTGTCTGTGTGTGGTGGGGGTCAGATGGGATAGTGTGTGTGGGGGGGTCAGGTGGGGTAGTGTGTGTGTGTGTGGTGGGGGAACTTTATTACTATTGTAGGTACAGCAGGCATATTATTACGATATAGGGGCCACAGAAAGAGACATTATTACTATTTGGAGGCACAGCAGGCACATAATTACTATATGGGGGCACAGCAGGCGCATAATTACTATATGGGGGCACAGCAGGCACATAATTACTATATGGAGGCACAGCAGGCACATAATTACTATATGGGGGCACAGCAGGCGCATAATTACTATATGGGGGCACAGCAGGGGACATTATTACTATATCGAGGGCACAGCAGGTGACGTTATTACTATATGGAGGCACAGCAGGCGCATTATTACTATATGGGGGCACAGCAGGGGACATTATTACTATATCGAGGGCACAGCAGGGGACGTTTTTACTATATGGAGGCACAGCAGGTGCATTATTACTATATGGAGGGAAAAGCAGAGGGGGCATTATTACTTTATGGGGGCACAGCAGGAGACATTATTACTATATTGGGCACAGCAGGAGGCATTATTACTACATGGGGCACAGCAGGAGGCATTATTACTATATGGGGGCACAGCAGGAGGCATGATTACTATATGGGGGCACAGCAGGGGTATTATTACTATATGGGGGCACAGCAGGGGACATTATTACTATATGAGGGTGCACAGTAAAGGATATTTTACAATGTGGGGTAACACAACGGTAGGCATTATTACTATATAAGGGTACACAGCAGGGGGGGGGCATTTTACAATGTGGGGTAATACAGCAGGATGCATTATTACTATGGGGCACAACACTGGACATTATTACAATTTGAAGGCACAGCACATGATCCTACATGCAGGGGGCAACACACATACCTACCTACTCACTGACACTAGGCAGTATAATTACCTGTATGGGAGCCTATAGGAGGGGAAAAGGGAAGGAAGTTGAAGGAAAAGCGCGGTGCCTAATATGTTTGTCTGGCAGGTTCTGAAGAGATAAATTGCAGCTGGAAGAAATCATCATGGTGGTCTGGGCCGGATGGAGAAGAAAAGGGAAAGAGAACATCTCAGATCAAAGAAGACGTCACCTGTGAGTCACTGAATGAGGTTTTTGCATTTTGTAGACCGTTATCTGGTAGAATTTCCCTGAGGCAGAAAAGGTTGGGAAACACAGGCCTAGAGGACAGGAGCTAGGGCTAGCCTCCCAGAGGCTGTGTGTACAGGGGAGCTGTGAAGGAGCTGCCTGGGCTGTGCACCACTACTGATGACAGTGACCCTGACAGGAGCCCAGGGAGGGTGGCTGCCTGTGTCTGCTTAGCGGCAGTTATTATGAGTAATAGCAATAGAGCTGGGCTAATAGAGTGGTCATTGGGGTTACTAGCTTCTGCACTGGGCTCCTTCACTAACCGCTTACGACGGCACTCAAAGGGCCTGTGCCCCGGATGTTTTAGGACCCTAGCAACGCCCCTGCTATGCCATTAGGTATTTTACTACATTGGTGATTTTTGTCCTCGCACTGACTGCAGGGCACACAGATAGCTACTGCTGTATGAGAGTAGGTCGGTACGGTTTAGGCCATGTTCACACAACGTATGTTTTGTATAAATTTGCAACAACGGCCATGATTTATACAAACCATGCATTGTCTGTGAATGAATGCAATCCCGTCCGGAGTGTATACACACAGTATACGCACTGGCCTGGATTCCATCCGGACACAGGAAAAACTGACATGCGGCAGGTTTTCTGCGGCCGCAGAGAACCTGTCAGTTCACACAATGGAGGGTGTGGCTCCAGCCGCACGCTCCATTGTGTGCATCGGTGAATGCGGGTGCACACGGGTGCTGTACATATAAAATTATATACAGGAGAAACCCAGGTTATACCGGCTGTACATATATAACTATATACAGGAGATACCAAGGTTATACCAGATGTAGATATATAATTATATACAGTATATACCAAGGTTATACCAGCTGTACATATATAATTATATACAGTATATACCAAGGTTATACCAGCTGTACATACTGTATATATTATATACAGTATATGCCCAGGTTATACCAGCCGTACATATATAACTATAAACAGGAGATACCCAGGTTATACCAGCTGTACATATATAATATTATACAGTATATACCCAGGTTATACCAGCTGTACATACATATTATATACAGTATATACCCAGGTTATACCAGCTGTACATACATATTATATACAGTATATACCAAGGTTATACCAGCTGTACATACATATTATATATAGTATATACCAAGGTTATACCAGCTGTACATAGATAATTATATACAGTATATACTCAGGTTATACCAGCTGTACATATATAATTATATAAGGAGATCCCCAGGTTATACCAGCTGTACATATATAATTATATAAGGAGATCCCCAGGTTATACCAGCTGTACATATATAATTATATACAGGAGATCCCCAGGTTATAACAGCTGTACATATATAATTATATACAGTATGTACCCAGGTTGTACCAGCTGTACATAAATCATTATATACAGGAGATCCCCAGGTTATACCAGCTGTACATATATAATTATATACAGTATGTACCCAGGTTGTACCAGCTGTACATATATAATTATATACAGGAGATCCCCAGGTTATAACAGCTGTACATATATAATTATATACAGTATGTACCCAGGTTGTACCAGCTGTACATAAATCATTATATACAGGAGATCCCCAGGTTATACCAGCTGTACATATATAATTATATACAGTATATACCCAGGTTATACCAGCACTATACATATATAATTATATACAGGACATACCCAGGTTATACCAGCTGTACATATATACAGAATATACCCAGGTTATACCAGCTGTACATATATAATTATATACAGGAGATCCCCAGGTTATACCAGCTGTACATATATAATTATATACAGTATGTACCCAGGTTATACCAGCTGTACATAGATAATTATATACAGGAGATCCCCAGGTTATACCAGCACTATATATATATATATATATATATATATATATATATATATATATATATATATATATATAAATATATACAGGACATACCCAGGTTATACCAGCACTATACATATATAAATATATACAGGACATACCCAGGTTATACCAGCTGTACATATATAATTATATACAGGAGATCCCCAGGTTATACCAGCACTATATATATATAAATATATACAGGACATACCCAGGTTATACCAGCTGTACATATATAATTATATACAGTATGTACCCAGGTTATACCAGCTGTACATATATAATTATATACAGGAGATACCCAGGTTATACCAGCTGTACATATATAATTATATACAGGAGATCCCCAGGTTATACCAACACTATATATATATATATATATATATATATATATATATATATATATACAGGACATACCCAGGTTATACCAGCTGTACATATATACAGTATATACCCAGGTTATACCAGCACTATACATATATAATTATATACAGGACATACCCAGGTTATACCAGCTGTACATATATAATTATATACAGGAGATACCTAGGTTATACCAATATCCTCTTTATGGCTATATACAGGTATACAGGAGATAACCATATATACAATGCTATGTAGAAGTCATGTGACATACTATCCTGTTATTCTGGCTATTTGTACCTCTATGATTTTGAATTCCATGTAAATAGATAATGATGACCAGAGCGGCCCAGGCCTCAGGCAGGAGGATTCTTCTGGCTGACACTGAACTGGCAGAGTAGATTCCCAGACGGTCGGCGTCCTGTCAAATTCATTTGTAAAAGGTTTGCACAACACTCCTACATAGCGAGCATCACCCCGCACCGCTGACACCGCGCATGAATACTGTATAATAGAGAATCAAGCATTCACATTGACCCCGGACCTTCTCAGCGCTGCACTACTGTAATACACCAGCTGAGAAAACAAAGTCCTGTGCGCTTGTGAGGATAGAGAAGTATTTTCTTCTCTTCACCGAGATAGATCAACTAGTTTAATTTTATGACTAATTTAGCACAATTTGTAATGTGTGTTATGTAAGTGAATGGCCCCCTTCCCTGTGTTCCCCCCACCCCCGGAGGTGTGGTGCATTATACTCACCGCATTACTGTCGACCCCTGGCCGCCATCTTGGGACAATGACGACATCTTTGTAATGTGTAATATGTTCCCCCCCACCCAAAGTTGTATAACTTTGTAATGTGTGATATTTTGTGAATAAATGTTTAGCGCCGCACTACCCCTTTAATGCTTCAGGGAGACCTGTCAGTGCTGAATACTTACCCGTCCTGCAGGCATATACTTACCCGTCCTGCAGACATGAAAAGACGTCTCAGCATTGATCAGCCCCTGCAGCATTAATAAATGGCGGCTTACACTGCACAATCCCTATCATGACATAATATGACAAAGATCATGACATCCAGTTGAGATGAGGTTAAAGGATCGGCTTCTGGTAGTTCCTGGTGTCTTGAAGTTACATGAAACCAGAAGACTTACGCTGAGGAGGAGATGCTGCTGATATGTATTTGTATATTGATATGTTGTTATTTGTATATTGTTTTGTTGAGCAGACTCTCTATACACTTCTCTCACACACACTTCCTGTCACACCACCATATATAAGGTAGGGATTTCCTGGTAGGTGGGCAACTGAAGGCAGGTGCAGTTGAATCTCAGTTAAAGGGGTACTCCAGTTGGGGGGCACTCACCTCCCCGGTTCCAGCGGCAGGTCCCGCATCGCAGCGCTCCGGTGCCCGGTTCCCGGCCGCTTCTGGGTGTCTGACGCAGGCCCGAGACGTGACGTCTCAGGTCCGCTCAGCCACTCGGTGAAGGAGGCGGGATCCGTTTCAAGTCCACTCAGATCCCACCTCCTTCACTGAGTGGCTAAGCGGACCCGAGACGTTACGTCTCAGGCATGCGTCAGACACCCGGAAGCGGTGGGAACCGGGCACCAGAGCGCGGCGATGCGGGACCCGCTGCTGGAACGTGACTGGACGTCTTTTCCCTCGGCCACCTCCTCCCCGATCCCAGCAAAAAAGTGCCCCCCCGCTGGAGTACCCCTTTAAGTGTGAGCTAACTAGATGCAGTACTAAGACAAAAGGTGGGGTAACCAGGACCCTTGCCTACACAGAGGATTTACAGTCAGGAGAGTCACCCCTAAGGAAAAGGCAGAGGGATAGATCCCCAGTAAAGCAAAGTTGCGACTAAGCCGATGTACTTTACTGACAGATGCTCGTCCACTTGGGGTTAGGCTTTAGTGGGAGCTACACCTAGAGACAAAGACTTTGCACTCGTACTGCCTCTCACCAATCGGTCACCGATACTTGTTACCAGAACTGTTCCTATATTTTTGTATTGCACGGAAGTATTTTCAGTAAAGTTAAGCACTGTTCATGTTGGGCGTAACTACCACTGTAGCAGCCATAGCAGCTGCTATGGGGCCCACCACATCAGGGTGCTCCTGCAATACACTGGGCCCCATGAGCTCTCATCATTTGCAGCACCAGGTAGTTGAGTGGGCCTTCTGGGATCAGCAAATGTCCATTTAACTGAAAGCACTCCTGACGAGCGCATGCAGTTATGACTACACTTGATGGCTTAGTGGTCAGTCAAGAAGGGGGGGGGGGGGCAATCAGAAGTTTGCTATTGGGCCCAGCCATTTCTAGTTACATTCCTGGACTCTGTCATCCTTGTCGTCGCACCTGCACTCTCACTTACACCTTACAATAGTCCTACTTAAGGTCCGGTGCCTACCACTACTGGCCACTGTGACAAATGGCACCAAAACACCAGAGTCCACCAGCTGCGCACAACATCTGCACCAGCACCCTGGGCCACAGCACATGTCAGGAAGGGGAGTGTATAAGGAGCAGTCTGTATGTGAAAGAACAAACCATGGGGGTCAGTCTGTGTTTGATAAGGGCACAGGGAGAAGGCTTGTGAGAAATGGGTCTTGAGAAGTCTGCTTAAAGGGGCAGACTAATCTAACCTGCTGATAGCTCCCTAGTTGGCGTACGTCTCTTACCTTCATCCTCTGCGTTGTTCCCGTGCTGTTGGCTGTGAAATCCTGTGCCTGATAAGTTGCTAGGAGCACTGGGGGTGGGGCCACCAGCCTGAGTACTGATTCGGCAGCCCCTCCATTGATAATCATTAGAAGGGGTGGGTCGACCAAGGCTGTAGTCCAACCCCCATGAAGTGATCCGCCCCCAGTGCTCCTAACTGCTTACAAGGCAGAGGATTTCACAGCTAACAGCACAAGAATGATGCAGAGGGTGAAGGTAACAGTCATCTATCCTGCTGATAGTTCCCCTTTAAAAAAAGAGGTAGCCTTTAAAGAGCAGTCTGTGTGAGAAAGAGAAGAAACAGTGTGAGAAAGAGGGGCATGTTGGTCTAAACTATGTGTGAGAGAAAGTGCATAAGGGAGCAGTGCTTGAATGAAAGAGCGAAACATGGGGAGCAGTCTGTATGAGAAAGAGGGGAGCATTATTTGTGAAGGAAAGAGGAAGGCATGGGGAGCAGTCTATGGAAGAGAAGAGCAGAGTGGGGAGCAGTCTATGTAGAAAGAGGGGGACATGATGAGTAGTCTGTATGAGAAAGAGGGGAGCATTATTTGAAAGAAAGAGGAAGGCATGGGGAGCAGTCTATGGAAGAAAAGAGCAGAGTGGGGAGCAGTCTTTGTAGAAAGAGGGGAACATGGGGAGTAGTCTGTATGAGAAAGAGGGGAGCATTATTTGTGAATGAAAGAGGAAGGCATGGGGAGCAGTCTATGGAAGAGAAGAGCAGAGTGGGGAGCAGTCTATGTAGAAAGAGGGGGACATGGGGAGTCGTCTGTATGAGAAAGAGGGGAGCATTATTTGAAAGAAAGTGGAAGGCATGGGGAGCAGTCTATGGAAGAAAAGAGCAGAGTGGGGAGCAGTCTTTGTAGAAAGAGGGGAACATGGGGAGTAGTCTGTAGGAGGAGAAGGCACAGGGAAGCAGTCTGTATGAGAAAGAGGGGATATTCTTTGAAAAAAGAGGAAGGCATGGGAAGCAGTCTGTGGAAGGAAAGAGCAGAGTCGGGAGCAGTCTATGTAGAAAGGGGAAGGCATGGGGAGCAGTCTGTGGAAGGAAAGCAGCATGAGTAAGAGTCTATGTAGAAAGAGGGCAGCAAGGAGAGCAATAACTGCCAGGAAGAAGGCAGCAGGAAGAGGCAGGCCAGTGGATTACCCAGGACCTTGCTGGCACTAGAGGTCACTAATTTCTAATTTCACCTGTGTTCCTACAAACACTGGTAACGACTGCAGAAGTTAAGAGCCAAAGATGTGGAGTCTTTATGGCAGTATGTGCTGAATGGATGAAGACACAATTTGGTCACTATAGTTTGACCCAATGGAGTATATGACCGAAGTCCTTCAGAGCTTCACTCACAATTCCGCCAGCTGTCATAGAAGAAGCCAACAAGTTTAGCTTAGCTCCCATTGCTGCAGGGTACAGTTTGTCTTTTCCATCAATGCAAATCAGTACAGCAAGTATCACGCAGAGACTGAACGTATGGAAACTGCTGAGAGATTTCAGCTCTGAAGCTGCAGAAGAATATGTTCAAATTTGGATTGGGGAAAGGGATAATAGGTTTTAATGCTATAAAGGGGTTTTCTAGGCAAAACAGATTGATGCCCCATCTACAGGCTAGATAATCAATCACTGACCGGCAGGGGGACAACGCGATGTCCGATGGGGTTGTATGAAGCGGGAGAAGAAGCTGATCACTAAATGGTGATCAAATCAAAAAGTCGTGTATATCCCCAAACTACAGCTCATCCTGTGGAGTTCTCACACACAAGCCAGGAGACGACAATGCACAGCAAATGTTTTTTTTTTTTAATTTCTTTAGAATTTTTTAGAAGTAATAAAACCCGACTTGTTCCACACGGACAAAAGAAAAGAAATAAATATGCCGGGTCCTGGTAAGACTCTGCTGACTTTGGAAAGTTCACATCTTATTTAGTGACAGGGTTCCCGGAGCTTCGCTCTCTGAATCAGAGAGAGTTTGTATTTTAATGAGGTAAGGTCTCCATAATTTGCAGTTTGCTTCCCAGGACCGCGGGTTTTTCGAGCCTTTTTCCGGCGTTGCAGAAAAGTCCTGTGTCCTTGAATTAATGTCAGGAGTCAATTGTAGCTTTTATCCCGGAGAATCGCCGCAGCCGCATTGTGCAGAGTGCTATCCATTTGCAAAAATTCCCTGCCAGGGCGGTATGTAAACACCAGTTAAATTTTCATTATTAGACGTCGCCGTGCTGAGCCGCAATGAGGTTCCCTGCAAATAATGACACTACCTGGTGGCTCGTTCCACACACATCTACTAATTGCAAAAGACTCGATTCCAACGAGAAACATTCAACAGTGCATGTTTAGCAACAGCCCCCACATCTATGGAGCGTGCTCACAGCTTGCTCTCATTACCCAGGGTGAAAATTAACCATTTCTCTATTTACATGAAATTAGGGAGAGTTCACTAAAATAGTCACAAATAGGTGAGGTGGCCCTGTAGTGATCGGGCTGGATGACGGGTCACTGCAGTGTCATGTGATCCAGTGGTATCTTCCATCTAGTAGCATGCTGGACCTCAGAACCACAAATATTCATTATGGACTGTGATGTAATTTATGTACATAGTGACCCCACCAGCAGAATAGTGACTGCAGCTCCGGAGGATAATACTGGATGTAACTCAGTCAGGATCAGTAATGTATGTACACAGTGACCCCACCAGCAGAATAGTGACTGCAGCTCCGGAGGATAATACAGAATGTAACTCAGTCAGGATCAGTAATGTATGTACACAGTGACCCCACCAGCAGAATAGTGACTGCAGCTCCAGAGGATAATACAGAATGTAACTCAGTCAGGATCAGTAATGTAATGTATGTACACAGTGACCCCACCAGCAGAATAGTGAGTGCAGCTCTGGGGTATATACAGAATGTAACTCAGGATCCGTACAGGATTAGTAATGTAATGTATGTACACAGTGACCCCACCAGCAGAATAGTGAGTGCAGCTCTGGGGTATATACAGAATGTAACTCAGGATCCGTACAGGATTAGTAATGTAATGTATGTACACAGTGACCCCACCAGCAGAATAGTGAGTGCAGCTCTGGGGTATATACAGAATGTAACTCAGGATCCGTACAGGATTAGTAATGTAATGTATGTACACAGTGACCCAACTAGCAGAACAGTGAGTGCAGCTCTTGGGTATAATAAAGTTAATGAATCACCAGCAGAAGCACAGGAAAAAAGGCCAGTGTTCTTACAGAGTCACAGAGCCCGCCTACAACGCCACCCACTGGCAGAACTACAGACTTACAGTCTGTTTCCAGGGGGATCCCTGAGTTCGCTGGACACTTCCACTAACCGGAGCAGCCATCTTGAAGGAGGCCGGCTCCCATAGACTTCAGTTGTCTCCAGTGTTTGCGCCTACTAGAGGTGACAACATTTTTTTACATGCTGACAAGATGGTAGAGAGAGAGCAGCACATGGTAATGGCTGCAGCTAAGGTCCTGCAGGAAGTCATTCAGATCCTGTCCTGGTGGACCCTGGAGTTAGCCGGATCCATGGATGCTGATCCGCCAATTTCTTTGTCTCCCCTGGAGGGGAGGAGAAGATCCCGGATGGACGCCCCTTCCCCATGCCTGCGGCCGTGTGGTCAAAGGGTTCAGTCCTGGCCAGAACCGGGTTCCAGCTCTGAAGGTGAACATCACCTTCATCTCGCCGTCTGGAGCGCAGCCTCCAGTGACAACACTAGGTCGATATGGAGCTATACGTCCTCCAAGAGCTCCTTTGCTTCCCCAGTAGCTCTTTGGGGATGACCCTACCGTCTGGCTGTCATGGCCAGATTTGCTGATCCCCTTCGCCTGGCATATGCCACCATGTCTTTTATTATCGCCCTGTCAGACCAAAAGTCTTAACAGTCCTCTGCCCATCTTACACTGTCCCTGTTGGTGCCGTCTGCACCTGCTGTAAGAAACAGGGATCAAAGCCCATGCTACCTGTTTGACCGTGGAGAAAGGGTCGGATTAACTCTACCATAGGCCCCGGGCTGTTCACCAAGCCTGGACCCCACTGTAACTATGGCAGCGCTAGCGTGGTGTTCATAGTATGGGATGGATAATGTCATGATGTGCAGAATTGTGGTAAAAAAGCAGCAATTTTTGCAGCTCATGGCAGAACTGTAGCCAAGAGACAATACATCACTGAGAGCATAAGTCTGTTTGGGTGGCCATGGGCCCTCCAGGAGCTCAGGGCCCCGGCTACCACACAAATCAGACCTGTTATAATCCGCTACTGAACCAGGGTGTACATGGACTAATGCATCCAGTGTTTCAGTTCCAAGAGTTATTGCACTATGGACTATTTAATTATTGCCTTCTGCACTTTCCAAGTTTTGTACTAAGTATTCTACCTGTATTTGTATGACCTTACTTAAAGTAACCTATGCTGTGCTCACCTTCTTTTGTGACTTTCCCCTAGGTGTGTATTTCAAGTGGGGGAGTGTGTAGTGTCCCAGCACAGGTGTTCCTCTAAGTTTTTATACACAAGGGCAAAGTAACTTCTCAGGTTCACATAAAAGGGGATAAAGGAGAGTTTGTTATGTGTTTTCCCCACTAGGTGTCACTGTAATATTTATTCTATGTACTATGTCAAGCACAGCTGAAGGAGTAATGGGTTAAACTGTTGTATGTCACAGGCTAAATTTTGTCCTGTTACAGGTGCAGGTTTTCTTCCATTACTTTTCTTCCTATCACCTCTCTTCTTGCTTGTCCACACACTGCCCCACCAATCACACACTAGCTAAGGTACCCCTATAAAAAGGAGCTAGTTCCTGGTGGGAGTTGGGCTTTTTGTAGCCATGGGGGAAACACAGTTCCTACTACAGTGAAGCCAGGGCCTGGCTTAGGACAGGACCCTTGTCAGGGACCAAGAGAGATTTCTTTTATCTTAGTGACTATAGTTAGCATGCAATGCTGGAAGCCTAGGAGAGAGTGACATCCTCTGAGGAAACCTTGTCCACACCAGGGATAGCTTCAAAAACACACACGCCAGTAACCACAGCTAGGTACTGACCCCAGTAGGACAAATGGCATTTAAGAAGCTGACGTATCCTACTGTAACACGTGGCTCTTCTGGGAAGCCTTGGAAAGACTGTTCAACCCAGAGCAGGGACCTGGGACCTCATACGACTCTACTAAGTCAACAGAGTAGGGAAAAATGAGGTAAGATTAGAGAATCTATACGTGAGTACGAGTATCTTCTTTGTCTGCTATTTCTTTTCTTCACTAGCTACGCTATCCCGGCAGAGTACATTGCTACATTGGACAGGGCTCTCAAGACGTTCCTTAACCCTACCCTGGTGTTACAACTCTTACTACTAGCTCCTGCCTCCACCTGCAGTTACAAAAGTGTATTGCACTGAAGTTCTTACCAGTAAACCAAGTTATCCTGGTTAAGCTATTGGTCTATTTTGTCGCACCTGCACCTAAACACCTGTTCACACGTGGGTTATCCATACCTCAAGCACAGTGCCTGGTTGTCCGAGGGTGGGTTCCAACACCAGTCCTGGCCACCGTGACAAGTGCCCAAGTGACCTTATAGGCACGCAGCAGCCACAACACCGCACAAGCTACCCCGGCATACGGCATGTACACAGTGACCTCACCCCCAGAATAGACAGAAATCTTTGTGATTTTATGAAAAGCATTGCATAGACAACCAGTGACCTAGCGCTATTCTCATGGTGGCCATCAGTATTTTATGTATTTCTAGGGCAGCATAAACCTGGCCACCGCTTCCTCTTATTGTGATGTGGTCAGGGCTTTATTGAACGCTGTATGCGATAATAATACTACTCAGTGCACAATGGGGATTTTTCCTAAATGAGGAGCAGTAATATATGCCTGTATGAATTTAACAACCGGACAATAGAAAAATATCGAAAACAAACAAGCCAAAATTATAAAAACAGAGAAAATACAAAAAGAAAGGGTAGAATGTAAGAGCGCAGCTGTAAATAATTATAGAAGGGAAGGTTTTCTTTTCTCTTGGCTTGTGTAGATTGATTTGTTATGCAATGCTCGCTATTCAGCCTTACAGGGTGAAACCTTCACCTATCCTTCAACCGCCACAGTAAGCGCTACAAGATTGCCGGCTATTATACCTGCCCAAACAATTATTGTGTTTACTTATTGCATTGTCCTTGTGCCAGAATCTTTGTGTCAGATCATAGGGAAGAAAGGAAAAAAGTTTCCGGGAGTAGAAAATGAAAACCTTGTGAAGTGGACTTGAGAAAAGCCTTGAAGAACCCAGGGAATAATGGAGAGCTGAGCATACTAGTGATGGCGGCTATGTACACAGTCTGGGTGGTGTGGGGATGGTATACAGGAATTACTAGCTCATAACTGTCTAGTGGTCTAGTAGCAGCAGAAATTTATTATTATTTTCATCTTCATTGTTATTGTTGTTGTTAATATTATTATTTTTATTATGAAAGTAGTTTATTATTATTTATTTATTTATTTTCATCATCATTGTTATTGTTGTTGTTGTTATTATTATTATTATTATTATTATTATTATTATTATTTATTTTCATCATCATGATTATTATTGTGGTTAATATTATTATTTTTATTATGGAAGTAGTATATTATTATTATTTTTGTGCATCATTTTTTATCAATTTTTCCATTGACTTCCATTAAAAAAAAAAAAAAATTGGCATACACAAAACTGGTTGATCAGGTTTTTGCATACGCTAAAAAAGGATGCATTTTGCGTTTTTTGTTTTATCATGAAAGTCAATGGAAAAATGGATCAAAACACATGCGCACAAATGCATTGCTTTTTTTAAATAATTTTTTTATCCTTTTTTTGCATAAAACGAATGAAAAAAATAAATAAAGTGAAAACCCAGTGTGAACCCAGCCTAATACATAACAGATGTATTTAGCTTCATAGGAGCAGATTCCTCTAGTGAGAATCCTTAGAATCAATCCTCATCTGATCTTTGAGGCCCCAGTCATTTCCATGAGTTTCTTTCCTTATTGCGGTGAATGCCGACGCAATCCTGTTCCCTTCTCCTTTAAATCAAATCTGTCCATTAAGCTCTGATAACTTTGTGGAGTGAACATATGGAGAAGGACGCGGTGATAAAAGGCTACGCTGGTCCCTTACAATGGATCACAGCATCTTGTCTTAAATGACTTTGTAACATACTTCTGGGCAGATGGCTCAAGTTCTTCAACTTCGAAACCCCATTTGTTATGTTTGTCAGAGAAACCAGAGTCAGGCCATTCTCTGCAAGAACTCCATGAGACGCTTAAAGCAGCAGTGCCGCGCTACAGTTCTTAGGATGCACATTCACTGGTAGCCGTGAGTTGTAGTGAATGGGTTAAATTTAGTTAGAATAATGTTAATTAAATATAAAATCAATATTTTAATTAATAATAAAGATTAGCAAGGCTTGCTGGATTCGTGCAGTTAGAAAAATGTCTGAGTTCTGATATTTACTTACATAGTATGGCGCCATCTGGTGGTCACAGTGGATAGCAATGTGCAAGTCCATCTATTGAGCTGAGGCTGGAGGACACACATGCTCAGAAGCTCTCCTGGTCATCCTAAAATGGACACCACCTGGTTGAGCAGTTCCTCGGTACTTCAATTCCCAAAGTGCATTGATTTCCTTTAGCTCTCCATTGCAGCTGTCTCACCCTGCCTACTCAGTTTCCTCAGCACTCCTACCAGTTTCCTACCCAGAGCTGCTGTAGAACATTTTAGTATACAGCAAGTTATTGCTCTGCATTCATTCCCTGTCTGCTCCTCTGCTTATGGTGTTGTTTAACCTTAAGCAGCAAAGCGGCATGCTGTAACTACACCTCATTCTATAGGGGTTTGTCAAGGTGGTGACATCACTCAGGGCTTGGGGCTTGTTCTCAGAGACAAGATCTAGTCAAGTTTACTGAGATAGCAGAGGATGATGTGTTGTCTCAGGAGAGGGAGGAGCTAAGGAACTGCTGAGACAACACCACACTGTCAATGAAAGGACTACACAACCTCCTAATTGAAGAAAAAGTGTGTGGAAGCCAGTGCAGCACTAGTAAGTTATATGTCTTGAGAGGTAAGTACAATTGTAAATACAGTTTCCTAGAACCAGTGTACCCCTTTAATGAACGTCCTCTGTCATGCTGAAAGGTTTTCTTAAAAAAATGAATAAAATCCCTTGTATTTTGTGATGCAGGAGAATGCGTCTGCAGCGGCGTCCGGCGTTTGTTTTCCTGAAGACAGTACGTTCTCCATATATTTCATAGTAGACTGCTCCGGAGTCCCACAGCTGCTCTCCGAATAAAACGATCTGAATAATTCATCAAAGTCTGAACGAAATAAAAACAAAGCAACAAAAGTAACAAGCTAATCTGGAAATTGAATCACAATACATTTGCTTCGTTCTTAAGAGGGAGAAGAATTTACCGAGGAGAAGAAATCTGAACAAGTGCAGAAAGCTCAATGTATGGAAATGATATTAAGATTCCCATGTTCTGTAACTATGAAGGTTGTATGGGCAGGAAAATCTCCTGGAGAACACACCGAATGTATCCATAGGCCCCATGCACTGGTCTGTGCCTGAAGGGTTGTGCAACATATCCATAGCCCCATGCACTGGTCTGTGCCTGAAGGGTTGTGTGACATATCCATAGCCCCATGCACTGGTCTATGCCTGAAGGGTTGTGTGACATATCCATAGCCCCATGCACTGGTCTGTGCCTGAAGGGTTGTGCAACATATCCATAGGCCTCATGCACTGGTCTATGCCTGAAGGGTTGTGTGACATATCCATAGCCCCATGCACTGGTCTATGCCTGAAGGGTTGTGCAACATATCCATAGGCCCCATGCACTGGTCTATGCCTGAAGGGTTGTATGACATATCCATAGGCCCCATGCACTGGTCTATGCCTGAAGGGTTGTTAGACATATCTATAGGCCCCATGCACTGGTCTATGTCTAAAGGGTTGTGCAACATATCCATAGGCCCCATGCACTGGTCTATGCCTGAAGGGTTGTGTGACATATCCATAGCCCCATGCACTGGTCTATGTCTGAAGGGTTGTTAGACATATCTATAGGCCTCATGCACTGGTCTTTGCCTAAAGGGTTGTTAGACATATCCATAGGCCCCATGCACTGGTCTGTGTCTGAAGGGTTGTGTGACATATCCATAGGCCCCATGCACTGTTCTATGTCTGAAGGGTTGTATGACATATTCATAGGCCCCATGCACTGGTCTATGCCTAAAGGGTTGTGTGAGATATCCATAGGGCCCCATGCACTGGTCTATGTCTGAAGGGTTGTGTGACATATCCATAGGCCCCATGCACTGGTCTGTGCCTAAAGGGTTGTTAGACATATCCATAAGCTTCATGCACTGGTCTATGCCTGAAGGGTTGTCTGACATATCCATAGGCCCTATGGACTGGTCTATGCCTGAAGGGTTGTTAGACATATCCATAGGGCCCCATGCACTGGTCTATGCCTGAAGGGTTGTGTGACATATCCAAAGGCACCATGCACTGGTCTATGCCTGAATGGTTGTGTGACATTGTCTACATTGTTATTTGCATTGTGTTTATTCACTTTTTTGCTACTTTAGATGTGAATATTGGTTTTCCACATATTCTTATATTGTATATTTACAGTATGTATGTTTATAGTTCAGCATTTGGCAATCCAGTTGCTCCTTTATTTGATTCTCTATAGTATAAACAAACATTAGTGGATGTTATGTTATCATCAATGGGAAATGGCTGTAGATGAGTCCTGGGTTCCGAGCGTGTGCGCTGCGCTTATGAAGTCAGGCGCCATGGATGCCAGTGGCATGCCCCGTTGACCTGGAAATGCATCCACGAATAGAGATGCCATTAGTAGAATTAGAACAGAGACAATGTTGTAACCATACCCCCTGAGGAAGCATCTTGTAGGCGAAACGTATGTTGGGGTCCACACACACATCATGGTTGAGTTTACTGTGGAATAATATTGATTATGTTGTTATATAGGATATACTATAGAACACTTTTCAACAATGTAATAAAGTTGTTTTATAATGGCAATAGGTATACAGATAAGGTTCTAACTGGAGGAGATGATAGGTCATAGTTATTTTTCTTGGTACCGTTTCTACATTTTAATTTGACGTTATCGTTATCCTTGACTTGTTTCACCTCCCTAAACCCTCCACAAGAAAAAAGAAAACTGAGAAATACCGAGAAAACTACCAGCGTATAAGATCAGCATCTTCATCTTACCCTGTAGTAAAGTAAGCACAAGTCCTCCTTATATGCAATTGGTAGCCAAGGTGTTTGTAAAATAGAAAAAAAAGAATAAAAGAAAAAGAAAAGAAATCTAATATCTATTTAGCGGGAAAGGAGATATTTTGAGGCAATAACTTTCATATATGAAATCCCCTTCCGCTCGGCTCACAGAGGTTATGAGTTTCAAGGTATTTTGGTGAGGCAGCAGAAAGTGAGCTGTCAAGCATGAAAAACCCGAGACTTGTAAGAACTGACAACGGCTTTAAGATCAAATCTGAGGAGCTCAGGGGTCAGAGGTAAAGTTAAGAGAGCAGAGATCTGACTGCAGAGTCTGATTCTCTAACAAGAACATCAATCGAAGCCGATTCCCCAGGATGAAGGGCGCTGCAGATGGAAAGGTTACAGACATAGATCCAGACATCACATAGAGAGAAACATTGTATCAGCCATTAGTTACTTAAAGGTGATTCCATTTTTAAAGGGGTTTTAATCTCAGGCAAATAGGGTCAAGTTAGAAAATACTAATCACAGAAGGTCTGGGTAATGGACCACCCATGCGGAGTACAGGACAGCTATGACCCTTTGGTTCAGTTGCTGGGCGAGAACGAACCACACACACGTCAGGTCACCCGCCGCTATAATTTACTTTCCAAAAAGTATCAAACTTTCTGAAATTTTTACTGATCTCACAAGAGAGAGGTCAATCCGACATCACCCACCCTCCACGAATGTGGAAATTGGACCATTTGTAGAAGCAGCGGGGTCCCGGCAGCCAGATACCTCACCAGTTCATGCATTATTAGGTATCCCATTCAATCTCTCTTTTTTTGTAATAATTTCACCATAAAATACCAAGCTTATTCCAATTTTCTAACTTTCCTCATGTTGAAACTTATTTGCATTGCTTGCACTAAGCGCCGACCATGCATCACACATAGCGACGGCTGGCCTTCGACCAATTATTTGTAACTTCGCTGAGAGACACCAAAGAGCCAATGATTGGGTCCTCCGCTAGAGGGCACTTAGACTCTGCTCTCCGGCTGAGTAGCACAGCATGTCGGCACTCACTGTCTGTTACTTTTCTGATCCATCGAGAAGTCATAGGAAGAGTTAAAAAAGTGGTGGAGGATCCTCAGCTGTTGTAAAACTACAACTCCCATCATGCCTTTGTGTTGAAGTTGAGTCTAGACAGACGTTACTTATGCTGCCTTTACATGGAACGATAATTCGCCCGATCGTACGATTAACGATTTCGAAAGAATGATGTGTTTTTTTATACAGATCAGCGTTTAGACGGAACGATATATCGTATGGAAAAATCATTTTGCGATCATTTTGCGATCGCTTAAGCCTATCTAACACATAGGTTAAATCGGTGAACGACTGTTCACACAAAACGATCTGCGAATTTTTTGCGAACGACCAACGACAATTTGAGAACATGTTCAAAGATCAAAATGAACGATTTCTGGCTCATCGCTTGATTGTTTGCAGTGTTTACACGGAACGATTCGCTCAAATGCGATCGTTATCGTGCAAATTTGCACGATAATCGTTCCGCGTAAACGCAGCATTAGACAGAAACATCAGAAACACCTGCTGATATGTCCATATTGCACACAGTGTGCTGAGGATGAAGATATGGTTCTTACTTTTAGCCAGAATCCATAGAACAGATAAAAGTGGCACTCACCGGTCACAGTCTGTTCTATGGATTCTGGATGCTACCACTGACTTACGTCTTAGTTTAGCACCACCGGTGGAAGAGAAGCCTGATAGGTCTCCTGGTCCTAAGTGCTATACATTGCACACAGTTGTGCCAGCCGACTGTCTTGTAGTGTTTATTACCTTTATTCTCAGTGTTGTTTCCGTGATATTAGCAGTTTATCTCCTATGCTAATTAGGCATTTTGGCGCACTGGGGGCGGGGTTACCCTGATCCGCCCCTGGCCAGCCCACCCCTCTTAACGAATACCAGCAGAACAGGCCGACCAGGGGCGGATTTCATCCCTGGTCCACCCAAACACCTCATTACACCTTCATCCTCAGCACCTCCTGCACAATATGGACATATCAACCAGTTAGAGTCCTCCCTTTAAGATGCTCTTGTCACTACTTAGTTCTTTGTGCTCCTCTTGTCTAAGATTTCTTTTTTCCTCTCTGACGAGATCCAATCACATAGATTTCCGTTACTTTCCGGCAGTATCATAACCCGCCTGTCATAATTATTCCCTTGTTCATTCAATTTATGTTGCGGCCAGCGCTTTCCTCATTCGCCCGCATCCTCCACCGTCACAGACTATTTGTTCTTGTGCCAGTCGCCCGCGATATTTATGATTACATAAAGGCCGAACACATTGGAAGCCATTGTTTTATGTAAAGCGTCATCTCCTTCTCTTCCTTCCCTCGTCTGGCTGCTTTATGCCTCGGTAGTTGTCTGTCTCGGTTTTATGTAGAATTTGGTTTATACGTCAATTGGTGTTTAGTGTTTTATGTCGGCTATCAACAGCATCAGACTCCTTGTGACACGTCTCTAGACCTTGAACTCGTCCACGATCAGCGCAAGAAGAATTGAAGTCATTTCACGCTGCTCTTTACGGGAATATTGCCGTCTAGCTTTGATAAATATATCTCTAACAAGCCAAATCTGGCTGACAATTTAACACCCCAAAGTGTTATTAAACTCCAGCGAGCACGCAATGGTGGCTACAGTGACAACCACAGGCGAATGATTGACTGAGCTGCTCGGCTGATAAAGACAATCACAAAGGGAGCGACGGAGAGGAAACGGCCCAATATCATTCCTGGTGAAACGGTCACATTCATTGAAGAGAGGCCAGAAAAATCATAATCCTGTCTCTGCCAACCGAGGATCTAGGCAGCGCAACGTGTCCGTGTATATTGTACTAGTTATAAGTAAATGCAACTAAAGTATTTAAAGGGATCTTTGAGAATTATAGTATTCATGGTCTATTCTTAAAGGTTTTTTTTTACGATTTAAACGTACTTGTCCCCTATCCACTGGAGATTTTAGGGGGTCCGACCTCTGTACCGCCGGGGGATTTGTAAAAGGTCTTTTGTCATGAATGGATCCATGGGTCAGCCCATGACCTGCAGCTCCATTCTCTATGGAGCTGCCACAAAGTGCAGAGTGCTGTACTGTGCGCCATAGAGAATGAATGGATCTGTGGGTCGATGAATGGAGTTGTGGGTCGATGAATGGAACTGTGGGTCGATGAATGAAGCTGTGGGTCGATGAATGGAGCTGCGGGTCTATGATTTGAGCTGCAGGGCGATGAATGAAGCTGCGGGTCGATGAATGGAGCTGCGGGTTAATGAATGGAGCTGCGGGTTAATGAATGGAGGTGCGGGTCTATGAATTGAGCTGCAGGGCGATGAATGAAGCTGTGCGTAGATGAATGGAGCTGTACAATGTTTTATTTGTAAGTTTAAATAGGAAAAAAACCCTTTAATCTAGTCCATATTATATTATATCCATGTGACCAGAAAGCTACCCTGATGATCTTACTACAGGAGCAATGGTGTCTATAGGAACAGAAATGTGCTGGGGGTTGCATCTTAGGGCTGTATTAGATGGCTTTGGCCCATATATAAATGAGCACTGATCTCAGTGATCAGTGCTCGTTGACAAAACCATCAAAGCCTTGACCAGTTGTGTTGCCAGGTCACACAAACAATTGCTGTATCATTTGTGTGACCCTTCCTACAATGAGCTGTCAGCCACACATCACACAGAGAGATGTTCAACTGACGGCCAATCTAAACATCGTAATCAGTGGACAGATGAGTGTTGGCTTATTTGTTGGCTGATCACTAGTCCTGTTTAGCCTATAGTAACCTTGTGTTGTACACCATTAGTCCAACTGCATTACCAGGAGCAGCTGCTACCAAAATGAATCAGTGAAAGGGATGTGAAAGTTGCCCGAGACTCATTACTCAACTGATCACGAGGGATCTGGTAGCCTATAGCCTTATTTCACCGGTCCATTATGTGATATTGTAATGATGCCCTGCCCCGGGCTGCTGGAACTGATGTTGGGCCTGCAGGTGGGTTCTGGTGTTTTGGGGGCTACTTGTCATGGTGGCCAGGAGTGGTAACACCGATCCCCCGACATACGGACACCGGACCTTGGGTAGGACAGATGTGAGGTGTGGAGTGTAGGTGCAGGTCTGGTGGTATAGATGACAGAGTTCCACTTTAAACAAAGTCCAAACTTTACTTAGCAGAAATATCTTTGGTGCCATAATAACATTAAGAGTACTTAGGTAGTGCATATATTATGACATGTTTATCAGTATGTATATATATATATATATATATATATATATATATAGTTGAGGGTGTATTATATATATATATATATATATATATATATATATATATATATATATATATATATATATATATATATTTCTGCCACCTGATCTTCTTTAACTAAACAGATCTCAATTCCAGGGACTTTAAAAGCTGCAGTGCAATTACCAGTTGCCAGGGAGATGCAGAGAAATGCAGATTTCCTATCTGGGTAAAACTCACAAGATAGATTTGGAAATTAAAATTCATTTTATCAACCCTTGGAAGAGGAGCAGCCGCACTCCAAATATGTTTACTCCTCTTTGTCAAAACAGCAGAGACGTGGCGTGCATGTAAATCCGGGCTTGTTAGCGCAGGTTAGGGAGCGGTGACAGCTGACGGTCAGAGCCGCTGTGACATTCACGATGTGACCGGACTAAGTGACATGACTGGCGCAAAGCGACCGCACCATGCTGAGGGCTGGAGGGGATGGGATTGTGAGGTGCTGTAGAACTACAAGCCTCAGCCTTCCCAAACAGTGGGCTGTGAAATTAAGAGACATCAGGTAAAAAAAATAAAATAAAATAACATAAATCTGCTGCATAGGTGTATGGTAGCTTACCTGTCTGTTCCAGCTCTGAAAACACCAAAAATTCATTTGTTTTAGGGGTCATAGTTCTGTACTTCATGGTTAAGCAGTTGCTGAGCACTACAGGTTCCAGAATGCATTGCTTTCCCCCAGCTCCATTACAGACCCACCTTCCAGCCTACTTCTCACCCATAAAGTTCCTGTCAGTTTCCCACCTAAAGCTGAACTTCTAATTTCACTGCAGACTATTGCAAAATCAGCGAGGATACAGCACCTGCTGCCTTCATTCCATGTCTGCCCATTCTGTAGCATCATTCATCAGCTGTAATCATACTGCACTCTCCCTAAATGTCCCAATGCATAGACTGTACATATATATATATATATATATATATATATATATATATATATATATATGACAGAGGTGGTAGTCACTCAGGCGGCAGGGCTACAGTTCAGAGAAAAGATCCGGCCACGCCTCCTGTGACATCAGGGGATGATGCGTTGTTTATGGAGAGTGGGAGGAGCCAGGGAGCTGGAGACAATACATATTGTGTGGTTCTTCTTTTTTCTTACTTCCTGTCAGTGGTAAATCAGGCTGAAGCCAGGAGTATTAGTGATATTAGTAAGTTATATAAGGAGGAGCATTTAGGGTTCCTTTTAGATTCAGCTGTCCATGGCTGCAAATGAGTATCGATCGTCGAGATCGGCACGTGTCACAAGTCGTTAAAGTAACAAATAATTGAGCGGCCGTGCCCCATGACTTATCCCTGTTTTGTTCGTGCAGCCATTCATTGCTATTGGCCGCACATGCCCTGTTTACACAAGAAGATGTAAGGCCAGTAAGCTCGGTGTTTTCCTGCTCCTCGGCTGATCGCTGACATTTTTTACAAGGGACGATTATTGGATAAATGAGCTCCATGCACTGCCTTCCTGCTGAGCTCCTGGGTATAGTCGCCTGGTTATAGTTGTAGATGACTTGTGCAGAGCTGTAGAACAATCAATACTGAAGACAAAAGGTAAGTGGTCGGGGAGCGCTTGTATAGAATTATCCCCACTTATCTAGTCGTTTAGCTCTGGACTGCAACACGACACCATACTGGCCAACCATGAGTATGAGTGCTCCAGGCCTCATCCGCCCCAGACGATCAGGTGGGTGCAGCCCCAGACGACCAGGTGGGTGCAGCCCCAGACGACCAGGTGGGTGCAGCCCCAGACGACCAGGTGGGTGCAGCCACATGCTGTAGAAATGCTGCAGATTTTCTGTAGAGAAGGACAATGATGCTATTCTTTTCCTTTATGACGATTCCTTTGGTTGGAAGCAACAGGTATCATCTACTGCAATTGTATCAGAAATGGAGTAGAATTTGGTTCCCTTGAGACATTACTTCAAATTAGGAAACAGAAGATAGTCCGCAGGAGCCAGATACAGCACCTCACAGCCCAGGTCAGCCGACACGTTCTAGATGTGACAAGTTGCTGACAGACATTTCGGTAACCATCGACAGACCCCTTCCTTATGTACAGGTGGTCGTGGATTATGGACCGATCTCTTCTTCTGGAAATGTTCCGAAACAATCATCCAGAAGGATGTCGTGGATGTCATCTCTACTTTCTGGAACAATTCTGCTGCATGACTGTATGAGAACTAGACCCCAGGAAAGTGGAGTGACCACTCCTATGGGGGCTGTAATGGCGGCCGTATGGGTTGTCATCCAGCTGTCCCAGAAGCAGGTAAAGCGGCTGAATAAAATGTGTAAGTTCTTGGCAGAAGAGGCGCAGGCATGGTATTGGTATTGCACAATGTCCTCTGAACTCTGGCTGGCGGCGAGTGAAGGGCGGAGGGAGGATAATGAGGAATTCTAAGTGAGCCGATGAGTTTTTGGTTTAATAAAGACAAATGCGCCCAAATCAATGAAATGTAATCAGAAGTTAATTGCGGCTCCACCAACAAACAATGCGTCTTCATTCTGTGCCCGGGACTTACTGGTCAAAGGTCAAGTGATCAAATCAATGCCAGCAGACCTTTCCCGGTCCCGTCTCAGTAAGATGTCAACTCCATACAACGTATACTTGGGATTTTTGGAGATTTTAAAGTGATTGTCAACCCAGCAACAGCTATGCGTGATCTACTTCCATAAAAGATTCAGCAATCCTATTCTCCTGTATGAGAATCATATACAGAAAGTTGGTCACCATGGGTGATAATAAAAGTATTACCCAAGACTATGACTGCGGTATAAGTCCCATATCCCCCTCTCCTAGGGGTGGTGTAAAAAAAAGAAAAAAAAGAAAAGAGGTAATACTCACTTACCCTTATCCCAACACTTCTAGTACTATTAGTTCTGTGATGCATTGTCACCCCAGGAACTTTTTCCACTCAGCCAATCTCTATCTAAGATCGGACATCGATGAAGCCAGTGGTGAGTCGGGAAGTTCCTTCAGGGACAAAATGTCATCAGCAACCAGGAGGTTGCAGTGAGGAGGATCGGGAGCATCTGTGTGACAGCTGTGGGGGATTGGGGTAGGAGAGTATTACATTTATTTACGTAATACAATTTACTCCGTCCCCAGGCAAATATATGGCTGTAATTTAGAGAGAAAACTTACATGTGAAAAAGTTAAAAAAAAAAAGATTTTTTTTTTTTTTTTTAGTAAAAACAGGTGGCCAATAATGTGGATAGTCATAACTTGGACGATGGTTATCAATTATGACCGTTATTCTACATTGTGTGTGCACTGCCGGACTATTTCCCACTGTCTTTAATGGAGCACATTATTACAATATATTGAAAATATAAAAAATGATCTTATTTTCTTGTGTGAAAACATAATTTTAAAGTGCAGTCAGGATGTAGTTGGGCAAATGAAGTTTATGGAATATATGGTATATGACAGGGGTCCTCAACTGGAAAACCGCACAGGGCAGCTGTCTGGACCCCTGCTGCAGCTCAGTATACCTGTATACTGAGCTGCGCTGCTCCCCTTTGCGCTCGTAACCAGTGCTCATAGTTACCGTGCAGCACTGACAGAGAGGGAGCCATCGGCTCCCTCCCTATCACACAAAAATGCAACAGCTCACCGCAATAGCAAGATACAGACCCACTACAGACATGACAATAAGTAAAAGCGCCCACACAAGTCACAAGAGGCCGCTCTGTCCTGTCTCTGGTTTCAGCACTCGAGTGACGTCACTAGAGCGCCAACACCAGGACAAGGGGTGCTGTTTTGATCGGCCTCTTGTGACCGCTGCAGTGCGGCCACAAAAGGGGACGAGAACAGGAGATGTCAGGACCTAGGTGAGTATAAGTGTTTTTTTTTATTTTTATGTTACATGCTATATGGAAGGGGGAGCACAGGGGGGCTGTATAACTGGGGGAGCACACAGCAGGAGGGCTATATACTACTAGGGAAGTGCACAGGGGGACTAGATACTACTGGGGGAGCGCACAGGGGGGCTATATACTACTGGGGGAGCGCACAGGGGTACTATATACTACTGGGGGAGCTACAGGGGGGCTATATACTACTGGGGGAACGCAACACGTTTACTAATGATGTTCAGCTTGGACCTTCACATGACAATAGACCCCGGTAAGTGGACCTTCACTAAAAGTTGTTGAGTACCCCTGGTATATGGAATATACTGTATGGTATATGGAATTTTGGAAAAAAATGCAATATTACAGTTAAGTTTCAATAATCTTTTTGGAAGCTACAGCATGAATTATGGTCTATAGAAAGCAGAAAGCATCGAGGAGATTTGAGGTCGATAGGGAAGGGAGGGTAGTAGGGTAATTAAAAATCACCGGAGTTGCCCTTTAAAGGCAAAAAGAGGGTGGAGCATGACACAGGAATCCAAAATCCCCCAATTATGGATCCAGGTGTCATGCTCCGCCCTCTCCTCGTCATCTGCTCTACATAACCAGTCTTCCAGGGCTTTTCTTCCCTTTTATACATTGATCTTTTATTATTCCATCCCCTCCCCCGTCAGACTTGCGTGTGGCCTGACTTTCTATCCATTGTTCGGATACATTGCAGCTCATCCTCTTTTATTCCATACATTGTATCTCTTGTGTTTTTGCGTTTCATTCTTCTAAGAGCGTCTTTTATCGGGACAATGAGCTCTATTGACTTTGTTTTTATTAGACGCTCGTACAGTTTGACAGCGCTTTTATCTGGGAACGCTTTTAACCACTGCGCTCCTTCATTTGTTTACATCAATCGCTATGGTAACTCATTGCAATTCTCTAGGAGCTACCGGCTCATTGTGGTGTCAGCTATTTGATCCCTCTCTAAAGTGGCTACGAATATTTGTTCATTTACTTTTATATTTATGGGTTTTTTATTCCCTCTGGCAATGAGGCATTCGACAATATTCCCCACAATGTGTTCAAAGTTTCTTGTAGAGCTCGGCTTCAGGGAGCTATTGTTTTAAAAAGTATGAAAAATATTCATCGTGCTGTTTCCTGCCAGGAGGTGCCCGCCACTGAGACTAATAACCCCCCGGGCAGAATATTCACAAAAAGATATGGGCTCCCTTAAAGCGAATGTACTGTTACATTGCTTTTTTTTTCTCTGCACACTCCTTTTGGGGCACCAGCCCCGCTCTATGCACCGGCCCGGCTCTATGCACCGGGGCAAAATACAGAATCCCCCCCATCGCCTTTGTGACGCATTAGATGTAACCGAATTACCTGATCGTACACTCTCTTTAACTGGATCTCAACCAGTAACCATCCCGACTGCTGGAGTACTCTTCACTCAGTGGTGATCATTTTCAGAAGCCTACTGGGACTTTTTTGACATAGACTAATGGGACCATAAACAACAACCAATATTCATATCAAAGTAATCTGTTTTAGTTCCTTCAGCCTCTGGACCTACAGTCAAGGTAAGACCATCGTGGCCGATACCGGTCTCTGCCGGTACTCTAGTGCATCTAGAGATTCTACCACTTCACACAGTCTTCCAATCCAAGTTCTGCACTCAGTGGCGGTCTTTGGCACCAAGCACCCCAAGCGATCGCTTGGGGCCCCCAACATCAAGGGGGGCCCCCACGCCCTGCTCTTGTGCTCAAGACCGCTGGACAGGGCCGCTGCCCCGCTCGCTGCTGCCATCTGAACTGTAACTATGAGCACTTGTAATGAGCGCTCATAGTTACATGCAGCAGCACTGACAGGGCGGGCAGCAGAATTGGGTCTATAAACAAATTGGAGAGCACACAGGAGGTCTATATCCAAGTGGGGGAGCACGCAGGGGGTCTATATACTTCTGGGGGAACATACAGGGGGTCTATATACTACTACTACAGGGGGTCTATATACTACTACTACAGGAGGTCTATATCCAAGTGGGGGAGCACGCAGAGGGTCTATAAACTACTGGGGGAACATACAGGGGGTCTATATACTACTTGTGAGGCACACAGGTGGTCTATATATAACTGGGGAGCACACAGGGGTCTGTATACTACTGGGGCAGCACACAAGGGGTCTATATAATACTGGTGGGGCACACAGGGGGTCTATATACTACTGGGGGAACATGCAGGGGGTCTATATACTACTTGTGAGGCACACAGGTGGTCTATATATAACTGGGGAGCACACAGGGGTCTGTATACTACTGGGGAAGCACACAAGGGGTCTATATAATACTGGTGGGGCCACAGGGGGTCTATATACTACTGGGGGAACCACACAGGGGGTTTATATACTACTGGAGGAGCACACAGGGGTCTATATTCAAGTGGGGGAGCACACAGGAGGTCTATATCCAAGTGGGGGAGCACACAGGGGGGCTAAATACCCCTGAGGGAGCACACAGGGGGCAGCACACAGGGGGTCTATATACAACTGGGGCAGCACACAGGAGGTCTATATACTTCTGGGGGAGCACACGGGGGGGCTATATATAACTGGGGGAACACACAGGGGTCTATATATTACTGGGGGAAGCAAACAAGGGGTATATACTAGTGGGGGCAGGACACAAGGGGTATATACTATTGGGGGCAGCACACAAGGAGTATATATTACTGGCGGTAGCGCACAAGGGGTATATACTACTGGGGGCAACACACAGTGGTCTTTTGTTTTGGAACGCGTGTCGAGGGGGGGCCCCAGACATGAATTCGCTTGGGGCCCCAGAAATGCCAAGACCGCCCCTGTCTGCACTCATACACGATGAGGCAGCAGCTTAAAGGGGTTATCCAGAATTAGAACCACTATCTCCCAGAGACAGCAATGCTCTTGTCTCCAGTTCAGGTGTGGTTTTCTATTAAGCTTCATTCAGTTCAATGGAACTGAATTAGAAAAACCTGCACCCAATCTGAAGACAATAGTTGACCTGTCTCTGGAAGAAAGGCTATTTGATGGTTGCAACCTGTGATACATCACATAGCGGCACAGACTTTTTACTGCATAATAAACCTGAACCTAAAAGCTATAAACAAAGGAGAAGAGTTGGTTTTACTCTTGCCGTGTACTTATAATTTCCTAAAGGTCTTTATTATATATGCAGCTTATCCCAGAAGATCAGGATCCAGAAGATCAGGATCCAGAAGACCGTAATTGAAGGGCACAAGAGACACAATTACGGGAGGCAGTTAGAAGCAGATGCCTGTTATATCTCACTTGGTCGAGGAGCATGGAACGCCAATGCCACCTCCACCTCCTGGTGTCCCCATTCTCCAATCAGTTGACCGACTTCGGTGATGTTATGGCCGTTAACCAGGGAAACCCTGCTTTGCTTCCATTGCATGCAACTCTGCACAGAAGACATGCGGACAATTAACAACACCCTCACAACAATTTGGGGTCCGTCTCTCACTAAGGTGCCCATATAAAGTTGGCTACACCCACCAGTGGGTTTGACTTATGGTGGAAAGTGCATAGGGGTCTCCTAACTCTCCAACAGATGTTGTTGGTAGAAAGAAGGGTTGAGAGTGATGGATTTCAAATACCCCTTTTATTTATGGTACACCAGTGCAGTCTGGTCATGGCTTATCCTCTCTACAGAGAACACATAAATGTTTGGCCATAATGATATATAGGCTGATAAAGAGAATTTGTTACAATGTGTAACCCGTAGTAAGCTAGCCAGGCCTCGTCATTAGGAAGCTTTCAGAAGAGGAGAGATATCGAGACGCTGAGGAGGAAGGTACGTCTCTTACTCTTCTCCTTGGTATTTAGTCATTTGCACCATCGACCGGTAAGAGCACTTGGGCAGTCATTACGAGCACTGACGCCCCCATCTTGCTTATCTGGCCCGCTCCATTCATTATCATTAGAAGGGGGCAGGTGGGGCGGAACGGCGCTATTGGGGGTGGGCAGTGCTCATAACCGTGGAGCCAACGACTCACTGCACTGGAGGAAGACATACTATAAGAGTCATACTATAAGAGACATACTATAAGAGACATACTATAGAAGACATACTATAAGAGTCATACTATAAGAGACATACTATAAGAGACATACTATAGAAGACATACTATAAGAGTCATACTATAAGAGACATACTATAGAAGACATACTATAAGAGTCATACTATAAGAGACATACTATAGAAGACATACTATAAGAGACATACTATAGAAGACATACTATAAGAGACATACTATAGAATACATACTATAAGAGACATCCCTTCCTCCTAGGCGTCTCCTGTGGCAGGTAATCCCATAGATACATCCCTTAAAAAATAACTAACTATACATCATTCAGGGTCTATGGAGCCTTGTTGGCCCTGTAATGGCGGCCGCTCGAGGTTATCGCCCAGTATCGGCTCAGGGATTATTATATCCTATTGCTTATTATAACCTAAATCTCTTTATACTCTGGGTTTGGGTGGAGGATTTCCTTCGCTTTTCCCGAGACATTGGATCAGTGATATTCAGGCTCCTATTATCATTTTAACTCCCTTTATCCTCATTTTCAATTTTCATTTCCCAAAATTACATTTGTACTATTTTTTTTTTACATCCCATTTTCATGTTGAGTTCTGATGAATAACAATGTGACCCCGGCCTTGGATCAGTCACTCCGCTCTGCAGAAGTTCACTTTAGGAGAAGTCTACATTTTTTTTTTTTTTTTTTGCCGGTTTGCTGTGATTCTGCGCCATAGTGCGAAGATGCAGCAGGTTGGGTGAAATTAAAGATTTGAGATTCCAAGGAAGGTTAGATTTGTTCCTTTTCTACTATTTGTAGTCAAAGCTTTGAGATCCCCATCCTGATAAATTCCCCTGCATCGTCATTCTGTTACATTTAAACATGGCTTTTAGTTAAAAAGTAAATTCTCTTTTACTGATTAGAGTCAGATAAATTTTTTGTACATTGTTATGGGGCCGGCCATATTGCCTGGGCTGTTAACAACATTTACAGACATGCTTTACAGCAAGACTCATAGACATAGACAGCAATAGACAGACTCTGTTCCCTTAAGATGAATGTGAGACATTACTGAGCGCGCTCTGTGACCTGCGAAGAGGTCATTCCACAGGGAGCTGCTATTGTCTCTTCTATCTACTGGTGTCACATGATCGTGGCTGTCCCTGTTTGCCCCCAGTGGACTTATACAACATAAACCCAGGACCTCAGTGTTGCAAGACAACAGTGCTAACCATGCCATACAGCAAGTCTTTGAACTTGAAAACAGGGAATAACTTTACTGGAGTCCACTGTGAGCAACCAGACAAAAATTACCCCTTATGTGACATTAACATGACGTGTAAGCCATGCAACACTCCGGACAGAAGCCTACTAAGAGATACGTGATAGCAGAAGAGTCCTTGCACAGCTATTCTCTCTTCTGGATTGATTCTCTCACTCAGGGCAGGAACTGCATAGTAGAGATAGATGCCCCCTGGAGACAGTCCAGGAAGAATACATAGTGCTGTGATCACCATAACCAACCCAGGGATGGCTCCGGTTAGAAATTAGCAATTGGAACTGGATGTAGATTCTCTGTCATGGACAGAGCTCAGCAACCTTGCTTCACAGCAGACTTAGCTGGTAGAAATGTGGATACTCCTCAGATGATAGAGCCAGCCTTGTCTGCTTACTAGCCTGAACTAGATTATACACTCTCTGAAGTAGAAGCCGCTGTGAGAAAAGGTCATGCGACCAAAGTTCCTTTACGTGTAATCCGCCATAGGTGGCAGTACTGAGACATATGTAACCCTTGTGCATCCTTAATACCACAGTGTATGCACAAAGAGCAGTGTGACAGACAATATGATAGGCAAAGATTACTCAGTCACACAACAATATTGTCCTACAGGCAATGCTCGAGTGCATGTTACTAAAGCCATAAGGGAAACAGATCTCTGATCTCAGGGAGACCGGCCAAAGATAACACTGCCAGCTACTGATTAAAGTGCCTAATGCAGTGAAATCCTAGGTGCATTGCCCCCTGGGAAACATGAATATGCAAAAAAGAGAGCCCGTGCAGCCTCATTTAAGAGTCTTGAAACACAGGACTAGCCAGATATCCCTCCAGGAAAGACCCAGCCAATGGGCGGCTCCTGTAGGGAAACCACCAAAATGATTGTAATGACAAGGGAAAACCAAGGAAAGGTATCCATCCACAGATATTCATGTTTCCCAGGAAGCAATGCACCTAGGATTTCACTGCATTGAGCGCTTTCACTAGCAGCCGACAGTGTTATCGTTTGGCTGGTCTCCCTGAGATCAGAAATCGGTTTCACTTATGGCTCTACTAGGCATCGCTCCCACCTAGCCAGAATCCTGCTCCACACTGATGAGGGGCAACACCCTGAAACAGCTGTATGTGGATGGATACCTGGCCTTGGTTTTTCCCTTGGGCTCCATGGGCTCTCTTTTTGCATAATTATGTTACTTAAGTTAAGCATTTTTCAAAGCAATTTCAGTGTTCGAGTATTGAGCTCCATTGAAATTCAGCTTCCCTCTGACGCTGGCTCCGATCCCCCGCTCAGTGACTACACACTCAACTTATCATTACACTGTCCTGCTGCGGCTAGTGATTGACTGAGCGGGTATCAGAGCCAGGGTCGGGGGGAAGCTGGAGGAGCATGCTCAGGTAAGTATGACTTCTTTATTGTTTTTTACTGTTCAGCTATCATAATGGCATCATAATGAATGATGATTTCAGGATCTGCCAAATATTCACGCTACTGTACTGCTGTGTCAGTGCAAATATTCAAAAAGCACTCTTCAACCAAGTATGCCCAGTCAACACCAAATACAGCATCAGAGACATGTGCTACAGAACACTGCACCCATTAAGTTGGCTAAGAACACAAGCAGGTAATTTCATCCACGAATGTGCTCTTTATTTGTGAAATTATTGAGTCAATATAGTCATACCTCCATGATGTAATATGCTGGTGACCAGGATAGTTGCCTTATATGTATCATGTGTGGTTCTAAGTAATTCTACATTTACTTGCGTGTATCAAGTGATGAGTTCTAGGTCATCCTACATATGCCTTGTATGCATCATGTGCTGTGTTCTAGGTAATTCTACAGTACATTTGCCTTTTATGTATCATGCTGTGTGTTTTAGGTCATGCTACATTTGCTTTTAATGTATCATGTGTGGTGTTCTACTGTAAGTCATACTATGTTTGTCTTGTATGTATCTTGTGCTGTTTCCTAGGTTATTCTACATTTCCATTGTATGTATCATGTGCTGTGTTCTAGGTCATTCAGCATTTGCCTTATATGTATCATGTGTGGTTCTAAGTAATTCTACATTTACTTGCGTGTATCAAGTGATGCATTCTAGGTCATCCTACATATGCCTTGTATGCATCATGTGCTGTGTTCTAGGTCCTGCTACATTTGCCTTGAATGCATCATGTGCTGTGTTCTAGGCCCTGCTACATTTGCCTTGTATGCATCATGTGCTGTGTTCTAGGCCCTGCTACATTTGCCTTGTATGCATCATGTGCTGTGTTCTAGGCCCTGCTACATTTGCCTTGTATGCATCATGTGCTGTGTTCTAGGCCCTGCTACATTTGCCTTGTATGCATCATGTGCCGTGTTCTAGGCCCTGCTACATTTGCCTTGTATGCATCATGTGCTGTGTTCTAGGTCCTGCTACATTTGCCTTGTATGCATCATGTGCTGTGTTCTAAGCCCTGCTACATTTGCCTTGTATGCATCATGTGCCGTGTTCTAGGTCATTCTACATTTGCCTTGTATGTACCACGCACTATGTTCCAGGTCATCCTACACTTGACTGTTTTTTTTGTTCCCCGTTAACTTTAGTAAGGAGGAACTGAACCACATAGGAAAAAATAATGTACCAGCATTACAATTGCGTTTCTCTTACCGCACCGCGATCACTATTTCTATGTTGTTGACCAGACCGCTTTACCAGGGTACCATGGCCGTGTTGTGGTTGTAGCCTCTTTGTATTACTGCCGCTAATTCTCAGGGTGAACTTGGCCCAAGTTGATCTTATCTGACAGATCTGCAAAGTTTCAATGTAGAATGAGGGCGGTGCTGCGCACAGGGCTGCTGTAATTGTAACCAAAGATTGCATCCATCTAACCGGCTGTGCAGAGACAAAGCCGCGTTTTGCATCCTAATTGCTGCGGATCATTACATGACCAGATATCAACACACGCTGAGCTGTAGATTAAAGCCTTAGGAGCCCGGGCAAAATTGTCTTTGAAGAAACAACAAAACATTATCATTTCACACGGTTACTGGAATAAGACGGGAGATCTGACCGCTATGATTACTGCTGTCAGCTAAGACCATCAGTGTTATGGAACTGAGTCTGGAAGAAAGAAAATATTCATTCTGTCTCACTCGGCCCTACTGCAGCGATGAGAACAGACGCAGTGTGTTTGTTGTTGTGCAAACAGTGCAATGTACGTACACAGTGACCTCACCAGCAGAATAGTGAGTGCAGCTCTGGAGTATAATACAGGATGTACTGTAACTCAGGATCAGTAATGTAATGTATGTACACAGTGACCCCACCAGCAGAATAGTGAGTGCAGCTCTGGGGTATAATACAGGATGTAACTCAGGATCAGTAATGTATGTACACAGTGACCCCACCAGCAGAATAGTGAGTGCAGCTCTGGGGTATAATACAGGATGTAACTCAGGATCAGTAATGTATGTACACAGTGACCTCAGCAGCAGAATAGTGAGTGCAGCTCTGGGGTATAGTACAGGATGTAACTCAGGATCAGTAATGTAATGTATGTACACAGTGACCTCACCAGCAGAATAGTGAGTGCAGCTCTGGGGTATAATACAGGATGTAACTCAGGATCAGTAATGTAATGTATGTGCACAGTGACCCCACCAGCAGAATACTTAGTGCAGCTCTGGAGTGGTGATCCAATTAGTTTTGGGTGTGGTCCTGCTGTGTGAGGCTGTGCGAGTCTGCTGCTCCTGGGCTCCAGGCAAGGAAGATCTGCCCCTGGGCCTGCTCTCTCCTCCCCAGGGGGGGAGCAGGTTTTCAGGCATGAGCGAGCCAAGGAGAGTCCCAACTCCTGCTCCCCGAACCAGGTCCGTGGGGGGCAGAGGAATCCAGCGACCAACGGCAGAGGGAACACCATCAGAGGTACAAGGGCTGAGGAGGTCTGCTAGGAGGTGCAGCGATGCTTCTCCAGCCGCCCCTGAACCAGAGGTGACAAAGGGTAGCCGCAAGGCTACAACCAGCTGTGGAACTGCAAGCACCAGCAGCACTACAGCGGCTGTGGAACCAAACCATGAAAGTGTGAGCAGTGACACTCCTCCTGGAGCAAGGCTGTCTGCCCATGGAGGTGTGGAGGAAGATTGGGGGATGCCGCGGTCCCAAGAGACGGGGCAGACCTATGGCCTCCGGATTGCTGCGAGCCTCCATGGGTATGAGGACACCAGAAACCAGCTGTACAAGCTCCAGGAGGAGGTATGTGCTGTAAAAGCATTGATGGACACTGCTGCTAAGCAGCAAAAGGCTGAGCTATCAGTGAAAATGAAGCATCTGAAAGCTGACATCAAAAAGCTGATGAAAAAAAGAAATTTTATTCTGGAGAACAGTGGGCCATTTAAAGAGAAGCTACAGAATGACGATCGTTTTGCTGAAATGGAGAGAGAAAAGCAGAGAGGGCTGAGAGGGCTCCAGCCAGAGAGCCGGGTGGAGGAGGAAGGAGACGCTGCGGAGGTACGTGATGTTGAGCCGAATCCACCCGGGGGTCTGCAACAACAGACCCCATACAGTGGGCTCCCTGCAGGGCAAGCGGCATTGTCATCTAGCCGCTGTTCGGGGGATGAAAGCAACACCAGTTACCAGGGAGGGGCGCTGATGGCCCAGATCCAGCTCCTGGAGTCACCAGGGCGCCTCCAGGACTTCGTATTCGGAGATGAGTTACCAGAGGAGGCGCCTGGGAGAAAGACTAAGGTAAAGACCACCAAGCTTCAGGAGCAGGTAACATTTGTTTATTCCCCCCTCCCTGTGCCCCCCGGACTGGCCTCAGGGTCAGCTCACTGTGTGAACCCCATATCTCAGCCCAGCCTGAGTTCTGTTGTGGACTCTGTGCAGGAGAATGGGGAGAGTATGGAGTCTAGTATGGCGGTAAGCTCCATCTCTGTTTGCAGTAGCAGAGGTGGAGCAGGTGAGGAACCGGCCGTAAGGTCGGACAGCGATATTGGCCCAGCGGCGGGCAGTGGCAGGAGAGGTGGCCCAGCGGTGGGCAGTAACGTTAAAGGCGGCTGTTTGCCGGTGTCAGCTGCGGGAGCTCCGGTGGCGCTTGGCGCTGGAACTGCTGTTCCTTTGGGGCAGCGGTGTCGTCGCCGAGATGCTGCCGGGGCTAAGATGCCTTCCCCTCCCAAAAGAAAGACTGGACTTAAGCCTTTATTTTGTATTGGTGCTGCTGGACCAGATCGTGCGGAGGAGTCTAGTACTGATGAGGCAGAGGGTACCAGCAGAAATAGGACAGGGGCTGCCTCTAAACAGTCCAGGCAGGCTGTTCGGTCCTTTCTTAAGGGACCTGTGGCCTGTCCTGTGGAGGTGGCTCCGGTCCTGGTACCCAATGACGCTGATGGTACAAAATCTGTTTCTGTCCCAGAACACACCGGTCCACCCAGTGTGAATAGGGGAATTAATGTGGGGGGGAAGGCAGGAGTGAATGTGGGGAGGAATCTGTCTGGGGCTTTGGAGGGTGGTCGGGGCAGTGTGACAGGTGGTATTGGTGTGGGTATGGATTATGTGGAGGAGGGTGGTGAAGGGGCACAGGTTAATGGTGGGAGCATAGGGCCTGGTCCAGTTGCACCCCCAGCGGCTGCAGCGGCGGTACGCAGCTATGCAAATGTTGCCGCTGGGGGAAGTGGGGTGCTTTCCTCGTCCTCGGGCCCTGGGGATGGTGACTTGCATCGACGTGTCCTGCAGGCCTTAAAGAGAGGGGAGAGAACAATCAATGTAGAGGGTAGGGAGGTTGATCTGTCTTTCTTGATAGAAAGGCATGGCCTTGCAGCCTTCCGAGAGGAAAGGGGTAGGGAAACTGTGTGGTCTTTCCCAACAGCCGGGCCAGGTGGTGTCCGAAGGAATGTGGTCCGTCTGAGGTGGAGAGGCAGTGATACATGTCCCCCAAGATCTAAAGTTGTTGAGCTCCTGCTGAGGATGAGCTTCAAGGCAGCCGACATCTTTGCCTTGATACATCCCTTTGGTACCCCTGAATTCGATATCAGCTTTGTTCGGCCGGAGGGGCTTGAGCTTTTTTGGTCGAACTATGAGCTGGTAAAGGATGAGCCCGGCTGGCGAGACTTTGCCATTCAGGCGGTGTCTCGCCAAAATAACGTCAAGAGAGTGACTGTTTTAACCCGTAACGAATCACTCTCTTGTATTGACATCATGACATGGCTTGGCCGGTATGGAGAGGTGGTGGAAGTCCCAAAAAAGAACAGGGACGAATATGGCATCTGGTCAGGGGCTTGGACCTTTATGGTCAAACTTAGATATTCAGGAAACACCGTTACCCACATACCATCTGCCACCTTCCTAGGAAGGGATCGAATCCAGGTCTTCTACCAGGGTCAGCCTAAGCTCTGTCACAGGTGCGGTGACCCCACACATTTCAGTGCTAGGTGCACAGTGATGAAGTGCTCGTTGTGTGGGGTAATAGGCCATCTCGCTGCATCCTGTGCGGAGATTAGGTGTCACCTGTGTGGTGACTTAGGTCACCCATTCAGTCGCTGCCCTCGTTCCTTTGCCAACGCAGTTGTTACCCCGGTGGAGAAAGGTCGTGAGGAGGAATCTACTGGGGGGGCAGCTGACGGAGGTGAAGGAGTAAAAGAGCCAGGGAAGAAAAGTAAGCAAAAGACGCCAGCCCAACTGAGGCGTCGGGATAAGCGCCAAGGGGAGAGGGAGATGGGGGAGTCTCAGGAGCCTCGGGCAACTGTGGTGACCTCTGATCTCATCCCCGAGGCCAATCTTACTGCTGAGGCTCTGAGGGACAGTGATCTGGATGAGGAGATTTGGAGGATTCGGAAAGAAGAAGGTGCCATCTCTCCACTGTCTTCCCATGGTGAGAGCGCGGATGAGGATAGTGGGAGATGGGTGGAGCACAAGCGGGGTACTAAAAAGAATAAGAAAAGGGGAGATGTAAGATCTTCTCCCACCCCCCAGATGCCAAAGGAAGGTACAACCATCCTCCCTCTGATTGGTCTCTCAAACCGATTCCAAACCCTCCAAGATATTTCCTCCTCAGAGGTGCAGGAGGCACAGGGTGAGGTTACGGTTGTTGCAGTGACGGAGGGGCCTGCAGGGGACGTCGAATCCTCTCTCCCTGGGGAACATATTTCCTTTGGGGGGAGGATCTGCCCAGAGTCGGGGGACGAGGAAAATGTAAATAAAGGGGAAATGGATACATCTGTTTCACTAAAGAGAGGTAAACCATCGTCAGATGAGGAAGGTGGCGGGCAGGATGGAAAGGATAGTGGGAAAAAGAAAGCCGTCTAACTCAAACACCCATGATGGCGGCACCCATTGTTTTTTTTTTTTTGTTTTTTTTTTTGTTTGTTTTTTTTTTTTTTTTTCAAAAGTTTGTGTATTGTGATTGTCTTTGTATGTTTGTATAAATTGTATATACTGTATATATTATATGTGTTGTGTTTGCACCTGGGCTTGGGGTTTAGTGATAGGTTGGGTGGTGGGTAAAAGGGGGGAGGGGGCTTCTGTGGGACTTTGTTGGGACTTTTATATATATATAAAATCCTGGGCTGGTTCATGGACGTCCGTGATCATGTACTGGGGGCATGGGATGCGGGACCAGCTCAGGGCCAAAAAAAAAAAAAAAAAAAAAAAAAAAAAATTATTAAAAAAATATTATATGTATAGTTTAGTTGTAGGTTACTATTTCGTATTGTGTCTTGTTTATTTGTGTAATGACGTCTTGTTTAGTTGGTGTTGGTTTGTATAGAATTGTGTCTGTGGTATTAGGTTGTGCACAATGCAACTGGGCCAGGGGGTTCACATTTTGTTATTTATATAGGTGTATAGTATATAGTGGTGTATTGTATATAGGTGTGTATATAGGTGTGTTTATAGGTGTATAGTATATAGTAGTGTATATATAGGTTTGTATATAGTAGTGTATATAGTTTATTAATATGTTTAGCTAAATAGTTTATATTGTGTACATATTGTATATAGGTATATGGGTGTATATATTGTATATAGGTATACGGGTTGTTTATGTGGAAGAATGAGTGTGGGGATGGACCGGTGGTTTATGTTATGGTTTCATTCTGTTTTTGTCATTTTTCTGTTTACTGTTTAGTTCTGGTCAGATATGGTGTGTTATTTCTGTATTAATTGTTATGTTTAAAATTTAATAAAAGAAATACAGGATGTAACTCAGGATCAGTAATGTATGTACACAGTGACCTCAGCAGCAGAATAGTGAGTGCAGCTCTGCAGTATAATACAGGATGTAACTCAGGATCAGTAATGTAATACAGTATATGTACACAGTGACCCCACCAGCAGAATAGTGAGTGCAGCTCTGGAGTAGACTGGAGGATAGGCGGGTGTGGTCACTCTCAGTGTGTGTAGGTGTGTCTGTCTGTGCTCCTGAGCTCCAGAGAGAGCGGCTGATTTTCCACCTGCCTTTCCCAGGAGTGTGGCAGGCTCCTGGGAGAGGCTTTCAGCATGGATCCCCGGGAATCCCAGGCCTCCATCTCCCGAACCAGGCCGGCGGGGGGTGGAGAGGAGAAGCTACCGGCCAGTGCTCCAGCCTGTGGACTGAGGAGATCTGGAAGGGTCCGCAGCAATGTGGCCCCTGGCCCCCAGGCAATGACTTCCAGTGATGGAGGAAAGAAAGCTGCAGCTAAGAAAACTCCAGCAGTGTCCAGGAGTCAGCCGGTGGAGATGTGGGGTGAGCGAGGCCCCAAGGAGTCTGCCAGCACATACTGCTCCCGGATCACCGCTAAGTTTGCGGAGTATGAACAGCTTGGGAAGGAACTGAAGGCAGCAAGAGAAGATCTGCGCTTTCTCAGGTACCAGGCGAATACGGCTCCCAAGAGGAAGAAGCCCGAGTTCTCTCCCAGGATCAAGTCCCTGAGTGCCCAGGTAAAGGGGATAGAGGAGAGGAGGGCGGCCATCCTAGAAGGGAGCGACCTGTTCAGGGAGAAATTACACAATGAGGATCGCTTTGCCACTATGAAATCTCCTAGCAGCAGAGCGGATGATGGGGGTGATGCTGCAGGAGATGGGGAGAGTAGTAGTGGTGAGGAGGAAGAAATGGAGGCTGAGGAGGCTGTGAAAGCTGAGGACTTGGTGGAGTGTAAGGAGGAGGACTGTGTGGTGAATGAAGACCCCTCTGATGTCACCCAAAGTACCCCCCAAAGCATGCAGGAGAGCTACAGCATTATGGCAGCGCAGGTGGCCCTGCCAGACACTGATGATGATGATGATGATGGTCTGTCAGATGGAGGACTACTACAGGCCATAGTCAGGCAGGAGTCCCCGCTGAGGATGGAGGCCTTCACATTTGGAGAAGAGCTCGGTGATGAGTTTCCTGTAAAAAGAAAAGCAGCCAAAAAGCAAGAAAGTGTGAGTCTTGTGTTTACTCCATTCCAGCAGTCCGGGGCGGCTGAGAAGTCAGTCCGGGCAGCTGGTGACTCCTCTTCACTGCCAGTCCCCATTTCTGATGTGGAATGGGGCCAGCAAGGAGGAGAGATAGATGGCAAGATGGCGGAGAAAGCCGCTCCTGCTTGTGTCAGTAGTGGGGGCGGCCATAGTAAAGGTAAAGAAGGGCCGGACAGGAAGGTTCAGGGCCACTCAGGAGTCTCGGGTGCTGCAGGACGCTCCTCTGTGGGGGGTGCCCGGGCATCAGAGACTGGTGCAGAAGGTTCCGGAATGTCACATCCACCCGGAGTGACTGCGTTTCCGGTTGCCGTGTCTCCTGCTGTTGGCTCTGCGGGGTCGCAGCGGGATGGCGCATCTTCTGGGAACGCAGTAAGCAACTCTCCCAGGGCAAGAACATTGGAGCCTATAATGGGTTCCAGCGGGAGAGTTCATGATGATGCTGGGCCATGTGCGTCACCTGTCATGGCATCCGCAGCTAAAGAGACTGTTGGGACTGAGACACGAAAAACAGTGCTAAAACCTGCCACACTGATCCATAAAGCCAGCCCAGCTACTGAGTGTATGGAGGTGACGGATGGGGGGAGTAGTAGTAGTATGAATGTTGTGCAGACTGGGGGAGGGAGTGGTGTTATTGATGGGAGTGGTAGTGGTGTGCATGATGGGGATGTGAGTGGTTTGAATGCTAGGGGTGGTGAAGTTAACCCTTCAGGTGCCACTGGAGAAGTGGCAATTCTCAGGGCAGATATTGCTGGGATATATTCTGGTAATGCGGTTATTAATCAGTCAGGGCCGGGTCTGGCTGCCCCTCCGGCTGCCATCAGGAGTTACGCTAATGTTGCGGCAGCCGGAGGTCCAGGGAGATCTTCACTTCCACCCCCTGGGGAGGGTCACTTGCAACGACGCCTTCTGGAGGCACTTAGGAAAGGAGATAGAACGCTCCAGGTAGAGGGGAGGGAGGTCGACTTGTCCTTCTACATAGAAAGACATGGACTTGGAGCCTTCCGAGAGAACAATGGGGAAGTGGTCTGGTCGCTTCCAACACCCGGGCAGGAGGTGGGCCGTAGGAACGTGGCCCGTCTGGTATGGAGAGGCAGTGATGCGTGCCCACAGAGAGGGAAGGTGGTGGAGCTTCTCTTCCAGATGAGGTTCAAGGCCAGTGACATCTTTGCCTTGATCCACCCCTACGGCTCCTCTGAGTTCGACATCAGCTTTGTAAGACCAGAGGGGCTTGAACTTTTCTGGTCTAATTATGAGCTGGTGAAGGACGAGCCAGGATGGCGAGATTTCGTTGTTAAAGCGATATCTCGCCAGAGCATGGTAAAGAAAGTGACCGTTTTGACACGTAACGAATCACTTTCTTGTTATGACATCATGACTTGGTTGGGCAGGTACGGGGAAGTGACGGACGTTCCCCGGAAGAACATAGATCAGCATGGCATCTGGTCTGGGGCCTGGACGTTCTCAGTCCGTCTAAAACGTTCAGGCAATACTGTTGCGCACATACCATCAGCCGCTTTCCTTGGTCGCGACAGAATCCAGGTCTTTTACCAGGGGCAACCGAAGCTGTGCCACAGGTGCGGTGATCCCACCCACTTTAGCGCAAACTGCTCTAAGCAGATGTGCGCACTGTGCGGTGCGGAGGGTCATCTTGCTGCATCCTGTGGCCGGATTAGGTGCCACCTGTGTGGTGACCTTGGGCACCCATTTAGTAAGTGTCCCCGTTCTTTCTCTTATGCTGCAGCCACCCGAGCTGGGGAGAGCCCTGAGGTTGCCTCGGCGGGGGAGGGGACCAGCAGAGGAGAGGGAGCACCAGAGCCAAGGAAGAGAACTGACAAGGAAAAGCGTAAGAGCCCCACTCAGCTTAGGCGAGAGGAAAGGCGCAGAAGGAGCAGGGACCTTGGAAATTCCAAGATGGTCGGGGTAGTCCAGGGTCCTGCTCCTGGCGTTGGCTCAGATGGTCAGGCTGAGGCTTTGGGGGACGCTGCACTAGATGAAGAGATGGGGAGACTGCGCAAAGAGGAAAGCGAGGCTATAGCCATCTCCTCAGGTTCTTCCCAGTATGAAAGTCTGGATGAGGATGGAGGGAGATGGCAAGAGGAAAAACCTAAGCGCAGCAGAAGGAAGAATGTTAAGAAGATGCCTAAAAAATCTAAGGCGACTTCTTCGTCTTCCCAAAATATTATTAAAGGCCAGATGTCAAAGGAAGCTCTGACTGACCCCCCTCTGATCGGTCTATCTAACAGATATCAGTCCCTCAGTGAAGGAACCTCTCCATTTTTAGAGGGAGAGGTTGAGGGACTGGTGTCTAGGGAAGAGGAACCTCCAGGAGGTGCCGAGCCTGCTCCCCCAGAGGAAGTTTCCTCAGGGGGTAAGGTGGCCTCAGGTGGGGGAAGTGAAGATCAAGAAATGGATATGTCCACCTCTCTAAAACGGTCTAAGGAACCATCTAAGGGGTCTTCCTCTGATGTTGAAGGGGGTGGAAAGAAAAAAGGAAAGAAAACAAGTAAGTAGGGGTTTAAGGCCGTCCAACTCTATCATCCATGATGGCGGCACTCACCCCATTGACGCTGGCATCCATTAACTGTGCCAGCATTAAGTCTGATACGGCTAGATTTGCAGCCTTTGATTTTCTCGGTCGTATTAACGCCGACATTTTGTTTTTGCAGGAGACCAGGTTGACAAATCAAGCCTTGCTAGTAAAAGCCAAGCGAGAGTGGAGGCATGGACCTTCACACTGGTCTCTTGCGGCTGAGCCGTATAGTGGGGTGGCGGTCCTTTTTACCGCTCCTGTAGAATGCAGACGGGTTATCGAGTTGGAAATGGGGAGGTGCCTGATCTTGGATGTCCTCATGAAGGGGCAAGAGCTCCGGCTCATTAACATCTATGCCCCACAAACTAAGTGGGACCGTAAAAGCCTTTTTATGAGGATTAAGCCCTTTCTTTTTACGAGTCGGCAGGTGATCTTTGGTGGAGACTTCAACACTATCACGAGGTCTCAGGACAGGAGAGGCGCCAAAGACAAGCTGGCTTATGATAGCATGGCCCTGATCAGCATAGTTAGGGAAGCTCGCCTAGAGGATGCCCACATCCGGACCCCCTCGGGCCACACGGGTTTCACCTATCATCGAGGTAGCTGCAGGTCTAGATTAGACAGGTTTTATTTAAAGGAGGAAGCCGTCTCTTCCGCAGTGTCCGTGGTTGAGGTGGAGTTCTCCGATCACTGTCTAATTTTGTTTTCCCTGAATGTTTCAGAGACCCCCCGGATGGGTAGAGGCTACTGGAGGCTGAATTCGTCCCTCCTGGAAGAAGCAGAGGTAAGACAGTCCTTTGAGGATTTTCTTCAGAGTCAGGTACCTCTACTGGGCCTATGTAGTAGTAAGTCAGAGTGGTGGGAGATATTCAAGAAGCGGGTTGCGAGGTTCTTCCGCCAGCTCTCGAGCCTCAGGTCCCTGAATAGGTATCGTGTGTATCAGGGCCTGAGGAGGAAACTCGAGCATCTCGTCTCGACTGGAGGTAGTAGAGAGGAGATCTCCAGAGTGAAAGCCTTGCTCATGAGGTGTCAGTATGATAGGCACGCATCTTTAGTTTTTGAGAGGGATTTCGGGAGGTACCGCTCGCCCGACCCCTACAGAAACTGTAAGATGTCAGTGAATAGTAAGATTGTGACTGGACTGGTTGATAGTACGGGATCTCTGAACCGGTCCAGATCAGGGATCCTGGAGGTCGTCAGATCCTTTTACTCACACCTCTTGGGGAGGAAGGATCTAGATCGAGACGAGATGTCGGGTTTCCTGGCTGAAACCATTCCTGAGCCAGGGGTAGACCCCTCTCTTGATGTTTTGGCAGAAGAGATCAGGGAAGAGGAAGTTAGACTGGCGATTGAAGGGCTTGCCCTGAAGAAGTCGCCAGGTCCAGATGGCTTAACATCTGAGTGGTATAAGACCTTCAGGGACCTCTTGGTTCCCCTCTTGACTGAGGTCTTCAATGAGTGTCTTTCCTCGGGCACTCTGCCGAGGTCAATGAGGAGGTCAGCCCTGATTCTTCTGTCAAAGGGTAAAGATTCGAGCCGCATTGAGAATTGGAGGCCCATAGCTCTTCTCAATGTGGACAGAAAGATTTTGGCCAAGATACTGTTTAATCGGCTGGTGAAGTTTGCACCCCGGCTCCTTTCGGAGGCTCAGCATTGCTCTGTTCCAGGCCGAAGCACCTTAAGTGCTGTCCTTGGTGTCAGGGAGGCAGTGGAGCGGAGTAGTGCGGGTCTTTGGAAGGGGTACTTGCTGTCCCTGGATCAGGCTAAAGCATTTGATCGGGTGAACCACGAGTACCTCTGGTCTGTCCTTCGGAGATATGGCCTACCAGCTACTTTTGTCAATTGGCTTAAGATCTTGTATGCAGGGGCAGAGAGTTTCCCGCTGGTGAACGGTTGGTCTGGCCGCTCTTTTGAGGTTGGGTCTGGTGTTCGCCAGGGCTGTCCTTTGAGCCCACTGTTGTATGTGTTCGCGATCGACCCTTTCCTTAGGAGGGTTGGTTGTGGACCATTGGCAGGGGTCGGGATGAGCCTGGAGGAGCCAGAAGCCACACTGAGAGTGGTAGCGTACGCTGATGATGTCACTATCTTCGTGTCCTCGAGAGAGGAGGTCGATATGGTGATGTCGGAGGTGGACCGCTACTCAGAGGCATCTGGGTCCAGAATCAACCCGGATAAGTGTGAAAGTCTCTGGCTGGGAGGGGGAGATCCCGAGTTTGATCTCCCGGACACCCTTCCAGGGCCCCAAGACTCGGCAAAAATCCTAGGCATTACATTCGGCCAGGGTGATTACCCCACTAAAAACTGGGATGGTAGGCTCCAGAATGCCGCTCAGAAGGTGGACCAGTGGAAGGGTTGGTCCTTAACCTTAAGGGAAAGGGTACACCTGATCAAATCGTATCTGCTCCCTTTGTTCATCTACCTGGGCAGTGCATGTATCTTGCCAGAGGCTTCCTATACTAGGATCTACAGCCTGTTCTTCCAGCTGTTATGGGGGAATAGACTGAACCTGGTCAAGAGAGAGGTTACGTACCGCACGAGGAGACTTGGGGGTTTGTCTATGGTGAACCCAGTGGTGTTCTTAGTGAACACCTTCTTAAAAGTTAACATTGCAAACCTCTGGAAAGAGAGGGCTCCTCTGTGGGTACTCTCCTGCAGGGAATGGTTTCGGCCTTTCTTTCAGGAATGGGAGACAGGAGGGCGAGTGAAGGACCTTCGTACACCCCATGGGTATCTTCCGGCTTACGCTACCCCGACTCTGAAGATGATACGTCGGTGGGGTCTGGGAATGTGGGAAATCAGGACTCAGTCGAGGAAATTCCTTGACCAAAGGGTTCTGTTGACCCATTTCCAGAAGCCCTTGGCGCTCAGGGACTGCCCAGGCCAGGATCTAGAGGTTGGGCTTAGTCTTTTAAACTCGAAACGGATCCCTCAGAAGTTTTGGGATTTGGCCTGGCGCTGCTTCCAGGGGAAGCTATATGTAAGGGACAATTTGAAGTGCAGGAGCTCCGATGATCGGGGGTGTCCCCGAGAGGAGTGTGGAAATACGCTGGAAAGCATGGATCATTTCCTGCTTCATTGTCCCTTCAATATAGGGGTTTACACCAGGGTGGGCGCCTCCATAGGTTGGAGTCAGTTGGTCAGTCTCACCTATCCGGAGTGGGCTTATGGGACATTCAGGAACCTGGGTGGCCGAGATCGCTGCACGTTATTTCTAGTCAGCTTAGTGGTTAGGTACCACACGTGGAACGCACGGTGTCTAGTATCTACACAGCGTAGAGTCCTCTCCGAGGTGGAGGTCTGTAGGAACATCACTGGTGACCTTGGGAAGATCAGGTCTTTGGAGTATGGCAGGCTGGGTACCAGTAGGGCTTCTCTCCTGTGGAGAGGGTTTTCTTTTGCTGTGCCCTAGGTACTGAGCCCACTGGGTGAGGGACCATAATTCTGGTTAGGGACAGAGCAGGTAGGGACAGCAGTAGGGAAAGCGCGTAGGGTCAGTTTAAACTTAGGGTTAGAGATATGGGGAAAGTAGGGTAAGATAGTAAGGGATAGTTTATAAATTTCTGGTGCCCGGTCTGCCATCCTCCGATCCCGGTGGAGGGCTGGTGCATGCCACTTTAGCTTTTTGTTTTGTTTTTCTGGTCAGCAGTAGGTATAAAGGGCTTACAGGCTACCGAACTTGGGCCTTATTATAATATTGTATAATATTGTTGTGTTATGTTATTATGGTGTGCTATGTTTATGTTAATATATGTTATGTTATAAGTGTTGGCAGGGTTATGGCTGAATAAGCCATATGGACATTATAGTCATTGTATATATTGTATATATGAGGGGATACAGAATAGGTTGGGAGGGGGGATATGGGGGGCGGGGTCTGTGGGAAGGTGTGGGCTGAATGGAGCTGACACCAAAAATGGACTGAACTTTGACTCCATGAACTCACACTGGGGTCTAGGGGAAGGTGAAGGGGCACGTGGGTAATAGCTAGAATTGTTGTGTGTTTTGTTTCGCTGTTACTGGTTTAGGTACCTTTTTAGTTTTTCAGGGCAGCCGGGCCCGAGTGTTGTACTGGAATAACCAGTTAGTTAGTTAGTATTTTATTTTTATACTGATATATTATATTCTTTCTTTTGGTTACGCCTGGATGGCTTTCATTTTCAGTTCATGTATAGTTATTGTTTGTAGTATCAGGTGGTCGTGTGTTGGTCTAAAGGTGGTTGTATGTGTGTGTTTAGGTTTTGTTTATTTACTATAACCCAGGTTTGGGAGGTTTTTTTAGCCAGGGCGGCTTCTCCTTAGTTATGATTACAGCCGAGGATGGCTTTGTAGTTTAAGTTTTATGGCTTATTTTGCCTGGATTGAAAACATTTTTATTTATTTATTTTATTTTATTTATTTATTTTTGTTAAGTAGGAATGCTGGGCTGGCCTGGTGGCAAAAGGTTAAAGATTTCATTTTTGCTTGATACTATTACAATGGTTTATCATTATTATTTGTTATTTATGTAATTTACTGTTATGTTTAAGTTATGGCCAGATATGCCTTGTTTGTTAATTTTTATATTTTTCTAATAAAAGAATTACAGGATGTAACTCAGGATCAGTAATGTATGTACACAGTGACCTCAGCAGCAGAATAGTGAGTGCAGCTCTGCAGTATAATACAGGATGTAACTCAGGATCAGTAATGTAATACAGTATATGTACACAGTGACCCCACCAGCAGAATAGTGAGTGCAGCTCTGGAGTGACTATTGTAGAGATACAACATGTAACATATTTGCTGCTCCGGCTGACACTAGACTGTATGTCTTATGAAATGTTCCCTGTAATGAAATCATTAATTACATATCAGTACTTACATTAGGCAGATGGAGACCATATTTATATTCCAGCTTCTGCTGCCAATTTTCCATAGAATGTGGGTATCTATTCATGGATACAGCTGTCAGTTCTTCCATATGACATGCCCTATTTAGTCATTTTTTTCACAGTCTCAAGGTCACTGTGACCTACATGAAATGTGATTATTAACAGACGAGAAGTGATCCCGATGTAGACATGCAAGGCTCCACTACTCCATAAATTTACTATCCAAACCAAAAATACTACTGCAGTGGGTAGCCACCATCACCATATATACGCTCATCATCGTCTTCTGCTAAGTGCCTCATATACCTAATACAGCCAGCAGTGTCTTATCTGTTTCTGAGAGACTTGGATGCAAACCATGTGGTGTCCGTTATTTGCCTTTGTTTAGTGCAGAGATAGAGAACTTTCACTTCTCCATTGTTGTAAAACTACAATACCCATCCTGCCTGGACAGCCAAAGCCAAAGAACAAAGAACAAAGATCTACACTAGTTTATGGGGTCGGGTCTGGAGTCTTTATTGGTTTACACCTGGTCTGGAGGGGGTTTGGTCTGGAGTCTGTTGGTTGAGGAGGCCTGATCGGAATCTGTAGTAGTTTAGAGGGTCTGTCCTGGAGTTTTAATTGGTAAAAGAGGTCTGATATGGAACTACAGTACATTAGTTTAGGTGGTCTGGTCTGTAGACTTTCTTGGTTTAGAATGTCTGTATTTGAATCAGTTAAGGGGGTCTGTTCTGGAGTCTTTAATGGTTGAGGAGGTCTGATAAGGATCTGTATTAGTTTAGGAGTCTGATCTGAACTTTTATTAGTGAAGATGGTCTTATCTGGATCTGTATTAGTTAAGATATGGATGTGTATCCATCTGGAGGGTCTGGTGTGGAACCTTTATAGGTTTCAGGTGTCTTATCTAAATCTGTATTAGTTTAGGGGGTCTGAATTATTCATTGCTTTAATATAGGGGGTTGACAGTGTGTAGTCCATGAAGAAAGTCACATGTGGTTCTATGGCTGGTGTGTATTAACCCCTTCCCTCCGCAGGACGTACCAGCATGTCCCGTGGGGGGGTGGGGGAGGTTTAGGGAGGGGCCGCGCTCTGAACCGCAGCGATCCCGGATGCTTACTGCAGCGCGGGACCGTGGCTATTAGCGGGTGCCACGGATCGGCTGCACCCACTAATTAGGACAGTTAGATGCAGCTGTCAACCATGACAGCTGCCACTAACTGCCTTGTGTACCCCTCTCCCTGGTGTCTAGTGGCTGGATCTCCCCCCCCCCCGCGATGCGATCATGGGGGGAGGGGGGATCCGGTGTACTGAGCCAGCCAGGGCTCAGCATTGCAATGAATTTAGATGGTCTGCTGCAGACCATTATAATAGAGCACCGATCTGATGGATCGGCGCTCTATTATATACACAGCATTGATCTCAATGGGAGATCAGTGCTGTGTATATAGAAGTCCCCCAGGGGGCTTCTAATTACTGTGAGTGAAAATAAATCCCCTCCCCTAATAAAAGTTTGAATCACCCCCCTTTTCCCATTTTATAAATAAAAATAAATAAACAAACAAACATATTTGACATCACCGCGTGTGTAATCGCCCGAAATATTAAATTATAACATTCCTGATCTCTCACGATATACGGTGTAAGCGCAAAAAATTCCCAAAGTGCAAAATTGCATTTTTGGTTGCATCAAATTCAGAAAAATTGTGATAAAAAGCGATCAAAAAGTCGCATATATGCAAGTAAGGTACCGATAGAAAGAACACATCATGGAGCAAAAAATTACACCTCACACAGCCCCATAAACCAAAGGATAAAAGCGCTATAAGCCTGGGAATGGAGCGATTTTAAGGAACTTTTTTTTATTTTTTTTTTAAAGGTTTTGATTTTTTTATAAGCCATCAAATATTATAAAAGTTATACATGTTACATATAGTTGTAATCATAACAACTTGAGGAACATATACAACAAGTCAGTTTTACCATATGGCGCATGGCGTAAACACAAAACCACCCCAAATAAAAAATACTGCATTTTATTTTCAATTTCACTGTGCATATCATTTTTTTCTCTTTTCGCAATATATTTTATGAAAAACTTAAGTCTTCCATTTCAAAGTACAATTAGTTGCACAAAAAATAAGGGCTCATGTGGGTTTGTAGGTGAAAAAATGCAAGTGCTATGGCCTTTTAAACCCGAGGAGGAAAAAACGAAAACACAAAAACGAAAATATGCCCAGGAGGGAATGGGTTAAAGGGTTGCAATAAGCTGTCTGCACACATAACCCTAGTTGCTCTAATGGGAAAAATGACAATTTATTGTGACAATTTGTGACAATTTATTTTGTTGCACAGTTGAGGGATGATTATTAGCTTTTGGGCCAAAGGTGGCGGTATTTATGAAATTGCAGTGTAAACGCTATGGTTAGAGGGAGAATTGCACAATTGTGAATAAGTGACGTTAAAACTCCAGAGCATCACATACCATCAATGTGAGCGGTGAATATTGGCTATTAAGGTGTACATGGGTGGACCGACACATTACAGTGGAGCAGCTCACCATCAAATTGACCTAGGGGTCTACCATATGTGTGTAACACAATAGATCAGTGATCCCTACTGTCTATGCGGCTCTAATTCACTACAACCAAGTTGCATTACCAGAAAGGGCTTCAGTTTTCATGGCATCAGAATAAGACCTCCCCTGGTTGGTAAAGTGCTGTCTTCTCCGATTATTGGTAAAGGGCTGTCTTCTCCGATTATTGGTAAAGGTCTGTCTTCTCTGATGATTGGTAAAGGGTGGTCTTCTCCGATTATTGGTAAAGGGCTGTCTTCTCTGATGATTGGTAAAGGGCTGTCTTCTCCGATTATTGGTAAAGGGCTGTCTTCTCTGAGGATTGGTAAAGGTCTGTCTTCTCTGAGGATTGGTAAAGGACTGTCTTCTCCGCTGGTTGGTAAAAGGTTGTCTTCTCTGCTGGTTGGTAAAGGGCTGTCTTCTCTGCTGGTTGGTAAAGGGCTGTCTTCTCTGCTGGATGATAAAGGGCTGTCTTCTCTGCTGGATGATAAAGGGTTGTCTTCTCTGATGATTGGTAAAGGGTGGTCTTCTCTGATTGGTAATGGGTTGTCTTCTCTGATGGTTTGAAAGGGTTGTGTCTTCTCTGCTGGTTAGTAAAGGGTTGTCTTCTCTGTTGGTTGGTAAAGGGCTGTCTCCTCTGATGATTGGTAAAGGATTGTCTTCTCTGCTGGTTGGTAAAGGGTTGTCTTCTCTAATGATTGGTAAAGGGCTGTCTTCTTTAATGATTGGTAAAGGGTTGTCTTCTCCGCTGGTTGGTAAAGGGCTGTCTTCTCTAATGATTGGTAAAGGGTTGTGTACTCCTCTGGATGGCATGTCAGGAGAGGTACATCAGAAAACAAACCCCCTGCACCCATTGCTGGGAGGGCATAAGCTGGTTGTGACAGTGGTCTGGGGGATGTTCTCATGGTGTTCTCTGAGCCACTAATCCATGTAGAGGCATTGGGTATAAATCCATCCTTGAAAATCACATAAACCCATATATGCTGATTGTCTTCCCAGGGGCAGATCGGAGAAATGCCTGAAATTGGTTGGAAAAACATGACCAAGACCTCCAAGTACTACCCTGACCCCATAATTTCCTAGATGTGAACCCAATCAAGCATTTGTGGGACCACCTGAATGATTGTGTTGGTTCCGTGGAACCTCCATCATCTGTGGATGCAGTCAACACGGCTCCAGATACCTGTGACACCTACCATGAACATACTGACTTACTCCCAACCCGCTTGTCATGGCTGATGGGCACAATAACAGGACTACTATGAACAGAGCCAATAGATAGAGTTCCCTTACCCTAGTGGAGCAGAACTGCAGTGTACAGTATGGTGGAGGCACGTAGCTCACGCCTTAACACCAGATGAAACAGGAGGCAAATTTCAGTACAGACAATAAAAGACTCCGAAATACAATGCAGAGAAGCCACATCCACTGCTGATAGCTGTACCCTAATGGAGCAGCGCTAAAGAGCAGCCAAGCAGCCAACACTACAGAAAGTAAATAGCAGATAGGCATGAGCAGAGGAGGCGACTATTTACCACAAACAGTAAAAAAATAAAGATAAAAAAAGAAAAAACATGGAGAAAAACATATAACCGAAACGAAATAAGGCGACTCGGGCCATTGATCACCATCTGCATATAACAGTAATCAAGGCATTTATCCACAATCGTGGCTGGGGATTTCACGCCTCATTTCCATCCTCGTCCTGGAAGCAGTTTGCAGCCATTTCCAGAGCTGTATAATTCAGTTCAGACAAAACGAAAAACAATGTAGAATTATTAAGTAGATGCCGATATACATTGCAAACAGCAGGATGGTTCTTTGGTGACTTCGCGGAGAAGCAATTACCCTTTCAGACGCAATCTTTACTTGCCTTTTTTATAAGGAAAGCGATTGCCTTGTGAGCGGTTACAGCTCCATGTCGGTATTGTATGTGTGGGAGCGGCAAGCTTACCACCCGGTCCTACGTCCTACATCATCCCTATAGATTATACTGATGTCATCTTAAAGGGATTTCTCCAGGATTAGAAAAAGCAGAAACAGCAGCGGCCCTCTCCTCAGGCTGTGTGTGGTATTACAATTCTGCTTCAATGGAATAGAACTGCAAAACCCCCAAGCCTGAGGACAGGAGAGGTGCTGGTTCTGAAGGGGTAGTTCACAAAAAAAAAAATCTTTCAAATCAACTGGTCCCAGCAAGTGCCAGAGATTTGTAATTAACTTCTATTAAAAAATACATATATCTCAAGTTGTCCAATACTTATCAGCTGCTGTACAGTATGTCTTCTAGGAAGTGGTGTATGCTTTCCCAGCATTACAAAGAAGCTACAATGTTACAGATAAAGCCTGCCAGGGACTTGTTTACATCAGCTGTCTCAAAAGGGAGGGGGAAGGAGGGGCAGACAGACAGAAGGGCTCACACATCGATTTGTGTGTCTTTAGCAGAAAGCAGCAGCTGAGAACTGGGGGAAGGAGACTAACTAGATAATAACAAGTATGGAAGGAATTGTTAGTCTCACAATGGACATAAATATATCAAAAGTTATGTTTGAGTAGACTAGCCATTTAAATGATGTGACGCTCTAACTGACAGAGGAAGAAGCCATTGTCTACCTTTCCTGACATTCTGTCTTGTGGACTGAGGCAGCATTGCACCTCCAGCCTCAAGAGGCCGCTCTCTGTCCCAGCTTCCCAGATTTGATCAAATCCCTGACCCCTTTCTGGGAAATAATGAAATTAACGAGTCAGGAATCGCCCGGCTCTATGTTTATTTATTAAGATGGCATATTGGTCCTCCTACTTGCCGTCTGCCCGCCTGCCTGCTGGGAGGCCGGCGGGCAGACGGCAAGTAGGAGGACCAATATGGCGCTGGCCTCCCGGCATGCACAGCGGTGAGCATACGGTAGGAGGAGGCCCTACATGGCGCCAGCAGCAGGCGCTGCAGCGGGTGGACGAGCATCAGGAGGTCCTCAATGGCACCGGACCTCCCAGCAGGCACAGCGGCAGACGGACGGTGAGCAGGTAATCAATGCTGTGCGCAGTCATTTAGAAAAAAAAAAAAAAATATATATATATATATATATATATATACAGTATATATATATATATATATATATACTGTATAGTATATATGTTACAGAATTCATATTTTTTTTAAAAAAGTGATGCAAAATAACGTGTTATCTTTAACACACCTGAGTGATGATTACAGCAAGAAACATATAAGAAACCACAATATTAAGTTTATAATCTACAATGCTGGATGGTTGGTGGACGTACCATTAGTCAGGATGGAGGGGATGCCTATAGATGCTGCAGACTCTTCAGGTGACACTGAGAATAATGTCTGCACAGAAAGATGATGGCCGCTAAGAACTGAGCTTGATGATGTCATCGGGGTTATAGGATACAGATATGGCAACTGAATGGTCCAAACAAGGGATAATATGCAAACCTACAGTGTATGCAAACAGCCACTAGGTGGAGCTGTTATAACTTGAATACAGAACTATTACAGCATGGCAACAAAGGCAAACAACCCGTGGGTAATCCAAACAGTGCACATTAATTATAGATTAAATTAATATAATAGAGTAGGGTACCACAGAACGTATGTAAAGAAGCATGGACATCTATCATAGACAGGTGTCCCTTCTCCTTGTAATATGTATTAGGCAGCCATGTTATAATAAATCACAATGGCTAGGAAGACATACAGAAAAGCTGAGACACAGCAATGACCAATAATGAATGGAACAGAAAACTCATTGTACGCTCTAAAAATGCAAATCAGCCTCCATCTCAAGACACTACACATTTCCAACTCAATTGCAATTTTCAAAAAACACAATCTATGGGGAAAAAAATACTGTTTAGGTTAAAGGTCCCTAGGGGAAATAACTGCGTCTTATTCATCAGCCGTCCCTGGACCTACTTTGCATCGCTATTCGGAGGACGTCAATTTACCGAGTCATTGGTTCCTTTTGATTAGTTTCTTTCTTGATCAAATCAGTTCACGTCCACAGACCTCTAAAACGCTCCCCCGGAGACCTGGTCCCTGACGTCTTCATTGACTTCTATGTGTTGAAATGAGGCGCCATTATTTTCCTACCGGGCCCTTGCGGCACATGCAGCAAATTTGTTGCTCAAATTTTTGCAACTGGAAATTCATTCCATCCATCTGGTCGGGTTGTTGTGGCCGGAAGTGCAGGGATTTCTGCAATGTGAATGGGACAGGCAAGCTAGGGGTGGGATACAAGAGGCTATGGAGGCAAATGCTCACGCCTGTCCTGTTGCTTCTAATAAAGTTTTTGCTTCACTATAAGGGAACATTGTGGACCCGGTGCAGCTCAGGGTGATGGAGGAAAGAAGAGATCAGATGTTCATTGATTATCCTGCAGTGTTTTGATGAAAATCAGCATTACTTATGCATGAACTTAATTAAATCAATCAACGTTTATGAGCTGATAAGAGAGAGAAGAAAAATGTGCAAAAAGTTAAAGGAACATTTATACTAGAAAGGATGTTCCAAAACTTTAAATGTATCCAGAAGACGAAAGGAAGAATATTCCATAAATAGTATAATAATGGAGAAGAAAGAAGGCAATGTCTTCACTGATCGATGGAACTTCCAGCGCTGTCAGACACACACGCGGAGAGTTATTCAGTTTTAAATAAAGCCCCACCCTCTTTTCCCCGGACGGATTTTCCCTTTTCCACGCCCCTCCCCCTTTTCCCTGGCGCAGGCTTCGCTGCACAAATCTAGCACAACTCAGGTGAACATTTGTATCATGATTTACAACTGCAAGTGGGTGTGTTTGGGCGGCGTACAGGATTCATAGGGCCCGTACAGTTTTTGCTATGGGGAATCCTAGTCCATGCCTTTGGTGTTCCTGCTCCACACTGTTTCCCTGGTCTTCCTGCTCTACAGTCCATGTCATAGTGTTCGTGCTCCACGTCCTGTGTTCCTGGTGTTCCTGCCCTACAGTCTATGTCCTGGTGTTCCTGCTCCCCACCCTGTGTTCCTGGTGTTCCTGCCCTACAGTTTATTTCCTGATGTTCCTGCTCTACAGTCTATGTCCTGGTGTTCCTGCTCCCCACCCTGTGTTCCTGGTGTTCCTGCCCTACAGTTTATTTCCTGATGTTCCTGCTCTACAGTCTATGTCCTGGTGCTCCTGCTCCCCACCCTGTGTTCCTGGTGTTCCTGCCCTACAGTCCATGTCCTGATGTTCCTGCCCTACAGTTTATTTCCTGATGTTCCTGCTCTACAGTCCATGTCCTGATGTTCCTGCTTCACACTCGGTGTAACTGGTGTTCCTGCTCTATTGTCCATGTTCCTAGTGTTCCTGCTCTATAGTCCATGTTCCTGGTGTGCCTGCTCTATTGTCCTTGTTCCTGGTGTGCCTGCTCTATAGTCCATGTTTCTGGTGTTCCTGCTCCACACTCTGTGATCCTGGTGTTCCTGCTCTATAGTCCATGTCCCTGGTGTTCCTGCTCTATGGTCCTTGTTCCTGGTGTTCCTGCTCTATAGTCCTTGTTCCTGGTGTTCCTGCTCTATAGTCCATGTCCCTGGTGTTCCTGCTCTATAGTCCATGTCCCTGGTGTTCCTGCTCTATGGTCCATGTTCCTAGTGTTCCTGCTCTATGGTCCATGTTCCTAGTGTTCCTGCTCTATGGTCCATGTCCCTGGTGTTCCTGCTCTATAGTCCATGTTCCTGGTGTTCCTGCTCTATGGTCCATGTCCCTGGTGTTCCTGCTCTATAGTCCATGTCCCTGGTGTTCCTGCTCTATGGTCCATGTCCCTGGTGTTCCTGCTCTATGGTCCTTGTTCCTGGTGTTCCTGCTCTATAGTCCATGTTCCTGGTGTTCCTGCTCTATAGTCCATGTCCCTGGTGTTCCTGCTCTATAGTCCATGTCCCTGGTGTTCCTGCTCTATGGTCCTTGTTCCTGGTGTTCCTGCTCTATAGTCCTTGTTCCTGGTGTTCCTGCTCTATAGTCCATGTTCCTGGTGTTCCTGCTCTATGGTCCATGTCCCTGGTGTTCCTGCTCTATGGTCCATGTTCCTAGTGTTCCTGCTCTATGGTCCATGTCCCTGGTGTTCCTGCTCTATGGTCCATGTTCCTGGTGTTCCTGCTCTATAGTCCATGTCCCTGGTGTTCCTGCTCTATGGTCCATGTTCCTAGTGTTCCTGCTCTATGGTCCTTGTTCCTAGTGTTCCTGCTCTATGGTCCTTGTTCCTGGTGTTCCTGCTCTATAGTCCATGTCCCTGGTGTTCCTGCTCTATAGTCCTTGTCCCTGGTGTTCCTGCTCTATAGTCCTTGTCCCTGGTGTTCCTGCTCTATAGTCCATGTCCCTGGTGTTCCTGCTCTATGGTCCTTGTCCCTGGTGTTCCTGCTCTATGGTCCATGTTCCTGGTGTGCCTGCTCTATGGTCCATGTTCCTGGTGTGCCTGCTCTATAGTCCTTGTTCCTGGTGTGCCTGCTCTATAGTCCATGTCCCTGGTGTTCCTGCTCTATAGTCCATGTCCCTGGTGTTCCTGCTCTATAGTCCATGTCCCTGGTGTTCCTGCGTCACAATCTCTTTCCCTGGTTCCTGCTTCCCAGTCTATATTCCACAGTCCATGTCTAGTATCCCTGCTCCTATCTGTCCTGTCTTTCATATAATGTCTGGATGCCTATTGGTTGCTATTCCTTGTATTATGACCTGGGGGATAGTCTTCCATAGCCTCTGTACCCAGTCTGGCCAGCACCACACCAGTACCACCACCTTGTCCAGAGACTCAACTTTATGTTTTGAGCAAATTCACTTCAGTTTTGCATTCTCGAACTTTACAACGATGAAATAATATGATGCCAACGGGAGATGATTGAACTTTAATAAGTGAATATTGTCTGGGTGGTGCAGGCAGTACCACTCACTAAGAGACTTATCTAAGAACTGCAGGGAATAAATGCAATCTGTGTTCCATTACTCCGGTTACCAGGTCAGTGTCTTGCAAGAAAAAGCTCTGTATTCTAAAAGCCTTATGGGTATCAGATGATAGAGGAATGACTATAGATATCTCCTCACCTTCTGTTAGCTTATGTGCGTAGTGTTTGTCAGTGAGGAGATATTTAACTGGTATTTTTTTTCTCTATGTGTTAGCCTGTGATTACTAGCGTTTGTGTAAATTACTTAATGTACCAAAAATAACTCTCTGTGTGTCCTTGCACTCCGCTGTCCACTGCCTGTTTTCGAGGTAAATCTGTCTCACTTACAACAAGACAGAAAAAGGGGTGGGGCATAGCTACTGCAGTGCAGGATTGGAGGAGAGAAAAGGATCCACTCAGTCCATGCAAGGTAAACCAAGGCTTTCCTCTCCACTAATAAGCAGCTGTATCCAATCTCCTTCACCTCCCTCCCTTTAGTCTGCAGGTTTGTCTTCAGCTGCAGATCAGTGCTTAGTGTAACCCTTTCCTTACTGTGTGTTGTTTCTTATATGTCTTCTTTCATAGAACTTTGTATAAGCCAATGCATCAGTAACCCCACAACCTTACTCAACATCTATAGCAAAGTGTACTGTGTAAATCCTCAGTCTAGCACAGAGCCAGAGTGTACAGTGCACAGATGATAATTTTATTAAACAATGCAACGTCTCCCAAGGCATGAAAATACAGAAAAACAGTCCCTATAGTTCTTAAGGAAGTTGCATATGATGACTGACAAGTGAAGGGTGTCCCTGTGTAGTGTGAGCATTGTGCAGTAGCTTAATTGAAGGATTTAGGATGACATTGGCTCCAGGGGCGATGATTTGCTTAGAGTTGCAGTAGACATTACAGAAGAGCTACAGTTTCCTACTGCAGGATGCAGGTCTCAATGGACACATGAAATACAGTACTGGTCCTTGTTAGAGGTCCCTGCAGATCCAGGGAGAAAAAAAATGTATGATTTTTTTTAAATAATTTGCATTTTATTGCATGAAATAAGGATTTAATCACCAACCAACCAGCGAGAATTCTGGCTTTCACAGATCTGTTAGTTTTTCTATATGAAGCTCCTCATACTCTGCACTCATTACCTGGATTAATCGCACCTGTTTGATCTCTTTACCTGTATAAAAATAAATAAATTAATTTATAAACACACCTGTCCACACACTCAACCACATTTCAACCTCTCCATTAAGTCCAAAGAGCTTTCTAACGACACCAGGGACAAAACTGTAGACCTGCACAAGCCTGGAATGGGCTACACAATAGGGAAGCAAGTTGGTGAGACGGCAACAACTGTTGGGGCCAGAGTCTCAAAGATTACCATTAGTAACTAGTGATGAGCGAACACTTTTATAAATGTTCGTTTGTTCGTATGGTTCGTCATTGCCGATCACAAACAATTTGTTGGGTGATGGTTATACATTCATTTTCCATCATATTCAAACTTGCGAACGCACATAAATGCGTAATTTACGCTTGATAATCTGTATGCATGTGCATAGACCGAAACGTACGCTTCTACTGTATGTTCATTATTTGTTGGCGAATGTTCCGCAAACAAAGGATTCTGCACCAAATATTACAGTTTACAGTCTGCGTTTTATTGTATCAAATAATTATTTATAAATTATACAATATGATTTTGTGGAATCTTTTTTATGTATTCTGCCTCTCACAGGTGAAGTGTACCTACAATAAATTAAAAAAAAAAAAAAAAAAATGGTAGGTGGAAACACTTGCAAAATTAACAGCATATCAAATACAGTATTTATTTTCCTCACAGTATATATATATATATATATATATATATATATATATATATATATATTGATTTGTGTGTGTGTGTGTGTGTGTATATGTGTGTAACAAAGCAGCAACACAGATTAACAGGTTGTGATACACTAAACCATGCATGAAATGACAATGTAGTAGGACACTGCAATAACAAAGCCAACCTAGAAGTCAGTAGGAGATAATCAGATTTATGCACTTTACATTGTTCAGGTAACATCACAAAAGGGAGTGTGTCTGGGGCACACTCAGGAAATTACATGGGGTGTCTGGGGCACACTCAGGAAATTACATGGGGTGTCTGGGGCACACTCAGGAAATTACTTGGGGTGTCTGGGGCACACTCAGGAAATTACTTGGGGTGTCTGGGGCACACTCAGGGGATTACTTGGGGTGTCTGGGGCACACTCAGGAAATTACTTGGGGTGTTTGGGGCACACTCAGGAAATTACTTGGGGTGTCTGTGGCACACTCAGGGAATTACTTGGGGTGTCTGTGGCACACTCAGGAAATTACTTGGGGTGTTTGGGGCACACTCAGGAAATTACTTGGGGTGTCTGGGGCACACTCAGGGAATTATGTGGGATGTCTGGGGCACGCTCAGGAAATTACTTGGGGTGTCTGGGGCACACTCAGGAAATTACTTGGGGTGTATGGGGCACACTCAGGGAATTATGTGGGATGTCTGGGGCACACTCAGGAAATTACTTGGGGTGTCTGGGGCACACTCAGGAAATTACTTGGGGTGTCTGGGGCACACTCAGGAAATTACTTGGGGTGTTTGGGGCACACTCAGGAAATTACTTGGGGTGTCTGTGGCACACTCAGGAAATTACTTGGGGTGTCTGGGGCACACTCAGGAAATTACTTGGGGTGTCTGTGGCACACTCAGGAAATTACTTGGGGTGTTTGGGGCACACTCAGGAAATTACTTGGGGTGTCTGGGGCACACTCAGGGAATTATGTGGGATGTCTGGGGCACACTCAGGAAATTACTTGGGGTGTCTGGGGCACACTCAGGAAATTACTTGGGGTGTATGGGGCACACTCAGGGAGTTATGTGGGATGTCTGGGGCACACTCAGGAAATTACTTGGGGTGTCTGGGGCACACTCAGGAAATTACTTGGGGTGTCTAGGGCACACTCAGGGAATTATGTGGGATGTCTGGGGCACAATCAGGCAATTACTTGGGGTGTCTGGGGCACACTCAGGAAATTACTTGGGGTGTCTGGGGCACACTCAGGAAATTACTTGGGGTGTCTGTGGCACACTCAGGGAATTACTTGGGGTGTCTGGGGCACACTCAGGGAATTATGTGGGATGTCTGGGGCACACTCAGGGGATTACTTGGGGTGTCTAGGGCACACTCAGGAAATTACTTGGGGTGTCTGGGGCACACTCAGGAAATTACTTGGGGTGTCTGGGGCACACTCAGGAAATTACTTGGGGTGTCTGGGACACACTCAGGAAATTACTTGGGGTGTCTGGGGCACACTCAGGGAATTATGTGGGATGTCTGGGGCACACTCAGGTAATTACTTGGGGTGTCTGGGGCACACTCAGGAAATTACTTGCGGTGTCTGGGGCACACTCAGGGAATTACTTGGGGTGTCTGTGGCACACTCAGGAAATTACTTGGGGTGTCTGGGGCACACTCAGGGAATTACTTGGGATGTCTGGGGCACACTCAGGGAATTACTTGGGGTTTTTGGGGCACACTCAGGGAATTACTTGGGATGTCTGGGGCACACTCAGGAAATTACTTGGGGTTTTTGGGGCACACTCAGGGAATTACTTGGGATGTCTGGGGCACACTCAGGAAATTACATGGGGTGTCTGGGGCACACTCAGGAAATTACTTGGGGTGTTTGGGGCACACTCAGGGAATTACTTGGGGTGTTTGGGGCACACTCAGGAAATTACTTGGGGTTTTTGGGGCACACTCAGGAAATTACTTGGGATGTCTGGGGTACACTCAGGAAATAACTTGGGGTGTCTGTGGCACACTCAGGGAATTACTTGGGGTGTCTGGGGCACACTCAGGGAATTATGTGGGATGTCTGGGGCACACTCAGGCAATTACTTGGGGTGTCTGGGGCACACTCAGGAAATTACTTGCGGTGTCTGGGGCACACTCAGGAAATTACTTGGGGTGTTTGGGGCACACTCAGGAAATTACTTGGGGTGTCTGGGGCACACTCAGGAAATTACTTGGGGTGTCTGGGGTACACTCAGGAAATAACTTGGGGTGTCTGGGGTACACTCAGGAAATAACTTGGGGTGTCTGTGGCACACTCAGGGAATTACTTGGGGTGTTTGGGGCACACTCAGGAAATTACTTGGGGTTTTTGGGGCACACTCAGGAAATTACTTGGGATGTCTGGGGTACACTCAGGAAATAACTTGGGGTGTCTGTGGCACACTCAGGGAATTATGTGGGATGTCTGGGGCACACTCAGGCAATTACTTGGGGTGTCTGGGGCACACTCAGGAAATTACTTGCGGTGTCTGGGGCACACTCAGGAAATTACTTGGGGTGTCTGGGGCACACTCAGGGAATTACTTGGGGTGTCTGTGGCACACTCAGGAAATTACTTGGGGTGTTTGGGGCACACTCAGGGAATTACTTGGGATGTCTGGGGCACACTCAGGAAATTACATGGGGTGTCTGGGGCACACTCAGGAAATTACTTGGGGTGTTTGGGGCACACTCAGGGAATTACTTGGGGTTTTTGGGGCACACTCAGCAAATTACTTGGGGTGTTTGGGGCACACTCAGGAAATTACTTGGGGTTTTTGGGGCACACTCAGGAAATTACTTGGGATGTCTGGGGTACACTCAGGAAATAACTTGGGGTGTCTGTGGCACACTCAGGGAATTACTTGGGGTGTCTGGGGCACACTCAGGGAATTATGTGGGATGTCTGGGGCACACTCAGGCAATTACTTGGGGTGTCTGGGGCACACTCAGGAAATTACTTGCGGTGTCTGGGGCACACTCAGGAAATTACTTGGGGTGTTTGGGGCACACTCAGGAAATTACTTGGGGTGTTTGGGGCACACTCAGGAAATTACTTGGGGTGTCTGGGGCACACTCAGGAAATTACTTGGGGTGTCTGGGGCACACTCAGGGAATTACTTGGGGTGTCTGGGGCACACTCAGGGAATTATGTGGGATGTCTGGGGCACACTCAGGCAATTACTTGGGGTGTCTGGGGCACACTCAGGAAATTACTTGCGGTGTCTGGGGCACACTCAGGAAATTACTTGGGGTGTCTGGGGCACACTCAGGGAATTACTTGGGGTGTCTGGGGCACACTCAGGGAATTACTTGGGGTGTCTGGGGCACACTCAGGGAATTATGTGGGATGTCTGGGGCACACTCAGGCAATTACTTGGGGTGTCTGGGGCACACTCAGGAAATTACTTGCGGTGTCTGGGGCACACTCAGGAAATTACTTGGGGTGTTTGGGGCACACTCAGGAAATTACTTGGGGTGTCTGGGGCACACTCAGGAAATTACTTGGGGTGTCTGGGGCACACTCAGGAAATTACTTGGGATGTCTGGGGTACACTCAGGAAATTACTTGGGGTGTTTGGGGCACACTCAGGAAATTACTTGGGGTGTCTGGGGCACACTCAGGGAATTACTTGGGGTGTCTGGGGCACACTCAGGAAATTACTTGGGGTGTCTGGGGCACACTCAGGAAATTACTTGGGGTGTCTGGGGCACACTCAGGGAATTACTTGGGGTGTCTGGGGCACACTCAGGAAATTACTTGGGGTCTCTGGGGCACACTCATGGAATTACTTGGGGTGTCTGGGGCACACTCAAGAAATTACTTGGGGTGTCTGGGGCACACTCAGAAATTACTTGGGGTGTCTGGGATTTGTGGCATCATTTGCCTGTTGCTCCCGAGTCCTCTCTCGCGCGGGTCCGGCTGTAGCCCGGCTGTAACATGTTTGCTTCCCCGTTGTGGCTTGGGCGGTTGAATACATTGACTGGCGTCCATCATTGGCACAGGCTTCATCCGCTCTATAGGACATAATGAAGGAGCGGAGCACGGACCTCATATGTGTAACCGCAAATAGAAGAAAACTTTTACTTTGACAAGTGGTTGATGGTCCCGTCCCCCACCCCACCCCACCTCACGAGGCCGTCATTGGAGCAGAAGGGAAATCCGCAATGATCTTCTCATTCACAGGTTTAATCAAATCTAATTGTTCCAGCATTTATCTTATTTTGCGATTCAGAAACGTTCCTTCCACGGCTGGCACGCCGCTTTATTGTTTATTTTCTGTCCCCAATGATGCAGATTGCCAACCCAAATCCCTTTTAGAATTTCTCTCTGAATAAGATATGGGGGGGTTGCTGGAAAAATTCCAAATGAATCTGCCAACAGCGGTAATCCATGGCTGCTTAGAATGCATGACTGGCTTATAGCTTTAAGGGACGCCGCGCTGCATAGCAAACACTGGGAAGATGAAGTTGCTGTAGCTGGAGTTTTAAGTGACATGTATGCACAATGCAATGGACTGCAAAGTGTTGTGTAGAACTTTTATGGAAGGATCAGATACCCACCCCCCACCCCCGATGCTGCCCCTTTCTCCTACAGAAGACATTGGCAGCAGTTCCCGATATATATATATATATATATATATATATATATATATATATATATATATAGTGGTGCCTTGGATTAGGAGCATAATTCTTTCCGGGATCTTGCTCGTAATCCAAATCCAGTCTTAACTCTTTCCCGCACGATGACGTAACTGTACGTCCTCGCGCGGGTGAGGGCGTCATGAGTGGGGCCCCGCGGCAACCCTGCTCTGAACCGCCTGCTCTGCTCTGACCCTGCTCTGAACCGCCGGATGACAGCTGCATCCGATTACCGGATGCAACACTTCCCTGGTGTCTAGTGGAGGAGATCGCTCCTCCAGGACGTTGTCCTGGAGGAGCGATCTCCGTTACTGCTGACGGCCGGGGACTTGTCCAAGATGGCGCCGTCCCCGTCTCAGCACTCGTTTGTTTTCGGCTGCAGCAGCCGCAAGCAAACGAGTTCCTATCTCATCGATCTATGCTGTATAACTATATACTATGTATTGTATAACTATATACAAAGAGTGATCAGTGCACTTATACAAGAAGTCCCCCAGGGGGGCTTCTAGTATAAGTGTAAAAGTTTTAAAAAAAGTAATGTTATTAATAAAAAGCCCCCTCCCCTAATAAAAGTTTGAATAAAATAAATAAATAAATAAACAAACATACATGTTTGGTATCGCCACGTACGTAATCGCCCGAACTATTAATTATTCACATTCCTGATCTCGCACGGTAAACGACGTAAGCGCAAAAAAATCCCAAAGTGCAAAATTGCGCATTTTTGGTCGCATCAAATCCAGAAAAATTATAATAATAAGCGATCAAAAAGTCGTATATGTGCAATCAAGGAACCGACAAAAAGAACACATCATGGTGCAAAAAATGACACCTCACTCAGCCCCATAGACCAAAGGATAAAAGCGTTATAAGTATGGGAATAGAGCGATTTTAAGGAACGTATATTCGGTAACAATGGTTTGAATTTTTTACAGGCCATCAGATAAAAGAAAAGTTATACATGTTACATATCGTTTTAATCGTAACAACTAGAGGAAGATATATAACATGTTTTATTTTATTTATTTTTTTCTATTTCACTGCGCATATAATTCTGGCTTCGCAGCATATTTTATGCAAGAGTTCAGCCTGTCATTGCAAAGTACAATTAGTGATGCAAAAAATAAGGGCTCATGTGGGTCTGTAGGTGTAAAAGTGCAAGTGCTATGGCCTTTTAAGCACAAGGAGGAAAAAATTTAAATGCAAAAACGAATATTACCCTGGTCCTGAAGGGGTTAAACCAAAGCAAATTTTCCCATAAGAAATCATAGAAATGCAGACATTTGGTTCCACACCCCAAAAATAATGATTTATTATTCTGAATAACATGTAAAACAGAGGAAACAAACATTCAGAAACAGCAGAATATGTGATATTATAAGTTACTGTACAGTAATGGAGAGGATGCGAAACACAAGGGCGGACAGAGACTGCAGGGAGCAGGAAGGAATGAGAAGGGCAGATGTGGGCACATACATGCAGCGCTCTCTGTCCGGGGAGAGAGGGGTTACAGCTATGGAGAGATTACCTCCACAGTCCTGTCCCCTGATGTAAGCCCCAGCCTGAAGTGGATCTGCTGTGATTTGTAAGGTGAAGGATAGTAGCCCCCACTATGCAGACCATACCCCTCCCCCACCCAGTACAGGGAGCTCTTACATCAAAGCAATGCTCTTAAACCAAGTCACAATTTTGAAAAACTGTGAGCTCTTAAACCAAAATGCTCTTAAACCAAGTTACTCTTAAACCAAGTTACCACTCACATATATTATCAGAAACATTTTGCACAATGTCTCTTCACCCATGGAGACTATACAGTTAATTTATGACTCAATGTGGGAGCTGCCCACGTCCATTAGATGAAAAAGTGGCTGCAGAAGTTGGATGCAGCCCTGCCTGGAAAATAAGAATACAACCATAGGCCTTAGGCTGTACCCATGTTTCCATTGCTCACTAGGACGTCATCCAACATCTTCAGCCACCAGTAATCAAATGCCGCACGCTTGAGGTTGAAGCAGCCCGTGCCCCTATTATTCAACACCTATTTTCTATGACTACACCCTACTACTGGTAGCTAAATCTTACTGCACACCACAGCAGCTCTTCTACGGCCCACCATAGGTACCAAGAACCCGGACTAGGATGTGGAACAGTTGGACTTAATCGTTGGACAAAAATCATTGATAGTATAGCCAATGGGAAAGACCCTACACCCCTGTTATGGTTCAATAATTTATTTACAAGTATCGCAGATCCATTACAATATATGCAGGACACGTAAATAAATTATTGAAACTGTCACGGCTGGAGTCGTGGATCCGCTGTACCACCACTAGCGATGACATAGCCGCACCAGGGAGCGGAGTCTAAGGGACCACTGGTCTACATCAGTGCCTGCCGCAAGGCGGAATCAACTTGCTGCGGGAGGAGACCCCCAGGTTGCTACCCCTGGCTAGGCTTGCTAACGGCGGCAGGCGAGGTGCAGTTGGAGATAAGCTGGCAGATAGCAGGGACACAGCAGGACTCACGGCTGGAATCACAGACAGCAGCGACCCGGGCAGGAACAACGGGAGCTGGAACCACACACAAGGGAAGCATGCTGAGGATCCAACGGGGTGGGTCAGGACAGGTGTTTTATTTATAGGGGAAGTGACTGGTGCAACGTCCAATTAGGGATGACCTGTCCCTTTAAATGTCAGGGAGGTGTGACGCGCGTCCCCGCCTTGCCGGGCAGAGCGGATGAGGACAGGAGTGTTATGAAAGTCCATTCACAGCAATCACCATTTTCATGCTTCAAAAAAAAAAATTATTGTGGGAAAATTCATCAAAAAATACAACGGCAACAGGACGTTTTGGCGTCAAGCCTTCCGCACCACCCCTGACACAGACGTGCCGCCTTAAAAAACCGAAGTAACAGCAGCACCGAACCCCTGCACATGGTCCCAGGATCCCGCCGTGGGAGCGGAGCAGTGACGCCCATAGTACGGGACTCCACCGCAGCCGTAACAGTAGCACATCAGTGGGTGTTGACTCTTTCCCATTTGCCGTACAACTGGAGGAGCTCCTACCTTGTGCAATTCCACATGACCACAAAATGCCGTCCAACTTCTTCTTTGATACTACCCTAAGGATAGGACGTCAGTTAACAATTAACCATAAATCAATTATCTTGGACAAACTCTTTATGATATTGTCATCAATGAGTTATATGTTGATTCTAAAAGCACATCAAAGATTGGCTGCCTCTAACCCCATGGCTGCATTCGTTTCTTAGATCAAACAACCTGAAGAGACCTCCATATTTAAAATTTACCATTGATTAGTGTTTAGAGGGCGTGCTGTATGGAACATAGTGCTTGTTCGAGCATTAAGTGCTCCATCCATGAGTATGCTCAACCAAGCACCTTGTGGTGTTCAGATTACTCCAAGACACATTAAAACTCCAGTGATATGCCGCCAATTGACAGTATGCCGCTGGCGTTCTAATGTGTCTTGCTGTAAAGTACTGCATTTTTTAATTCAAATTTTTATACACTTACTTTGAACACCCCTTGAAGGTGAACCAGACACCTCAGCTTTGCAGAGCAGGGGGCACCTGGTTAAATTCTCGATTATCCCATTAATTTAAATGAAGTTTTTTGCACGAGTCGAGGACTCCAGCATTGTAAGATGCTCAACTTAAGTAACAAGCACTCAAGCATTTAATGTTTGCTCACTCTACCATCAATACCAATCCTAAGACCTAATAGAGACCACCTGTATAGATCCATGACTGCTAAGAGGATATTAAAAATGGATCATGAAATTGATATTTATGTAGGTCCACTTGAAGGCTATTTAATCCCTATTCGAGTCGAGATGAATAAAAAAGTTAAAAAGTCTTTACAAAATTTGCTACAGAATATATTCAAAATTTTGTAATAAATTTTTGATTTTCTTAAATTAAGTCGTTTATTCATTTAACTAATTTACTATCCTCTAAGGAATTTGCCGCCTCCACATAGTGAGCATTTAGCTTTGTGCTTCTTCCACAGAAGTATCGGAGTTGAATTTCAAAACCAAGACTCTGAGTCATTATAACAATATCCATAAAATGTCTGTGAAAAATTCTTCAGAAGGAACTGACCAGCTGCAGCGACTATTCTGTCTCACTTCAGATGTTCCCAGAACTGGCACATCGGAAAGAAAATACATTTTAGCATCTTCTCTCTTCCAGTCAGAAGGGATTAAAAACAGCTATTTCCACAGATATTTATTCCCACAATTATGGATGTCAGGGGATTTACCCATTCGCAAAGTAAAAATGTTTGATGCTCAAAGTGTCTAAAAAAAAAAAAGAAGGGAAAAAAAAAAAAAAACATACACAGACCGAAAAAGCTCCAACATCCTAAATCTATTCCGAAATCTCCAAAGACTGATGGTTTGAAAAATATTTAATACTTCTTAATTCCCCAGCCATGCAATTATTTTTAATTGGTTTATAAAATTCCAGATTCCATCTATTTCTGACAGCAGCAAAAAAAAAAAAAAGGGGGTAACAGCAGTATTTAGTGGGTTCAGTTCCCGGAGGTATTTTGTCTACGTGATTTGCACAATTTAGTTAGAGTGAAAAAAAATTGTCAAAAACAAAAAATTGTTCTTTACATCAATTTTTGTATTATTTGTAGTTTAATTAAACTTTTTGTGTTTCGCTTTCTAGTTTATATAATTGTTTTGAATCACAGAAATTTACCACAAAATACTGAAATTATGGAAATGAGAAGTGATGAACAATAAGGGGAGGAAGAGATTAAAGAGGAGGAGCAGGAAGAGGAGGAGGAGGAAGAAGAAGGAAGAGGAAGATGAGGAGGAGGAGAAGGAGAAGAAGAAGAAGGAGGAGAAGGAGAAGGAGAAGGAGAAGAAGAAGAGATATGTAAGTGAGAGAAATGAATGAAAAACTCTCACCTGGTGGGGTTGTGCAAGAGGAGGCACAACACTCAACAACCGCATGTAAAGGATCGCTGCTGCTCCCAGGTAAACCATACAAGGTGGATAACAATGAAAAAAGACCGCCCTCCAACCAGGGTAGGTCCAGGCCCAGATCCAGAGGAGATGCAAAAAATGTAAATGTTTATAAATGTATTGGTAATATAAAACATTCATGGCGACACAACGCATTTCTAAACCGGTCTGGTTTCTTTCTCAAGTGTCATCTCACTTGACACTTGAGAAAAAAAACTGAGCGGTTTAGAAACGCGTTGTGTTGCCATGAATGTTTTATATTACCAATAAATTTTTAAACATTTACGTTTTTTGCATCTCCTCTGGATCTGCGCCCGCATGTACTCGGGTTTTTGTACAGGTTCTAAGGTTGGGGGCCCACCCCTGGGGGCCCACCGGAGGAGCCTCCGGTCCTCTGGTGGGCCAGTCCGACACTGGACGAGGAGAAAGAGGAGGAAAAAGAAGGAGGAGGAAGAGGAGGAAGAAGAAAGAGGAGGAAGAAAGAGGGGGGATTAGGAGGAAGAAGAAGAAGGAAGAGGATAAAGAAGGAGAGGAAGGAGGAGAAAGAGGAGAAGAATGAAGAGGAGAAGGTGGAGGAATATGAGAAAAATGATGATAAATAGGAAAAAGAAGGAGGAAGAGGTGGAAGAAGAAGGAGAAGGAAATATGAAGAGGAGAATGAAGAGGAGGAGAAGAAGAAAGAGGAGGGGGTAAGAAGGAGAGGGAGTAGATATAATAGTGGTCACTTTGGGTCACTATGGGTCTCCTGGAGCCTAGGACTCCAGGTTGTGTGCTAAGCCAGTCCCATTGTGTGCATTATTTGTAGTGGTAATATAGATGGCAGCCCAGTAATAAAATTGGCAGCACTCTGCTCCTTTTTCCAAGGTGCACTATGGTATTGGCAAAAGAACCTTGTTCATTCCATCTACGGTACACTTAGGGGGGCATTTATTAAGTCCGGCGTAAAAAAATGCCCCCGCAGCTCCGGCGCTACGGAGATTTATGTAGAGGCGGACTGCCTCTACATAAATCCTGTGCGCGCCGGTGCGCACCGCCGAAAACCTACGCCAGCTGAGGACTGGAGTAGGTTTTCGGCGTATATTTGTGCGGAACGGATGGTAAATCGCACGGACTCTGAGTCCGCGCCCTCAGTTCCGCCCACTACACACCCCCTTTCCGCTCCCCCGCTGGCGTACTCGGCGGAAAGTGCCGATTTGCAAATATTTTATTCGCAAATCGGCCATTTGCGTATAAAAAAATACGCAAATCGGCACTTTCTGCCGAAAATCATCCGTTCGCAGGATGATACATGTGGCCCTTAGTGAGTAACAGTGAATATAGCATTGCCACTCTTACACCTTACAGATGCTGTACACATTCACTGGGCCTGGTCATAGTAGCTGTAGTGTGTTTATTATTTTTATTAGTAGTACTAGTTTTAATAATAGTAGTAGTAGTAGTATATTAAAAATATTATTATTATTGTTGTTGTTGTTGTTGCTGCTGCTGCTGTTGTGATTATTATTATTATTTTATTATACAACTACTACTGCTACTTATACTATTATTAATACTAGTGTTAATAATAAAGGTAATACTATAAACAACAACTACTACTACTACTAGTACTGATAATGCTATTACACCTATAAATGCTACTAATAATACCAATATGACTACTACTACCATTAAAAACAATTATACCAATTCTACTTCTATGCTTACTACTACTACTACATAACTAAACAATAATAATAATGATAATAATAATAATAATAATAATAATAATAATAATAATAATAATAATAATAATAATAATAATAATAATAATATTCTTTGTTATGTTGACTCTTCATGTGTTTTATCATCTCATCCTTATAATTGTCTTCCCTTCAGCCCTGCAGCGTTCTCTTCCGGGTCACTTGCTAGAATACACATTACAGTCACAAACTGAGGCTTTTTCCCTTCCTTTGTTATATCTTTATTCCATATATATATATATATATATATATATATATATATATGTATATGTAGCGAACCCTTTGTATACTGTCTCTGTATTTCAGCTGGGCACTTTATACGACGCCTCTTGTGGCTCTTTTTTCTTAGTTTAAGGTTCTTATATTTTATTGGAAATGTTACATTTTCCAGCTTTTCTCCATTTCTCTGGTATATTTCACCGCTGGCAGAGGTTGTTCCATCTATAAATCTGATTTCTAGATTTATAAATATATTCAGAATGATCCCTCACAATAGATAAATAAGGGGAGTCGGAGCGGCGCGCTTTACAAGATTAGAATTGACAGGAGCCCAAAGAGGATCCAAGGACAGCGATGAAAAGGGTCTGAATGACAATGCCAGACGAGGGGCCAATTCATGCAGAAAATCAGTTAGAAAATCCCAGTAAACTTGTAACATCTTAAAAGATCTTTCGAGACCATGGGGGAAATGTTGGATTTTTTCGAAAAAAAAAAAATGCAGAGCGACTTTTTGTTAACCCCTTGTTATCATTCACTTTGTTTTAGAAGAACTTATTGTGTTCACAAGGAAATCAATGAAAAAGATTTGAGGAACTAATAAGAAATGAAAATAACCGGTGGCAGTCAGAAGCGGGCGGCTTATGGGAAGCCAATGACATCAAAGAGCAATGAAAATGATTGGGGCATCTCCCTTTTTGTGATGCTCCATTTAAAAAAAAAATAAAAATCAGTGTCTCCAAAAACTCTAAAAAATTTTGTACTGAAGAAAAAAAAAGTTATATTTATATGCTCCTTCTGCTCTTTTGATTCTTGTCTCCTTCTGAGAAGGGAGGTGAGCATAAGACCTTTCGGTTCTGTGATCACTGCCCACAGAAGTGTCCCGTCTTGGCCAGTGATTGGCTGAACGGGCAAATCATGTACCAACCTCTTGTGTCAGAAGCCGCCAGAAGAAAGGAGCAGCTGGAGACTGAATGGGGTCACAACTGGAGTTGCAGGGAACCAGGGGTAGGTAAGTATAACTGTCCTCACTATAGGCCATCAATACTCTCTGGGGGTGGGAATCTTATTATCACCAATTATCAACCAATTTATGAAGATACAGCACTTAATTAAGCATCAGGACCTTATCAATAATAAATGACCAGTGATTGGCTTAGAGGGCTCTCACTCTTGTCTCTGTCGTTTCTTTCTCAAAAGTGACAGCCTGCACAGTAAATCACTGTCAGACTAGAACAGGACAGCGCCATGGCCAGTAGTTGCCTGGGCTTGCTATCGAGAGATGAGAAGAACAGGGCTGAGATTGATAGCCTACTCTCCCAATCACGGCCCTGGTGCTGTCTCCTCTTAGTCAGTGGTTGGCTGAACAGAATTTTGGCGACTGTGGAGGAAAAAAGACACTGGAGAAAAAAGACACTGGGGGCAACATGGGCATGTATATATAACAAAGTTTTTTGACTACACAAAAACAGCAAAAAACTCAAAATCATTTAGCTATTTTAGTGCAGTTCGTTTAAAGTGTCACTGTCGTTTCATTTTTTCCCCCAGAAATCGATAGTCCGGGCGATTTTAAGAAACTTTGTAATTGGGTTTATTAGGGAAATCTGCCATTATCTGCATTCAAAAAAACTTTCCCCAGGTCCCCATCTCCCTCCTCTCTCTCATCCACTGCTCATTATCAGGAAATCTTAACTCTTTTACATCAGTTGGGCCCTGTGAAACCTATGGAGAGGGGAGGGGGGAGGAGGGAGATTAGTCGCCAGCAGAGAGCAGAGAACAAAGGAGTACACAGCCGAAACTGTGTGAAAGCTGCTATTCAGAGGTCAGAGAGGTCAGTGCTGACCTCAGAGGAGATAGCCTTGTGATGTAGCTGTAAATTCACTCTTTGTTGTCCTGTTTTGGTGCCTCATCTCCCTCCACCCCTCCCCTCTCCATAGAAAACAATGAAGACAGGGGGGAGAGCTTCAAACTGCTTTTTCATGATAAAAATTCATTTTTCGGCTTAAAGACCCGATTACAAAGTTTCGCCTGTAAAATCGCCTGTACTATTGATTTCTGCAAAAAATAAAATAAAAAATTAAGCGAAAGTGACACTTTAATGTTTGGCAAAGTTTCTGATCCAAACTTTTGAAACGTTCACTCAGGATCATTATTTGTGGCCATCATAAGTAATAGACGGCTGCCTTTCCTCGATGAAATCCAGTAGTGAGAACATCGCCTTAGAGGGACATGGCTGACAACACCAGGGATCACATGACATATCTGTTGAAAAGAGAGAGAAATAAGACTGCGCATGCGTGTCCACCTTGGCTCCTGCTGAAGTGACACATCTAAGCTTCCGAAAAGAATTATTCCTGGAATATCGGATAATAGGGACTTTGATCTCTTTCATTAATGTCAAAATAAAAAATATTCAGAATTGGGTCCTGAATTAACTGTAAACAACAATACCTTTTGTGAGACAATCCCTTTAGGCAGGGGCGTAGCTAATGTCTCCTGGGCCCTGGTGCAGACACACACACCAAGACAGATATTACCAATAACACCAGCATATAGGAAGAGAAAATATTATCACCATATATATTACCGCCATACTGTTACTGACCAAATCCTGTACACTGAGACCAATATTACCAGTATATAGGAAGGAAATGTTACCGCCACACCACAACCACTACCATCACCACCACATTGTTACTGACCAAATCCTGTATACTAAATCCAATAAAACACAGTACCAGATCACAAGTAACAAACATCACCACATACTGACTAACACTACCACATACTGACTGATACCACCACCGCTGCTACTGCATAAGATCCACTGTACACAGATCACTATCACCTCATCCAGGCAAATAGAGGCAGACCCAGCTCTACACAGGTTGTATACACCATATACATTACAGTGCAGTTACATCGGGTGACTCACAGGGGACGTCTTCTCTGATCAGAGTTCTTCCCTTTTCTTCTTCTCCATCTGTCCTGGGCCGTTATGACAACTTCTCCGAGCCACGAATCCACAGAATCTGCCAGACAGACATATTAGGCTTCTTACTCTGGCACCATTCTCATCTCTATACACACTGCACATCTGTACTGGCCCCTTTACACCATCATTTAGTGGGTAGGCTGACTTTGTGACCCCCTTATAGTATATGCCCCCCTCTGTGTAGCCTCCTTATAGATTGTCCCCCTCTGTGTATCCCACATAGTATATGCCCCCCATGTATTCCCTCCTATAGATGGCCCCTCTGTGTTGTCCCCCTCATAGAAGCCCCCCCCATGTTGTCCCCCTTATAAATGGCCACCTATGTTGTCCCCCTTATAGATCCCCACATGTTGTCCCCCCTTATAGATGTCCCCCTCTCCCCTAATAGATGCCCCCCTCTCCCCCCTATAGATGCCCCCTTTATCCTTCATAGATGGCCCCCTTTCCCCCTTACAGATAGCCCCCTATCCCCCCTATCCCCTCATAGATAGCCCCCTATCCCCCCTCTATAGATGCCCCCCTCTCCCCTCATAGATAGCCCCCTCTCCCCCTCTCTATGGATGGCCCCGTCTCCCCTCATAGATAGCCCCCTCTTCCCCCTCTCTATAGATGGCCCCATCTCCCCTCATAGATAGCCCCCTCTCTATAGGTGGCCCCCTCTCTATAGATGGCCCCGTCTCCCCTCATAGATAGCCCCCTCTCCCCCTCTATAGATAACCCCCTCCCCTCATAGATAACCCCCTCTCCCCCCATAGATGGCCCCCTCTCTTCACATAGATAGCCCCGTCCTCCCCTCTATAGATAACCCCCTCCCCCCTCTCTATAGATAGCCCCTTTTCCACCCACTCTATAGATGGCCCCCCTCTCCCCCCTCTATAGATAACCCCCTCCCCTCATAGATAACCCCCTCTCCCCCCTATAGATAGCCCCCTCTTAATAGATGCGCGTGCTGCCGGGGATAGGACCGGAAACCCCCGGCAGCCGCACATCAGCCGGGGGGGGGGGGGGGGGGGGGGAGACAGAGTCAGCCTCTTGTGACCGCAAGCAAAACAATGCTTGCGGTCACAAGAGGAATTGACTGGGCGGGCCGGGTCGCAGCGGCGACCGCTGCGACCCCGGTAGTTGCGCCACTGCCTTTAGCTGATAGTATTACTCAGGGGAGATATCTATATATGAGAGAAGCTCTCGGTACTGGACTAAGAGCCCTAAAACACGGAGCGACAATTAGGCCGATTCAGATGATTATGACTCCATGTAATTGAGACAACGATCAGACAATGAACCGATCATTGTCTGATCGTATCTTTAGTTTCAGACCTAAAATCATCGACTGCCGACTGCGCATCACTATGTGTAATAGCTACAGTATGTGCAAACTGCTCATACATTACCTTTCCACGCTCCCGGTCTTCTCCTGCACTCTGCTTGCTTCCTGGCACCGCATGCTGTAGCTTCTCTGATAGGTCGCCCAGTCATTGTATGGGACCGTCACGGCCAGTAATTGACTGAGCAGCCTGTCAGCTCGGAGAAACTGCGGTGCGGTGCCTGGATGAGAGCAGACCAGGGAGTGCGTAGAGGCAATGTAGAAACAGTTTAGGGCAAGGGTTGCATGAACATCTTTCATGATGTCCGTGCAGCACTTGCTGAATCATAATAAAACCGTGTAATAAGTTCAGTAAACAAGCGCCAATCTAGCCTTTTACATTATTGACTGGCCCACCATCGGCCCGTCTAATAGGACCCTAAGCTATAAATCCTCAGCCAAGTCATGGCCACATCTTGTATCTAATAATTACACAGCAGCACATGAGCAGATCAGTCATTTAAGGATTTGTATATACCATGCCACGTGGTACCATGTTCTCTCATCTAAGCGATGCTACAGGGATATCTCCAGGACTGTTTTCTCACTGATGTTGTATGGATCCTAAAGGGGGAAAAAAATCCATGTGCTATAAAAACCTAATAATAAGATGCTGTAAATGTGTCACCCAACACAAGTCACACCACTCCAAGCTACTGTTTTATGTAATACTCCATTATCCAATCCTTATAAATTACACCCTAAGCCGCGCTCGGCTCTGCTACATCCGCACATCTGTGAAAATCTTCTTGTGCTCTGTGTCCTTGAAACACAACACAGATCATAGATTTATTGCAGAATGAATAGCATGTGAAAGGCAATCTGAAAATCATTCGTCTTACATGATCAATAATTGAAAGGATCAATACTGGACAATAAGTGTCAATCTACGCGGAGGTATAAAAACGGCCGACCTGCAAACCAGTCACTAACGGCAAATGTGCAGGGGGGATATCCAAATCCACTGCTATCCTCACTGTGCTGTGCCCCTCTGTCCCCCAATGTCATACCAAGCACACAATGGTAGAGGGCGCTATGCTCTAGTGCAGTCCAGGTCCTTTTATCATCACTTTATGTTTGCTGCAACATTTTTTTTCCATCCTCCTCCAAGATCCATAACTCTAATCATTTCCCTCAGCCCTTTTTTTTTAATGTCTTTACCATCAAGAATAAATAAATAAATAAAACAACTATGAAAATAATAATAATAATAATAATAATAATAATAATAATAGTAGTAGTAGTAAGCATAGAAGTAGAATTGGTATAATTGTTTTTAATGGTAGTAGTAGTCATATTGGTATTAGTAGCATTTATAGGTGTAATAGCATTATCAGTACTAGTAGTAGTTGTTGTAGTTGTTGTTTATAGTATTACCTTTATTATTAACACTAGTAATAATAATAGTATAAGTAGCAGTAGTAGTTGTATAAAATAATAATAATAATAATAATAATAATAATAATAATAATAATTATTATTATTATTAATATTATTACTATTATTATTAATTATATTATTATTATTATTATTAATAATATTATTATTATTATTATTATATAATATGTTGTATAAAATAATAATAATAATATTATTATTATTATTAATAATATTATTATTATTATTATTAGTGGAACAGGGAAAAACAACATAATTTTTTTTTGAGTATTGTTTTATGAGATTTTATGCCTTCCTAAAAAAAAGGGTTTTTTTTTCTAATTTTTCCATCTATGGAGCTGGGCGTGGCTTGTTTTTTTGCAGGGTGATTTGTACTTTTTGTTGGTATTATTCTGAAGTAAATGGAACTTGTTCGGCACATTTTGATCCACGTTTATAGAAGGATTCCATTCTTTTTTTTTTTCCTTTTCATTTGAAGCATCCACTGTGAGAGATAAATAACCTTATATTTTCACACAGTTTTGTACTAAGCGATAAGATAGTATTTATTAATTTGCTATTTAAATGTTTCTATTTGAGGCTATGTTCACACAGTAAGAAACCGGCCATTCCGCGAGCCCGGCCGGGTCACGGCCCAGATCATCCCGGCCACTACTTAAGTACCGGCCGGATGATTTTTCCGGCCGCAGAGCTCTGATATGGGCGCATCAGCGAGCGCCCGCATCAGAGCTTCCCATAGCACACAGTGATGCAAAGGGCCGGAGCAGCTCGCTTCACTATGTGGACTGACAGGGTTTCCTATGGCCGCAATTCATTGAATTACGGCCGCAGAAAACCGACATGTCAGTTATTTGCGGCGCCGCACGGATCCCGTCCGGAGCGTATACGATGTGTATACGCTCCGGCCGGGATCCCATTAAGAAACAGGCAATGTTCACAGGTGCATAAAGTATGGCCGTTGTTGCCGATGGCAACAACGCCCGTACTTATACGTTGTGTGAACATAGCCTGAAAAAAGAAAGTTCAGCCGCTGTCATTTTGCAGATCACCACTGATATTCTATTATTTATACGAATTGTTTGCGGCTGGAGATGCGGCCGAGGATTGACAGGCGGTCCGTACGGAGTACTTCAAAAATAGCCGGCAATGATGCCGAATGCCGATGCCTCTAATAGTTAATATATTAAATTACTAAAACACATTTTCTTTGTAATCAAGACACTTTCGTTGTTCAATAATTTATTTCTAACAAATCCATCATTGTGCAATTAAATATACTGTTAAAAAAAATAGATATATGAATAAATGTATATTTATATATATATTAATTTTTTGACAGTATATTTAATTGCACAATGATGGATTCGTTAGAATTAAATTATTGAACAAAGAAACTGATTTTATTTCAACGAAAATGTGTTTTGTTAATTAAATATTAATTAGTACAGGAAGCTCCATAAGCCATTAATTCATATTCCCGGCAATAGAGCATTCTGTACTAATCATCACTTTACTTTAATGAAAACATCAAATGTTTCTTCTAATTATGTTATCACAATAGCATTATTAGAAGAAACATTTAGAATTATATGTGCGCTCAGCTGATTGGCTGTTCGGCTGAGCGCACATATAATGAGCCGGTCCGCAGTACAGTGACTTCATTGTGCTGCGGACCAGCGAAGAGGACACATCGGGGTGAGTATAGAGCTCTCCCCACCCCCTCCCCAGCACTGCACCCCTCCCAGCAAGGAAGGGGGGTCACTTAACCCCTTCCTTGCTGGGATGGGTGCAGTCTGACATCAGTCTGGCCCCCAGGGGGTTAAGGGGGATGCAATACATCCTCCCTTAACCCCTTGGGGTCAGACTGTAAGCAGCGATCTGTAAAGATGCTGCATACTGTAAGGAGCACAACACCGCTCACAATGATGGGTGTTGTGCTCCTGTTTGTGTTTTTTTTGTGTGTTTCTCCCTTTTTGTTTTTCAGATATCGGTATCCTGGGGATTATGTCGGATTCCGTGGACTACGTCGATGACCAGCGGTTGTTGTTTTAATTTTTTTAATAAAATGGTCAACGAGGGGTGTTGGGGTGTTTTTATTTGAATAAAAAATTTTTTTAACTTGTGTGTTGTCTTTATTTCTTTACTTTATAGACTTAGTAGTGGAAGCCGTCTAATAGACGGAATCCATTACTAAGTTGGGGCCTAGTGTTAGCCGGTATAAAATGGCTAACACTAACCCCCTATTATTACCCCAGTACCCAATGCCACCAGGGGTACTGGGAAGAGCCGGGTGCCAGTGGTCCCGGAGCGTCAAAATTGGCGCTCCTGGACTGGGCGGCAGCAGGCTGGTAAGATTTAGGCTGGGGAGGGCCTAAACCAATGGCTCTTCCCACCCTGGTGTTACCAGGCTGCTGTCGTTTGGTTTTTAACCCGGCTGGTTATAAAAATAGGGGGGACCCTATGCGTTTTTTTTTAATTATTTATTTATTTAAAAAAAAACCCGCATAGGGTCCCCCCTATTTTTATAACCAGCCGGGTTAAAAACCAAACGACAGCAGCCTGGTAACACCAGGATGGGAAGAGCCATTGGTTTAGGCCCTCCCCAGCCTAAATCTTACCAGCCTGCTGCCGCCCAGTCCAGGAGCGCCAATTTTGACGCTCCGGGACCACTGGCACCCGGCTCTTCCCAGTACCCCTGGTGGCATTGGGTACTGGGGTAATAATAGGGGGTTGGTGTTAGCCATTTTATACCGGCTAACACTAGGCCCCAACTTAGTAATGGATTCCGTCTATTAGACGGCTTCCACTACTAAGTCTATAAAGTAAAGAAATAAAGACAACACACAAGTTAAAAATTTTTTTTATTCAAATAAAAACACCCCCACACCCCTCATTGACCATTTTATTAAAAAAATTAAAACAACAACCGCTGGTCATCGACGTAGTCCATGGAATCCGACGTAATCCCCAGGATACCGATATCTGAAAAACAAAAAAGGAGAAACACACAAAAAAAACACAAACAGGAGCACAACACCCATCATTGTGAGCGGTGTTGTGCTCCTTACAGTATGCAGCATCTTTACAGATCGCTGCTTACAGTCTGACCCCCAAGGGGTTAAGGGAGGATGTATGGCATCCCCCTTAACCCCCTGGGGGCCAGACTGATGTCAGACTGCACCCATCTCAGCAAGGAAGGGGTTAAGTGACCCCCCTTCCTTGCTGGGAGGGGTGCAGTGCTGGGGAGGGGGTGGGGAGAGCTCTATACTCACCCCGATGTGTCCTCTTCGCTGGTCCGCAGCACAATGAAGTGACTGTACTGCGGACCGGCTCATTATATGTGCGCTCAGCCGAACAGCCAATCAGCTGAGCGCACATATAATTCTAAATGTTTCTTCTAATAATGCTATTGTCATAACATAATTAGAAGAAACATTTGATGTTTTAATTAAAGTAAAGTGATGATTAGTACAGAAAGCTCTATTACCGGCAATATGAATTAACGGCTTATGGAGCTTCCTATACTAATTAATATTTAATTAACAAAATACATTTTCGTTGAAATAAAATCAGTTTCATTGTTCAATAATTTAATTCTAACGAATCCATCATTGTGCAATTAAATATACTGTCAAAAAATTAATATATATATAAATATACATTTATTCATATATCTATTTATTTTAACAGTATATTTAATTGCAAAATGATGGATTCGTTAGAAATAAATTATTGAACAACGAGAAGTGTCTTGATTACAAAGAAAATGTGTTTTAGTAATTTAATATATTAACTATTAGAGGCATCGGCATTCGGCATCATTGCCGGCTATTTTTGAAGTACTCCGTACGGACCGCCTGTCAATCCACGGCCGCATCTCCAGCTGCAAACAATGGTCTTGTTCATTTTTTACGGGTCCGTTTACGATAGGGCCGTAGATTCAGACATAGTGTGCACTGTGCAGCCGCATATCCTATACTTCCAAGCATACACACGAACCACCAAAAATACCGCCGCACAATTACAGCTGCAAATACAGCCGCACAGTTACAGCGTCTGAACCTAGCCCATGTGTGGATTTATGCATCTCCACGGTTACAGACACAAACACTCTCTCAGCTGCTTCTTCGTGATCTTCATTGCACAAGGTTTTTTGTAGCCTGTAACCATGAAGAATAATAGAAGTATCCAGATTTTTTTTTAGTTTTTTTTTGCTTATATATTGCAGCATAGGCTATTATTAGCGAATCATGTATGTATTAGAGAATTAGGTATGTATGTACAGAAGGGAGGTGTATAGCTATTATATATCCTAACACCACAGAGATAGCAGCAGCAGCATACAGATCTGGGTAGGGAGGGGTCTGAAGGGTGATGATGTCATCTTGTAATTCTCAGGAAGTCAGCTGATCCAGGACAGACCACTTCCTAGGACACATTAGACACTGCAATTTTCTGTGGGTCAGGCCGGTGATCACATGACCCAGTTACAGTAATAAAACGCGTGGATGCAGCGGGGCTGCAATTAAACAGATGACGCTGTACGACTAGTGATGAGGAGTTTTGTACAAATTTAGTAATTTTTACAAAATACTTCTAAAATGTTCTAAGAAAACAAAGAGTTGCAGAGGTCTGCGCACCCTCTATACTCCGCATTCTAACATGTTCTGTACTCCAATGAGTTATGTACAAATGCCGGCAACTAAAAACTTCTTCATTGATTTTTTTCCTTCTCACGTTGAACTTTTGCTGTAATCTGATTTATTTTTCCGAGTCTCGAGCCCTTGAACTTACTCCAGGCTTTACAGCCGCTAAGACAGCTCCGCTTAATGGGAACTATTTCGTTAGCACACACTACAACCTTTTTTTTTTTAACCAATGAACAGGAAAGCCAAAGCAAAAAAAAAAATAAAAAAATAAAAAAATATTTCTATAAAATGAAATTTCAGCGGGAAGACATGAGCTTATAAATGCAGGTTATCCCGATTTTCTTCTTTGACAGCAAATGACAACGGGGGGAAAAGATCAAAGGCTTTAGGAAGTTTTACAAGAAGTACAGCCAGTCTGCAATCACCGAACCTTTCTGATATTTAATTGAAAAAAGAACAAAGTATTTTCCATTTCATAAGTTGATGTGACCTTAACTGTCTTAAATGTGCCTGCAGCATGCCGGAAGGAAACATCACTAACAAGCTCGAGAGCCGCTCAACCTCTCGCTTATCCCCGGCCCTCGTCTAACGCTACTTCATAGACGCTACTTAAAGTGGCAGCTGCCGCCTCTCTGCACATTCCACCCTCTTACAGGGATTCTTCGGTTGTGACTATTTCTCACGATAGATAAGAAAAAAAAGCAGCTTCTACCTGAATATACTGTATGTGTCAGGACTTAAAGGGAATTTCCTCCCTACTAATAAAATGTATCTGTTTGTCTATATGGCACTGGAACAAAGTAGAGAAGAGAGCACTGTTAGGGGAACCCAGCCCATATATATTAGTACCCCTTTTGTAATAGGGTCTTCCTTTCTTCCCCCAGACAGTGATTCTGTGATCCTAGAAAGCAATAGTGCCTTCTCTTGTACCTCCGACAGTAGTAATCCCCTCTTTGTACCCCCAGGCAGTAATAATGTACTTCTTTGTGTCCTTGGACAGTCATTTTTACCTCCCTTCTGTCCCAGAGAGTAATAGTCCCTTCCTTTGTTCACCCAGATGTGATAGTGCTCTATGTTGTGCCCTCCACATCAAAGTTCCCTCCTTTGTCCCCCAGACAGTAAAAGTGCCCTTCTGTGTGCTATTTTGTGCCCACAGACAGTAATTGTGTCCTCCTTTATCCCCCAGATAGTAATCATGTCCTCCTTTGTCCTCCAGATAGTAAAAGTGTACTACTTTATTCCCCCAGATAGTAATAATGTGCTGCTTTGTCCCTGCAAATAGTAATAGTGTGCTGCTTTGTCCCCCAGACAGTAATAGTGCCTTCCTGTGTTCCCCCACATAGTAATAATGTGCTGCTTTGTCCCTGCAGATAGTAAGTGTGCCTTCCTTTGTGCCCCCAGATAGTAATAGTGTCCTCCTTTGTTCCCCCAGATAGTAATAGTGTCCTCCTTTGTGCCCCAGATAGTAATAGTGTCCTCCTTTGTGCCCCCAGATAGTAATAGTGTCCTCCTTTGTGCCCCCAGATAGTTATAGTGTCCTCCTTTGTGCCCCCAGATAGTAATAGTGTCCTCCTTTGTGCCCCCAGATAGTAATAGTGTCCTCCTTTGTGCCCCCAGATAGTAATAGTGTCCTCCTTTGTTCCCCCAGATAGTTATAGCGTGCTAATTTGACCTTACACCTAAAATTAGAAAAGGAATCATATATAAATTGTTCCTTGTTGCACGGTTAGTGATTTTAAGAAACTGGATTTCGCCAAAGGCCTCAACTGTAGCAGAGTGGAAGGAAGCAGCAAGCACTATGTTGTGACATGAGCTGTGGCATCAAAGGGGAAAGCGGGGGTACAATACTGTGAATAAATGTGTACAAGGATGGAAGCAATATTGGAGAAATGACGGTTAGTACCAGCGTTCTTCGAATGTAGGAAAAGATATTAAGAAGTTGTTTTTTTGTTGTTTTTTTTTTGTTTTGTTTTTCTCCCGCCATTGGGTCCGAGGGGAGGGGGTGGGATAGGGGGTGGGGTATAGTTAATATAGAATTGCGTACACCATACTATACCTGATAATAAGTAAAAGATTCATGTCTAGGGCTAGGAAAGAAGTAAATGTTATTGAACTAAGATCATGCATGATCATATGTTATATTTGTAACCGGAGAAGAAAGAACCAGGGTGGCTTGTTAACCTTATGTTGATAATGGGTGAAAGGATGGGTTGTAGGTGGGGCTGTGGGTCTGGACACAATCGGGAGAGAGGTAAAGGTAAACGACTGATTATAAGATTTGAGGGATCGCATCGGTTCTTTTTAAGGCCGGCTCTGCTCTTCTTTAAGTCTCAGTAGTAAAATTATAAATATTTATTTAATAAATTTTTATTTATTATATATATTTTTATTCATTTAGTTTTTTTTTTTTTTTTAACTTCGTATTCTTTACTATTATTATTTAAGTTTTAATTATTATTTGATTTCACTTATTTATTTATTTTTATAACACCTGAGGTGTGGAGGGATGATTTGGAATGGAAGCTGACGGGGGGGACCATAATTTATCATGATAAATGGTGGATGAGGCCCTTCCGGGAGTTTAGTTGAGTGTATGGAGCACGGGTGGTCTACCTGAGTGGGCTTTCCTGTGCTCCAGGAAGGAATGGTTGGTGGGAAGGGCTCTGTTGGGCAGATCGGCTCCAGAGATGGGGCAGTTCGGCCAGAGAGGGTACCCTGAATGGATGGAATTACCAGGTGGATAAAGAACAGACGTATAGCTCTGTAATCTTGTAATTTCGTTTATTTTTATTTTATTTATTTATCTTTTTTTTGTTTGTTTTCTTTCCCTTTTGTGTTCTTTTTTTCCCCTACTTTCTCTTTCCCCTTCTTTTGGGGGTGAAATGTAGGCAAGGGGAGCTGAGCTCTGCTAAGGGACAACCGAGTCTGCTGGCTAAGTGTTGACTTTATAATTTTTCAATAAAGTTAGTTTGCTGTGCTCTCCCGACGGTGTCTGGATTCTGCGGTTAGTATAGTGGTAAGATATAGTGGTGGTGTTAGTAAACTGGGATATACTGTTGGTAAGGGGAAGATTTTAGATAGTACCTGGTAAAGGGATGGATTGAGCCCCCTGGTGAAATCCCCTCCAGACCATAATGCTGTTTGGTTATGGTTTATAATGGATGGGAATGAACTAGACCGGGTATATTTATCTGATGGAGATTGTATGGGGTAGGATGTGGATCATTGAGGTTTTAACATGATTTTGTACTATGGAAAATTTAATAAAGAGAAGAAAAAGAAAAGTATATAAAAAAAAAAATGGCGTGCTACTTTGTCCCCCCAGATAGTAATAATGTCCTCCTTGTTGCCCCCAGATAGTAATAGTGTCCTCCTTTGTGCCCCCAGATAGTAATAGTGTGCTGCTTTGTCCCCCCAGATAGTAATAGTGTGCTACTTTGTGCCCCCATATAGTAATAGTGTGCTGCTTTGTGCCCCCAGATAGTAATAGTGTGCTGCTTTGTGCCCCCAGATAGTAATAGTGTGCTACTTTGTGCCCCCATATAGTAATAGTGTCCTACTTGTTGCCCCCAGATAGTAATAGTGTGCTGCTTTGTGCCCCCAGATAGTAATAGTGTCCTCCTTTGTGCCCCCAGATAGTAATAGTGTGCTGCTTTGTCCCCGCAGATAGTAATAGTGTCCTCCTTTGTGTCCCCAGATAGTAATAGTGTCCTCCTTTGTGCCCCCAGATAGTAATAGTGTGCTGCTTTGTCCCCCCAGATAGTAATAGTGTCCTCCTTTGTGCCCCCAGAGAGTAATAGTGTGCTACTTTGTCCCCCCAGATAGTAATAGTATGCTGCTTTGTCCCCCAGATAGTAATAGTGTGCTACTTTGTGCCCCCAGATAGTAATAGTGCCTTCCTTTGTGCCCCCAGATAGTAATAGTATGCTGTTTTGTCTCCCCAGATAGTAATAGTGTCCTCCTTTGTGCCCCCAGATAGTAATAGTGCCTTCCTTTGTGCCCCCAGATAGTAATAGTGTGCTACTTTGTGCCCCAAGATAGTAATAGTGTGCTGCTTTGTCCCCCCAGATAGTAATAGTGTGCTGCTTTGTCCCCCCAGATAGTAATAGTGCCTTCCTTTGTGCCCCCAGATAGTAAGTGTGCTACTTTGTCCCCCCAGATAGTAATAGTGTGCTGCTTTGTCCCCCCAGATAGTAATAGTGTCCTCCTTTGTGCCCCCAGATAGTAATAGTGTGCTACTTTGTGCCCCCAGATAGTAATAGTGTGCTGCTTTGTCCCCCCAGATAGTAATAGTGTGCTGCTTTGTCCCCCCAGACAGTAGTAGGGATCTCATTTGTGCCCTCACAGTAATGGTTTCTTTTCTTGTGCCCACAGACAGTACATATTCCCTTATTTCTATGTATACAGTGTACAGCAGGCAGTAACCTCCTTAGTTGCTGCAGGATACTATTTCAATAGCAGTGCCCAGCATCATTTCATCATCTCCTGATTCTGAGACTGGGTTATGGTGTAAGGACAGGAGCCGGCCATACCCTTCACACCCGTAGTGTGGTGAGGGGCCTGGTGGCCTCTGCCACCCCTGCAGTCATGCCAATTACCACATAGGAGGACGACTGACACACTACTACTGTCACCACACTCCAAAGCAAAATTGGAACCTTTTTCTCCCAAATGACCCATGAAAAACCCTGTTACTAACCCAAATGTCTGGGAGGCAAGGTGGTGGCGGCAGACAGAAATTCTTCCTGAAATGGTAAGGGGCTGTAATGGCTGACACTTAGAGGTGAGTGAAGTGGGCTCTGCGAGTGTTCGTACGCAGCAGAAACATCGACATTTGAATCCCGCCATCTGTCCGTTAAAAGGAGAAGGTGGAGACAGTCTGAGGACCACCAGGAAGACATGGATACAGCCCTGGAAAACAGGATACAGGATACAGCCCATGGCCTCTGCCACAGACTAACAGACTCAACAGCTTTGAAAAGTTAATTGCTGGACATATCCTTTCATTTATATATTTTTTACATCATATGATGAGTATAGTTGCTATATATATATATATATATATATATATATATATATATATATATATATATATATATATACAGGGGCGTAGCTAGGATTTATGGGGCCCCATAGCAAAAAACTGTATGGGGCCCCATGAATCCTGTACTCACCCGGCACTACAGTGAGGGGGCTGAACAGTGCAGTGAGGGTCCCTCTTCCTCTCTGGACCCCTGGGGGAGCGGGGTACCTACCATGAAGGCAGGGCAGGCTTCCTCGGGCCCCCTTCCTGCAGGGGCCCCCTAGGAGTCGCCTTCCCTGCCTTCATTGTAGCTACGCCACTGTATATATATATATATATATATATATATATATATATATATAGTGGAATTTTATACTCACCGTAAATTCTCTTTCCTGTAGTCCGAAGCAGCAGCACATAATGGGGAAGATTCTATCTTCCTGCAATGATAGGACAGATGGTAACAAGCAATAAAGAGTTAATTGCCCCGCCTATAAGGCCCTATGCTGACCCAGCCTCCTTGTGTACTTCTAACGATCTAGGAAAACATAAGCCAAAACACTCAAGGTATGATGCATAAACTTTTATAGGGAGGGTTAGTTTGTGCTGCTGCTTCGGACTACAGGAAAGAGAATTTACGGTGAGTATAAAACTCCACTTTCCCTTACGTCCTAAGCAGCAGCACATAATGGGGATATAGCAAGATCACATAAAGGGTGGGAGAATCATACAGCAGTCATGACAACCGGTTTACCAAGATTGGTTGCCCAGAGGTTCTAATATCCAAAAGTATAAGAAGACCACAATGCAGTTTTGTATATCTGATCAATGGGCATGCACATCTCCTCCACCCAGGATGTAGACATTGCCCTTGTGGTAAGGGCCTTAATGGATTCAGGTACTTGGACTCTCACCTCTTGGTAACACACAGAGTCTGCCGTATCCATCTGGATAAAGTGGCTTTTGAGGACTTCCAATCACTGTTCCTTCCTGAAAAAGATGCAGATAAAAATCTTCTGACTTCTCTGGTTCTCACTAAACTCTCAAGGCTCCGCCCACAACCAGAGCGCACAGGCTCAAGGCTCCGCCCACAACCAGAGAGTGCAGGCCCAAGGCTCCGCCCACAACCAGAGAGTGCCGTTGTAATGCTTCCTCATTGGAGGAATTTAGGCAAAAACAGGTAACTCAATCTGCGGAGTAATGTTGGATAAGGAAGGAACCTTAAGGGTAAAAGACAAAGTCCTGAAGGATAACAAGATATGGTTCAGTGGCTCCTAAAGTCTGAACATACTCCTGCGTTTAGCAGATGTAACAGCTACTAGGAAGCACCTTGAGGGTCAGGTATTTTAATTCAACTAAAGATAAGAACTCAAAATGGAGCCGTGCAAGGTGATGAAGGACGAGTCCCGGATCCCACCTGGGAGTTGGATCCATTACAGTTGCTTTAATCCTTTGCGTAGCTTTAATAAATCTTTGTATTAGGGATTTTTTCGGACAGTCAGCTGTCTGGAAGAGCAGAGACATGTACTTTGACGGTCGCAGCTTCAGCAAATTCTCAAACCCATCCTGGAGAAATCGAAGGATCGCCTTTATAGCCAGTGATATGGGAGAAGTCCAATTCTTCACACCAGGATAGACAATGTCCTTAACCCTCAGGGACGTTCTCTTTGTGGGTTCTGCTCTTAATAGCAGAATCATGTTTACCACCAATTCTAAAAAGCCTCAGCTCATCAGGCCTGTCAATCTTCAGGCCGTCAATCATAGGTGATCCAGACCCAGACACAATCTGCCCTTCTGTGACAGTAAGTGAGGATTCTGGGAAAGTCTCCAAAATGTCCTTTTGGACACATGCATCAGGAGAGAACCACCATGCCTTCTTGAACTATTAGGAGTAATGAGGCATGATTCTGTCTTGTCCTTACAAGACTACTACGGGTTGTCGTCCCTAGCAGTTTTAGGGAGTAAAAACCACGTATTCTGGCGTTATCCGAAATGGCCATTAGGTCCACGTAAGGGTCGCCATAATATCTGGTGATTTGCCAGACATAATCCGTCCTCATGGGGCAGTAGGTGAGGAATCTGGGGAAGTCTCCAAAATGTCCTTTTGGACATATTCCTCAGGAGAGAACAACAATTACCACAATGACCTCTTGGGCCAATCTTTGGCTCTCAGGATTAATGAGACTGATCCTGCATTGTCTTTTACAAGACTTCTACTGATTGTTGTCCACAGTAGTTTTTAGGGAGTTAAAACCATGCATCCTGGTTTTACCCGAAATGGCCATGGGACCAATGGGTAGCTGTAATATCTGGCGATTCACTAGAACATCTCCTGGTCCTGAGACCATTCTTCTGTCAGGGCTATATCATGGCTTTAGCCTTTTACATTAAGGCATTGTGACTTCCCTTGTTGCTGGATAGATCTCTTGGTCCATGCAAAAAACAGCTTCTGCTTTTAACAGTAATGCTACTGGTCACATGCAGCTCTGAAGATCGATATGCACCACTGTAGATGTGTTCTCGATCTTACTCCGATAGTTTCCCCATAGATTGATGTGCTGAAGTGGACTGGAGCTCACTTACCGCACTCATCTCTCACATGTTGGATGACAGCCACTTGTGTTAGGAACAAAGTCTTCTTCGCCTGTATCACCCTTTCTTAGATGGATCAGTGGTTGCCTCCACCCACTTGAGGGCGATATTGGTCTGCCACTGACTGAAGAAAATGTTGAGGCCCTTTTATCTGTGGGTATAAACCATAACCCAATGTAGGCTGTTTATTCTTTGGTCCCATACTGACAGCATCTGCTGCAAGGGGATACATATGCCAACCTGCCTTTTCAATTCGTTGCTTGCAGACGTCATGAGACCTGACAATCATCATTGGGTGAAGATACACCAATGGGGAGTTCTAGGAATCCTGACCCAGGAATGGTTACGGGTAGGTGAAAATATAGTACTGTAAGTTTTTGATAATTAACAATTACTCGTGCAGGAAGGAGACAATGGTGATCTTGGATTCTCTCCAGATGGTGACTACAGCTGACATAACATAGAAGAGTGTCCCATCTACTTACCTTCTTATCTTAGGATAGATATATGTCATCCCAGGCCCGGCAGGTAACCTTAGTGAATGTAAAGGGAGCGGAGGTGATTTCAGAAAGATGCAAAAGGAATATGCAGTCTTCTCTGTAGCCAGGTACATGCAGGTATATGCAGTATTCTCTGTAGCCAGGTACATGTAGATATGTGTCTTTCACAACTAGCATGGTTAGTCTCCTTTAGGAGGGGGAGCACAGAGCATATGTTCTCCATATGGAACCTTCTTTGCTTAGAACTGTAGATCTATGGACGTTCACCAACAACTTACCTTCTTTGGATCGGAAACTGTCGAGAATTTGTCATCATAAGGTAAACCCACGGTTGCTGCCAGAGAAGCTTTAGTCACAAGCTTCTTTGTCCCCCATCTACAAGACCTCTGAGATGGATGATCCCTTTTAGTGACGGATCCATCATTTCTTCCAGTACCTTCCATGCTGGAAACTTCTATAGAATGGGGAACAAGGGAGGATTTCCTTCTCCTTTTCAGACTGGGGCAGAGATTGTACCTTTCTGTAAGGAAGAGTCCTTCCTCAGAGTGTCCCCAATCCATTCAGGTGGATTCTCATGGTACATAGAGTATTATTAGAAAGAACATCCATCTCTGGCAAAGTCTAATGCTCCTCTCCAAGTGTGGAGGGGCCATGGATCGGGAAGCCAAATGTGGAGTGACACGCATACTCAGAAGTAAGCACCATCTGCTTAAGACATAGCATCTTCTGTAATGGCTATAATATAATGTATATACTGTGTGTATATCTTACACGGCGCTGTACTACATAGGCAATTAGTGTGCTGCTTTTGATGCACAGTGGGGATACCCATAGTTTCCCGTGTGATAATTAATACAAAGAAAAATAAAGAGATTTGCATCTAGCGCACCTAAATAAAACTCATCAGAAGGTCATTACTCACGATATCTTTTTCATCTGCTTTTACTCTTGGTGATGAGGTGTTTGTAATCCTTCCGATTTGGAGTTCCAACAGGGTGAGTATAGTCCACGCTGGGAGTACGCCCCGGCCGGTGGCGTGTTCTCAACCAGCTAGCTAGTGTTCCGGTAAGGGTTTACTGTGACGTCACAGAGTTTGTTAAGGAGCAAGGTGAGGACCAAACTTTCTCCTACTAGTTTCAGTGTTACCAACGCCTTCCTCAGGGATAGTGAATAGCTCTTCTCCTACTCCTTTTATGTACTCGGAACAGCCTAATTATCCTCCTATTGGTTCCAGGTTGGATTTCTGTTTGTCTTTCTCTTTTCAAGGTTTCAGGTTTTCAATGGCAATGAGTTACCCTAGTATAGATAACTTGGATCTCACCACCTTATGCCCTACAGTGTCGAGATACCCATCCTGCCAGGGTAGTACGAGGTCCCAAGTCCCTGCGCTGGGTTGAGCAGAAGAGAAGTGTAGAAGAGAGAAGAAAGAGGATAGGTAGAAAAGTGAGGAAAACAGGGCCAGCACCCTTGTATCTTGTGCTTAGTCCTCTGTTTGTGTGGCGGGATCCTGGGAAGGAGCAGGTAGATGAAAACACCTGGTGCCAACAGGTGGGAGCAGGTGTTTTCATCTACCTGCTCCTTCCCAGGATCCCGCCACACAAACAGAGGACTAAGCACAAGATACAAGGGTGCTGGCCCTGTTTTCCTCACTTTTCTACCTATCCTCTTTCTTCTCTCTTCTACACTTCTCTTCTGCTCAACCCAGCGCAGGGACTTGGGACCTCGTACTACCCTGGCAGGATGGGTATCTCGACACTGTAGGGCATAAGGTGGTGAGATCCAAGTTATCTATACTAGGGTAACTCATTGCCATTGAAAACCTGAAACCTTGAAAAGAGAAAGACAAACAGAAATCCAACCTGGAACCAATAGGAGGATAATTAGGCTGTTCCGAGTACATAAAAGGAGTAGGAGAAGAGCTATTCACTATCCCTGAGGAAGGCGTTGGTAACGCTGAAACTAGTAGGAGAAAGTTTGGTCCTCACCTTGCTCCTTAACAAACTCTGTGACGTCACAGTAAACCCTTACCGGAACACTAGCTAGCTGGTTGAGAACACGCCACCGGCCGGGGCGTACTCTTAGCGTGGACTATACTCACCCTGTTGGAACTCCAAATCGGAAGGATTACAAACACCTCATCACCAAGAGTAAAAGCAGATGAAAAAGATATCGTGAGTAATGACCTTCTGATGAGTTTTATTTAGGTGCGCTAGATGCAAATCTCTTTATTTATCTTCTGTAATGGGTTACAATGAAGATACAATCTACAAACAAAAATAAATTCCACTGTCATCTGGATGTGGAATCTTGCAGGATACACATACATAAGTGACTGAGCTTCCCCAAAGGTTTCCTCAACCTGAAACTTTGGACATTAGATTCCTGCATTAAGTGAGATAAAATGATAATAAACCTGTACCAGGTAAAGAGGCAACAGACTGCTGTGTAGTGCAAGAAAACCAGATACCTCAGAGCACCTGATACACAACTAGCAATTCTAAGGCTGTGTTCACACGATGCAGCCTCCTTGCTTCAATGGATCATTGTTTCAATAGCAGAACTAATGTAAGACAGCCACCAGGTATACTCGGTACACAACTAGAAACTCTAAAGTTGTGATCATACCCTGCAATATCTTCGTTTTACTATTTTAAAAATAACAGTACTATACATGTAGCAACTCTAGGCGTGTGTACACACAATGCTGTTTTATAGCTTCAATGCAACATTAAATATCAGTAACCGTGCTAGAAAAGACCCCAGATGCTCAATACACAACCAGGAACTTTAGGGTTGTGTTCACACAATGCAGTCTCATTACTGCACTGCATCAAACAAAAAGCAGAGCTATAGCTGACATGTAAGGTGCAATCAATACACCACTAGGAATCCTAGGGTTGTGTTCACACAACGAAGTTTCATAACTTTACTGCCTCATTCAATAGCAGTACTGAATAAAACATTAGGTGTAATAAAAAAAAAAAAAAAATAGCAACTCTAGGCTTGTGTTCACACAATGCATCTTTCCACAGCAGAACTAGAGCAAGGAATCAGACATTAGGTGCAATAAACAGCTACTCTAGGCTTGTGTTCACACAATGCATCTTTCCACAGCAGTGTTAGAGCAAGGAATCAGAGGTCAGGTGCAATAACAGCAACTCTAGGTTTGTGTTCACACAATGCATCCTTCCACAGCAGAACTGGAGCAAGGAATCAATATTCATCTAGCATCTCTGGGCTTGTGTTCACACACTGCAGTCTCACAGCTTCACTGCATCCTTCAATCGCAGTACTAGAGCCAGGAATCACACTCAGGTGTAATGAATCACACATCAGGTGTCACCAATACACACCTAGCAAATCTAGGTTTGTGTACACACAATGCAGTTTCATAGCTTCAATGCAACAAGAAAAAGCAGTGCGAGTGTAAGAAAGACACCAGGTGCAATCAATACACAACCAGCAACTAGTGCAAGAAATCAGCTCAGTGACCGCACAACTAACAGCTCTTATCTAAGGCAGCATTCACATATAGCAGATCCATAGCTTTCACTGTATTATTACATAGCAGGACCCATACCGCATGATCACATAGCGGAACTGTCTCACAGAGCTCACACAGGCAAAAAAATAATAAAAATGATAAACTATTATAAATCTCATGTAATTTATATCCATTAGCCTGCACACAGGCCTCCTGCAATACAGGTCAGGCTTCCAGGCAGAGAGCCTGCACAGGCACCATACAATTCCTCACAAAAAAGGCCGTATGACTTACCTCTCTGAAGAGAGAAGACAGACACCAGGAAGCGGCGTCCTGACTGAGCAGCGCCATGGTTAGCAGCCACGTGCAGCCCGGCAGCGGATGGCGCCATAATACTTACTGACCAGAGCATAGAAGCTGAGCGATCACTGAGATGGCGGCTGCTTCCTTAAGAAAAATAAAATCTTTGCTCTGTACACAACAAAGCAGGATAAAAACAAAATACATATACAAAAAAACTCTCCCTCTCTACACGACCATGTGGAAAAGAAGAATTATTGGAAGGAGAGCAGAGAAACACACATAGGCCTGCTCGCTGCTCTCCTCCTACCACCTGTCCCACAGAAGGACAGAAAAAAACACAAGGAGGCTGGGTCAGCATAGGGCCTTATAGGCGGGGCAATTAACTCTTTATTGCTTGTTACCATCTGTCCTATCATTGCAGGAAGATAGAATCTTCCCCATTATGTGCTGCTGCTTAGGACGTAAGGGAAATATATATATATATATATATTAGTGCTGTCACTCTATGATTGATTTCTGTAATGTGACACATTGCTGTTTTTAATATCTAATTTACTTGATGAAATAATTGATCACATGTGGTATTGATATGAATCACATTGTATCTGTCACTGCATCTGTAACTATGTGACAGAAAGTCGCCTCTGCCACATCCACAACACTTTCCTATTTTAACTTTTGCGTATCATGGTGCGCTAATCTTTCTTTTATATATTGTATTGGTGCCCTGACTGTGAGCAGATGGGCAATAGATAGTGTAGGTAGAAAGATAGATAGATAGATAGATAGATAGATAGATAGATAGGAGATAGATAGATAGATAGATAGATAGATAGATAGATAGATAGATGATAGATAGATAATAGATAGATAGACAGATAGATAGATAGATAGATAGATAGGAGATAGATAGATAGATAGATAGATAGGAGATAGATAGATAGATAGATAGATAGATAGATAGGAGATAGATAGATAGATAGATAGGAGATAGATAGGAGATAGATAGATAGATAGATAGATAGGAGATAGATAAATAGGAGATAGATAGATAGATAGATAGACTCGTAACTGAGGCTCCACGGACCCCTTTTATGCATATTCAAATTTTGTATGGGACAATCAATGGAGACTCGTAAATGAGTACTCCATTGGAATTTTTCACTGTTCTCCCTGAGTTCAGTGATTGTTGTGTTTTGTTGATCTATTTATCATTGCCCCAGTAGCCAGAATCCTGCTCCACACTGATGAGGGGCAAATACCCCGAAACTGCAGTCTGTGGATGGATGCCCGGCCTTGGTAACCCTTGTCTTATGTCGTTATACTCGCCACAGAGTTAGACTTTGACTCACAGGGGCCACCCTGGTGTTTCCCTATTTAGGTCCTAAAGCTCGCAACAGAGTGAGGACCTGAGGGACTACGTATCAGGGTGGTGTGGTGCTCTCCCCACTAGGAGGCGCCCCTTGGCAATGGGCTTCCTTCTCCGGAGAGAGGGATATCTGGCTATTCCCGTGTTTTGAGACTCGTAACTGAGGCTCCACGGACCCCTTTTTTGCATATTTAGATAGATAGATAGATAGATAGATAGGAGATAGATAGATAGATAGATAGATAGATAGGAGATAGATAGATAGATAGATAGATAGATAGGAGATAGATAGGAGATAGATAGATAGATAGATAGAAGATAGATAGATAGGAGATAGATAGATAGATAGATAGATAGATAGATAGATAGATAGAAGATAGATAGATAGATAGATAGATAGATAATAGATAGATAGATAGATAGATAGATAGATAGATAGATAGGAGATAGGAGATAGATAGATAGATAGATAGATAGATAGATAGATAGAAGATAGATAGATAGATAGATAGATAGAAGATAGATAGATAGATAGATAGATAGAAGATAGATAGAAGATAGATAGATAGATAGATAGATAGGAGATAGATAGATAGATAGATAGGAGATAGATAGATAGGAGATAGATAGATAGATAGATAGATAGATAGGAGATAGATAGATAGATAGATAGATAGATAGATAGATAGATAGATAGGAGATAGATAGATAGGAGATAGATAGATAGGAGATAGATAGATAGACGATAGATAGATAGATAGAAGATAGATAGATAGATAGGAGATAGATAGATAGGAGATAGATAATAGATAGATAGATAGATAGATAGATGATAGATAGATAGATAGGAGATAGATAGAAGATAGATAGATAGATAGATAGATAGATAGATAGATAGATAGATGATAGATAGATAGAAGATAGATAGATAGATAGATAGATAGATAGATAGATAGATAGATAGGAGATAGATAGATAGATAGATAGATAGATAGGAGATAGATAGAAGATAGATAGATAGATAGATAGATAGATAGATAGATAGATAGAAGATAGATAGATAGATAGATAGATAGATAATAGATAGATAAGTAGATAGGAGATAGATAATAGATAGATAGATACATAGATAGGAGATAGATAGATAGATAGATAGATAGATAGATAGGAGATAGATAGATAGGAGATAGATAGATAGATAGATAGATAGGAGATAGATAGATAGATAGATAGATAGATAGATAGATAGATAGATAGATAGGAGATAGATAATAGATAGATAATAGATAGATAGATAGATAGATAGGAGATAGATAATAGATAGATAATAGATAGATAGATAGATAGATAGATAGATAGGAGATAGATAGATAGGAGATAGATAGATAGATAGATAGATAAATAGATAGGAGATAGATAGATAGATAGGAGATAGATAGATAGATAGATAGATAGATAGATAGGAGATAGATAATAGATAGATAATAGATAGATAATAGATAGACTCCTTTCTTGCCCCCTATCTCTCTGTGTATCTCAGGATCTCGGTTCGCTCCGCGCTCACTCTCTGTTGGCCGCCGATGTCCATCTGAGCAGAAACACATTTAAACCACTGACCTCATTAATCATGTAACTTTGCTTTTTATTTATTTTTAACTTCTGGGCAATTTGCTCATCAGATCAGTAAGCACAATGAGAATCCACCTTCCAGATTCATGAGCAGGAGGCAATGCTTTCCTATCAGACATATGGCAGGAATTCTGCCTCCATGACGCTGCTGTATACTGATCTAAGTATAATCATACAGAGAGATGCGTCCAGTGGTTATCTATGGACCATGAGAAAGTATCAGCTCCACACTTCAGAGAGTCATTACAGCACCAACTTATCTACATGGTTAGTAATACTGAGGACAAACTAACAAAAATAAAAGCAAAAAGACTATTATTGATTAACAACAACAACAACTATCTGTAGAAGGCTCAGATTCTTACAAACCACATTGAGGTAAATGTGATTAGTTCTAAAATTTCAAGAGCAACTATGCTGTATGTGGAAATAACTATAGCTGATTACAAAATAATAATAAATAATCAGCTGTATTTTTAAAGTTTGTTAAACAATTGTTTTTAAGTCAACTGGTGTCAGAAAGTTATACAGATTTGTTCTTTTACTTCTATGTAAAAATGTCCAGTCTTCCAGTACTTAACAGCTGCTGAATGTCCTGCAGGAAGTGGTGTATTCTCTCCTGACACAGTGCTCTCTGCTGCCACCTCTGTCCATGTCAGGAACTGTCCAGAGCAGGAGAAGTTTTCTATGAGGATTTGCTGCTGCTCTGGACAGTTCCTGACATGGACAGAGGTGGCAGCAGAGAGCACTGTGTCAGACTGGAGAGAATACACCACTTCCTGTAGGACATACAGCAGCTGATAAGTACTGGAAGACTGGACATTTTTAAATAGAAGTTAATTACAAATCTGTAACTTTCTGGAGAAATGTGCCCGGTCAGATGGATCCAGGTCCCTTTGGTGCTGTGATATCTGACCTCGCTGACCTCTGTACAGGAGCAGGGACTCCTTTTTCTCACTGCACTTCTATCCGGTTGCAATGGCTGATTCGAGTGATGGAATGATGGAGCGAGGGAGATTCCCTCATCTTTATTAGTAACATCTCCACAGTTATTGAAAATTATTGGAAAAAAAAATCCCCAAATTCTCCATCTCTCCCTTTATTAAATGTGCACATCCTTTAACCAGCATTAGATCTTCTTCAATAATAATTAGCTAGAAAAGAGTTACATAAATAATTTGCGGAGTCGCTCAGACAAAGGCCGTGACAGAAATCCGCTTGTTAAAATCACTTTTCGGTTAGGAAGAGATCAGAATTGAATCTGTGCAGTCAGCAGTGGGAATGTAACCTATTATTATAATATATTTATGGCGGTCCTGATGTATTACGCTGCTCCGCCATAGACTGAAGCTTTTATCACATAGCGCACAATGAAGCCAGTCCAAAAACAATGTCCCCCCCCCCCCAGGCTGTAGAAGGTCAGAGGTCACAGTGAGAGGTGCTGTATGTAGAGAGTTCATTACAAGATGGAAGGCGATGACCGGGGATGTGAACAAGGTTCAGTCTAGAAGAGATTGGAGTTGAGGGGCTGCGTCACCTCTCTATGCTGAGGGATCTGATGATCTTTCTGTAGAAGAACAAACAAGTACATAAGTAGTCATGTGGAATCACGTTATCAGCCAGGAGACTGGAGAACTGCCCCCCCGATACCCCAGGATGATAAAGCGAGAACAGAATAGTAGAAATCATTGCTAATTTATGGAACTGGACAACTACCATCTCAATCCCCATCAGTATTTGGAGCGGTCACTCAGCAGTAGGTGAAGCCCCTTCGGTAGTGATTCCGGCCTCCAGTCTTCTTGGCTATGGGGCCGCGAGAGTTACACTCACTGGATTTTCGGCCATTCTCCGCAGATCATCTCCTGCTCTGTCAGGGTGGATGGGCACAGTCGGTGGAGGCTATTATCAGCTCTCTCCAGAGATTGGGTTCAGGGCTCTGGCCACTCCAAGACATTCACAGGGTTCCTAAACCAGTCCCGGCTATGTACTTAGGGTCATTGTCTGGTTGGAAGGTAAATTCATGGAGAGAAAAATAGACATAACCGCACATCCATCTACTGTATGTATCACGGATCCATCTGCTTCTCGGGAACTTTGACACGGTGTGTGGGCTTATGTATTTCATTAAAATTGTAACTAACTCCTGAGGTTAGTAGTATAAGGGTATGTGCACACTACGGAATATCGGCAGAAATCTCAAGCAGAGTCTGTGCGGCCGTCTCCGCTTGAAGTTCTCCCTGTCCCATAGACAGACAAAGACATATTCTGAAACTCAATCTGCCATTCACCCAAATCATCAGTGCCGGGTTTCCTCCTCACTGTAGGGATGGTATGGGGCAGGTGATGGGCAGTGCCCGATCTCCTCCTCACTGTAGGGATGGTATGGGGGCAGGTGATGGACAGTGCCATGTCTCCTCCTCACTGTAGGGATGGTATGGGGCAGGTGATGGGCAGTGACTGGTTTCCTCCTCACTGTAGGGATGGTATGGGGGCAGGTGATGGGCAGTGACTGGTTTCCTCCTCACTGTAGGGATGGTATGGGGCAGGTGATGGGCAGTGCCCGGCCTTCTCCTCACTGTAGGGATGGTATGGGGGCAGGTGATGGGCAGTGCCATGTCTCCTCCTCACTGTAGGGATGGTATGGGGCAGGTGATGGGCAGTGACTGGTTTCCTCCTCACTGTAGGGATGGTATGGGGCAGGTGATGGGCAGTGCCATGTCTCCTCCTCACTGTAGGGATGGTATGGGGCAGGTGATGGGCAGTGCCTGGTCTTCTCCTCACTGTAGGGATGGTATGGGGCAGGTGATGGGCAGTGCCCGGTCTCCTCCTCACTGTAGGGATGGTATGGGCCAGGTGATGGGCAGTGCCCGGCCTTCTCCTCACTGTAGGGATGGTATGGGGCAGGTGATGGGCAGTGCCATGTCTCCTCCTCACTGTAGGGATGGTATGGGCCAGGTGATGGGCAGTGCCCGGTCTCCTCACTGTAGGGATGGTATGGGGCAGGTGATGGGCAGTGCCCGGCCTTCTCCTCACTGTAGGGATGGTATGGGGCAGGTGATGGGCAGTGCCCGGCCTTCTCCTCACTGTAGGGATGGTATGGGGCAGGTGATGGGCAGTGCCATGTCTCCTCCTCACTGTAGGGATGGTATGGGGCAGGTGATGGACAGTGCCTGGTCTCCTCCTCACTGTAGGGATGGTATGGGGCAGTTGATTTTTTATGTAACCTCTTAGTGGGTTTGATTTGTGTTATTTAGGAGCGACTTTTTTGGGGCCATTCTACTATAACGACCATATTGGTGAAGGCTGTAGCGATCTTCTGGAAGTTTCTCCCACCTGCACACCGAATCATTGGAGCTGACCATTGGGTTTTTGGTCACTGCTCATCCCAAGGTCCTTCTCCCCCAAATACTTAGGTTGATGGGATGACAGCTCTAGTAAGATTTCTGGTTCCCAATTTCTTCCATTTAAAGGGTACCTTCACCCAATCAGCATCCAGTTGCTTCTGTCGCCAGAAGTAACTATGAATATGACTATGTTGAGTGCATCCATAGTTTTCTGATCTTCCGGTAGAAGTGACTGGACGCAGATTGGGTGAAGATTCGTAAAGACAGGTATATTAAAGAATTGAGGCCGCTGTGTTTATAGGAACTTTCTGTACAGTAGTTCCCCCCCCCCCCCCCCCTGTCTAAGAGCTTTACAGGCATCTCTTTCCTCCTCATTACTTGGTGGTGGTGGTGGTCAACTGCAAAACTTTATATAAATAGGCTGATTTTTTTCTGTCCATTTTTCTGTCTTGAAGTGCGGGGTCAGGGACATAAGAGAACTAAGCCCCTATGGGGATGAAAATCATGCCAAATGATCAGATAGCTTCTCTGGTGGACTGCAATCTACCAGTTATTGTAAGCTACAGAATTGTCTCAGTCTCCTCCATACAATCTTACAGACAGTAGGGAGCAATAACCCACTTAAATTATGAAGCAACCCAGATAGGTCACATTGTTGAGCCGCCATATGTTTATCTGAGTTGTCATGCCATGGCTGGCAATCATGTGGGAGCGGGTAGATCTAAAGCAATTAAAGGGTCTACAGCTGGTTCAGTGAATATCAGGATGGCAACCAGCACCCGCCCTCAGCTGCCGCCTATAAATGTCATTGGACTCTAATTGGAACATGTGAAGAATAAAGCGTCAGTCAGCTTCATCTTCAAATGCCAATATATTATACTTTGCCATTTTTAGTGGCCCTATAAGTTTCTTTGCTGTTCCTTGGCCACCACATCTCCCAATAGACTATATAAACCATGATCCCACATGGATACACTGAAATCCTGTCTTGATATTTATTTTGCAGTGTATATGTCATATAGCAAGTAATTACAAGGGAGGGAGGGTAAGTTAGGTGTGCACTCAGAACCGGAATCCATAGGGAAAAACAATAAGGTTCCAGTTCAGGATTCTTGTTCGCGACATCAAATGGTTCTCAACAGAAGGACACGTAATAGGCCCCATAACACCAAATATCCTTCTGCTAACTGTCTAGAAATGGTCCAGACCAAGACAGAGGGTATAAAGGAGGGGCCGTCTGCTGGATGGTGGCAAAGGAATTACTTGGGCTTTTTGGTGGATTAAACTATCCTCTACTGGTGTCTGTCTTGGCTTCACCACACGTGTGCCCATGTGTAAAAACAGTCTAGACAATGGTCCAGTATTATCCCTCCTCTCAAAGTCTGTAAACTCGGCAAAATGTCATAGAGTGTGTCGTGGAGTCAAGTCTAGCGGTCACTGAAGTATGCTTGGGTTGGTATTTGAATAGCGGTGGCTGAAGAAGTTGGATGCAACCCTAGGAAGCCCAGGAAAACATGGATATAGCCTATGGCCTATGGCTGTATCCGTGTTTTCCCTGACTTCATAGGGTTGCGTCCAACTTCTTCAAATGTTGAATGATTAGAGTTGTGCTCATCTCTAATCTTTCATCAAGAGGTACTATAGCCAAAAGTAGCCTCTGAGAGAAGTGGGGAAGCACTTTTACACCCTCTTTAATCAGATAATGCTGCCATCTAATGGGAAGGAGGGGTATAGTTTAATACCTTCCCTATATCTACTCCCTATGTATATACAGGAACCTCAATATTAGTTGTATTTTCTTCTTAATATCACGTCCGTCCTTCAGCTTCGCTCCGTCTGACCACATTTCCGTGAGATTTTTGGCACCAGAATAAGTAAATCCTGTATATGCGACAACAGGCGCTCACATTTCCCTTTGCCTTCTGCCTTGAAACATCACAGCTAGAGAGTTAATGGTTTCTGTTCAGTTTATTACATTATAAAATTTTATTGGGCTTCTGCAAGATACATGTGATGTTATAACAGTAAATACAGTCAGATGGAGAAGTGTCAGCTCCAAGAGAGAACTTATGATGTTTTTAATACACAAGAAAAATCAGACATACAGAAGACGGAGAAAAACCGAGAAACGGGGAAAATAAGGCAGAGAATGCATTTATGGAGATGTGAGAGTCGGTGTCATTCCAGGGTTAAGTTGTTGTATTTTATGACCGTTAATAACGCCATAAAGTGATAAGATGATAGAAGATAAGTCTGTAATATTTACTGTATGTGCATAAAACAATGAGGCAACACAGGCGCAGGCAGAGATCCGCCATAACATTACAACCAGATGACGCGAATGACATCTAATGGCACCAATGGGGGGTGTGGGGGGGGGGTATATTAGGATCGAGGGACCGTTCAGTTTTCTGAAATCGATAATAAGGAATAAGGGCTGAATAGTGATGTGTAGAGTCCGAGGTCCGAGCATCTTCAGAGCAGCCGGTTCTGTGGGGTGCTCCCAGTGTGTAGTGCTAATATCGACCAAAAGTGTCTAAGGAAGGATGACCGTGAACTGGGGACAGGGACACGCGAGCTTAAGGATGATTGATGTGTGGGGGGTGAAACATAGCCTGAAAGATCTGGTCCAATCCCATTGAGGAGATGCTTTGGAGCAAACTGAAAAATTATATTACCTGCTGTCTATGATAGAAAGGAGTCAGATCACACAGGATATGGATGCTTGTTGTGTATGGGGCCATGCAGACCAGTCAGAGCCCATGTGACCCCAGTCCATTCCTGAAAGTGTCTGCAATGGGCATTAGAACTGGAACATGGAGCAATGGAAAAAGGCGTCTGGTCTGATGGGTCACGTTCTTCATCATGTCGATGGCTGGGTTTATGTAAGTCGCTTACCTGGGGAGATGGCACCAGGATGCACTATGGGAAGAAGACAAGATGGCGGGGGCAGTGTGATTGGCAGTGTGATGGGCAATGTTCTGCTGGAGACCTTGTGTCCTGGCATTAGGTGGATGTTACTATCACGCCTGACCCTCCGCACATGTGCACCGGCCCTCTGCAGTGGTTGAGAGAACTGGCGCCGAGCTATTCACTTAACATCTAACCGAGTGGCGCTGGGACAGCATATTCCCCCCAAGAACACAAACTTAGCCCTTAGGGGCCCGGCCCCTGGAGGAGGAGGACGTCATCATGCGCTGCAGTAGGGAATGTCTGCTGGGCACCGGAGCCAGAAGAAAGAACATGCTGCTGGGGACTGGAGCCAGGAGGAAGAATGCTGCTGCAGGGGGGGGGGGGTGCTCTTTTTGGGAGATGCTATGGGGGTGGCAATCTATTTAGGAGGTGTTATGGGGGGGCTATTCAATTTGGGAGATGTTAACATACTATACTACATGGCCTGGTATAAACTAAGCCCAACTGCTTATATGGGGGCATAGAGGGAGCCCCCACACACACCTTCATAGCAAGGGGACCCCCTAATGGCAGTGGTGAGCAGGATAATGGTGCCCCAGGGGCCACACTGCATTGTTCAGAAAAGAGGAATATGACAGAGATGAAGATGGGGACTCGTCCTCCAGATTCCCCAGATCGAGAGGAAGGGGGGGGGGGGGGGTTTAACAGGGCAACCCAATAGACAGCTGGTTATAATAGTGTGTTTATATTTACTGGGTCACAGGAATACATTAAAGATGGCTGATCTAATATTATTAATAGCTTGGAGAAGGGTGAACTCTATCCTAGTGTGTCCTGATACGTCTATGTGGAGTCTCTTAAAGGGGTCGTCAGAGATAACATTTTTGTGAGCACTGGCCATAAGTGATAATATACGACACATACATTAACCTTCTTATTTAATTGTCGGCAACATTCACCATCTCTATATGATCACTCTGCTGCACAAATCCTCCCCGACCTCTGTTTTCCCCGGGGACTTTGCAGTATAGCGGTCAGGCTTCCTCCATAGACGGTGGAGGATACTGTCAAACTAGAAACAAATGTCTAATGTGTATATCCAGCTTTATGTTCTTCCAGGATATGTCTTGATCCTATCACCCCCCTCCAGTCCTCCAGGCAGAGACATGTAGGGAAGAGCGTTCTTGTGATGGAGCGTTACTAATCGAAGCTCATCCCGAGATTGGACTTCATGGTTTGCAATTGAATTTCCATTAGTTTCACTTTATCCTACAGTAGAAGTTTTATCCTGGAGAAGTTACTGCAAAATCCTCAGCATTTTCACTCCTGTGTAGAAACCAGATGAAATGCATAGTATGGGGTCTGGTGACTGGTCCTGTAAAGAGCGCAAATCATGGAAGAACGCTACACGTGCTCAGGAGCAGGTATAGATGTCTGCACCCGCCATACAACAGGTCAGGCTGGATTCACTAACAGGCGTGCACCTCTGAGGAAATCCAGCTGTACGATCGGGGGTGGGGCCTAATTTACGGCCAACATACAAGTACACTGGTCATCATAACTGTCCCCTATGACAAGTGTTGAGTGAGCATGCTCAGTTGGGCATAGTGCTCGATCAAGCATCATGGTTGCAGTAATATATTGCTTCTTTTTTTTTTTCCTTTTCTTTTTTTTTTTAATTGCTGTATATTTTGTTTGAACATCCCTTCAAGGGACAAAATATACCAAAATTTGAATGAACAAAGGCAATAGATGGACCAGACACCCTCATCTCTGCCAAGCTGGAGCCACCCATTTAAATGCTGGAGTCTCCCATTGATTTTATTAGGGTTTGTTACTCGAGTTGAGCACCCATGCATTGAAAAATGTTTGACTTGAGAAATGAGACATTTCCTCTATAATCCAACCCTGTCCTTAAAGGGGTAGTTCTTTTTTTCTTCTCTTTCAAATCAACTGGTCCCAGCAAGTGTCAGAGTTTTGTAATTTACTTCTATTAAAAGTCTTCCAGTTCTTGTCAGCTGCTGAATGCCCTGCAGGAAGTGGTGTATTCTCTCCAGTTTGACACAGTTCTCTCTGCTGCCACCTCTGTCCATGTCAGGAACTGTCCACAGCAGGAGAGGTTTTCTATGGGGATTTGCTGCTGCCCTGGACAGTTCCTGACATGGACAGAGGTGGCAGCAGAGAGCACTGTGTCAGACTGGAGATAGTACACGACTTCCTGCAGGACATAAAGCAGCAGATAAGTACTGGAAGACTGGAGATTTTTTAATAGTAATAGTTAAGTAAATTACAAATCTCTGGCACGTTCTGGCACCAGTTGCTTTAAAAGAAAAGGAAAAAAGAAAAAGGTGAATAATTCCTTTAATAAAGTTCCCTCATTATAAGTTATATCAATGTTCGTTACCTAATAGCATTGGAATCCGGCTCCATAACAATGGCCGACACATTACCCATTGTAAAGTGGCTTAATGCCGTCTTCTGTCTCAGCCTCCTCTGTTTGTGCTATTAGTTGAGCTTCTTTAGTCTTACACAGGCGATATTTGTAAAGCTAACTGCAGAGCTATTCACGGCGGCTTTCTACCGCTCGGCTCATGAAGAGAGTAAAGACCTTCACAATGACATTCTTAATATGCACATTACAAATGAACAGATATATAGAAGAAAGAAGCCGCATTAGCATAAACATATTTTCTTCTTCATTGAATATTTGAAATAAATACCCCTCGTTCTCGAAGACAGATATCCCTCATTAGATAGTTTTTCGAGTATATTCTAAACCTGAAATTTAAATAAAGCAACTAAAAGGAGGATTAAAGCGTCGGTGAATGTGTGATCCGTACAATTACATAAGAACGTAACATATCAGAGGGAAACAGAAGAGAGAACATCACTGAGCACATTAACAGCACAAACAACCCACAATATAGTAACAACTCCCCCCGTAATGGCTCCGGCTGAGGCTACCTGCATAGTGGATTATCAATAGAAGTCTCTGGGGAGACGCAAGTGGGAGTCGTAGACGTTCTTCTGCCTTTCATCTTAATATTTATAGGACTTAGGCAGAAAATACCCCAGGGTCACCCGTAAAAGCAATGTGGATTTCTTTGGAGACAATGGCGATTCCCATTAGAGGTACTTACTGTACAGTATGTTCAAGGTGCGTTGTGTTTACATCAGATATTATATCAGTCAAAGTTACATTTGAATTCAGCTCTTGAGAATTTATAGGTTAAAAGCATCATGGTAAAAAGTAATGGTCGATCCCGGGGATAGTCCTTATATCATCTGTGCAGGCCATGGAAGTGGTGGGGTTACCTGAAGGCAGGGCCGGATTAAGGTTGGTGGAGGCCCCGGGCGAAAATTTTGTTGGGGGCCCCCCCCCATTTTATTTTTCCAAATATAACCCATACAGTGATCTATTTAGGTGGCTTCTTACTGTAGCACCTACCCCTCCTCACTCCTGGCTGTGTGGCTCAGCATCCTCCTCTGTTCTGCATGTGATGGTCACTAGAGGCTGCAGTCCAGAGGAAGATGCCAGGCCCTAGAGACAGGACGGAGAGGGGTGTGTTCCCACTTTGTGTTTATGTTAATAATACATAATGCGAGAACACAGCACTTCAGTACTTTCTGTGCTCTCCTGCCCCCTGTGTTAGCCCCCACAGCAGCAGATGGAGTTGTGAATCACAGGCAGAACCTGGACTTGCAAGTCTAAGTCCCATCTGCAGTTCCCAACCATGTACACTACCTGAAGCAGTAAGGAGCAACCAGAAAGTACTTAAAGGCCGTGTAGAATATATAGCGGATATGGTACATGTGAACGTACCCTAAGGATTAAAATACACAGCTGTGTGCAGCCCATGATATGGAATATACAGCCTGTGTGCAGCATATGACATACATAGGATATACACCATATGCTGCACACAGGCTATATACCATACACTGCTCTCAGGCTATATATCATATGCTGCACACAGGCTATATATCATACACTGCTCTCAGGCTATATATCACATGCTGCACCCAGACTATATACAGTACAAACCATATGCTGCACACAGATTATATACAGTATATACCATATGCTGCACACAAACTATATACAGTACAAAACATATGCTGCACACAGATTATATACAGTATATACCATATGCTGCACACAGACTATATATCATATGCTGCACACAGACTATATATCATATGCTGTACACAGACTATATACAGTATATACCATATGCTGCACACAGACTATATATCACACACTGCTCTCAGGCTATATATAATATGCTGCACACAGGCTATATACAGTATATATCATATGCTGCACACAGACTATATACAGTACATACCATATGCTGCACACAGACTATATACAGTATATACCATATGCTGCACACAGACTATATACAGTATATACCATATGCTGCACACAGACTATATACAGTATATACCATATGCTGCACACAGACTATATACAGTATATAAATATGCTGCACACAGACTATATACAGTTTATACCATATGCTGTGCACAGACTATATACAGTATATACCATATGCAGCACACAGGCGATATACAGTATATACCATATGCTGCGCACAGACTAAATACAGTATATACCATATGCTGCACACAGGCTATATACAGTATATACCATATGCTGCACACAGACTATATACAGTATATGCCATATGCTGCACACAGGCTATATACCATATGCTGCACACAGGCTGTATACAGTTTATACCATATGCTGCACACAGACTATATACAGTACATACCATATGCTGTGCACAGACTATATACAGTATATACCATATGCAGCACACAGGTGATATACAGTATATACCATATGCTGCGCACAGACTAAATACAGTATATACCATATGCTGCACACAGGCTAAATACAGTATATACCATATGCTGCACACAGCCTATATATCATATGCTGCACACAGGCTATATACAGTATATGCCATATGCTGCACACATGCTATATACAGTATATACCATATGCTGCACACAGGCTATATACAGTATATACCATATGCTGCACACAGACTATACAGTATATACCATATGCTGGGCACAGACTATATACAGTATATACCATATGCGGCACACAGACTATATACAGTATAAACATATGCGGCACACAGGCTATATACTGTATATACCTCTGCTGTAATGTCCACCATAGTATATACCCCTGCTGTAATGTGCCCCCATAGTATATACCCCTGCTGTAATGTGCCCCCATAGTATGTACCCCTGCTGTAATGTGCCCCCATAGTATATACCTCTGCTGTAATGTGCCCCCATAGTATATACCCCTGCTGTAATGTCCCCCACAGTATATAAATCCCTGCTGTAATGTACTCCATAGTATATATATATCCCTGCTGCAATGTCTCCTATAGTATATACCCCTGCTGTAATGTCCTCCATAGTATATACCCCTGCTGAAATGTCCCCCATAGCATATATACCTCTGCTGTAATGTCCTCCATAGTATATACCCCTGCTGTTTTGTCGCCCATGCATAGTATATACCCCTGCTGTAATGTCCACATACATAGCATATACCCCTGCTGTAATGTCCCCCATAGTATATATTCCCCTGCTGTAATGTCCCCCATAATATATACCCCTGCTGTAATGTCCTCCATAGTATATACCCCTACTGTAATGTCCTCCATAGTATATACCCCTGCTGTAAAGTCCTCCATAGTATATACCCCTGCTGTAATGTCCTCCATAGTATATACCCCTGCTGTAATGTCCTCCATAGTATATACACCTGCTGTAAAGTCCCCCATAGTATATATACCTGCTGTAATGTCCTCCATAGTATATACACCTGCTGTAATGTCCCCTATACTATATACACCTGCTGTTATGTCCTCCATAGTATATACACCTGCTGTAATGTCCGCCATAGTATATACCCCTGCTGTAATGTCCTCCATAGTATATATTGCCCTGCTGTAATGTCCCCCATAGTATATACCCCTGCTGTAATGTCCTCCATAGTATATACCCCTGCTGTAATGTCCTCCATAATATATACCCCTGCTGTAATGTCCTCCATAGTATATACACCTGCTGTAATGTCCTCCATAGTATATACCCCTGCTGTAATGTCCCCTATAGTATATACATCCCTGCTGTAATGTCCCCCATAGTATATACACCTGCTGTAATGTCCTCCATAGTATATATACCTGCTGTAATGTCCTCCATAGTATATACACCTGCTGTAATGTCCCCATACATACTATATACCCTTGCTGCAATGTCCCCCATAGTATATATTCCCCTGCTGTAATGTCCCCCATAGTATATACCCCTGCTGTAATGTACTCCATAGTATATACCCCTGCTGTAATGTCCTCCATAATATATACCCCTGCTGTAATGTCCTCCATAGTATATACACCTGCTGTAATGTCCTCCATAGTATATACACCTGCTTTTATGTCCTCCATAGTATAAACACCTGCTGTAATGTCCTCCGTAGTATATATACCCCTGCTATAATGTCCTCCATAGTATATACACCTGCTGTAATGTCCCCCATAGTATATACAACTGCTGTAATGTCCTCAATAGTATATACCTCTGCTGTAATGTCCTCCATAGTATATACACCTGCTGTAATGTCCTCCATAGTATATACACCTGCTGTAATGTCCCCATACATAGTATATACCCTTGCTGTAATGTCCCCCATAGTATATATATTCACCTGCTGTAAGGTCCCCCATAGTATATACCCCTGCTGTAATGTCCTTCATAGTATATACCCCTGCTGTAATGTCCTCTATAGTATATACCCCTGCTGTAATGTCCTTCATAGTATATACCCCTGCTGTAATGTCTTCCATAGTATATACACCTGCTGTAATGTCCTCCATAGTATATTCCACCTGCTGTAATGTCCCCCATAGTATATATTCCTGCTGTAAACTACCCCATAGTATATACCCCTGCTGTAATATCCTCCATAGTATATACCCCTGCTGTAATGTCCTCCATAGTATATACACCTGCTGTAATGTCCTCCATAGTATATACACCTGCTGTAATGTCCTCCATAGTATATACCCCTGCTGTAATGTCCTCCATAGTATATACACCTGCTGTAATGTCCTCCATAGTATATACACCTGCTGTAATGTCTCCCATAGTATATACAGCTGCTGTAATGTCCTCAATAGTATATACCTCTGCTGTAATGTCCTCCATAATATATACCTCTGCTGTAATGTCCTCTATAGTATATATACCCCTGCTGTAATGTCCTTCATAGTATATATACCCCTGCTGCAATGTCCTCCATAGTATATACCCCTGCTGTAATGTCCTCCATAGTATTTACCCCTGCTTTAATGTCCCCCATAGTATATACCCCTGCTGTAATGTCATCCATAGTATATACACCTGCTGTAATGTCCTCCATAGTATATACACCTGCTGTAAGGTCCTCCATAATATATATACCCCTACTGTAATGTCCTCCATAGTGTATACACCTGCTGTAATGTCCTCCATAGTATATATACCACCTGCTGTAATGTCCTCCATAGTATATATACCCCTGCTGCAATGTCCTCCATAGTATATATACCACCTGCTGTAATGTCCTCCATAGTATATACCCTATACTTCTGTGAAGGTCTTATCAGGGAGAATACACTCGTAAAGTGGACAAGACACATATACTTCTGCCAAGACATGACTCCATAAGGGAACTAAGATTTTACTATTAAAAAAATTTGATAAAAAGTGATGTCACTGATGTCCCTGTTGTTGTTTCTTACCTCCATCCTCTGCACTGTTTCTGCACTATTAGGAGTTTAATAAACATGAAAACATTTTGGTGCACTGGGGGTGGATTACCTCTAGTGAATTCTCTACTGAATGGATAGGCTGTATTCTCAGTGATGTCAACGCTTATCTCTAGTGATGGATAGGCTGTATTCTCAGTGATGTCACTGATCTCTAGTGATGGATAGGCTGTATTCTCAGTGATGTCACTGATCTCTAGTGATGGATAGGCTGTATTCTCAGTGATGTCACTGATCTCTAGTGATGGATAGGCTGTATTCTCAGTGATGTCAACGCTTATCTCTAGTGATGGATAGGCTGTATTCTCAGTGATGTCACTGATCTCTAGTGATGGATAGGCTGTATTCTCAGTGATGTCACTGATCTCTAGTGATGGATAGGCTGTATTCTCAGTGATGTCACTGATCTCTAGTGATGGATAGGCTGTATTCTCAGTGATGTCAACGCTTATCTCTAGTGATGGATAGGCTGTATTCTCAGTGATGTCAACGCTTATCTCTAGTGATGGATAGGCTGTATTCTCAGTGATGTCACCGCTTATCTCTAGTGATGGATAGGCTGTATTATCAGTGATGTCACTGATCTCTAGTGATGGATAGGCTGTATTCTCAGTGATGTCACTGATCTCTAGTGATGGATAGGCTGTATTCTCAGTGATGTCACTGCTGATCTCTAGTGATGGATAGGCTGTATTCTCAGTGATGTCACCGCTGATCTCTAGTGATGGATAGGCTGTATTCTCAGTGATGTCACCGCTGATCTCTAGTGATGGATAGGCTGTATTCTCAGTGATGTCACTGATCTCTAGTGATGGATAGGCTGTATTCTCAGTGATGTCACTGATCTCTAGTGATGGATAGGCTGTATTCTCAGTGATGTCAACGCTTATCTCTAGTGATGGATAGGCTGTATTCTCAGTGATGTCACTGATCTCTAGTGATGGATAGGTTGTATTATCAGTGATGTCACTGATCTCTAGTGATGGATAGGCTGTATTCTCAGTGATGTCACTGATCTCTAGTGATGGATAGGCTGTATTCTCAGTGATTTCACTGATCTCTAGTGATGGATAGGCTGTATTCTCAGTGATGTCACTGATCTCTAGTGATGGATAGGCTGTATTCTCAGTGATGTCACTGATCTCTAGTGATGGATAGGCCGTATTCACTGCTGATCTCTAGTGATGGATAGGCTGTATTCTCAGTGATGTTACTGCTGATCTTTAGTGATGGATAGGCTGTATTCTTAGTGATGTCACTGATCTCTAGTGATGGATAGGCTGTATTCTCAGTGATGTCACCACTGATCTCTAGTGATGGATAGGCTGTATTCTCAGTGATGTCACTGCTGATCTCTAGTGATGGATAGGCTGTACTCTCAGTCATGTCACCGCTGATCTCTAGTGATGGATAGGCTGTATTCTCAGTGATGTCACTGATCGCTAGTGATGGATAGGCTGTATTATCAGTGATGTAACCGCTGATCTCTAGTGATGGATAGGCTGTATTCTCAGTGATGTCACCGCTGATCTCTAGTGATGGATAGGCTGTATTCTCAGTGATGTCACCGCTGATCTCTAGTGATGGATAGGCTGTATTCTCAGTGATGTCACCTCTGATCTCTAGTGATGGATAGGCTGTATTTTCATTGATGTCACCTCTGATCTCTAGTGATGGATAGGCTGTATTCTAAGTAATGTCATTACTGATCTCAAGTGATGGATAGGCTGTATTCTTAGTGATGTCATTACTGATCTCAAGTGATGGATAGGCTGTATTCTTAGTGATGTCATTACTGATCTCAAGTGATGGATAGGCTGTATTCTTAGTGATGTCATTACTGATCTCTAGTGATGGATAGGCTGTATTCTCAGTGATGTCACCGCTGATCTCTAGTTATGGATAGGCTGTATTCTCAGTGATGTCATTACTGATCTCAAGTGATGGATAGGCTGTATTCTTAGTGATGTCACTGATCGCTAGTGATGGATAGGCTGTATTCTCAGTGATGTAACCGCTGATATCTAGTGATGGATAGGCTGTATTCTCAGTGATGTCACTGCTTCTCTCTAGTGATGGATAGGCTGTATTCTCAGTGATGTCACCGCTAATCTCTAGTGATTGATAGGCTGTATTCTCAGTGATGTCACTGATCTCTAGTGATGGATAGGCTGTATTCTAAGTGATGTCACCGCTGATCTCTAGTGATGGATAGGCTGTATTCTCAGTGATGTCACCGCTGATCTCTAGTGATGGATAGGCTGTATGCTCAGTGATGTCACCTCTTATCTCTAGTGATGGATAGGCTGTATTCTAAGTGATGTCACCGCTGATCTCTAGTGATGGATAGGCTGTATTCTCAGTGATGTCACTGCTGATCACTAGTGATGGATAGGCTGTATGCTCAGTGGTGTCACTGCAGATCTCTAGTGATGGATATGCTGTATACTCAGTGATGTCACTGATCTCTAGTGATGGATAGGCTGTATTCTTAGTGATGTCATTACTGATCTCAAGTGATGGATAGGCTGTATTCTTAGTGATGTCATTACTGATCTCAAGTGATGGATAGGCTGTATTCTTAGTGATGTCATTACTGATCTCAAGTGATGGATAGGCTGTGATTGATAGGCTGTATTCTCAGTGATGTCACTGATCTCAAGTGATGGATAGGCTGTATTCTCAGTGATGTCATTACTGCTCTCTATTGACTGGAAACACCATGATAATAAACCCAGGGTTGTGTCTACTACTAGGTCTCCCTTCTTGCTGAGTTTCTTTATTCTCGTCACGTTGCCTTCAATTTGCCTCGCTGACACTATATGAATAAACAGTGATAATAAAAATGCTCCCTCCATATACCATTCATCAACAAATCTGTTGGCCTTTGATACACAATGTATTTCTTGTTATTACGTGCCGTCTTAATATTAATAGCTTTTCAAATTACCATCGTTGTGTTTTTTCAATAATATTTTCCAGCCCTTAACTCAAGGTAATATTAATTTAATGGTAATACAATTGAAGTCGAATTATATTAGCACCACAGACTGCAAAACAATACGTGAGGATATCTCTCACAAACACATTCTCATGTTAACACTCTGACTTTTCATTTACAACATTTTCTATAGTGGCAATATGCCAAAGGACACGTCAGGTGAGACATGAATGTAAAACAGGCTCCTCGCTGCAGCGCTCTTCTTACTGCTGTCTCTTATACTATGTATTATCTGCACATCTGCCGCCATTAACCCACAGATATGGGCCTGAAAGGTATGAGGGAACAATGGGGGGGGGGGGGGGGAGATTTACTACTAATAATATACGAAATATTTTTTATTATTTAATTTTTTATCATATAATTTATTTGGCTATTATTGTTTATTTATATTAATAATTTTTTTTTATTGTGTGGCTTTGCCCTCGCTAGACATTTGACTAAGTATCGGTTTACACTGAGTTTTTGCAGTCCATTTAACATATTCATTTTCAAAAGGTTACTTTTAACATACTAAAACCAATCCTTTTCTTGATCTTTTTTATTATTATTATTATTATTATTATTATTATTATTAATGTCAATGAAAAAACAGATCGATGTATTGGACACAATTGCATTAGTTTTTGCATCCGTTTGTCCATTATCCCCCCCCCCCCATAAAATATATACGTTAAAGTGCACCTGTAGTTATAACTTTCAACATCTTAATCAACAGTGTATGTGCAATAAAGCAAGTTTTCAATAAACATTCATTCATTTATTCTTTATTTATTTATTTGTTTATTGTTATCGTGGTGTAAAACAAAGCTATACCTACTGTATCCAGGTCCAGTCTCCCGTAGGCTGCTATATAGCAGCTATACCTACTGTATCCAGGTCCAGTCTCCTGCAGGCTGCTATTTAACAGCTATACTTACTGTATCCAGGTCCAGTCTCCTGAAGGCTGCTACATAACAGCTATACTTACTGTATCCAGGCCCAGTCTCCTGTAGGCAGCTATATAACAGCTATACTTACTGTATCCAGGTCCAGTCTCCTAAAAGCAGCTATATAACAGCTATAATTACTGTATCCAGGTCCAGTGTCCTGAAGGCTGCTATATACCAGCTATACTTACTGTATCCAGGTCCAGTCTCCTGAAGGCAGCTATATAACAGCTATACTTACTGTATCCAGGTCCAGTGTCCTGAAGACTGCTATATAACAGCTATACTTACTATATCCAGGTCCAGTCCCCTGAAGACTGCTATATAACAGCTATACTTACTGTATCCAGGTCCAGTCTCCTGAAGGCAGCTATATAACAGCTATACTTACTGTATCCAGGTCCAGTCTCCTGAAGGCAGCTATATAACAGCTATACTTACTGTATCCAGGTCCAGTCTCCTGAAGGCAGCTATATAACAGCTATACTTACTGTATCCAGGTACAGTCTCCTGAAGGCAGCTATATAACAGCTATACTTACTGTATCCAGTCCAGTCTCCTGAAGGCTGCTATATAACAGCTATACTTACTAAATCCAGGTCCAGTCTCCTGAAGGCTGCTATAAAAAAAACTATACTTACTGTGTCCTGGTCCAGTCTCCTGGAGGCAGCTATATAACAGCTATACTTACTGTATCCAGGTCCAGTCTCCTGAAGGCAGCTATATAACAGCTATACTTACTGTATCCAGGTCCAGTCTCTTGAAGGCTGCTATATAACAGCGGCACTTACTGTATCCTGGTCCAGTCTCCTGAAAACAGCTATATAACAGCTATACTTACTGTATCCTAGTCCATTGTCCTGAAGGCAGCTATATAACAGCTATACTTACTGTATCCAGGTCCAGTCTCCTGCTTTATATCAGCTATACTTACTGTATCGAGGTCCAGTCTCCTGAAGGCAGCTATATAACAACTATACTTACTGTATCCTGGTCCATTGTCCTGAAGGCCGCTATATAACAGCTATACTTACTGTATCCAGGTCCAGTCTCCTGAAGGCAGCTATATAACAGCTAGACTTACTGTATCGAGGTCCAGTCTCCTGAAGGCAGCTATATAACAGCTATACTTACTGTATCCAGGTCCAGTCTCCTGCAATATAACAGCTATACTTACTGCATCCAGGTCCAGTCTCCTGAAGGCAGCTATATAACAACTATACTTACTGTATCCAGGTACAGTCTCCTGAAGGCTGCTATATAACAGCTATACTTACTGTATCCAGGTACAGTCTCCTGAAGGCAGCTATATAACAGCTATACTTACTGTATCCAGGTAAAGTCTCCTGAAGGCAGCTATATAACAGCTATACTTACTGTATCCAGTTCCAGTCTCCTGAAGACATCTATATAACATCTATACTTACTGTATCCAGGCCCAGTCTCCTGAAGGCTGCTATATAACAGCTATACTTACTGTATCCAGGTCCAGTCTCCTAAGGGCAGCTATATAACAGCTATACTTACTAAATCCAGGTCCAGTCTCCTGAAGGCATCTATATAACAGCTATACTTACTGTATCCATGTCCAGTCTCCTGAAGGCAGCTATATACCAGCTATACTTACTGTATCCAGGCCCAGTCTCCTGAAGGCAGCTATTTAACAGCGGCACTTACTGTTTCCTGGTCCATTGTCCTGAAGGCAGCTATATAACAGCTGTACTTACTGTATCCAGGTCCAGTCTCGTGAAGGCAGCTATATAACAGCTATACTTACTGTATCTTGGTCCCGTCTCCTGAAGGCAGCTATATAACAGCTATACTTACTGTATCCAGGTCCATTCTCTTGAAGGCAGCTATATAACAGCTATACTTACTGTATCCAGGTCCATTCTCCTGAAGGCAGCTATATAACAGCTATACTTACTGTATCCAGGTCCAGCCTCCTGAAGGCAGCTATATAACAGCTATACTTACTGTATCCAGGTCCAGTCTCCTAAAAGCAGCTATATAACAGCTATAATTACTGTATCCAGGTCCAGTGTCCTGAAGGCTGCTATATACCAGCTATACTTACTGTATCCAGGTCCAGTCTCCTGAAGGCAGCTATATAACAGCTATACTTACTGTATCCAGGTCCAGTGTCCTGAAGACTGCTATATAACAGCTATACTTACTATATCCAGGTCCAGTCCCCTGAAGACTGCTATATAACAGCTATACTTACTGTATCCAGGTCCAGTCTCCTGAAGGCAGCTATATAACAGCTATACTTACTGTATCCAGGTCCAGTCTCCTGAAGGCAGCTATATAACAGCTATACTTACTGTATCCAGGTCCAGTCTCCTGAAGGCAGCTATATAACAGCTATACTTACTGTATCCAGGTACAGTCTCCTGAAGGCAGCTATATAACAGCTATACTTACTGTATCCAGTCCAGTCTCCTGAAGGCTGCTATATAACAGCTATACTTACTAAATCCAGGTCCAGTCTCCTGAAGGCTGCTATAAAAAAAACTATACTTACTGTGTCCTGGTCCAGTCTCCTGGAGGCAGCTATATAACAGCTATACTTACTGTGTCCTGGTCCAGTCTCCTGGAGGCAGCTATATAACAGCTATACTTACTGTATCCAGGTCCAGTCTCCTGAAGGCAGCTATATAACAGCTATACTTACTGTATCCAGGTCCAGTCTCTTGAAGGCTGCTATATAACAGCGGCACTTACTGTATCCTGGTCCAGTCTCCTGAAAACAGCTATATAACAGCTATACTTACTGTATCCTAGTCCATTGTCCTGAAGGCAGCTATATAACAGCTATACTTACTGTATCCAGGTCCAGTCTCCTGCTTTATATCAGCTATACTTACTGTATCGAGGTCCAGTCTCCTGAAGGCAGCTATATAACAACTATACTTACTGTATCCTGGTCCATTGTCCTGAAGGCCGCTATATAACAGCTATACTTACTGTATCCAGGTCCAGTCTCCTGAAGGCAGCTATATAACAGCTAGACTTACTGTATCGAGGTCCAGTCTCCTGAAGGCAGCTATATAACAACTATACTTACTGTATCCAGGTACAGTCTCCTGAAGGCTGCTATATAACAGCTATACTTACTGTATCCAGGTACAGTCTCCTGAAGGCAGCTATATAACAGCTATACTTACTGTATCCAGGTACAGTCTCCTGAAGGCAGCTATATAACAGCTATACTTACTGTATCCAGTTCCAGTCTCCTGAAGACATCTATATAACATCTATACTTACTGTATCCAGGCCCAGTCTCCTGAAGGCTGCTATATAACAGCTATACTTACTGTATCCAGGTCCAGTCTCCTAAGGGCAGCTATATAACAGCTATACTTACTAAATCCAGGTCCAGTCTCCTAAAGGCATCTATATAACAACTATACTTACTGTATCCATGTCCAGTCTCCTGAAGGCAGCTATATACCAGCTATACTTACTGTATCCAGGCCCAGTCTCCTGAAGGCAGCTATTTAACAGCGGCACTTACTGTTTCCTGGTCCAGTCTCCTGAAAGCAGCTATATAACAGCTATACTTACTGTATCCTGGTCCATTGTCCTGAAGGCAGCTATATAACAGCTGTACTTACTGTATCCAGGTCCAGTCTCGTGAAGGCAGCTATATAACAGCTATACTTACTGTATCTTGGTCCCGTCTCCTGAAGGCAGCTATATAACAGCTATACTTACTGTATCCAGGTCCATTCTCTTGAAGGCAGCTATATAACAGCTATACTTACTGTATCCAGGTCCATTCTCCTGAAGGCAGCTATATAACAGCTATACTTACTGTATCCAGGTCCAGCCTCCTGAAGGCAGCTATATAACAGCTATACTTACTGTATCCAGGTCCAGTCTCCTGAAGGCAGCCATATAACAGCTATACTTACTGTATTCTGGTCCAGTCTCCTGAAGGCAGCTATGTAACAGCTATACTTACTGTATCCAGGTCCAGTCTCCTGAAGGCAGCTATATAACAACTATACTTACTGTATCCAGGTCCAGTCTCCTGAAGGAAGCTATATAACAGCTATACTTACTGTATCCAGGTCCAGTCTCCTGAAGGCAGCTATATAACAGCTATACTTACTGTATCCAGGTCCAGTGCCCTGTAGGCAGCTATATAACAGCTATTCTTACTATATCCAGGTCCAGTCTCCTAAAGGCTGCTATATAACAGCTGTACTTACTAAATCCAGGTCCAGTCTCCTGAAGGCTGCTAAATAACCGCTGTACTTACTGTATCCAGGCACAGTCTCCTGAAGGCAGCTATATAACAGCTATACTTACTGTATCCAGGTCTAGTCGCATGAAGGCAGCTATATAACAGCTATACTTACTGTATCCAGGTTCAGTCTCCTGAAGGCTGCTATATAACAGCTATACTTACTGTATCCAGGCCCAGTCTCCTGAAGTCAGCTATGTAACAGCTATACTTACTGTATCCTGGTCCAGTGTCCTGAAGGCAGCTATATAACAGCTATACTTACTGTATCCAGGTCCAGTCTCCTGAAGTCAGCTATATAACAGCTATACTTACTGTATCCAGGTCCAGTCTCCTGAAGGCTGCTATATAACAGCTGTACTTACTGTATTCTGGTCCAGTCTCCTGAAGGCTGCTATATAACAGCTATACTTACTGTATCCAACTCCAGTCTCCTGAAGGCTGCTATATAACAGCTGTACTTACTGTATCCAGGTCCAGTCTCCTGAAGGCTGCTATATAACAGCTGTACTTACTGTATTCTGGTCCAGTCTCCTGAAGGCTGCTATATAACAGCTATACTTACTGTATCCAACTCCAGTCTCATGAAGGCTGCTATATAACAGCTATACTTACTGTATCCAGGTCCAGACTCCTGAAGGCTGCTATATAACAGCTATACTTACTGTATCCAGGTCCAGTCTCCTGAAGGCAGCTATATAACAGCTATACTTACTGTATTCTGGTCCAGTCTCCTGAAGGCAGCTATGTAACAGCTATACTTACTGTATCCAGGTCCAGTCTCCTGAAGGCAGCTATATAACAACTATACTTACTGTATCCAGGTCCAGTCTCCTGAAGGCAGCTATATAACAGCTATACTTACTGTATCCAGGTCCAGTCTCCTGAAGGCAGCTATATAACAGCTATACTTACTGTATCCAGGTCCAGTGCCCTGTAGGCAGCTATATAACAGCTATTCTTACTATATCCAGGTCCAGTCTCCTAAAGGCTGCTATATAACAGCTGTACTTACTAAATCCAGGTCCAGTCTCCTGAAGGCTGCTAAATAACCGCTGTACTTACTGTATCCAGGCACAGTCTCCTGAAGGCAGCTATATAACAGCTATACTTACTGTATCCAGGTCTAGTCGCATGAAGGCAGCTATATAACAGCTATACTTACTGTATCCAGGTTCAGTCTCCTGAAGGCTGCTATATAACAGCTATACTTACTGTATCCAGGCCCAGTCTCCTGAAGTCAGCTATGTAACAGCTATACTTACTGTATCCTGGTCCAGTGTCCTGAAGGCAGCTATATAACAGCTATACTTACTGTATCCAGGTCCAGTCTCCTGAAGGCAGCTATATAACAGCTATACTTACTGTATCCAGGCCCAGTCTCCTGAAGTCAGCTATATAACAGCTATACTTACTGTATCCAGGTCCAGTCTCCTGAAGGCTGCTATATAACAGCTATACTTACTGTATCCAACTCCAGTCTCATGAAGGCTGCTATATAACAGCTATACTTACTGTATCCAACTCCAGTCTCATGAAGGCTGCTATATAACAGCTATACTTACTGTATCCAGGTCCAGACTCCTGAAGGCTGCTATATAACAGCTATACTTACTGTATTCTGGTCCAGTTTCCTGAAGGCAGCTATATAACAGCTATACTTACTGTATCCAGGTCCAGTCTCCTGAAGGCAGCTTTATAACAGCTATACTTACTGTATCCAGGTCCAGTCTCCTGAAGGCTGCTATATAACAGCTATACTTATTGTATCCAGGTCCAGTCTCCTGAAGGCAGCTATATAACAGCTGTACTTACTGTATCCAACTCCAGTCTCCTGAAGGCTGCTATATAACAGCTATACTTACTGTATCCAGGTCCAGTCTCATGAAGGCTGCTATATAACAGCTATACTTACTGTATCCAGGTCCAGTCTCCTGAAGGCAGCTATATAACAGCTATACTTACTGTATCCAGGTCCAGTCTCTAGTGCTCACTGGATGGAGTAGTGATCAGTGATGTTTAACTGGGCATTTCCTTTGTGCATAGATGTTGATCAGTCAGGTGATCAGTGAGGATAGGGCACTGCTAGAGTGGTTAGGGAGCAGGTAGTTGAGTATTGCTTTTTTTACCAGCTGGATACATTTAATATAAATTTAAGGGGTACTCAAGAGAAAAGAAAATGAAATCAACTGGTCTATTAAAAAAAAAAAAAATCTGCAGTCTTCCAGTAATTATCAGCTGCTGTGTGCCCTGCAGAAAGTGATGTAATCTCTCCGGTGTGACACAGTGCTCTCTGCTGCCACCTCTGTCCATGTCAGGAACTGTCCAGAGCAGCAGCAAATCCCCATAGAAAATCTCTCCTGCTCTGGACAATTCCTGACATGAACATTTATATACGTGAATGAGGCCCCAAGGGAACATTTAGAAGAAATCACACACAAAAAAAGTCATCGATGTACCTGCTCTTGGAAGGGCAGAATATAGGGCCAGGGATGTTGTCACTGAGGTCGGGGAGGGGTTGGATGAAAGCAACAATGTCCACTTATGAGCTGGGTCCTGCATCGCACTGCTCTGGTCTCTGGTCCCAGACGCTTTCTAGTCTATGACGAGGCTTAAGATGTGACATCTCAATTTTCCGCAGCCATTCCGCGGAGGTATCAGGGTCCCGCCTCTGTGGCTGAAAGGCTTAAAAGGCTTGGAACATCACATCTCAAGCCACGTCGTAGACTAGAAAGCAGCCTGGGGACCCCGCACTGGAACCGAGGAGGTTAGTGGACGTTGTTACCTTCATCCACCTCCTCCCCAGCCATAGTGAAGAAAGCCCCCCCCCTCCCGCCCGGAGTTTTAGGGTGCTATTTGGGGCTAGGGGGCTTTATTCTTCTGGTTTCCTATTGTAAATTGAGGAGGGGTAGCTTCTACTGTTGCCTTACAGTTAGCAAGAGCTTTGTGAGAAGCCAGGGAAGATACACTGAGGAGGCTGATCTGCTGATCAACAATATCTGCAAATATTTTTACAGTTTTCACTGTTTTAAAAAAATACAATGGGATCAAAGTAGAGGAAGATATTAGGGGAGTAAATGGTGGGATTCCTTAGATTTTTAGTGCTCCTACATTGCCCCTCGACTTTACTATGTACTTATAATAGGTGGAGAATACCTACGAGAAATAAACCAGAACCTGCACATTTCCAAAGAACTGCAATCCGGCTAATGTACAAAACCGAGAACGGGATGTTGTCAAGACTTCGCCTATCGGTAACGATACAGTATTTAAGGCCCCGGCTCAGAACAAACTCAGGTTGAAGCCTGCAAAATTTGATCAGTCACTAAGAGTACGGTTTATATTGTCACCGATCCGGGGAACTAATTCCCTCAAGTGTCTCAGCGCCGGCATTCAACTATGTGAAGAGTTACAGAAATGTGGGAAAAAATGTGAAAACTCCTCGGAATTACCCGGGGGGCTGAAAGGCAAAGAAAACACCGAGGACGGAATAAAGAGTCTAAAATAACTTTTCCTATTCAGTTGCAGGCATTGTCTCCGTGTTTGCCGCCGCCGCTATGAACGTTTCCTGGATAGAGACGGAGTTTGGGTTTCATTTGCTCTGTTTTCAGTAAGACTTATGATACGGGGGATTACAGAGAGCCACGCGGCAGCTTCAATGAGAAGGATCCGAGGCGGCCATGATGGCAGAAAGAAAGATTTTACACTACACCATGTCAAGGAGCCAGGTGATGTGTGTCACATTGGAGGAGCAGATACTCGCCCAGGGCAAAAAGATATAAGAAAATGGAGACTATGGGTGTCCATGATGTATTTGATGGGATTTCTTTCCAGTTTGGTATATCCAGGCTGGGCAGTGTCTTCAGTATAAGAAAGGAATATAATTTATTATAATATAAATGTAATAGTATGAATAATAAATAAATACAAAGATCAAAAAACAAATGAATAATATAAATATAACATTATAAACAACAAATACAAAGATCAATAAACAAATGAATATTATAGATATAAATTTAATTTGTAACCTGCTTCTATGGTTTAGGCTATGTTCACACATTTTTTTTTAAGTAAAGAACGGATGCTGATTGCAATGGCATCAGCGTCCGTTCTTTACTGCAGGGGCGGCATTGCATTAAAGTCAATGCAAGGTCGCCCGCTGTGTTCACATAGCGTTATTCTTTCGAACGGGCGTTAGAATAATGTAGCCGCCAATTATTTCCAGACGCTGTCCACTAAACAGCGTCCGCAAATATCAGCAGCTCACACAATGTATAATGCAGCGGCAGCGGCAGCGGCTGCACATTACATTTAAGTGAATGGCTAATTGATTTACAGGCATACCCGACGGTGCCCACAAATCAATAGTTAAAAAAAAAACGTTCCTGCAGCCGAATTTCTAGTGATGGATAGGCTGTATTCTCAGTGATGTGACTGATCTCTAGTGATGGATAGGCTGTATTCTCAGTGATGTCACCGCTGATCTCTAGTGATGGATAGGCTGTATTCTCAGTGATGTCACTGATCTCTAGTGATGGATAGGCTGTATTCTCAGTGATGTCACTGATCTCTAGTGATGGATAGGCTGTATACTCAGTGATGTCACTGATCTCTAGTGATGGATAGGCTGTATTCTCAGTGATGTCACCGCTGATCTCTAGTGATGGATAGGCTGTATTCTCAGTGATGTCACTGATCTCTAGTGATGGATAGGCTGTATTCTCAGTGATGTCACTGATCTCTAGTGATGGATAGGCTGTATTCTCAGTGATGTCACTGATCTCTAGTGATGGATAGGCTGTATACTCAGTGATGTCACTGATCTCTAGTGATGGATAGGCTGTATTCTCAGTGATGTTACTGCTGATCTCTAGTGATGGATAGGCTGTATTCTCAGTCATGTCACTGATCTCTAGTGATGGATAGGCTGTATTCTCAGTGATGTCACTGCTGATCTCTTGTGATGGATAGGCTGTATTCTCAGTGACGTCACTGATCTCTAGTGATGGATAGGCTGTATTCTCAGTGATGTCACTGGAGAGGCGGGGACGCGCGCGCCGGCCGGCACAGTGAGAGACAGGAGCGAGGAAGGTGAGGCGCCCCCAGGGGCCGAACTAGCAGCAGCGCGGGGTCCCTGCACAAGGACCCCGGCGGCTGCATGGGGCAGGAGGAGGTTGCGGCGGCGGCACGGAACACGGGATGCCGCCGCGGCCGTGACAGTACCCCCCCCCTTTGGCCTCCCCCTCTTTCTTGCCTGCAGATGGAGGCAAATCAGTGATGAAGTCCATCCCTATGTGGTTCCAGGGAAGGTCTGGAACTGGCAAGGGCTGTAATAGGCCGGCAGGCCTTAGTCGCGAGGACTTGTTTTTGGCACAGATGGTACAGGAAGCCACAAAGTCCTTGACATCTTGGAATAGACTGGACCACCAGTAGTGGCGGGAGATCCGTTGCCCGGTCTTTTGGACTCCAGGGTGCCCGGCCACCAACGAGGAATGTCCCCACTTCAAAATCCTTCTTCGAAGCGCAGGGCGAACATAGGTCTTTCCGGGGGGTACTCTCTGAAGAGGAGAGGTGGCAACTGGCACTAGGCGATCGGGAGGCATAATGTGGCGAGGGGATGTGGATTTGTGGAAGAAATCCTTCTTTAAGTTCTCCCGGATGTAGGAGGACATGGCCTCAGTCTCGGGTACGGAGAGAGGGTACACCCGACCTTGTGGAGAAGTACCAGGAAGGAGGTCTATGGGACAATCGTACGCCCGGTGAGATGGTAGAGAGTCCACCTCCTCGGCATAGAAGGCATCCGCCAAGTCTTGGTCTTCCGCCGGTAGGCCGGATAGAAGCTTGGCGGGGTCAGGCGACGACATAGAGTACTTGGTCTGAGGTGACTTCAGACACTGGTTGGAACAGTCCTGACCCCAATTGAGAATCTCCCCGGTTCTCCAGTCCAGCTTAGGGGCATGTAATTGCAGCCAAGGGAGTCCCAGGAGGATGGCGGGAGAAGAATGGGGCAGGACGTAGAAGGATATCTTTTCCTGATGTAAAGGGCCCACCTGGAGGACTAGAGGTGCGGTCTGGTAGTACACATGGTCGGTAAGAATCTCGCCCGTGACCGAGGAGATAGTCAGGGGTCTGGCTAGTTGGGTCACGGGTAGCCGCCATCTTTGAACCAATGTTGCCGTAGTAGTCTAGGCAGTAGTCTGGTGATTTTGTCCTGAGGGTGTCTGGATGGAAACTGGCATAGACAACTTTGGTGAGGTGGCATTCACACTTAGGGAGACCTGTCCCACCGGACCTAGGTGCGAGTATTTCCCGGATGCTTGAGGACGTTGGGGACATCTCTGCCGAAAGTGATCAGGGCCACCGCAGTAGAGGCAGAGATTCAGCTCTAGACAACAAATTCTCTCATCAGGCGTCAGGCGAGCTCGTTCCACCTGCATAGGGACCTCAGGAGACGGCTGGAACACCGGAATATCTGGATTCTGTAAGACCGGCGCCAGCTGATGATGGCGACGGGACAGGCTTAGTCGTTGTTCATGCAGAACCTCCTCCTCCCTCTCCGAAAAACGAGTATCAACCCTGGTGGCCAGTAGGATGAGTTCGTTCAGGGAGGTAGGTAGGTCTCGGGCGGAAAGCACGTCTCTCACCCAACTGGACAGACCCTTCTTGAAGGTGGCTACTAGATCGGCCTCATTCCAGTCTAGCTCTGCTGCCAGGGTGCGAAATTGGATGGCATAGTCGCCAACGGAGGAATTCCCTTGTGAGAGATTAAGTAGAGCATTCTCAGCCGAAGACGCACGGGCAGGTTCCTCAGAGACGGAGCGAAATTCGGCCAGAAAGGTTCGGAGATTGGCAGCAGTAGGGTCATCTTGGTCCCAGAGAGGCGTGGCCCAAGCCAGAGCTCTACCCTCCAATAGGCTGATGATGAAAGCCACTTTAGAGCGCTCGGTGGGAAACTGACTACTTAAAAGTTCAATATGCATGGTGCACTGAGTCAGGAATCCCCTGCACAACTTGGGGTCACCACCGTATTTGCCCGGGAGAGCCAGTTGTAGTTTCGAAGAGACAGCAGTAGGTGGTGAGCGCTGAGCAGTAGTATGCTGCTGTAAGGCGGCAGTCAGTTGCTGGATCTGCTGCGACTGTTGCTGGATCTGTAGGGTCTGTTGAGCGACCACTCTGGCTACGTCACGGATATCAGGCACCTCGCCGGGATCCATGGTTGGAGCCTACTGTAAAGCCTGGAGTAGTGGATCCACTGGACCGTCACCAGCGATGGCACTAACCTCACCAGGGAGCGGAGTCTAAGGGGCCGCTGGTTTTCACCAGAGCCCGACGCAAGGCGGGATGGACTTGCTGCGGCAGGCGACCCCCACGTCGCTACCCCTGGCTTGGTTGCTAGTGACGGCGGGCGAGGCGTGGCAGGAGCAGTAGGCAGGAGATGGTGCTGGCAGAGGCCTGTAGGCGTAACTGCAGGAGTCAGGCTGAACACAGGAGCAATGGTGTGACAGGGGATCAGGAACCAGGAACAAGGACTAGGGACCAGGTAGCGGATAGGAATCAGGAACAACAGGGAGCTGGGCCAAACGCTATGGGAAGCATGTAGAGGCTCCAACACCTGGGAGGGGGCAGGGCTGGAACTTATAGGGGAGTGATTGACATGTGGACCAATTAGAAGTGCACTGCCCCTTTAAATCTGAGACAGCCGGCGCGCGCGCGCCCTAGGAGACGGGGACGCGCGCGCCGGCCGTCACAGTGAGAGACAGGAGCTAGGAAGGTGAGGCGCCCCCAGGGGCCGAACTAGAAGCAGCGCCGGGTCCCTGCACAAGGACCCTGGCGGCTGCATGGGGCAGGAGGAGGTTGCGGCGGCGGCCCGGAACACGGGATGCCGCCACGGCCGTGACATGATGTCAATGATCTCTTGTGATGGATAGGCTGTATTCTCAGTGATGTCACTGATCTCTAGTGGTGGATAGGCTGTATTCTCAGTGATGTCACCGCTGATCTCTAGTGATGGATAGGCTGTATTCTCAGTGATGTCACTGATCTCTAGTGATGGATAGGCTGTATTCTCAGTGATGTCACTGCTGATCTCTAGTGATGGATAGGCTGTATTCTCAGTGGTCACTGCTGATCTCTAGTGATGGATAGGCTGTATTCTCAGTGATGTCACTGCTGATCTCTAGTGATGGATATTCTGTATTCTCAGTGATGTTACCTCTGATCTCTAGTGATGGATAGGCTGTATTCTCAGTGATGTCACTGCTGATCTCTAGTGATGGATAGGCTGTATTCTCAGTGATGTCACCGCTGATCTCTAGTGATGGATAGGCTGTATTGTCAGTGATGTTACTGCTGATCTCTAGTGATGGATAGGCTGTATTCTCAGTGATGTCACTGCTGATCTTTAGTGATGGATAGGCTGTATTCTCAGTGATGTCACTGCTGATCTCTTGTGATGGATAGGCTGTATTCTCAGTGATGTCACTGATCTCTAGTGATGGATAGGCTGTAATCTCAGTGATGTCACTGATCTCTAGTGATGGATAGGCTGTATTCTCAGTGATGTCACTGCTGATCTCTAGTGATGGATAGGCTGTATTCTTAGTGATGTCACTGCTGATCTCTAGTGATGGGTAGGCTGTATTCTCAGTGATGTCAATGATCTCTAGTGATGGATAGGCTGTATTTTCAGTGATGTCACCGCTGATCTCTAGTGATGGATAGGCTGTATTCTCAGTGATGTCACTGATCTCTAGTGATGGATAGGCTGTATTCTCAGTGATGTCACTGCTGATCTCTAGTGATGGTTAGGCTTTATTTTCAGTCACTGATCTCTAGTGATGGATAGGCTGTATTCTCAGTGATGTCACTGCTGATCTCTAGTGATGGATAGGCTGTATTCTCAGTGATGTCACTGATCTCTAGTGATGGATAGGCTGTATTCTCAGTGATGTTACTGCTGATCTCTAGTGATGGATAGGCTGTATTCTCAATGATGTCACTGCTGATCTCTAGTGATGGATAGGCTGCATTCATGATGTCACCGCTGACCTCTAGTAATGGATAGGCTGTATTCTCAGTGATGTCACTGCTGATCTCTAGTGATGGATAGGCTGTATTCTCAGTGATGTCACCGCTGATCTCTAGTGATGGATAGGCTGTATTCTTAGTGATGTCACCGCTGCTCTCTAGTGATCGATAGGCTGTATTCTCATTGATGTCACTGATCTCTAGTGATGGATAGGCTGTATTCTCAGTGATGTCACTGATCTCTAGTGATGGATAGGCTTTATTCTCAGTGATGTCACCGCTGATCTTAAGTGATGGATAGGCTGTATTCTCAGTGATGTCACTGATCTCTAGTGATGGATAGGCTGTATTCTCAGTGATGTCATCGGTGATCTCTAGTGATGGATAGGCTGTATTATCAGTGATGTCACTGATCTCTAGTGATGGATAGGCTGTATTCTCAGTGATGTCACTGATCTCTAGTGATGGATAGGCTGTATTCTCAGTGATGTCACTGATCTCTAGTGATGGATAGGCTGTATTCTCAGTGATGTCACCGCTGATCTCTAGTGATGGATAGGCTGTATTCTCAGTGATGTCACTGATCTCTAGTGATGGATAGGCTGTATTTTCAGTGATGTCACTGATCTCTAGTGATGGATAGGCTGTATTCTCAGTGATGTCACCGCTGATCTCTAGTGATGGATAGGCTGTATTCTCAGTGATGTCACCGCTGATCTCTAGTGATGGATAGGCTGTATTCTCAGTGATGTCACTGATCTCTAGTGATGGATAGGCTGTATTCTCAGTGATGTCACTGCTGATCTCTAGTGATGGATAGGCTGTATTCTCAGTGATGTCACCGCTGATCTCTAGTGATGGATAGGCTGTATTCTCAGTGATGTCACTGATCTCTAGTGATGGATAGGCTGTATTTTCAGTGATGTCACTGATCTCTAGTGATGGATAGGCTGTATTCTCAGTGATGTCACCGCTGATCTCTAGTGATGGATAGGCTGTATTCTCAGTGATGTCACCGCTGATCTCTAGTGATGGATAGGCTGTATTCTCAGTGATGTCACTGATCTCTAGTGATGGATAGGCTGTATTCTCAGTGATGTCACTGCTGATCTCTAGTGATGGATAGGCTGTATTCTGTTCATAGGTACAATCGGGTGATGTCACTGCTCTCCATCAGCCTGCAGTCATCGCCAGTTTATAGTGAATTAATTGTTCACATTGTTACTTTTTTCTAGGCTGCATTTTCAGTGATATCTTTTTCTAGTGAAGATATAGGCTACATTATTAGGGATGTCTCTACTGATGGAGTCCATACAAGTAAAGTCTTAATATTATCCTAAATATATCAATTAAGAAAACACTTTCATCCCAAAAATCTTACAGCTGGTAAAACATCTCAAGTTTACAGTTGCATTTTAGAAATATGCACATCAACATTAGGAGCTGGTGCCAAGTATGTGTCTTGTATATACAATATGGATGGGTTTTGGACCTGGGCCGGCAAGCTGATTATGCAAATGTAAATAGATTTTCTAAGTAGCGTGCAGTTAGGAAACACAGGGGTCTAGTTAACTTTTGTTGAATAGAATATTAATTATGGTCGAGCTTGTTTAATCGCTGTGGCGCCACATGATATAAAGATATTCAGGAGGAGATATGGGTATGAGATTGGCAGAAAATAAACCAAGACATACAAATGGAGATAGATGATTAGATATGAGATAGATAGATAGATAGATAGATAGATAGATAGATAGATAGATAGATAAATAGATAGATAGATAGATAGGAGATAGATAGATAGGAGATAGATAGATAGATAGATAGGAGATAGATAGAGATAGATAGGAGATAGATAGGAGATAGATAGATAGATAGATAGATAGGAGATAGATAGATAGGAGATAGATGATTAGATATGAGATAGATAGATAGATAGATAGATAGATAGATAGATAGATAGATAGGAGATAGATAGATAGGAGATAGATAGATAGATAGGAGATAGATAGATAGGAGATAGATAGGAGATAGATAGATAGATAGATAGATAGATAGATAGATAGATAGATAGATAGATAGATAGATAGATACAGGGCCGGACTGGGACTGAAAATCGGCCCTGGCATTTTAGAGCACACAGGCCCACTCGCAGTACAGTGATAAGCTATGAGACGATGTTGGGAGTGCAGCATGGTTACATGTTGTATCATCACGGCCATGACTGGAATTAGAGATAATAACACAGTGAATGGGGTCAGAAGCTTCTGTCTCTGTACTGTGTAGCTGAGCTGCAGTTACAGCTCGTCACCACCACTTAGTGTACAGAGACAGACTGCTTCCAGCCCCGGTCACCGTGCTGAGTTTAATACAACCGCCACATACTGACTAATACCACCGCATACTGACTAATACCACTGCATACTCACTAATACCACCACATTCTGACTAATCAGTATGTGGTGGTATTAGTCAGTATGTGCTGACATTAGTCAGTATGCGGTGGTATTAGTCAGTATGTGGTGACATTAGACAGTATGCGGTGGTATTAGTCAGTATGTGGTGACATTAGTCAGTATGCGGTGGTATTAGTCAGTATGTGGTGACATTAGTCAGTATGCGGTGGTATTAGTCAGTATGTGGTGGCATTGGTGGCAATAAAATAAAATAATAAAATAATTATAAAATAATAATATTTTAATTTATTTTCCACAATAAAATAATTTTATTACTCACTGTGCCTCGATCTCAAGTTGGACCTGCGCCCCATAATCCGTGTAGTCTGGAGTTGGAGGTTGTTTGTATCGTTGTTTCCTTTTGGATATCGGGAGTGGCTGCGGTCCTTGATCTATACGCTGCAGAGTGTTGTGCCTCCCTTTGCACAACCACATCAGGTGAGGGTTGCCGTGCACCTCTATCCCTTTGCACCTTGTCCTTCTGATCCTCGCCATGGAGCGCTGTCGCCCTTTGTTTTTTCTACTTGGTGGCAATAATGTCACTGCATACTGACTAATGTCACCACATACTGACTAATGTCACCACATACTGACTAATACCACCGCATACTGACTAACACCACCACATACTGACTAATACCACCGCTGCTACTAAATAACATCCACTGTACAAAGATTACTATCACCTCATACATTCATATAGAGGTGGACGCAGCTCCACACAGGTTCTGTACACCATATACATTACACTGCAGGTGACTCACAGGGGACCTCTTCTCTGATCAGAGTTCTTCCCTTTTCATCTTCTTCATCTGCCCTGAGCCATTAGAACTTCTTTGAGCCACGAATCCACAGAATCTGTCAGAGAAACATATTAGGCTCCTCACTCTGACACTCTGACACCATTCTCATCTCTATACAAACTGCACTGTATTAGCCCCTTTACACCCTTTTAGTAGGTAGGCTGACTCTTTGTGACCCCCTTATAGTATATGCATCTCTCTATGTAGCCCCCTCTCTCCCCCCCCTCCGTTTAAGATGGCCCCCTCTCCCCCTATGTTGTCCCCCCCTTATAGATGGCCCCCTCTCCCCCTATGTTGTCCCCCACTTATAGATGGCCCCTTCTCTCCTCCCTCCCTTATAGATGGCCCCTTCTCCCCCCCTTATAGATGGCCCCTCTCTCTACCACCCTCCCTTATAGATGGCCCCCCTCTCTCTCCCCCCTTATACATGGTCCACTCTTTCTCCCCCCTCCCTCATAGATGGCCCCCTCTCCCTCCCCCTTATACATGGCCCCCTCTCTCTCCCCCTCCCTTATAGATGGCCCCCTCCCCCCCCTTATAGATGGCCCTTTCTCTCTCTCTCCCCCCTTATAGATGGCCCTCTCTCCCCCTCCCTTATAGATGGCCCCCTCTCTCCCCCCCCTCACTTATAGATGGCCCCCTCTCTCTCCCCCCTCCCTTATAGATGGACCCCTCTCTTTTCTCCCCTCCCTTATAGATGGCCCCCTCTCTCTTCTCCCCTCCCTTATAGATGGCCCCCTCTCTCTTCTCCCCCCCTCTCTTATAGATGGCCCCCTCTCTCTTCTCCCTTCCCTTATAGATGGCCCCCTCTCTCTTCACCCCCCCTCTCTTATAGATGGCCCCCTATCTCCTCCCGCCTCCCTTTATAGATGGCCCCCTCTCTCTCCCCTCTCCGTTATAGATGGTCCCCTCTCTCTTCTCCCCCCGTGAAAAGAAGATAAAAATTCTTTTAAAAAACTCACCAACAACCCTCTCCCCCGCCGATCCTCTCTTCTTCTCCAGCCTCCGTCTGTCCCCGGCTGATGTGCGGCTGCCGAGGGTGTCCCGTTCTATCCCTGGTAGCGCACGCATCATAGAGCTCCCTGTGGCCGTGACTTTGGGTAGAGAGAGACGCTCTGGAGCGGTGAGGGCCGGCCGATCCCGTCTTCCTCCTGGCCCAGTGACTCCTTTTCCCTACGGTAGGGGAAAGGAGTCACCTGGCCAGGAGGAGCACGGGACCGGCCCCCGGAGGCCACCGGCCCTTCTGGTATTTGCCAGAAGTGCCCTATGGCCAGTCCAGCCCTGGATAGATAGATAGATAGACTGTATAGGAGATAGATAGATAGATAGATAGATAGATAGATAGATAGATAGATAGACAAGCACTCCTTGATTTCAAATCTGCCCTCACCTCTGCTAAACAGGATTACTTTACTTCTCTCATATCTCCCTTATCTCACAACCCTAGGCAACTGTTTAACACTTTCAACTCTCTTCTCCGCCCCCCACTGCCCCCCCCCCCCCCACATCTCTTATCTCTGCTGAGGACTTTCCCACATTCTTCAAGCAGAAAATTAATGACATCAGAGTAAGCTTTACCTTATTGTCCCCTCATGCCTGTCCAGTGATCTTCCCCACTAACTCACCTCTCTACCATCACTGAAGAATATCTCTCCAAACTACTCTCCACATCACATCTCACCACCTGCGCACTTGACCCAATCCCATTCCACCTTATCCCCAACCTCTCCTCAGCACTTGTCCCAGCACTAACCGATCTCTTCAATCTATCACTAACTTCTGGCATCTTCCCATCTCCATACAAACATGCAACCATCACACCCATCCTTAAAAAGCCATCCCTTGACCGTACCTCCTTATCCAGCTACCGCCCCATCTCACTTCTACCCTTTTCTTCAAAACTCCTGGAACAACACGTCTACCATAAACTCTCCTCCCACTTTTCATCTAATTTGCTTTTTAACTCCCTGCAATCCGACTTCCACCCCCATCACTCCACAGAAACTGCCTTAACCAAAGTGGCAAACTGCCTTAACTGCCAAAGCCTCATATCAATACTCTGTGCTCCTTCTCCTCGACCTATCTTCTGCCTTCGACACAGTTGGACATCATACAAATTCCTCCTCATCCCTTGGCATCACTTGCTCAGCCCTCTCCTGGACCTCTTCTTACCTCTCCAACTGCACTTTTAGTGTCTCCCACTCCCACCTCCTCTCCTCGTCCCCTCACTGATGGCATTCCCCAAGGCTCTGATGGCGTTCCCCAAGGCCTCTTCTCTTCTCCCTTTATACCCCTGGCCTTGGACATATTATAGAATCCCACGGCTTCAGGTACCACCTCTACACCGATGACACTCAAATCTACCTCTCTGGTCCGGATGTCCCCTCTTTGCTATCCAGGATTCCAGAGTGTCATCGGCCATATCTTCCTTCTTCTCCTCTCGATTTCCGAAGCTCAACATGGACAAAACAGAACCCCGCCGTCTAATCTGTCAATCACTATCAATGGCAGCACTCTGTCCCCCAAATCCGCTGCCTTGGAGTCACCTTTGACTCTGCCCTGTCTTTCAAACAACCTCAAAAACATTTCCAGAATCCGCTCTTTCCTCCTCTCTGGCCTTCCATCTAACTCCCTTGCTCCCCTCCACCCCATACTTAACTTGCCCGAATAATCCACCTTTCCCCTCGCTTTGCCTCTGCCTCTCCCCTCTGCCAATCCCATCACTGGCTCCCATTGCCCAACGTATTCACTTTAAATTGTTGACCATGACGTACAAGGCCATCCACAACCTGTCCCCTCCGTACATCTCTGACCTGATATCCCGCTGACCTCCTTTTGTGCTCCCCCCTTGTTCGTACCTCACACAACCGCCTCAAAGACTTTGCCTGAATATTGTGAATATTCTGAGAATACTTTATTCACAAATTCATGAAAAGTTTGTTGCATTAGTTCTGTTTGGCAGAAAACATAAACGAGTTTTAGACTCAATAGTAAATGTCTCCCATAGAGTAGACACCTAATTTAGTATAATCACAATGAAAATGTTGAGTTTTTTTTTCCTTCTTCCTATTCAACAGAACCATCTGGTATAGTTACCGGTTGAACTTTATCAACTTTTGTTCCTCATCAGTCTTAGTAACCAGGTAACAGAATGTGCTTAGGATGGGCGTTATACCAAATCAATTGCAGGATTTAAAAGAGTTTATGATTCTTTAAAAAAAAAAAAAAATTCTCACGCCTTCCCTGCTCGACAATATAGCATCCACGGCGCTCCAGATGTGATGGAATCTTCGTACACTCTACCCAGGATGCTGCCAACAATCACTTTTCCTGTTCATTACCTGAAAGTATAAGTGGCTGGCTGTAACCCCCGGCCGCAGTGATGTCACATGACGCTTTTACCGGGGTCAATGGGGATATAGCACTTACTCTTGAGTTCTCAAAAATAAACTGCGTAATTGAGTACGGACAAATACGTTTGAATACGTTTTTTTGAATACGTTTTGAATACGTTTTCCTGGCACCTCCCCATGTTCCAACCAAGTTCTTTTCTCAGCATTAGGGAGGAGACATAACAGAGATATCTCATACTTCCATACTTATCAAGCCGTACATGAGGAGAGAGGGCCCTGAGTATGAGCAGGAGGAGCTTACAGACTATGAGTAGGAGGAGCTTATAGACTATGAGGAGGAGGAGCTTATAGACTATGAGGAGAAGGAGCTTATAGACTATGAGTAGGAGGAGCTTACAGACTATGAGTAGGAGGAGCTTAAAGACGAAGGGGGGATTGACAGACTATGAGAAGTGAGAGCTTACAGATTATGAGGAGGAGCTCACAGACTATGAGGAGTGGGATCTTACAGATTATAAGGAAGAGGAGGAGCTTACAGACTATCAGGAATGGGAGCATACAGACTATGAGTAGGAGGAGCTTACAGACTATGAGGAGTGGGAGTTTACAGACTATGAGGAGGAGCTTACAGACTGAGGGGGAGGAGCTTACAGACTATTATGAGGAGGAGCTTACAGACTGTGAGAGGGAGGAGCTTACAGACTATGAGGAGGGAGAGTTCACAGACTATGAGGAGTGTGAGCTTACATACTATGAGGGGAAGGAGCTTACAGACTATGAGGTGGGGAGCTTACAGACTATGAGGAGGGAGAGTTCACAGACTATGAGGAGTGTGAGCTTACATACTATGAGGGGAAGGAGCTTACAGACTATGAGGAGGGGGATCTTACAGACTATGGTGAGGAGCTTACAGACTATGAGGAGGAGGAGGAGTTTACAATCTATGAGAGGGGGGATCTTATAGACCAGGGGTCCTTAACTGGCGGACCGCAGTCCGAACCCGGACCGCGGAGGCCAGCAGTCCGGACCCCTGGTCAGACCTCCAAACCGCCCCGGATCCGTTCCGTTCCGGGACGGTTAGGAGGTCCCGCTCCCCACCGCACTGCCTCCCGCCCCATAGGCGTACTGTCCTTAGGTTGCAGTACGCCTGTGGGGCTGGGGGCAGTGTCGGTCCGGCCCCCGGCTGATACGCGCTCTCTGGGGACGTCCCGGGGATTCCCCAGCAGAGCGCGCACCACTGACCTCAGTGTACGCCGTCGGCCTGCTCTACCGGAAGTACAGGACAGCGGCGTACACTGAGGTCACTGGTGCGCGCTCTGCTGGGAATCCCCGGGACATCACTACAGAGCACGTATCAGCCAGGGGCCGGGCCCACAGAAGAAGAGAAGACAGGCGCAGCGGGGGAGCAAGGTGCTAGGTGAGTTGGGGTTTGTTTTTGTTTTTTTTTGTCTTGGGGCCATCTATAAGGGTAGAGCGCACAGGGGGGCTATATACTACAGGGGAAGAGCGCAGAGGGGCTGTATACTACTGGGGGGGAGATCACAGGGGGCTATGTACTACAGGGGGAGAGCACAGGGGGCTATATACTACTGGGGGGAGCTCACAGGGGGCTATATACTACAGGGGGAGAGTGCACAGGGGAGGCTATATACTACTGGGGGAGCAACAGTGAGGGCTATATACTACCAGGGCAGTCAACCCCTTTGTACCTTACATCAAAGGGCCGTTGAGAGAGAAAAAATGCCAGTTTTCCCGCTAATAAGCAGCAATTCTGTATGTAAATAGTTGAACGTTTGTGAAACGATGTTCAGCTGGGACCTTCACCTGACTATAGACCCCGGTAAGTGGATCTTCACTAAAAGTTGTTGAGTACCCCTGTTATAGACTATGGGGAGGAGGAGCTTACAGACTATGGGGAGGAGGAGCTTACAGACTATGGGGAGGAGGAGCTTACAGACTATGAGTGGGGGGATACAGACTATAAGGATGGGTAAGATTTCTGTAGACCTATTGAATTAACTAGTGTTAATAAAGCATAGTGCTCGATCGAGCATCGGGGAGCTTAATCATTTTGTTAGTATAGTAGCGTGAATATATATAAAAAAAAAAAACAGTTTGCCAAGCACCCCAATGTGTTGAGCATCGAGCTCAATCAACACTCATTAATTCAATAAGTAACCAGAAGCCTTACCCATTTGGAGGGGATTTTGGAGTTGCACAAATATTTAAACTGTTTTCACAATGATACTGGAAGCCCAGAAACTGTGGTTCCTTATTTAGTCCTTTAACATATTAGAAGATGTTTCTGCAAGACACATTAGCATTCTGGTGGTATGCTTGCAGTTGACTGCCACCAGGGTTTTATTGTGTCTTGCAGAAACCTATTGCATTTTGTAACGCCTGGAGTCGTGGATCCTCTGTACCGTCACTAGCGATGGCATTAACCGCACCAGGGAGCGGAGTCTAAGGGGCCGCTGGTTTTTACCAGAGCCCGCCACAAGGCGGGATGGGCTTGCTGCGGCAGGCGACCCCCAGGTCGCTACCCCTCACTTGGTTTGCTAGCAGGGGCTGGCTGGCAAATTTTAGCCCGGGGGGCAAGCACACAGCACTGGCCCATAATTAGCAGGCTGGCGGCCCATCCTTTAAGGACCACTCTGGCCCTTACCTATAACATCTTCGTCATTTGTGACCAAATATCCTACTGTGCCCTGTGAAGGGATCAGAAGTCACTTTCCTGTATAAGTCTATGGGGCGGCTCAGCGATGACACGGAACGTACCCATAGACAGATGATAGGAATGCTGGGTGACCTCTATCGTACTGAGTTTATGATGCTGGAAAGCTGGTTGACCTTCATCAAACTGAGTATAAGATGCTGGGAAAGCTGGGTGATCTCCATCATACTGAGTATAAGATGCTGGAAAGCTGGGTGACCTCCATCCTACTGACTATAAGATGCTGGGAAAGCTGGGTGACCTCCATCATACTGAGTATAGGATGGTGAGAAAGCTGGGTGACCTCCATCCTACTGACTATAAGATGCTGGGAAAGCTGGGTGACCTCCATCATACGCAGTATAAGATGGTGGAAAAGCTGGGTGACCTCCATTATACTGACTACAAATACAAGATGCTGGGAAAGCTGGGGTTTCTGTATTTTTTTTTTTACAATAGTTTATATCACTGCTGTGGTCCTGTGGGTATAGGCATTCCTCTTTTTAGAACACCCCCCTCGTGTGTGCACCCCCCATTAGTAAAAATAATAATAAACAAAACAACAAACACACATACTTATATGTATCCTCTATGTACTCCTGTATATATGTATCCTCTATGTACTCCTGTATATGTCTCCTCCTGTATATATGTCCCCTCTATGTACTGCTGTGTATGTCTACTCCTGTATATATGTATCCTCTATGTACTCCTGTATATATGTATCCTCTATGTACTCCTGCATATGTCTCCTCCTGTATATATATGTCCCCTCTATGTACTGCTGTGTATGTCTACTCCTGTATATATGTATCCTCTATGTACTGCTGTATATATGTATCCTCTATGTACTGCTGTGTAGGTCTCCTCCTGTGTGTGCGTATATACATATATATATATATATATATATATATATATATATATATATTATATATTCACGAGGGAATATGCAATGCAGGAAAATTTGGATCAGTGTAACTATATATATATATACACACACAGGAGGAGACCTACACAGCAGTACATAGAGGATGCATATATACAGGAGTACATAGAGGAGACATATATACAGCAGTACATAGAGGAGACATATATACAGCAGTACAGAGGAGACATATATACAGCAGTACATAGAGGATGCATATATACAGGAGTATATAGAGGATATATGATGTATCCTCTATGTACTCCTGTATATATGTATCATCTATATACTTCTGTATATATGTCTCCTCTATGTACTCCTGTATATATGCATACCCCCCAACTTTTGCTGGGGGAAAAGAGGGACATAGCCACGCCCATAACTGCGCTCTATGACCCCATAGCCACATCATCTATTACCATTATATAAGTAACAAATATTATCACCACTCCTTCACCACATAGTTACTTATACCACCATACCACTGGTGCCTCCATCTAGGTAGGGTGTAGTAGTGGAGGTATAGTGAATAAGGGGTGTAGTAGTACAGGTAAAGATGAGGGGTGAGGTAGTACAGGTATAGATATGGGGGGTATTAGTAATACAGATGAGGGGCATTAGTAGTAGTAGTACAGGTAAAGATGAGGGGTATGGTAGTACAGGTATAAATGAGGGGTGTATTAGTAGTACAGATGAGGGGGATTAGTAGTACAGGTACAGATGTGGGCTGTAGTAGTACAGGTAAAGATGAGGGGTGTAGTAGTAATACGGGTATAGCTGAGGGGTCACTGGGGGAAACTGGGGCAGCTGGGGGTGACTGGGAGAGCTGGGGGTGTACGGGGCAAACTGGGGGTGACTGGGGGTGTATGGGGCAAACTGGGGGAGCTGGGGGTGACTGGGAGAGCTGGGGGTGTATGGGGCAAACTGGGGGAGCTGGGGGTGACTGGGAGAGCTGGGGGTGTATGGGGCAAACTGGGGGAGCTGGGGGTGACTGGGAGAGCTGGGGGTGTACGGGGCAAACTGGGGGAGCTGGGGGTGACTGGGAGAGCTGGGGGTGTATGGGACAAACTGGGGGAGCTGGGGGTGTACGGGGCAAACTGGGGGAGCTGGGGGTGACTGGGAGAGCTGGGGGTGACTGGGAGAGCTGGGGGTGTATGGGGCAAACTGGGGGAGCTGGGGGTGACTGGGAGAGCTGGGGGTGTATGGGGCAAACTGGGGGAGCTGAGGGTGACTGGGAGAGCTGGGGGTGTATGGGGCAAACTGGGGTTGACTGAAGGGGGACTGGGGACAGTTGGAGTTGACTGAAGGGGGACTGGGGCAGACTGGGGATGACGGAGGGGAAATGGGAAAGACTGGGGGTGACTGAGGGGGACTGGGGCAGACTGGGGGTGATTGGGGGGCACTGAGGCAGACTGGGGGTGACTCTAGGGGGACTGGGGCAGCTGGGGGTGATTGGGGCAGGAGTGCACATAGCCCTCCTCCTCTTCCTCTCACCCTGGCACACAAGTTCCCCTCCCCGCCACACATGCAGGTCCCCGGTCTTTGAAGGAGGCCGCAGGGACTGTAGTGGTGATATCACCTGCTCCAGAGACCGGGGACCTGCACGTGTGGCCAGGAGGAGAGCAGGACGTGATATTTATAGCTCAGGCAGGTCAGTCGCGGCTCTGTTAGGCGGACTGCCCGACCGCCCTGCACCTCACCTCCGGCCCAACACTCCACGCACCGCCATAAGCCCGCCATGCACCTCACCTCCGCGCCGCCCGCTTGACCTGCACCTCTTGCCCGGCCGCCAACCCGACAATCCATGCTGCTCCGCCTGCAATGATTTTTGGTGAAAATTTAATTTAAGATTTTTACAAAAATCTAATCGATTCTAACCTTCTGGGCGAATTAATTTGTTTACTCACCCAGCCCTAATTCCTCTGTATGTCTCCTCTTGTATATATGTATCCTCCATGTACCCCTGTATATATGTCTCCTCCTGTATATATGTATCCTCTATATACTCCTCTGTATGTCTCCTCCTGTATATATGTATCCTCTATATACTCCTCTGTATGTCTCCTCCTGTATATATGTATCCTCCTGTGTAGGTCTCCTGTATATATGTATCCTCCTGTGTAGGTCTCCTGTATATATGTATCCTCCTGTGTAGGTCTCCTGTATATATGTATCCTCTATGTCAGGGATAGGGAACCTTGGCTCTTCAGCTGTTGCAAAACTACAACTCCCATCATGCATGGACAGCCTATGGCTGCCCAGGTATGATGGTAGTAGTAGTTCTGCAACAGCTGGAGGGCCTTAATTCCCTCCCCCTGCCCTATGGCCTGCTGTGTAGGTACCTGGCTTCCTGCAGACACCATCTTCTCTGTCTTCAGGCTCTTCTAGCCCAGACACAGGAGAACCAGCAGGGAGGAGAGAGCGGCCTCTGGTGGCCGGAGGAAGATACTGCGTACAGCAGTTTGCTTTTTACCATAAGCCTCATAGGCTTGTAGAAAGCATAATGGCCATAAAGGGGGCGGGGCTTAACGTCATGGGGGGCGGGGCTTCAGCGGCCGCTTCCAGCACAGACCGGATCCACACCACAGCCACAGGTAAATAAAACTGAAGAGGGCGGGGCTGTAAGCAGGGGAGGCACTGAGGACTCCAGCCAGCTGTCAGCAGCCATGCGGCCCTGACAACTGGGGGAAGACCGGCCCGGGGGGCATGTGCCCCCCTGCCCCCCGGCCCAGCCCGCCCCTGTTTGCTAGTGATGGCGGGCAAGGTGTGGCAGGAGCGGTAGGCAGGAGATAGTGCTGGCAGTGGTCAATAGGCGTAACCGCAGGAGACAGAGGCAGCGCACAGGAACAACGGACTAGGCAGCGGGCAGGAACTAGGGACAAGGACAGCGGACAGGAACAACAGGGAGCTGGGCCAAATGCTATGGGAAGCATGTAGAGGCTCCAATATGAGGGACAGGGCATGCTGGGATTAAATATAGAGTGAACTGTGCAACCACCAATTAGAGGCGGACTCGCCCTTTAAATCTGAGACAGACGGCGCGCCGGGCCGGCCGGGGGCAGGCAGAGGCAGGAGTGGGGCGAGGTAAGGCGCACCCCGGGGCCGAGCTAGTAGCAGCGCCGGGTCCCTGCACATGGCCCTGGCGGCTGCCTGGGACAGAGGGAGGTTGCGGCGGCGGCCCGGAGCACGGGATGCCGCCGCAGCCGTGACACATTTTTTAATTCTAATTTTTGACCATTTAATTTAAACATTCATTGAAGGGACTAAATATACAAAAGGTTTACCTGGTGTCCTCCGCTCCTCTGAGCAGGTGGAACCTGGTTGGATGCTCAAGACTCACAATGACTCTAATGGGACTCATTTCTCAAGTCAAGCAGTGCTCAACTTTTAGTTTAGTTTAGCTGGCAAAATATTTTTCTTTCAAATCAACTGGTTTCCGAAAGTTATATAGATTTGTTACTTAAAAGCTCCAGTTTTCCAGTACTGATCAGCTGCTGTATGTTCTGCAGGAAGTGGTGTATTCTCTCCAGTCTGACACAGTGCTCTCTGCTGCCACCTCTGTCCATGTCAGGAACGGCCCAGAGCAGGAGAGGTTTTCTATGGGGATTTGCTGCTGCTCTGGACAGTTCCTGACACGGACAGAAGTGGCAGCAGAGAGCACTGTGTCAGACTGGAAAGAATACACCACTTCCTGCAGGACATACAGCAACTGATAAGTACTGGAAGACTGGAGATTTTTAAATTTAAGTAAATTACAAATCTATATAACTTTCTGAAGATAGTTGATTTGAAAGAAATAGAGTTTTGCCGGAGTACTGCTTTAACCTCTTCCTGCCTTCATGCATTCCCATGCCCCAATGGGGTTTTAGGATAAAGTTAAGGATCTAAAAAAAAAAAAAAAAAAAAAACTTTTCCAAGATGACCTGCAGGAAAAGCTTAGACGGGAGGTTGCCAGGCTACAAATATGCAAATACAGATGGCATATGGATCATAATCTGTATGCCGTCCACAGTTTTCATGGATCCATTGACTTTTATGGGCATCTGTGTCCCGGGTACACAGATCGATTACGTGTGAATCCAATTTGCACATCCAGGGAATGATCCAGTGGAGTCAGCCATTGGGGTTGGGGTACTATTATATGGTGGTACACAGAGTGGTAAGAGTCTTAGTACAGAGCTGTAGTCACCTTGTATGCCGCCATATGGCGCCAATTTCCTCTATCGTCGCTTAGAAACAATGCCGATTCCTCTAGTGTGTAAGGCATGTATTATTATATAGGAGAATGTTACAATGTACATTTATATTTAGGATTTTTTCCGATAAATGCAATAAATTAGATGAACTAAAGGTTTGGCGGCAGAATCATTTCGCTCTTTCATTTAACTTTATGCCTTTGGTCCTTTTTTTTATTATTTTCTTTTATTACCGCGCTGAATATGTTCTTGGATTTACCAGCCGGAAAACTTCTTCATTGCTGGAGATTCTCCCGGATCATAATTTTTAGGGAATTCAGTACAGTACAGTAAAATGTATTTACCATTACTTTTAACCTAACAATTTTCCTAGAATGGAAATAAGTGCTATACAATTATTCGGAAAATTGGTCTAAAGCATGAAAAGATTTCCACCGCCACAAGTCGAGAGAATCGCTCCATCCTGTAATCTATCTGTTTGTTATTTCACAAAATAGAACTTAATGCGGCCACGTCCCGAAGCCGCCGCTGCGCTCCGAGCGGAATCTGCTAATACCGAAACGCAGAAGGATAAAAAACTAATACTATACCAAACCTTAAACATATAAAAGTAATGTAAGTGCAACAAAAATCCCTTCCTCTACAGACGCTATACGTCTGCTCAACAACTTCTTCATTTAAAAGGAAATTGTTAACTAAATTCTATGGAAACTCAGCCAAGCGTCACGTATACTAGTGTTCTGCTATATATCAATGATCATATCTGTTCAGTTTTCCTAAAATACGTATAGTATATGGTTCAATACTAAAAGGGGTTCTCCAGCGGAAAAAAAAAAATCTTTCAAACCAACTGATATCAGAATGTTATATAAACGTGAAATGTACTTTATAATCAGAGGGGGCGGGGCATGACATGGTGGAGAGGAGGCATGGCCATCTGTCGATAAGTGTCCGTGCTCCTGCAGCATCACTAACACTGACTCTCTAACAAGGAAATTAGAATTTTCAATCGGAAAACCTGCTCTGATAACTCTAAAAAAGGGGTTTACTAAAACAAATAATCCCTTTAAGGCGCCCTTATTTAAAAGCTTTTGTAGTATTACAGTGTTCTTATTATAAACTTGGGCCCAAAAACTGGATTAAGTAATTAAGGGCTTGTCTGGCCACCAGCGCTATCATATATAAATATAAATAGACCGGCCCTGCTTATAAAACTGACCAATCCCAGCACTCGTTTGATCCTCGTTCCCTGCTCGCTGCTGACGTTATTACATGCGTCGGCAGCGTGTAAATATCTAAGTCATTTGTCTTTCAACATGTTGAAAGACAAACAACTGCAACAATCAGCCAACATAGATTTTGTTGGCTGATCGTTGTCTTCTATCACACAAGATGATTATCGGCCATAACGGGCCTTCACTCATTTAGTTTCCTCCTATGAGGAAAAACAGCAGATTTATCTCCTGGCGGTGACGCTGGTTACACTTTTTTTTTCATCTGTTTTTGCACAGAATGGACAGAAAAATGGATGCATTTGTGTGCATCTGATTTGATCTTTTTTCTATTGACCTCTATAATAAAGAAAAAACTGATCAAAACTGATCAATTTTTTTTTAACGTACGCAAAAATGTGGTTGATCATATTTATGAGTGCATTTTGATCCATTTTTTATAATAAAAGTCAAAGGAAAAACGTATCAAAACAGATGCACACAAATACATTGATTTTTCCATCTAATTTTTCATCCTTTTTTGTGAAAATAGATGAAAAAAAAAGAAAAAAAAAAAGAAAGAAAAAAAGCAAATGCGAACCCAGCCAAACACTCATCGAAAAGAGATGCTACTTGGATCTTTATTGTATTTATAATCTTGACGCCACTTTTATACATTTCACCCATCAGAGTAACAAGCCACAATGAATGGTAAGCGATTAACTCACAAAAAAAAGAGAGAACAGTGAAAATCTTCCCCGAATTCTGCACAATACCTTCATTTCAGAGTGTGTTATCTTTTTATCTTGAAAATTGTTTTGTAAAAAAAAAAAGATCTTATTTTCCTGGTTAATTGAGTTCCTGCACTTCTTACAGAATGAACTTCACTTGCGCTTTTGTTTTCTTCACATTTCCTTGTTGCTCGGTTAACATATTAATAAATCATTTTGATATACGATATTGCGCGATCACAGACGGCAGCCCCCGATTTGACATTTCCAAAATTATCCTGACGCGGGACTTTTTTTTTTTTTTTTTTTGCTTTGACGAGATAAAAATAGTAAAGTTTCAAAATATTGTTCTTACCAATCACGGGCATTGAAGCGGATTAACTAGGCTTATGTTCCCCTGACAACCGATGGATCATTGTACATGACCGTCCACCTTTTCAATCAAGAGCTATTCTCTGAAATTACCAAAGCTAGGGTATAAAATATGCAAAAGAAGACATATGAGCCGCTCTCCGATTTCTGCAGAGAATGCAGCAGTTTCTCATCTAAATGACTAATTTGTAGAGTTTCTAAATCAAGACTTGGGGAAAATTGTAGACTGCAGCGATAGTTTGCAACATCAAACCGTAATGTGGGGATATTTACAGCGGCATTAAAGCGTTCAAAGGAAACACAATAGGAAATGGGCAAAAAAAGTTTCTATGTACAATGATTAGAACAAACGTGTCTATTCCCGTCCACAGAAGAGTTTCTCGTAATGTTGTACTGTACACGAGACAAGGTGCAAATAGGCAAATACTATATTTCTGTACTGTATTTCGCAACCATTTACTTGGTGAGAAAATTGATGCAACTGGTGTGACTGATACAGCTGTAGTTCATGTCATTTATTATACTTGTTTTGTAGTGACCCGGTACGGGTCCCTAAGTCTTTATTCCAACTGAGTAAGGTAATACCCTCAGGCTCACACAAGTGCAATGAAGTATCAAATCAGTGTTTTTCCCACTAGGTGTCACTAGAGTTTCTGTTGATTACTGTGCACAGATGAAGGAGACTAAGGGTTAGCTATTGTATGTCACATGTTGTTCTTCAACCACTCGCAGGTGCAGGTGCTTTCCCTCCTTTCTCCACCCTTCTCCATATACTGCTCTCTCCCTCTCCACACACACAGCCCCACCAACCACAGGCAGGGTTAGAGTTAGTTCCTGGTGGGAGGAGTTGGAAAGTCTGTAGTCTGTATTTAGTGTGAAAAGGAGCTGGACAGACAAGTCTCTGCTGAACCTAAGCCAGGAGCTGGATTTTGCAAGGCCCTCTGACAGGGACACAACCAAGCAAGCCACAGATCTTCCTTATAAGCAACACAACTAAGATGCAGTGCTAAGGAAGTACCATAGAGAGAAGCCATACTGGGATCACATTGTCCACGCCAGGAACCTCTCGAAACATTCAGGGCAGTTACCTCAAGAGTCATAGGAACTGACCCTAGTAGAACAAAGGTATGGAAAGTCTACGTATTCCACTGTGCAGTGGGGGATGACTGGTAAGTTTTTGGAGTCTGCTTTGCCCAGATAACAAGGCCTGGAGCTTGTACTACCCGCCTAGGACAGGTAGCCCACAACTAGGGGGCAGTAGGCAATCAGACTAGAGTGTATACATGAGTATGAGTATTCTCTCTACTGTTCCAGGCAGAGTACACTTCTATATTGGACAAGACCCCTCAGGCACCCTCTCTCCTTCACTCTCTCTTCTACAAAGCTCTCTTCTTAAAAGCACCTTGTCTCTATCTCAGCTATAAGCACCTGAGTTACCCACAAGATTCTACTTTTGTGTTGCACTGAACTGTATTCCTAACAACATGCTTTTTTGCATTGCACTTACTTCTTCCAGATAAACCAGGCTACCGTGACAACTGCCCAAGTGACCCTAGACCCACTCAGCTACCAAACCACCATACCATACGACATGGAGAGAAAGGAGCTGCTGCACATCACACCTATGGCTGACACTAATGCCACTCGGCTATATTTAAAAACCAATGCTAGGATGTTGGTATATAATTTGATCAAACCATATTGCCCCATGTACCATGTGCCGGTCTCCTGGTTCACATGGATCCCTACACTAACTCCACACTGTGTCAGTCAGCGACCGCTAACCCCGCAAAGCATGCACGAACAGGGAAGGGGGGCCATGGAATGGCCCTGTAACCCCAATGTCACAGGACCAAACCCAAACTGCCCCCCCCCCCCCAAAAAAAAAACAGCCGGCACCACCGGCGGAGAAAGCTGCCGCCAAACAGCACAAGTGTGAATATGGTCTTGTACTCACCATTACTACTGCAGATAGAATGGGAAAGATAGGAGGTACTGACATGTGAGCACAGGTGTATCCTGCTAATTTGGGTCATGTGAGTCTTATGAAGAGAAGTGCCAACTGCTCAGAAAAGGGAGAAACATAAAACATGGAGAGAGAGGAGCTGACCACCACACCAGCTGACCCGGCAGGGAGACTAAACCTCTCTCCTTCAGACCTGTGCGCCTATTAGATATATATATAAAAAAAAAAGAATATGTGAAAATTTTAATAATATTAAAGGGGATCTATCAGTACTGAATCAAAACTACTGATATGTCTCTATTGCATAGGAGACACAGAGGAGAAAAGTATGTCTCGAATCTTCTTTCTTTGCATGATTCCGGTGCAGTTAGTAATTTGCTCCATGGTCCGGTGGGGCCCCTGTTAGGAGCACTGACTGCCTCCATAGCGCCAATTTGGTCTGTCAGCTCCATTGATTACAATAAGAGAGGGGCGGGCCAGCCAGGGGCAGATCAGTGCTTTGGGGGAGGGCAGTGCCCCTAACTGTCTTACCAGACCGTGAAGCAAACTACTAACTGCATCGGAAAGGTGCATCTGCTGAGCAATAAGGACATATCAGCAGGTCACATTTGTCTAACCTGTTTATAGTTCCCCTTTATAGTTTGTTTCAAGAAAAGACTATAGATACCCTGACTACAGGATAGACTATTGATAACCTACACCCAGCACCCCCACATTCAGTTGTTTGGAACCCCCACTGCATTGAGAATGGAGCAGGAATAAGTTTGTTGTGTTCCCTGTGGAGCAGTGATGTCGGTACTCTGGTGCTGCCACAACACAGGTAACAGGAAAAACAATTTTTCGCTCTATTCTCAATGAAGTGAGGAAGTCAAATGACTCATATGCTGGGATCAGCACACTGATATGCTGGGGCACACTGATATGCTGGGATCAGCACACTGATATGCTGGGGCACACTGATATTCTGGGATCAGCACACTGACATTCTTGGATCAGCACACTGATATGCTGGGATCAGCACACTGATATGCTGGGGCACACTGATATGCTCGGATCAGCACACTGATATTCTGGGATCAGCACATTGATATGCTGGGGCACACAGATATTCTGGGATCAGCACACTGATATTCTGGGATCAGCTCACTGATATTCTGGGATCAGCACACTGATATTCTGGGATCAGCTAACTGATATTCTGGGATCAGCCCACTGATATTCTGGGATCAGCCCACTGATATTCTGGGATCAGCCCACTGATATTCTGGGATCAGCACACTGATATTCTGGGATCAGCCCACTGATATTCTGGGATCAGCCCACTGATATTCTGGGATCAGCCCACTGATATGCTGGGGCACACTGATATGCTGGGGCACACTGATATTCTGGGATCAGCACACTGACATTCTGAGATCAGCACACTGATATTCTGAGATCAGCACACTGATATTCTGGGATCAGCACACTGACATTCTGAGATCAGCACACTGATATTCTGGGATCAGCACACTGATATGCTGGGGCACACTGATATTCTGGGATCAGCACACTGATATTCTGGGATCAGCACATTGATATTCTGGGATCAGCTCACTGATATTCTGGGATCAGCACACTGATATTCTGGGATCAGCTAACTGATATTCTGGGATGAGCACACTGATATTCTGGGATCAGCCCACTGATATTCTGGGATCAGCTAACTGATATTCTGGGATCAGCCCACTGATATTTTGGGATCAGCCCACTGATATTCTGGAATCAGCACACTGATATGCTGGGGCACACTGATATTCTGGGATCAGCTCACTGATATTCTGGGGTCAGCACACTGATATTCTGGGATCAGCACACTGATATTCTGGGATCAGCCCACTGATATTCTGGGATCTGACCACTGATATTCTGGGATCAGCACACTGATATTCTGGGATCAGCACACTGATATTCTGGGATCAGCTCACTGATATTCTGGGATCAGCTAACTGATATTCTGGGATGAGCACACTGATATTCTGGGATCAGCTAACTGATATTCTGGGATCAGCCCACTGATATTTTGGGATCAGCCCACTGATATTCTGGGATCAGCACACTGATATGCTGGGGAACACTGATATTCTGGGATCAGCTCACTGATATTCTGGTGTCGGCACCCTGATATTCTGGGATCTGACCACTGATATTCTGGGATCAGCCCACTGATATTCTGGGATCAGCCCACTGATATTCTGGGATCAGCACACTGATATGCTGGGGAACACTGATATTCTGGGATCAGCACACTGATATTCTGGGATCTGACCACTGATATTCTGGGATCAGCACACTGATATTCTGGGATCTGACCACTGATATTCTGGGATCAGCACACTGATATTCTGGGATCAGCACACTGAGGTTTTATTTTTGGTATTTTGTGTGTTTTTTTATTTATGTGTCAATTTCCTAATGTTGATTAATCTTTCCCACCATGGGCGGATTTACCAAGTTTTAACACACATTTTGAAGTTTGTTTTGTCGGAAAACCCCTTTAAATCCTGGCCTGAGCTTGCTGCTGTGCCAATGGTCTGCCAGCGTTAGTAGGAAGCAGCGTTGAAGTCAAAGTAAAACAGAACCACCACCCTCCAAGGACAGGGAGATGATGATTCTTTATTCCAAATGTAAGTACGAAACGGTTGGAGACTTCTTGGTTCTCCATCTGGTCCATGTATCCTTCTAGAGAACTTTGATGTGTTGGATAAATCCAAAGCTTTTCTAGGTTGTAGGATGGAACGGCTGTTTTCCTCTTTTTATGTATTTTGCTCTGCAATATAACACAATCCTGTATTTCTGAATTTAGCTGAATTCTCCCAATTCTTTTTTTCCCCTGTATTGAATTAACTTTTACATTGTGCTCGTTACAAATGAACCAAAATATTCACATTGTAATTTTGAGCTTAGTCAAATGTTACGGGAACCGAATATCCAAAGTCTTTAAAAAGTCATTTCCATGAATGGATATTTAGAAAATCTCCGTCCTTTGAAAAAGTTTTGGTGCCCGGGCCCTTTTCACTAATTTGCTTTAACTTTTGGTTTGGTTCCAGAGGCTCTGTCTTCCTTGAAGCACCTGATTGATGGGCAATTTGTTCAGCATAATGAGCATTCATGCTTAAATCTGCAACCTGGCACCGGTGTTTACTGCCAACCGGTAAATGACCAACATAAGCTCCTTTCATTGTCAAGTCACAGACCTGCTTAATTTGACTTCCTAGCAATTCTCTCTGACACAGACAATGGCATTGGGCATTGTGTTGTCATGTTACACATTTATAGGCGCTGTATAAATCATCCGTGAAACTGCTGTGCATTATTTTTTAATTGTTCAAAAATTGCTGCAGTAAAAACTTTTGAAAAGAACTTTTTTGGCCCTAATTCTGCTTCTATTCGAGCTTAGTAGCTTGGAACCATTAAATTTATAGGTCTAAATGAAAGCGTCAGAGGGTGTAGCTATGTCCAATCAAAATTTATGAGGCTTGATACAATATCTCTGGCAGGAAGTGAACATAAAAACATTGTCTGTCGTAAACCTAATCAGGCCGGTGTGGAGATGTGTGGTGTGTGGTCAGTTGTGACTGCCCTCCATATAGAACAATAGAAAACACCACAGACTATTGTGGAATCTCTGGGTGTTGTTCTATAGTTACTGTAGTCAAAGGTCCATAATTGAACCACATATCATTGGACCTTTTACTTTGTTTCTATTGGTTGTAGGATTATTTTTTGTAGGATGTTATAAGTGGTTAAAGTCTAGCTTAAGGTAGCCTCAAAAATAAGGAAAAATAAAGGGCTGTAGAGTGGTGGGATTCCTCCATCATGGTAACCAGTATGCTGCCACTCTCATCCATGGCTGCATGTTGTTCTGCAGACCTACGCTCTATGGGGGAGGGGAACATTAAGTGTACGAAATTTGCTATTCTTTACTATTAATCTCTACAAGGAGTAAGGACTTGAGGTATCTTGTGGCCAAACACTTTTGGGTTAAAAACAGTTGAACAAATTCAAAAGGTTGAGTCAAAAGTGGACAACTATCCATAGAGAAGGCTGGCCTGTACACTCAAGGCCCCACAATTCAGTCTGGAGTTCTCATGAATTTACTTCCTCATCTATTGTTTTGGGTTCCATCATCTTTTGAACTGAAGACTTCAAGCAGTTTTTTAGCGTCTCTGATTAGGAGAAAATGGACAAATCTCTATTCAAGTATTTTAAGATGCGTTATAATCCTGGAATGGATGGTCATTGATCAGTAAGACTGGACTTCCATAGTAGGCTTTGATATCATCTGAGGTCAAAAGGAGAAAGAATATGAGAGCAGAGGAGCTGAATATAGGTTATCAGTAGTGTTGAGTGCAGTATGGATCTTTTTCAGGATGGCATCCAACCACTGCGACCGCCGGGAGTCAAATGCTGAGCATTCGAGTTCAAAGATTGTTACTAATCCCAAACAGTTTGGCCTCCCTGCGAAACACTAGTTATAACCTTTAGGCTATGTTCACACAACGTAAGTTCCCACGATTCCCACAGAACTTGCACACTGTGGAGCAAGCGGCTCCGGCCGCACGCTCCATTGTGTGCAGTGGGGAGTTCTGCAGATGCGCCTGCATCAGAACTTAGTGGAGCTAAAGATCATCCGGCCAGCACTTCAGGATGATCTTTTCAGAGATTGGCCATTCCATGACCCGGCCGGGTCACGGAACGGCTGGTCGCTTACAGTGTGTGAACATAGCCTTATAAATCTCAATGTCTTATGTTTTATCCCTTTCTAAGAACACTAGAGTACAGATAATGCTAAGCAGGTAAGAATGGCTCTCGTAGATGGCCTTGGCTAAAATGTTGGCCAGTCCACCCAACGCTGAGCTCCATTTTGGATGTGACATATTCACACAAATTTCACACAAAAGCTAAAATGCATGTTTCACTCTGACAGTGCAGCGAATGAACGGAGTTCTTCTTGTCATCGAAGCTTTCAAGCACATTTAAATTGCTCCATTTTAAGTTGTGTTTGCATTCTGATGGTTTTAAGACTCAAAACAACGTCGAAATCTAATCAAGGTAAACAAGGCTTCCCGGTCTTTTGAGATCCGTCGGCTTCCTCAGATACTTCAGAGATTTCTCTTTGCCAGAAAACATCAGCTTGGAGCATTTACATAATAACGTGGATTATCTTAACAGTCCAAATAAATTCATTTGTATAAGTCGTGGAATTTTAGAACTTCCAGTTCTGCTTAATTTCAGAGTCATTTGCATTTTACGATACATGAATTTTAAGAGTAAAACATCTGTGAAGAACGTATGTGTCGGTGCGGTAGCATTGTCTGCCTGTCACAGCCACCGCTGCCGCTCTGCAAAGAGACGGACGAACCAACCACCAGATAACAGTGGGCCCTGTGTTTTGGCTGCCGCTGGTGTTAGGGTCCTTGAAGACCAATCTATTTGTGGCAATTAACGATAAACTATCGCAAACAAGATCATTTATTGTTAACCTGAAACCGCTCACCATATTACTCAGAACAATAGTTGTTAATTATGTCGTTACTACAATTGTTGACTCCATCTGATCCCAGAAAATGAAGGAACAATGTGGAACACTGAATGATTAGGGAGAACGATTAATGCTGATTTTGGTGTCAGCCCCAAATGAACGTGAACGATTTCTCGTAGGACGTTTGGTCATTGTCTGCGTTTACATGATTATCATTGAAATTTGAGTGATGTAAAGATAATTGGCACAATAATCATCCCATGTAATAGGGCCCTTAGTTGTTGTGGTCTACACCATGAAGTGTGATGATATGTATGATTTGTTCCTCATTTACTTTGTCCTTGCCTCAGATTGTTTCACCATTTGTTACATCCCATTTGCTCACTTTCTTCTCTCTCTACTAAATTGACTTTTTTGCTACTTTGTTCTACTTTTTAGCTCTTATTTCACTTGTACACCTATGGATCCAGCTCATTCTTGTATCTAAGGTGTCAGAACTTCTGCTTTTCTGCACACCTTCATCATGGGTCATATCGGCGTCCTCAGCGGCAAAGTCTATGAAAAATTGAAATGTATTGAGGTTCCTTGTGCAAAAGAAATAAAAAAAATTTACATTTCTCCCCATTCATTACATCCCGCAGTGCTGTTCTATTGTCCCCAAATCCCTCACCCACACACTTACTCATAAACACCTCCTACTCTTCGCCTCCTTCTCTCTCATTTGTGCAACTGTAGTAAAAAATTAGTTTCCCCTTTTCATACCATTAGCGTGGCCACAGACCATAATCATTTTCTTTCTGTATTTTTACTAGGAACACTTACCAGCTGCCTATAACTACATGGCATGTTACTGGGCAGATCACACTACCTGCTTAAAGGGGCTATCCAGCACTACAAAACATGGCCAATTTCTTCCAGAGAAAGCGCCACTCTTGTCTCCAGTTCGGGTGCAGGTTTTGGAACTCTATTAAAGTTGTTGCCCAACTGGTTCTGACCCTTGGCTTATTTATTACCTGTATTTGTTTGTTTGTCTCGTGTTGTCACCTTTAATGTAGGAAGGGGACGTCGACAAGTTGTCTGCTGCCGCTTAGGATACCTAAATGCAAGTTGGTAGCGATTTCTTTGGGGATGGGGTGGGGGAGGGGTCTAGCATTAAAGGGGTACTCCAGCGGGGGGCACTTTTTTGCTGGGACCGGGGAGAAGGTGGCCGAGGGAAACAATGTCCACTCACCTCCCCGGTTCCAGTGGCGGGTCCCGCATCACGACGCCCCGGTGCCCGGTTCCCGGACGCTTCCGGGTGTCTGACGTGGGCCCGAGACGTGACGTCTCAGGTCTGCTCAGCCACTCAGTGAAGGTCAGACACCCGGAAGCGGCCGGGAACCGGGCACCGGGGCGTCGCCATGCGGGACCCGCCACTGGAATAGAAGACCCACAACACAGGTAAAAGTACAACAAAAATGGTCAATATAGTCTGTATAGAAACACAGTTTGACGTTGTTTCAAGCGTTCAAATTTACTCAGAATCTAGATGAAGCCAGATGAACAATACTGAGACCCTCCAAAGACAAGACATTCTTCACATGGGGTGGATAAGGCCACTCTCTTCACAATCTCTATTACTCTATGCTTTGTACTCTGGATATAGCGCCCTTTAAGTACGTTCCTTTGCTGTGATCTGCTCATGAATATCCTTTCCGGGAAATGTCATTGGTAATTTAGTGACCTGAGCGTGGACTCCTCCATTCATACAAACGTTTTAAAACCAATCTTACTCCACTTCTTTCCCACCGTGACCTTTTGAAAAGTAATTGTCTCTCACTAAAGAAATGAAGAATCTTTAAGACTGGAAGAAAGTCGCGCTCGTCACAAGTCGCAATGGACAAACCTGAAAAATTCCAAAAGTTCAAATGCTACATTTTTTGTGGCAAAAGAAATGGAACGGTCCAGACTGACGGCTCAGACTTCAGAGGGTTCACATCACCGGATCATATTTTTGCCATTTACTGAGGCCCGTTGGAGAGGGCATGTCTTCTGGCACCAAGTATTAGAGCAGTGTTGCCTATATATCTACAAAATAGATAGATAGATAGATAGATAGATAGATAGATAGATAATAGGAGATAGATAGATAGGAGATAGATAGATAGATAGATAGATAGATAGATAGATAGATAGGAGATAGATAGATAGATAGATAGATAGATAGATAGATAATAGGAGATAGATAGATAGATAGATAGATAGATAGATAGATAGATAGATAGATAGGTAGGAGATAGATAGATAGATAGATAGATAGATAGATAGAAGATAGATAGGAGATAGATAGATAGATAGATAGATAGATAGATAGATAGATAGATAGATTAATAGGAGATAGATAGGTAGGAGATAGATAGATAGATAGATAGATAGATAGATAGATAGATAGATAATAGGAGACAGATAGATAGGTAGGAGATAGATAGATAGATAGATAGATAGGAGATAGATAGATAGATAGATAGATAGATAGATAGATAGATAGATAGATAGATAGATAGGAGATAGATAGATAGATAGATAGATAGATAGATAGATAGATAGGAGATAGATAGATAGATAGATAGGAGATAGATAGATAGATAGATAGGTGATAGATAGATAGATAGATAGATAGATAGATAGGAGACAGATAGATAGATAGATAGATAGATAGATAGATAGATAGATAGATAGATAGGAGATAGATAGATAGATAGATAGATAGATGATAGATAGATAGATAGATAGGAGATAGATAGATAGATAGATAGGAGATAGATAGATAGATAGATAGATAGATAGGAGATAGATAGATAGATAGATAGATAGATAGATAGATAGATAGATAGGTGATAGATAGATAGATAGATAGATAGATAGATAGATAGATAGAGAGAGAGAGATAGGAGATAGATAGATAGGAGATAGATAGGAGATAGATAGATGGATAGATAGGAGATAGATAGGAGATAGATAGATAGGTGATAGATAGATAGATAGATAGATAGATAGATAGATAGATATATAGGAGATAGATAGATAGATAGATAGATAGATAGATAGATAGATAGATAGATAGGAGATAGATAGATAGGAGATAGATAGGAGATAGATAGATAGATAGATAGATAGATAGATAGATAGATAGATAGATAGGAGATAGATAGATAGATAGATAGATAGATAGATAGATAGGAGACAGATAGATAGATAGATAGATAGATAGGAGATAGATAGATAGATAGATAGATAGGAGATAGATAGATAGATAGATAGATAGATAGATAGATAGATAGATAGATAGGAGATAGATAGATAGATAGGAGACAGATAGATAGATAGATAGATAGATAGATAGATAGATAGATAGATAGGAGACAGATAGATAGATATCGTGTTCTTTGTCTGCTGATGGTGTACTTCTTCTGTATATACTATGTGGAAGAGGGTAAATACTTTATTGCCAGATAGAAAAGGCTTTGAAGTAGATTTAGCCCCCATGCCAGGAGTGTGTGGCGTGTTAGTGAGCGGTGTCTTCGGTCTCCGCATCAGGTGTCAGGACTTCATGTTCCGTACACACAGGCAGAGAAAATCCAATGAGGTAATTATAATTATAGAGGGATTGTCAGGCGCCGTTCACACACACAGGCTGCAGCCGTGATCCCTTGCACTTAGCAGGCAGCTCGCTCATCGTTCAGAGCTCAGCGGGATGCGGCACAAACACAGCTCAGGGCCGTAACAGAGTGGACGTAAAACTAAAACCTCACGTGGCTTGTCCTCATACAGCGTGGCTAGTCCTCATACAGCGTGGCTAGTCCTCATACAGCGTAGCTAGTCCTCATACAGTGTAGCTAGTCCTTATACAGCGTAGCTAGTCCTTATACAGCGTAGCTAGTCCTTATAAAGCATGGCTAGTCCTCATACAGCGTGGCTAGTCCTCATACAGCGTGGCTAGTCCTCATACACCGTGGCTAGTCCTCATACAGCGTGGCTAGTCCTCATACACCGTGGCTAGTCCTCATAAAGTGTGGTTAGTCCTTATACAGCGTGGCTAGTCCTCATACAGCGTGGCTAGTCCTCATACAGCGTGGCTAGTCCTCATGCAGTGTAGCTAGTCCTTATACAGCGTAGCTAGTCCTTATAAAGCGTGGCTAGTCCTCATACAGCATGGCTAGTCCTCATACAGCGTGTCTAGTCCTCATACAGCGTGGCTAGTCCTTATACAGTGTGGCTAGTCCTCATACAGCATGGCTAGTTCTCATACAGCATGGCTAGTCCTCATAAAGCGTGGCTAGTCCTCATACAGCGTGGCTAGTCCTCATACACCGTGGCTAGTCCTCATAGAGCGTGGCTAGTCCTCATACACCGTGGCTAGTCCTCATAAAGTGTAGTTAGTCCTTATACAGCGTGGCTAGTCCTCATACAGCGTGGCTAGTCCTCATACAGCGTGGCTAGTCCTCATACACCGTGGCTAGTCCTTATATAGTGTGGCTAGTCCTCATACAGCGTGGCTAGTTCTCATGCAGCGTGGCTAGTTCTCATACAGCGTGGCTAGTCCTCATAAAGCATGGCTAGTCCTCATACAGCGTGGCTAGTCCCCATACACCGTGGCTAGTCCTCATACAGCGTGGCTAGTCCTCATACACCGTGGCTAGTCCTCATAAAGTGTGGTTAGTCCTTATACAGCGTGGCTAGTCCTCATACAGCGTGGCTAGTCCTCATACAGCATGGCTAGTCCTCATACGGGCTGAAGGGCCGGGGGAGGGGACCGCCATGCACTCTCATTAGCATCTTGTATTCTAGTAACACAGTGTTACCACTAGGGGGAGCTCAGAGTGCGACTGCAGACTGATAGATTAATAAGGTCTTTTTATTACAGTATATATATATATATATATATATATATATATATACTGCCAGCAATGCCATAGTAGTGCCTCATAGGCTGCAGGACTAAAGAGAGGGAGCAGCTCTTTCAGAGTATTAATTTGTTATGTTGCCACAATAAAAAGCAATGTTAAGGACCCAATACTAAAGGGGCACTCCAGCGAAAATATTTTTCTTCAAAATCAACTGATTTAAGAAATTATACAGATTTGTACTTTATTTCTATTTAAAAATCTTATGTTTTCCAGTACTTATCAGCTGCTGTATGTCCTGCAAGGAGTGGTGTACTCCCTCCAGTCTGACACAGTGCTCTCTGCTGCCACCTCTGTCCATGTCAGGAACTGTCCAGAGCAGCAGCAAATCCCCATAGAAAACCTCTCCTGCTCTGGACAGTTCCTGACATGAACAGAGGTGGCAGCAGAGAGCTACTCTACATTAAAGTGTCACTGTTGTTGACAACCTGTATTCAGAGGTCAGAGTGGTCAGTGCTGACTGTCAGAGATAGCCCGGTGATGTAGCTGTAAATTAACTCTTTGTTGTCCTGTTTTGGTCTTTTATTTAGCTCTCTCCATAGGAGAACAATGAAGACAGGGGGGAGCTTTAAACTGCTTTTTCATGATAAAAATGCATTTTTCGGCTAATAAACCCAATTATAAAGTTTCTTAAAATTGCTTGTACTATTGATTTCTGAAGAAAAAAAAAAAATGTAAACGACAGTGACACTTTGAGTAATACCACATCCACCAGGTTATGATGTATGATAGGTGCAGCCAACCAACGAGGAGCTTTAGGTTGATGCTTCAAAGGGGTAGTTCAACATTTTGATTTTTTCTTTCAAATCGACTGGTGGCAGAAAGTGCCAGAGATTTGTAATTTACTTCTATTCTTTTTAAAAATTTCCAGTCTTCCAGTACTTATTAGCTTCTGTATGTCCTGCAGGAAGTAGTGTATTAGAGGAGATTAGAGGAAATTCACAGATTTTATAAAGGTATGTTTGTCGCTCCAAGTGCTTATCGGAGGCCGGGCCAGGGTGACCACCCGACGCACATAGAGTATACACACTATATATATCCCCACTTGTCTCCTACCCTTTTCTATATTTATCAGATTTTTCTATTTATTTAAACACAACAATTCTACATAATCTCTAAACAGCAACCATTGTGTTTTGCGAAGGTCTCCTGATGATCCCAGGGATATATCTGGGTGAAACGCGTAGAGACTTGGATTGAGACAGAGATACTTGTTTATCTCATTTTTTTTCTGAAGTCTGGTTTTATCCTTATATATCTGGGCTAATCTATCCCTAAGTATACCAGCCTATCAGAGGGTCAACACCCTAGATCTGTTGCGAAGTGCCGATTTCATATGTGTAGAACACTTGTTTTAATACATTTTTTACTTTTAATGCATATCTAATAAAAGTTAGATTTTATACGTGATTCTGGGAAATTAAATATAATTTACACGTATTTGGACCGTGGTTACTGCACGCCCATACGAGGTGGTGCATCTGTGATTTCTATGTTTGACATAAGCAGCCTATTTTACTACATGAGAATTTAAGTCTGTGGTACTATTGGTTCACATGGGCACATTATCTATCTATCTATCTATCTATCTATCTCCTATCTATCTATCTCCTATCTATCTATCTATCTATCTATCTATCTATCTATCTATCTATCTCCTATCTATCTATCTATCTCCTATCTATCTATCTATCTATCTATCTACTATCTATCTATCTCCTATCCATCTATCTATCTATCTATCTTCTATCTATCTATCTATCTATCTCCTATCTATCTATCTATCTATCTATCTATCTATCTCCTATCTATCTATCTATCTATCTATCTCCTATCTATCTATCTATCTATCTATCTATCTATCTCCTATCTATCTATCTATCTATCTATCTATCTATCTATCTCCTATCTATCTCCTATCTATCTATCTATCTATCTATCTATCTATCTCCTATCTATCTATCTATCTATCTATCTCCTATCTATCTATCTATCTATCTATCTATCTATCTATCTATCTATCTATCTTCTATCTATCTATCTATCTCCTATCTATCTATCTATCTATCTATCTCCTATCTATCTATCTATCTATCTATCTATCTATCTATCTATCTCCTATCTATCTATCTATCTATCTATCTATCTATCTATCTATCTCCTATCTATCGCCTATCTATCTATCTCCTATCTATCATCTATCTATCATCTATCTATTTCCTATCTATCTATCTATCTATCTATCTATCTTCTATCTATCTATCTATCTATCTATCTATCTATCTATCATCTATCTATCTATCTATCTATCTATTATCTATCTATCTATCTATCTATCTCCTATCTATCTCCTATCTATCTATCTCCTATCTATCTATCTATCTCCTATCTATCTATCTATCTATCTATCTATCTATCTATCTATCTATCTTCTATCTATCTATCTATCTATCTATCTATCTATCTATCTCCTATCTATCTATTATCTATCTATCTATCTATTATCTATCTATCTATTATCTATCTATCTATTATCTATCTATCTATTATCTATCTATCTATCTATCTATCTATCTATCTATCTATTTCCTATCTATCTATCTATCTATCTATCTATCTATCTATCTATCTATCTATCTGTCTGTCTATCTATCTATCTATCTATCTATCTATCTATCTATCTATCTATCCAAAAACAGAAAGCCCCAGCACCAGGTGTATGCTACTATGTGATCAGTATAAGTAACTCCACATAATGTAAGAAAGCAATATGTGTTACATGAGGTGACATTGTGCTGTATTATTACACCATCATGGTTATATCAATGATGAGGAAGGGATCAGAGGATGGTGTAAATAATGAGCCTTACTTCAGCGCCTAGAGGAGGAGTAACGGAGGTGCGTGAGGTGGAACGCTCGCCAATGTGAACCGCAACTCTCTGTGTCTTTATGGGCTGTGCCCATGTGCCGACCTCTATTCAATGGCACCAAATAAGATACAGATATCAAACTGACCAATAGGGACTACAGAGGAAGGAGTGCAGTGTGACAGCCAGTCCATAGTATGTTGAAGTGGTTGTTCACCAAAATAAATAAATAAATAAATAAATAAATTATTTTAAATCAACTGGTGTCAGAAAAATCTCCAGTCTTCCAGTACTTATCAGCTGCTGTTTGTCCTGCAGGAAGTGGTGTATTCTCTTCAGTCTTACACCGTGCTCTCTGCTGCCACCTCTGTCCATGTCAGGAACTGTCCAGAGCAGCAGCAAATCCCCAGAGAAAACCTCTCCTGCTCTGGACAGTTCCTGACATAGACAGAGGTGGCAGCAGAGAGCACTGGGTCAGACTGGAGAGAATACACCACTTCCTGCAGGACAAACAGCAGCTGATAAGTACTGGAAGACAAGATTTTTTAAGAAAAGTAAATTACAAATCTCTGGCGCTTTCTGTCACCAGCAGAACAAATCACCAAAAAAAAAAAAAAAATCCAGATTTGAATAAACTCTCATTTTCTGTGAAATTCATAAAAAAATCCAATTCAGAGTAAACAAATTTTGTCCTCACTTATATAGAGACTGCAGGTATTCGGGGTAGTGGCCGCCATTATCCCCAGGATTACAGGAGGAATAGCGCTAGGGATGGAATGAAGGTAATGCTGCGGCACAGAGGAAGGAAATAATCACATAATACAAATAATAATCACATAATAAGCATAAACAACATTGTGAAATCCAAATGATTTCCCTTATATGCGGAGAGAATGGTCATTGTAATAGAAGGGAAGAATCTCTAATAAATCCCCATATAGAAAGATGGAGAAAACCAGAGGCTTCCTGTAATTCTATATTATTTTCTGATCTCAATCTCTTCCATTGTTTCCTCTAAACTCTTCAGTGGAGATTATCACTCATATAATACTTTAATTATACCTTATTATCATATATTGGACACAACAGAAAGGGAAGATGGGAAATTGGAAACTTAGAACTTTGTGATCGTTGGAGGATAACAACATTCCCCCTCCCCCCACCACAGAATATGTTGATCTTTTTCTTTCGTTGTTTTACCATCTGCAACCATCTGTAACAATGGCCGATAGCCAGAGCTCCATATGATGAAGGAAATAGTCTCGGCTGTGTCTTCACAATGTTCATTATACCAGTAATAATAGCAATAAAAGAAAAAGGCAAATTCTGCTTCTGATACTATTACTCCTGCTGCTACTACTTATATTATTACTACTATTATTACTACTAATACTACTACTACTACTACTATTACTACTACTACTGCTACTACAGCAACTACTACTACTATTACTACTACTGCTACTACTACTACTCCTGCTGCTACTACTATTACTAACATTTGAATTACTACTACTTCTACTTCTCCTGCTACTACTGCTAATAATGATAATAATTACAGTATATACTACTACTACTACTACTACTACTACTATTGCTGCTGCTGCTACTACTACTACTTCTACTAATATTACTAATCCTGCTGCTGCTACTACTACTACTCTTCCTCCTCCTCCTCCTACTACTACTACTACTGCTACTACTACTACTACTAATATTACTAATCCTGCTGCTGCTACTACTACTACTACTACTACTCCTCCTACTACTACTACTACTCTTCCTCCTCCTCCTCCTCCTCCTCCTCCTCCTACTACTACTACTGCTACTACTACTACTGCTGCTGCTACTACTACTACTACTGCTACTACTACTACTACTACTACTGCTACTACTACTACTACCACCGCTGGTACTACCACTACTACTAATATTACTAATCCTGCTGCTGCTGCTACTACTACTACTCCTACTCCTACTACTCCTACTACCACCGCTGCTGCTACTACTACTACCACCACTACTACTACCGCTGCTACTACTATTACTACTACTCCTCCTCCTACTACTACTACTCCTCTTCCTCCTCCTCCTCCTACTACTACTAATATTACTAATCCTGCTGCTGCTACTACTACTCCACTCCTCCTTCTCCTCCTCCTCCTCCTACTCCTCCTCCTCCTCCTCCTCCTCCTACTACTACTACTATTGCTGCTGCTACTGCTGCTACTACTACTACTCCTACTACTACTACTACTACTACTACTACTACTACTACTACTACTACTACTACTACTACTACCGCTGCTACTACTTCTACTCCTACTACTACTACTACTACTCCTCTTCCTCCTCCTGCTACTACTACTACTACTACTACTAATATTACTAATCCTGCTGCTGTTACTACCACTACTACTACTACTACTCCTACTACTACTACTCTTCCTCCTCCTACTACTACTACTAATAATAATAATATTACTACTACTTCTCCTGTTACTACTACTATAAATGCTGCTACTGCTGCCTCTACTACTACTAATACTACAACCCATGCTGCTGCTGCTGCTACTACTACTACTACTATTACTACTACTACTACTACTACTACTACTGCTGCTGCTACTAATAACAACAATAATAATATTACTACTCTTTCTCTTGTTGTTACTACTACTACTACTACTACTACTACTATAAATGCTGCTACTGCTGCCTCTACTACTATTACTCCTGCTGCTGCTACTACTACTACTACTATTACTCCTGCTGCTGCTACTACTACTGCTGCTGCTACTACTACTACTACTACTACTACTACTACTACTACTGCTGCTGCTGCTGCTACTACTACTACTACTATAAATGCTGCTACTGCTGCCTCTACTACTATTACTCCTGCTGCTGCTACTACTACTACTATTACTCCTGCTGCTGCTACTACTACTGCTGCTGCTACTACTACTACTACTACTACTACTACTACTACTACTACTGCTGCTGCTACTACTACTACTACTACTACTACTACTACTACTACTACTATAAATGCTGCTACTGCTGCCTCTACTACTATTACTCCTGCTGCTGCTACTACTACTACTACTACTACTACTACTACTACTCCTGCTGCTGCTACTACTACTACTACTGCTACCACTACTACTACTATTACTACTACTACTACTACTATTACTCCTGCTGCTGCTGCTACTACTACTACTGCTACCACTACTACTACTATTACTACTACTACTGCTACTACTACTACTGCTACTACTACTACTACCACTACCCCTGCTGCTACTACTACTACTACTACTACTACTACTCCTGCTGCTGCTACTACTACTACTACTACTACTACTACTACTACTATTACTCCTGCTGCTGCTACTACTACTACTACTACTGCTGCTGCTGCTACTAATAACAACAACAATAATAATATTACTACTACTTCTCTTGTTGTTACTACTACTACTACTACTACTATAAATGCTGCTACTGCTGCCTCTACTACTATTACTCCTGCTGCTGCTACTACTACTGCTGCTGCTACTACTACTACTACTACTACTACTACTACTGCTGCTGCTACTACTACTACTACTACTATTACTCCTGCTGCTGCTACTACTACTGCTGCTGCTACTACTACTACTACTACTACTACTACTACTACTACTACTACTACTACTACTGCTGCTGCTACTACTACTACTACTACTACTACTACTACTCCTGCTGCTGCTACTACTACTACCACTACTACTACTATTACTACTACTACTACTACTACTACTACTATCACTGTTACTACTACTACTACTACTACTACTATAAATGCTGCTACTGCTGCCTCTACTACTATTACTCCTGCTGCTGCTGCTACTACTACTACTATTACTCCTGCTGCTGCTGCTACTACTACTACTACTACTACTACTACTCCTGCTGCTACTACTACTACTACTACTACTACTACTATTACTCCTGCTGCTGCTACTACTACTACTATACTACTACTATTACTCCTGCTGCTGCTGCTACTACTACTACTACTACTACTACTACTACTATTACTCCTGCTGCTGCTACTACTACTACTATACTACTACTATTACTCCTGCTGCTGCTGCTACTACTACTACTACTACTACTACTACTACTATTACTCCTACTACTACTACTACTCCTGCTACTACTACTACTACTACTACTACTACTACTACTACTCCTGCTGCTGCTACTACTACTATTACTACTACTACTCCTGCTGCTGCTACTACTACTACTTCTACTACTACTCCTGCTACTACTACTACTACTACTACTACTACTACTACCACCACTACTATTTACTATTATTTACTATTTACTATTACTGCTAGTAATACTACTACTTCTGCCACTACTACTAATATTATTTATGTTACTACTACTACTACTACTACTACTACTACTACTATTATTATTATTACTACTACTGCTGCTGCTACTTCTACTACCGCTGCTACTACCACTACTACTACTATCGCTGCTACTACCACTACTACCGCTGCTACTACTACTACTACTACTACTACTATTACTACTACTGCTACTTCTGTGCATTCCGTGGTTTGCACATACCCTAAGTCTGCACAAATCCATCCCCTATGAGAGCAAGATCAGCAAACAGCAGCTTGGTGATGTGTTTATTTATTTATTTTTTTCCCCTTTGAAAATGAACAGAAAAATACAGGTAAATAACATAGAGAAGTCATTCTCATTTTTTTTTTCACTTTGTGAGATCCTGAAGATTGTCCTCTTCCTGGACAACTTCTACATCTACCCCATCTTTACTATTTTTTTTAATTCATTTTATTTCTTTTTACTTTTCAAATAAAACAACAACATTTTAATATTTTTTATTATTTAATTGACCACTTTTGTTGTCGCTTTCATCCAAGGAGGTCCATATTCCACAGAGAATAAAAGAAAAAAAATCAATTTCATGTTATTATTATTATTATTATTATTATTATTATTATTATTATTATTATTGAAATATACAGGAAGGACGTCACTTCTGACTTTGGATAAAAAAACAACATCAACGTAAAAAAAAAAAAAACCTGCAATGGCTTCTAAAGCTGCGGTGTGAAGAGCAGCCTAATGCACAAGGGAGAGGCGGTAGTAATAGAAGTTTAGTGTCACTTTTAGTTGCTTCTTTATTCATCTATTTGTGTTTTTCCTGATGGATTTGCTTGGCTTTGTCATGTGCACAGTGAACCTATAAGACAGGTCAGACATGGTACACAAGCACTTTGAGACAATGACAATAATTAAGATGTGCGACATTTCCCGGGTCTAAGGTTAATTTCATGTTTCCGTGGTGGTGTCAGTAATTTACTGGACTAACCTTCTACCAGATTGTGATCTGTGGTCAGCGCCACATTAATTACTGCAGGATACAAGGCTGCACATTGACTTGGCTGAACTATACAGTAGCTCAATAAACACTTCTCCGAGGGGCAAAGGTCAACAGTGAATGTAGCACGACTGCCAAAAGTGTACGCAAAAGAGACTCTTCTCATGATGGATGAATGGGTTTCCACCAGGGCAAACTATCTAAACTACTAACCCTTCCAATCTCCACAATTACACCTACAAAAGGACAGAAGATACAAAGTATAAAGAAACAGAACAAGCTACAGGGCTGGGTGGGGTTTGGAAAGCCGCCATCCATATCACCTGTCCAGAAATGGCCTATAGTACTCTATTTGCATATTCCTATTAAGTGTTCACTAATTTTCTTTTCTTCTATCAAAAAATCTTAAGTCTTTCAGTACTTATCAGCTGCTGTATGTCCTGCAGAAAGTTGTGTTTTCTTTCCAGTCTCACAACTAAGTAAAACAGCAGCAAAAGTAGGTAGAGAAGTTAAAATTATTGCTGAGCTCAGATATGCGGATGGGCAATGCTCCTAACGGTCTCACCACGACTAACTGCACCGGAATGGCATCGAGACGGAAGGTAAGAGACATACTATAAGAGACATACCCTCCTCCTCTGCGTCTCCTTAGCAATAGGGACATATCAGCAGGTTAGATTCATCTTCCACTTTAAAGAGACTCTGTCCATATAGTTATACTGCCCTATCAAAGGGTCAAGAAAACTAGTGACAGAGAAGCTGAACAGAATAATATATACCGTACATTGTTCTGTTCAGCTGGTTTGGAGATATCCTGAATGGTGAGGTCTCTGGGCTGCGCACACTAGTCCTCTTCATTAGTTGTCCTCAATATTGATGAGCACCAGCTCCTTCTGTCCACTGGCCATCTGACCCAAGATTTTACCACTGGCACAGCTATAGTAATAACATTTTTGTATAAAAAGAGGCAGTAATCTCCATTGTAAATGGTGGCTTCTGCTTCATCTGGTACAATCTGTTGTACTGAGGATTTCTCCTATTACAATTACAAATTAATACACGGGAAGATTTAGTGGCGCGGCGCACAAAGAGCAAATTGCTGCTCGACAACAAAGGACGGGCTTTTATTCGGCTCGGATACATTGTGGCGGACCAGGCAGGCTAATGCTTTATTCTACAATGGAACAGCTCGGCTTATTTATGTGTAAAATAAAGCTGTCGAGTTGTTTAGGCTTTACAGTAAGACCGGAACATTCTCCGCTAAGGAAAACATACATTCAAGCCTAATGCGTCTAATAAAATGGCATCGAAAACCTTGAGAGAGAATCTCTTCCCGCAAAACCTCAGCAATCAGCCGCGCTCGGCATTCATGTGGCTTCATAAAGAGCCTCTTATTCTATAGGCTGACGTATATAGAGGGAATAAATCTGCACACGTTTACAGCATGGAACGTTATAGTCAGTCGGTATAATCTGCATCCTGGTCCCTAGAAGTGCAGGTGCCGACGCTTCCCCCGTTAGTGGCTCCTCAAGGTGTCAAATAAAATAAGGCAACTAGAGGTTCTAGAGCAAAAACCAAAAGAGTGCCCCCTACTCTGTGTTAGTTGATGCCAACATGACCACCATAGGGGTAATCTATATGGGGCAGATATAGTAGTCATACCCATGTCCTGATTCCTAATGGACTCACAATACACCAATGGTACATTATGCCATTACCAAAGTACCAGAAGAGTACAAGCTCACCACAAATCCCTCACCCTTATACTGGTCATACACATTAGAGGGAATGGGTAATAAGAAAATGACTTATTGTATAGTTAATCTTTTTATGATCAACATTTTTTAAGAATTTTTGGTGACATTTTCTCTAATTTTCTATTTTTCTCTCTATATTTTATAATTATCCTGATATCTTGCAGTTCTCATTCCCACCACTGGGGCTAAAACTAAGCTGAGACTTCCTGTTGTGTCTGTGATGATAAGAGGAGGCTGCTGTAAAGTGATCTGTACAGCATTGCAGCGTCATGTGACACCAGTAGATAGAAGAGACAATAGCAGCTCCCTGTCGTGGCCTTCTGGTTCTACCCCAAAAGTAGATATTGGAAAAAGAAAGGGTCCAGAGGTTTGTAGTAGATGTCATTGTCCTCTTATTTGTGCTCTCTTGTCTCTCATGATGCATTTTCAGTCGAGATGAGTGTACATGTGTATGTGAGGATAGGGAGAGAAAGCTGTCAGGTGTACAAATGTGTGGTGTGTAGAGATGAGCGAACCGGGTTTGGGTTCGAGTCGATCCAAACCTGAACGTTCGGCATTTGATTAGCTGGGGCTGCTGAACTTGGATAAAGCTCTAAGGTTGTCTGGAAAACATGGATACAGCCAATGACTATATCCATGATTCCCACATAGCCTTAGGGCTTTATCCAAGTTCAGCAGCCCCCGCTAATCAAATGCCGAATGTTCAGGTTCGGATGGACTCGAGCATGCTCCAGGTTCGCTAATCTCTAGTGGTGTGTGCTCAACCGGTCAGTTGCCTGATTTTAGTGTGTGACGCCACTATGGTGGTGGTTGGTCGGAATATAGCTCAGCCAGATGGTATACTGTTGTGACCCCAGTGCTGGTTGGGCACACAGGTATGGAGGCATACCTGCCTTTAGTTTAGGGTGGTGAGCTATACCCTTTCCCCTGTGGTCGGAGACGTGCCGTGTCGGAGTCGTGACCCACCCAGACTATCGGTACCACCACCCACAGAAAGAGGAAATGATCCAAGGATAAGGTGTGTACTGTGTAGGTGCCGAAACAATAATCACTGAGTACCGTTATTATAAAATAAATCTTTTTTACTTGTAAGAATACTTTGTACAGTAGTTGATCAGAAACTTCTGGTTTAACAGGACACAATCTGCTTTAAGAGCTTTGTAAGTAGAAGAGCTGTGCTGACTTGGCTGTTTGCTGAGAAGTAGAGTGAGCTTAGAGTAGTAAAAAGGAGGTTGTACTGCAGGTTCAGAGGAGTAGAGAGGAGTTTGTACTGAGAGCCCCAACCCAGGGTAGAAGTGTGCTCTGCTGGAACTTTAGAAGAAGTAGAATCCTGAAGACTTGAAAATAGAAGACTACTTGTGCCCGTGTTTTGACCTTTGTTGTCTTTGTACCACCTGTTGCCCTACAGTGTCGGGTGACCCGTCCTATCAGGGTGACACAAGCCCCAGACCTTGTTACCAGAGTTGAGAAGAGTGGCCAAGTTTACCTGATGACACCCATGCTGCTAGATAGAGGAAAGCTGCTACAAGCCTATGTACTTGTTATCAGGATACTGTCCTGCTCTTTTAGAAATGTTCACGGCGTGGGTTGGGGTGATCGCTAACTCATCCTCTCCTGAGTGGTTTAACACTGCATAGTGAATAGAAGTGCTGCTATCAAGGAACTGGTGTCTGAGTCTCCCATATGCGCCTGTCCCCTACCACACTCCAGACTAGATTGAATACTGACTAGGTGGGGCCTGGCAAAGCAAGGGCCCAGCTGAACTACAGCAGGGACCATCTTGTCTTGCGTCCTCTTTCCACCAAGACTTGGGTAAGGCTCCTAAGTGTGGGTGTATACTTCCTCTCCCCATGTGACAACTTCTTACAGGAGGTGTAATGTCACCTGTGAGTGGTGGAGAAGAAAGAATAAGAGAAGAAAATAGATAGAGATAGGTGGAGAAGAGATTTCAAGAATAAATAATAGTGACATCTAGTGGCAAAACTTAGGTACTACTTCATTACCACATTAACTTGAAGTACAGGCTTTTGCGATTTCTATTTCTTGTTTTGGTGAACTACCCCTTTAAGCTTGTTTATTCCTCCCTTTTGCCCTTTTGAGAGAGAAGAGCTTAGCCGAGTGCTTCTCCCTACTTGATGTAACATCTCCAGGACTTGATGTAATGTCTCCAGCACTTTAAAAATTGTATTTCGAATGACAGTGACACTTTTTGAAGAGCTTTTATAGACTTTAGCGATCCAAAATGCATCCAAAGAATAAGGAAAACAATTTAGACTACAAACTTGTCAGGACAACTGATGACTGCGCCAAAGAAGGCTCCAGTTTCTTCTCTGTTCCCATTGATCACCTTCCTGTTTGGGCCCTCCCATGGAAGCTTCCATAGAGATCAGATAGTCGGGACGCCCGGGGCACATGTCTCCCTTAATGACCTTATTAAGTCCCGTTCCACAGAGAGCATTTAGTTAATTTTGCGTACAAACTCTGAGCAGCTTCTACGTATGGTGATACCAAGAAAAACACCAACGTAATTATTACCTAAAGCTGTAGATGGTAATTAACGCTTTTCTCCATCCCGATAATTAAGACGCAACATCTGCTAGCACTTTAAAATAATTGGTTTAACGAATGAATGCTGTAAGTTACGGGGGTACGTATACATGTGTATATATATATATATATATATATATATATATATATTTATTGGGGGGGGGAGGTGTCGATAATTAAAAGGTGAAATTGTTCTAAACTACGAGGGAAGAATTACTTTGTTCTATTCAGTTCTAGATGAAAAAATGGAACAGATGAGCAAAGTGGACGGAACATGAGGACCCGGAACCGGAGGAGATCTTCCTTTTTTTGCATTGAAAGTTCATTATCCAAGTGAATCATTAACATAAATGGACACCCATGTAATGATTCACTGAATGAACCAGTATTTTGAGTACTTAAAGGGGAACTCCGGCAAACAAAGATTTCTTTCAAATCAACTGGTGTCAGAAAGTTAAACAGATTCATAATTTACTATCTAGTACTTATCAGCTGCTGTATGTCCTGCAGGAAGTGGTGTATTCTCTCCAGTCTGACACAGTGCTCTCTGCTGCCACCTCTATCCATGTCAGGAACTGTCCAGAGCAAGAGAGGTTTTCTATGGGGATTTGTTACAGCTCTGGACAGACACTGTCTAAGTCACTATATAAAGTTTTGTTCACACCATGGATTTTTCTGTTTCTTTTACAGAATCCATGGCAATAATCTGTTGAATACCCTTGGATTTCTGCTAAGGATTCTGAATTCAGCTATGGGGTTAGATAACTGCGCAGATTTCCCATCAGAAAAGCGACATGTGACTGTGTTCTTCTGCATGGTAGATGTAAACTCTGCATTGCACGGTGGATTCCCATGGACAACAATGAGACACAGATGTCAGAATTTTATTCTGGTTTCCAACCTATAATCCAGGTCAGAACCTACATGAAAGAAACAGTATGTACATAGTCTGAATTATTAGATGAAAGCCGACAAGTTGACGTTTTGTACAAATATCGTGGAACCCAACGTTTTGCCAGAAGTTTCCAAACATCTCATCTTTGAAAATAGTAGGAACGCCCGGCGACAACCTCCGAGTCAGCTTAAAGGGCTGTTCTTCCATTTACACTCCCGACCATAAACAGAGCTGACCTTAGAGCTCCCGGACGGGGCCCAGAACATTCTGCACCAAGAGAAATTATGTTTAGTCCAATTAACCTTTTCTTTACAAACCTTTCTGGAGTCTCTTTTTATGTTTAAAATGTCAGTAATGGATTTGAGTTCAACGTGAAAAGTTCACGGTGAGGGTTGTAGACGAGCGCTCACTCGTATGGTCTGTGCTGTACCTGGAAATGGCTTTTACTGTTGTTAATGTATTGGGGCTGCTGGGATAAACACTTAGAAGGGAAATTATTATTAAGTCTGAGATGCCGAATAAAAGATGGCTGACTTAAGATGTGCTAGCTTTAAGCCTAGCAATACATTTTGGGCAGAAAGCCTTGATACATTTCCCCATAAGATCTGATGACAATGTAGGTTATCTAGGCTCCATGCCTTTATTCCTACAATATTCAGACTCATCACATGTAGAGGAGTAGAGACACCTGTCAAAGACAGAAGTCCCTGCTCCAATATAGTAAGCCGTAATACTTTGTTCAGCTGCTTACTGTCCAACTAACAGTGCCCATACACCTTCCATGACTGTTGGCCAAGCGATCATTGAGTGGGAAAATTCTCTCATCCGTCCTCCCTGTTCACTTCAATGTTTGGCCCAATTTAACGTTCATGTGTTTTCTATTGGGAGAGGTAAGCCACAGCCATTTGGTGACAGCTATGTCCATAGGTTGGCTACAAAAAAAAAAAAGTATGCTTTAAAGCAGCCACATAAATTCTAGGAACCTGTAGCATTGAAATAATGTATTCACTTCTATGGGAGAGTGTTGTGGGCATGCTCTGCCACCAGTGCAGAGAAGGGGGATAACTATTGGTCATCACATATTAACCTCTGTGGAAGAGTTTTAGAGTTTATTTAACAGAAACAAGGAGGAGCTGTAACTCCAACAGATTGGCTTCTATTGGAGAGTGTAGTGGACGTTATGTGACTAAAGAGAATCTCCCAAAATTTAAAAGCTGGTTTGGATTTTTACTGAATCTGAGTTTGACGACTATCAAAACTAATAATGTGAACTTGCTCCTACTATGCTATGTGCGAGCGCAGACGTCTGCTTGGTAAGTAACAATGTTTCCTGTTGATAATTTGTATCCTATTTAACGAGAAAAACAAATAAAAAAGTATCTAGAAAAACAAATATGACATTTGGTGATTGTTCTTTTTTTTTTATTTATTACATATTTAAAGTTCTATTAATTTCCTTCAAACCTTGAAATTCCTGTAATCAATGTCAGATCCGGTCATAGAGGCGCTCACATCACATGGGTCTGGAATAATGATTTTTTGAATATTTCTATTTTTTCAAATGTCAGCAGCACGAAGCGGCACCAAACAATGGAACGTTATTAAAAGTGCCTCAGCTCCGCGCTGTTCCCAGCAGTGTAAGCACATTTTTTTGTTATAAAAAGTGGCTGACAATACCACAGGGAGGTTTTTTATATAGAAGCAGAATTAATAAAGTCAAACAGATATAATTAAAAAACAGGAGGGAAGACCTCCAGATTATCACGTTATGTTATGAGTCGATAAGTAGTCGTTGGAGGTGAACCTCGAAGGGACCGCTCCTTGACGTCAGAGAAGAAAATGAGTAGGTGGAAAAAAGTATTGAAAAATGATTCAATTAAAAAAAAAAAAAGTCTTGAATTTTTTTTTCATATTTTTGAGTCCCCGAGTACACTCAAAGTGACAGGTTACGAAACTTAGAAAACATTTTGCTAACATTTTAAGGAGACGGTTGAAATATCTTATTAGGTAATAAAAAGAGGACTCCAGCAGTCATCACTGGTATTCTTGTAAGATATTTAGAGATTCTTAAAGATTATTCTCCAATTGTGTGCTTAGGTTTTTGTTTTGTGTAAACTAGTTTCTCTAATCTCTTCGTTCCATGTCAATCCTAAACTCTTATGTTGATTTGCTGCCTGCCCTGACTAGAGATGATCAAACAGCAGAAAATCTTAGGTTCTATTTAACTCGAACCTTTCCGAACCTTCCGGGTCCATGGGGAGGTAGGGGGCTGCCCGGGTCTTGCCTGGAATTCCGGAATTCAGCCTATTACCTAAGCTGAATCCCGGAATTCCAGGTGGTACCTAGGAAGTCTCCTCCTTCCCCACGGACCGGGAAGGCATCGGGAATCAAATGCGGAAGGTTCGAGTTAAATAAAACCTAAGATTTTCTGCTGTTTGATCATCTCTAGCCCTGACCTCCTGATTATCTTTTGTACTGAAAGAATTCCGCCTGCCCTCCTGACTATCTTATGTTTTATAAGAACTCTGCCCTCCTGACTATCTTATGTTTTATAAGAACTCTGCCCTCCTGACTATCTTATGTTTTATAAGAACTCTGCCCTCCTAACTATCTTATGTTTTATAAGAACTCTGTCCTCCTAACTATCTTATGTTTGATAAGAACTCTGCCCTCCTAACTATCTTATGTTTGATAAGAACTCTGCCCTCCTGACTATCTTATGTTTTATAAGAACTCTGCCCTCCTGACTATCTTATGTTTTATAAGAACTCTGCCCTCCTGACTATCTTATGTTTTATAAGAACTCTGTCCTCCTAACTATCTTATGTTTGATAAGAACTCTGCCCTCCTAACTATCTTATGTTTGATAAGAACTCTGCCCTCCTGACTATCTTATGTTTTATAAGAACTCTGCCCTCCTGACTATCTTATGTTTTATAAGAACTCTGCCCTCCTGACTATCCTATGTTTTATAAGAACTCTGTCCTCCTAACTATCTTATGTTTTATAAGAACTCTGCCCTCCTGACTATCTTATGTTTTATAAGAACTCTGCCCTCCTGACTATCTTATGTTTTATAAGAACTCTGCCCTCCTGACTATCTTATGTTTTATAAGAACTCTGCCCTCCTGACTATCTTATGTTTTATAAGAACTCTGCCCTCCTGACTATCTTATGTTTTATAAGAACTCTGCCCTCCTGACTATCTTATGTTTTATAAGAACTCTGCCCTCCTGACTATCTTATGTTTTATAAGAACTCTGCCCTCCTGACTATCCTATGTTTTATAAGAACTCTGTCCTCCTAACTATCTTATGTTTTATAAGAACTCTGCCCTCCTAACTATCTTATGTTTTATAAGAACTCTGCCCTCCTGACTATCTTATGTTTTATAAGAACTCTGCCCTCCTGACTATCTTATGTTTTATAAGAACTCTGCCCTCCTGACTATCTTATGCATTGAAAGAACTCTACCTTCCCTGACTTCCCGACTATCTTACGTATTTAAAACTCTCTGCCTGTCCTCTGACCTTCCGATCAATGTTCTAAGACTCCTAGATGGAGTGAAGCACTGACTTGCAGGGACAGCTCTTTGCCTAAGAGGTGTAAGAGCTATTTTTCATATCCTTTCATTCCAGAATTCTCAGTGGAGCAGGAATGGCTTTAAAGTCTCCGCTGTTCTTTATGGAATAAGGAGAATTAGTATGCTGTGACCCTATTATATTTATTAAAAGAATTATACCTGGGCTGACTTATTGTGTATTGAAAGAATTCTGCCGGCCCAGACCTCCTATTTTATGTATTGATAGGACTCTGCCTGCCCTGACCTCCTGACTATCCTATTTATTGAAAGGACTCTGCCTACCCTGACCTCCTGCCTATTTTATGCATTGAAAGGATTCTGTCTGCCCTGGTCTCCTGTTTATCCTGTGTATTGAAAGGATTATGCCTGCCCTGACCTCCTGCCTATCCTGTGTACTGAAAGGACTCTGCCTGCCCTGACCTCCTGCCTATCCTGTGTACTGAAAGGACTCTGCCTACCCTGACCTCCCGTCTATCCTGTGTATTGAAAGGACTCTGCCTACCCTGACCTCCTGCCTATTTTATGCATTGAAAGGACTCTGCCTACCCTGACCTCCTGACAATTTTATGTATTGAAAGGACTCTGCCTGCTCTGACCTCCTGTCTATCCTATGTATTGAAAGCATTCTGTCTGCCCTGGCCCCCTAACTATCCTATGTATTGAAAGGACTCTGCCTGCTCTGTTATCCTGACTATCCTTTGTATAGATGGAGCCTGCACATAGTTTTCATTCCATTACTAAGTTTCATCTGTTAACAGTCTCTGCAGGGGCCAACAGTTGAGGAGCCACATGCAAGTCCCAGGAGCCAAGGGCCCCATGAGGTTTCTAAGACATTATTAGAGGACACTGGTCTTTGCTATCGGACGGATTGAAAACTAGGAAAGATAACGTCCTTATTTCCTGGTTTTGTGGAAGGACATGCAATGTTTTTGACTCCTGCGTGCGTTGCACTGTATGGATGAGCAGGGTGATCAGTGTGTTCCTATGATTCTGACCGAGCTCGGATGACATAATGGAGTGATATTATACAGTCTGAGCCAAAGGCGGATGGAAAAAGGCTCGACATGAAAACGGAAGAGGTAAATTGGAAATGCTTTAACTATTAAACTGACAAAACTTTTCACAGGTTGGTCCGATATCAAGAGAATATTCAATAAGGGAAGGCGGCTCTGAAGATCACATGCAAAGCTCTTAGAAGGAAATATTAATGCACATCCTTGATACAAATTTAATCATGTCTTTCTTCTCGGATCATTTTCCCCTAAGCTTTTATCACTGCAGACATCGGGAGCGGGACAAGCTGAAGGAAATACCAGCTATTGATTTCACATGTTACTTTATTGTTGAACATCAAACACAGAGGATGACATGTTACTTTGCTGCGGATACAAGTCATCCGGCCGGGCCAAATTGAAGACATGGATTAGTGAAATGAAATGCAGCGTTCTACATAATTACTGGGAGCAGGAAAATCGAGATGGATTTCACGCTATACAAATAGAATACAATGGAGCTCAGGGATCAGGCTGGGCAGGACTAAACAAACATGGCGGCTGTAGATCAGGACCCTGGACAGGGACAATGCTGATCTCTGTACCCATGTCCTCTCCTGACCTTGGTACCCAGGTTCCAGACTTGGATCAGGTCATCTCCTGACCTTGGTACCCAGGTTCCAGACTTGGATCAGGTCATCTCCTGACCTTGGTACCCAGGTTCCAGACTTGGATCAGGTCATCTCCTGCTATTTCCCGGCACTGGGATTATTTTTGATTGGCAGGTGGGGCCCACCTCTCCATTCTGGAGCCCACCCAACCACATATATCAACTACAGACAGTAAAGTTACAATCATAGGGACTTCAACATTTGTCTATAGTGGTTGCCACCTGAGAACCTCTGGTAACTCAACCATATTAATACGTCCAGCTCTCCCCCACTGAAAGTAAACCCCCCCCCCTCCCCCTTATTGTCAGGTTTATTGACTTTATTTAGAATCTACATAAATACAACATAATAAATACTGAAAGTTCTTCCCACATGGCAGAGATACGCCGGAGCCAGAAGCCCAGAATCTAGGAGTGTAATGAGATTTGGCAGGACAAATGATATTTTTGGAGCCCAGGAATCGTTGAGTGCCTGGAGCCCTGGCGGGTCTGTCTGTGATAGTCCGCCATTTCTCCATACAATCTCTCTACTCATTGTAAAGTTTCAGAGAAATCTCATCCCCCCAGGTTTAAACCCCCAGGCTCATGCTATCTCTGTGTAAACTTCCATTAAGGTAAATTAGCAATTTCCTCTTGAATTTAAGGGGTACTCCTGTTAAAATATTTTTCTTTTAACTCAACTGGTATCAGAAAGTTATATAGATATATAATTTACTTCTATTGAAAAATCTCTAGTCTTCTAGTACTTATCAGCTGATGTATGTGCTACAGGAAGTTGGGTATTCTTTCCAGTCTAACACAGTGCTCTCTGCTGCCACCTCTCTCCATGTCAGAAATATACAGCAGCTGATAAGTACTGGAAGACTTAAGATTTTTAAATAGAAGTAAATTACAAATCTACATACCATTCTGATACTAGTTGATTTGAAAGAATAAGATTTTCACCGGAGTACCCCTTTAAATCTTGGATAATGATGTCATTAGGGATAAGTGGTCATTCTTGTTTAGCCTATATAATTCCAAACAGTTTTGTGAATCACTTTACTTTACTAAAAATAACTCTTTACCCTAGTAAAGCAGCTAAAAAGTTTTAACTGCAAGGTGTTTCCCTTTCCTGCAACCTGATGTCTACTGCCTGTTGTTAAAGGAACTCTGTCTCTGGTAACAGTATCAGCAAGATGGAAGTGTGGCCGGATCTCAGCATGTGCATGTTGGAGAGGGGGAAAAGGTAAATCAAGGCTTCCCTGATGTCTTGAGCAAAGTTTACTGTGAGTCTTGTCTCTTCCCTTTCTTCTGGTATAGCACTTTGCAAAGCCAGTGCATCATCAACTCCTTCTCTTCTCACATGCATTCTAGAGTATGATACTGTAGAAATCATTGTGAAACTTTATTCTTCAGGACAACCACAACAGGATTTTTTCTTTCTTCATTTGCTTGTTATATTTTACTATATACTTTTATTAAATAGGACTGAACTTTTTATTTTTTCCCATTAACAGAGCTAAGGGAAAGACTTTTATGTATTATTATTTATTTATTTATTTATTTATTTTCATTTTGGGGGCAAGTTGCAGTCACTTTTGGTATAATTTAGAAATACAGACATAATCTCCTTTAGTTTACTTAAAGTGTAAGTGTTATTTAAATGTGATTTTTTTTAGAAATTTATAAATATTAATAATATAAGCAATTTTAGGAAACTCCGTAATAGTTTTTTTTAAGCAAAAGAGTTTCTTTCTTTACTCAAAAAGCTGTTTTTCTACCCCCTCCCCCCCTCCTCAGAAGAAGCAGATTTTCTATGTCAATTATGCTCTTTGGAGAGGGGAGGGGTCGAGGGGGTGAGCTAGCATGGAAAGGAAAAAACAGCCTCTGACCTTTCTGACCTTTGAATCCAGCATTATATGTGCCCAGACAGTCTACAAACTGTACAGCTGCTTCTCTGCTCTCCCTGCTCACTCATCCCTCTTGGACCCTCCCCCTCCATAGGTTATAATGGGACTTAGTGAGCCCATCTGTACTTGCTTCTCTGTAATGTAGACATCATTCCCTGATAATGACCAGATAAGAAATGAGGTAGGGAGGAAAACATCTTTTTGAGTACAGAGAGAGGCTTTTTTTTACCTAGTACTGAGTTTGTTTTTGGTACAATTTGAATTGTGCAAAATAAATATATAATTAACAGTTATACTTTAAGAATTCCAATTTCTTATAAAAGCAATCTAATATGTCACAGGGTTTACCTAGTTTTCCCAGGATCATGTAAGGTAAACTGATTAATTAGAAAGCTATTTCTACTATGTGTCCATCCTCACCTTATCTCTGAATATCTGTAGTAATTCATGTTAAGAGATCACTGGCCTTCTACAGTAACCTGAGGCCATGGCCTTCTCTCACTACGTTTAAACACTGTGTAATTTGTCTATGAGAGGAGAACGAATGATTGCCATCTCAATGAGTCCTTTGAAAGCAAATCAGGGTATTGTGTTGTAAGGCTGTCATAAAAAACTTCTTTCCTTAACTTATCTAAGGGTAAGGATGGACACTTCAGTATATCATTACACAATCTAAACAATTAGGATGAGTAACAGTCTCTAGGGGAGTCTCAAAGGGAGGAGGTGATGTGCCCCACCAATAGTTATCCAGCTTTCCTAGAAGCAGATACGTAGAGTTTTGCTATATTGATGAATTCAAAGCCTTTTCAGTTGACTTGTATAAATGCTGAAAATGTTTTGTCTCATAAACTATAAATGTAATTCTACTTCAAGTGGAAATCCATTCCCATAGCCAGGATTATCCGGAGGAACGATGCAGTGATGTTTCTTGGCTGCCGATCTCCGTCCTGGTATACTGAGCTGTGTGATATACAACATTATACCTATGTGGACGGCGCTGAGTAGTGACCCGGTCAGATGCAATGCTCACAGTCTATCCTGGCTAGTGGACTGAGCAGCTGTCAGATGAGACACCACTGCCAAAAATGAGACCGCGTCTCCCAGCATGGCTTGTTCAGCTTACAGAAGAGCGGCCAAAAATTACCAAGGACCCAGGATACAGCATAATGTGTAATGAGATTCTCAGCGGGTCCTGGTCACTGAAGAGTCCACAATCCTCAAAAATGAAAACTTTAAACTCTGCTGACCTACAGAACAAAAAGGGTTAAGAGCAGTCTATCTATCTATCTCCTATCTATCTATCTATCTATCTATCTATCTATATATCTATCTATCTATCTATCTCCTATCTATCTATCTCCTATCTATCTATCTATCTCCTATCTATCTATCTATCTATCTATCTATCTATCTATCTATCTATCTATCTCCTATCTATCTCCTATCTATTATCTATCTATCTCCTATCTATCTATCTATCTATCTATCTATCTATCTATCTATCTATTTATTATTTATTATCTATCTATCTCCTATGTCTATCTATCTATCTATCTATTATCTATCTATCTATCTATCTATTATCTATCTATCTATCTATATATTATCTATCTATCTCCTATATCTATCTATCTATCTATCTCCTATATCTATCTATCTATCTATCTATCTATCTATCTATCTATCTATTTCCTATCTATCTATCTATCTATCTATCTATCTCCTATCTATCTATCTATCTATCTATCTATCTATCTATCTATCTATCTCCTATCTATCTATCTCCTATCTATCTATCTCCTATCTATCTATCTATCTATCTATCTATCTATCTATCTATCTATCTATCTATCTATCTATCTCCTATCTATCTATCTATCTATCTATCTCCTATCTATCTATCTCCTATCTATCTATCTCCTATCTATCTATCTATCTATCTATCTATCTCCTATCTATCTATCTATCTATCTATCTATCTATCTATCTATCTATCTATCTCCTATCTATCTATCTATCTATCTCCTATCTATCTATCTATCTATCTACACAAAAAGAGAAGACGCTGCACTCAAAAGATTCTCAGGTGAATGTCGGGTGCCAGCAGTGTGCTGGGGATCTCTTTTGGATATCTATCTATCTCCTATCTATCTATCTCCTATCTATCTATCTCCTATCTATCTCCTATCTATCTATCTATCTATCTATCTATCTATCTATCTATCTATCTATCTATCTCCTATCTATCTATCTATCTATCTATCTCCTATGTATTTCCTATCTATCTATCTATCTCCTATCTATCTATTTGTTAAATAAATAAATAAATATATATATATATATATATATATATATATATATATATATATATATAGACATATTACATGTTCTGATATCTTTGCTGCATTGAATGATTTTGAAGGTACTTCAAGGAAATCTAAGATCAAATCCCACACATGATTATTTACAATACAAAGCTCACACAATAACAAGTTACAAGGAATCAGCAGAATTGTGAATGCTGCTGTGGATGTGACTGGAAGATAACTCAGGATCACCTTTCAGTAAAGTGACAGGTGTTCCATCTCCCCTTATCCTACAATACATGGTATCAGGTACTGTATGAGATATCTGCAGGACCCTAGTGCCGCCACATCACAGGTTTCCGCCATTTCTAGTCCCTCTCGCTGTAGGTAAATATTGGTCCCAATAGGAGCTTTAGGCACATTCTGCAGATTCTTCCTCTGGGATTTCTCCATGTGATATTATAGAGACGTTCTGTGTCATTGGAAATCCAGAGAACATGCTCAGGAAATGAGAAAACGTGGACGCTGATAAAATAGACTTATAATAGATCAACTCATCTACAGCAATATAGCAGGAATGACAGGATGGTGTCTGCAGGCTAAAATAATAATTTTTTAGGACAAAACAAGGAGTAAATATATATTCAATCTATCTATCTATCTATCTATCTATCTATCTCCTATCTATCTATCTATCTCCTATCTATCTATCTATCTATCTATATCCTATCTATCTATCTATCTATCTATCTATATCCTATCTATCTATCTGTCTCCTATCTATCTGTCTCCTATCTATCTATCTATCTCCTATCTATCTATCTATCTATCTATCTATCTATCTATCTATCTATCTATCTCCTATCTATCTCTCTATCTATCTATCTATCTATCTATCTATCTATCTATCTATCTATCTATCTCCTATCTATCTCTCTATCTATCTATCTCCTATCTATCTATCTCCTATCTATCTATCTATCTATCTCCTATCTATCTATCTCCTATCTATCTATCTATCTATCTATCTATCTATCTGTGCTACGTTGCATGAGGCTAAATCAATTAACTTTGTTTATTCAGCTGGTGTGATGGGTGATGCAACACAACAATGACCTTAAGAAGACAAAGTAATCTAATAAAGAATAAAGGAAAAAGAAGATGTGTGTTTTGTGAAGGCAAAGTCAGAGCCCTGACCTTTAGCTCTGAAATGCAATGGCCCAACCTGACGAGGGCGCTGCACACAAAAAATCCTAGAAACATGGAGGAATTCAAACATATTTTGAGGGATGAATTGTCCAAACGTCCTTCACAATGTTCTGCAATTGTTATTTACAACTGCAGGAAACATCTGGAGGAGGTTAGTGATGCCAAATGGGGATCTAGAGGTTCTTCAATTTAGGGGTTCACTTATTTTTCTCCCTGAACTGAATAGAGACCAACAAGGAAGGGATGGGTATTGGTTAGTTGTGCTTTTGGCTAAGTACTGGTTGGTTGGTTGGTTGGTTGGTGTAGTAGGTTATTGGATGGCTGGATTCTTGGTTATTTGGGTATTGGTTGGTTGGGTATTGGTTGGTTGGGTTCTTTATTAGTTGGGTATTGGTTAGTTGGGTATTCATTGGTTGAGTTATTGATTAGTTGGGTATTTATTGGTTCGGTTATGGATTAGTTGCGTACTGGTTTGTTGAGCTATTGGTTAGTTGAGTTTTTGGCTAATTGGGTATTGGTTTGTTGTGTTATTTGATGGTGTATTTTGGGGGGTTTATTGGTTAGTTAGGTTATTGGTTTGTTGTGTGATTGATTGATTAGTTGGTTGGATTGTTGGTTGGTTGTGTTATTGGTTGGTTGGGTTGTTGGTTGGTTGTGTTATTGGTTGGTTGTCAGTTTGTTAGGTTAATGGTTAGTTGGGTATTGGTTCGTTGTGTTATTGGTTGGTTGGGTAACGTTGGTTGGACTCGTTTGTTGAGAGTGAAATAGAAAGAATTTAGAGTATTTGAAATCCACCAGGGGTTTGCGTTGCAACAATCTTTGTGATTTAATATACAGTAGAGCAGGTTTTATTTTTAGTCATATGCCGCATGTTTTGAATATGTATCATTTCTACAAATCACATGTGACATGTAGACTGTCATGTTACATAGAAGAGTAATGAATCAAATCATCTGCAGAATCAGCTAAACACATAAATAAGACGCCTTTCACTGTCACCCACCAATATTGGCTCCATGGTATTGTCAGTTCCCTACATTATGTCTGTACTTTTAGGTAATGTTCAAACAAGGTAAAATAAAAGTCAAATATGACATTAAAATAGGTATAAAAATATTTTTTTACAGTAGCTCTAGGCTTACCATTATAGTCCAACAGCCTTTGTCCCAATATGTCCCAATATGTGCAAAATACAACAGATTCCAATGTGTCATTATTCAGTTAATAAACACAATGTCAAAACAATAAACACCCACAGAAACAATATATTAATTCAGTAGGAATTAAGAGGGTAAGCTGCAAACAAACCAGTGCAGTAGTCGGAACTAAGCAGAGCGGTGTACAAACCAATGTGGTGGCCGAACCTAAGCTGAGCCATGTATAAACCAATGCAGTAGTTGGACCTAAGCAGAGCCATGTATAAACTAATGCAGTGGCCTGACCTAAGCAGAGCCGTGTATAAACCAATATGGTGGCCGGACCTAAGCAGAGTTGTGTATAAACTAATGCAGTAGCCGGACCTAATTAGAGCCGTGTACAAACCAATGCGGTGGCCGGACCTAAGCAGAGCCATGTACAAACTAATGTGTTGGCCGGACCTAAGCAGAGCCATGTACAAACCAATGCAGTAGCCAAACCTAAGCAGTGTAGTACAAACCAATAAAGCCGGACCTAAGAAGAGCCGTGTACAAACCAATGCGATAGTCAGACCTAAGCAGAACTGTGTACAAACCAATGCGGTAGCCAGACCTAAGCAGAGCCGTGTACAAACCAATGAAGCCGGACCTAAGAAGAGCCGTGTACAAACCATTGCGGTAGCCAGATCTAAGCAGAGCCGTGTATAAACCAATGCGGTAGCCGGACCTAAGCAGAGCCATGTACAAACCAATGAAGCTGGACCTAAGAAGAGCCATGTACAAACCAATGCAATAGCCAGACCTAAGCAGTGTAGCGTACAAACCAATGCGATAGCCGGACCTAAGCAGAGCTGTGTACAAACCAATGCAGTAGCCAGACCTAAGAAGAGCCATGTACAAACCAATGCAGTAGCCGGACATAAGCAGAGCTGTGTACAAACCAATGTGGTGGCCGGACCTAAGCAGCTGTGTACTAAACATTGCCTTAGGGAAGGAAGAGTACAGCAAAACTTCTCCGGAGCCCGGTGATAGACTGATAATGTGTAAGAGTCTGGCAATGTCCTATAGAAAACCTTACTTTATGTTCCTGCTGCTACAGGCTCCTCATTCATAAATAGTTACCTGCTGGGTGTTGTTGTTCATCTTGTATTTTCCCAGTTATAGGACTTTCTAAGGACCTTATATTTTTATGTACAGTAAAACCATAGAATTACAGCGCACCCTGTTACTGTGTCTTCCCCTCCCCACCCTGGTTCTTCCCTGATCTCACCCTGAAATGTTCTGGAATATTCCGCAATCCTCTCATCCTGCCTGCGCACTGAAGAGTGAGAGAACATCTAGTGAGAACTTCCATCTATATAGACGGTGAAGACGAGCACATCAGGAAAGATAAATCACTGTTCTTATTTACCTGCATTAACAATTCTTCTTTCTCTCTGATAAATAAGGACGACTGCGGCGATAAGAAATTTATTTGGTTTTGTTATGTTTTACTACTTCTAAAAAAAAATTTATAAATAAATAATATTCTAACAATTAAGGTTTTTAAAAAAAAAAATATATTGGGGACATTTTGGCTTTAAATCACTTTTTGTTAACTTTTAATAAAAATACGAGAACCTTTTGTGTTCTAGGCACAATACAAAGATCAATTCCGATAGCATCCAGTAGTGTAACTCTTCCGTAAGATTTGTAAGTAAATTACAAATCTGTATAACTTTCTGACACCAGTTAATTTGAAAGAAAATGATTTTACCCCTTTAATATGAATCTAGAACCCAATGTGGCAATGGATCTAGAACCCAATGTGGCAATGGATCTAGAACCCAATGAGTTAATTGTATGTCACTTTTTCCCCTCCCTGCTTCGCGTCCTTCATATTGTCGTGCCATACACTACATAGAAAACATTCTTAGTCTGCGTCCGACCTCGGTAACAAGTAAAAAGAAGAAGATAGAACATTATCATTATTAGAGATTTGCCAACCTGTCCATAATAAGCGAGCGTGACCGTCTCATGTAATGCGCCAGTAATGTGCCCGGATTAAGTCAATCAAGATTTCTCTCGTGAAGGACAGATCTGACTCCTGGAGTCTGCGCTTCAAAGGATTTTTCCTATTGTAGCCGTTGAATAAGAAATGTGAGCATTTATAATGCAGTTTTTCTCTCTCTCTCTCTCTTTCCTCCCCAGAGTGGCCGGGCATTCGTTTGCCAATGGATAAAGTGACAGTAGGTGCATTAGCAGAGACCTAGAACAGATTGCTGCCGCATATTTTACTAAAGCTCCGAAAAAAAAAGTCTTATTGAAATGCGCGACTCGTTCTTTTATAATTTAAGTCTTTTAAAATATTCAAGCCGGTCAGGCTAAGAATCGTCGGCGCTCCTCACATGCGGACTTAGCTGGGGACATGGGCTAATGTTACCCAGAGATGAGACCGTCACACTCCTCTTATCTCCTATTACCTGCGATTGTAGATCGACCCAGTATTTTATCACCAGTCATGTACTGTAACTGGGGGAATCTATGAATATTATCTTCTCATATCTGTGTTCTACATTACAAATCACCATCGAAACGACAACCAGGGAAGAGTATATCAGGAATACCTGGCTAGTAGCACAAACTTGCCGAAAGTTCGGTATCCGCAACGTTGGTCTGAACCCAAACATTTGGCATTTAAATCTCGGCCTCTCGAGAAGTTGCATGCTGCCGTAGGGAGTCCTGGAAAATATGGATAAAGCCATAGCATATAGTAATGTTTTCCTGGATTTTTTTCAGGGTTCCAGTGAACTGAATGGGAGACATAAGACTATTGGTGTGCATGCACACCGACGGCCTTTGCATTGGCTGGATCACATCACATGGCTTCCAACTTGCTCAGCCAATCAGGGCTGAGCAAGCTTAAAGCCATGTAATGCGCTTCAGCCAATGAAAAGGCTTCCGATATGTACACCAATAGTCTTATCTCTCCCATTCAGTTCTACAAGAGAAGGAGGAAGATCAGGCCCATTGCCCGCTGTGGCCATACAGACACAAGGTGGCACCTGGAGAAGAGGACGTGGTCGACAGTTATTAGGTTATTTCTTTTACTCTTTACTCTTTTACGTTGTCAGCACTTATCTATGCATGTGCGTGCTGTCAGTTTGCCTTTAAGGACTTACCGCAAGGTCCAGCCTGTGTAAGAGCTCTAAAATTGTGTTTCTCTTCTACATGGCAACTATGAAGCATTTGTGCCACGCAAATACTATACCCTCCCAGCCAGGTGCCCCTGAGAAGTTAATAAATTGGGACTTTGGGCAAACTACTATGAACAGTGGGGTCTATACTGCATCTTTCCCTGCTGTGGAGTGGCCATAGCCTGACCCTTCACCCACCACCTTACCTTCTATCTCATACGACTCAATGCCTTAACACCCACATGATGGGTCCTGACTTCATCATTCATCGTCCCCAGTAATAACGTGTAGAGGAACAGCCATGACTCTAACTAACAAGGCTGATGTGTAGCATCTAAGCAGTATATCCGCTCCCGACCCCATCTCCCAGCATACCCCTTCCCCATTCCTTCATTAAATAGAACTGCTCTCAGGACGAGGATCGGAGAAGAGTATAGATTACAAGATGCCTATATCTATAGATGAATAAGAATCTATCCTTTATTCTAGCAAGAACTGAACAGTTATCCTGCAAGGAACCATCTGCCATTATACCTTATTCCCTTCGCCTGAATAAAGGACAATGACACCTATAGTATCTTCACCAGAAACGGATGTTATACTCCATAATGTAATGTAAGAAGGTTTGAAAACATTAAAGATCTTCACAGTAACCCTTCATTCATTCTTCCATTCATCCCATTGTCTTCCACAACTAAATAAGCCGAATCCATTGTCCTCCAAGGAATAAGTGCTACTGTATCGGAATCCGATTGTGGTAGAAGCTACTGATTCTTCTCTTCTAGCTTAAAGGAATTGCTCTGCTCTGATATCCCATTTCTTATAAACTCTGTTAGTTTATATGGGTGCAATGGTAATGGGCTCTACTATTGGCAACACCACTTTTGGGCTATGTTCACAATAAGTAAAAACAACCGCCGTATTTCATAACAACGGCCATTGTTTCAAAAATAAAGGCAGTTTTTACATAGTGTGAACATAACCTTGGAGTGTACACTCTTTTGGCACCTACCATCCAAAGTGACCAAATCTCATTTAAATTCACATGAACACAGGGAGAGAATAACTCCACACACGTGATTCCATAGTGATATTTAAAGAGGACCTGTCATTCCCGGTGCCGGGGTAACAGGCTCCCGATCCCCCGCTAGAGCACCTTATACGTACCTGATCCCGCCGGGTCCCGCTTCTTGATCCAGTCCGGTGACGGAGGTGTCAGCCCCCGAAGCCCGGCGCGCGCGCTCCTGAGATGAGTCCAATGCTCATAGAGAATGATGGAGCGTCGGACTCACCAGTCTTTCTCTATGAGCGTTGGACTCATGTCAGGAGCGCGCGCCGACACCTCCGTCACCGGACTGTATCAAGAAGCGGGATCAAGTACGTATAAGATGCTCTAGCGGGGGGTCGGGAGCCTGTCACCCCGGCACCGGGGGTGACAGGTCCTCTTTAAACCTAGGACTAGTGTTGAGTGGAGATGCTGAACTGTTCGGGTTCAGCAACCGTCTCTGAGTTTGAACATTCTGCATTTGACTCCTGGCGTCTAGAGTGAAGTTGAGTGCAGCAAAACAGGGATACAACCTATGGGCTGGCGGTGAAAGTCAAATGTTTAATATTAAAGTTCAAAGAATGTTGCTGAACTCAAACAATTTGGCAACTCTGCTCAACACTACCCAGGACCCCGATTCTGCAAGTAAACGATGCACTGAGCCCTTAGGTTGTTTTCTATTAAACATAAATGGCTAATAAAAAGCTGAACAAAATGTGTGAATGAAGGACCTCTATAGGACTGGCTCAATGGACAATTTTGTTGAACTTTTATGTAAAAAAAAAAATGAAACCAACCATTATTTGGCCGAATAGTGGCACATTGAGCCACATTTAAGACCCTCCCTTTTCTTGTTAAGCCACACCTCCTATCAATCAAGACATAAAAATACATAACGTGCCTAAAACCTAGACACATATGCCTGAGTTGTTTAGACCGACTATTAGTTCACTGAAACATGCACCAGAATTTGCACCACACCCCTTTTTACTGGTGCTTTATTTATGAATGCTACGCCCCTTATTTTAACAGATGCCACGCCCCTATTTGTTAACAAAAGAATTGACAACACATAAATATACAAATAAATAAAGTAATTTTATGACAAGTCCCATCAAATGTTTTTTGTTTTATTTTTTTTTTTTTTTTTTAAATTTTCACACATCTCAGATAATAAATCTGGGTAAATATAAATACTATCTAAAAGTAACAATTCAATCTGCAAACAATGGAACAAAAAATCCACTAGGCAATAAATTGTTGACAAACTTTCCTGGAAGATTTTGAGATTTTCACTTAACTTTAAGTGCTGGGAGTATTTTTACCTTCCTATAAATACCAGGAGAGGACGGGGATCTATACGGGGGGATTATAATCATCCAGGGTTTGTTTTTTAATAAAGTGTTTGAATTACAGAGCTTGTTTTATGGCAAAAGAATCAAGAGCAACTAGAAATGGCTTGGACTCCCCTGAGATCCCGGCTTTCATTAGAAGCTCTCAGATCTTCCTCTTGTTCTAAATAGCATTTCAGCTCTCCCCACGGAGAAAAAGGTTATAATAAAATCTGAAAAATGGAGATAAAAGATAGTGACTTAGTCAATTTACAAATCAGCTTTCTATGATTTATACCACTATATAGACATATATCATCCATGATTACAATTCTGTACAGAAACTTCCTCGGCCCGAGCCCTATTCTCATTAACCTTCCAGTTCTTTCTTACTGAGTAGCGTTACACCGTAGATCACTAATATACTGTGGTCTGGTTGTCCTGTACTGTAAATCATAACTATGGACAAACACAATGTAACTGAACTTCTAACCAATTGAGTAAACACCCACAATGCAGGTGGAAAAAGCAAAAGAAACCCTTGTTCTAACAATCTATGGATTCATCCTAAGCAAAAGTTCTGAATGATTCTGAATGAGCATGCTCAGCTGGTCACCTCAGTGATTGCCCAAAAACAAAAATGATTTTTGAAATTTGTGCAAAACACATTAGAACTCTGTCAGTATGCCGGCAATTCCTGGCACACTGTGTCTTGCAGAAACCTATTGCCTTTTTCTATATTTCTTTTACACATTTCTTCAAGGGACAAAATATAAAAAAATTAGAATAAAAAATGCAATAGGCTACTTCAAGGTGAATCAGGCTCTGTTTAGCAGGGGGTATCTGGTTAAATATTGAAGTCTCCCATTGATTTCAAAAGGGTTCATTACTCAAATCGTGCACTTGAGCATTAAAAATTTAGAAAGTAAGGGACTTACAATATGATGAAGAATGCAATTCTGGCTGGGTGTCAGGAGGCGGCTGGCTCCCCGCATTGCTGGAACGTATGGCCAGCCCCTTGCTGACGGCCTCTCTGACAACTGGCTCAGCCGGGTGCATGGAGCATGCAGACCGCGCCCCTAGTTCCCAGGCGGGCGGGGTGCTAGGGGTGCATTCTAGTATCTAGCCACAGCTGGGGCTTCTTCGCCCCCAACCAAGGAGTAAATATGTGCAACATTATCTGTCACTAACTGGCGGCCAGCAGCTTGTGGTTTTGGTCTTGGACTGGAGTAACAACCTCAATCACGCCTGGGGCTAGGACTCCAGGCCCCATAAGTATCCTCACCTATATACCATTCCTTGCCTGCGATAAAGTCTCTTGACCTAGCATTTCTTCTAATTGTTGTATCAGTTCCCTGACTTTCTGGCTTGTGACTACCTCTTGGATTATATTTGTGGTTGTTTGTCTTGTCCATGTTCATTGTCAAACCTGCATAGGCTAGGGACTGTCAACCAGTTTCACGCTGCCGCTTAGGACAGTTGAGGCAATTAGGCCGGGAAAGCAGGGAGGGTGTCAGTACCAGGGCAGCACCTGTCCAGTGTCATCCAGCTCCCAAGACCTGACACTGGGTTCACACTGTGTTTTTGCAATCCATTTTTTCCATCTGTTTTATGCATTAAAAAAACGAATGAAAAATGAATGCATTTGGGTGCATCCATTTTGATCCGTTTTCTATTGACTTCTATTAAAAAAAAAAAAAAAAGGATCGAATAACGGATCAAAACGCATCATTTTTTTTTTTTTTTTAGCATGCATTAAAATGTGGTTGGCCACATTTTTGTGTACATTAAAAGAAAAATTTTCCATCTGTTTTTCGTCTATTTATTTATTTTTTTGGGGGGATAAACGGATGAAAAAAATGGTAATGTGAACCCAGCCTTACACACAAAAATCCAACATTGATGAAACCATGCCGTAATGGGGAGTACAGGGAGCCTTAACTATGTATAGGTGCCGAGAAGCTTGTAAAAATGATGCAGATTTTATGTTTGACTTGATTGACCATAAATAATTCACCAAGCAACATTTAAACATTCCAACAGATAAGAAAAGCACAAAAAAGACAACAAAATGTGCAGAAAGCAGATCAGATAGTCTCATGTGCTAAGAAAACGACCCTTCTGTCCTCACCCAAGGCTGAGCGGTGTCCTCACCGGGCACTGGAGTTATAGCAGTGCTTAAATACACAGAATAAAGTCGTACAGGGAAGAGCGGCTCCAATAAGTTGCCGAAATTAATGGAGGCTTTAAATGTAATTACTAAGTTCCCGAGCTTAATCCTTCTGTTGAAATGCAACCTGTTTAGATATTGCCGGGAAAGTCTGCGGAGAAGCTGCTCAATAACGCGGCGTAACTAAGATGAACTCGGCGACAAAGTTAATTGAAACAACAAAACTTTATTATAACACTTGCTGTATCGGGGAATCCATGAGCCACTTCAGCTTTTAGTCTCCGCTATCAGAATATATGTCACTCACTTTAATTTTACAGTTTAATCCTGTTTATTAAAAAGGAGCCAATAGGAATAAATATTTACTGTGTAACTCATAATAGTCAATGGATGGTAACTACATTAGGAGACATTTAGTGAGATTATTGCCTCTATTGCACTGATCTATCTTGTAGTAGTTGCCTCTTTATGTATCTACTACTATCAGTGAAGCATTAGTTACCATGAAGCACTGAGACATTGCTAATTGAAGGGTTGTAGTAATGCATCATCTAGTACTGTGTGTAGCATTATAGTAATATAATACAGTCAACTAGATATCAGTCACTTATATTACAGCGAACAACATGAAAATAATTGGCTACTTTTCTAAGTCAGGCCTTTTGTTTAGAACTGGGATCTTATCTCACCAATAGAACCAGTGCAGTGTTTGCTTAAATTGTAACTGTCTTTAAATTTATTTATTTATTCATTTTTTATATTGCTCTGTAACTCTGTAATAGGTTTTATTTAGCAAAAGAGTTTCCTTCTGTACTCAAAAGGCCGTTTGCAGCCTCCCCTCCTCACTTATCTTTGTCCATTATGGTCGACAGAGAGGGGAGGGGTCGAGGGGATGAGGGAGCAGGGAGAGGAGACAAACAGCTCCTGTATAGCAGAGATTGCACAACATCCTGTAATCTTCACCAAGTTCCCTGATAAGCAGTGAGCAGTCTGTGAATCCAGCATTTTAGGTGCCCAGACACACAGTCTCCAAACTGCGCGGGCTAACCCTGTCCTCTTCCTGCTGACTCCTCCCCTCCATATGTTATAATGGACACAGAAGAACCTGTATTCACTTTCCACCTCGGTAATTAAGACGACTTGGCCTAATAATGAGCAGATAAGAAGTGAAGGGGGATGGTGAAGGGGGATGGGGAAGGGGGAGGAGGTAGCAAAACAGCTTTTTGAGCACAGAATGAAACCTATTACAGAGTTTCTTAAAATTGCTTGTACTATTAATTTCTGCAAATAAATTAAATGACAGTTACACTTTAAGGCTATGTTCACACTACGCAAAAGTTTGGCCATTGTTGCCATCGGCAACAATGGCCATACTTTTAGCGGGGTGGAACAATGCCTTATTTTCAATAGGATCCCGGCCGGAGTTTATACACATCGTATACGCTCCGGCCGGGATCCCGTGAGGGGCCACAAACAACTGACATGTAAAGAAAACCCTGTCAGTTCACACAGTGAAACAGCCAGTCAACCTAGATCCAATACTGTGTGTAACGGATGGAGCAGGCATGAGGAAGTGGGTCTCCTGGGCCACCGAGGAGTGATGATGTACCCTTTTCAAGGAGCAGAGTCTAAGGAGCCCCCAGTTTTCATCAGAGCCTATCGAAAGGTAGGATGGGCTTCGCTGCGGGGAACTCCCAGGTCGCTACCCTCAGAGAAGCTCCCCGGTGACCAACAACGGATGGTAGTGAAATAGTACTGGAGCCTAGAACAAGATAGTCTTCTTCTGTGGTCACACTTCAAAAAATTAGAAGGAGCTCTTCAGACTGGAGCTGAGCTGAGAATTTGGAATAGAGCAAGATTTAAACAGCTATGAGGATGCTAGGAAGCAAGGAAGTGGCAGATAGTCAGGGAGCCCAGACGTGGTTTGCTGACTGGAACACACCAACAACTGAGCACAGAGATGTGGAGGTTGTGGGTATATATACCCCCAAGAGAACAGCCTGGAATTCTCCAGAACCTGTGGGCTGAGCTATAAATACAGGTGAACAGGTGCATGCCTGCCACTAGAGGGAGCCCAATCCCCCAGGAGGTTCAGAACAGGAGAAAAACCCGGAAGATAAGCATATGAAGTAAAAGCAGGAGAGTGTAGAGATGACCACAGGACAGAGTGTCTGTGTGCCATTACACTGTCTACGCCAAACAATCATTTCCAGAGGGAGCGAGAAGTCACAGGATGTTTTCAAAACACTGACAGAGGCGGAGAACCAGCAGCCTGAGTTCTGGCAGCAGCGGCGGAGTGAGACAGGTAAGTATACATTACTGATATGTCCCCCGCAGACCTGGCAGAATCAACAAGTATCAAATTATTTCAGACAACCTCTTTAACATTATGAGAGTTGTGTACAAGAGCGACTACAATACAGACATGGACACTCCTGACAAAGCCTCCTAGTAGAGGCCATACAAATGGAATCATCATCCACTCATTGATCTGCATTTGGGATTCCGCCTAAGCAACCTTTGGCTATTCTCCATTATCTTCGATTTCTGCATCTTGGTGTTTTGCCCAGTAAGTAGGTGGACTGAGTCCTGGGGATCGTTGGTTTATGTCATGTCTCACCTTGTAGTTGCATATACAGTACTGTTGGTTCCATGGGATCTTTGTGGCCCTTCGGTTTGAGTCCTTATGTCGGTATTTGTAAAGCAATTGTTTGATTACTCAGCATTATTGAGAGGTGTGCTCATTTTAGAACATCCAGCTTATTTCTGGTTTTTGATACACAATATGGAAATGGGTGTGTTATACTATGTAACATTCATGAGCTTCCAAAGAAAAGAAATTAAGACTACTGCAGAGAAACTTTCTTTAAGGGGAGGTGTGTATATTATGTCCCATCAAAACTGAGCGAAGAAGTAGGAAGTTCCCTGTGTCAAATTAAAACGGGGGGAGGGGCAATCGTGAGACCTTCCCCAAGAAAGAAGAGAAAGGGTAAAGGGAGAAGGTAGGTGCAATCCCGCCCCCTCTAGTTTATTTCATCAACTAAAAACTTTTCTTTATCTTTGATGTCACTTTTGAAGAGGAATTGAAGAGGAATTGAAGAGGAATTGAAGAGGAAAGGTTTCTGCTCAAATTTTTCTCTTTTTCAGTTCTGTCGGAATAGGTGTAGAATTCGAGCAAAAAGCAAAAATTCAAAGCTCCAATGACTTCTATGGGGTTTCTCTAGTGGAATGACATGTTCATTCTTTGGGTGAAAATCAGATCCACGGTGAAACATTCCACCTGTAAATTTCGCCGTGTGAAGAACAGAGAAAAATCCCGTTGAACACAATGGGACATTGCTCTGTACATATTTTACAGGTGGAATACGTGTAAAATTAAGCACCAATTCAGCTTGCAATTCATCGCCTATTCCTCAGTGTGAACAAATTCTAAAAAATATAAAAAATGCAGCAGCCAGAAAAAACGTGAATTTCTTGACGTGGGAAAATAACCGTAGAAATTTAAATAAGGAAAAAGTCTGAAAACCCCAGAAGGTAAATAGTCTCTTGTGTAAAGTCCATTGGTGAATGAGTGAGGAGCAGGAATATTGCACATGCCTCTATTATTTTCTTTTCATTCTGTGGAAACATTGAGGTGATTAAATGACTTCTCCACTCGCTTCAAGACACAGACGACTCCGGGCGCTTCAATATGCTTATTACAACTTACACAAATAAAACCTTAATCCCCTTCTCTTTCCAGAGAGGAGATTGTTTATTTGAAACTGATCCACAGATCCGGTATTTACAGAAATATCTATGGCCGAGGCTTCGTGTTCTTACAGCCGGAGACAAGGACATGCTGGATACTGAGGAAGCATAGAGAAGTATCTCTCAGGGTTATCACCAAGGGCATTGGGGAGTCTATGGGCTGATGATAAAGGGGGATCCCAGCTCACATCATAGAAACATAGAAGATTGTGGGCAGAAACAGGTCCATCTAGTCTGCCCTCATATTATTTCCTTCCTTAATATCTTTTTATGCTTTTATTAGTGTTGATCGAGAATGCTCGGTCGAGGATTAGGGTCCTTGATCGTGGAGCTCGGGTAAAGGTCACCATCTGGCCATACACCTTCATTATATCTCCCGCAGTAATCTAGTTCATCCTTTTCTCCTATTTTCTGTATATTTTGTCCCTTTAAGGGATGTTTAAACAAAATATTCACAGATTAGAACAAAAACATTAAGTAGATTTCTGCAAGAAACAGAACTCCGGCGGGATGGTGTCAATGTTACTGTGTAATATAATGGCCCCACAGAGCTTATTTATTCAATGGGATAAATAACTTTATGTTCACAATCATAACCCTTTACAAATAGTATTGCTCCTCTGTAATGGAGGTACAGATAGTACTGCCTTCTATCAATCTATCTACTACCGACTTTTCTCTCCCTGTAAATGAAATAGGCACAGATAGTGCTGCCTCCCTGTCTCTCCCTGTAAATGATGAAGGTACAAATAGTGCTGCCTCTCTGTAACTTTCTGTAAATGATGTAGGTACAGATAGTCCTGCCTTCCTGTCTCCCTCTGTGAATGATGTAAGTACAGATTATACGGCCTCCCCATAAATAATGTAGGTACAGATAGTACTACCTCCTTGTCTCTCCCTGTAAATAATGTAGGTACAGAATATATGGCCTCCCCATAAATAATGTAGGTACAGATAGTACTATCTCCCTGTCTCTCCCATAAATGGTATAGTTACAGATAGTATTGCCTTACTGTCTCTCCCATAAATGGTATAGTTACAGATAGTATTGCCTTACTGTCTCTCCCATAAATGATGTAGGTATAGATAGTGCTACCTCCCTGTCTCTCCCATAAATGATGTAGGTATAGATAGTGCTACCTCCCTGTCTCTCCCATAAATGATGTAGGTATAGATAGTGCTACCTCCCTGTCTCTCCCATAAATGATGTAGGTACAGATAGTATTGCCTCCCTGTCTCTCCCATAAATGATGTAGGTACAGATAGTATTGCCTCCCTGTCTCTCCCATAAATGATGTAGGTACAAATAGTACTACCACCTTGTCTCTCCCTGTAAATGATGTAGGTACAGAATATATGGCCTCCCCATAAATAATGTGGGTACAGATAGTACTATCTCCCTGTCTCTCCCATAAATGATGTAGTTACAGATAGTATTGCCTTATTGTCTCTCCCACAAATGATGTAGGTATAGATAGTGCTACCTCCCTGTCTCTCCCATAAATGATGTAGGTATAGATAGTGCTACCTCCCTGTCTCTCCCATAAATGACGTAGGTGCAGATAATACTGCCTCCCTGTCTCTCCATGTGAATGTTGTATTAACAGATGATTCTAACTCCCTCTTTGTCCCTATAACTACAGATAGTACTACCTACCTGTCTATAGGTATGAATGGGGACAGTACAGATAATGCTACCTCCCTGTAAATTAGATAAAAACCTTCCTGTAACACCTGTAACTAATGTAGGTACAGAAAGTACAACTTTTCTTCTCTTTCTTTACATAAAGTAGGTACTTATAGTACTGCCTACTCATTTTTTAATGAAAAATAGGTATGGATGGTACATCGAAGCTTCCATGATGTAAGTATATCTCATACAGTTAGCTGTCCTTCCCTATAAATGAGGTAGGTGCAGAATCATATACTACTGCCTCCCTGTTTCAGGATAAAGAGCGCCCGCCTCATGGGGTGTAAGGAGTTAAGTGGCGATAGCATAAAGGATTGCTACCCTGCTATTGTCCTACACAGTGAAGTTAAGCAGAGTTAAGTGGCGATGCCCCGCCCCCTCTGATCTGGCTGTCACAGAGAGGGCGGGGCAATGCCTGTAGGTCTGCCCATTCTGATGACGCTGGGAAGGGGCAGGGCCTAGATGCGGATGAGGTCACGGGGGTGGAGCCTATTGCGCAGATTTGGGCGGGGTATGGGGGTCCATGGCTGTTAAAGAGGACCTGTCACCCCCCGCGCCGGGGTGACAAGCTCCCCACCCCCAGATAGATCCCCTTATACTTACCTCATGTCGCCGAGTCCCGCTGCCGGAGCCGGTCCCGGGACGGAGATATCCCGGTGAGAAGCCGGTGCGCGCTGTGGAGATGAGTCCAGCGTCCATAGAGAATGAATGGAGCCGGACTCATCTCTGCTGCGCGCGCACGGCTCCATTCATTCTCTATGGAGCCGGACCTCTCTCCACAGCGCGCGCGCCGGCTTCTCACCGGGATATCTCCGTCCTGGGATCGGCTCATCGGGACTCAGCGACATGAGGTAAGTATAAGGGGATCTATCTGGGGGTCGGGAGCCTGTCACCCCGGCGCGGGGGGTGACAGGTCTCCTTTAAGCACCTCCCCTCCGGCACTGTCCACCAATAAAAACAGCCGGGGTGACAGGTCCTCTTTAAGAATGTTGCTAAGAGCTCTGTATATGGAAAGGGGGGGCAATGTCACTTTTAGGGTTAAAAAGGTCATAATAAGCGAATACAAAGATTTTGATGTTTTCCATTAGTAAAACACACATCCTTTATACAGTATAAGCCAGGCATCACTATAATACTACTGACCTGTAGAATAAGCTTCTCTCGTCATTTATAGACATCACACTACAGAGTCCAAAACTTTATCCGCTGAGACAAACAACATGAGATAAAAAGAACAAAAGCAATCCCTCAATTATTCTCTGTTGTCTGCTCATAAATAAAACTCTACAGAAGCGAGGCGGCAATATACAGCGATATCCCTGGATTTCCAGTTATGAAAAGTAAATGTAGACGAGGAGAACGTGAAACCTGAAATTCCCAACTTCCTACGACATAAGAGCCTCCACATTCAGGCAAATAAACATCTGCAAATCTCCTAAAATACTCAGCGGAGCCTCCTCCTCCTCCTCCTCCTCCTCCTCCTCCACGCTCTCTATTTACTATTCAACCACAGAATTGTCGCCTCTTCTTAGATTTCTTCAATTATTTCTTAAGACTTTTATTTGAAGTAGAAAACTAAAAAAGACAAACACTGTGTCCCTAGTTTACTGAATAGCTCGTATTCTATTTCCTGAATCTGAAAAGAGTTTAGATGGAAAAGATACTTTGTAACTTTTTGTTTATTTATTTCTTTGTTTTGTTTATTTTTTGTTGCTATTCTGAATTTGTTTGCAATTCCACCAGCAGAATAGTGAGTGCAGCTCTGGAGTATGATACAAGATGTAACTCAGGATTAGGCTATGTTCACACTACGTAAAACTACGGCCGTAGTTTTGCGGGGTGGGACATAGCCTTGTGTGCAATTGGATCCCGGCCGGAGTGTACACACATCGTATACACTCCGGCCGGGAAGGCGTATAGGGCAGTGCTGGAGCTGAGGAGGATGACGGTGCTGGATCCCAAATAGGTACGTTTCTGACATAATGGGGAGATTTTTGATTGGTTGCTTGGGGCAAGGAGTCAGTTCTACTTTACACCAGTTTGATAAATCTCCCCATTATGTCTCTGCAATGTTATCCTACAAGCTCTTGCTGTAGTTTTATAGTATTTTCTTTCTGGCACATTGTACTGTTTCTAGGCACAGGATGCTTACTCCTGGGCTGCTTATATTGAGGTCATCCAGGATTGCTAAACCCAGTTAGGACTCACATTCAGAGTATCAGACAATTCTAGGACATTGCCGCTAGTTTCTTATATCACCAGTAGAGATGAGCGAACTTGCTGGATTTCTGGTTCGTAAGAACTAGAAATCTCGGTGTCTGACTCCCGCTGTCTGCTGGCTCCGTGCAGCGGGTGGATACAGCGTAAGGAACGCCTGGAAAATTGGGATACAGCAATTGGCATTGGCTGAATCCCAGTTTTCTAGGCGTTCATTACGCTGTATCCACCCGCTGCACGGAGCCAGCAGACAGCGGGAATCAGATGCCGAGATTTCTGGTTCATACGAACCAGAAATCCGGCAAGTTCGCTCATGTCTAATCACCAGGTCTCTTGTGATCTGACATTGCTCTGTTCCTGAATTATTATTGTTCTTTGAATTTGTTGCTATCACTTTATGTCTCGGCTTTATCCTCTAGCTTATGAGTCTTTGCTGACCCATGGTTCTGCTCGCTCTACTCCAGCCATTGTTCCTCTATGTCAATGCCAACCATTAACTATAGACTGTTACATGACAATCTGAGTGCAAACTATCCTGTGAGGGTCCCTAGTGAAGAATGGTAGAAATCCATAGACTACATGCAGGAATAGGGACTCTTGTCTATTGCTGGACGTCCTGCTCCTGTATGGTGCTGATGGTTGTTGGGCACTGGGCCCAGCGAGAGTTACCATTACTCTAGTACAGAATATACTTTATGCATCATGACTCCCCGCACATTCACCGGGCTGGGGTAGAAGGTGGAATACTCAGCAGATGTAACAGCCCTGAGAATATTGTTCTAGAGGACTACAGTCCTTATTGTTCCCATCATGCTATGCTGTTGGTCTCCAGTACATCTTAAAAGGGATAGTGCGGCGTTTAACATTTATTCACTAAATAACACACATAACAAAGTTATACAACTTTGTAATGTGAGTTATTTAAGTGAATGGCCCCCTTCCCCGTGTACCCCCCACCCCCGGAAGTGTGGTGCATTATACTTACTGAATTGTTGTTGACCCCGGCGGCCATCTTGAGTCGATGACGGCATCTTCAGGAGGCCAGCCGGAGCGCTCCAGCTGTCCCTCATGCTGGCCGCCCTCTGCCACGTCATCAGCTGCTCAGCCCCAATTGGCTGAGCATAACTATGGCGGCCGGGGTTGACAGCAATTGAGTAAGTATACTGCACCACACTTCCGGGGGTGGGCGAACACGGGGAAGGGGGCCATTCACTTAAATAACACACATTACAATATAACTTTGTAATGTATGTTATTTAGTGAACAAATGTTAAACGCCGCACTACCCCTTTAGCTGGCAAACCCAAAGGATACAGTCATATATCCCCTTCCATCATGTTACTTTATAAGTGAAAGACTTGTCATTAAGAAATCTGGGAAAGCTGAATGATGTTAGAATGCTGCAATGGTGGTCGGGTCATACTACCGTTTCTACAAAAACAAGCCCTAGCCTAAAAATGAGCCCCAGTTCCAGTCCCGTCCTCCAGCGATGGGTCATGTCACATGACGTCACAGAGACGGAGAATATGCATACTGTAAGGACACTATTACACTAAGCGATTTTTCAACGATAAACAATCTCAAACGAAAGCTATGGCGAACGACCTGAAATCGTTCGTCCAATTACATGGAACAATGATCGTTACTTATGATCATTCTTGTGGTCGTCTTGTCATCGCTGTTGCGTTCGACGCTACTGCAAATGAACAACGTCTTATTCTATCAAACGACCAACGATTTTTCGTTGTTTAATAGTTGCCTGGGTTTTGGTGGGGCTTTTTGGGTCTGGTCCTGTGACATTGGGGTTGCAGGGCCGTTCCATGGCCTCCCTTCCCTGTACGTGCACGCTTTGCGGGGTTGGCGGTCGCTGACCGACACGGTGTGGAGTTAGCGTAGGGACCCGTGTGGACCAGAGGACCTGCGCGGTGGTACACGGGGCAATATGGCTTGATTAATTCATATACAGACACTCTGGTGTTGATTTTTAATATAGGCCTAGCGGCATTAGTATCAGCCATAGATGGGATGTGCAGCCGTTCCATTCTCTCCAGTTCATATTATATGGTATACTGTATGGTATATTATATGGTACGCTGTATGGTATATTATATGGTATACTGTATGGTATATTATATCGTATCCAGTATGGTATATTATATGGTATACAGTATGGTATATTATATGGTATACAGTATGGTATATTATATGGTATCCTGTATGGTATATTATATGGTATACAGTATGGTATATTATATCGTATCCAGTATGGTATATTATATGGTATACAGTATGGTATATTATATGGTATACAGTATGGTATATTATATGGTACCCTGTATGGTATATTATATGGTACCCTGTATAGTATATTATACGGTACCCTGTATGGTATATTATATGGTATCCTGTATGGTATATTATATGGTATCCTGTATGATATATTATATGGTATACTGTATAGTACATTATATGGTATACAGTATGGTATATTATCTGGTATCCTGTATGGTATATTATATGGCATCCTGTATGGTATATTATCTGGTATACTGTATGGTATATTATATGGTATCCTGTATGGGTAATGGTGCAATCTGACTACCAGACACATGAGTCTAAAAAGAAAAAGATATTCCATGGAGTGCAAGAAAGTAACCTAGCACAATGTGTAATTGTCATTCATGGAAAAAATAAGACCAATCCCAAAAAATAAACCCAGAAAAAAAAATATAATTATTACTTTTATAGAAACATGGTCATTGTTATTCATTCTTCCCAAAGATAAAACTAAAGAACGGCTAAATGAAAACCTGTAAAATTATTATTGGAATTTGTCAGACCTTGTGACTGGTGGGCGTCTGAGCGCTGAGCCCCCCACAGAGTGTTATAATGAAGAACCGCTGGGGCCCTGCTGGGGGGTGCACACCTTTGGCTTCCATTGGCTTCCCTCAGAGAACACAATATGAGCCATAGACGGCCCCGTGGTACGTTGGTGAAGGAGAGAAGTTCTATGGAGTGAATGGGAATGGGAGTGAATGAGCAGAATCCATGTATGGAGACCCTCTCAACTTCATTAATGTTGTTTTAAAGGGAACCGGTCAGCACATTTGTTCTTATTGGTCTATTAGAACAGCTGCACAGACCTCACAGCCGGGTCTTCTATCGGGGTGTCGCGGGTTCCGGGCTCCAGGCGCTTCATGTCAGGTAAAATACTTGTTAATCCTGCACACGAGGCAGGAGAAGAGCATTGCAATAGTCATCTAGGCTGTGACTAGTCACGGCTATCCGTTCTGTCAGCGTGCTCTGTGGGGTGATAGCTGGGAGAAGGTGGGTGAAGAAAGCAACATGCACTGACCCCCCTGGCTCCAGCACTGGGGTCCGCTGTCCTCCTCTCCGCTCTCCAGTAGTTTTTGAGAAAAAACAAATCAGTGCCCAGACTTCTCCTTTTAAAGAGGACGTCCAATAAAATTAAAAAGGGCAGAAATAGGGGTGCGAGAAAATAATAAACAAGAAAAGTCACACATCCTCTTACCTCCAGTGTGCCGCTCCCTGCCGCCAGCTGTCATCTTCAGCTGAAATCCAGGTACGTCACTTACCCAGCTCTTCCAGCTACTATGTCCCAGCCCAGCTGAGCGATTGCTTGTACAACCAGTCAGTGACTAGCTAAGCGTGCAATCACTAAATGATAATACAGATAGAAGAGCAGCTGTCAGCGGGGCCCGGGAGCATAGGCTGTGGGCCCAGAGATCTCAGTGCTTCATACCTGCATTGTAAATAATGAAAGTGATTGTGTAACCTATAATTGATTGCAACTCCCAATCCCATAATGCACCAGCATTCATGTCAATCAGATACGATGCAGGAAACACAAGAATGCTACAATGTTAGTGAACTGTGTCGCACCCGAATTCACTGACTGCACAATCTTAAAGGGGTTATCCAGTGTTAGAAAAACCTTGCCACTGACTTTGTCTCCAGGTCAGGTGCGGTTTGCAATTAAGCTCCATTTACTTCAATGGAACTGAGTTGCAAAACTTGCACCCAACCTGGTGACAAGAGCGGTGCTGTCTCTGGAAGAAAGTGGCCAGGTTTTCTAAGACTGGCTAACCCCTTTAGGCTGGGTTCACACTACGTAAGTTTCCGGCTGTAGCGCGCTCCGTGAATAAGCGGCCGGAAACTTACGTAGTTTGCGTACTATGTAAAGTATACGATCTACGGCCGCACAGTTCACACTACGTACGAACTTACGCCCGGATCGTATGCGGCGCCGTAAAAAATGAACCAGACCATTATTTCGGGACGGAAATGCCTTAACTTACGCCCGTAGCGTTACATGCGGTCCCGTACGTAGTGGTGATTTCTTCATTTTGAAAGCTTTTTGTGCCGATCCAAAAGGTTCTGTGGGGTGTCCGGGGCTAGGCGAAGATTTCCAAGTAAAAGACCGCTGTCTGATCGCTACGAAGAGCACTCAGGAAGCGTAAGTACACTACGGGCGTAAGTTTGCGTTCCGTACGTATCCGGCCGCAACTTGCGTAAAGTCCCGGCCAGAGTTTCATACGTATATGTCCGGCCGCGGAAAATATGCGGCCGGACACATACGTAGTGTGAACATAGCCTTAAAGTGAATCTGTTGGTTAAAATTAAGGTTTTAAACTTCCACCTTTTATATATTCAGCTTTGCTGCACACACATATGGAACAATGTGATTATTCACACAAAAACACAGAAAAATGCAACAGCAAGATACAGACCCACTACAGACATGAAAATAGTTAAAAGCGCCCCCCCCCCCCCCCCCAACTGCCAAAAAAAAAACTCCTACAAAATAATGAGTCTCTTGGTTACTATTTGCAAACAGCGTAAGCTGCCCCACCACAGTAAGGTGGCCTCATATCGGGGCAGGATTATTGTGATTATTCTCCAGTGTAAAGTGTTCCCCTGAAGTGCTGAGGATCGTAGCACCTCCTCACTCCCCCTCCCATCCCTGACCCTTCTTAAGTGACCATCATCTGGAAGCCAAGCCCTGCACCAGTGTGGATGTACAGTGCAATGCGACGGCTTCAAAGCCTGAATTATATATGTAAATAAGGGGTTAATAAGGCTGCTCCTTTTTTTCCCCCTTTTGCATGAAATATCTGTTTTATTACTCACATGAGCTGAACAATCCCAAGTCAGTCACATAAACTCCACATGTCAGCCATCATATCGCAGAAGACGGGGATGAGAACAGTTCGGCCACATGGTGGGCAGAATAAATGGCAGTCTAGAGTGCTAATAGAAGGGGGCTCCATCTATGGATTTAAAGGGGTAGTCTGGATTTTTTTTCTTTCAAATCAACTGGTATCATAAACTTAAACAGATTTGTAATTTACTATGTAAAAAAATCTCCAGCCTTCCAGTACTTATCAGCTGCTGTATGTGTTTTCTCTCCAATCTGACAGTGTTCTCTGCTGCCACCTCTGTCCATGTCAGGAACTGTCCAGAGCAGGAGAGGTTTTCTATGGGGATTTGCTGCTGCTCTGGACAGTTCCTGACATGGACAGAGGTGGCAGCAGAGAGCACGGTGTCAGACTGGAGAGAATACACCACTTCCTGCAGGACATACAACAGATGAGATTTTAAAATAGACGTAAATTACGAATCTGTATAACTTTCTGACACCAGCTGATCTGAAAGAAAAACGATTTCTCTGGAGTGATATATAATATAATAAACTAATTCTATCACATGAGAGGAGGAGATCATAGTCAAGAGACCAAAGAAACATGAAAGTTAGGAGAGAAGGAGAGAGAAAGGAGGAGATGAGGAGTTATGAGAAGGAAAGGAGGTGACTACTTGTCCTTCTGAGCACGGACACCATAACTTTTCCTCGTCACTCACATTGGCGTATAACATTGGCCTCCATTGTCTCCCATAGGAGTAACACCTGCATTGCCCATAATTCCTGCAGCAATTGCATCTGTTGCATCTGTAAAGCTGTGCACGCCGATGACTAGCAATCTCCATCCAGCAATGTACTGTGTTATGGGGTCATCTATCCATAGGGCCATTTATAGAACCAACATTATTATACATGGAGTGAGATTTGATATTGCACCAGCATTAACTCTTCCTGAGCTGGAGCTGTAGATATATGAGCACTGGGATTGCGGACCCCAATAATAGATCCATCTCCGGCATCCTCTGCTTTATCGGCCGTTCTCGACGGCTCAGCTATAAATCCGGTATATGGAGTCTCTCTCTGTAGAGGGCAGCCTTGTCTCAAGTACTAAAGCACAACCTCTCTTTCTCTCTCGCTCTTTTCCCTGAGAATGATCTTCTGTCATGCTGAAAACTATCTGGAGCATATTAAAATCAGAGATTGCATGTGTGGAACCGTGTGAAGGAAACAAGTTAGCTTCTCCTTCTGCAAATAATATTTATTCCGTCAGCCTTAAACAACCAATTACGTGCGTCTTCTTCTGGACCGTCTGGATTAGATTTTTATGCAGAGGTCATATCCCTGGGTGATCTAATAAGACGCGTCAGGAATGGGCTCATTCATCTACTAATAGAGCTCGCGAAACGCGCCAGAATAGCGGAAGAAGGTGCGTTAGAGAAATGGGGATGTGTCTGTATTCACCACATATGTGGGCGACTATGGGACTCATTGGGGGACATTCATGAAGACCGGCATACGAGTACGCAGATCTTATATTAGATAAAATACGGACAAGGAGAGAAAATAGCGCTGGACATCACACCTATGGCTGACACTAATGCTTCTCGGCTACATTTAAAAACCAACGCCAGGATGTTGGTATATAATTTGATCAAACCATATTGCCCCATGTACCACATGCAGGTCCCCTGGATCACATGAGTTCCTACACTAACTCATCACTGTGTCAGTCAGCGACCACTAAACCCGCAAAGCGAGTGCAAGCAGGGAAGGGAGGCCATAGACCAGCCCTGCAACCCCACTGTCACAGGACCAAACCCAAAGGGCCCCCTAAAAAAAAACCCACCAGGCTCCGCCAGCAAAAAATGCTGCCACCAAGCAACACAGGGGTGAACATGGTCTTATCACTCAGAATGGGAAAGATAGGAGTTACTAGTCATGTGTGCACAGGTGCCTCCTGCTGATTGCGGTCACGTGGGTCTTACCAGAAGGAGTGCAAAAAGATCTTATATTAGCCCCCTTTTGCCCTAACGAAGTGCACGCCTCTTAGTCATTCTCACCTGACCTGCGCCTGACATACGCCAGGTTAGGAAATCTACACCCGCTCCTGAGGAGGTGTACGTATCTGCCATAATTTATGTGTAAGTGATAGTAAATCAGGCACGGGAGGAAGCCACACCTCCTTCTCGCCTTGCCGCCTCCCCACCTGCCCATCCTTGGTGTACCCCAGGGGCGCAGCATTCATAAATGTCCCCCATTATAGACAAAAAGATCTAGGTCAGTATTGACTTAATAATAATAATAATAATAATAATAATAATAATAATAATAATAATAATTATTATTATTATTATTATTATTATTTATTTTTGATATTTTATTGGTGGTAATTTAAAGTGTCACTGTCGTGAATTTTTTTTTTGCAGAAATCAATAGTCCAGGCGATTTTAAGAAACTTTGTAATCAGGTTTATTATCCGAAAAATGCATTTTTATCATGAAAAAGCAGTTTGAAGCTCTCCCCCCTGTCTTCATTGTTCTCCTATGGAGAGAGCTAAAGAAAAGACCAAAACAGGACAACAAAGAGTTAATCTACAAATCCCTCACCAGTTATCTCCTGTGACAGTCACCAGTGACCTGTCTGAGGTCGGATTACAGCTGTCACCCAGCTCCGTGCCTGTAATCCTCTGTTATCTGCTTTCTGCTGCCGGCTAACTCCCTCCTTCCTCCTCCCCCCTCCCCTCTCCCTAGAGCAGACAGGGGACGTCTCCTGCAACAAGTCACAATTTTCAGATTTTTCAGAGTGGATGAAAAAGAGGAAGGAGGGGGGGACCTGGGAAAAGGCTTTTTACATGCAGATAATGGCAGATTTGGCTAATAAACCCAATTACAAAGTTTCTTAAAATCGCCTGGACTATTGATTTCTGCAAAAAAAAAAAAAAAAATACGACAGTGACTCTTTAAGATAAGAAACATACATAATAGAATTCGACATTGATAATGATGACACAAAGAGTTGCAGGCAGGCGACGTAAGATAGTATGTTTCTAATATTTTTCATACAAAAGATAGCCTTTTAACAAAATGTACAAAATCTATCAGAAAACATATACAATAAAGTATTGCAATATTGACTTATTGCTCCATTTCGCTTTCAGAACATTTACACAGATGTATTGAAGCCTCATGGTGGTATAAGTAAGCCTCGTGGTTAAGGGAGAATGCCAGCCAACATGAAAATTTGGCTTCAGGCAGAGGCAGGGAGGAACATAATAAAGGGGCTCTACTTACCTGTCCCCGTACCACCACATTGCAGCCTTACTGCTCCTGGACCCCCACCAGCCTCCTGGATACCCTGCTGCAGCGCCATGACGGCCTGGCTATTGCATTGACTGGCTGAGCGGGGAGTTGATCAGCCGGGTTGGGTACTTTCCCCTGGGAACACCAGAACCTGGGGGAAAATGAGTTCCGGCAGCTGTCAGTGCGCCTGTGATGCGGCACTGTGGGGGCACAGGGGCAGGTAAGTAGAGCTTCTTTATTATGTTTCACCTTTCCCCTGCCAGAGTTCCCCATTAAGGCTTACTAAAGCTGCCCTAACGTATGATAGCCATAGACTGAACACTTGTTTGGCAAAGAGCCATCTCTATTGATCCCTCCATTGCCATGAGTGATAAGCTTCATCAAGCAGTCACATGTTCGTGAATGGAAAGTAGGATAAGCTGATGTCAGACTCTTATAGCGGTGGCTTATCTCTCCCAGAACCCAAATTTCAACAGTTCAAATTTAACATGCCCCCAACACCATCTGTTTGGAGGCCTCCATATATGTTAGCTGCTCAGACGGCTCCGCAACATCAGAGAAAATGTCCAAAATGTTACCAGTTATATCTTTAAATGGGGTTGGGTTTTAGTGGTGTGGGAGAAAAAAAAACAGTCTAGCTCAAAGGCAGAAAGTGTGAAAGGATGTGGGTGTAATGGCGGCTATTGGCAGGTGAGGGTCCTTGGAGTTGTTGTAAAATTGGATAGATAAGGAGGGGGGGGTCCTGATGTATATGGAAGACGTTTTTTGTAGCACAATTGTGATTGGTCTGGCAAAATTTGGAAGTAATGTAAAGGGTTGTTCCTTCGGGGGCAAGAGGTCAGTGGAAAAAAATACGGTGGGGGTGAAGGTTTTTTTTTAAGAACAGTTGTGTATATGAATTGTTCAGGACACGGACATTGGGCTCATACCATTTTGCACAAGTAAATCTGATAGACCAAGATTTGCACCAGATATACTATGGCCATCAATTTGACAATATTACCGATACCCTGCATAGGGACCAGTGTATACTTTTTGCTCATTTTATTTTTGTGTTGCATGTTGCAGAATAAGAGGACTTAGTGCAGAACTGGCTGACAGATGGAACCTTGTTTCATACTCATGTCTGTCCTCTATTGAAGACATGAGAGTCTTAGAAAGGATGGCTTCCTTCTCTTCTGGGGGCTAGGTTCTGTGACTGTGGGGTTGCTGGACCTCTGGGCTGCTCCCACCTGTGGACACTGACTTTGTGGCGTAGGTGGTCGTCGGCAAACGCTGCACCATGGCTAGAGTAGGGACTCATGTGTATCAGAGACCTGCACTTGGTACATGAGGCAATATGGTTTGATCAAATTATATACTAACTTCTGATAATTGTTTTTAATGTAGCTGAGAAGCTTTAGTATCAACCATGGGTGCGATGTGCAGCCGTTTCTGTGTTCTCAAGGCTTGTGCATGATATCACCACAAATATTGTGCTTCCTGGGAGTTCCACGGCTGAGCAGCTGTATGCCAGCCCTACATCACCAAGCACAATGCCAAGCATAATATGGAGGGGTGTAAAATCACCACCAATGATCCTTGGAGCAGAGGAGACTTATTCTGTGTAATGATAAATGATATGTCTTTATTTGGTATATGATGGAGGAGTCTGGTTTTGGTGATGCAAGTAGAATGTCACCTCCTTCCCCAAGGACCGGGAAGGATGTTCGATAGAACCTAAGATTTTCCGATGTTCAATCATCTCTACTGCTGAGTGCACTGTGCCAGCAGATAGGTTTGGGGGAGGATAGAGATAAGTGCTACTTGAGCATGCTCGGCTCCATCCAAACCCCAGCACTTTAATAGCTGTGACTGCAGAAGTTGGATGCTGCTCTAGGGAGTACTAGAAAACATGGATACAGCCTATGGCCTATGGCAGTATCCATGTTTTCCAGGCAGCCTCAGGGCTGAATCCAACTTCTGCAGCCACCGGTAATCGAATGCTGCATGCTCGGGTTCGGATGGATTCGAGCATGCTCCAGTTACGCTCATCTGAAGTGGAGGAGGATAATGCTATAGGGGTTCTTTGGAGGTCAGTCTAGGAACTTTAGTTCCAATGAAGGTAAATATTAATGCAAGTTTTATGCCTATGGATGAAGGATGGGACATCCTAAAAGCTCCTGGGGATGGAATGTGGAGGGGCCCCATACATTTATCCATATACCGTATGAGTGAGAGACATCCTGTACAATAAATGCAGAAATTATCACTCTCCTCCGTGCCCCTTCTTTGCATTAAAAGCCTTGATCTTTACATTTAGCTATTACAATGTATGTAAAAATAGACTAGTTCATAGAACAGGAGTGTGCGGTGGGAGCTCAACAAAGTCGTAATGCACTATGATGGATGAGATGGGGGCCGTTTCCATAGATAAAGCAGAGAAGGTGATATGGAATATGTTATACTGTATGTTAGTGAAATAGGGGAGAGAGAGAGCAAGAACACATACAAGGTATTACATCAATCTAATTACCTTCCATGCACTTAACCACTCCAGCAAGGCCCCAGAAGGCGTCCGTCATTTACCGCACTCCTATCACCAAGGAAAACTGCACAGTCCTAATTCTATTTCTCCTCTCTGCCTTGTTAAATTTCATCTTTCTTGTATCACGCCATCTCTGAAATGATGTGCAAGGCGTTCTCCGCTGTCAAATAGTCCAGGGATTTAGAAGATGTTTTGAGTTAATACAAGATGTACCTAATTATAATTTGGGAATTAATTCATAAGCATGAAATTAATTCTTGGTGTTGTCAGTAATATCCAATGTACACTGGTATGCTAAAAGGGGTTAGGAGTAGTGCTCTTCTTCAAATATACTTATTAAAACCTATTTTAAAGCCACATTCACAGGGGATTCAGATCAGATTCAGAGAATTATGGAAGACAGACATCGAACAATGGAAACTCTATTGTCTTAATTGCTCAGGTGGAAATGTGCCAAGTAGTGAATATGGAGAGAACCTACCGTACCTGCACTGCGGTCGGAGGTAATGTTTACCTCTGCACAATCTATGGGGGCCATAAATAAAAACTGTCTAATTCTTACACTGAGTAAATAGAGACCGTCTAAAAAAATGTTTAGTCAGCTATTATAACCATCTATTCGATGACTTCCTCTAACCTCACAAATATACACCAAAATTTGACACTTTTTAAAAAAACGTAAGCAGTTCCACATGTCAGTAAAATTGGTTCCCTGATACTTGTCCCCTATTATGTAAGAGATCATGGGGTTAGTCTGACCTCTGTACCCCCTGGGATCTCCAGATTGCCCCCCAGCTCCTTTGTTTGGTCGGCATGTCGGCTTTGTTTATTGTCTATGGAGCCGCTGGAGAGAGCCAAGTACAGCACTCGGCTCCTTCTGGCGGCTCCATAGAGAATGAACAGAGCCACATGTCAAGTTGTTGGTTGAATTTTGTCCCAAGGTTTTTTGTTGCTCTCTTATGATCCCATGGTCAACCAATGGACTGGCCTCTCATTGTACCAGATTTCTATTTTCAGCCATGGGATACTGATTCTCCCTAAGGAGAGCCAGTCATAAAGACATCTGGAGACATGCAGGCCATTTCTGCTCCACTGGGAGAATTGGTACCCCTTGGACCCAAGTCAATAGGCCTCTCACTAGCCAACCAAACACTCTGCTCAGCTTTGAAGAGGGGCAACAACCCAAAACAACTGCCGACAGATGGTCCTTTCCTTGGAGAGATTGTTTGGCTTAGCATACTATCCCCAGTAAATGTTCCAAGACTCCTGGATAAAGCAAGACTTGACTTGAAGGGACATCTCTTTGCCTAAGAAGTGTGAGAGCTATGCTGTATATTTTAGCCATGGAAAGAAAGGATATGGAAAAAAGCTCTCACACCTCTTGGGCAAAGAGATGTCCCGTCAAGTCTTACTCTACCTAGGGGTCTTAGAACATTGACGGGGGATTTTATGCCAAGCCGAACAATCTCTCCAAAAGGAAAGACCTCCCATCTGCAGACAGCTGTTTAGGTGTTGTTGCCTCTATTAATTAAGTGTAGAGCGGAATGTTGGCTGGCTAGTGAGAGGCTTATTGACGTGGGTCCACGGGGTACTAATTCTTGTTAAGGAGAGTCTGTCATAAAGATGTGTGGAGACTTACAGGCCATTCCTGCTCCAATGGGAATTCTGGGAAGAAAGGATATGCAAAATAACTCTCACACTTCTTGGGCAAAGCGATGTCCCTTCAAGTCACATCTCACTACACCTAGAATAGGGAAAGAGGAGAAAGAAACACAGGCAGCAGCGCCTCGTGTGATACCGCCAGGCTTAATAAAATGGTGGGATAGGTGCTGGTAAGGTGCTCACCTTAAAGCCACCTGGGCTTTGTACATATCATCCAGAGAGGATATCAAATGGTGACCAGACAGCAAACATAGATGGTCCAATTGAAGATAAGGCTCTGCAAAGCCGGCTAGGACAGTTTAAACGAGATGCTCCCAGTTGTGGGGCCCGTAAGGAAATACAGCATAAATCCTTTATTAAACTGGGCATTGTCTAGACTAGTGCTTTATTTCTGTGTCTTGCACTATGCCTAGGAGTCTTAGTACATTGACTGGGGATTTTATGCCAAGCCAAACTATCTTTCCAATCTTTAAGCCATGTTAGACTTCTCACCTGTGTCGAAGAATCTAACTACTAGAGTTGAGAAAACTGAATCTTATGAACTTTACAAATGTGACAAGCTTTGGAAAAAGTAAGGTTCAGATAAGCCAATCACTGACCATGGCACTGTCTCATCTCAGTCAGTGATTGGCTGAGCGGGCTGGAGATGGCTGCGGGGACACTGGAGAAATTAGAACAACTGGGGAACATAAACAAGTAAGTATTGATAAGTGAACTTGCTTAACCTCACTAAAACAGCACAATGCCTACAATCATTCCATTTTATTTTTTAGTGTGGTTGGTTTAAGGTTTGGTTTTGACGAACCCAGTGTTATGACTGCACATGTTGGGACCTTGACATGGTTCTCGGCTCATAAGGTACAACCAAGATGATGCCTTTGGCCATGAATATGTGTGTATTGCATTTGTTTGAGCTCTGTCTGAACACTGTCCTACTCCTTTTGCTCTGCTGATTGATATTCCTGCTACGCCCGTCTTTTCTCTGCTGAGTCCCTTCTGGTCTCTGAACCTTATACAGTTAACCTCTGTTTTGCTGAGTTGATTGACATCTGGTTTCTCCTCTCACTCTTGCTGGACCTCAGTTCCAATCATGTTCTGACCGGACCCCTGACCTCCTACATATACTTCCTCTGTTTGTTAACCCTTGGCTATTAGTCTTCCTTGGAAACATGCCAGTGTAACATGTGTTATTCTTTTGTGTTTCACATTACTACAGCTTAGAGTCTGTCACCCAGTTGCCTGCTGTCACCTAGACAAGCAGACAGGGACAATTGGCAGGAACAAGTTGAGTACTGCAGAACTGGCCAGATAAACTTATTGTTTTTTGCATCAACCAAAGTAGTTCTCATTATCATATTCCAGCATTTCTGTTCTGATTGTGTCCCAGTGGTATGTAGGGAGGTGCACCCGATCCCTAGGAGCCTGCTACGTAACAGTAACAATGCAAAAACCAAAAAAAGTTTATTCGAGGCACTCTATCCCATAAAATTTTATACCATTATTCTTCATTCACAAGTATATAAGTACACATAAAATGGTGTGTAAAACTTATTTTCTGGTGAACTGGGATGTGGGCACATCCATGTGCACCCACATCCTAATTCACTATTGCACACAATGGAGAGTGGGCCAGAGCCACACTCTCCTTTGTGTGAACTGTCAGTTTTGTGCGACCACTATTGAATGAATAGAGGCCGCACAAAACTGACATGTCAATTTTTGCTGCGGCTGCTAGGGATCCTGGCTGGAGTGTATACTATGTGTGTACACTCCGTTCGGGATCTTATTCATTTTCAATTGAAAGTATTTTTTGCAAATTGCAACAACAGTTGTGATTAATTAAAAAATATGGTGTGTGGGCATAGCCTAATACTGCTCCTATATACAGGAATATAACTACTATAATACTGCTCCTATATACAGGAATATAACTACTATAATACTGCTCCCATATACAGGAATATAACTACAATAATACTGCTCCTATATACAGGAATATAACTACTATAATACTGCTCCTATATACAGGAATATAACTACTATAATACTGCTCCCTATATACAGAAATATAACTACTATAATACTGCTCCTATATACAGGAATATAACTACTATAATACTGCTCCTATATACAGGAATATAACTACTATAATACTGCTCCCATATACAGGAATATAACTACAATAATACTGCTCCTATATACAGGAATATAACTACTATAATACTGCTCCTATATACAGGAATATAACTGCTATAATACTGCTCCTATATACAGGAATATAACTACTATAATACTGCTCCTGTATACAGGAATATAACTACTATAATACTGCTCCTATATACAGGAATATAACTACTATAATACTGCTCCTATATACAGTAATATAACTACTATTATACTGCTCCTATATACAGGAATATAACTACAATAATACTGCTCCTATATACAGGAATATATCTACTATAATACTGCTCCTATATACAGGAATATAACTACTATAATACTGCTCCCTATATACAGGAATATAACTACTATAATACTGCTCCTATATACAGGAATATATCTACTATAATACTGCTCCTATATACAGGAATATAACTACTATAATACTGCTCCCTATATACAGGAATATAACTACTATAATACTGCTCCTATGTACAAGAATATAACTACTGCTGCTGTTCCATCTTCCCCCTTCCCTGCTCATGTTCACAGTGTGATCACGATTAAAGACTGCATCGGTTAATCCGTGGTGAGTGTCCGCCTCTTTTACTATTACGTATTCTGATTTGATTTCTACCTGTTCTGGCGAGGAGCACCTCCACTAACCTATTTGCACACACTGTGTATGTGGACGTATAGACGCTTAGCCCGAATTCCTCATTGCCTGATGGCTGCATCGTAGTGCCGTCCGCACACCTGTATACTTGCCATAACCACTATAATACTGCTCCTATATACAAGAATATAACTACTATAATACTGCCCCCTATATACAGGGATATAACTACTATAATACTGCTCCTATATACAGGAATATAACTACTATAATACTGCTCCTATATACAGTAATATAACTACTATAATACTGCTCCCTATATACAGGAATATAACTACTATAATACTGCTCCTATATACAGGGATATAACTACTATAATACGGACATGGAGAGAAAGGAGCTGCTGCACATCCCACCTCTGTCTGACACTAATGCCTCTCGGCTGTATTTAAAAACCAACGCCAGGATGTTGGTATATAATTTGATCAATCCATATTGCCTCATGTACCACATACAGGTCTCCTGGTTCGCATGGGTCCCTACACTATCTCCACACTGTGTTTGTCAGCGACCGCTAACCCCGCAAGGCAAGCGCAAGCAGGGAAGGGAGGCCACGGAATAGCCCTGCAACCCAATCTCACAGGACCAAACCCCAAAGGGGGCATCCGTGTGTGCCTGCATCCCAATTCAGCATAGCTAACAATGGAGCGTGTGGCCGGAGCCACACTCTCCATTGTGTGACCTGTTAGGCTTGTGGGGCCGTACTAACAGAACCCAACGTGTACAATCTGTCCATTATTGGGAGTCACAGACTATTCCCAGCTCAGCCTGTAATGTTTGTGTATGTTTCTGCTAGAGATGGCGGTATGTGTTGGTTTATCAGTGATCTTCCATACAGAACGGATGTTATTACTGTAATTATGCTATTATGCCCTCTGGGCACACAGATACCAGTCAATAATCCAGCGCCGGCTTATTCTGTGCCACCCACTTTGCACGCTCACATGACAGACGTTTTTGTCTCCTTTTAATAACAGCGACTTGACATGAAATACGGTGTCTGTCTATTCTCCTCTCATTACTGATGAAATCTCCCTATTTGTCTGCATTTCCTATATATTTAGTACATTGCCGTCAATTTTCTAATTACACTGCAGAAATGGTGCCCCCCCCCCCCCACCCCCCCGTACTCGTAGCACAAGGCTTCCCAATATCAATAAAATTCTGCATATTTAAGCACTTGACAGCTTTAATGATCTGAGGAAAATCTGCAGAAATATACTAGATATTATTATAGCAAGAAACTTAATTTTCAGAGCCAGAAATGGGGAAAATGTGCGAAGAGCTCAGAGTGTATTCACACATCAACTAGATAAGTGAGCGGGAAAGTTTCTTACGTTACTTAGAATATGATGGTTTGAAGGAAAAAATAGATATTTATATTTATATGTGTATATATTTACTGACTCTACAGATTTTTTTAACATTTGATTACTGTCCCCATTTGTATTTAACTCAATATAAAAGTTTTTAAAGGGTTTGTTCACAACAACAACATTTATTTTTTTTCTAATCAACGGGTGCCATAAAGTGTCAGAGATTTGTAAATTACCTCTATAAAAAAAAAAAAAAAAAATCTCCAGTCTTCCAGTACTTATTAGCTGCTGTATGTCATGCAGGAAATAGTGTATTCTCTCCAGTCTGATACAGTGCTCTCTGCTGCCACCTCTGTCCATGTCAGGAACTGTCCAGAGCAGGAGAGGTTTTCTATAGGGATTTGCTGCTGCTCTGGACAGTTCCTGACATGGACAGAGATGGCACCAGAGAGCACTGTGTCAGACTGGAGAGAATACACTATTTCCTGCATGACATACAGCAGCTAATAAGTACTGGAAGAAAGACTGGAAATTTATTTTTTAATAGATGTAAATTACAAATCTTGTGAAGTTGTTGTGAACTTTAAAAACCTTTTAGATTGAGTTAAATAAAAACACTATTTTTGGGACAGTAATCAAATGTTTAAAAAATGTCTGAAAATGTCCATGTCAGGAACTGTCCAGAGCAGCAGCAAATCCCTATAGAAAACCTCTCCTGCTCTGGACAGTTCCTGACATGGACAGAGGTGGCAGCAGGGAGCACTGTGTCACACTGGAGAGAATACCCCACTTCCTGCAGGACTTACAGCAGCTTATAAGTACTGGAAGATTGGGGATTTTCTTTTTTTTTATAGAAGTAACCTACAAATATCTGACACTTTCTGGCACCAGTTGATTTGAGAGAAAGAAAAAAATGGTGAACAACCCCTTTAATGATTTGTTTGTATATATAAAAAAAATAATAATAATAAACATAAACCATGTAATGTAACGAACCCAAATGCAGTCTCTTTTACATGAATCTGTCTTCTACAATACTTGGAAATAAAACCTAGCAACATTTGAACAAAAACATGCTGTCATAAAGCTAGCAGGTTAGAAAGCAATTGGCTTAAATGGGCATCCGTCTATTGCTTTCTACCCCGCCAGCTTCTTTTGTGTATATTTATTTATTAATATTAATTTAATTATGAGAGCATAGTAACATAGTTAATAAGATTGAAAAAAAAAAGACAAGAGTCCATCAAGTTCAACCTTAAGGAACCCCACTGTGTTGAGGAAGGCAAAAACCCTTATGAAGCAGATGACAATTGCCCCATGACAGGCAGAAAATTCCTTCCAGACTCCAATGGCAATCAGAATAAATCTCTGGATCAGCTTCCTATCACATGAAATGTAAAGTCCATAACTTGTAATATTATATTTTTCAAGAAAAGCATCCAGGCCTCCCTTGAACATATTTAATGAATCAGCATGTTTTATAATAAAGTTGCCGTTTTTTATTTCCAACATCAACATTGAAACAAAAACTAGCTTTGTTAAGTAAATATACACAAAATAAGCTGGCAGGGTAGAAAGCAACCGGCATACACAGGGATTCATCAATGCAAAGAAAACAAACCAAATGCAACTGCTTCATTCCCTAAAATAACAGAAATGATATTATTGTTGGGGACTATAAAAAGTTTGGGTTCAACAAAACCGAGCCTGAACTTTACTTCAAAATTAGGCAAAGCTGGCGAACTGAACTTGTGAAAAGTTCTCTTATTTCTATTATTATTATTATTATTATTATTATTATTATTATTATTATTGTTGTTGTTGTTGTTTATGTTGTTATTTATTTATTTATTTGCAGTGCACAACACACATGATAAAAGCCCTCCTGAAATTTTACCTTAATTCTCATGGTCAGTTTATATAATTTTTTTGACTTACTAACTTTTACAAGTGAAAACCTTAAAGTGTACCTGTCGTTATAAAAAAACCTTTGACATGTCTCTGTGATTGGTTTTGATTGATCTGGTTCTGAATGCTCAGACCGGTACTGATCGGGAAATAGCGTGGGGAGAAGACCATAGCTGCAGAGCATCCTCTCCCCGCTCGGAGTTAAAAAAACAAACAAAACTGAGAGCAAAGAGTGGAGGCGCTGCAGCTTGGTCTTCTCCCTGATCGGTACGGATATGAACAGTCAGACCCAGACTGATCAAAACTTTTGACAAGTCTCAATGACATGCTAAAAGTTTATAATAATGACAGGTACACCTTAAGTTGCATTATTATTATTATTATTAGTAGTAGTAGTAGTAGTAGTAGTAGTAGTAGTATTACATTACTTATACTTTAGTGATCCTGAGTTACATGCTATTACAGTTGAGTTACCGATTCAGATGTGGTTTTATGCCCCCATGGCCAAGTGTAGAATAGTGTAAGGGGTTAAGGGTTCCTTTCATTCTAAACTTCATCTAGGCATGTTAGGGTACACTTTGAGTTGCCAAATTCATATAATTCTGTTTGTTTACTTATTACTTTTTTTTAATGGGAAATTAGGGTGATTTAGGGTTTTCTCTCTCTCTCTCTCTCTCTCTCTCTCTCTCTCTCTCTCTATATATATATATATATATATATATTTATAAATATATATATATATATATATATATATATATATTTTTTTTTACTAAGTACTTTACTATGTTTGATTTATAACCAACAGTTAGATTCTTATTGCTATTACATTAGTCAGTGTATTCATTTCTCTATACAGCCTGCCAGATGTACTGTAACTTATACTAGCAGATTTTCCATGGCAGACACAGAGGCCATCAGAAGGCATAAGGCTACCATGGTAATAAGCCCCCTGCAATTGTGTACTAGGTGTGCTGACTGCACCCCTGAAAAGTATGTATGGCTGTAACGCCTGGAGTAGTGGATCCACTGGACCGTCACCAGCGATGGCACTAACCTCACCAGGGAGCGGAGTCTAAGGGGCCGCTGGTTTTCACCAGAGCCCGCCGCAAGGCGGGATGGACTTGCTGCGGCAGGCGACCCCCAGGTCGCTACCCCTGGCTTGGTTGCTAGTGACGGCAGGCGAGGCGTGGCCGGAGCAGTAGGCGGGAGATGGTGCTGGCAGAGGTCTGTAAGTGTAACCGCAGGTGACAGGCTGAACACAGGAGCAGTGGTGAAACAGGGGAACAGGAACCAGGAACAAGGACTAGGGACCAGGTAGCGGAAAGGAATCAGGAACAACGGGAAGGCAGCGGGCAAGGACTAGGGACAAGGACTGGAGACAGGAACAGGGAACAGGGACTAAGGTCAGGAACAACAGGGGGCTGGGCCAAACGCTTTGGGAAGCATGTAGAGGCTCCAACACGAGGGACAGGGCACGCTGGGATTAATAGGAAGTGATTGGGTGCAACTACCAATTAGGGGCGGACTGGCCCTTTAAATCTGAGACAGCCGGCGCGCGCGCGCCCTAGGAGGCGGGGACGCGCGCGCCGGCCGGCACAGATGGAGACAGGAGCGGAGGAGAGGTGAGGCGCCCCCAGGGGCCGAACTAGCAGCAGCACCGGGTCCCTGCACAAGGACCCCGGCGGCTGCATGGGGTAGGAGGAGGTCGTGGCGGCGGCCCGGAACACGGGACGCGGCCGTGACAGTACCCCCCCCTTTGGCCTCCCCCTCTTTCTTGCCTGCAGATGGAGGCATCAGGCAAATCTTGGTATTCCGCCGGTAGGCCGGACAAAGGCTTGGCGGGCTCGGGTGACAACATAGAATGCTTAGGCTGAGGTGACCTCAGACACTGGTTGGAACAGTCCTGACCCCAACTGAGAATCTTCCCGGTTCTCCAGTCCAGCTTAGGGGCATGTAATTGCAGCCAAGGGAGTCCCAGGAGGATGGTGGAAGAAGAATGGGGCAGGACGTAGAAGGAGATCTTTTCCAGATGTGAAGTGCCCACCTGGAGGACTAGAGGTGCGGTCTGGTAGTGCACATGATCGGTAAGAATCTCGCCCGTGACCGAGGAGATAGTCAGGGGTCTGGCTAGTGGGGTCATGGGTAGCCGCCATCTCTGGACCAATGTAGCTGCAATAAAATTGCCTGCTGACCCAGAATCGAGAAAGGCAGTAGTCTGGAGAGTTTGTCCTGAGGGTGTCTGGATGGAAACTGGCACAGACAATCTTGGAGAGGTGGCATTCACACTCAGGGAGACCTCTCCCACCGGACCTAGGTGCTGGAGTTTCCCGGACGCTTGAGGACGTTGGGGACATCTCAGCCGAAAGTGATCCGAACCACCGCAGTAGAGGCAGAGATTCAGCTCCAGACGACAAATTCTTTCATCAGGCGTCAGGTGAGCCCGTTCCACCTGCATAGGAATCTCAGGAGTCGACTGGGACTCCGGAACGTCAGGATTCTGGAAGACTGGCGCCAGCTGGTGATGGCGACGGGACAGGCCTAGTCGCCGTTCATGCCAGACCTCCTCCTCTCTCTCAGAAAAACGAGTATCGACCCTGGTGGCCAGTAGGATGAGTTCGTTCAGGGAGGTAGGTAGGTCTCGGGCAGAAAGCACGCCTCTCACCCGACTAGACAGGCCCTTCTTGAAGGTGGCTATTAGAGCGGCCTCATTCCAGTCTAATTCTGCCGCCAGGGTGCGGAACTGGATGGCGTAGTCACCAACAGAGGAAGTTCCTTGGGATAGGTTGAGGAGAGCAGTCTCAGCCGAAGACGCACGGGCAGGTTCCTCAAAGACAGAGCGGAACTCGGCCAGGAAAATTCAGAGATTAGCAGCCACAGGATCATCACGGTCCCACAGTGGTGTGGCCCAGGCCAGAGCTCTACCTTCCAATAGGCTGATGATGAAAGCCACTTTAGAGCGCTCGGTGGCAAACTGACTGCTTAGAAGTTCGATATGCATGGTGCATTGGGTCAGGAATCCTCTGCACAACTTGGAGTCACCAGAGTATTTACTTGGGAGAGCCAGTCGAAGTGTAGAAAAAGCAGCAGGAGGTGGTGAGCGCTGGGCTGTAGTATGCTGCTGTAAGGCGGCAGTGAGTTGCTGGATCTGCTGCGACTGTTGCTGGATTTGTTGCGCCTGTTGGGCGACCACTCGGGCTATGTCGCGGATATCAGGCACTTCGCCGGGATCCATGGTTGGAGCCTACTGTAACGCCTGGAGTAGTGGATCCACTGGACCGTCACCAGCGATGGCACTAACCTCACCAGGGAGCGGAGTCTAAGGGGCCGCTGGTTTTCACCAGAGCCCGCCGCAAGGCGCGATGGACTTGCTGCGGCAGGCGACCCCCAGGTCGCTACCCCTGGCTTGGTTGCTAGTGACGGCAGGCGAGGCGTGGCAGGAGCAGTAGGCGGGAGATGGTGCTAGCAGAGGTCTGTAAGCGTAACCGCAGGTGACAGGCTGAACACAGGAGCAGTGGTGTAACAGGGGAGCAGGAACCAGGCACAAGGACTAGGGACCAGGTAGCAGAAAGGAATCAGGAACAACGGGAAGGCAGCGGGCAAGGACTAGGGACAAGGACTGGAGACAGGAACAGGGAACAGGGACTAAGGTCAGGAACAACAGGGGGCTGGGCCAAACACTTTGGGAAGCATGTAGAGGCTCCAACACGAGGGACAGGGCACGCTGGGATTTATAGGAAGTGATTGGGTGCAACTACCAATTAGGGGCGGACTGGCCCTTTAAATCTGAGACAGCCGGCGCGCACACGCCCTAGGAGGCGGGGACGCGCGCGCCGGCCGGCACAGACGGAGACAGGAGCGGAGGAGAGGTGAGGCGCCCCCAGAGGCCGAACTAGCAGCAGCGCCGGGTCCCTGCACAAGGACCCCGGCGGCTGCATGGGGTAGGAGGAGGTCGCGGCTGCGGCCCGGAACACGGGACGCCGCCGCGGCCGTGACAGTGGCTGAACAAAATATATATAATATTTTTGTTAGATTTGATACTATAAATAAGCCAGACACAAAAGTCAGTTTACGAGCAGATATTAAGGTTTTAGTTTTTTCCTTTTCTGTCTTACCGGCTGGAGGAACATAAGTTATGCTGATTGCTAAAGGCATGGAACGTCGTCTCGGAGGTGCTGTGTCATTCACTATTTCTACCAGTTCTGAGGATGATTTTTTATTTCATTTTTTTATTTAGGATTCCAGAGCGGAGGCTTTAAGGTTCAGCCAGTTCAAACAACAATGATGCGAGTTTGTAACCTAAATGTCCTCTAAAGCAATGCCGGCCTCTACGAGGCTCTAGAAAGAGGGGAAAATATGCTGAGTCTTATACCCAAAGTTCTGCCAAACCGAATCACACAATGAAGAATGATATTATCACCATGTAACCACAGATCATGGGACGTGTTTCTCCATGAATCAGCTCACTAGGCATGGAAAACGAAAAAGAAAAAAAAAAATTACAAAAAAAAAAAATAGAATGAAGTTAATGAGCAGAAGATAAAAGCTGAAATGATGCTTTAATGATTAAGCTTTATATGTCCAAAGGATCCAAACAATAAAATGCTTCAGACTTAAAACGGTAAAGAATGCTGACGGCCGTACCGAAATTCCGATTGTGTCATCACTTGTGCGCAGAAGATATCTTTATTAATATTATCAAAACTACTTAAACATTAAAAGCCTTATTGAACCGATATGCTGGATGCTAATTAAAAAGCGCAGAGAAAAAAAAAAAAAAAACCTCAGAGTTCCCAAAAGTAGCGTTTTGTAATTTCGAGGGTATTTTCTTATCCCAGCAACTTGGAATAAATCTGACTAAGCGAAAGTCCGCGAGTAATTTTGCACTGCAGTGTCTGCTAAATCCTTCAATAATTAAGGTGAGAGCCGCGTCTATGGAGTTTGTGCTTTTGTTGAGGTGTCGAGGGGACGTCTATTTCGATGTATACTTGGAACAAATAATTAGCTAATTAAAGGAAGTGACACATTTTATCATAAAAAAAATCCATGTTATTAGCTGTTCAGGAGAAATTATGGACTTTAATTCAGTAAAGAAATAAAGAGCAATTACAATCAAATAAACATCAACAACTCCATGTTATTCTCCATATTATAAGTGCTATATTATCGCACATAAGGGACAAAATTATATTAGTTATACAATTACATGGAGTATTATAGAAGGTATATTGTTATACATAGGAGTAATATTATAGTAATTATATGCCTGTACATAGCGGGCAGTATTATAGTAGTTATATCCCTGTATATAGGGGGCAGTATTATAGTAGTTATATTCCTGTATATAGGAGCAGTATTATAGTAGTTATATTCCTGTATATAGGGGGCAGTATTATAGTAGTTATATTCCTGTATATAGGAGCAGTATTATAGTAGTATATTCCTGTATATAGGGGCAGTATTATAGTAGTTATATTCCTGTATATAGGAGCAGCATTATAGTAGTTATATCCCTGTATATAGGAGCAGTATTATAGTAGTTATATTCCTGTATATAGGAGCAGTATTATAGTAGTATATTCTTGTATATAGGGAGCAGTATTATAGTAGTTATATTCTTGTATATAGGGAGCAGTATTATAGTAGTTATATTCCTGTATATCGGAGCAGTATTATAGTAGTTATATTCCTGTATATAGGAGAAGTATTATAGTAGTTATATTCCTGTATATAGGAGCAGTATTATTGTAGTTATATTCCTGTATATAGGAGCAGTATTATAGTAGTTATATTCCTGTATATAGGAGCAGTATTATAGTAGTATATTCCTGTATATAGGAGCAGTATTATAGTAGTTATATTCCTGTATATAGGAGCAGTATTATAATAGCTATATTCCTGTATATAGGAGCAGTATTATAGTAGTGATATTCCTGTATATAGGAGCAGTATTATAGTAGTTATACAACAAACAGTCAAATAGAGGATAGCGCCCGCACTTCAGGTGGATTCGGCTCACGTATGGGTACTCGGGCAGTGTATAGACATAGACAAACCAACTGAGATGGCGGTCGGGGTGCAACAGAGGAGAGGAGGACAATATTGGCAAAAGCAAGGAGAAGCAGTAATCCGATGCACTCACCGATTTTTTTCTAGGCTTGATAAAAAGCTCAATGATATGCAGAAAGAGATTAAAGAGACCAAACGCGATAAGTTTATGAGAGATAAATTGGACTACGACCAGAACAAAATCTTTGGCTGGCAACAGCTACAGCAAAGGAACAAGAGCAAAAGGAGACCGAGATCTAAAAAAAGAGTATCTGAGTACTGGACAACTGAGTCCGATACAATCGCCTCGGATGAAGGCGCCACAACCTCAAACCGTGAACAAAGTGCCAGAAGCGGCCCTTTAGGTGGGCGACACGGAGAGGAGGTGAAAGGGCAAGACGTCAAAGACAAAAGAGGAACCTCAAAAAAACGGGTAACATGGAGACGATAGATGACGCACCAAACGTCATTAACATTTCAGGAATTACCCTACCACCAGACAGCATTCAGCTCCTTGCCAGAGGTCTTAATTTTGGAAATTCTCACCCACTACATTTGATATTGATCTATTCAAGGGCATTTACAAAATCAATCTGGCCAAAATGTTTAATAATAAAACCACAACCAAACGACAAGACCCACGAGAAGTCCACTGTAAGGTTGGCCCCCTCGGCTTCCAAATTCCAGCTAGCCTCAACCAACAGGAGGCGCAATGTGTTCGCCTCTTGGCGGATATGGACGAACACGCTTTGATGGACAGACCTGACCTATACGAACCCTTTAAAGGAGGGAAGAAATCTACCTATTGCCCCCAAGTTACACCAGGAGGCCCTATAGACACATTTCAGAAATTCGTCACTCAGGATGTCAAAGCCCTCCTCTATCCCAAGCCCGCTAATAACTTGTCAGCCACTGAAAGTAAAGCCCTGAAATGGTTAAAAGGTCGCCCTGACCTAGTATTAAAAAGGGCGGATAAAGGAGGGGCCACTGTGGTCATGTCGCGCTCCTACTACAACGAAGAAGCAAACAGGCAACTGCAGGACCGTATTACCTACACCCCCTTAGCAAAGAATCCTTTGCCCAGAATACTTGAACAGTTGCGCTGCCTCCTCAACAAATATAGCGGAAAAGGAGCCATCGATAAACCCACAGCAGAAAAACTGCTTCCTTTGTCACCCAGGGCGCCTAGGTGGTATTTTCTTCCTAAAGTCCACAAAAACCTGGACAAACCACCTGGGCGCCCTATCGTGTCAGCTATAGGATCCCCTACAGAGTTTTTGTCGCAATTTCTTGACTGGTTATTGAGACCCCTCCTGGTCGAGACACCAGGGTATCTCAAAGATTCGGGTGACTTCATAAATGCCCTAGAACATGTCCATTTCACTGAAGGATGCATCTTAGCATCCATTGACGTTGAGAGCCTCTACACCCGCATCCCATATGATGCGGGTGTAGAGGCGATCGACTGGTTCATATCCCGATGTGATAAGCCCCCAGAGTTTAGGGACTTTGTTAAAGAGTCTTTGTTGTTCATTTTGAATAATAATGTTTTTCTGTTCCAGGATCAGTGGTACATGCAGGAGATCGGTACGGCCAGGGGCGGAACTACCGCCATAGCAACCGTAGCGGTTGCTATGGGGCCCGCCGCATCAAGGGGCCCGGGCCCGGCCAGCTGGTCATCTCTCCCCGGTCTGCAGCCTGCATTCAAACTTAGGATGGGGCCCGTACGCATCTCTAAGTTGCCGCCTCCAATCTCCTGACGGCACAGCTCCCAACTGTCCCGGATCAAGCGGGACAGTCCCGATTTCGGGGTTCTGTCCCGCTGTTTTGGAACAGCCCCAATGTGTCCCGCAATATGCTGCAGGCAAGTTAATATCATTAGACCATCATGGCCCAGTCTCCACCAATCACTGAAGGTGGATGTGCTGGTCATGTGATGGTCAGCAACCAATCAGTACATTGGGTCTCCTGGCGCGGTAAGTTTCAGCAGCCGCCACCAGGACCCCTCAGAGACTGACCCAGATGGACGTTACCCCCAAGAGCAGCTCCAGAAGCCTGTCCGGGACCTCCAGAGTCACCCAGCAGACAGTCCGAGCTGATGGTAAGTAACCCCCTCCTGCCCTGGTAATTAAGGTTCACAGATGACACAAACGCAGGGTCCCGGCTGTCAGACAGGGACCCGCCTCACCTGTCAGCACAGGAGCCGCGCTTCAGTGCTGACAGATAACCCTAAACGCTGTGGCCAGCACGGCTCCAGCATTTATAGGGTTACAGAGAGATGATTCTCTCTGTATCTGGGAGAATCCTCTCTGTTCACTATGGGGGCTGAGAGAGAGAGACAGGGGTCCGGGAGAGGTCACACTGTGTGGTCCCAGCGCACTCGGGAGCTTACCGGCATCCTAACTCCACTGGGGGGGTCAGCATCACACTGCTGTCTGACTGCTATGGATTCTGTGTAGGTATACAGCAGGGTGTATATATGTCTGCATTCTGTGTAGGTATACAGCAGTGGGTATATATGTCTGCATTCTGTGTAGGTATACAGCAGTGGGTGTATATATGTCTGCATTCTGTGTAGGTATACAGCAGTGGGTATATATGTCTGCATTCTGTGTAGGTATACAGCAGGGTTTATATATGTCTGCATTCTGTGTAGGTATACAGCAGGGTGTATATATGTCTGCATTCTGTGTAGGTATACAGCAGGGTTTATATATGTCTGCATTCTGTGTAGGTATACAGCAGTGGGTATATATGTCTGCATTCTGTGTAGGTATACAGCAGGGTGTATATATATGTCTGCATTCTGTGTAGGTATACAGCAGGGTGTATATATGTCTGCATTCTGTGTAGGTATACAGCAGGGTGTATATATATGTCTGCATTCTGTGTAGGTATACAGCAGGGTGTATATATGTCTGCATTCTGTGTAGGTATACAGCAGGGTGTATATATGTCTGCATTCTGTGTAGGTATACAGCAGTGGGTATATATGTCTGCATTCTGTGTAGGTATACAGCAGGGTGTATATATGTCTGCATTCTGTGTAGGTATACAGCAGGGTGTATATATGTCTGCATTCTGTGTAGGTATACAGCAGGGTGTATATATGTCTGCATTCTGTGTAGGTATACAGCAGGGTGTATATATGTCTGCATTCTGTGTAGGTATACAGCAGTGGGTATATATGTCTGCATTCTGTGTAGGTATACAGCAGTGGGTATATATGTCTGCATTCTGTGTAGGTATACAGCAGTGGGTATATATGTCTGCATTCTGTGTAGGTATACAGCAGGGTGTATATATGTCTGCATTCTGTGTAGGTATACAGCAGTGGGTATATATGTCTGCATTCTGTGTAGGTATACAGCAGTGGGTATATATGTCTGCATTCTGTGTAGGTATACAGCAGTGGGTGTATATGTCTGCATTCTGTGTAGGTATACAGCAGTGGGTATATATGTCTGCATTCTGTGTAGGTATACAGCAGTGGGTGTATATGTCTGCATTCTGTGTAGGTATACAGCAGTGGGTGTATATGTCTGCATTCTGTGTAGGTATTATATATGTCTGCATTCTGTGTAGGTATACAGCAGTGGGTATATATGTCTGCATTCTGTGTAGGTATACAGCAGTGGGTATATATGTCTGCATTCTGTGTAGGTATACAGCAGTGTATTATATACTTATTATCCTCCTGTATGAGTGTGTATATATCCCCCCATTCTGTGTAGGTATACAGCAGTGTATTATATACTTATTACCACCCTGTATGAGTGTGTATATATCCCCATTCTGTGTAGGTATACAGCAGTGTATTATATACTTATTACCACCCTGTATGAGTGTGTATATATCCCCATTCTGTGTAGGTATACAGCAGTGTATTATATACTTATTATCCTCCTGTATGAGTGTGTATATATCCCCATTCTGTGTAGGTATACAGCAGTGTATTATATACTTATTATCCCTCTCCTGTATGAGTGTGTATATATCTCCCCATTCTGTGTAGGTATACAGCAGTGTATTATATACTTATTATCCTCCTGTATGAGTGTGTATATATCCCCATTCTGTGTAGGTATACAGCAGTGTATTATATACTTATTATCCCTCTCCTGTATGAGTGTGTATATATCTCCCCATTCTGTGTAGGTATACAGCAGTGTATTATATACTTATTATCCTCCTGGATGAGTGTGTATAAATCCCCATTCTGTGTAGGTATACAGCAGTGTATTATATACTTATTATCCTCCTGGATGAGTGTGTATAAATCCCCATTCTGTGTAGGTATACAGCAGTGTATTATATACTTATTATCCTCCTGGATGAGTGTGTATATATCTCCCCATTCTGTGTAGGTATACAGCAGTGTATTATATACTTATTATCCTCCTGTATGACTGTGTATATATCCCCATTCTGTGTAGGTATACAGCAGTGTATTATATACTTATTATCCTCCTGTATGACTGTGTATATATCTCCATTCTGTGTAGGTATATAGCAGTGTATTATATACTTATTATCCTCCTGTATGACTGTGTATATATCTCCATTCTGTGTAGGTATACAGCAGTGTACTATATACTTACTATCCTTCTCCTCTATGAGTGTATATATATCCCCATTCTGTGTAGGTATACAGCAGTGTATTATATACTTATTACCACCCTGTATGAGTGTATATATATCCCCATTCTGTGTATGTATACAGCACTGTATTATATACTTATTATACAGTCACGGTATTGTTCAGATCTGGTGTGGCTGTATGCTTTAAATGTGCATTGTCTGAAGCTGTTGCCTACCAATCCTGTGACAAGAATCGCTACAGACAATATGCAGATAGTGTAAGCAGAAAAAAAAATTCAGACACTGCATGTGGCCGAAACCACACGTCCATTTTCCCCCCAGTAGCCGGGAGGGGGGCCCCATTGGAAGGTTTGCTATGGGGCCCCGCCATCTCTAGTTACGCCCCTGGGTACGGCCATGGGCACGCCGGTCTCCTGCACATACGCAAATTTATTTTTGGCTAAACTTGAAAATGACCTTGTTTTCAGTACCCATAACCCACACATCGGCAGCATCAAAGCATACTTTAGGTATGTCGACGATGTGTTCGTTGTGTGGGAGGGGACAGACAGTAGTTTCACTCAATTTGTAGAGTTTCTCAACATCTCCAATAAAGTAAATATGCTATTCACACATAAGGTGGGGGGGACATCCATAGATTTTCTAGACGTCCAGATTGACATAGTGAATGGTCACCTCCTGACATCTGTCTTTAGAAAAAAAACGGCTTGTAATTCAGTCCTCCATTACGCCAGTTCCCATCCCGCTAGTGTAAAAAATTCCATCCCATTCAGCCAACTGGTCCGTTTAAAAAGGATCAATAATACTCAACGATCGTTTTCCATTCAGACAGAAGAGTTAGAATCCAGGTTATCAGCTAGACAGTATCCCCCCAAGGTTATATATAATGCTAGAAAGAAAGTAGATATGCTACCTAGAGAAAACCTGCTTACCACAAAACCTCCTTCCAACACGCAGCATAGGAAATTTACCTTCGCCTTTCAAAATTCTCCACTGAACCATATAATAGCCCAAAGTATACGTAAACACTGGCACATACTTGAGCAAGACGAAGACATCGTTGCAATCGCCGCACACGGTCCCTTAATTACTTACCGAAAAAACCGCACCATTGGCGATGTCCTCAATATGAATACAGCCCCTAAAAAAACTAACAGTGAATGGTTGACCTACACTCACTTAAAAGGCAATAAGCGTTGTGGGACCTGTAATTATTGCTCCCAACTTATCACCACTGACTACATCAAACTCAATGGCATAGATTGCTAAGTCCAAAATCTAAACACATGTAGATCAACATTCATAGTGTATGGCATTGTCTGTCCCTGCAATCGCTTCTATATAGGGAAGACTAAGCGACCTATATGGACCCGATTCAAAGAACACATGTACTCTGTTAGAACGGGGAAAGGCGTTCCCCGTCTGATAGATCATGTGAATACTGCCCATGCAGGAGACGCAAAGTGCTTGCGTTTCCTAGGCTTGGAAAGGATCGATCCAAAAGACAGAGGAGGAGATAAACACCAGAGGCTTCTCAGAAGATAAGCAATCTGGATAGCGGAATTGGACGCTACGGGCCCTAACTGGTTAAATGAAAGGAACGACTGGAGTGTTTTCTTGTAAGATTCTGATTGTATGTTTTATTACTTGCACTTTGTATTTCTGTTTCGACACATGTGTATACTAATTGTATATAAGACACTCCCACCCCGGTAGTGACGTACTCTGAACTTGACAAAGCGCTGCGGTGTGAAACTGTTGTTACTGCAGAGACGCTCCCGCACCTATTCCACCTTTCCCCCTCCTTGGTATGATACGATATCAATAAACTACTGAAGATATCATCAAATCGGTGAGTGCATCGGATTACTGCTTCTCCTTGCTTTTGCCATTATAGTAGTTATATTCCTGTATATAGGAGCAGTATTATAGTAGTTATATTCCTGTATATAGGAGCAGTATTATAGTAGTTATATTCCTGTATATAGGAGCAGTATTATAGTAGTTATATTCCTGTATATAGGAGCAGTATTATAGTAGTTATATTCTTGTATATAGGAGCAGTATTATAGTAGTTATATTCCTGTATATAGGGGCAGTATTATTGTAGTTATATTCCTGTATATAGGAGCAGTATTATAGTAGTTATATTACTGTATATAGGAGCAGTATTATAGTAGTTATATTCCTGTATATAGGAGCAGTATTATAGTAATAATATTCCCGTATATAGGGGCAGTATTATAGTAGTATATTCCTGTATATAGGAGCAGTATTATAGTAGTTATATTCCTGTATATAGGGGGCAGTATTATAGTAGTATATTCCTGTATATAGGAGCAGTATTATAGTAGTTATATTCTTGTATATAGTAGCAGTATTATAGTAGTTATATTTCTGTATATAGGAGCAGTATTATAGTAGTTATATGCCTGTATATAGGAGCAGTATTATAGTAGTTATATTCCTGTATATAGGAGCAGTATTATAGTAGTTATATTCCTGTATATAGGAGCAGTATTATAGTAGTTATATTCCTGTATATAGGAGCAGTATTATATTAGTTATTGGGGTGGTGAAGCAACAAAGACCTCAGCACTACCGGCGGAGCAATCAGTCCAGCCACTGCAATGGAGCCCAGGAAAACCACAGGTAGGGAGGCTACTCCAGTAAAGACATCTGCATAGTGGTGCTCGGTTGAAATAAACAGTAGATATGAAGATATGGAGAGAAAGGAAATAGTCCAGCACTCACCGATAGCTTGATAGCAGAACTTTATTCCGTCTTTAATTCATAGAATAGAAGCGGCAGGGAGGGGAGAGGTGCGGAACATGTCTCTAATGGCATTAGAGACATGTTCCGCACCTCTCCCCTCCCTGCCGCGCGTCCGCACCTTCCCCTTCCCGCTACTGATGGCAGACGGAATAAAGTGAGCTGATTCAAGATACCGGGTGAGTGCTGATTTATCTACCTTTCACAATTATAGTAGTTATATTCCTGTATATAGGAGCAGTATTATAGTAGTATATTCCTGTATATAGGAGCAGTATTATAGTAGTATATTCCTGTATATAGGAGCAGTATTATAGTAGTTATATTCCTGTATATAGGAGCAGTATTATAGTAGTTATATCCCTGTATATAGGAGCAGTATTATAGTAGTTATATTCCTGTATATAGGAGCAGTATTATAGTAGTTATATTCCTGTATATAGGAGCAGTATTATAGTAGTTATATCCCTGTATATAGGAGCAGTATTATAGTAGTTATATCCCTGTATATAGGAGCAGTATTATAGTAGTTATATTCCTGTATATAGGAGCAGTATTATAGTAGTTATATCCCTGTATATAGGAGGCAGTATTATAGTAGTTATATTCCTGTATATAGGAGCAGTATTATAGTAGTTATATCCCTGTATATAGGAGCAGTATTATAGTAGTTATATTCCTGTATATAGGAGCAGTATTATAGTAGTTATATTCCTGTATATAGGGGGCAGTATTATAGTAGTTATATCCCTGTATATAGGAGCAGTATTGTAGTAGTATATTCCTGTATATAGGGGGCAGTATTATAGTAGTTATATTCTTGTATATAGGAGCAGTATTATAGTAGTTATATCCCTGTATATAGGAGCAGTATTATAGTAGTTATATTCCTGTATATAGGAACAGTATTATAGTAGTTATTATTACATCTGTACATATTACACTAAAGTTCTGCTTCCTCTCCCATAATGAATAACTGTCTCTAAATTTGTTGAGTAGAGAATATGTTTTTATTTTCTTTTAGAAGTGATGTAACATGAATATTTCTCTTTTTTTACTTCTCAAGTTTTTTTTTTTTTTTTTTTTTTTTTATGGATTTTAGTCCTGAACTCTAACATCAGAAGAACTTTTACAGATTGGTTCCTCGACAGAGCAAATAATGCAGTATTTATAGAAGATTCAACTCTCAAGCTGTTGTGTAGATTGTACTGACAGAGACTTGTAGAGACAGACAGGTAAAGAACATAATGTTTATATGGGTCAGCAGGTAACATTGCCTCGGCATATTACAATAGGACATTTATATGCATAGAAAACACATTGAGATGCAAGATACAGAGAGAAGAGATGACAATGTACATAAAGCTCTTATAAACAACAGACCTAGGAGCCTTGTGGGGTCAGAGATACAAACAAGCACCATACATCTTCACAACATGGACATCAAATAACGGTCTGCGTATTCAGAAATACTGCCACAGTCCTGACAACCAGAAGTGAATATCCACAGCTAAAGAGGCCGAACTGCAATACCATATTCAACCTATAGACCAGAGGATAACAGCCGTATTGTTCCGATCCTGTGAGACAATATTAAAAGGAATGGGCACAGATCAACGGTGAGGAAAGGATGCTATAGTGTAAGGAAGCTAACCACTTAGATATAGTGTAAATCAGAATTCTTAAGTGAGTTCAGCTCTAGAGTATAATACAGGATGTAACTCAGGATCAGTAATGTAAAGTATGTACACAGTGACCCCACCAGCAGAATAGTGAGTGCAGCTCTGGAGGATAATACAGGAAGTAACTCAGGATCAGTAATGTAATGTATGTACACAGTGACCCCATCAGCAGAATAGTGAGTGCAGCTCTGGGGTATAATACAGGATGTAACTCAGGATCAGTAATGTATGTACACAGTGACCCCACCAGCAGAATAGTGAGTGCAGCTCTGCAGTTTAATACAGGATCAGTACAGGATCAGTAATGTAATGTATGTACACAGTGACCCTAGCAGCAGAATAGTGAGTGCAGCTCTGTAGTATAATACAGGATGTGACTCAGGATCAGTAATGTAATGTATGTACACAGTGACCCCACCAGCAGAATAGTGAGTGCAGCTCTGGAGTATAATACAGGATGTAACTCAGGATCAGTAATGTAATGTATGTACACAGTGACCCCACCAGCAGAATAGTGAGTGCAGCTCTGGAGTATAATACAGGATGTAACTCAGGATCAGTAATGTAATGTATGTACACAGTGACCTCACCAGCAAAATTGTGAGTGCAGCTCTGGAGTATAATGCAGGATTCAAGATAATGTATTTTTATATATCAAGTCTTTATGTGTTATTGATTACTAACAGCTTCCTACATTCTCAGTATTCTCATGCTATTGACACTATAACGTTGTCAGTTCACAGTAGAATTTTCTTTATATTATTTTCCTTTATTCTTTGTTTTCATCTAGACACTCTGCTGCTACTGTCGGCTATAACTGGGTTTATGCCATCACCACAGCTTCCCTTAGTCAACAGTTTGCAGTCTTCTTGCAGGTACACTGTGACCGATTTCTGGACCGTTGGGCCTCAGCAGCATGCTGTGTGTAATATGCGCTGCCGAGTCTTACACCACCGATCTCTCCTTCTTGCTCTCTGCGCCGGTGGAATTCATATCAATAGTTTAAACAAATGTCTGCATGCCGCTGATTCCAAAGCTGGAGACATGATTTTTTATTGAGAAAATGCTTTGAGAAAATGTGATAAACCTGACATCTTCATCTGTGTGTGCTAGGTGTTTTCTGGGGACGGCTTATTGACAGCGATTTATTTCCTGACATGTATTATTCATTGTTTGTTAGCTTTGCTGTTTTTATAGGATAGTTTTTCTGGATAAGGGTGGATTCCTTCCTTCGTTCCCTCTCTTCCTTCCTCCTCCCACTTCCTTCCTCCTCCCTCTTCCTTCCTCCCCTCTATTCTAACCTTCCCTCTCTTCCTTTCTTTCCTCTCTTCCTTCCTTCCTCCCTTCCCCCTTCCATCCATCCTTCCTTTCTTCCCTCCCTCCCTTCCTTCCTTCCTTCCTTCCTTCCTTTTTCCCATCCTTCCTTCCTCCCTCCCTCCCTTCCTCTCTCCCTCCCTTCCTTCCTTCCTTCCTTCCTTCCTTCCTTCCTCCCTTCCTTCCTTCCTTCCTTCCTTCCTTCCTTCCTTCCTTCCTCCCTCCCTCCCTTCTTTCCTTCCTCCCTCCCTCCCTTCCTCTCTCCCTTCCTTCCTTCCTTCCTTCCTTCCTTCCTTCCTTCCTCCCTTCCTTCCTCCCTTCCCCCTTCCATCCATCCTTCCTTTCTTCCCTCCCTCCCTTCCTTCCTTCCTTCCTTCCTTCCTTTTTCCCATCCTTCCTTCCTCCCTCCCTCCCTTCCTCCCTCCCTCCCTTCCTTCCTTCCTTCCTCCCTCCCTCCCTTCTTTCCTTCCTTCCTTCCTTCCTTCCTTCCTCCCTCCCTTCCTTCCTTCCTTCCTTCCTCCCTCCCTCCCTTCCTTCCTTCCTTCCTTCCTTCCTTCCTCCCTTCCTTCCTTCCCTCCCTTCCTTCCCTCCCTCCCTCCCTCCCTCCCTTCCATCCTTTCTTTCTTCCCTCTTTTCCTTCCTCCCCCCTTCCTTCCTCACTCCCTCCCCCCCTTCCATCCTTTCATTCTTTCTTTCTGTGTGTGAACTCTGGTTTATCAACTCATTTTGTTTGGTGGAAACACCCGACTGCACCTGCTGAGTTCTGTCTGGCCATGTCAGGGTTAATCTGTGTTTTGGTTCTGCTGTGACTGACAGGTCATTCTGCCAGTGGATCTGTTGTGTTCTCAGGTGTCTGTGCTTGGAGATCAGGGGGATGGTCCAATGATGTTCTGTACCAGAGCCCTGGTCTCCTATATAACTAACCCAGTCTGTGTTCTCATTGCTGGTTATGTGCTTGTGTGTTCTGTTTCTCTGCATCTCCTGATCTTTGCTTTATATCGTTGACCTCCCTTGCTTGCCGCCTGCCCCTGACTATATTGCCTGTGTTTGACTACGCCTATTGGTTCCTGATTTTTGTACTTATGCTGCCCGACTGTTGTGACCTGGTTTACTGACCATTCTCATTGTGTTTGTTTGTTTGTTTGTCTTGTTATGAGTGCACATATCCAGTGCAGGGAACGCCCTCGTGGTTGTCCATGGCCGCCTAGGGCTGGTTGAGGCAAGTAGGCAGGGACAGTTGGTGGGTTCAGCGTTAGGGCTCACTGTCTTGTCTTGTCCCTGCCTCCCCGTCCCTGTCACCTGCCACCTGAAATGTTAATGGGAAATATCTGTGCACCATGGAGGGGGTCGCAGGGGGTCAGTAACAGCAGTGACATCACCTGTCCCCACTCTGACATCACTAACATCACCTGTCCCCACTCTGACATCACTAACATCACCTGTCACCTCTCTGACATCACTAACATCACCTGTCCCCACTCTGACATCACTAACATCACCTGTCACCACTCTGACATCACTAACATCACCTGCCCCCACTCTGACATCACTAACATCACCTGTTCCCACTCTGACATCATTAACATCACCTGTCCCCACTCTGACATCACCTGCCCCCACTCTGACATCACTAACATCACCTGCCCCCACTCTGACATCACTAACATCACCTGTCCCCACTCTGACATCATTAACATCCCCTGTCCCCACTCTGACATCACCTGCCCCCACTCTGACATCACTAACATCACCTGTCCCCACTCTGACATCATTAACATCACCTGTCCCCACTCTGACATCACCTGCCCCCACTCTGACATCACTAACATCACCTGCCCCCACTCTGACATCACTAACATCACCTGTCCCCACTCTGACATCACCTGTCCCCACTCTGACATCACTAACATCACCTGTCCCCACTCTGACATCACCTGCCCCCACTCTGACATCACTAACATCACCTGTCACCTCTCTGACATCACTAACATCACCTGTCCCCACTCTGACATCACTAACATCACCTGCCCCCACTCTGACATCATTAACATCACCTGTCCCCACTCTGACATCACCTGCCCCCACTCTGACATCACTAACATCACCTGCCCCCACTCTGACATCACTAACATCACCTGTCCCCACTCTGACATCACCTGCCCCCACTCTGACATCACTAACATCACCTGTCCCCACTCTGACATCACTAACATCACCTGTCCCCACTCTGAAGGATTTATCTAACAAACCAAGGAGGTTTATAAAAACGTGAAACAACTGGCGGCATAAAGTTTTATTAACATCTAAATGTATAGGAGCCTCCTCCAGCTGCTTTCCCTCCGTCTGCCTCACTGCCTATAGGTAAGAGATGGTAACTTGTGGCTTCCTAGGTGATATTGAGCGAGGCGTCTGAACGGGCTGACACCTGTGGTTCCTCAGCAGCTGGAGTGACAGGCGGCTTCTATCTGCTGTAAATCGGATTTCCTTCTCGGCACGGTATGCACGGAGCGCTCTTCCCATTCTACCTCACACCTGACAAATGCACAAAAGCTCTTCAGGTAGGGAATTGACTTATTTGTTAATAAAACTGTGGCTTAGTGATTGCTCGCTTTATGAGTTGACACAAGTTGTATTTTACATCTGTAAGACATCTGCGTACAAGATAAAAAATCTGTATGAACAATGAGACAATGTTCACCGACAACGGTGTCTGTGCTTGTCTTAAAGGGAACTCGTCACCATAATAATCACGACTCCTTACAGGCCCACACATGCCTTTAAGGAAACAACTGCACTGAGACGTCTCCTATACTATTGAGGTACCTGCTTTTTTATTCACCAGTCATGCACTCATCTCTTGTCATCACAATAGGTTTTATACTAAATGTATTGCAGACGTAGATCTATGGCATCCTGAGTCTGCAATACTTAAACTTTAGGTAAAGCTTATTTTTTTTTATTTTTTTGCCCTATCAAATTTTATTATTTTTTTTTAACCTTTAATTATTTATACTTTTATGTTTGCAATGTTTCTATAGTTTTTTTTTTTATTACTATTTTAAACAAAAAAAAAAAACAATAAAATTAGTTACAAATATTGTTATTTTGTTTTTAATAAACCAACAAACTGAAATGCGGGAAAGAAGCATAGAGGCAGTGCAGCCCTAGGCCATGTCTACCTGAGGGAGAGTGCTAAGCAGCAACGGGAGGGAGAGAGGTGAGCGGCACAGGGAGGGAGGGAGATTAGTGAGTGGCATCGGGAGGGAGATTGGTGAGTGGAAGCGGGAGGGAGAGAAGTGAGCGGCATTGGGAGGGAGGGAGATTAGTGAGTGGAAGCGGGAGGGAGAGAAGTGAGCGGCATTGGGAGGGAGGGAGATTGGTGAGTGGCATCGGGAGGGAGATTGGTGAGCGGCATTGGGAGGGAGGGAGATTAGTGAGTGGCATCGGGAGCGAGATTGGTGAGTGGAAGCGGGAGGGACAGAGGTGAGTGGCATCGGGAGCGAGATTGGTGAGCGGCATTGGGAGGGAGGGAGATTGGTGAGTGGAAGCGGGAGGGAGAGAAGTAAGCGGCACCAGGAGTGAGAGAGGTGAGCGGCATTGGGAAGGAGAGAGGTGAGCGGCATTGGGAAGGAGAGAGGTGATCGGCATTGGGAAGGAGAGAGGTGAGCGGCATTGGGAGGGACAGAGGTGAGCGGCATTGGGAGGGACAGAGGTGAGCGGCATCGGGAGGGAGATTGGTGAGCGGCATTGGGAGGGAGGGAGATTGGTGAGTGGAAGCGGGAGGGACAGAGGTGAGTGGCATCGGGAGCGAGATTGGTGAGCGGCATTGGGAGGGAGGGAGATTGGTGAGTGGAAGCGGGAGGGAGAGAAGTAAGCGGCACCAGGAGTGAGAGAGGTGATCGGCATTGGGAAGGAGAGAGGTGATCGGCATTGGGAAGGAGAGAGGTGATCGGCATTGGGAGGGACAGAGGTGAGCGGCATTGGGAGGGACAGAGGTGAGCGGCATCGGGAGGGAGATTGGTGAGCGGCATTGGGAGGGAGGGAGATTGGTGAGTGGAAGCGGGAGGGACAGAGGTGAGCGGCATCGGGAGGGAGATTGGTGAGCGGCATTGGGAGGGACAGAGGTGAGCGGCATGGGGAGGGAGGGAGATTGGTGAGCGGAACCTGGAGGGAGAGAGGTGAGCGGCATTGGAAAGGAGAGAGGTGAGCGGCACTGGGAGGGAGAGAGGTGAGCGGCACCGGGAGGGAGAGTGGTGAGAGGCATTGGGAAGGGGGGAGATTGGTGATTGGCACAGGGATTGATGTGAGCAGCACCAGGAGGGAGAGAGCTGAACGGCATGGGCTTGATGTGAGCAGCATGGGACAATGAGAGGGAGGGAGGGGGTGAGTGGTGGTGGGTGGCCTTACTTTCACAGGGCACCTTACTTTCAAGGTGGGGGTGCCTTACTTTGGGCTACTTGGTAGATTAGTTGGGGTGTCTTATTTTAGGATGATGCCTTATTTTCAGGGAAAGGTGGTAGGATGCAAGCTTCACAATGGTAGCAGTGGTTTAAGGGAGGAGGGGCTTGGAATTTAGCACAGATTCTCTTTAAGGCCATGTTCACATGGCGTAAGAGAGCGGCCGGTCTCTGAAAAGATCATCCCAGCCGGATGACCCTTCACGCCGCAAAGTTCTAATGCGGGCACATCCGTGCGCGCCCGCATCAGAACTCCCCACTGCACACTATGGAGCTTGCGGCTGCAGCCACTCGCTCCATAGTGTGCACTGACAGAGTTTTTACGGCTGCTATTCACTAAATAGCGGCTGCAGAAAACTGACATGTCAGGTTTTGCGGCGCCCCGAGGGATCCCGGCCGGAGCGTATACTATGTGTATACGCTCCAGCCGGGATCCCATAGAAGGCAAGGCAACGTGTCTTTTCGTAAAAAGTACGACCATTGTTGCCGATTGCAACAACAGCTGTACTTTTACGAAAATATATGTTGTGTGAACATAGCCAAAGTGTAGAAATAAAAGCTATGTGCTGTAATTCTTTTATTAATGTAGCACCAACATATTCCATGGAGCTGTACAGCACTCAGATTGGTCTCCACCCAATAGGTTCAGTGGAGGAAGGAATCCAAGAACAAACAAACTCTATGAAGATGTTGTGCTTGGTGGGATTTGAGCCCAGACCCTCCGCAGAACTTTTATCTGCACACCTGGCTGAACATTACATTGCACATGTTACTTGTCATGATCTTCAGGACCCCGACCCTCCATATGCAAAGTTCCTGGGTCTTCCCCTTTAGGTGTCTACCAGTTTAACTTCGATGGGACATTGGATGGGTTAGAAACAATAAACCTGACGTGGCGACATGTGGCCTTTAAATAAGAACAGGATGTTAATATTCAGTCAACTTAGCAATTGTACAACACAGTAGAAATGCTTTGTCTGCAAATAACGCCTTCTGCATGGAGATGGATCGTGTTTGACATTTGTGAGATATTTGTTTTTTGCTACCTGTTAGTCACCATCTTTACAAGGAAGATTCTAGAACCCTGAGGAGGGTAACACCTGTCATAATTCTGCAGCAGAAGAGAAAAGACTGGTGAACTGCTGCGTGCGGAGCTGCGCTCATCTCCGCTGTATCTCCCTAAATCACATTAGTCAGGAAAATTCACCTCCGGACTTAACACCAGGATATGTGCAAACGGCTTTGATAATTAATGATAATATTTTCAGTGTATTATTTTATAGGATTATTAGCAATGTATATACAAGATCTGGGGCCCTCACTCATTTCCAGAACTGGGGTCCCTAAACCACTGTCCTGTCTGGTAAGGTGCCTGATGGTCATCACATTTCTTTAGGTACTGAACTAAGAGGTAAGGGTGGTCATAGAAAGAGTGACGTTCATGGTGCTCCGGCGTTTCTGGAACTCCCATTGAAGTAAATGGACAGTTTCAGAAAAAGAGCAGCTCACTTGACTTGTTTCTGGAATATCCACACACTTTAAGAAAATAATAGAAACAATGTAATCCTGACACATCCCCCCCACCCACCCTGCCTGTTCAGTCTGGATTTAAATGTGGTGGCCAATGGTAAGACATAGGGTAGAAGTTCCCCATATTGGTCAACTATGCGGGACCCACCTTTATCAGACATTATGGCTATGTTTTCTAACCTCTGCTTTTCCAGCTGTCACAAAACTGCAATTCCCATCATGCCTTGGCAGTTCTGGTTTTACAGCAGTTGGAGTTGTGGGTTGTCACACCGCATTGTGGGGTATCAGTGTTTCTGTCCCAAAAGCTTAACATGATGTTGTCATCCCCCTTACTCTATGTGTGTATGTCCGAACCATCCACAGGCTTAGATGCTGCACATGTGATATATAAATCTTGTTATTTTCTCCTCTAAAATCGCTTCATTTTATTGGTGAACAGTGTCGTGGGGAGAGGGGGGTCCAGCTGCCGTGAAGGCCGGCCTATGTGGCACTGTCCACTGATGAGTTATATATGAAATGTGCAGCATCTAATCTTGTGGATAGTGCAGAGAACCGGACATAAATAAGGGGTGGGGGTGACATTATCATTTAAAATGTGAATAACCATAGAAGTTAGAATTGAGCCGACCAACATTCGCCTGCTCACTGACTGAGATGGGACAACACAGCAGCCAATGATTGGATGAGCGAGCCGTCATTCCATTAACACGAGTGACAGCTTGCGATGTCCTGGCCCCTGGGGGCCACTTCCGTAGTACTGGTGTTATGAGCGGGCAATGACCGGGGCAGCTGCAGGGGTTATACTTGTCACGGTATAGGCCTGAGGGCGGCACAGCTGTAGGGCCGGTCTGTGGAATCTGCGGGTGATGATGGGCATGCGATTCTTCGCTGCACTTAGTCAGGGCACCAGTTAGTGGACACCAATGCCAGGGTTCAGTAACAGCGGTTTTATTATAGATGAGGTAACTAGTAGCAACAGTTCTGTCCGGATGCAACCGGGTATATAGCAGGCTTTGACAAATAAAGCAGGAGTGGTGCTGCATAGGCTGTGAGAATACGTGCCGGATGATGGGAGTAGGAGTATGAGAGAAATAGCGTTGCTGGGTGGATTAGCTTGAGAATAATACTTGCTGTGAATCCTTGCAGCGATGAGGAGAGATAACGGAATGACACCCAGATGAGAGAGAAGACTCCGGACACTTGAGCAGGCAGATACAGCCGAAGACTTGAATATAGCAGAGCACCTGATCCACACTTCTAGTGGTGAAGTGGGAGCTGCGACACGTCCAACTCCTCTGAGGCAGGAGAGGGACGACACACACCCTCCTTGCTTGGAAGCAGGGGGAAGACTAACTTGTTAGGAGGAAGTGGGAGGTCACATGGTTGCTCCTGGCCAGAGCTAGTCGGCCATTGGAGGAACCATGGTTACAGGGCACTGGCACGGTCACATGATCCACAACCTTGCATACCACTGTACAATGCAATAATACACAGGAATAGATGAGAATACACATGAGAATGCACATTACCAGAGAATACTAGGGGAAAACCAGCAGCAGTTGCAGTGCAAACACTTACCAGAACAGGCATGGACACAGCAATAGAAATGGACATAATAGCTCACTTAGCCAATCACTGGCCTCAGCTCTGTCCCTTCTTGGTAAGTCATTGGCTGAGTGGGCTAAAGGCGGCTGCGGGGGACAATGAGCCCCACAGAAGGAGAACACCAGGGAGTGCGGACAGGTAAGTAATGATTTGCTCAACTGCACTAAAAAAGGTTCGAGTTGGACGACCACGAACTTTGCCTCAAAGTTGAAAAAACCTGAGAAAGTTCAGTTTCTAAGTTTGTTCATTGTATCTGTTGGCATATCAGTGTTACTTTGCCTTAAGTGTTTTAAGGATTTGGAAAAAAAGTTACATTTTAGCCCAACCTTTTGGACACTGACATGTAGAACCGGCACTGCGAGCTCCATTTATATCTGTGTGCACCAGAAGAAACCATTGTACTATGTACCAGTCTTTCCTTTATTCATCTATCTATGTTCTATGTAACACTCTGTATATTAACTCCTTATTATCTGTACCACACTTCGGAATCAAGGAAGCTTTAAAAATAAACCATAATGCAATGCTGTGTCTGATTCACGAAACAAAAGAACACGAACGAAACATAAGGTTTTATAGTACACAATTAGCTTCAATATGATACAATACAATGAAATGTAAAACAATCAAAATATTAATTGGATAATGAAAAACTTTAACACAAAAACACAAAAACCCATCCCAACCATTGATGGGGTATTATATTATAAAGCCATCACACTCTGCCCATTATGTTCCGGGACTGTAATCTCTTCCATCCATTCTAATGTTACTTAGGAAAAGGTCAGGAAAAACAAGATCCGTAATCGGCAGATATTATAGTAAACAGAAATGTAGCGGTGCAGAGCCCCCAGGAGACTAATAAGGAGCTTAGTGATATTTCTGATGGATAAAGCAGAGCTGTGTGAGTAGCGGTCACTCTACCGGGCAGGATAGACTAAGATATAAAGTATAGGAGGCAATAAGAATCATAGGGATAGAAACATGGATATAGGGATAGAAACATCCTGGGCGTTCTTACCCAAAGAAGAGGGGTAGTGTTGAGTGAGCATGCTTGGTGGAGCATAGTTCTCTAATAGTGCTCGGGTAAAGGGGGGCATTTTTTCATTGTAATTTTATATATTTTGTTTAAAGTGTAACTGGCATCATAGAAAACTTTTGATATGTCATAGAAGTTTTGATCGGTTCAGGTAGGAGTGTTCAGACCTGTACCAATCGTGTGCAGGGAGAGGACCCAGCTGCAGCACATCCGCTCCCTGCTCTCTGTCAGCATATTCAGTTGAGCTCCATAGATTTACATAATGAGCCTCGTTCTCCCAATCGGTATAGGTCTGAACACTCAGACCCGGACCGATCAAAACTCACATGTCTCTATAAAAAAAAAAAATGTCCAACATCACCTGCTCAAGTGTGCAAAGATAATGCCTCTTGCTGTAGTAAACTTAAGACGCACATCAAAATGCTTCCGATCCCAAGCGGAGACCAAAAAACTTCACAGAAAAACTTGGTCTAACACCATCCAGTAGTGTAGATATGGTGGATCTTTATTCAAGTATCATGCACAGTGCCAACATTTCGACCCTATTGGGTCTTTCTCAAGGCTTGAAACGTTGCCACTGTGTATGATGCTTGAATAAAGATCCACCTATCTACACTACTGGATGGTGTCAGACCAAGTTTCTCTGTGATGTTTCTATGACATGTCAAAAGTTTTTATGGTGACAATGACACTTAAAAGATTTTTTCGAAGAACAAAATATAAAATTAGAACGAAAAAATGAAATAGGTTTCTGCAAGACACCTAACAACTCCAACGGTATGCCAGCAATATTGTGTCCCTTGAAGGGTTGGAACAAAACAAATCTAATAGGTTCACCAGACACGATTGTTCGCCATCGATAACTAGCAATTTTTTTGAGAATGTTTCTGAGGTTATTACATCCACTGATTACCGTTATGAACAATCGCTTTTACATCGTTATATGGTCGTTTATCCTTCCTCCGGACAGCCCACACAACAATTTTTTATTGGCAAACGACTTATTACACGAACAAATATGTGAATGATCGGCGAACTATAAACGATAATTTTTCAACATGTTGAAAGACCGCAATGAACGATTTTTCATTTGTTGTTTCATCTTTGGGTGTTATTACACAGACAGATTATCGTTCATTTCGATCATTTTAGTGATTTTTTTTTTACGATAATCGTTCCGTGTCATAGGGCCTTAACAATAGTTATCAGTTATACCAATCAGAGTAGGTTACTTTCCTTACCTGACCCATCTGGCCAGATCACCAAGACAGCTTGTTATGGTCAGTATGGCAAAGGCAGTCTGGCAAGACACGGACAGTGAGCCCTGAGCTGACCCCACCCACTGACCCTGCCTAATTGCCACGGACGGTCCTAAATGGCCCGGACAACCACGGAGTCGGTCCCTACACTGAATAGGTGCGACACACAGAGCACGGACAGACAAACAAAACACAATAAGAGGTGTCAGACAAACCAGGTCAGCAACAGTCGAGCGGCGAAGTACAAAAACAGCAAACAGGAGAATAGTCGAGGTCAAATGCAGAAGGTCCAGAATACAGAGATCAGAGGAACTAAACAGGGAGCTGAGCAGGCGAGTGAACTCTAATAGTCAGCAGGGAGGGGAGAAACTTGCTGCTTTTTATCTGGGATCAGAGACTAAGTCCAGCAGATGATTGGACCAGCCCTGATCCCAGCAGCAAGTTCAGCTGAGAAGATCAAGCAGAGCAGTAACCCCTGCACTGCCAGGAGTCTGCTAGGAAAAGCGGGTGTGGCTGGCAAATACAACACAATACAGACAGAGTAAAAAAACACAGACGAACTCAGCGCTTCCTCGACCGCCCGGCACGGACCGAGGAGCGCAAAGTCATATTCCTAACACAGCTTCTTCAACAGATGTGTCCTGCCTCACGTTTACCTTGCATAAGTTAAGGAAAGAATATATATATATATATATATATATATATATATATATATATATATATATATAAAATGTGATCCTTTCTAATGTAGCTTTACATATTCTTTTTAAGACACTCTTTAAATCCTATTGGTTAGATTTCATCTATCACATTTTTTCCAACTGGAGCTTTCATGGTCCCCAGGATCCACTAATACTCCCCCAAATCATCCTAAACCCCTATTCAAAGTGCACTGTGAATACTTGGTAATTAAAAAACAAAATTTGTGAAGTAAACTTCTCCTACTGTTCAAGTTATTCTAAGTTATTTCTCAATTGCACTCAATCACATGAAGCAAACACCAGGAACGACCTTTTAACGGGCGTGTGTTGGGACCAAGGGAGGGCTACTACCACTCCAAACCCTGGAGGGAGTAACCCCTGGGCCACCACATACATACCGTGTGAGCAGAGAGTATCACAAGAGAGAGGATTAGATACAGTAGACAATATCTCAGCTCTAAGCGATGGTCATACGAGGGGTAGGACAGACTGTCCTGCCTTCATCCGCATGTTGTTCTCTTTAGTTGTAATTGATGCTCGGCGTCTATGGAAAGAGCTGGAAGTTAATTTCATTAATTAAATTTTGTGTCAATTATATTAGTAAGAAATAATATTCTCTCAGCTTCTTGAACTGCTCTTGACCTCTCCTCACGGCTCCTAGAATATTTATGGTTTGGTTGCAGTCATTCTGTGAGGAGTCTCCTGCGTAGCTCTCACCATCTCCAGAGGTCAGCCAGTTCCTTCAGCCGAAAATGTGTTGGCATGGATTTACATGCAGTATCGGGGTCATTGCGTATCGTATTGATGAAGTGTAAGATGTGACTCCATATACAATATCACCAAACACCGCCTCCTATTAACATGCAAAATGTATGAAGATGATATAAAGAGAAACACCGACTGTGAAGGACGACTACGGGAACATCTCAAGATTAAGCTGGACGCCAGCAGGATGAGGACATTTTAATTGTTACGAATGTTTGATAGTTCTAAAATCTTGTCCCCCTTTTTTACTGCACCTGTTTAGTAATTTTTAGATATGGATTGTTATAAATAGAGGATTTTTTGAGGTGCTAACATTTTGTGCATATGCATTTCTTTTTGGGTATTCGAGATTTAAGGGGTTCTCTGGCAAAAATTATTATTATTATTATTATTATTATTGTTTTTTCATATCAACTGGTTTTAGAAAGTTATACAGATTTGTAATTTGCTTCTTTTTAAACACTTCCAATATTTTAGTACTTATCAGATGTTGTATGTCCTGCAGGAAGGGGTGTACTGTCTCCAGTCTGACACAGTGCTCTCTGCTGCCACCTCTGTCCATGTCAGGAACTGTCCAGAGCAGCAGCAAATTTCCATAGAAAACCTTTCTGGCTGTGGACAGTTCCATCAGGTCACTTCCTATGGGTTTTGTCTCAGAGATGGAGTCAGTTGTCTTTGTGGATCAAGAGACATGGAGTCTGGATATGGGCCGTGGTCTGAGCTAGTAGAAAAGGTTCATCATTAATATTCAGGTAACTGGTCAGGGCACACAGGACAGGTCCAAAAGTTTGTGACAAGCTAAGGTCAAACATGACATGTCATGCACTGCAGTTATATACATCTGCAAAATGGCCACACGGTAAGAGATTGGGCTTGTCTGTCCACCAATAATGACAGGAATCACATTGACTCTTAAAGGTGAAAGACAGAACAAAGTAAGCGGTGGACCCTCCTGATGTCTATGAGCCGCACTCACGTCTGTCGGCTGGAGGGAACATTTTTTGACTCTGGTTCTTGATGAAATGTATCCTGTCCAAACAGTAATTAGACTTCTCATTGATTCATTAGGCTATTACTAATTATGGGCTTGTTTAGAGTAAAGACTGTACACATAGACTGAAGAGGACATCTGGCTCCCATTTGTCCCTGTCTCTATTGATGGATGAAAGGCTCAACGTTACAATGCCGAAATATCCATTACTTCTAAACACCAGGGATAAAGGTAACAAAATATGGATTATTATATTTCTCCCTACAATTAGCACTTGTTAACACTTTACCGTACGTCGGCAATTTTACATTATTATTAATTAGAATAATTATTGTTTTTATCCGTAATGGGAAAAGCAACTCTCCCCCTGACAATATAACCATCAGCCCTTGGTGAGTATCAGTGAGGAGTTTACAATACAGTTATATCAGGTTTATAGTCTTAGATTTGGTGAATACATATCTGTAGTTTCTCATAAAGAGTGTTGAGCAAACTTGTCAAAATGTCCGGGTTCTGCAACGTTGATTCCACCCATGGCTGAATAAGTTGAATGGCGCCCTAGGGAGTCTTGGAAAACTTGGGTTGTATCCATGTTTCCCGGCAGCCCTAGGGTGGAATCCATCTGCTGTGGGAAATGAAACGCAGATAGTTCGGGGTTCCGCTAATGTTGCCGAACCTGAACATTTTAGAAGGTTTGCTCAACACCATTCAACTGAAGTGACCATAGGTGCCAGCAAATCCTCTTTGACTCTAAAAACCATGCAGAAAAACTTTCATCAGCATTATAGGGACAAGAGGCAATAACAGGACGATCTCAGGTATATTTTAAACTATACAAGTACAGGAATGTACTGCAATTGCCCATGGGTGGAGAATCTTTGGACTGAGGCTACAGATAGCCATACTCATGCCATAGCAGGCAGCTATCTCCTCTCATCCTCCATACTCCAGGACCATTCATGTGTTTTGAATGGAGAGAGGTGGGGTAATACACTCCTAGACCCCTCTGTCGGGGTAGTTGGGGATAGTAAGTCATCATTGACTGTCTATAAGAACATTTATTAGCCAAGACCTTGTCCCTCCTATGTGCTTCTAGGTTGTTTCTGTGTTACATATAAGTCATATAGACAATGCACTAGTTAAGGGGTAATCTCCACACTAACACAATCTCTTTTCACAAGAAGTATATGATCCCTGGGTGTTCACTCCATTCATTCTCTATAGGAATATTAGAGATAGATGATGGTTGTACATGAGCCCTCCAGTAGAAGCAACAATTACCCCTATTGCTTTCCTATGGGAGACTTGGGACCCCCATTGTTAATAGTAAGATATCAGACCCCCGATGATCACCCATCCTGTGTATAGTGTGTACAGTTAGTGTCATTGGTGAGGCAATTTTTTTTATTTATTACAATGGGTTTTTTCCTATAGTATTAGCCAATCTTGAAGGTCGTTGTCATTAATAGCTTTGTTGCCACACAGGGCAATTATTACTAGGGGTAATTTTACAAAATGTATTTATAATTGTCCTTGAGGTTCCTCCAAAGAGCATCACTGACGCAATGGTAAGTGCCCCGCTAACATGTATAGTGTTATTACCAATAAAATAATACTATAGCATAAAGTGCCAGACTGTGAGCAGGAAAATAACATGTTCTATATAATGAGAGGACATTCACCTGGTGTTTCAGCTGTACATTGCTGGTATATTTCAGAATGTTGTCAGAAAGATATTATAGTATATACCACAGCATGACCCCCAATAAATCCACAGGGTTCACAGAAGCATGGGCTGTGGTCTACTTTATGCGGTATATGTTTTATTTGCAGTGGACTGTGCCTTTATGTCCTGAATATACCGCTGTATACCGATTAAGGCTGCTTTCACACTACGTATATTTCAGTCAGTATTGCAACCAAAACCAGGAGTGGATTAAAAACACAGAAAGGATCTGTTCACACAATGTTGAAATTGAGTGGATGGCCGCCATCTAATGGCAAATATTTGCTGTTATTTTAGAACAACGGCCGTTATATTGAAATAATGGCCGTTATTTACTGTTATATGGCGGCCATCCACTCAATTTCACCATTGTGTGAACAGATCCTTTCTGTGTTTTTAATCCACTCCTGGTTTTGGTTGCAATACTGACTGAAATATACTGACTGAAATATACGTAGTGTGAACGCAGCCTAAATATAATCACCACTAGACTAGGCTTGGACTACTGATCCCTATGGCTTCCATGGTACATCTTGTGATAACTTTTTGACAGCATATTGACCGATACTGGTAGAGCACAACTAATACGCAATGCTGACAACTCTTCATGTAAGCAACAGAGTGGAGGATATCCCTGCAATCCTATATATTAGTATTTAGAAAGAGTCAAGTAGGAGGAGTGTGGTGGATTGCTATAATACCTCTTTAAGCATTTTTAGGATACACATATACAATAAGAGTATTACACGCAACCATAGAGCATAACATCATACGGTAAAAGGAAATGAACAGGGTGATTACAGACAGTATGGCGCCCCTGTTAGGCTCTACCTACTACTATACAGAGACCCCCTTGTCCAGGCTTCGTAAATGCTAGGAAGGACTTGTCCTACACTTTACAGAGAGTAGGTAAGTCCAGTCAGAACCAGATGCTTTTTCTTAGGTCATAGATTAATATCTAAGGCGTAAATAGATACAGTATGGCAGGAGGTAGCGTAAAAGAATGGCTAGATCTGATTCCTGATATGTATATGACCTCATTTAGTAAGGTAAGTTTAGGTAGTGACTAGTGATGAGCGAGTACTAAAATGCTCGGGTGCTCGTTACTCGAAACGAATATTTCCCGATACTCTAGTGCTCGTTTCGAGTAACAAACCCCATTGAAGTCAATGGGAGACTTGAGCATTTTTGCAGGAGACTCAAGTTCAGTAGAGGGAAGGTCATGTGAAAACATGTCAACCTCAGAAATTGATGGAAACACAACGGAAATGGACAGGAAACAGCAGCCTCTGAGGCTGCCTAATGGCACCATTATGCCTAATTCTGTTCAACAGCCTGGTTAAAACAGAGGTAGGCATATGGACCACGCAAAAACTCAGCCTGACACAGCATGGCTGTGAGGACAGAGTGAACAAGGTAGAAGCGGTAGCCAGTCAGCCTTCCAAATTATACCAGACCTAGCATGGCAGTGAGCACACAGAGAACTATTAAAAGTGAGTGAAAAAGCAAGTGAGCCTTCAAAAAATTATACCAGACACAGCATGGCAGTGAGCACACAGAGAACCATTAAAAGTGAGTGAGGAAGAAGGTGAGCCTCCCTTCCCGGCCAAGGCTAGACCAAAAATAAAAATAAAACAGCTGGCTGGTTGGCGGGGGCGCGATCAGCAGGCCCCCGGCAACCAGTCCCGCTCCTCCGCAGATGTAGTGTGATGTCAGAGCATGGCAGTGAGGACACGGAGAAGCATTAGAAGTGAGTGACGAAGCAACTGAGCCTCCCAATTATTAGGTCAGAAGCAGCATGACGGAAGAAGACTTGGCAGTTGGCTGAGAATTATAGGAAGAGGAGGAGAGGAGATACCAAGAATCTTCATGTTGAGCTGCTTTCCCCGGGTGGACAGTTGAATTCAGGAGAAATCCAGGCTTTGTTCATTTTTATAAACGTCAGCCTGTCAGCGCTGTCAGTTGACAGGCGGGTGGGTTTATCAGTGATGATGGCACCAGCTGCTCTGAAGACCCGCTCTGACAACACGCTAGCGGCAGGGCAGCCCACCACCGCCAAGGCGCAAAGCACCAGTTCGGGCCACATGTACAGCTTTGAAACCCAGTAGTTGTAGGAAGCAGAGTGATCGGGGAGGACGCTGGTATGGTCAGCAAGGTACTCCCTCACCATCTTCCTGAAGGCTTCCCCCCTACTCTGTCTAGACTGGGGACGGTTGACATAGTCTTGCTGGGGTGCCTAGAAACTGTCAAAGGCCTTGGAGAGTGTTCCCCTGCCCCTTGACAAGCTGCCTGCTCCACCGCTCCTCTCCCCCGCTCTTTGGCCCACAGAACTACGTCCTCTGGCGCTAGTGGTGTCAGATGGGAAGTACATTTTCAGCTTCTGCACCAGGGCCTGTTGATATTGATTCACTCTCATACTGCTTTCCTTGGCAGGAATAAGAGTGGGAAAGTTCTGTTTGTACTGAGGGTCCAGAAGGGTGAACACCCAGTAATCTGTGTTGTCAAAAAATTTTTAACCCGAGGGTCACGGGAAAGACAGCCTAACATAAAGTCAGCCATGTGCGCCAGGGTCCCAACACGCAAGAACTCCCTCTCCTGACTAGCCTCCATTTCCTCCTCCTCCTCCACTAATTCATCCTCTTCAGGCCATACACGCTCAACAAGTAAGGATTGAGCATGGGTACCCTCTTCAGTGGCGGCAGCAGTCTGCTCCTCTTCCTCCTCTTCTTTATCCTCCTCATCCTCTACTCCGTGGTGAGAAACTGACGTCAGGGTGGTCTGGCTATCTAGCGGCGGCTGTTCTTTACCAGTCTCCTGAGACGAAGGCAATGTGTCAGACTTCAGGCTGAGCAGGGAGGTCGCATCGCCGCTGACTATCTGTGTTGACTCCTCAAAGGGGCCCAGTACCTGACAGATAGCAGACATCAACGTCCACTGCTCATTGTAGATTTGAGGTAGCTGACTGACCTGACTACCGCTTCGCACAGAGGTTGACATCTGGCATTCCACAATAGCTCTGCGTTGCTGGTAAACCCTGGCTACCATCTGGAAGGTGGAATTCCACCGTGTGGGCACGTCGCGCAGCAGTCTAGACCTAGACTTGGACCTCGACCTAGACACACGCTGGGATACCCCCTTACAATAGGCAGTGAAGTTTTATGCAGGTGTACTGCAAATCTCAGCAATACAGTGTAGTACCCACTAGTTTAGGGGAGGGGGGCTGTACGGTACAATCTGGTAGTGGCCGGAACTATACACACACTCTGTGATACCCCCTTACAATGAGCAGTGAAGTTTTATGCAGGTGTACTACAAATCCCAGCAATCCAATGTAGTACAGCAGCACCACCAGCCCCAAAATCAAAAAAGAGTACACTGAGCACTTCTTAGGGGTGCGTATGCAACACCTAATGTCCCCTTTCTGCCAGCAGCCGGTCACCACAGTGTGCTGGTGAAATCACGGTAGCAGCACTGCAACTCCCAGCCAGCAGTCTTTAGTAATACTATTTAAAAGCGATTTGAAGCCCTGAAAAGGTCTGTTTGTTTATATTGCTAGCAAAAACCCTGCCTACTGGAAGGCTATATCCTACACTGACACTCTCCCTGACCAACAGCAGCTCTGTCCCTGATCTCTCACAGCATGCGTCTGAAGCCAGCACTGCCGGCGCCGAGCTTTATATGGCAGGGTCCTCTGATCTGGCCAACCAATCGCTGCTATCGACATGCATGGGTCCCACGTCATCGCAGGATGAACCAAAGAGTCTCCTGCATGTTTATTGGCTGAGAAATAGCGCCCAAACTTACAGGAAACGGATGAGGAGATTTTCACGAGTATCGCAAGATGCTCGTCCGAGTAACGAGTACCCTAATACTCGATCGAGTATCAAGCTGGGGCGAGCATGTTCACTCATCACTAGTAGTGACCCATCTTCTGTCTTCCTATAACCTTCCTATAATGATCTAAAGGGGCACTTAGTGCACCAAGCTAACTAATTTTTCAAGATTTGGTCCACCTTAGTCCTTCATTCTTCTATAGAAAGTGGTTTGCCGGGTGCTAAAGCAGTAGAATAACATATTTTGCCCCCTTAATAAGCTTACATCAATACCCTCTGGACTGCTCGCCAAAAGGGTTACAATTTGTCCCAGGACCACCATATATATACGAAATTGTCTCTGTATGCAGGTGGCATCTCCAATGAAGTGTTGGATAATGTAATTTTCCATGCTGTGTAGAAAAGAGGATGTACTGAAAAAATTATGGGAGTGTGTAAAGGGTGGAGATAGAGATGTAACACTCCCTTTCCCATACCACCAGCTTCTTGGATTTGTCCTGAATGGCAGGAGATATTTGTAAAATCTGGATAGTATATTCCTAGTTAACATGGGGTTTTTAAAGAGATTTTTCATGAAAATTTTGCCTTCGGCCCCCTCCTAGCATTACACAACAAGCCAGCCCCCCTGCTCCCTCAGTTCAGAGTAGTGAGTGGGACATACACAGATGTCAGCAGAATGAGAACACAGCCAGGAGCTAAAGATCACAGAACAGGAATAGGTGGGAAGCCAGGTAGGGTAAGTATGGATGGTTTGTTGTGCTATGCCAGGAAGAGACTGTAGGCAAAGTTTAAAGGAACATGGGCCCTAGATGGAACAGAGGAACAGACACAGTGTGATCCCTAGTGCTATCCCCCCCAAGACTAACCCTGCCTTCTTGCCAGCCTGACCTTACGTGGTCGGCAACAACTGGCAACCAAACAAGACAGACAAACACAATAAAGAATAGTCAGGCAGATAAAGGTCAATCCGGAGATATCGGCGAAACAGCAGGCAAAAACAGAGGTCAGAAGGACAGGCAAAGAGGTCGGAATACCAACAATCCAATATGAAACACCAGCTCAAGCTACAAGATACTATCGCAAACAATTTTCCAGTAGATCAAGTAGATCTGTAGAGCCCAAGGAGAGTCATGGTCCAGTCAATAGAGCGACCTACTGCGTGTCTTTGTAGAGGAATAGCATTACGCAAGCCAACACAACTTTTTTTTCTAGGGAAATAGCTTTTGTTTTTTGATAACAACTGAGAAAGTCCTTGTGATTAAAGTTTTTGTGACTTCACCGCTACATTGGATTGACATTGGACCCGTCTATGATGGTCTCTGTCAAGGGAACAAGTTCCTTGTGATCCTATAAGAACAAATCCATTAAAAGGTAATAAAATCAATAGACACCAAATATATGAAAGAGAAAACTGGTTACATTGTGGTAGGTAGAGACAGTGGTCATGCATATTTAATCCCCTACAACCTCTTCCACAGATTCTTGGGAGTCATCATCATAAATCCTTTATTGAAGAAGAGCCTTTTTATTTTGGTAGGCGATTAGTTTTTGCCTTTCGAGGGAGGACGGTAATAACCTCGGGATTATTTGCGCAGCTGATTTTTATACCTTTTACGGGCTGATTATTAGCTCTCATTATTGGCAGACAGCTCCGCGGAGAGAGACGCCGCAGCCCTGACATTAACGGATGACCACATCGCACCGGAGATTTGTAAAGTCAGTCGCCTGTTCGAAGCTTCAGATCTGCAAATGACTACTTAGACAACCCATAATGAAGAAGCCAGCTTGTCGAATCGCCAATTATAGCTCATGCAGATTTTTGTCAGTTTGGATCATGTAAAAATGAAAAACCTCATTAGCAGAACAAAGGTAAGTGATCAACCTTATCTCGCGTTCTTCCCGGCGCAGAGATGATCCACCGCCTGATGAAAAAGAAGATGTTACATCAATAAAATATATTCAGTTCTAGGAAGAATAATGAAGATTTTTTATTTTTCGTCCTAACCGACCTGACATTGCACGAAAAGGACCTTTAAAGCAATAAATACCACACACGTATAATTTATTCTTCGACTCTAATTGATTTTGTGCCCACAATTAAAAATCGCCTCTTGAAATTCAAATGGCAACTAATGCAATCACAGTGAATCACGACACTTCATTTAAAGCCAATTATTTCCTATAATTCAGCATTAGGTGACACTTTAGTTTGCCAGCTTCATGGCACAAATTGTTTGCCTTGTGTAATAAGACCTTTCGAAAATTATTCTCATTCACTGTGTGCAAACAAACTTGAGCGCCCCGGGGCAGTGGTGCCAGGAATACAGAAGGTGTCAGATGGCAGTGATAGCAAATGTACAGGAAATACATACTGATTAACACCCGGATAATGATGGCAATGTAATAAGTACATAACTGTGCACACTGCATGCAGACCCAATGGCTCGGAGCTCTATCAAAGAATATACTATATTAATGATAGGCATGTGTGGGTATTAGAGATGAGCAAATTTCTCGAGATTTGTTTCGGTCTTACTTGGAAAATCTGTCAAGTTCATTTTGGATTCAGTTCTTGAGGTGTCCTGATTGCTGTGTGATTGCCAATGCATTGTATGTACAGGAGCAGGGACTGCAGTCATAGGCAGGAGTCCCTGCTCCTGTAATGTACACTGATTGGGAGTTTACATTCGTTGGTTCGCCTAGAACATTGACACTTATCACCAGGCCGCTCATTGTACAGGAGCTGGGACAACACAAATCCAAAATGTTTTACAAAAACTTTAGTTTCTAATGAATCCACTCATCCTTAAAGGGAACCTGTCACCGGGGACACAGGCACAGAGCCCGCCCGACCCCCCCGGCACAGCCCCGGATACTAACCCTTTCCAGTGAGTCTCGCTCCTGGAGCTGGTCCCGGGACGAAGATATCAGCGACCGAAGCCATGCGCGTGCTGTATGCAAATTGCCTGAGATGAGTCCAATGCCCATAGAGAATGAAAGGAGCCTTCATGGAGACTCATCTCTGCAGCATGCTTACAAGGGTTCACGCACTCATATCTTCGTCCTGGGACTGGCTCCAGGAGGGGGACTCGCCAGAAAGGGTAGGTATCCGGGGGCTGCACCTGGGCCGTCGGGCGGGCTCTGTTCCCGTGGCCGCCGTGACTGGTTCCCTTTAAGACATAGAGCTCCGGGGAGAGAGGCATAATAGCGATTGGACCAAGATTAGAGTAGCCGAAGACTTGATGGACAGGAGAAGAAATGTCAGCAGGGACAGACTTTGACTATGAACATCATCAAAAGTAGAGATTGGCGAATTAAGATTTGCTGTGAATCGCGCTGTCAATACGGTTTATTCTGCAAAGCAAATTCAGCCAATTAGTTAAGAAAAATTGCCCCCCCCCAAAAAAAAATGGCAGCTGTGCATGCTGTCTGGAGCATCACTGGGCAAGAGGAAGGGATTAACCATAATCCCTAGCACCTGTCCAATCCGCTGCCCTCTGTGATGTCAGCACCCCCCCCCCCCCCCCTATATAAGGCGGTTCGGTAACACGGCCAGTTGGCTGAGTGTGGAGGAGAGAGCAGGATGGCAGCAGGGAGTTAGAGCAGGGAGAGACTAACAGAGGGATATAGGGACAGAGAGGAGAGGATACGTGGAAATTGAATGAGTGACTGGCTGATTGACACTTTTTTTTTAGATTGTGTTTCTCGAATTTTTGACACTTTTACAACAAAATGCCTTAACAAATCCGTCCTTCTGTAATAGTCCCAGTATTGTAGCTGCTGTAGTTTTGTCTGGGTTATTAAAATTCATTAAGATTCAATTCTCTCACAAAACAAATTTTCAAGCTGCTTTGCTCATCCCTAATCAAAACCATTCTGATTGCAAAGTTTCCACTTTGATGTCCACCATTAGGCTCATATATAGCTGGTTGTGCCCTTTACTTGTCATTGGGGGGATCTGTTCCTGCCCTGGTAACCCGCCAATCCATTTTTCCCATAAGGTGGAAGTCCATGAGGGGACCTCCATGTGGTGGCATTGATCACTAGAATACCTGAATAAAATAAGCTCTTACAAAGTTCTCTGCCCTTATGGGATTTTGAGTCAAAGTGGTACAGGATATTTATGGCTTATTTACTATATGTATGGGATGCAAATTATCTTGAAAGCAAGAGCCTCCACCAGATTGTCTTCCAAGCCAGGTGGTGGGCAGTGGAGATAGGCAAGAAGATGTCGAAAACAGACAAACGTTTGTAGAACTCCCAGTGACTTAAAAGAGAGCTGTGATCATAGTATAGCACCTTGAGCTTAGACAGCGTAAGTAACTAAAGAGTCACGGAAATAGTGTGGCTTGCAGGACTATGTGATATACTGTTTACACAAATTCAATTGACATCAATAGGAAATACATAAACTGTGTAAAACAGGTCAGATAGAGCTAGAGGGGGTTGTCCTTCTTGATAGGTTTCAAAGGTGGGACCATATTTCTCAGACAGATATGGATATGCCATGAAGGTTCCCAATGGGAATAACCCTTTAAGAGGATTGTTTAAGTAGAGGACCAGAAACATCTTCCATAGGAACCCAGCCTATAATCCAGAATCTGCTTAATCTTGAAATCTGCAGGGAATTCAAGGGCAGAGATAGAATGTCTATTGCATAATGTAGAAAACCAAAGGATGACCAGAGGACATTGGAAACCAATGGGATCTCAGGAATAAGGCAACTTAAAATAGAACGGATGTCTTCTATCTGCTCCAATACCAGAGATAGTCCCATGAAATGTGGGGCAAAATTGTAAAAGGGAACGTCTAAATCATACACACAAAACTATTCTGTATCCACACTGGAATGTTTGGGACCTCAATGTTCATGCTTGTCAGTAATCCTCTTACCTTTAGAAGCAGCAGCCTCCAAGTTCTAGAGGTGGAGCACTGGTTGGCCTACTTAGTCATCCATAGTCTTTATTGGAGATTACCTTGATTCAGAGAAGTGTCTGCCATTAGCAAACCAATTTACCCAATGGTTATTCACAATACATGAAGGTATTTCCTAAATAAGTATTCTATTCTTATTGAAAGACTTGCAGAGACAGAACTGCATTATAAGTAAGTGCCTATCCTGAGTGTTGAAGGATACCATCCATTTGTCCTCTTCTAAGATGTAGGCCACATGCCTATCCAAAAGGAGGTGCCACTTTCTCATAATAATCTTGGCAGGCAGTACAGGGTCTCAATAATTTATCTTTTTTCTTATTGAAAAGAATCAAGTCCCAGCAGGAAATGAAGATTACTGAACAAAGTCTGTTGTTCATTAGCATCCTCTCTCCTCTCGGATTGGGTTCCATCACTGCTGCAGTTCCTCACCAGACCTTTAGGGTCACACGTACCTGCTTCACCATCTCCTTCTTGCCTGAGCATTGTTGGTTTCTCGTGTTTCCCAGGGAAAGTGTGTTCCTGTGTTTGCTATTCCATGTATCCTATTTCTTGGATTATGTATGCCCTTTTTAGACAGCTTTTTTCTCCTGTTGCCGACCCGAACTGTCTAACTGGCATCCAAACTGCCTGCCCTGATCATGTGTCAGACTACAACGTCACCTTATCCCTGATGCTGTGCTCAGTCTGCCATTGACAATAAGACTTGCTCCCGGGCATGGCTAAAAGTCATATCAGTTTGGTAGCCCATTGGTTCCACCTTCTCTGTCTGTATACAGAAACCAACAACATGTCTTCTTGGTTTACAGCAGGAATAACAGTGTTAGAGTTCTGTTCCCGCTCACTGATAGGAAGCAGCTGTATTGTGTAAGGTGAGGAACCTAAACATAAATAATAGAGATAAGTGAGCACCCTCTAACACGTACAGTATTCCTGCGAGTATCGGGCTACTCAAAAGTGTTCAATACAAGAGGCGGCTGAGCACAATGCATTTCCACGGCCTCAGGTCTCATTCACACGTTCAGGGATTTTTCTGGGGCACAAAACCTCCTGCTATTTTTTTGTTTGTGATTTGTGGAAATTCATCCGGAATTGCATCTGTTTCCATATCTGCCAAATGTGAACAGTACTAGTCTTCTTAGATCCGATGTTTTTACGGACATCACAGACGTTACATCCTTGACGTCTGTATAAAATATGGATCCTATAGACTTCTATTGGTAATCCGCAACACAATCACAATACACACTAGGACGTGGTCTTTTATTTTACGGAACGGATTACGGATGGAAATTAAAACGGACTGTGTGAATGACCCAGTATAAATCAATGTGCTCTATGTTTTACCGTGATTACAGATCCGCAGTTAGGGGCAACTATATCGGAGATGTGAATAAGGCTTTATGAAAGTATAACTGTCATGATTGGCCCTTCTGGATCAGTGGAGAGATCCTCTGCTAATCCGGAAGGTCTGGTCTCCATGGATAATGAGACGCAATCAGACAGTAATGGGCCCGTATCTATGAAAACCTAACCTTCTGGATTAGCAGAGAGTCTCGACATTCATCCAGGGGGTATGGGTGCACCTTCAACTGCACGGGGGGGGGGGGGGGAGGAATATACCTACCACTCTGGTCTTCTATGTGTCTTCATTATTGCTGTCTAGTCAATCAGCGGAATTGTAGCCAATGATTGGCCGAGCCAATCAGCGGACGCAGCAGTGTCCCACCTGAGCGATAATGAAGACAGAAAGAAGAGTGGTACATATAACTTCCCCGCCCCCCTCCCTCCATCAGAGTCTGACCCCCAGGGGGTTAACTGTCACCTTCAGATTACCCAGGTACCCTCCGCTCTGGCATGCGGGAGGGCACCTTGTTAACTACCGATTATTTTCAATGGGGCTCGTTACTAGTATTGAAAAATACTCGATCTTGATTAGCGAGCACTTGTGTATTTTGATGCTCGCTCATCTCTAAAAAATAACATTAAATCTCATAGTATTCGTCATTCTCACGTGAAACCATAAAACCTCCCCCTGAATGTGTTAAGAATGAAGTGAAATGCGTTGGGCTCCATGATTCCCCCCGGTCAGTGTCATATTCATATTCTAATTTTCAGGTCATCACAGATTCCCAGAAGCCAGACTTCTGCCTTTCCTCTTCGCTCTTCCTGTTAAAACAATAAAATAAACCAATGAGTTTGATATAAATGGTGAGCGTGTGCGGATCAATGGCCGCCGCTGCCGCATTGTGACTTTCATCCCCGCTCGGGAGACTTTGATATCTATCATTTTTGTTTCTCCTGATATAGAAACTCATCGTCGATTCGGATGGTAATTGCCTTTAGTGCCACATCAAGTGCATTGACTTTAATGATTTTGCTATAAATTTTAATTATTTCATCCCAAAAAAAACCTGAATTCAGCAACACTAAAAAAAACTCATTTACCTTTTGATCTTTCCTTTCCCAGAAACAAATGCATAATGCAAATTCAAAGAATATCTCTGAAGTAAATGGAGGAGATGGATGCGATTGTGCGGCCACCGTCGCTGCCGCCTTTGATGCGCTCACAAAATCCTGACAATACGATAGAATGGAGCGGTGATCTCATCGATATGAGGGTAGCCTGGACCTCGGAGATGTATGAATCCTCTGACTGGAATCTATGGATTCAGAGAAGTTTCCACTCGCGTCTTCCCTGATTTCCAGACATGATTGAAATAGTAAAAAGTTGACTTGCGTCCTATCAAAAGGGGATTCTAAAAAATATTTCCAGCACTTCAGTCGGTGCTCCGAACATATTTACTGAGATGCAAAGTCACATGATCATGCCTTCTCATAAGTAACCAGGGGAGGACAATACGTCTCAGGGATCGTTGTAACAAGGTGGAGATCGCCGAAACGTCGCATCATACCTCCTTTATTTGCTGTGCTGCACCAATGTTTTTTTCCTATTTTGAGATTAAATAAACACAAATAATTTTTTGACTAAAAGATGTGTTGCGGGAAATTTGTATTTTCTAGCTGAACTGTATTTTTGGTCAGATACGTTCCTGCTGGCACTCAAACTCACTAGATAGATAGATAGATAGATAGGAGATAGATAGATAGATAGATAGATAGATAGATAGATAGATAGATAGATAGATAGATAGATAGATAGATAATAGATAGGAGATAGATAGATAGATAATAGATGATAGATAGATAGATAGATAGATAGATAGATAGATAGATAGATAGATAGATAGATAGATAGGAGATAGATAGATAGATAGATAGATAGATAGATAGGAGATAGATGATAGATAGATAGATAGATAGATAGATAGATAGATAGATAGATAGATAGGAGATAGATAGATGATAGATAGATAGATAGATAGATACAGGGCCGGATTAAAGGGAGGGCACCAGGGGCACGTGCCCAGGGGCCTCCACCACTAGGGGGCCAACACCAGCCCAAACCTGGAAGTGGTGTCTGGGAGCCAGTCCCACACGCAAAAAGCATGTGGAAACCCTATCTGGACACAGCACTGGCCACACTGCATGCTGTCCTGGGAGGGAGGGAGGTGTAGGGTCAATCCTGTGTAAGCATCTCCCTCCTGGCAGGCTGAGACTCCCCCTGGTGGGTCTTTGAATGGATTCTTCCTGTGAAGCTTCCGGGTACCTGTCTCCTGCCAAGGTCCTCACTCCCCCCTCGCCCCTCCCCCTCACTGACAGTATGGGACCTCAGCAAGGAAACCTGATCTCTCCAGCAGGGATGTGACATCATGAAGCATGCTGGAGGATCTGTCACAGTGGCTTTCAGGCTGAAGGAACAGAGAAGAGCCAGAGGAGAGAAGACCTGTCATCTGCCCAGATCAGGTGAGTATGAGGCTTTGTTTTGTATTGGCACATCAGAGCAGGGATATATACTATAGGGGCATATATCAGAGCAGGGATATATATTCTATAGGGGCATATATCAGAGCAGGGTTGCAGCCTGTAGCCTGTGTGCAGTGTATGATATATATAGCCTGTGTGCAGTGTATGATATATATATAGCCTGTGTGCAGTGTATGATATATAGCCTGTGTGCAGTGTATGATATATAGCCTGTGTGCAGTGTATGGTATATAGCCTGTGTGCAGCCTACTATATATAGCCTGTGTGCAGTGTATGATATATAGCCTGTGTGCAGCCTATTATATATAGCCTGTGTGCAGTGTATGATATATAGCCTGTGTGCAGTGTATGATATATAGTCTGTGTGCAGTGTATGATATATAGCCTGTGTGCAGTGTATGGTATATACCCTGTGTGCAGTGTATGGTATATAGCCTGTGTGCAGTGTATGGTATATAGCCTGTGTGCAGCCTATTATATATAGCCTGTGCGCAGTGTATGATATATAGCCTGTGTGCCACCTATGATATATAGCCTGTGTGCAGTGTATGGTATATAGCTTGTGTGCAGCATATGATATGTAGCCTGTGTGCAGCATATGATATATAGCCTGTGTGCAGCATATGATATATAGCCTGTGTGCAGCCTATGATATATAGCCTGTATGCAGCATATGACTTGTAGCCTTTGTGCAGCATATGGTGTATATATAGCCTGTGTGCAGAATATGACATGTAGCCTGTGTGCAGTGTATGACATATAGCCTGTGTGCAGCATATGACTTGTAGCCTTTGTGCAGCATATGGTGTATATATAGCCTGTATGCAGCATATGACATGTAGCTTGTGTGCAGTGTATCACATATAGCCTGTGTGCAGTGTATGATATACAGCCTGTGTGCAGTTTATGGTATGTAGCCTGTGTGCAGAGTATGATATATCGCCTGTGTGCAGTTTATGGTATATAGCCTGTGTGCAGCATATGACATATAGCCTGTGTGCAGCATATGACATGTAGCCTGTGTGCAGCATATGACATGTAGCCTGTGTGCAGCTATATATGCCATGATATTTAGGGTATATTAACATGTACCATATCTGCTATAGATTCTACACAATGTATAGAAACAGGAGAACATGCCTAATAAAGTATTTTGCATTTAAGGAGCTGTAGATGCACAACCTTCTTTTACCCTGGATTCTACACAACCTTTAAGTACTTTCTGGTTGCTCCTTACTGCTTCAGGTAGTTTATATGGTTGGAAACTGAAGATGGGACCTAGACTTGCAAGTCCAGGTTCTGCCTGCGATTCACAACTGCATATGCTGCTGTGGGGGCTGACACAGGGGGCAAGAGCGCACTGAAAGTGCTAAAGTGCTGTGTTCTCGCATTGAATTAAGTGGGAACACATCGCAATGCTCACCCCTCCCCCATCATGTCTCTAGGGCCTGGCATCTTCCTCTGGACTGCAGCCTCTAGGGACCATCATATGCAGAACAGAGGAGGATGCTGAGCCACACAGCCAGGAGTCCTACAGTAATCAGCCACCTATATAGATTGCTGTATGGTTTATCTGTGGGGGAAGAAAATAGGGGGGCCCCCAACAAAATTGTTGACCAGGGCCTCCACCACTGTTAATCCGGCCCTGGATAGACAGATAGATAGATAGATAGATAGATAGATAGATAGATAGATAGATAGGAGATAGATAGATAGATAGATAGATAGATAGATAGATAGGAGATAGATAGATAGATAGATAGATAGATAGATATATAGATAGATAGATAGATAGGAGATAGATAGGAGATAGATAGATAGATAGATAGATAGATAGATAGATAGAAGATAGATAGATAGATAGATAGATAGATAGATAGGAGATAGATAGATAGATAGATAGATAGATAGATAGATAGATAGGAGATAGATAGATAGATAGATAGATAGATAGATAGATAGATAGATAGGAGATAGATAGATAGATAGATAGATAGATAGATAGATAGATAGATAATGTAGATAGATAGATAGATAGATAGATAGGAGATAGATAGATAGATATATAGATAGATAGATAGATAAATAGAAGATAGATAGATAGATAGATAGATAGATAGATAGATAAATAGAAGATAGATAGGAGATAGATAGATAGATAGATAGATAGATAGATAGGAAATAGATAGATAGATAGATAGATAGATAGATAGATAGATAGATAGGAGATAGATAGATAGATAGATAGATAGATAGATAGATAGATAGGAGATAGATAGGAGATAGATAGATAGGAGATAGATAGATAGATAATAGATAGATAGATAGATAGATAGATAGATAGATAGATAGATAGGAGATAGATAGATAGATAGATAGATAGATAGATAGATAGGAGATAGATAGATAGATAGATAGATAGATAATAGATAGATAGATAGATAGATAGATAGATAGATAGGAGATAGATAGATAGATAGATAGATAGATAGATAGATAGGAGATAGATAGATAGATAGATAGATAGATAGATAGATAGATAACGGATAGATAGATAGATAGATAGGAGATAGATAGATAGATAGATAGATAGATAGATAGGAGTTAGATAGATAGATAGATAGATAGATAGATAGATAAATAGATAGATAGGAGATAGATAGATAGGAGATAGATAGATAGGAGATAGATAGATAGATAGATAGATAGATAGATAGATAGATAGATAGATAGGAGATAGATAGATAGATAGATAGGAGATAGGGAGATAGATAGATAGATAGATAGATAGATAGATAGATAGATAGGAGATAGATAGATAGATAGATAGATAGGAGATAGGGAGATAGATAGATAGATAGATAGATAGGAGATAGGGAGATAGATAGGAGATAGATAGATAGATAGATAGGAGATAGATAGATAGATAGATAGATAGATAGGAGATAGATAGATAGATAGATAGATAGATAGATAGATAGGAGATAGATAGATAGATAGATAGGAGATAGATAGATAGATAGATAGATAGATAGATAGATAGATAGATAGAAGATAGATAGATAGATAGATAATAGATAGATAGATAGATAGATAGAGTCAGTCATATAATACATGAGTAATTCCTCATCTTGTCCTTTCTTCTTTTCTGACCTCTGATCTGTATTTTCTCTCTATTTTTTTTATAATATTTTCCTTTCAGAAAAAAAAATATTTTATTTGAAAAAATATTCCAAATATTCACTCAATTACAGTAACAGGAAATTGAATTGAATACCTTTACGTTGTGAAGATTAGAAATATCCGTCTCTCTACTTGAGATGCAGAAATTAAAAGTAAACAGGACATAGAGTGCGGCATGTGGAGAGGAGAAGCAATAACCTGAGTGAAGGTCGGCCGGCCTCGGGGTCGGGGGTCTGCTTCCGGAACATTCCACCTCTGATACTTGTTTATGAGATATTCTGTGTATGGATTGATGAGACCGCTGTAGTTAAAGGGACAGTGTCACTCGAAAATCACTTATTGTATAAATAATGTTTTTATGTTAAACATATTTTTAAGAATTTTTGATGACATTTTTTTTCTAATTTTCTATGTTATAAAATAATCCTGAGATCTTGCAGTTCTCATTCTCACCACTGGGGCTAAAACTAAGCTGAGACTTCCTGTTGTTTCCAGTCTTAATGGATCTTGTTGCAATAGAGTCTCATTAGTCAGAACATTGGTCATCAGAGGACTCACTGTGGGGTTGAGGGGGGGAAGGGGACTCACTGTGGGGTTGAGGGGGGGGGACTCATTGTGGGGTCGACGGGAGGGGGGTGGCTATGGCTGATGTACTTTGTATCTTTATAATATATTAGTTCCTGTTTTCATATCCCAAGGGAAGGATACCCTCTGTCCCTGTTGTCTATGTCACAGGTGTACAGCATGCATCCAGCCAGTGCCAAACTACATTTCCCATCATGCCTGGTAAGTGAAAGCTTTGGCTATAGGGAGGAAGACACTTTATAGGTCCCAACTTGCTATTGTTAAGTCAATGCTCTGTTCTTCCCATTCTTCCTGTTACAGACTTTTCCTGCAGCAGCGCTCCGTGTGGTCAGATAAGCTATTACAAGTGCAGCGTTTCAATTATTCAAAAGTTATACAAAGCGTTATACAGAGTGAATCCTGAGGGTGTATATAACAATGCCCTGTAGGTCATGTTTGTGGCCCTTTATATTGTCTCCTTTCAGGGTAATATTACAGGTGACTTCTCAGTGCAGGTCCCACATACAGGACTCCAGCTGAAGTATGGGCTCCCGTCACAATACATTGTTTCTCTCTTCCTCCTACTTACTTATTGCTTCTATTCTTCTTTTGTTTACCTGAAATTGTTTTTTAATTGATTCTCCGTTCACTGTTGAGATGGCGAGGGTGAATTTATGACACTCGGATTTGTTTGGAAGTAACAATTGTTACCATAATAATTGCCCTTTTTGATACAGAATAATGGAATTGTTCCCACTGTTTGCAGAATACTTTGTTTCATTGTTGTTGTAAGCAGAATAAAGGGAACCTTCCTGCCTCCGTGTGATGCTATAGAATAAAGGAAGCAAAGGGAGAGCCGGCCGCACTGCAGGCTGTGAAATAACAGGAACATGGGAATACATCCAGTATATAGAGTATAACAGAAGGATAAGCAACTTTATAATCAACTTCAGGGATCAGTTTCATTTTGCATTTTAAAGCAGGTTTATCATCTGAGATGGAATAAGAATCAGACTCCGCCCTCAAATGACATGACTCTGCTGACCCCGCCCTCTACTGATAATGAGATGACTCTGCTGACCCCGCCCTCTAATGATAATGAGATGACTCTGCTGACCCCTCCCTCTACTGATAATGAGATGACACTGCTGACCCCGCCCTCTAATGATAATGAGATGACTCTGCTGACCCCGCCCTCTAATGATAATGAGATGGCTCTGCTGACCCCGCCCTCTAATGATAATGAGATGACTGCTTACCCCGCCCTCTAATCATAATGAGATGACTGTGCTGACCCGCCCTCTAATGATAATGAGATGACACTGCTGGCCTCGCCCTCTAATGATAATGAGATGACACTGCTGGCCCCGCCCTCTAATGATAATGAGATGACTCTGCTGACCCCAGGCTCTAATGATAATGAGATTACTCTGTTGATCCCGCCCTCTAATGATAATGAGATGACACTGCTGACCCCTCCCTCTAATGATAGTGAGATGACTCTGCTGACCCCGCCCTCTAATGATAGTAAGATGACTCTGCTGACCCCGCCCTCTAATGATAATGAGATGACTCTGCTGACCCCGCCCTCTAATGATAATGAGATGACACTGCTGACCCCGCCCTCTAATGATAATGAGATGACACTGCTGACCCCTCCCTCTAATGATAATGAGATGACTCTGCTGACCCCGCCCTCTAATGATAATGAGATTACTCTGCTGGCGCCACCCTCTAATGATAATGAGATTACTCTGCTGACCCCTCCCTCTAATGATAATGAGATTACTCTGCTGATCCCGCCCTCTAATGATAATGAGATGACACTGCTGACCCCGCCCTCTAATGATAGTAAGATGACTCTGCTGACCCCGCCCTCTAATGATAATGGGATGACTCTGTTGACCCCGCCCTCTAATGATAATGAGATGACACTGCTGACCCCGCCCTCTAATGATAATGAGATGACACTGCTGACCCGCCCTCTAATGATAATGAGATGACACTGCTGACCCGCCCTCTAATGATAGTGAGATGACACTGCTGACCCCTCCCTCTAATGATAATGAGATGACTCTGCTGACCCCTCCCTCTAATGATAATGAGATGACTCTGCTGACCCCGCCCTCTAATGATAATGAGATGACTCTGCTGACCCCTCCCTCTAATGATAATGAGATGACTCTGCTGACCCCGCCCTCTAATGATAATGAGATTACTCTGCTGATCCCGCCCTCTAATGATAATGAGATGACACTGCTGACCCCGCCCTCTAATGATAGTAAGATGACTCTGCTGACCCCGCCCTCTAATGATAATGGGATGACTCTGCTGACCCCGCCCTCTAATGATAATGAGATGACACTGCTGACCCCGCCCTCTAATGATAATGAGATTACTCTGCTGATCCTGCCCTCTAATGATAATGAGATGACACTGCTGACCCCGCCCTCTAATGATAGTAAGATGACTCTGCTGACCCCGCCCTCTAATGATAATGGGATGACTCTGCTGACCCCGCCCTCTAATGATAATGGGATGACTCTGCTGACCCCGCCCTCTAATGATAATGGGATGACACTGCTGACCCCTCCCTCTAATGATAATGAGATGACTCTGCTGACCCCGCCCTCTAATGATAATGAGATGACTCTGCTGACCCCTCCCTCTAATGATAATGAGATGACACTGCTGACCCCGCCCTCTAATGATAATGAGATGACTCTGCTGACCCCGCCCTCTAATGATAATGAGATGACTCTGCTGACCCCTCCCTCTAATGATAATGAGATGACTCTGCTGACCCCGCCCTCTAATGATAATGAGATGACTCTGCTGACCCCGCCCTCTAATGATAGTGAGATGACTCTGCTGACCCCTCCCTCTAATGATAGTGAGATGACTCTGCTGACCCCGCCCTCTAATGATAATGAGATGACTCTGCTGACCCCGCCCTCTAATGATAATGAAAGTGCTGAAAGTGCTGAATAGTGACAGTCACACATTAACCCCTACACGTCCTGCAGCATGTGCTTACTGCCACTGAATAGCTGACAGTGAAAACCACAGATACCTGCAGTCTCTAGTCCTCGTCTACAGATCTTTTTATAGAAACTTACTGCTTATGGTATAACAGGATGCAGGGAGCAACTTATCAAACCCCGGTAATGTGACCCCAGGCTTCCTATACCTGCCATGTAGCTGACAACTACGAGTGATTCTTCACCTTCTAATAAAACAGTGTGACTACCGGTGCTCACAATCTATCCATAAACCTTATGATTAGGAGCCCCGAATGGTATACCAAGCAGGGCCATGTATTTGATTTTTTTTTTCTCCCCATGCTTTTTTGTAATTTGTTTCTATTCTGATTATTTTATTTACTTAAAGAGGCACTGTGAATATATATATATATATATATATATATATATATATATATATATATATATAATTATTATTATTATTAAATCAATATTTTTTGTTTCGCTTTCTACATTTAAATCAACATTATACATGAGGCCACTAGGTGTCTCCCTTCCTGTCACACTGGGCTTCATGCTACCTCCCTGTTGATATTTGGTCTTTTCTCTGTTCAAAAGAAGAAACCAAACACAGGAAGTCCCCGTCCTTTGCACGCTCGCAGACACAACTTGGTATTTAATTACACTTTGCTTGTATGAGAGTCAAAGGACGGGGACTTCCTGTGTTTGGTCTCTTATTTTCAACAGAGAAAAGAACAAATATCAGCATGGAGGAAGCATGGAGCACAGTTTAGCTGTATGTATAACGTTGATTTAAATGAATATATATATATATATATATATATATATATATATATATATATACATATACAGCCCCCACCAGCATCTCTCAGCACATTGTAGCTGGAACATCTAACAATGATGTAAAAGGTAACAATTCTGTGTAGCTATAAGTAATGTGTTTCTATGTAAATGACCTTGTTTAAAACTTTTTCTGTAGTGACATAATTGTGTTCTGTAATGCATCAATTTTAATTCTTCATTCACTTGTAAAAAACATCACTTTTCTGAACATTTAGCAGCTTCCACAGGTCACAATTATGGGAATAAGATTCGGCAGATTTCGGAGCCCCCGGCCGGCTGACCCTTCCTGCCGGACCTGACTTTCATCTTGCCAACCACACATTGCTGACCACAATCCCGTGCACACGCCTTAAAACAAGAATGAACGTTTACTATGAAGTGAAACATTGTATCCCTATTAGAGATGAGCGAACCGGGTTCGTGTTCGAGTCCATCCCAACCCGAACGTTCAGTACTTGATTAGCTGGGGCTGCAGAACTTGGATAAAGCTCTAAGGTTGTCTGGAAAACATGGATACAGCCAATGACTATATCCATGATTTCCACATAGCCTTAGGGCTTTATCCACCTTCAGCAGCCGCCGCTAATCAAATACCGAACGATCGGGTTCGGATGGACTCCAGCATGCTCCAGGTTCACTCATCTCTACTCCCTATTGTTCTAAATGTTCAGCCTGGAAATGAAGTTATAGTTTTCTGTTCTCTAAAAAAAAACAAAAAAAACAACAACAACAACAACACTGCTCGGCCTTCCATCTGTTTTTGTTTTTAATTTTCATGAATTGAAATATTAATTTGTTAAAACTTTCTGCCCGAACTCTGACAAGTGATATCACACACTGCATCTACAGCATAGGAGGCCAGAACCTCGAACCTCGACTTCTCTTACCAATAAACAGGAGGATAAATCAAATGGAGGCGCCAGGGATGTCCATTATTTCCTGCCATACAATACACAGTAAGACTGAGAGATGAGGGAATTCTTTGATTTAGCTCCAGAATTTCCCAAATATTTCCCATACACGTTATATCTTATTGCTCAGTTCACAATTGCTGGGCTGGGGGCTGGCGGTTAGCGGCAATGCTGTATGCATCTCTGTTTAGTCACATACAGCCAATGCAAAGGTATATACAGTGTTTCCCTGAAAATAAGACCTAGTACAGGTTTTGCTGAATTGCCAAATCTAACGCCTCCCCTGAAAGTAAGACCTTGCAAAGTTTTTATTTGGAAGCATGCCCACCGAACAGACCACCAGGGCATGCGGCTGGAATTCTTTTTAGCCCTCCGCCATTGTATCCTACGTCACTGTCCGTTGCGGAGCAGCTGCATGCAGAACATGAAGAAGGTCACCTGCCACCAACCCCGATGTTCCCTTCTGCAGCTGTAACTTGTAAATGTCCAGGCAAGGCATCAAGAGCTCTGCTACCTGCCGAAATCCCCATTGTCCCCTACCACCAGAGGTTGAGCTGCATGCAGTCTGCCATTATCCCATCACCTGCCGCCATACCGCCATGCCACTGTCACTGCTGTGCTGTACTAGAGTGCTGTGGTGAGCTCCCTCTGGTGACCTGAAGCTGTCATACCGTACGCTGTCCCTGCCGTGCTCTATGAGTTTGCAACGGTGAGCTACCCCTGGTGGCCGGAAGGCGACATACCATACGCTGCCCCTGCTGAGCTGTGCGAGTGTGCCATGGTGAGCTCCCTCTGGTGGCTGGAAGCTGCCATACCAAAAGCTCTGTCCCTGCTGTGCATGTGACATGTGATTTCTTCTTCATGGAAAAATAAGACCTAGCGCATTGTTGGGAGCAAAAATTCATATAATCATGTCTGTGTAAAGATTGAAGACTGATCTGGGCTCAGTGGAGATGTACACTACTATTCTAGTATCTTTAAGGGCTGGTGGGATGTGCTAATATTGCGACAGATTTATGATAAAATATACTATGCAGGAACCTCGGTAACAAAGTCAAAAAGGTGGAAAGACATGTCCAAAGAAAGGCAAGTTACTCCCAGCCATCTCCTGTGCGTTCTTCCATGATAAGAGGCTGGAGAAGGACCTGCCCGCTCCCCCAATCACTAACCAAGACCGGGCACCACTGCAGCCAGTTATTGGCTGAGCAGGCAGGTCCTTTAGCTATGGGAGTGTGTAACTTTACCCACCACACAAGTAAAATCTGCTATTCCACTTTACAATAGGTGACAAATTACTTACAGTGTAACTATTATTTAAACAAATTTCTGACTTGTCATAGCAAAATGTCAGAAGTTCTTTATAACTGTAAATACGAGCAGTCTACAGAATTATAATGTGAGTGTATGGAATTTCTGGCAATTCCTTATATCAGAGCTCCATAGACTTATATATAACATAAACCAATCGTATTGGCCGTTATAGTAGAGATGAAGGGGCAGAGCGTGCGCTGCTGAGTGCATCTGAATGCACCCGGACCCCCACTGATATAATCTTCTGACATGTTGCAATGACATATCAGAAGTTTGTTTAAATGAAAATTATCCTTTAAAGGGAACCCGTCACCATGAGAATGCTACCTGTTACCGTCACCATGAGAATGCATCATGTTATAGAGCAGAAGGAGCTGAGCGGATTGATATATATGTTTATGGGAAAATATTCAGTATAACTTGCAATTTATTGATTGAAATCTCTGATATCTTTAGGCTTAAGAGTCCAGTCCATTGAGTGACTCCGCCCACTGGACTCCTTATCACAGAATGATCAGAGATTTCAATCAACATGTAATAAGTTATACAGAATCTTTCCCCACAATGTTACATATCAATCTGCTCAGCTCATCCTGCTCTATAACATGATAGGGATAGCTTAGATAGCATTGGTGACAGGTTCCCTTTAAGGAAAAAAAAATAATCAGGCAACCGCAATTTTGCATTAAAAATACAATGATATTTATTTAATTTTGTTTTTACCATTTGCAGATTCATTAATTTGTTTTGCTTGATGTATATAAAGACTCACAGAGGAGTTTTCCAGTTCACATTGTGATTTCACCCATCTCTTTCATATCCTTCTCTGCTGGGATCTTCTATACTTCTTTCTGCCAAGAAATCTTGTACCTCTTGTTCATCCCAGTAACCCATGGGGCCCCCCGCATTCTCCTCAGGAGCATTGCTGGAGTCACAGTGTTTTTCTATCAAAGGAACATATTGTTTCCACTGTTCTATTCTGCTGTCGTTTCAGATCCTTTTTCTCTCGTCTCTTCCTTTAGTTTTTGGCCAAATCTGTTACAACATTTTGGTAACATGTTCTGCTTGTTGCTGTTTTCACCTTTTATTTAAGTTAATTGTACTACTTAACCCAGTCAGAGAGAGGAGGAGGTGGAGAGACGGCTTATCTAGGGAACAGTTTCTTTTTACGATTCTCAGAAAAGTTGTAGATAGAAATAAAAAGCTTGTACTCACCTGAGTCGCTCCCCACCACCACTACCACAGAGCTCCGGTCCCATTGTCCAGAATTATTAGGTTCAGTGTAAGCACATGGATATACCCAGCGTCCTGTATACTGCATATACTGAAGAGTTATGGATGTGCAGGGGTTAAAATTTGGGGTACAGTGAGCCCTAACTGATCTCATCCCTCTGTCCCTACCTACTTGACATGCTGCCCTAACTGGCAAAGCCCAACTGGACGACGGTCCCTACATTGCTAGGGCTGTCCGGAGAGAATAGTTAGCATGCCATGTAACAACCAACTGGGTATGTATATGCCTCAGATCAGAATCCAGAGATAAAAAGCAATAACCAAGAGTCAGAACTGGGAGAGCAATGCAGGACTAAATCAGCGACAAAGGAAATACTGTATAAGAGGCTGAGGTCAGAGACACAGGAGCGATTGTAGAGACTCTGGATACAAGACGAGGTCAGGAAACACAGGCAGAGGTCGGGTACACAGGATGATGCTGGTGACGTCGGGCAAGCCCAAACTAACACTATCCATAGCTGCCTGCTTAAAGGAGAAGTCAGAACCTGTCAAAAATGTGGCAGGCGGTAAGGGAGGAAATAACAAACAACCTTTGCTTACCTCTCCTTGTGCCAGCGATAAGCAGCGTGACAGCTCCACGATCTCCGCCAGACTGCATTTTCCCTAAGTTGTGATGACATCACAACACAGTGGAGAGTGCATGTTGGACAGCCAACTCAGCCAGTCAGTGACTTCAGTAGTGTCCCGCCCCAATCACTGACCAGCTGAGCGGCTGGTCCATCAGCCGTGATGTGATGCCCGCTCTGGTGGAGATCCCTGAGCCCGATGGGGGCCCCATAGTGCCAAGCCAGCGCTGGAAAGGCACAGGGAGAGGTGAGTTGGTTAAGGTATTTATGCTCCCCCTGCCCATGGTGGTAGAAAAAATTTGCCCCTGGTCGGACTTCTTCTTTAAATTTCCCACTTCACGTCACTTCGGAGAACCGGGCCAACTATCATTGGCCTTACGCTACTGGGCCTGCTGTCCTGCTTAGCATTCCCCCTTATGTGGATTACAGGCCTGGCTGATGTTTGCGACGGCCGGACATCCCTGACAGCAGACACCACCACCTCCCGTGCCGTGGGGAAGGTTGAGGCAGGAGAGTGGGCAGGTAAGTTTCTACCAATAGCTGTGCATGTAGCATGAATTGTAATGATCATCTCACCAGCTATGTCTCTGCATACGGTGCACGGTAAGAACCAGAATCCAAGTCACAAAAAATGTTTAGAAGAAATTCCAGCACCTGGTGTGCAGATAAAAGTATCACTACTGCAAAACCTTCACATAACAGGAACGGCAACAGTAGTTGACGCGTTTCGGGGTGTTACACACCTTGTTCACTACTATGTATAACATATGAATTATTACCTCTTGTGTTTAAAGGGCGGTGCTCACGGTCACATGATCATTAACTAAAAACAACGTAAACACTTAACGTAAAAATGCAAATACAAAACATGACATCACATTAAAGGCACAGGACATAATACATATTTAGTTATCTAAAATACTGTTTGTTGATACACAATCCATGCTTAGCTATCCACAATGCTATTTGTTAATGCAGAAATCATCTCATATCTGTCCTCATATCCGTGCATATAATTCATATAGTAAGGATTAAATTGTGCCTGGAATTCAGACCTTGCAGTATTGTGGTAGCTAGTCTGAATATCCAGAACGATTCTCTACTAGTTGTTGTCTTCAACATCCTCCTCTTTTTATTGAATGGATTTTTTCTACGCCCATCACTCTAAGGGCCCTATTCCACCGGACGATTATCGTTCAGATTATCGTTAAATCGTTTAAATCTAAACGATAATCGTTCGGTTGAAATGCAGTTAACGATTAATGACCGAACGAGAAATCGTTGATCGCTTTAAAAGACCTGGACCTATTTTAATCGTTGCTCATTCACAAAACGTTCGCAAATCGTTCATATTGAATAACACATCGTTCGGTCGTTCGCAATAGATACGAACGCAATAGCGAATAAATAGCAAAGAAAAACGATCGCAATGACGATCATAAGTAACGATTATCGTTCCATGGAAATGAGTGAACGTTTTCAGGTCTTTCGCAACAGTGGTCGTTTGAGATCGTTAATCATTAACGATTATGCAAACGATAATCGTCTGGTGGAATAGGACCCTTAGGGATTGTACATCCTGCGCCTTCTCCCTGGCATACGCCCTGACCGCAGCCTTTGCAAATTGTCATCCCCCCCCCCCCCTCAATTGTTTACTGTATATAAAGCATTTTATACATGTGGATATGCATAGAAAGTGTGTATGAGTAACCAATCATTCCTTAAAGGGGAACCCTGGCTAAAATAATAAATTGGCTGAAGGCAAGGGCAGGGGGAACATAATAATGAAGCGCTACTTACCTCTTCCCCTGCCCCTTACATCGCCCCGTCACAGGCTCACTGACCACCACCGGAACTCATTTTCTCCCAGGTTTCATGACGCGGGTACAAGTACCCAACCCGGCTGATGGAGTTCCCACTCAGCCAGTCAGTGACTGCAGTGGTGTCCCGTCCCCATCAGGTAATGACATTGTGCAGCAGGTGATGGTGGTCCGTAAGTGACAAAGCAGTGCTGAGGGGGCACAGAGATGAGTAAGTAGAGCTTCTTTATTATGCTCCGTCCTGCTCCTGGCTAAAGACAATTTTTTATGTTGGCCGGACTTCTCCTCTAACCCTTTGAGGACCAAGCCCAAAATGACCCAGTGGACCGCGCCAATTTTCATTTTTGCACTTTTGTTTTTTCCTCCTCTTCTTCTTTCATTTTTCTATCTACAGGGCCATGTAAGGGTTTGTTTTTTAAGGAATAGTTGTACTTTGTAATGGCGTCTTTCATTCTAACATAACATGTAGGATGAAACCCTCAAATAATTTTTTATGAAGATATAAATTGTTGAAATTGGAAAAAAGAATGCAATATGGTAACTTTTGGGGGGTTCCTACGTAATGTACTATATGGTAAAAGCGTTGTGATAACATTACTCTCAGGTCAGTCCAAACACAACCATATGCAGGTTACACAGATTATATATTTTTTTTATGAAATCTTTTTTTTTTTTTTTTTTTGCAATTAATTATTAATAAAGTGGCCCCATTGTGAAGCTTATAATGGTTTTAGTTTTTCACCTATGGGCTGTATGGGGCATTTTTGAGCCTCTAGTTTTAATTAATGCCATATTTGTGTCGATCGGACGTTTTGATCATTTTTTGTTATTTATTTTTAAATATATAAAGTAACAAAAAATCTGTAATCCTGGCGCTTTTTCCCCTCTTTTTGGTCACTCCATTTGCTGTACAGGATGATGGTTATTTATTTATTTTTATATGTTTTATTTATAAAATGTGATGGGGTGATTTTAATCTTTATTGGGGGAGGTGCTTTGGGGTATTTTTAAAAACAATTTTATTTATTTATTTTCTTTACACATTTTAAGTCCCCCTGGGGGACAATTACATGCAATCATTAGATTGCATATACTAATCACTGGTATTCCATGAGCGGAACGCTGATCAGACCACACGGAGGAAGGTAAGAGATCTCCAGCGGTCCGGCATAGCAATCAGTAAGTGACAGGAGCTGCTCCTGTCACTTACACTTATACGATTGCAGCATTTAAGGGGTTAATGACATGCTGCAGCGAGATTGCTGTAGCCTGTCATTAACGGTGAGGGCCGTGCTGATTGCAGCCGGACCCCACCTGCTATCAAGCGCTCTCCGCTCCAGAGCACACTTCATAGATAAACACCCAGGATGTACCTGTAAGCCCAGGGTCGTCTGGTGACAGGCAGCCAGGGCGCACAGGTACATCCTAGGTTATCTAGGAGTTAAATTATCAATATTACTTTCCCTATAACTCTGCCTGTTACATCTACAAGAGCCTTCTACATTGTAAAAAGGAGAAACAGTTATTTGAATTCCCAGCTAGAGTGTACAGCAGGAACAGGATTTCTGTTGCAAATGCACACCAGACAGGAAATGGGGTAATTAGAAGTTTGTGTGTGCTCATTCATTAGACAGAGAAAAAATTAGTTTTATAATAATAAATTTTATTAACTTATTAGTTTTTTCTTATTTATTTTTTTATTTGTATAGCGCCAACTGATTTTTCAACACTTCACATAGTTTGTCAAATTTGAAAAACCCTTTGATAACAAATAGTTCCAAAAAGTTTGGTTACAGCAAAGTTCGTCCAAAATCCGAACACTTGGCGTTTGACTCTCGGCATCTGGAGGAGTAGGATGCTGGCCCAGGGCTACCAGAAAAAAACATTGATACAGTCTATGACCCAAAGCTGTATGCATGTTTCCAGTACTCCCTAGGGCTGCAATCAACTTCTCAAGACACTGGGAGTCAAATGCCAAGTTTTCGGGTTTGGACGAACTTTGCCGAACCCAACCGTTACGCACGTTGGCTCAACACTACTAATAAAACATTGGAACATTTTACCCACAAATTCTCTGCCGTAATGAATATCAGAATATCATAAGGCAGATCGAGAAAACCGTCAATCTGTTTTCCTTGTGTGAACCAAAAATACATTTTGTGTTTGTCTCACGGTTGTAAAATGTAAAACATTTTCGGAGGCTTAAGATCACCAAACAGCGAGGAGCGTGAATGCAAATTACGTTTAAACACAGCTGTAAAGTAGAACATCTGCCTCATGCAAAGCTAAATAGGCTTCAGGAGCGCCGAGGAGCCGCGTCGTACACGGCTGCTAACAATGCCAGGAAAGGACTCGAATGTTTTCAAATTAGGAATCCTTCTCCATGACAAGTGTCAATATACATTTACTTACCAAAAATATATTCTCACGGCAACACATCTGCCGGCACACAACACTCCGACAGGAGCCGAGAGGAACCTGCCTGGTTATAGCGTTATACTCACTATACGGGTGACATCTATTTATCTGCCTGGTGTGCGGCGGTATAGAGACAACGCCTCTCGTACAATTAGACAATGAGTAAAGAATGAGGACATGTGTTGTGTCAGAAGATGGCAGCACCTCAGTCATTAGGAGGATGGAAGGGTGGTGTGCATTTAGGGTAAAGCGATGAAATTAAAGGAGTCAGGGCAGACCTCTGCGGGGGAGGGGGGGGGGGAGAGTAAAAGAAATAACATGCTCTCATCTCCACCACTCCAGTGCTGGTGGCCGCATACCACCAATCTGGTTCCTGGGTCCCTTGCCGCTTCCTGAGTCGGGACCTGGGTCGTGATGTGTCAGATCTGCTCAGCCAGTCAGCGGCCGAGGCGGGACCCCACTACCTTCCTGGCTCCAGTGCTGGTATCTTACCGCTCCACCCCGCTGTGTGGCCGCTCATCATGACATTGCAGGCCCCCCAGAGACAAGGCAGCATGGACGGACCTACAACGTCACAAAAAGGTCCTGGAAGCTACCGCACAAGGGGACGAAGCGAGTGAGATACTGGCAGCACTGCGGGAGTCGGCGGGAGGGGGGGAGGTGTGATTTATTTTTTTAAACACCCCATCTTCTGACAAATATTGTAGAAGAGTATTCCCTTTAAAGATGCCTATACCTTTGTGGTCTATTTTTCTATATAGGACCAATGTATATGAAATAAAAATGAAGCAGCTTTTAGAACGGCAATTTAAAAAAAGTCTCCAATTTTGCGCCTGTGGCGGTCATCCATCGCCATGGTTACAGGCTACATACAACCCTTGTATAGACTAATCCTGCAGTCGTATATTACCGAGACTCCTCGGCCTCTCCCTATAGGATAACACAAAGAGGAGGCCAAAGGAATCTAACCATCACTATGTAAACATAAATAGGGAGACGCCAAGGAGTTAAATTCTGACACAAATCATTTTTCTTGTCTGGTTCGGAGAACTATTGATTTTTATTTTATACTTATTTTATTTATTTTTTTTGTCCGCATCCACATTTTTTTTTATCACATCAATCATAGGAGAGGGAAACACAGAGCAGTTCAGTGAACCAGCACACAGCTCTGAAATCCCGGGATTGAGGTCGCCTACTGTCAGGCTTGTAGCAAACACCCTGCTCCGAAAAGTCACCTTATCTGTAACAATCAATGGATATCGACCCGGAGCCGCCGCTTATTTATGAGCCTTGTTTTGTATATAAAATATAAAAAATGTAAATGATTATAAAGATGGATAAGAAATACTATGCAGACATCCCCAGTATGTGAGATTACAGATACACGGCTCCACGAAGAACTGTAACCCCAATTTTCCAGACTCCTGAATGGCAGATCTGTCATGTTACACCTCAATACATCTCTCCCTACACATCGGTGTAACGCTGTAGATTCAGGATTGGGCAGGTTTGCTTTTGTTATTGCAGAATTGAATGTAATATGTTACATAGTTACAGACAGTTTAGAAGAAATGATAACATGCATCCTATAGATGGGTCTCAGCCAAAGAAAAACTGACGTCCAACAACGTCCAATACAAATGGGGAAAATTATTCCATTTATGATGTTATTCCTCTTGCCCTGACCTGACCTGCAGCCTGTGTGACACCTCTGCTCCTGTCAGTGCTGCTGCACAGACCTTCATATACTGCCAAGTATTGGAGAAAAATTTTAGCAGGTCAGACATAGGCAGCCAACCTTAAAGCGAATGTACCATTAGGTACATCCATTTTTTTCTTACATTTTCTTACATTAGCAGATTGGCGCTGGCACAGGGATTCCAGTGACGCAGTTTTTATTTTGAAACGCTGTCTTGGTTCTTGCGTTCAGCACCGGTCTTTTCCGTAGTGCCTTCCCTCTGTGACGTGGCTCAGTTGATTCTAATGTCGCCACCGCTCAGAGGGGAGGGGATATTGTTACAATGGGGGACGGCAGGCCTGCCCCTAATGATCCGAGCTGGGCCGGTGCACGGGAAAAGACTGGTACCAAGCAAAGAAACCCCGCAGGCTTTCAAAAAAGTTATGTACCAAATGGTAATTTCACTTTTAGGCTGCCTTCACACACCAGATCCAGAGCGGATTTCACACTGCGGATTCGCAGCGGAATCTACTGGAACCGCACTGGATTTCGCTGTGAATCTGCAGCATGAAATCTGCTGTGAATCCGGTGTGTGGAGGCCCCCAAAATAAGTATTTTCATGTGGGCTTGTTATCCCTTACCCATTAGATGGGGGATAACAAGCTAATCTCTGGGAGTCCAATCACCCGGACCTCCAGCAATCACGACAAGGGGGACACAATCGCACTTCAGTAAATGAAGCATACATTGAAATAAAGTTCAACATTTCTATAGCGAATAAACGCACCATCATTCTCTGGGCTTCTCCTATTTATGATTATACAAGATAAACCCTCAGGCCCCAGGGTCTGGGGTACACAAAACTCTTGAGCCTGAGGGTTTATCTTGTATAACTGTAAAGTGTGTGTCCCTGGTCCATCCTTGTGGTTTTAACAATCTCTGATTTATGGGCCTGGTCTGAGCTGATACCTTGTGACTGTTGTAGGTGAGTCCTTACAGTTCTCTATGCTAGAGATGCCTCCGGATTTGTTGTGTGACTCTAGATATATATTTTTTCCCCTTAGTTAAAATTTACCATAAAACATGTCAATATAAAAATAATGTAATTTTTTTTTAGAGAAATAATAATAATAAAAAAAAAGTTAAATATGCATATATGATATTAAAGACCCCAAAACAAAAAACAAGAAGCTAAAATGGGGGGGGTTTAATCAATAATTAGATAACTAATCATTAAGATTTTTTTATATTTTTTCTAAATATTCCAGTTATCATTCTCAAAGGATCAAAATAGCTGGACGTTCATTTTCTTCCAAAAAATGTAATTGATTTCACTTGGATTTAATTTAATCTTAGAAGGAAAAAAATAAAAAACATGGCAAAGTGCAAAAAATAAAACTAAATAAATCAATGAATATTACAATTGAACAAATCTCTGAAGCCGAAGCTATGAGGTCAGGTTGGCTGCATACAGTGTCCTCCTGGGTGGAGCAACAGATATCAATATCAATGGATGGAAGAAAGGGCTGACGCTGTTCTTCTTCACAACTTCTTCCCAGCACTGGTCGGGGAGTGACTGGTACTTTGTACACGACTATTTTTACCGGGTATAGGACATCATGGAAAATAACCGCCAGGTATTGTTCCATGTAAAATATATTAGCAAAAAGTTGTTTATTGAAAGTGCTTGTAAAAGTGGCACCACAGAGTGCAAAAACTGACACGATGAGAAGGTGCCGTGCAGGGTGACAAAAGTGAGAAAAGTGCATGCAAAAACCAGTGAATGCAATTATGCAAATAAACAACAGACTAATATATAAACACAAACCTATATAAAATGCCAGTGAGAAGGAAAAGTGATGAACAAGCCGAAAGTGAGTAGTGGGAAAAACAAGAAAGGTGGAAACCAAAGGAAAGTGATGGACCGCTAAGTGATCAGGCATCGAGCTCCATCATGCACTATCCTCATCTCAGCAGGCTCGCTCAACACTACATTGTGTTCTTACAATTCTTACATTGTGCTTCATTACATTTTATAGAGTATGCACTTATATCATGGGACATCTCTCCTCCATGAATTCTGTATATTTTTAATTGATCTTTACATTTTGGAGAATCATTTTTTTTTTTAGAAATCAATAGTACAGACAATTTTAAGAAACTGGGTTTATTAGCCGAAAAATGCATTTTTATCATGAAAAATGCAGTTTAAAGCTCTTGCCCCCCAGTCTTCATGGTTTTCTATGGAGAGGGGAGGGGTGGTGGAAATGAGGCATCAAAACAGGACAACAAAGAGTTAATTTACAGCAACATCACCTGGCTATCTCTTCTGAAGTCAGCATTGACCTCTCTGACCTCTGAATACCAGCTTTCATACAGGTCCCGCTGTGTAATCCTTTGTTCTCTGCTGACGACTAATCTCCCTCTTAACTTCTACCCCCTCCCCTCTCCATAGGTTACACAGGGCTCGACTGATGTAAACTAGTCGAGATTTCCTGATAATGAGCAGTGGATGAGAGCGAGGGGGGGACCTGGGGAAAGTCTTTTTAAATGCAGATAATGGCATATTTGCCTAATAAACAAAATTACAAAGCTTCTTATAATCGCCTTTTTTCTGCAAAAAAATTTAATTAAAATAAATGACAGTGACACTTTAACTGTCGGCACCTTAGTGAGAATTGTGCCCTTGGTAGTTTGGTTACTTGGCCAATGTTGTTAGTACTGGGTACGGATGTATAACCATTATGGAAGAAGATCTCTCAAGAGACTGTTGACTGCTCCTCCATGATTTCTCAAACTCTATGCCCACTAGTTCCACCTTCATAGGAATTCCTGAAGGACCATTGAGCTCTCACTGACGGAGGAGAATCCTTCCCGCTCTTCTCCAGTATCTGCTGGCTCCGGATCCCCACTAATCCTCACGGCTTACTTAGGCAATTGATTCTTGACCTTACATCACCGATTCCTCTCGCCGCCCTCTTCAGATCTTCCACTCTTCGGTATTCCCAGTTAATTTCTATTAATTACTAATACGACTAATTATTAGGGGTTATGTTGCTCTTAAACACCACTCCTAGGGGTCTCCAGACGCCCAGAAGATGAGGACTCTTTGACTATAACATGAAAGGATCAGACAGAAATAATTACAAAGTATCTCTCCAGAATTTCTCCTAAAGACAAAAAAAACCCTTCTATAAATCGCAGTTTAACTAGAAGGTTTAATGGGATCGGTAAGGGGAACTAAAATAGCTCAGCTCCAATTCTGTGTTCTACTTAATTGCTATATGAATCATACAATCTCACCATGTGTCTGGTCTGTCTTATGGTAAAGCCTCATTAATATGCATTATTACTTTAAAGCCAGACAGGTTTAGCTCAAGTCGGCTTCTTAACTAATTATAGTTAAAATGTTCTAGAAATTATTCCCCCGAAATACCTAATTACATCCTACCTGTCACTGCTAACTGCCTGTCTGTCTATAACCGCAATGTCCAATGGTTACCTGTCAGCTCCAACCCCACCGACCGCGACCTGGAGGCAGCAGGTGAGCAGAGTCCTGGGAAGAGAAGCAGAAATATCTTCTGTTTCCCAAATGTAACGAGGAACATTCCAGAAAAATCAACAAATATCGGAAAATGCAAACGGCCCTGTAGGATGGAGAGAACTTATAGATGAAAGGGGATGTAGCCGCTTATTTGTCAAAAATTGGAGACAGTAGCGTAAGATGGAATCATAAAGTAACATAAAGTAATATAAGTTCATAAAATAAAATAGTACAAAGATCTATCTTATCCATACAATGTACAGGATTATAGAAGTTATATCCATGTATATAGGGAGCAGTATTATAGTAGTTATATTCTTGTATATAGGGGCAGTATTATAGTAGTTATATCCCTGTATATAGGAGCAGTATTATAGTAGTTATATTCCTGTATATGGGAGCAGTATTATAGAAGTTATATCCATGTATATAGGGGGCAGTATTATAGTAGTTATATTCTTGTATATAGGGGGCAGTATTATAGTAGTTATATTCTTGTATATAGGAGCAGTATTATAGTAGTTATATTCCTGTATATAGGAGCAGTATTATAGTAGTATATTCCTGTATATAGGGGCAGTATTATAGTAGTTATATTCTTGTATATAGGGGCAGTATTATAGTAGTATATTCCTGTATATAGGGGCAGTATTATAGTAGTTATATTCTTGTATATAGGGGCAGTATTATAGTAGTTATATCCCTGTATATAGGGAGCAGTATTATAGTAGTTATATTCCTGTATAAAGGGGGCAGTATTATAGTAGTTATATTCCTGTATATAGGAGCAGTATTATAGTAGTTATATTCTTGTATATAAGAGCAGTATTATAGTACTTATATCCCTGTATATAGGAGCATTATTATAGTAGTTATATTCCTGTATATAGGAGCAGTATTATAGTAGTTAAATTCTTGTATATAGGAACAGTATTATAGTAGTTATATTCCTGTATATAGGGGAGCAGTATTATAGTAGTTATATTCCTGTATATAGGAGCAGTATTATAGTAGTTATATTCTTGTATATAGGAGCAGTATTATAGTAGTTATACACGAACTGGAGAGAATGGAACCGCTGCACATCCCATCTATGGCTGATACCAATGCCGCTAGGCCTATATTAAAAATCAACACCAGAGTGTCTGTATATGAATTGATCAAGCCATATTGCCCCGTGTACCACCGCGCAGGTCCTCTGGTCCACACGGGTCCCTACGCTAACTCCACACCGTGTCGGTCAGCGACCACCAACCCCGCAAAGCGTGCACGTGCAGGGAAGGGAGGCCATGGAGCGGCATTAGTGTCAGCCATAGATGGGATGTGCAGCGGTTCCTTTCTCTCCAGTTTCCGTGTTTTACAGTTCTCCCTCTCTGAACAGCTCGCACTCCTTTATAAGACCCACATGACCAATATTAGCAGGATATGTCTGTGCTCACATGTCTGGACCTTATGTCTTCCCCATTCTGTGAGAGCAGCAATGGTAAGTGTAATACCATATCCATACTTGTGTCGTTTGGGGGCAGCCTTCCCCGCCGGTGGTGCTGGCTGGGTTTTGGTGGGGCTTTTTGGGTCTGGTCCTGTGACATTGGGGTTGCAGGGCCGTTCCATGGCCTCCCTTCCCTGCATGTGCACGCTTTGCGGGGTTGGCGGTCGCTGACCGACACGGTGTGGAGGTAGCGTAGGGACCCGTGTGGACCAGAGGACCTGCGCGGTGGTACACGGGGCAATATGGCTTGATCAATTCATATACAGACACTCTGGTGTTGATTTTTAATATAGGCCTAGCGGCATTAGTATCAGCCATAGATGGGATGTGCAGCCGTTCCTTTCTCTCCAGTTTCCGTATATTATAGTAGTTATATTCCTGTATATAGGAGCAGTATTATAGTAGTTATATTCCTGTATATAGGAGCAGTATTATAGTAGTTATATTCCTGTATATAGGAGCAGTATTATAGTAGTATATTCCTGTATATAGGAGCAGTATTATAGTAGTTATATTCCTGTATATAGGAGCAGTATTATAGTAGTTATATCCCTGTATATAGGAGCAGTATTATAGTAGTTATATTCCTGTATATAGGAGCAGTATTATAGTAGTATATTCCTGTATATAGGGGGCAGTATTATAGTAGTTATATTCCTGTATATAGGAGCAGTATTATAGTAGTTATATTCCTGTATATAGGAGCAGTATTATAGTAGTTATATTCCTGTATATAGGAGCTGTATTATAGTAGTTATATTCCTGTATATAGGGGGCAGTATTATAGTAGTTATGGCTCAGGGAAGAAACAGAGTGCTGCACATCACACCCATGGCTGATACTAGTGCCGCTTGGCTAAATAAAAAACACATCAGAATTTTGTGTATGAATTGATCAAGCCATACTGCCCCATGTACCTCGTGCCGGTATCTGATACACATGGGTCCCTACACTAAGTCCACACCGTGCCAGTCAGTGGCCACCAACCCCGCAGGCGTGCACAGCCAGGGAACGGGGGCCATGGGACAAAATTAGCAGGATATGCCTGTGCTCACATGTCTGGACCCTATGTCTTCCCCATTCTGTGAGAGCAGCAATGGTAAGTGTAATACCATATCCATACTTGTGTCGTTTGGGGGCAGCCTTCCCCGCCGGTGGTGCTGGCTGGGTTTTGGTGGGGCTTTTTGGGTCTGGTCCTGTGACATTGGGGTTGCAGGGCTGTTCCATGGCCTCCCTTCCCTGCACGTGCACGCTTTGCGGGGTTGGCGGTCGCTGACCGACACGGTGTGGAGTTAGCGTAGGGACCCGTGTGGACCAGAGGACCTGCGCGGTGGTACACGGGGCAATATGGCTTGATCAATTCATATACAGACACTCTGGTGTTGATTTTTAATATAGGCCTAGCGGCATTAGTATCAGCCATAGATGGGATGTGCAGCGGTTCCATTCTCTCCAGTTTCCGTGTATTATAGTAGTTATATTCCTGTATATAGGAGCAGTATTATAGTAGTTATATTCCTGTATATAGGAACAATATTATAGTAGTTATATTCCTGTATATAGGAGCAGTATTATAGCAGTTATATTCCTGTATATAGGAGCAGTATTATAGTAGTTATATTCCTGTATATAGGAACAATATTATAGTAGTTATATTCCTGTATATAGGAGCAGTATTATAGTAGTTATATTCCTGTATATAGGAGCAGTATTATAGCAGTTATATTCCTGTATATAGGAGCAGTATTATAGTAGTTATATTCCTGTATATAGGAGCAGTATTATAGTAGTATATTCCTGTATATAGGGAACAGTATTATAGTAGTTATATTCTTGTATATAGGGAACAGTATTATAGTAGTTATATCTCTGTATATAGGGGCAGTATTATAGTATATTTCTGTATATAGGAGCAGTATTATAGTAGTTATATTCCTGTATATTGGAGCAGTATTATAGTAGTATATTCCTGTATATAGGGAACAGTATTATAGTAGTTATATTCTTGTATATAGGGAACAGTATTATAGTAGTTATATCTCTGTATATAGGGGCAGTATTATAGTATATTTCTGTATATAGGAGCAGTATTATAGTAGTTATATTCTTTTATATAGGGAGCAGTATTATAGTAGTTATATTCTTGTATATAGGAGGCAGTATTATAGTAGTTATATCCCTGTATATCGGAGCAGTATTATAGTAGATATATTCTTGTATATAGGAGCAGTATTATAGTAGTTATATTCTTGTATATAGGGAGCAATATATAGTAGTTATATTCCTGTATATAGGAGCAGTATTATAGTAGTTATATTCTTGTATATAGGAGCAGTATTATAGTAGTTATATTCCTGTATATAGGAGCAGTATTATAGTAGTTATATTCCTGTATATAGGAGCAGTATTATAGTAGTTATATTCCTGTATATAGAAGCAGTATTATAGTAGTTATATTCCTGTATATAGAAGCAGTATTATAGTAGTTATATTCTTTTACATGACGGCATTACAGTAATGAGTGGAATATCTATTGTTCACTCCCACCTATGAATTTATTTCTACTTAATCTACAAAGGTGACATAACCCTTTAAAATTCTATCACCTTTTCTTTTCAATCAGGCTCATACTCTGATACATAAAATAAACCTGCTATGAACTAATAGCAAGAAATCCTGTAAAGGTGATTACATCTATATGCTGCGGGTGTTACCTTCACAATTACTGACAGGCGCTGAGTACGTCGGTTATCTCCTTACTTTTTCGCTATGAGGGTAAGAAAAAAATTGTAATTCTGCGGATGCAGATTGGGTAAATGCTATAAGAATACGAAAAATCTGCCAGTAGATTTTCAAGTGGAATATATTATCCTGAACTTGTTAGCGGTGCAGGTGAGATGAGGTGATGTCGTCCAGGAGTCAATCACAAATGAGACATCAAATATCAAATAAATAAATGATCGTGGAAAACAAGTCGGAAAGGTCGATGCTGAAACTGTGTGAGAAATGTCGACATGATGATTCCCTGGACATAAGCTTAATGATACTAATACTCTCTAAATAATTACAAGGTGTATACTTGCTGCCGCGGGCGCCTACCTGGCCTGGGGAGCGGAGGGGGACACAACTAATGGCGACCACTAGCAACAGGAATCCTAAGGGGGCGCTAGGTTCTGTGTCTCGCTCTTAATGTATTTGTTCCTGATGAGTGAATACCGTTAAATCTAATGCTCTGATTGACAGAATGAGGAGCCTTTGGCTCCCCGTCCTGCCATCCTAATTTGTGACTCTGATCACAGTAGGCTGCTCTCTCTTCCCCCCCGTGCCCCACCCCAAAGTGACACTGTGCGCCCTTTTTGCATTCTGACATCTCTACACAGGTGTATCGGGTAAATTTAGCAGTTTTCATACGTTATTTTATATCATACATCATGGTGCTTGTTCAAGTAAAAAGTCATATTTTACCATCTGCGGATTGTGCTAAATGGGTGGGGGATTGGGGGGGGGGGAGATAGGGAAGGGGGGCAGATAGGTTATTGAAGCATATTACAGTTATATAACTTTGTAATGTGTTTCAATTACTGGGAAAAAGCTGTTCGCTGGAGTACCCCTTTAAGACCTTACCTGCTGGGGGAGGCCCAGTTCGCACAGCACAGTCTGGCCCCCCGGGGGTTAAGTGAGGATGCATAGCTTTGTGTGTCATGGCTGCTGAAAAGGGAAGATGTGATTCCTGGAGGATAAGTAAAAGCCATAAGCCCCCACCCTCAAATAGAAAGCCCACTGCACAGCACCCACCCCAACAAGAAAGGGAGTCAGTTACCCCCTTCCTTGCTGGGGTTGGTGCAGTGCGACTAGAGATCAGTGTTGCCCCCAAGAGGTTAAGTAGGGACTTCGCATCGTCATTTAATTCCCTAAGAGACAGACTTTAATACCAGCTTAGTTTTGAATTCAAGTCTAACCGAAGTAGTGACTCGATGGTTTATGGACCAGACAAGACAAAACTAATTAAAAGTTCCCTTATCTGTAATCATCACTATGGAGGAGTCTCTGGTCCTGAACATACTTTGCTTGTATAGTTTAATCAAGGGTTAGTGCAGGAACATTACAGGGACAGCTAGCTTTGTTTTCTTACCAGCTTCATTTAGGGACGATAAAGGGGAAGATGAGGAAAGTTAGTTTGATATTTCCAGTGCTGTCTTTGGCATCTTCTGTTCCATGTCTATAAGTCCTGGCAGTAATAATGATGGTAATAAGGAAAAGGATGGTGATGATGATGGTGATGATCATGGAAACTATAATGGCGATGATGGTTCTGATAACAATCTGTGTCTTATCAAAATAACCAACATTTTTATAGGACACTTATAGGGAACTCTCTTTGCTTTTTTTGTCATCTTTTAGCCATGCAGCTTTATACGGAACGTTTTATTTGCTGAAAAGGTTTTCACGGCCCTCAAGATCTAAAAAGAAGGCCTTAGGAGATGGGCACTTGAGAGCTCTCCTCCGCTCAGGCCAATGTTTTGTAGCAGAAGGGCAAAGTTAATAAAGTTGGATCACATTGACCGAACAAGAAGAGTGAAGAGAAACAGCCATTATTTTCTTTCACTTTTTTAATTAATCTGTTCAAATGAAAGAAAAAATTAAAATAGAAAAGGAAAAAAAAAAACTATATCTGCAATTTGAGGTCAAGGACAACAGTGGCTTTATAGATTGTGTGTGCAGAGAATCAGTGACTTACTGTAATAGGTTACCATCGAAACTAGCAGAATCTGGGACACAGTTCTTGCTGCTATAACTGAACTCTTCTTTATGTCACATAATATGGAGACATTGTGGTCAAAGAACACTTAAAGTTTTAAGTGGCCCTGTTGTTCCTAGAGGCGTATCAAAAGTTTTGGTCAGTCAGTTCTGGCTTGGTTTTATAGGGTTTTCATTATTCATTCTTCATGGTTTGGTTCCTGTCATCTCTTAGGGATTACCCGCCATATGTGTTTTATATGTACTGTTCAGCTCTAATATAAGTCCTGGGGGTATTTGAGTATTGGGAGCCACAATAAGCTCCCAGGAAAGATGACTGACTGATCCCCTTATTTAGTATACAGTAAAAACACCATTCCCCATATGTTCTGTAATAATGTTATTTTCCCTTATTTTTAAATTGAATGTGTCACCTAGATTTTCTTTTCCAGATTAGCATCACATACTGAAACTTGTTCTTTTATTCTAATCTGTTTCTATTTTCTGTCTGTAATTTTTCTTTTATTTAACTTGTACATTGTTATGGGGGCGGCCATATTGTTGGGCTGTTCTCACCAGCATTTAGTGAAATGCTTTACAGCATGACTCATGGACATAGACGAGATGGATGTGAGGCATTACTGAGCACGCTTTGTGACCTGTGAAGAGGTCATTCCACAGGGAGCTGCTATTGTCTCCTCTATCTACTGGTGTCACATGACGCTGCAATGCTGTACAGATCACTTTACAGCAGCCTCCTCTTATCACTACAGACACAACTGGAAGTCTCAGCTTAGTTTAAGCCCCAGTGGTAAGAACGAGAACTGCAAGATCTCAGGATTATTGTATAATATAGAGAGAAAAATTGAAAATTTGAAAAAATGTCACCAAAATTTTAAAAAAATATATGTTTAACATAAAAACAAATTTTAAACAATAGGTTATTTTCTGATGACACATTCCCTTTAAGGAGTTAACCCTTTAAGTTTATGTTCATATAAGTTTATGGGAAGATAAGAATGTGTTAAGATATAATGATAAGATATATCATGTGTATTTATGATTTTTTTTTATTTTATTTCATTTACTTTTTTGCATTTTTTTGCACTGCATCAGTATTTTTAATACACATTTATCTTATCTTTATTTATTTATTTGTCTCCTGAACTTTGACGTTAACATTCATTGTGATGTAAAGTAATGTACTGCAACCCTGCGTCAGGTAAGTATGTATAGACACAGCTCCTGTGACCGGCGTGATAACCATTGTGTACCTATTACTCTTATTAGTCTATTTATGATTCTACAGTCATTTTTATTGATATTTATTTATAATTACATCCAGGGCCGGCGTCAGCACCCGGCTAACTAGGGCAAATGCCGGGGCCCACAGCTCCTCTAGGGGCCCACTCCCGTTTGTTACTACATTTTTTGTTAGTAAAAAAGAAAAAAAAGTGTAGTAACAAAGGGGACTGGGCCCCTAGTGGCCGCATGTGACAGTTAGGGGCCACACCGATACATACTGGGGCCCCCGGCACCTGTCTTCCTTCACAATTCTTCCCTACAGCCGAGTAGGAAAGGACCTTTGAGTGTGTAGGACCTTTGATGATGTCACGGGTCATGTGATCGGACACCTGACCTGATAGAGGGCAGCACGGTAGGCTCTGCAAACTAAGTGTTCTGTATGTGCTGGTTTCTAGTTGTTTTGTGTATAGAGGTCCTGCCGTAATATATATATATATATCTATTACAGCAGGATATATATATTTTACAGCAGGACCTCTATACACAAAACAACTAGATATCTGTATCTATCTATCTATCTATCTATCTATTATCTATCTATCTATCTATCTCCTATCTATCTATCTATCTATCTATCTATCTATCTATCTCCTATCTATCTATCTATCTATCTATCTATCTATCTATCTATCTATCTATCTATCTCCTATCTATCTATCTATCTCCTATCTATCTATCTATCTATCTATCTCCTATCTATCATCTATCTATCTATCTATCTATCTATCTATCTATCTATCTATCTCCTATCTATCTATCTATCTATCTATCTATCTATCTATCTATCTCCTATCTATCTATCTATCTCCTATCTATCTATCTATCTATCTATCTATCTATCTATCTATCTATCTCCTATCTATCTCCTATCTATCTCCTATCTATCTCCTATCTATCTATCTCCTATCTATCTATCTATCTATCTATCTATCTATCTATCTATCTATCTCCTATCTATCTATCTATCTATCTATCTATCTTCTAGCTCTCTCTGTCTCTATCATATAAACATGGTGAGACCCCTAGTTCTCCTATATACAGGTCCTGCAGTGATGTTCAGTGTGTATGTGTATATATATATATATATATATATATATATATATATATATATATACACTGTATATCACTGCAGGATCTGTATATAGGAGAACTAGGGGTCTCACCATGTGTTTATATATATATATATATATATATAATCATGCTGGTGCTGCTAGTTCTCCTGTATACAGCTCCTGCTCTGTGTGTGTGCGCTTGTATATATACACATACACACACACACACAGCAGGAGCTGCATGCAGGAGAGATCAGGAGATACAGGAGGAGAAAGATATGCAGCAGCCGCATGTTTCTTCTGCTGCAAATCTTTCCTCACCTGTCTCTCCATGATTTGCTCCTCAAAGGGGCCCGCCGAGGCTCTGTCGCCCGAGGGCCCACAAAAAGCTGGAGCCGGCCCTGATTACATCTCCCCTTGTCCCTTATCCGCATTGTATTCTCCATACCCTGGGATGTCCCCTATTATTTAGCCATGGACGCCCACCCCATCATCCTCCCCACGCTTCCTTGTCAAACTTGCAGAGTAAAAGATCAGGGCCCTTCAAAAGCACAACCTGTCTGGTGCATGCTGGGAGCGAGCGGGGAAGCAGCTAGTGGTGAAGGAAAGCTGCTCATTCAGAGAATACTGATGGACTCGCAGTCTATGCGGAGGGGGGGGGGAGGTAAATCAATGCTAAAAGAACTGGATTTTGGTTTTCTTCTTACACTTTGTTTTGCGGTTTGAATCTCAGGACTGCAGCGGCCCATGTGTAGGTCGGCGCTGAAGAAGATGACTGTTATATATTCTGTGGATGGTAAAGTGTAACACGGCATTTTGGCCACTAGATGTCACTCTGTATTTTCTTATTATTGCACAGCACAGTGGCAGGTATATATGTAAAGGGTTAATGGGGGAGGGGCTCGACAACAGGGTTTCTCTTGTCCGTCACCAGCTGAGAGTCGGCTTTGCTTTTCAATTCCTACAGAGATCAACTTATAAAAGTTACTTATGTTGTTTAACCTATCAGGAGCCAGACTGACTGTCTCCCTATACTCTCTCCACCAATCAGAAAGCCTATAAGTAGAGGTGGAGTTAGCCATGTGCTAAGATTAGTTCTGGTAGACAGTCAGTATACTGTTGTGAGAGTAAGCAAAGATTGAGAGACGTCCCTGCGTCTGGCCAGACGCCCAGGTCCCCGTTGCTACTATTGTTCCTGATTTCAATTGTTCCAGTATGCTAGCCATGCTGGGCTGGTAAACCTCAGGTGCGACTACTGTTAATGGGAGGAACTGAATCTTATCCACGCTGAGGGACTATCCTATTCTTGTCTTTAAAGGGGTACTCCAGTGGGGGGGGGCACTTTTTTGCTTGGACCAGGGACGAGGTGGCTGAGAGAAAAGACGTCCACTCACCTCCCCGGGTCCAGCGGTGGGTCCCGCATCGTGGCGCTCCGGTGCCTGGTTCCCGGCCACTTCCTGGTGTCTGACGCGGGCCCGAGACGTGATGTCTCAGGTCCGCTCAGCCAGTCAGTAAAGGAGGCGGGATCCGTTTCAAGTCCACTCAGATCCCGCCTCTGTCACTGACTGGCTGAGCGGACCCGAGACATCACGTCTCGGGCCCGCGTCAGACACCAGGAAGTGGCTGGGAACTGGGGACTGGAGCGCCGCGATGCGGGACCCACCGCTGGGACCGGGGAGGTGAGTGGACGTCTTTTCTCTCAGCCACCTCCTCCCCGGTCCCAGGAAAAAAGTGTCCCCCCCTGCTGGAGTACCCCTTTAAGTCCTGCAGTCTTCAGGAGCTTCCGTATAGTGTATTGGGAAAGTGCAAGTAAAACCAACTTACCCCATGGAAACTCACAAGGAACTAACAGGGAAACCTAACAGCCGGCTTCCCCTTAGATGGGGCCTGTACTACCGGATGGTCACTCAGGGCACTTGACCGGCAATAGAGAGATTGTCACAGCTGTGAGCAGAGGTCGGCTGTTATTACATTATCTGTACTCAGAGAGTGATCATGGTGTTATCTGTGCTGTTACATGGGACTGCAGGTCCCATCTACTACATTATCACTAATCAGTAAGTTATCACTGTGTTATCTGTGCTGTTACATAGGACTGCAAATGACTACTACATTATCTGTACTCAGAGATATCACTGTGTTATCTGTGGTGTTACATAGAACTGCAGGTGACATCTACTACATTATCTGTACTCAGAGATATCACTGTGTTATCTGTGGTGTTACATAGGACTGCAGGTGACAGCTACTACATTATCTGTACTCAGATAGATATCACTGTGTTATCTGTGGTGTTACATGGGACTGCAGGTAACAACTACTACATTATTTATACTCAGATAGATATCACTGTGTTATCTGTGCTGTTACATGGGACTGCAGGTCCCATCTACTACATTATCACTAATCAGTAAGTTATCACTGTGTTATCTATGGTGTTACATAGGACTGCAGGTGACATCTACTACATTATCTGTACTCAGTAAGTTATCACTGTGTTATCTGTGGTGTTACATAGGACTGCAAATGAGTACTACATTATCTGTACTCAGAAATATCACTGTGCTATCTGGGGTGTTACATAGGACTGCAGGTGACAGCTACTACATTATCTGTACTCAGAGATATCACTGTGTTATCTGTGGTGTTACATAGGACTGCAGGTGACTACTACATTATCTGTACTCAGAGATATCACTGTGTTATCTGTGGTGTTACATAGGACTGCAGGTGACTACTACATTATCTGTACTCAGAGATATCACTGTGTTATCTGTGGTGTTACATAGGACTGCAGGTGACTACTACATTATCTGTACTCAGAGATATCACTGTGTTGTCTGTGCTGTTACATAGGACTGCAGGTGACATCTACTACATTATCTGTACTCAGAGATATCACTGTGTTATCTGTGGTGTTACATAGGACTGCAGGTGACATCTACTACATTATCTGTACTCAGAGATATCACTGTGTTATCTGTGCTGTTACATAGGACTGCAGGTGACTGCTACATTATCTGTACTCAGAGATATCACTGTGTTATGTGTGCTGTTACATAGGACTGCAGGTGACATCTACTACATTATCTGTACTCAAAGATATCACTGTGTTATCTGTGGTGTTACATAGGACTGCAGGTCACATCTACTACATTATCTGTACTCAGAGATATATCACTGTGTTATCTGTGGTGTTACATAGGACTGCTGGTCACATCTAGTACATTATCTGTACTCAGAGATATCACTGTGTTATCTGTGCTGTTACATAGGACTGCAGGTGACATCTACTACATTATCTGTACTCAGAGATATCACTGTGTTATCTGTGCTGTTACATAGGACTGCAGGTGACATCTACTACATTATCTGTACTCAGAGATATCACTGTGTTATCTGTGGTGTTACATAGGACTGCAGGTGACATCTACCACATTATCTGTACTCAGAGATATCACTGTGTTATCTGTGCTGTTACATAGGACTGCAGGTGACATCTACTACATTATCTGTACTCAGAGATATCCCTGTTATCTGTGGTGTTACATAGGACTGCAGGTGACATCTACTACATTATCTGTACTCAGAGATATCCCTGTTATCTGTGGTGTTATATAGGACTGCAGGTGACTACTACATTATCTGTACTCAGAGGGATATCACTGTGCTATCTGTGGTGTTACATAGGACTGCAGGTGACTACTACATTATCTGTACTCAGAGATATCACTGTTATATGTGGTGTTACATAGGACTGCAGGTGACATCTACTACATTATCTGTACTCAGAGATATCACTGTGTTATCTGTGGTGTTACATAGGACTGCAGGTGACTACTACATTATCTGTACTCAGAGATATCACTGTGTTATCTGTGGTGTTACATAGGACTGCAGGTAACCTCTACTACATTATCTGTAATCAGAGATATCACTGTGTTATCTGTGGTGTTACATAGGACTGCAGGTGACTACTACATTATCTGTACTCAGAGGTATCACTGTTGTCTGTGGTGTTACATAGGACTGCAGGTGACATCTACTACATTATCTGTACTCAGAGATATCACTGTGTTATCTGTGCTGTTACATAGGACTGCAGGTGACATCGACATTATCTGTACTTAGAGAAATCACTGTGTTACCTGTGCTGTTACATAGGACTGCAGGTGACATCTACTACATTATCTGTACTCAGAGATATCACTGTGTTATCTGTGGTGTTACATAGGACTGCAGGTGACATCTACTACATTATCTGTACTCAGAGTTATCACTCTGTTATCTGTGCTGTTACATAGGACTGCAGGTGACACTACTACATTATCTGTACTCAGTAAGTTATCACTGTTATCTGTGCTGTTACATAGGACTGCTGGTCACATCTGGTACATTATCAGCATTAGATTGCAGTGAGTAGACTGTGGATGGTTCCGTGTTGGTGCCGCCGCCTGTGATGCTGGAGATCTCCTCCTATCTATACAGTATATAGAGCTACAATGGAAATGATACAAAGTTGCTGTATGACGCAGCAGAAATCTCCGTATTAAACCACATTTGTTTCCTCCGTGTAACTAAAGCCGATCTGATTATTCATCCATCTCAAACCGAGTGATGGTGAAGGTGGATACAATATTTATCCGGACATTACGGAGAGAAGGTGCGGGAGCGGCGGGCGCCCATCTGGCGGGATTCTCCGGGCTGCGCAGGATGAATAATTCCTTTGTATGATAGAAGTGCGGCGTGCGGATCCTCACATGAAGCCGCTGGATGTGATGCGAATATAAACCCAGATCCAGGAGTATTAATGCCGCGACAAGTAAATCTGTCAGGAAGGTGAACGTGACTGCGGCTAAATGGGATCGGTAAATGGTAATGTGGTTTAATGTCTGTATCTGGGTCACATGACGCCACGCGGGGAGCGGTGTGTGACACACAAAGGAATGATGATCACCCCCATGCTGAGCTCCCAAGGGTCATCAGAGTATATACCGTATATCCTGCATCCAGCAAAGACATAGGGAATACAAGGCCAGGACTATAGCGAGGACCGGCACAAAAGTAAAACATATCCGGGTTCTGGGCTCAACTAAGGACTCGTCCGCAAAAGTCGTCCCTAAGGCCGATCCACAATTGCAGACAAATTTACATCCCATTTTTTATGTGCCTATTCACACGTTTTTGCTGATCATCATTACAGACGTTACTTAAATAACGTCCGCTGAAAAAATACAGATCCGCAAAAATATACTGACGTGTGAAAGAAGCCTTATAGACTGAACAGGTTCCTGCACGTCCGGGTATAGCCATAGCTTTTCTAATAACTAGAGATGGGTGAACTCGACTATGCTCATCGGTGTGTGGTGCAGGCTAGCCTGTCTAGTCTGATGCCACAGAGGAGCTGCTGTAGAGAAAAGTGCTGAAAAACTTCCTGCTGTATATGATAGAAAGGAGTCAGATCCCACAGGACATGTATAGGGCCCGCAGACCGGTCAGATCCCACAAGACATGTATGGGGCCCCGCAGACCGGTCAGATCCCACAGTACATGTATGGCACCCGCAGACCGGTCAGATCCCACAGGACATGTA